>NC_062280.1:130184203-131434203 GCF_902655055.1 Lutra lutra | reverse complement strand
CAGTGAACAAAACCAAAAGACAACTGACAGAATGGGAGAAGATATTTGCAAATGACATATCAGATAAAGGGCTAGTGTCCAAAATCTATAAAGAACTTAGCAAACTCAACACCCAAAGAACAAATAATCCAATCAAGAAATGGGCAGAGGACATGAACAGACATTTCTGCAAAGAAGACATCCAGATGGCCAACAGACACATGAAAAAGTGCTCCACATCACTCGGCATCAGGGAAATACAAATCAAAATCACCATGAGATATCACCTCACACCAGTCAGAATGGCTAAAATGAACAAGTCAGGAAATGACAGATGCTGGCGAGGATGCGGAGAAAGGGGAACCCTCCTACACTGTTGGTGGGAATGCAAGCTGGTGCAACCACTCTGGAAAACAGCATGGAGGTTCCTCAAAATGTTGAAAATAGAACTACCCTATGACCCAGCAATTGCACTGCTGGGTATTTACCCTAAAGATACAAACGTAGTGATCCGAAGGGGCACGTGCACCCGAATGTTTATAGCAGCAATGTCTACAATAGCCAAACTATGGAAAGAACCTAGATGTCCATGAACAGACGAATGGATAAAGAAGATGTGGTATATATACACAATGGAATACTATGCAGCCATCAAAAGAAATGAAATCTTGCCATTTGCGACAACGTGGATGGAACTAGAGGGTATCATGCTTAGCGAAATAAGTCAATCGGAGAAAGACAACTATCATATGATCTCCCTGATATGAGGGAGAGGAGATGCAACATGGGGGGTTAAGAGGGTAGGAGAAGAGTAAATGAAACAAGATGGGTTTGGGAGGGAGACAAACCATAAGTGACTCTTTTTTTTTTTTAATTTTTTTTTTTTTTTTATAAACATATATTTTTATCCCCAGGGGTACAGGTCTGCGAATCGCCAGGTTTACACACTTCACAGCATTCACCATAGCACATACCCTCCCCAATATCCATAATCCCACCCCCCCTCTCCCAACCCCCTCCCCCCATCAAACCTTAGTTTGTTTTGTGAGATTAAGAGTCACTTATGGTTTGACTCCCTCCCAATCCCATCTTGTTCCATTTACTCTTCTCCTACCCTCTTAACCCCCCATGTTGCATCTCCTCTCCCTCATATCAGGGAGATCATATGATAGTTGTCTTTCTCCGATTGACTTATTTCGCTAAGCATGATACCCTCTAGTTCCATCCACGTTGTCGCAAATGGCAAGATTTCATTTCTTTTGATGGCTGCATAGTATTCCATTGTGTATATATACCACATCTTCTTTATCCATTCGTCTGTTCATGGACATCTAGGTTCTTTCCATAGTTTGGCTATTGTAGACATTGCTGCTATAAACATTCGGGTGCACGTGCCCCTTCGGATCACTACGTTTGTATCTTTAGGGTAAATACCCAGCAGTGCAATTGCTGGGTCATAGGGTAGTTCTATTTTCAACATTTTGAGGAACCTCCATGCTGTTTTCCAGAGTGGTTGCACCAGCTTGCATTCCCACCAACAGTGTAGGAGGGTTCCCCTTTCTCCGCATCCTCGCCAGCATCTGTCATTTCCTGACTTGTTCATTTTAGCCATTCTGACTGGTGTGAGGTGATATCTCATGGTGATTTTGATTTGTATTTCCCTGATGCCGAGTGATGTGGAGCACTTTTTCATGTGTCTGTTGGCCATCTGGATGTCTTCTTTGCAGAAATGTCTGTTCATGTCCTCTGCCCATTTCTTGATTGGATTATTTGTTCTTTGGGTGTTGAGTTTGCTAAGTTCTTTATAGATTTTGGACACTAGCCCTTTATCTGATATGTCATTTGCAAATATCTTCTCCCATTCTGTCAGTTGTCTTTTGGTTTTGTTCACTGTTTCCTTTGCTGTGCAAAAGCTTTTGATCTTGATAAAATCCCAATAGTTCATTTTTGCCCTTGCTTCCCTTGCCTTTGGTGATGTTCCTAGGAAGATGTTGCTGCGGCTGAGGTCGAAGAGGTTGCTGCCTGTGTTCTCCTCGAAGATTTTGATGGATTCCTTTCTCACATTGAGATCCTTCATCCATTTTGAGTCTATTTTCATGTGTGGTGTAAGGAAATGATCCAATTTCATTTTTCTGCATGTGGCTGTCCAATTTTCCCAACACCATTTATTGAAGAGGCTGTCTTTTTTCCATTGGACATTCTTTCCTGCTTTGTCGAAGATTAGTTGACCATAGAGTTGAGGGTCTATTTCTGGGCTCTCTATTCTGTTCCATTGATCTATGTGTCTGTTTTTGTGCCAGTACCATGCTGTCTTGATGATGACAGCTTTGTAACAGAGCTTGAAGTCCGGAATTGTGATGCCACCAACTTTGGCTTTCTTTTTCAATATTCCTTTGGCTATTCGAGGTCTTTTCTGGTTCCATATAAATTTTAGGATTATTTGTTCCATTTCTTTGAAAAAAATGGATGGTACTTTGATAGGAATTGCATTAAATGTGTAGATTGCTTTAGGTAGCATAGACATTTTCACAATATTTATTCTTCCAATCCAGGAGCATGGAACATTTTTCCATTTCTTTGTGTCTTCCTCAATTTCTTTCATGAGTACTTTATAGTTTTCTGAGTATAGATTCTTAGTCTCTTTGGTTAGGTTTATTCCTAGGTATCTTATAGTTTTGGGTGCAATTGTAAGTGGGATGGACTCCTTAATTTCTCTTTCTTCTGTCTCGTTGTTGGTGTAGAGAAATGCAACTGATTTCTGTGCATTGATTTTATATCCTGACACTTTACTGAATTCCTGTACAAGTTCTAGCAGTTTTGGAGTGGAGTCTTTTGGGTTTTCCACATAGAGTATCATATCATCTGCAAAGAGTGATAGTTTGACTTCTTCTTTGCCGATTTGGATGCCTTTAATTTCCTTTTGTTGTCTGATTGCTGAGGCTAGGACTTCTAGTACTATGTTGAATAGCAGTGGTGATAACGGACATCCCTGCCGTGTTCCTGACCTTAGCGGAAAAGCTTTCAGTTTTTCTCCATTGAGAATGATATTTGCGGTGGGTTTTTCATAGATGGCTTTGATAATATTGAGGTATGTGCCCTCTATCCCTACACTTTGAAGGGTTTTGATCAGGAAGGGATGCTGTACTTTGTCAAATGCTTTTTCAGCAACTATGGAGAGTATCATATGGTTCTTGTTCTTTCTTTTATTAATGTGTTGTATCACATTGATTGATTTGCGGATGTTGAACCAACCTTGCAGCCCTGGAATAAATCCCACTTGGTCGTGGTGAATAATCCTTTTAATGTACTGTTGAACATAAGTGACTCTTAATCTCACAAAACAAACTGAGGGTTGATGGGGGGAGGGGGTTTGGGAGGGGGGTGGGATTATGGACACTGGGGAGGGTATGTGCTATGGTGAGTGCTGTGAAGTGTGTAAACCTGGTGATTCACAGACCTGTACCCCTGGGGATAAAAATATATTATATGTTTATAAAAAATAAAATTATTTAAAAAAAATTTTATTTTTGCTTTTATGTTGTTTTCATGTTAGAGAACATTCCATTGAGATATATTTGATATTTATGAAGTCACAATCACTACCATAGGATGTTCTATTAATATTAATGATAGTAAAATGAACAAGATTTTAGGATTTATCTTACTCTTGTAAAAAATAGACCAGTGGCACTGGTTATGAATATTCTTTATTTTTACTGTAGATTTGTTAGCATGTAAGCAAATACTTTTGCAGAATAAATAAGACTATGTTCTTCATCCTTAGAAGAACAAGTCAGAAAGAATGAATTCTGTCCTGGCTTATCTGAAGGCTTTCCATTAAAGTCAGTGCCATAAATAGGCTGGTGGTATAACCAGCAGGGCAGATAACTGCCATGGATGATGCCATAAAGAGATATTTATGGTTTCAAAAGAAATCAACTCCAGCTCACAAATCAGAATACATGTTATGACATGGAGGGGTTGGGAAAAGGTAAACAAAGAGATTTATTAAGTGTTAGTTGTGATGAACATGCAATTTGCAGAGGGAAATCGATTTTTCACATAAATCAGTGTGTTAAATATGGTAGTCTAATAAGATATTCTGTCTGGTATTTCCACACTATACATTAAAATTTTATGTGTGGGGACGCCTGGGTGGCTCAGTGGGTTAAAGCCTCTACCTTCAGCTTGGGTCATGATTCCAGGGCCCTGGGATCTAGCCCCGCATTGGTCTCTCTGCTCTGCAGGGAGCCTGCTTCCTCCTCTCTCTCTGCCTACTTGTGATCTCCCTCGTTCGAATGAATAAATAAAATCTTTAAAAAAAAATAAAATTTTATGTGTGTGTGTTGGGGGGGGACTTTCATATTTGAATGAAGATCTGCTTTTCTGAAGGTTTGCAATGAATTTATCTTATGCAATTAGCTTTGTTGCTAGGCAGCCCCAATACCAGTTTTGATGTGTAATTTGCTTGAAACTATTAAAAGGGTTTTGCTGAAGGTTTGAAACCATCTGAATTAGCCTCAGAGAGCATTAGGTGTTGCTATTTTAATGAGCTGAAGCTTTGCATTTGGGATTAAGTTTAGTGAAACCAAAACAATAAGCACTTTGGGAAATGAAATGTGTTGAATGGAGTTGAAGGAAATGTGATACTCATTCTGTCTCTTTGGGGTTTCTGAGCTTTACCCAGTAGTGCCCACCCCCTGTCTTAATTTGGGGACATTTTCTCTTAAAATGTATGCTGTGAAGCTTCTGACTAGAGGGCCTTCCTCTGTTTAAATCTGCCCTGTCTTTGCTTTCTTTCCTCCTTACAGTGAAGTTACGGAGCATTAGGAAGAGTCAAGTCAGGGAGTTTCAGTTTTTCTTCCAACACATCTTCCCTGCCCCCGTCTCAGTGCTTGGAGGACCATCCCAATGTCTTGTACAGTATTCACCTCTATGCTCAGCCTTTGGTCAGACACTTGATTTAGACTTAAAATTCTGACTTTCCTAGGAAGTTGTTTTTGATCTCTTTTATGTTCCTGTTTTGAGGACTCTGACTTACCCACTCACCCTTGGGCTCAGCTCCCAAAATCCCAGCACAGGTATGACTGGGGTTTGCATATTCCGGGGATAAAATTGTACATCTTTTTTCACTTGGGGATTTCTGGATAACCTTGGCTTTGGGTGACCTATAAAACTTCTGCTAGTACAGCTTCCGATCTGAGAGGTACTTGGAGAACTCTGCTTTCTAAGTCAAAAGATGTTTTTTACTCCATTAGTTTCTTCTTGAGTATATTTATTGCATTTTTTCTTAGCAGCAGCTGCTTGAATTACAGACTGTCTGCTTGCTACTCGTCTGGGGTTTTGCTGTTTAAAGGTTGAAATCTTACCACATGCAAAGGTTATACTTAGTTGAGGTATATAAATATATTCTTACTTAAGGATGTGCATATATTAAGATATTTCTTTAAAAGTTGCCTTATCAGAGCCCTGAGTTTTCTTGTGAAAAGGAAAAACAGAAAACATAAATATGGTTCGGGACATTAAAAAATATAACTGATTTCCCCATGATTGCCATAATTTCTGGTGGTAGTAGTTTCACATAAAGCGATCATTTTGTTTTTGTCACCGTGAATTCTATATCACAAATGTTTAGATTAAAAACTGTAATCGACCAAATGATTTTCTTCTGAATGCATGTGGCTTGGGCCAGTGTATCATCTGGATAGACTAATGAATGCCTGAGTATTTCGCTATGAACAAATCAGGGCAGAATATTCAGATTTAGAGATAAAACTCGTATATTGCTTGCTAATCTAAAGTGAGTAATTCATAATAGTGCATTCTGGCTTTTATTTCTGAATAAACTATTAGTATGCAAATCCTCTGGTATGATGATGTCTTAGATGACCAGCCATTAACATCTTAGGGTTTCACTTATCAGATTGTTTTCTAGTATAAATGTTGGCTGAGATGGACAAGTATACACAAGCGGAAAGCTTTCAAAAGAGCATAAGAGAAAAGGTTGACCAGTAGCCTCACATTTTATACTTACAATTTATGTACTGAAAATGGCTCTTTTATTCATATTTGGAGTTTCCTACAATATCCCCTTTCTTCTGTAAAAGATTGAAAGTCCTTTAATGCTAACAGCCAGAAATGGACATAACTCAGGCTTTTGGTTTCATGTAGCCAGATTTTGAACTTCTCAGTTTGATCAAGGTTCAACTTCGTTTTTAGTAATTAACACTTTGTTATAATTATGTATTTACTTCTCTGGCTCCCTACTGTACTGTGAGCTTCCATGAGCCCCTGGCTGGTAAGGAATCTGCAACATCTAGCATAGCACATAGCCCACAGTAGATGTTTAGTAGAAAGGTGTGTATGAGAATACACTCTCTGTCACTGGGTGCCGGAGCAGATGTGGATTTGCCATGGTATCTGTTTCTGCTCACATGAATACAGAGCATCAGAGGCAGGTGCCATTGTATGGGACAGGTAGTTGATGTTATGATGCACATTAGTTAAAATATTCTTTTTGGACTGGGAGAAATCTGCTCCTTGACATCACCGCTATAGTGAATAAGAATTTCCTCAACAAGTATTCTCTTAAACCAAATGATCAATTCTTGACGGAAGACAAACACTAGGAACTGTTTGATGAACTTTTTAAAAAATTCAGTTGAATATCATGCTGGTGGCTCTACCCAGAATGCAACTAAAGTGGCTCAGACTATTGAAGAAGCAAATATTGGGCAGCAAATATCAGTCTGGGAGAGCCATTTTTTAAAAAATATTTTATTTATTTATTTGACAGAGAGAGATCACAAGTAGGCAGAGAGGCAGGCAGAGAGAAGGGGGAAGCAGGCTCCCTGCTGAGCAGAGAGATTGATGCGGGGCTCGATCCCAGAACCCCGGGATCATGACCTAAGCCGAAGGCAAAGGCTTTAACCCACTGAGCCACCCAGGCACCCCTGGTAGAGCCATTTTTTTTTTTTAAAGGTTTTTTTTTTTTTTCTTTTTTTTTTTTTAAGATTTTATTTATTTATTTGACAGAGAGAGATCACAAGTAGACGGAGAGGCAGGCAGAGAGAGAGAGAGAGAGAGGGAAGCAGGCTTCTTGCTGAGCAGAGAGCCCGATGTGGGACTCGATCCCAGGACCCTGAGATCATGACCTGAGCCGAAGGCAGCGGCTTAACCCACTGAGCCACCCAGGCGCCCTGGTAGAGCCATTTTAATAAAATGACTACAAGATGCTGTGACATATAGATCTATAATAAGAGAGGATCTATGATAGTAAGTCAGTCATTGAAGTATTTATAGCCCATTTAATTCCCTAGGTTTCTCATTGCTCTGTACCTTGAGTGGTATGTTTTCTGTATCTCTGCTTTATTTAATACGTATTTGAAAATATTCAATTCTTCTGGAAAGAAGAACAGGATGGATAAAAATTGTAGATGGACAAAATGGTAGCTTTTAAGATAGAGGCAAAATTCATGCGGTATTTTAAATATAGATAGTAAACAAGAAAGTAAGTTAGGAAGTAGGCAACCTTCTAAGATGCATTAAATATAAATATTAAGTTTGTAACCTGTTAGACTGAAAAGGGTAGAAAAACAAGAACTTCTGTGTGTGTGTGTATGTGAGAGAGAACAAACAGGACTTTATTCCTCTGGTAAACATCTTAGTATGGCTGGACCATTCTGACCAGGAACTAAGTTGGGAGCAGAGTCTGGCTTCTGTTCCTCTTGCTATGGGCTCTCTACATGGGCCATTGCAAAGAAAGGGGGTAGTGGAAGAAGGATCCGAGGCCAACAGGGACTCTTCCTGAGTAGATGCCAATGCCTTTGACAGGTGGGTCTCACTGGAGTTTAACCTTACGTACAAGAGTTGGAGGGACCATTCCTTCTTCCTGTTTTGGCGAAAGCCATACCACCTACCACCTTCTATTCTGGAGATCAGGCCCAGAAAGCTCAGCCATAAGAGCCAGAAGAGACAGGGAAGCTTTGAGAAGGAGAACCTCAGACTTTGCAAGCAGAAAGAAAGGTGAGCTGACCTCTGGCTGTTGACCTCGATTTGAGAGGTGTTTGGAACCACCTCCAAAAGAAAGGGGGAAGGACCCCTAGAAAAAAACAATACCCTGGTGGCAGCTGGCCTATCCACCTTCCCCATTCCTGAGTGAGGCTGAGGCTGGCCCATGGTAGGGTCCAGGGGGAGATGCTGGCCTAAAAGAATTTATTAAAAAACTAGGTAACATTGAATGCATCCCAATGTTTATAACAACAATGTCCACAATAGCCAAAATATGGAAGGAGCCCAGATGTCCATCAACAGATGAATGGATAAAGAAGATGTAGTACATATATATATATATAAAATGGAATATATTACTCAGCCATCAGAAAGAATGAAATCTTGCCATTTGCAATGATGTAGATGGGACTAGAGGGTGTTAAGCTAAGTGAAGTAAGTCAGAGAAAGAAAAATACCGTATGATTTCACTCATATGTGAAATTCTTTTTTAAAGATTTTATTTATTTGATAGAGAGAGATACAGTGAGAGAGGGAAAACAAGCTGGGGGAGTGGGAAAGGAAGAAACAGGCTTCCCACTGAGCAGGGAACCCGATGCTTGATCCCAGGACCCTGTGTTCAAGACCTGAGATGAAGGCAGACGCTCAACTACTGAACCACCCAGCCACCCCTCATATTTGAAATTTAATAAACATGGGGAAGGGAAGGAAAAATAAAATAAGATGAAAACAGAGAGTAAAGCAAATTGTAAGGGACTCTTAACTATAGAAAACAAACTGAGGGTTGCCAGAGGAGTGGGGAGAAAGGGGAACTGGATGATAGGCATTAAAGGATGGAACTTGAAGTAATAATGAGCACTGGGTATTGTATACAACTGACGAATAACTAAATTCTACCTCTGAAACTAATAATACAGTGTATGTCAATTAAATTGGATTTAAATAAAAAAAAAATTTAAAGTTAAGTAACATTGAGTCCAAGTAATCATACTATTGAGTGTCTTTTCCGCTGAAAATGCCCTCAGTGGCAAACAAATACATTAGTTTCTAAACTATTCTTATTCAGAATCTCTGCCCGGAACAAGGCAGCCTCATCTTTAAGTTGGTAGCTTAGTCGTTCTTCAAGAAAACAGCTTTATGATGTCATATAAATATAGGCAGAACTTGATTGTCCGGCCTTTCAAAATGTGATGGATTGCCTCTTTCCTTGAGAGGTGAATAAATCATCACAACCTCATAAATCTTAGTAATCAGTTTTCCTCCTAGTTTTAAGAATTTCCATGAATAGCTCACAGGGGGTCCATTAAACAAAGATGGGAGAAGAGAAATAGGGAAAAATAAAAAGTGAAAGCCAGAGTTAAAGTAAAAAATGAGGAAAGTTTGGGTGAGCCTTTGTGTGTGCCTGGTTCACGGGTATATAGCAAGGTCTCTGAGTTATATTTATCAAGTGGAATTTGGAAACAGGTTCCCAGAGGGAAGGAACTTAACTGGTGCTAAGTAGAATTCTGGTTACCAGTAAAGCGTGCTGTTTGGTTCTGTTTATTGCAGAACTCCTGCTGGGTGACTTTGGGGTAGTTTCCACCTTCATCCTGGGAGGAATAACTATAGGAAGATTGGGGCCTAAAATCTACCTGATGATGAATCACCCAAATCCTGAAGCATATTTCTATGTTAACACTCTCCTTTGTCATGTAGACTGGGGTACAGAAAACTATTGCTATGAGGTGTCACGTAATTCATATTCAAAGAAAGATTTTTTTTTTTTTTTTTTTGGACATCCTTTTTATCTGTGTGATGTCTGCCACAAGGCTTATTTCTCAGAATGGGCAAAGAATGGGAGATAAAAAGTGTATTTTCTCTAACTATATTTCTCATATATTTTTTCCTTTTTGCTTTGATGTAGCACCTATGTCCATATGACACCAAAGATGTCTGAATTTTTGTTACAAGGGAACACTTAGGTGTTTTCAGTGGTCACTGGATTATTTAACAACAGCAGAATTTAACTAAAGAAAAGCATTTTTAATTGAGGATGTGAGATTTTATCATATGCGTTATATGCTAAAGTGATATGCTTTTGTCACTCAATATTCATTGAACAAATACTTATGAAGAGCCTATGATGTGTTAAACCCAGTGCTTGGCTTTGGAGATTGAGAGGCAAATAGGGTAGATTGTATTTCTGCCACCCTAGAACTTCAAGTCCTATGGAAAGTCACAAATAAGTAGTAGGCCATCCAAACCATGGAAGCTGTTTTGTTTAGTGCTTTACTCCCATCCTTTCAATAGAGACCGATATGTGATTGATGCTCAGGAGGTGTTTGTTAGACGAAGACTAGCAATGAAGTGAGTACTACGGCAGGGGAAGTAAAGATGCCATGGGAAGTCAGGAAAGTTTTTTGTTTTTTCTTCCCCCACTCAGTTTTACTGAGGTGTAATTGACAAATAACATTGTAATATACTTAAAGTATTCAATGTGATGATTTGTCTCATAAGTTTCCAAGTTTCCATGGTACTAATCAGTGTTCTTTCTTTTCAGCTTGAAAAACCCCAGCATTTCTTGTAGGAAAGATCTAGTGGTGATTAACTCCCTCAGCTTGGGTTTGTCTTTAATCTCTCCTTCATTTCTGAAGGACAGCTTTTCTGGATGAAATATTCTTGATGGCAGTTTTTTTTTTTTTTTTTTTTTTTTCCAATACATTGAATAGATCATCCCATTCTCCCCTGGCCTGGCCACTGTCTCCTCTTTCTGCTGAGAAACCCATTAATAGCTCTATTAGGGTTCCTTTTTATGTGAGGGTGTCCCCCCCCACTTGCTGCTTTAAAAAATCTCACTTTGTCTTTGATTTTAGACAGCTTTGTGACAGTGGTGTCTTGTAGAAAATAGTTTGAGGTTGAAATTTTGGAGGGACCTACGGAGCCTCATGAACTTGGCTGTCCGAATCTGTCCTCAGATTTGGGAAATTCATAGCCATTATTTCTTTAAATGGGCTTTCTGTTCCTTTCCCTCTTTTCTTCTGGGATTCCAGTGATGGGTAGATTGTTTTCTTACTGGAATCCTATAGTTCTTACAGGTTTTCCTTACTCAATTTCAGTCTTTTTTTTTTTCTTTTCTTTTCTCCCCCGACACCCCCCCCCCCCCCAACTGGATAGTTTCAATCGACCTGTCTTCTACTTCACAGATTATTTCCTTTGGTTGGTCCAGTCTGATGATGATGCTGTTTGGTGCATTTTTCTTTCTATTCATTGTATTCTTGAGCTCCAGAATTTATGTTTGGTTCTTTTTTATGACTTCTATCTCTCTGTTAAACTTCTCATTTTGTTCATTACTATTTTCCTGATTTTGTTGAACAATCTTTCTGTGTTTTCTTGTGGTTCACTGAGCTTCCTTAAAACAACTGTTTTGAATTCTCTATCTCTGTGGGGTTGGTTACTGGAAAATTACTGTATTCCTCTGGTGGCATCACGTTTTCCTGATTTTTTCATGTTCCTTGAAGACCTGCATTGCTGTCTTGGCATATAAAAGTAGTTACCTCCTTCAGTCTTTACTGACTGGTTTTAGGAATCTTCTGTGTTAGGGATTCTGAGGCTTTCTCAGACTGTTTCAATGGATACCTGCGTCACACTTCTTATTCCCACTTGGAGGGGGACCTCTTAACATTATTTGCCTTCTCTAAATGTACAGCCAGGCCGGACCTTGATAGCCTCTTATTTTACTTTCCTAGGGTGATACTGAATGCTCAGGTTGATGCTTTCTACCCATTCTGCAGATTTGGGAGAACTCTTAGCACATGTTTGCTAGTTGTCTGCAAAGGCTCTCTCTCTCGCCACCCTTGCCGTCAGGAAGATGTATATAGAGCTGGCTATAGGGTGGGAGGGGCATGAAGGTGGGTACTCAGAGCATTGGGGTGCTCATAATCCAGTTGGGGAAGGTCAGCAGGTGAGGCATTGCTAGTGGCTCCTAGGCAGGCTTCCTGGTGGTGTTGATACATAGGATATGTGTCCTTTTGATATGTTGCATGCTGAGCCCTGGCTGCTCTCCTCCCAGCTACTCACTACCCCCCACTAACACAGTTTGCCACTCCGTATTCTGTAGTGGGGGGTAAGAAACAGACCTCCGTGGCAGTGTCTGGCACAGCTAGGAAAGCCAGAGGCTCATGCACACACCCTCCTTTTCCCTTGCGGTAGAAAACATGGGCAAAGGAGGTCTCTTGCATTGAGCTCTATTGCCTTGGGGGAGGGATAAAACAGGTAAAGAGAGAGTGTTGCTCTTACTTCTTCAGTGTGCCTGATCTTGGGTTTCGTTTAGCTCCAGTGATGTTGTGGGACTTCTCCACTGGACTCCCAGACTTCTACAAAGTCCTTGCCTGTGAGTGGTGGTCAAAATCCCTGTTCTTTGCGGGAGGGGGGGCGGACAGAGATGGTAGAAAACTAATACACTACCATTGTAATGATGTTACTGTGGGAAGAGATTTTCTTCATATGGTTTTAAATATGATATGGGAGCCATGAAAGGTAGTAAGTAAGGGCTTCTGGAGGAAGGCTACCTGGAATTTATCCCTAACTGCCTTTGTAGCTGGGTGACCTTACCTATACTTACTGGGACTTCGTTTCCATGTCTGGTAAATGAAGACACTAATAGCACACCAAAGGGTTTCTGAGAACCTCAAATGACCTAATAAATGCAAAGCACTTAGAACAATGCTTCTGCACAGGAAATAATAAATGTTAGCTAATAGATTTACACGGCAAATGACTAAAAGCTTAGGGACAAATTGAATATATCTAAACTGCTACTCCAATTTAGTCCCTATTCTTACTTCAAATTCATATATGTTTTAATCAGGCTTGCAACTCTTTAAATAAAACCTTAGGTCCAGATATTTTTATAAATTGCCTCACTTTAGGTCAGGCCAGGTTTTTTCCCTTCAAACTAGTTATTGATAGAACCCTTGGTGCCCAGCGTTTTTGGGAACCTGGAATTGCAGATAAAAACTGGAGGCATGTGTTTTGTATTTGTCATGGGTTTTGCTGTCATCCTGTGTGTATTCAAACATAAGAACATGATATGTTTAGACCATAATACCAAAAGGAAAGTACAATCTTTTTCCCCTTAAGCAATCCCATGGGTAGTATCATGGTTATGGCAGAGATACTTGGTAATCAGTGAATATCCATATTTTCCTGCATTTCCCAGACTGCTTTGCACTTGGTTTGGGCCAATGGACTGTAAGCAGAAAAGATGAAAATCACTTCCTGACAAGGCAGTTAAGAAATGTGTGCTTCTCTGTCACTCTCTTCTCCTTAGTTGTAATAATAGCTTTATACCAGCAGAAAATCAAGTCTAGATTTTCTTCCTCATTGAGAAACATAGAAAGGTAAAGTTGGATGGACCAGGGGAAACACCCATAATCCCCCCTCACCTCCAGCTCCTGCTTACTATTTCTGGATTCCATTACTAGGTTCCTTGCCCACATCCTTGGAGGCAATGTCAACTTGGAGGCAATGTCAACTGACCAGCTCTCTTTCTCTGTTTCTATTTCAAGGACAAAATATACAGTATTATTTATTTATATTATAGGAGGCTATAATGTCCTCGTATGCTCTGTATTGATAGGAGGTGAAAGTCCATATAATCTCACATAAAGATATAAACAAATCGCACAAGCTTAAGAAAGAACATGGCTTTCTTAATGGATAAAGCAGTGAAAGGCAATGGGTGAACCTTCAAAACATTAAACTCTGTGAAATAAGCCAGATACAAAAAAGGCAACTATTATGTGATTCCACTTAGATGAAGTATCTGGAATAGTCAAATTCATACAGATAGTAGGATTGTGGTCATCAGGGTTTTTGGGAGAGGGGGAAAGGGGAGTTATTGTTTAATAAGTATAGAGTTTTCACTTTGAGATGGTGAAAAACTTCTGGAATTGGATGGTGGTAATGGCCTCACAACAGTGTGAATGTACTTAATGCCCCTGAACTTAAAAATGGTTAAAATGGTTTATTTCATGTTATGTATATTTCACCCCCACACAAAAACAGTGAAGAGCAGAACTAATCAAATTTAAAATATGGTGAATACCCTGGAGTTGGAACAAGTCACTTCCCCTAAGACACCAGGGTCTATGCTATGAGGCCACAGGTCAGTGTTACATCACATCTTCTGTGGCATCTGGTGCTGATTATAGAAGGACTCTGTGTTCCCTGAAAAGGGAGGGATCAATGGAGAGGCTTCTGAGCACTCATCTCACCATTAAACAGCAATTTCCAAGAGGAAAAAATTTCGATATAGGTATACAATTTTCCTTTATTTTGTATCTAAATAAATTAGGGGGCTAAATGAGATGAGAAATATTTCATTGATCAAGTATTAATCATTAGGTAATAGATACCATAAAAACAGTTCATTAACATTCATTAATGTTTTCTTAACCTCATTTTTGGCAAGATTTTTTTTTTTAAACTAATGGTCTCTTTTAGCATCTGACAATATATTTCTGTGCTGCATAAAAAGCACAGGAACCTTACTATAGTAAGTACAATTTTCCCTGTTTAGTGTTACAGGTACTCTAGGTGTTGGTGCTTATGATCTCAGAGGTATCTTCTGCACTTCTGTCTGTAATGCGATTCTTGAGATTCAGTGGATCACAGTTTTCAGTGTCAAAAAGTTACCAATCAGAAAGCTAGGAAGGAAAACTCAGTATTATCCTCTCTTGAAAAATTTATTTGGCCCCAAAAGTGGAAGGCTGTCAGAGCAAACCTTAGTTGGTCTTACTAGGTTCTCCAGCATGTCTTATAGATCATTTTCTCCCCTCCTTGGTCCTGCTACTTCCCTTACCTGAAATGTTTTCCCATCTTCAGCTTTTCTGTTTAAAGTCTAACCACACCTCAAGGTTCGTTGGAGGCTCATCAGCCTTAAGACCCCTTCCTGATTAGCGCAGTCCTCCCGCAGTGTTCTCACATTGCATCTATTTTCTGAATCACTTCATTCATTCATTCATTTATTCATTCACTCATTCTGATCACTCACAAAAGCTTAAAATTTTCCACAAGTGGCAACTATTCTAAACAAGGCTCTCTGAGGAAACTGATACTACTAATTTTATTTCACTTTGAGTGAAACCAATGGAGGAAAATAATTTGCTCATGGACCTAAGACTTAGCAGAAGCTGAGGCAAGACCTTGATTTAGAATAGAATCTATTAAGTCAATGTTTTTAAAACCATTTCATCCCATGAGTTCCCTGGACGTCCATGATAGCCTCTTCTACTGCTGAGTCCTCTGGCTCTTTGGAAGGCTCTTCTGTTCCTAACCTGCCCCGTAGAATTCCAGCAAGTTCTACCAAGTGAAACTTGGACTGAAAAATTCTACCAAGTTGCCCACAATAGTGTCACACAACAGACTGAAAAATTCTACCAAGTTGCCCACAATAGTGTCACACAACAGACTGAAAAATTCTACCAAGTTGCCCACAATAGTGTCACACAACAGACTGAAAAATGCTTGACTCTGACCCATTACATCCATCATTTCAGTTTTTGGTGTTGGCACTGTGGTTACAAATAAAGATAACATATCTAACCCAGTATAAAAGGAGGATGGAAAGGAAACGTACCATCATCTAGAAATGTTACAAACTAAAAATTGAAGAGTACTCTCTCTGCCTATTTATCTTCAATCACTGTGCACCAAGGTGCTTTGGCAAGAGCGATATTTTGGGACAAACAGTAACTGATATGAGGAACACGTGTTGATTTGCTGCATCTATGAGATATAACTAATAACAGATGGATGTTATTTATAAACCCTTACATGTTTATCCTAGTTCTTTTGAACTCTTTCTATTCTGGGTCTATCAGCTGTTGCTGTTTGGATAATTAATTACACAACCAAACTCAGTTTTAAATTTTGAAATGTACATTCCCTATATGATCTGCATGCTGAATTCTGTTGTTCATGCTCTCCAATGTTTTATATGCCATTGATTGCCTGACACATACATATACACATGCATAATGCATGATGTGTTGATTAGTTTTTAGAACTTCATGTCAATGTTTAGTTCTTTTTAGTCCTTTTTTTTTTTTTTTTAACTTTCCCCCACTCTCTGGCCATATCTGGATCAGCCTAAAACAGAACCAGTAAAAAATATGGCCTGAATTACCATACTGTTTTTAAATGTCTTTGTTACTTAAAAGTCATTATTAAGGGTGCCTGGGTGGCTCAGTGATTAAGTGTCTGCCTTCTGCTCGGGTCGTGATCCCAGAGTCCTGGGATGGAACCCTGGACTTCCCACTGCTCGGTGGGAAGCCTTCTTCTCCCTCTCCCACTCCTCCTGCTTGTGTTCCCTCTCTTGCTGCCTTTCTCTGTGTCAAATAAATAAATAAAATCTTTTAAAAAATCATTATTAAAGAACTTTTGATAGCATGGCTTATAATAAGAAAGCTGTTGAATCAGTTAGGCTCAGCTAAATCCAAGATAGCCTTCTACTTCTAGCTTCTCTCTCCAAATAGGAATAGAACATTTTTATAACCAGAAAGCAAATTGATCATTAGAAGAGAATACCTGAACTGCTCAGGAGGTCAAGGGAGAGAGGGAGGAAGGGACACAGAGAGGGATGGTGAGGGAGACCAGGAAGAGACAGAGAGAGGTAATGAGAGACAGAGAGAGAGGAGAGAGATGAGAGAGACAGACAGAGAGAGAGAGAGAGAGAGGAGAGGGAGAGGGAGGAGTAGAGAAGGAGAGGGAAAGAGTTTTTGTTTTTACAACTACATGTGAATAGTATTACAATCAGTCTCGTGGAGCAGGAACTCTCCTGATCAACTCTGAAGTGAAGTCTTTATCTGTTAGGACAAAATGAGTTAAGTTGGAAGAAGAGTATTCAGATGTCTAGAAGGTCAGGAAGGGTTTAACCAGTTCTGACTGGCACTTTTTTTTTTAGTTGAAAATCACTCAGATTCCAAATTTCTTCCTTTATGAAATTATCAAAGAATATCAAAGGAATTACTTCTTAGTTCATCTTTCTACCCAAATGTCTGTAAAAGAACTTAAGTAAAAACATTACCAATGGAAATGAAGTTTAATTCAGCAAAAGTTCAGAGCACTAAATAATCAGGTTTGGTAAATGGGTAAATAAACAGGCATATAGATGAAAACAAAGTGTAATATATTAATTATATCTTTAAGAATAGGGGCACATGGGTGGCTCAGTTGGTTAAGTGTCCAGGTCTTGGTTTTGGCTGGGATCATGATCTCTTAGGTTCCGAGATGAGGCTCCATGCTCAGTGGGGAGTCTCTCCCTATGCCTCTCCCCTCAACTCATGAGCACAGTCCCTCTCTCTCTCTCTCTCTCAAATAAATAAATATTTTTTTTTAAAAAGGAATGACTTCAGTCATACTCTTAAAAAATTCTGTATTTGTAAAATTCATTGTTGAAGTTCTGTCTCAACAGTGATGTCATTTTTTTAAATACAAATTTAAGCAGCTTTATAACTGGTTGGAATTAGAGTACACGAGGAGGTGAATGGTTGAAAAACTGCCAATAGCCTACCTCTACTTCTGAGACAGGTAATGTAGAGTGCCCTGAAATTATTCCTATTGAGCCCAATTCCCTGCTTCATAATGTAGAGGTAGCCTAAAGCTCAACACAGGGTCGAATATTCTCTCTGTTTATAGTCCACTTGCCCTTCTAATTACATTGTAACCACACTTCTTTATAATTCTAAGATTCTGGGATTTGGTCAGGCTATAATTACTTTTTATTCTTTAATACTTTCATAAAATTAATCGATGGTGGTTCTATTAAGTTTGTTCCTTAGAACATATGGGTATTTAATGTATCTCCTCCAAAATATTTACTGCTACAGTATTTATATACACTTTTGTTATGAAGATGATCTTATTGTATGTGATTAGCCTTGGTTTGTACTCTGAAGCTAGGAAACAGGGCCTGTCTGTGAGGTCTTTCCTTAGGAGGCTTCTAGGAGTCAGTACATAAGAGAGTAACTGCACAGCTTTGAGAATGAGCAAGACTGATAGAAGTAGCAGAAGGGAGGGCTGAAGAGCCTGGGTTCTGGAGTCAGACTGTCTGGGTTCAACCAAATTCAGTCTCCACCAACACGTGTGATCTTGCGTATTTCACTCAATCTATTTGTGCCTCAGTTTCCTCAAATAAAATTGGGAAATTAATTATAGTATCTACCTTACAGAATTGCCATTAGAAAGAAATAACACAGCTAGGTATTTAGAGAAATGTCGTGATCCACTTACAATAGTAATCTATTGCTGTGTGTTATTGTAATTATGATTATTAAAAGGTACAAATTCCAGCTTTATTACATACCAGTATGATCCTGCACAATGTCTTAACCCTTCTATTTGTCCGTCTCTAAAAGGAGGATTATAAGACCTATCTCACAGTCTTGTGATGGGCACTAATGGCATATATTGTGAAAAGTATTAAACATGGAACTTGGAATATTTAAGTGCCCAGGAAGGGTGTATACTCCCTTTCTGTAACTTTTTCAGTGGCTCCTACCAATGAACATGCAGCTTAATATATTTCACCTGATTCCCTGCATATTTGTTCCCCCTTTTCCAGACTCTTATGAAGACCATCCTAGCTCCTTGATGCTTTTTTCTCCTACAAATTACAGTGCAATTGATTAGATGCAGTTTCTTTGGGGCACAATCATCTTCAGGCCTTAATCTACCTACCCTAATCAGTTTGATTGGATTGCAGCCACATTCTGGTATTTCTGATTGGATTTTAGATACAACCTATTTCTTTCTTTTTTTTTTTAAAGATTTTATTTATTTATTTGACAGAGAGAGATCACAAGTAGACGGAGAGGCAGGCAGAGAGAGAGAGAGGGAAGCAGGCTTCCTGCTGAGCAGAGAACCTGATGTGGGACTCGATCCCAGGACCCTGAGATCATGACCTGAGCCGAAGGCAGCGGCTTAACCCACTGAGCCACCCAGGCGCCCCTAGATACAACCTATTTCTTTGAAATCATCACGTTCACAGTCCATCTCTCAGGGTGGGCCATTTGGTTCCTATTTCCCAAACTTAGTCTCAGAGAACGTCCCAGGCTTTCAAATTCTAGGCCTTTTTAATGGAACCTCCATCATGGCATTTATTGTACCAAATACATAAATAGTAAGATCTTAAGAGAAAAAACGAATATGGAATTTGTTAAAAGTGTTTCAAGTTAAATTTGGTGTTTGTTCTTTGCTATTCTGAACTGATGTAATCATAAAAGTCTGGTAGAATTATTCAGACCCATGAAATGACATCTGGAAAACAAAACTGTGTTACTATTCATTTGAAGTGCTTATGGAAAGCTGTTAAAGTGAATAAATTGAGGAGCTTGGAAATATATTAATACTATACGAGGCAATCATGCAAATTAATAGGAACCCACTGGTCCTGGATCAAATTGGATAAGACCCCAAAAAAATTCGATTTTTAATAAGTGAAATTTTAATAAATTAAAAAATATATTATCTATATTTATTGGCCATAGAAGCTTAGTTTGTTACCTATTTTCTTCTCAGTGTAAATAGAAAAACTAGTAACATAAAAGGTATTGAATTCTGAATTTTTATTTTCTATACTACAAAATTTAACAATTATACATGATATATTTTATACTCATATTAACTTTAATTTTTAGTCTTTTTTGGGTATAGTGGACTAAGGTTCAAATGCTTTCTAATTTCGGCTCTGGTAATAGATGTACAAAAATCAATTTTTTAGTTTATAAAGTAGAAATAACTTTTCCTTTTCCCTCACCAGATTGTTGTGGGAATCAAATTTTTCATAAATAATAAAGTGTTCTAAAATTTAAAGATTGTTGCAGCCTCCCTGAGATCTGGGCTCAAACCACTGGGGTTTCGGTTTTACTTCTTACTGGCTTATTGGCTGTGTGATTTTAGTTATGCTAAAACTAACAGTTAGGGGCGCCTGGGTGGCTCAGTGGGTTAAGCCGCGGCCTTCGGCTCAGGTCATGATCCCAGGTCCTGGGTTCAAGCCCAACATCGGGCTGTCTGCTCAGTGGGGAGCCTGCTTCCTCCTCTCTCTCTGCCTGCCTCTCTGCCTACTTGTGATTTCTCTCTGTCAAATAAAAAAAAAAAATTGTATTTAAAACTAACAGTTAGTTATGCTGTCTGTGTCTCAGTTACTTCATTGGTGAGATGGAAATAAAAACACCCCTGGAAACACTTAAATTTCTTCTTGAATACCCCCCCAGTAATTCTAGGGGTGTTTGCAGAGGTGCCAAGGGTACCCCATACAATTTTGCTCTTACCTTTCTAAGGGTGTTTGCAGAGGTGCCAAGGGTACCCCATACAATTTTGCTCTAACCTTTCTAAGGGTTTCCCTTTTTCTCTGCCTCAATGTGGCAATGTCTCCTATGGCTGGAGAAGCTGCTGCTATGTTATTATCTGTTGCTAAGCCACAATTCACCTCAACAGCTTGTGGATTAAACAATAAACCTTTGTTATCTGACTGAACCTCTGGGTCAGTAATTCAGAGGTGACTCAGCTGGGTCTTCTGGCTCAGGGTCTTTTACACTGTTAGTAGGAGCTATAGGAATTGGAAGACTTGACTGGGGCTGGAAGGTCTCCTTCCATGATGTTCACTTACAGAGCTGTTGACAGGAAGTTTCAGCTAAATAGGGTACTGAAGATGCTTCAGATCTGCTTTTAAGATCTGCTTTTAAGATTGTTAAACTCTAGGAATTTTGCAAGCCAATGTTTAAATAACCATTATTAGAAATTAAATTATGTAAACTTAAACAAACTACATTAAATCGAAGGGTAATGAATACTCAAAACTCATGACTTCCTGATGGTTTTACCACATTTGTCCTTTATTTGATGCTCCTGTGATTATTTATGTCTTTTGTATCTGATGGCAGAAGTATTATGTGGTTGTGTCCTATTGCACATCTTAATCTTATCCTATCTCTGTATTCAGTGATACTATTTTCGTAGCTTGAAATCAGTCAGGTGGGAATATTTATACTTGGATATCAGCAAACACTACAAATCAGAACTTGAATTATTGTTTTATTGATTATTTAGACTTTAGAAAGTATAAATTGTGTTCTACACATCCTTTATAATGATAAAATTACACACACACACACACACACGATTGTTTTTGGAATGGCAGATGTTTATTAGCCCATGAGCACATTACTGACTTTCTCATCCAAATGTCCTCCCTGTAAGGCTACTTGAATGTCCTCATAATATGGAAGCTGACTTCCTTTGAGGCAGTGATCGAAGAGAAAGCATAAGAGTAGATGTTTCAAGGTCTTGATGATCCAGCCTTGGAGGTCACACACTGTCATTTCTGCAATATGTTAGTGGCTACATAGGTAAGCTCTATTCAGTGTGGGGGAGATTACAAAGGATGTAAATTCTAGGAGTCAGGGAACATTGGGGACCATTTGGGAGGGGGATTACCACAGTCTACCTCATGGCCCCCAAAGACTCATGACTGTCTCACATGCAAAATATACTCATGCTGCACCTCCTGAAGTCTCATTCTTTTACAACCTCCACTTGAAGTCCAGAAGCCCATCACCTAAATCAGGTTCAGACACAGATGCAGCTTCTCAGGCACAGTTTTTGAAGTACAGCTCCTTGAATACAGTTGCTCTTGATCTGAACACCTGTGAACCTAAAGGTGCAAGCTATTTCCCCATAATGCTCCTGAAAGACAGTGCTGGGATAGGTGCAAAAGAACTGCACTAGCCGTTTCTGTTTACAAATATGGAAAACAGGAAGTGCCCAAGTGTTGGTGCTCTCAAATGGGAAGTAGGTATATTCTGGAAGTTAATTAGGATGCAGTCCTACTTCTCTGTGGTTCTTGGATCTGCTCTCTGGCTCTTGGTTCTGCTCTCTTGTGTCACTCATCCTTTTCCAAGAAAGGTAAGCCAGGTTTGTAGTTGGGTAGCTTTCAAGTCTGCTTGCTAGAAGTTGAATTTGGGGAGTCTGAAGTCCTTGTTTTCATTTTGTGCTGTTTGTGTTCCTTTCTGTCTAAGCTAATAGTGTTTCTGACAATACAGTAGTCTTAAAAACGTTGACATTCCCTTCTTAGGCAAAAACCGTGTCTGCAAATCTTTTTGAGTTCAGTCCTCTAACTTGGGCTTCTGCTGAGATTGTTGAAGAAATTCATCCTTAAGCTTCTTAGAAGCCCTATTGTTTGAACAGTTGTCTGAGGCACTATGTTAGATCTAGGTGAGGTTTTAACAAAGGCATTTATAGCCACACCCTTGACTTATCACAAGACCTTATTTTTCTAGTAATGTCCTAGGCTTCATCTTTGCCTGGAAGCTATTCTGAATTTTAGCACTGTTAGTCATCTTGAGAGGCTGAGACTCTTTAAAACTAGAAAGTCCTTGGTTCTTTTTTGTTTGAAAGTCATTCTTTTACGCTTGTGTCTCTCTGCTTGCATTTTGCTCTAAGAAGCCAGATGCACCCAAGTGGCACCTTTAGCACTCTGCTTTGAAATCTCCTTTGTTAGGTCATCCCCGTCACGTGGCACACTCTCTCCTTTCCACATACTGCATAAAATCGTGTCACTAAATTTCCTAACATTATATAACGAGCATCCCTTTTTCTCCAGTTTCCAATATGTTTTTCTATCTCCTTTAGTCCCCCGCTCATCCCTTCTTCAAAGTCAGTCTGACTTCAATCAGCAGGCTGTTCACTACACTTGAGGCTGTCACTAATACTCTCCCTAGAGTCTAGGCAGCTTCTGCCCACTGCCTTTTCCAAAGCCACATCCATACTTTTTGTTGCTTGTTACTCTGGTACCTCATTTTCAAGTATAAAAGTACCAAAATCGATATTGGTTGTCAATTGTTATGTAATGAGTTGTTCCAAAAATTTAGTAGCTTAAATTAATAAACATATATTATTTCACTGTTTTTATTGGTCAGGAATTCACAGTAGCTAAGCTGGTTGGTTCTGGCGTGAGATCTCTAATGAGGCGAAGTTAAATTTTTGGCTTGGGATGAAGTCAACTGAAGCCTCGACTGGGGCAGGAAGATCTGCTTCCCAGATGGCTCACTTAAAAGGTTGTTGGCAGGAAGCCTCAATTTGTCACTGGCTTTTTGGCAGGAGCTCTCTGTTCCTCACTATGTATCCTATCTATAGGGCTGTTTGAGTTTTCATGATGGCTGACTTTTCACAGAACAAGTGATCCAAGAGAAATCCAAGAAAAATGTATAGCTGCAATGTCTTTTATGACCTATCCTGAGAAGTCAAACACTAACATTACTGTAATATTCTACTGGTTCCATGGTTTAATCCTATTCAGCAAGGAGGGTGAATTATATGAGGACATAAATACCAGGAAGGAGAGATCATTGGGGCTATCTTGGAGGCTAGCTACTACAGATATAAAATTCAGCATCTAGGCATAGATGCTCACTGAAGATGTCTTGCTACTGGGGCTTCTCATATAGACCAGAGCAATGTTTAGATGTTGCACTTGGTGCCTGAGCTTAAACTGAGAATCTTGAAGTTGAGATCGCTGATATTTTGATGAACACAATGTACATAAAGCATTAGCTCACTGCCTAAAGCCAGATAAGTACAGCAAAAATAATATTTTTTCTTGTCATTCTTATTTTACAGGAGATTTTTGATTAATTTCTGGCTGAGAAAAGCAAGTGGCAGCTCCTGGCTGGGAGACAGTCCTGGGGGACAACCTTGCCCTTTTCATGCCAATTTAAATTGTAGTTAAAAAAAAAACCTTTGGTTTTCATTGGTCCTCTGTCATAGGCCTTTAACTGAGCCCCTGGGAAATTGAGCTTGTAGGCTATCACACTGTGCTTCCCTCCAGTCCAGTGACTGGCCTCTTATCTTGGAAATCAAATTTCTGTCCCTCCCAACTTGTCTCCATTTCCCCCAAATATTAGTTGTTGCCTCTCTGGCTTGAGTATCCTCAGATCTTCATGCAAGTAACCCCTAGTGGCACCTCTCTAACCCTAGGCTTGCTAGCACATGTTGAATCGCATTTTTACTTGAGCTGGGACCTTCCCTCCTACCAATAAGAGAAACAACTAAAAACATGAAGGTCAAAGTGAGAGCTAAGATTCAGATATAATGCTACTAACTGACTGAACAAGCCATGTTTATTCTCGGCCTAGGAGTCTGGTTTCTTCTTTTTTCAATGGCTCACCTCTATGGAATCATCATCAACTACAAAATATAAATGATACAGTTGTTGGATATCATTTTCTGATCATATCTGATCATATCTGTTTGAGGCAACAGATATTGCCTTGAAATAGACTCTTCTGTTTGATTTCTGGATGAAAATTAGAACCAGAATCAAGGAAGTATAGAATTGTTTAAAGAATTTGATGCTTGACATTTAAAACAACTTTTTCTCAAAGCACACTTGTTCAATCAAAGTGAGGCATGCTGCTCAATGCATTACTTACAAGATAGTTCAGGTGCAGCTTTTCGAAATTGTCTTGTCATGGGTCTGTCTCTTCCACTGAATATTCTGTGGTTCTATTTTCCAAACACTCTGTGGAGCCCCCCACACAGGCACACCTACTGGAGAGGTCCCCTAGGGAGCCACACTATAGGAAAAGATGAACAACAGCATTCTTAAAAATGGAGATAAAATAACAACTACATGGACTATGGATTTTATAAAGATAAATGTTACTGTTATTTCTTTAAAAATAATAAATTATTGCATACAAGCAACCTAAAGTAGTTTAAAATGGGGTAATATGAGAAGCCTGTTAGGAATAAATTTGTTAGGAATAAAAATGACATGGACAGGGACTGTGATTTACAATTGACTTTGTTTAGGTTAATTTGAATCACATAAACCAAGGGTTTATCAGTTCTTCAGATAGTCCCTTTGGAGGCATTATGTGAGGTGGACTGGGGCAGGTTCAGGGGAAGGAGCCATGGGCCTTGGAAAAGTAGGGGGAGAAGGGTGTGGAAGAATTTCTGGAAAAGTCAGGGGAAACTGCAGGCCTGAAACATAAGAGGTCCTGGGGTCCTACTGTAAAGATATAGAAGGAAAGAAAAGCTGGCCTGAAGCAGGTGTAGAGAAGCTAAACCCCAGACATGTAGAGATGGTAGGTGGTGAATGATTGCACCATTTCACGCATTGGCCCAAGTCCATTCAATTTTTCATTCATTCTTAACAAACTTTTTTGGACAGCTACTCTGTGCAGAGACTATGCAAACTCTGCTGAACCAATCCCACTATGTTAGGCTCTGGGTTTTAGCTCCACCTTCACTGACAACTATCAAGTGTACTTCAAGGCATTGCTCATTCATACAATCAATGCCTTAAGTACCAAACACAACACCCCATAGCCATCCCCCAGCAGCCAAGCATGTCTGCCTTTAAACTTCAAGACACAGTGGAGAGAGAGAAAGAACTTCAGATCCATTCCTTTAAAGCCAGGCTTCAGAAAGTCCAGTGTATTTCATATTTCAGAGGCAAAAAGGATGTGTGAAGTCAAAAAGAAGCTAGAACTCGGAAAACATTACCTGGGGGGTTACATTAAACCAGCTGTAGCAGAAGAGGCGATGCTGATCTTTGTTCTTGAGAGGTCAGAGCTGATTTTTCAGCCTGTGCCTCTGAAATGATTTTTACTGCTGACACGGTTGCAAGTTCTCTGTCAAAGGCAGATGGCTCCCTGGCATAGATTTCATTTTCAGCATCTCTGGCTCACTAGCATTAGCAATTCTGTGGGTGTGCCTCCTACTCCTGTTTTTCTCACCCTGGAGGTGTGCAGTAACAGGTGCTCCACAAACACGGGCTGCTTGCCTTCCTTGGCTTGGTGTTTGCAATATATGACTTTACTAAAGAGCATATAAGGTGGAAATAGGGAGGCAGAACCAAAGTTATAATTTTGCATAGCCATTAAGCTAAAGCTGTCATTAATCTTGCTGATGTATTCTCCAAAAGTAAAAGCAAATAAGAGCCCAAGTCAAGCCATGCAGGCCCTGAGTCTCTTTAGGAGGTGAGCCGCAGCCCTAAGATAGAGGAAGCTGGCAGGCAGAAGCAACCCAGAGGTCCCATACCTACTCAGTGTGAGAATGTGGGTTGTATCGTTACAAAATGACAGCATGGAATTTAAAAAAAATTAAATGCATTGCAGCCAATATTTGTTGGGTTTGTGCATTCGTATTACTATATAGTTGAAGTGTATGAAGTTTCCCTACCTTGAGTGTGAGTTTTGCTACGAAGGCAATTTTCCATTACTGATACCTTAATGATATTCGACAAGCCTTAAAGGGCTGTCCAGGTTGGAAAAAGGACAGCTTGTATCTATCCACCCACACTTTATAACCTTACTCTTATTTAATCATACTTTTCAATTTCAGAAGGGTGCTCAATTTGAACTCAAGGAGCTAAAACAGTTTCATTATTTTAGACAACGCTTGCTTTTTTGTTGTTTTTAATTACCTTGTTGAACATTATGCGAGTCAGTGTATCAAAAATGATATCAGTCTGTATGTATTTAAGAAAAAGTGATTATCTCTAAACTTGAAAGTATTGAGCAATTAATTGAGAGTCATTGCTGTGCATTTAATTATATTTCATATTAATGAGTAAAATAAGCTGTGGAGGTTTCTGTAAAAATCTCACATTAATTATTTGATAAGGTCAGAGGAAAGCTTGACCCATCTGAGAATTTGAGTTAAATGTCTGCCCAGAGTGATTATACTAAAACGCAAGGGGAACAAAAATCCCAACATTTTGGCACGTAAGCTTTGGAGGACTTCAAGGTTGCTTACTTTTGCTCTTTTTCACAGACAGAAATGTACCTTAGGCAAAGACAATTTGTCTTTGGTAATTTTTCTGCATTGGTTTTCTATGATTAAGTGTTTTTCTCCAGCTATTTCAACTAATTATCATTGTCTCCCCAAAGGCTGATGAAACAAGGAATCTGAACAGAATTAGGCTAATTTTACTCCATGGCTTATTAGGTATCCACATCCATGTGCTACTGTGCTAAGTACTGTATCAAGCAAGTTAAATTGCTATTATCCCTGCCTTGCACATGAGAACTCCCCAAAATGTACTACAACAACCTGCATAAACATAGAAGAGGCTCAGCCGCTGCACGCCCCACCTCCATGTAGCCAGGGAGGAAAAACGAAGAAGAGAAAGTAGCTCACAAAGAATGAGGAGTTGATAAGGGGCACCTGGGTAGCTCAGTCGGTTAAGCATCTGCCTTCGACTCAGTCCCAGAGTCCTGGGGTCAAGCCCCGAGTTGAAGCAGGGAGCCTGCTTCTCCCTCTCCTGCTCCCTCCCCTTGTGCTCTCTGTTGCTATCACTCTCTCTTGAATAAATAAATAAAATCTCAAAAAAAAAAAAAAAAAGAATGAAGAGACATAGGCATTATTCACCCCCTTGAATAAGCTCTTTTTGAGTCATCTCATTTCTTTGTGTGGAGCATGAGTTGGCACATGGGATGTTTGGGAGGACAGATGGGGAAAATGGACCAGGAGAATTGTTGGTTTGTTTTTTTATTTGCCATTTTACTTGCAACAGGACTATCCACATTTTAGCCTGTTGTGTCCACCTCTCTGAGCTCTGATGTTATTTTAGGTCACATGCTTTCTCCACTGTCTGCATACACTGTCTTATCTGTTGTATTGAGCAATGATGAAAATCCTGGTTGATGAAAATAACTAACTTTGCTTTCTCAGTTGTGCTTCGCGCCCTATTGTGTTGTTGTGGGTGGCTAAGCCATCTAAAATGTGCACTGCTCAGAGCAGAGGAGTTTAGAATATGGATAAATGAATAGAAAGCCTATATTTTGTTTAATCACTTTTCAAAGTGTCTACATCAGTACATTTAATTATCTTTCCAGCCAAAAATAGAGTAATTATGGAGATCAACTTCCTGAAGGGAAAGAGCTCAACAAAGACCTAGGGAAAAATGGAAAAAGTGACCCATGGCTCTTCCAGTAGATCAACGTGCCCTTTCCTCAGAGATCAGGTTTAATTGGCTTGGGGTGGGGTCCAGACATCAATCATTAGGTTTTGAAAGCTCCTGTGGTGACTTTAATGTGCAGCCAGGTTAAGAACTCCTCTAAGTAGACTAACTAGGTCAGACTTTCAGTATATGGTGAATTAGGACCAGTGAATCCTTTTTCTGTTAACATTGATTAGTAGGAGAAGCCCAAGAAAGATTTGACAAACTAGTCTGATTGAAAAAAATGATGATAAAATTATCACGCAACAAATCCTTCTCATGACTATGCTGACTGATATTAATGTGATCTAATTCTGTGACAGTGAAAATATTGTAGCAACATGAACGGAATTCCAGATTAAAATTAATTTTGTAATTACATCACCTGGAGAAGTCAAATACTTGTCCTTTACTGCTTGTCCCCTTACGTAGCTGCCACAGAGGAACTGCACTTACCCATTCACTTTGCCGCTTAAATCAAAAGATTAACATTTTATTTTTTCCTCTTGATGCATTTATTGCATTGTATTGTAATTGTTTCTTTATTTTTTGTCATTATTTTTTAAATTATCTGTATCTTCTGACAGGCTTTTCAAAGCTCCATGAGACTAAAGATAGCATATTCTCAGTCACTGTTGTATTCCCAGTGCCTAGCACAGTTCGTGGTGTGTAGCAGATACAATTTGTTAAACGACCTATTTTTCTTACATATTATTAATGTTAGATAAGTTAACTAAAGTGCTCAAATAGGGCCTACCACATCAAAAGTACACAATAAATATTAGCTATCATTTATATTAACGGTTTATGACATCTGCGTAATATTCTATAAAGTATGATTTCTTTAACATTTCTTTGTTTTTGTCTGTTTGGGTTCTTTTCAAATTTTCCAACACTGTAAATCAGATCAGATGAATATTTGCACACATGTAGCTTATTTCCTCTTTTTGACTGTTTTCTAGAGTAGGTTTTTCAGAGGAGGAATTATAAACTCAATGAATAGATGCTTTTAATAATTTTTGGAAAATGATTTTGAAAATACTTATATGGAAACTTTCAAACATACACTATAAGTAAACAGACTAGTATAATGAACCCCCATCTCTCTATTATCCAGCTTCAACAACTATCAACTCTTTGCCGGTGGTGTTTCTTCTTTGCTCCACTCTGTTTCCCCATTGTTTGACTGCACACAGGTGTGTTCATCCAGTTCCCTACTGCTGGGCCTTTGAACTATTTCCAGTTTGCCTGTGATGAGTAAAGCTGCTGTACTTTTTCATATAAATTTTTTTAAGTGATAGATTTTCATTTTTCTGGGATAAAAACCTACTAGTGGGGTTTTTGAGTATGGTAAGTGTAGGTTTAGGTTTGTAAGAAACTATCAGATCTTGTCCAGAATGGTTGGACTATTTTATATGCCCACTGCAACACATAAGAGTTCCAGTTGCTCCTTACTCTCATCAGCACTTGGAGATATTAGGTATTGTCTCTCTGTTTTTTAACTTTTATTTTTTATTTTTTTAAAGATTTTATTTATTTATTTGAAAGAGAGAGAGCCAAGTAAGCAGAGAAGCAGGCAGAGAGTGGGGGAGACAGGCTTCCTGCTGAGCAGAGAGCCTGATGTGGGGCTCCATCCCAGGACCCTGAGACCATGACCTGAGCTGAAGGCAGAGACTTAATCCACTGAGCCACCTAGGTGCCCCTCTCTCTCTGTTTTTTTTTTTTTTTATTTTATTTTGTTTTTTCTCTCTGTTTTTATAAAAGATGCATTTATTTATTTTATAGAGCCTGTGAACAAGTGGGGGCAGGGGCAGAGAGAGAAGGAGAATCCTGCAGTAGGCTCCGCGAAGCGGGACTCTATCCCAGGACCCTGAGATCACAACCAGAGCCAAGACCAAGAGTTGGCCACTTAACCGACTATGCCACTGAGGGGCCCCTAGGCGTTTTTAATATTAGTCATTCTCACGGTTATATTGTTATTTCATGGTCTAATTTGCATTTCTCTGATGACAGTAATGTTGAATATCTTTTCATGTTCTTATTGGGCATTCAAATATCTTTTTTTGGTGAAGTAACTGTTCATGTCATTTACCTATGATTATATTGGGTTTTTGGCCTTCATATCATGAAGTTTTTTATATAGTCTAGATACTTCTCTGTTAGAAATATGTACTGAGAATATTTTTTTCCTGGTCTTGGGATTCCTTGTTATTTTGTTAACAGTGTCTTTTGAAGAGCAGAAGTTTTTTATTTTGTTAAGATTCAATTTATCAAGATTTTTTATGGTTCATGTTTTTGTATTCTATCTAAGAAATTTTGTGATGCAGAAGTTACATAAATTCTCTCCTGTATTTTGTTCTAGAAGTTTTATAGTGTGAGGATTTATGTTTAGGTCTGAGAACCATTTAGAAATAATTCTTGTAGGATTAGTGAGTCAGTGAGGGTTGTTGTTTATTTTTTTAAACATGGATATCTGTTTTTTCCATTACTATTTATTGAAAAACTTATTCGCTCCCCTTGGCACCTTTGTAGAAAATCAATTCACCATGTATGGGTTTATACATATGCATGTACATGTATAAGCAGAATAGAATTATGAGCCCCAACCACCCATCACCCAGCTCAATAACTATCAACATCCTGCCAGTCTTGTTTCATCTGTGCTTCCTTCCTTTCCCCTTACTGATTATTATTTTAATAGGTTTTTAGATAGTATTTTCATAAAATTTTTCTAAGTGTTTTATAGCTTTAATTGAATGTTTGGGTCTACTATCCATCTCAAATTAATTTTTGTATGTGTTGTGAGATAAGGGTTAAGGTCCACTTCTTTTCCATAGGACTATTCAGTTGTTCTAGTACATTTTTTGGATAAGATTTTTCTTTCCCTACTGAATTGCTCTAATGCTTCTGTTAAAATTCAATTTGTCATAGGAGTGTAGATCTATTTCTAGTCCCCTTATTCTGTCCCATTGATCTATTTGTGCCATGTTACATTTTAGTGCCAGTTTTTATTGTCATCAACAATGACAATTTAAGAGTATGAAATAGTTTCTTTGTAGGCTTCCTTAGAGGAGAGGTTTGAGATGAGGGTTTTTATGTAAATGAATTATCAAGGGTGAGCTCTCAGGAGTAACCTGTAAGAAACCAAAGGAAACAGAATAGAGCAGTAAAAGAGGCTAGCCAAAAACATGGCTTTGGGAGGAGTCTAGCCTCAGCCTAATTCCAGAGGGGGCTCTGGAGCATGAATTGTACTACAGACATAGTTTTGCTTCAGAAGCAAGGGTGCTGGACTGTTACACCTCACGTCAGTTGTGATTGGCTATGGACCACCTCTGCAGGGAGGATGTCATCTCCTAGAAATCTCCAGGTCAACTGGCTTCCTCCAGTGAAAGGCAGTCTGTGGAGCAGAATGAGGTATGAGCCACGAGCAGCCAACACTCACACAGCTGGGAAATGAGTGGACCTCACCAAAAAAGCACATGTGGGTGGGCACCAATAGCATCTGTGAAAAAAATATATTTGAAGATAGCTTTAACAAAGGTAGTCCCTGGGCTTTCTACAAAATTTCCACCATGTTCCTGTCAGAGCACCATTTGTGATTCTGGAGACTGGGCTGTCACTTTTCACCACTTATTTCTTTAAATCAGCACTTTATCTTATGTCACACCTTTCTTGTGTTTATGAGAAGAGTTGAAATTCTTCAGTGTTTAGTAGGTTAGTATTTGCCTTTTTAGTGTAATACATAGGCAAATAAAAGGTGATCTCTCTTATCATAAATGTGTGTGTATATATATATATATATATATATATTTTAAAGATTTTTATTTATTTATTTGACACACAGAGATCACAAGTAGGCAGAGAAGCAGGCAGAGAGAGAGGAGGAAGTAGGCTCCCTACTGAGCAGAAAGCCTGAAGCGGGGCTCGATCTCCGGACCCTGGGATCATGACATCTGAGCCGAAGGCAGAGGCCTTAACCTACTGAACCCACACAGGGGCCCCATAAATGTGTATATTTAAGATGCATTCTTTTTTATTTGTATTTTTATTATTATTTTTAATTCAAGTATAATTAAGATACAGTGTTATATTAATTTCTGGTATACAAATAATGGTTCAACAATTCTATATGTTACTTGGTGCTCATCAAGTTAAGTGTACTCTTTAATCGTTTTTACTTATTTTACCCATCCCCCCACTCATCTCCCTTCTGGCAATTACCAACTTATTCTCTATCTTTAAGGGTCTGGTTTTTTTTTTTTTCCCCTCTCTTTTCTTTCTTTGTTTTGTTTTTTAATTTCCCCATGAATGAAATCATATGGCATTTATCTTTCTCTGACTCATTTATTTCACTTAGCATTATACCCTCTAGATCCATCCGTATTGTTGCAAAGGGCAAGATTTCATTCTTCTTTATGACTGAGTAATATTCTATTGTATGTATGTAAATACTACATCTCTTTTATCCATTCATTTAGAGATGGACACCTGGGTTACTTCCGTATCTTGGCTATTACAAATAATGCTACAACAAGCATAGGGGTTCATGTATCTGTTCAAATTAGTGTGTTTTTGTTTTCTTTGGCAAATACTTAGTAATGTAATTACTGGATCATATGGTAATTCTATTTTAATTTTTTTAGGAACCTCCATACATACATTTTCCTTCATACATAATGGCTGTATTACCTTGCATTGCCACCAACGGTGCATGAGTGATCTTTTTTCTTCACATAAGATGAGCTCTTGTCCATGAGTGAAGAAGTAAGTGATTCTAAGTGATGGTTTGCAAGGGCTCTAGAAATCCAAAGTTAAATATAGAACTTCAAAATTCATAGGGATCTGTTGTACTTGAAGCTAACTAGATATTTATGGAATCATTAGCTTCTACTTGGTGTAGAGAGTTGACCTAGCAGCTTTCATCATGAACTAGTGGTAACAGTTCTAGTGGTAACAGGAAGCACTTCTGATTGCTCAAATCTCTATTTGCATTTCTGAGTTCACTTTGAATGAGGCCAAAAATAGAAATCTGTGTAGCTTTGAATAAACAAGGCAATTGTAGCACTTCACTGTTCCACAGCAATAACTGTTTATTAAGGAGACTGTCATGTGCACAAGTGAGCATTCAGCTAGAGTGGCTCCATATTTTTATCTTTTTAGATTCATTCAGATTTCTAAGATGTGGAAACTGAAGTGGAAAATATTTCTTGATATACTTACTTATAAACATCTTGATATACTTACTTTGAAACATCTGAAGTAACATCTAAAACACGTGAAATTTCTTTGTAAATAGCAATCTCCTATACAAAATTTAATTGTTATTAATGTTACTACCCCAAATTAATCTATAGGCAGTGATTATAGCTGAAGATAAAATATAGCTGTTTCATTTCATAAATGAAAAAGTTTGACTTCAAGTTACTAGGAATGAAAGATTTGGTCAAAACATGATCCTAAATAAATCACTCCAAAATTGATACTTGAGATACATATATTTATTATATTAATGAATATAATTAAAGAAAGGAAAGTTTAAATAGGTTTAGCCAACACATGTTACGTCTAGAGAAGGTACGAAAAGTTGTCCAGGAATAATACCCATCTATTCATACGAGTAGCTTAGTGACAGAGGAATGAAGTAGTTTAAGAACCCAATTTAGAAGAATAATCTATACATTTTTTGAAGTGACACAGAAATTAGTACTAGAAGTGATTCCACAAGAACTGATCTTGAAAAGGCAGGCCTCTGAAATGGTTCTGAGTTACCTGTAATTGATCAGATTTAAAAGAAATGATGTCCTTGTTTCCATTGGTAAAGAGAGGAGGCATTAAAAGTCCATGGCATATATGACAAAATAATTACTTTAATTTCCACCTGTTCCCTCTTGTAATCAAGTATCTGTGGAAAGAAGGTAAATCTTTGTGTGACCACGCATTTGTTGCCATAGAATATTTTATTATGAATAACGAGTATAATAGGTTTGACTGGTTGCTTCTAAGTTCATTCACTGGTGAACTTGACTCTTTCTCTGAAGGAAAAAAAAAAAAAACGTTGACATTTTAATTCAAGTTGCAGCCTAGTCACCAGACATCTATGATTTCCCTAGAAGAAATTCTTATGTGCCGTTGGATTAGAAATCTTACGTGCCACTGATTTCTGAAAACCAGATCCAGAATCTAATGTGGTGGATGACTGAATTACAATATGTCTCTAGGTGGTGAGGGGCAATGGTGTGACAGGTGACCAGGGTGGAACTTTTTATATGTCATTCTCTTCCCTGACAAAAGGAAAGATTGATAATTCTCAATCATGTAGCTAGTGGGACACAATTTGCAGGATTTGTATGTAATTTTTAGCATGGTGTTTGACAATAAGATTTTGGGACCATTTTGTCTTCAATAAGCCTTGAAAATATTTGCATCCATAAATTATTGAAAAGATAAATTCTGAGGTCAAGGGAAAAGGATGTGCCATCAATGGACCTTGGCAGTATGACAAACAGCTCAGTTTGCTGTGTTGAGGATATAACCAAGGCAGGATAGCCTTGGACACAAAATGTGAAAATGTAAGTGACCAACCAAGTGAATTTAATAAATGGATTTTGATGATAAAGTTCAACCTAAGGCCCATATTGAACACATTTAATGGTTCTTAGTGGTATAAAAAATGAGCAAGATAAGGGGTGGTGTGTTATTAATGGAAAAGAGATAGGAAGTGTTGGAGCCTGACTGACCTTGTTTTGGACCTTTGTTCCAACATTTATTAGCTGTGTAATCTTTAACAAGGTACTTAGTTCATCCCCTATAAAAATGGTGATAAACTACCTTGCAGGGTTTTTAATGAAGATTAAATGAGGTAAAGTCTAAAGTTGCACATGGTAGGTGCCATAAACTTTTTTTCTCCTAAAACTTGCTTAATTTTCTTCCTAGGTATTATTTTGGGCAATTAAGGAAGAATTTACTCTTTTGGGCCAATAAACTATACCATTGCTTCTCAAAGCTTAACATGCATTTGATTTACCTGAGATCTTGTTAAAGTGTGGATTGTGCTCCAGGGTAAGGTCTGAGATTCTGCTTCTCTAGCACACTCCCAGGCAGTGTCTACACTGTATTCCGTAGACCTCTGCTGAGTAGCAAAGATCCAGATCCTGGTAACTGCTTTTGTCACATAGTGGGAGTGTCATCGCGCAAGAACACATGCTACAGGAATGGGCTGACTTTCAAGTCAATTCAGATCTTAGAGTAGTCTGCTTGATCATTGTATAATATCCTAAGTTGGTGTGAAATGATGAGCACTTAACTGAATGAATCAGAAATCCACCCAAAATATAAACAAGTATTAATGTGTAAACATAATGCCAACTCTCACTAAAAAAAACAGAAATAAAGAGGGCAGCTGGGTGATTCAACTGGTTAATCATCTGACTTCTGCTTAAGTCATGATCTCAGGGTCCTGGGATCAAGGCCCGAGTGGGGTTTCCTGTTCAACAGGAGTGTGCTTCTCTCTCCCCTTTGCCCCTCCCCCACTGCTTGTGCTCTCTCTTTCTTAAATAAATATATAAATAATCTTAAAAAAACACATCGAAATGAAGAAACTTAAGTTTATGATATTCTCTGTCACTAAAATCCACTTTATCTGGTTTAAAAGTTTGCTTGTTTTTATAAAATAATCATGCATATGGGTGGAATTATTTTGTGTTTTGTTTTACCTTTTGGTAGAGTAACCAATGTAATCAAGGCCTTTAGAAAGTTTAACAGCTCAGTTTTAATTGAGACACTTTTTAGTAATTTTGAATTATAGCCTTTTTTTCCAGGTCCTGAGTCGCAGAACATTGGTTATACCAACTAATTTCATGGTTCATGATTGAACATAAGGCTGTAATTCAATTGTGGACATTTAAAAGACACTTTAAACAGCAAGCACAGTGCAGATTCTTAATATTCAGCCCAAAATGAGGCATTATTTTTAATAGCAGCAGAAAGATTTGCAATCACCTAGTCATTAGGTTTCTTAAAATATTCCTCACACTGGAGAAGAAGACAATCCATTCAACTTAGTAAGAAAAAGATTATTGTGAATTGAATTTTAGAGGACAGAGATTACTGAGAGAAAACGACCTCCCTTGCTATGAAATAATCATTGAAAAAATACTAGAGACACATGAATTCTATAAATACAAATGGAGTGATGATTCCATGAATCCTTATGATTTTTATTTACAATCTTTTGAGTTTCCATCTTATAACAAAATTTTAGCTACATTTTATTCTAGAAAAAAATTTACAAAGCAAAAAAATGAGATTGGAAAAGATGGCTAAAAATCACTTCCCAAATGTATTCAGCAAAAGAAAAATATTAAACATTAAACCTTCTAGCCCTGGGCCTCCAGCTGTTTAACAAAACATACATATCTCCTAAGCAGAGTGTGCGAACTGTAGTCACATGGCTTTCCCTCGATCTATTTGACATCAAGCGTCTAGGTGGAAGCAAAAACACTCCATCAATCAGCTTTTTCTAAATAATAGATACAAAGCTTCTTGCAGGCAATAAACTTTGGAAAGCCAAAAATTTTTCAGTTCTTTTTTGGAGGCTGTAATGCCAAACTTTCAATTGCCTTAAAAAGTCCTAACTTTTTTTTTTTTTTTAAGATTTGTCTATTTATTTTAGAGAGCTTGAGAGAGAGGGAAAGAGAGCATGAGCGGAGGAAGGGGCAGAAGCAGAAGGAGAGGAAGAAGCAGATGCCTACCTGAGCATGGAGCCTGACGCAGGGGTCGATCCTGAGATCCCACCACCCTGTGATCACAACCTGACTAGAAACCAAAAGTCAGTTGTCCAAATGACTGTGTCACCGAGGCGCCCCTAAAAGTCCCAACTTTAAATAAGAAAGTGACGTGAAAGCTTTGGGGGCTACAAAGGAGGGCTTCAAATAGTCTACCACAAGAAAAGTGTTTAGTTTTTGTAATTAAAATTTAGGTTAACAAAAATGAAACTTTAATCCTTTCATTAATAAAAGTTACAGGTTTACATGACTCCAGTTTTTGAATTCCTAATGCAGTTTTTCATTCTATGTGCTGCTATACCATCCGTATAAGAACTAGGCGGTATTTGGTTCATTTAGTTCCTAGCCCCCATGTCATGGACAGAGTGGATTGCACATCCGAATATCTGATTCTAGTCCTAGCTTGACTACTTCCTGGTTATATGACCCTAGCTATGTCACTGTGTCTCTCAGGACCACAGCTTCCTTATACATGAGATAATAATGCTGATGATAACAAAAGCCATATAGCTAGCAAGTATTAAAGTAGTAAGTAAGAAATAAGTAGTGAAACTAGGATTAAACAGCTCTCTTAGACCCACAGTCTGGACTCTTCACCATTGTGTTGTCCTCACTCAGGTAGGTGAACTCACTGATATTTGCAACTCTAAATTCTGTGAGACCCTATGTGACCATCTCACACATCTACCCAAACTCCTGAACAAGATGGTTTTTCATCTAATTTTTTAAATTTCTAGGGATAACATTTAAAAAATGTATTAAGGAAGTCTTTGTAGAGTCACCATTATGGCAAAAATATTTCTTCGTGTTGTTTAAGGATACTCTTTTGATAGAATTCTAGCACATCCCTTCAAATATGCCTCCTTGTAATTGTGATAATGTGTGATATATGTGAAAATAGGCTAGCTCATATCCTATCTTTCCTAGGATAGAAATTCTTAGCGTTCTCCTGTCCTGTCTCCACAAATCCATCTTGTCTCATACCTGGGTTGCTTCCCCTGTACTCCCCACAATTTCCCTGCATTCCTCTTAATCTGTTTGGTCAAAATGTATACATTCATTTTTTCAACTAACATTTAAGAGCAATGACATGTCAGGCACTGTCTTAGATGCTGGGAATATCACAAGGAACAATTTCCCCAGAAATTTATAGTCTATTTTATCAAGACAGACAAGTAACTGGTGGTTATAATAGTAAACATGATGATTTTCTGTGAGAAGTGCTATTCAAATATAAAAATGAAGTGGCTCATTCACTGGAGAGTAGAGGAGAGTTCACTAGAGGAGGGGACACTTGTGATGAAAGAAAAAGAGGAAGAAGGGGACTCAGAATAGCAGTGACATCCTTTGTAAGCAAGAGAGGCCTGGAAGAGCAGTGTGGTTGGGAAATCCAGTGTTGGGAATGACTGTCTTGAAGAGTGTGGGTCAGGAACGGCAAGAAATGAAGCTGGAGAGGTCATAAAGGGCCTTCGTATTTAAGAAGGGAATTTAGAGTTGACTCCCTAAACTTTGGAGAACAAGTAAAAGATTTGAAGTAGGGGAATGACATCATTGGATAGCCGATTTTTTCCAGAAATCTTGAGAAAGTACTAGGAAATACCCAAGATGGTATACAGATGAGATTTCCTTTTTAAAATACATTAGTAACCATAACCAAAGCCAATTCCTGACATCAGCAGGGAAATTTGATTCAGAATATACTCTGCTAATGGAAATGATTATTTCTCAGAATTAATCACTTTTCCCCTAGATTTACTGAGATATAATTGACAACAACATTGTGTAGGATTAAAGTGAACAATGCGATGATTTGATACACCCATATCATTGCACAATGATCACCATGATGAGGCTAGTTAACATCCATCACCTCACACAGTTATCATGTGTGTGCGGTCAGAAATTTAAAGATTCGTTCTCACAGCAACTTTCAAGTATACAATAGTACCAGAATTTTTGTGCAGAAGTGGAGGGTTGGACCAAATTAGTGGAGAGACCATACAATGTTTCAATTATTTTTTGAAAGTGAAATGGGACATTATTAATAATTATGCCAGGACATGGGCATAAACGTGACTGTCCTATGCAAGCTGTGGCATATGCTATGCTTATCACAGGCCTCTACTAGAATGTGAAAAAAGCCCCAGCTTCTCTCTTCAGAAAAACACATACATGCAGCCTGCATTTCACATACGATTGGAGTGATCCATTAGCCCAGTTCCCAGTTACTCTATGGAAATTTGGGGATCTACAGACAGAAGTCTTGGACAAAATTTCCCCAAGTTCCTTCTTCATTGAAATTTTATAATTCCATAGGTGTGGTATGCTGATAATCACGAATCATTAGTGTGCTTCTGGGCCGTTCCTGCTCTAAGTGCTCAAGCTGGGGCTGCAGATCAAAACCCGGTGTCTCTTTACACTTGAGGGACTTTACTGCTTTATATTTAAGGTGCAGCCTCCTTCCACAGCCACCCATGAGAAAAAGAGAGCTTTGACCAGCCACTGCAGGAGTCTTCCTTCCAGTCACACAGCAGCTAAGAGCAGAGGTCGGTGGCTTTCAGCAACTCTGCCTACTTACAGAAGGAAGCTGGCTGAGGACTCCATGGAATGCTTTAACAAGTGTTCCCCGACTCCTCCATTCCTAATTGCCCTGCACCCCAGACCATAGTATACATGCAGCAGGGTAACTCACAGACGAGGTACCTGTGAATGGCTGTGTGCGCACATGTGATGTGGAATGTGGTGTTCAGTCACAATACTGATTGAAATGCGAATGCAAATGTCTATTTTTCAATTGCATATAAAATAATGAGCTTGATTTTCCATTTGAATAGAATAGGTAAGAAATACTGGCAGTTTGAGAGGCATTTAGGAAGTGGAAATCAGGATGACAAAGGAAGGAGTAACTTTAAATTCATAAAGAGAAAAAAAATAGAAAGGAAAATATACCTGAAAAAAATCCAATAAATAACATGGAATAGAGATGGTTATGATTTGAAAAGGTTTGAGCCCACTTTTCTATTACCAAGGCAACCACCACATTATGCAATTGCAAAACAACAAAGAAAAGGCAACAATAATCGGAACACCGAAACTCCAAATGAGAAGGACAATTTGGGTACAGATGTGAATTTAATAAAGGAGAAGATGGAAGGCTGCTTTGTTCAAGCTCACTTTTGCTGGGAAGCAAAAGAAAACGTATTTGGAAAAATTAACACTCTCTTCTACATTTTCAGAAAATATCAGAGAAAATATATACATGTCATTCAAACTGTATGTTAAATCCTTCTGAATTGAAAGGCAGTTTTGTTGGTACTTTCTCTCAAATATGTGGGTGTCTCATACACAATGATATTTCATATTTATTTAAAACTCTCAGTGTGATGAGCATTGTATTAAGATACTTCTTTTCTCCAGAAGTTTAAATTAATTTACAGAAGCAGACAGATTGAACAATTTTACATATCTTTCTTTCTTTCTTTCTTTTTTTGTATTTGTAGGAGGCACTTAATCAAAGACGTTGGTGTCAGCATTCAAGATAAATTATGCATGAGAATGTTGACTGGGAAATTTCTTAAGGAATATGACAAAAAGCTAATGGAATGTTAAAGGTAATGGTCATTACCTGGTTCTTACTGAAAGCTAAATAGGAACCAAGTATGTACATTTACATAAAATTTTCATCAGGCTATGTAGACATCACAGCCTTTTTTTCCAGTTATTTTCCAAAGGGCTCTTGTTTTTTGTATTTTTTTTCTTTCTTTCTACCCATTCCAAACTTGATCCTCAACTTCTGTGTGTGTGTGTGCATGCATATACAACACACATACACATACAGTAGTACTGGAAGAGATGATAGAGGGTCAACTATTACCTTGAAAGATTTTGGTCTCCTTGGGCCATTTTGAAGAACAATTCTGTAATTTTGTATTATTGGATCAGTAACAGGGACTGCCTGGTGTCTTTTATCCTTTTAGTGGTAGCTTTAGTGATGTGTTAGTCCAAATATGTTGTCTTTGTCCATTTGGGATGCTGTAACAGAAATACCGTAGACTGCGTGGCTTGCAAACAACAGAAATTTATTTTGCACAGTTCTGGAGACTGGAAGTCCAAGGTCAGGGTGCAGTGTGGTCGAGCTCTGGTGAGAACCCTCTTCCAGACTCGCAGACTGTTGATATCTCCCCGTGTCCTCACGTGGCAGAGAGCAGAGAGGAAGCAGGCTGTCATGACTCTTTTAAGGTGAACTCATCTAATCCTAATTATGTCCCAAAGTTACACCTCTTAAAACCATCCCACTGGGGATTAGGGTTTCAACATAAGATTTTTTTTTTTTTTGGAGGGGGAAGATACAAACACGCAGTCTATAACCCATGTTTTGTGTAGCATCCTTACTTCCATGTCAAAGCATTCTTAGCATCTGACTGCATTGAGGAAAACATAAGGACAAGGCCCATGATCCCAAGTGATAGGACTCTTGGAGTAGGAATATATGGAAACCCAGGCAAGACATGGAGGATAAAGATATTTTTCTGAGGAGAACTGCTGCCTCTATGGCTGGAGTAGTAAGATCCAGCTGAGGTGGCAGACAGCTGCCATAAAATAGTTGTCAGTGCCGCCCAGCACCTGCTTCCTCTAGTTCTGTCTGTGCTACATGAGGACACCCTTGATTCCTGACCCAGTTTCTTTCTGAAACTTTGAGAAACTGCCTGTCACCTTGTCACGAGGACCATTGTGCTCAAAGCGCCGCCTTGATTCCCTGGACCCACTCTTATTTCTTAAAAGTCAGCACAGAAAACTCTCTGATCCTGACATTGGATAATCCTTTCTTTCTTGAAATGTCCGTGGTCCCCTTGCAGCCAACCAAAGACCATCACATGTGCCTGAAGACCAATTAGAAAATCTCCCCACTTCCAAAAATCCCACCTAAATAGAAGGCTTCCCAATCGAACATGCTCTCAGTATTTGCTATTTTCACCTGATAAAGCCTACTCTCCTTCAGACGCTCTTGAACCCTTACTGAGACAAAACAATGAGGACAGAGCTGGTTCCCTTGCTGCAAACTTGTGAATAAACAGCCTTTGTTCATTGTGTCTTGGACTTCATTTGGTTTTTGACAGCATCAGTTCTGTTCTTGTCATTATGTTTGTTTTCATTTTATGCCTGTGGAGTGGCTCTCCTGTGCCTCACCTGGGGCTCATATGCTGTCACTGTCCTGCTTCTCTGGGACTTCTGGGTATGAGAGCCCTCATGGCTTGGGATCACAACACTGAGTGCAGCCAAGAGGAATCAGGGCCCATATTAGGAGCCCGTAACGGCAGTGGGGAGTGGGGGGGAGTGTGGAGGGCAGCTTCTCCAATACCATCATTGCTATTTTCATGATGATTCATTCCTATGCAAGAAAGAGTATATATTTTCTATTTGTATCTCTTCCAGTCCTGGTTTTCTGGTCTCCCCAGTCCTGTGGAGTGTTTTGATTAAATCTCCTTTCTCCCTACATTATCTGAGTTGGGTTGTTTTGCTTGCCAAAAACCGCCTGATAGATAGTCTCTTTGAAATGAGGAGGAACCCAACATCCACTTCTCTTGGCCTTACCAGGCCTGCTGCTTCCTGAAAGTGCTGACCTCATTCCCAGGGGGATAGATAAGCATCCATTCATATGATGGGATTTCAAGGAGGGTTAACACAGAGCACTGTGAAGGGTAGATCAGAGCATAGAAGGGGCATCCAAGGGCTTCAGAGACTTCCCTTAAGGCCTGTCCTGCTTCCAAGAAATGCAATCATGGGAGCAGAATGATGTGGAGGAGTCTGAAAGCTCAGAATTGCATTAAGTGACTTTCCCATATGTGAGTTATTTGTCTATTGGAAATAAATCTATCTGAATATTGTATTGATCTTTTTGCCAGGCTGGCAAAAACCCAGGGAGAGAATTTACCACTAAGGGAGGTTGTGGGTCATTGCCTTCATAATGATATCCAATTTTAGAACCTCCTTTGGAAGTTTGAAAATGTTCAGATAGGACTACTGTTTTCGGGATCGCCACAGCCGTGATATTCTATTTTGGCTTGGGGAATTAGAACTGTGGTTAATTAATGCCTTTCCTTCAGGCTGAGAACACAAATGTTATAATACCTGAGGCTGTATTCAACTCCAGATTAGCATATATTATACCCAGGGATAACTGAAATTGCTCAGAAAATGTGTGGAGACAGATTCAAACCAAATCCTGTTTATGAGTGCTTTGCTATCAGTGAATTATTCAGAATGTAGAAAGAAAAACAACCAAAGATAAATGACCCCAATTTTATTATTCTGCATTTATTATCAGGATATCTTGATTACTTCTCTTGAAGTATGTGTTTTTGATAACAATTGATTAAATATTCAATTTTTCTTTTGGTTTGTTTTTGGAGAGGATCTTGATTTAAGGAGAGAAGTTGGAGGAAATCATGCTGGAAAACTTAATGTTAGTGAAATTATATGTCTGGTCTCCAAAGATTCACTTGGAGGATTAGCGAGAGGAGTAATTTCCATTCGATTTTCAGCTTGTTCGGATTTTGTTATGAGCCTATTGGAAGACATGTTCTCTAAACTGGTGCCTTTACTTTCTGATTATAAAATATCTGACCTGTGATGTTACCTTTTTGATCAAATCTTGTAAAAACCACTGAGTGAGAGATCTGGAAAACAGGAAGAGCCAGACATTCTTGGGAAATGACAGTGGTATCCTTCAGCACTATTTATTTCCAATAACGATTTTTAAATACTTTATCGAGGCAATGCTATGCATTAGGCAGCACAGGAATTAAGCATGATATATAGTCAATTTTGCATGAAACCATAGATGACACAGACTTTAAGTTAATGTATTTATGGAGGGTGGGGCTAGAGACTATTCATCACTGTATATCAGGCAACTGGGTCTGATATCGCATACTCTCTGACCTGTGTGGGTACCCAGCAAATACTTGAATAAATGAACAAGGCAATGATCTTTGAGGATTTGTAGCCTACATCAGGTTTTTCACCCTGTTTTATAGCCTTTATTTTCTTTCTGTTTCTTTTTAGTAGTTCATTCAGCAAAAGTGGTTTGAGGGAACACACTGTATCAGGGACCTCATAAGTGACACTGAATCAAGCAAGAGTCTCTGCCTGGTGCCATCTCACACAAGAAAGGCCACTTGGAATGGGACATTTTTCTCAATCTTACCAGTTGTCTTAGAGCAATCTGGTCTGTCATTGATCAGTTTCCACTTGAGATGTTGGAAGGTGTTGGAAAGATGATAACTATGGTTGTTGGTGGTGGTGGTGGAGGCAGCGGCAGTGGGAAGGGTCCCAATTGCTTGGGTGTCAGCTAAACAGGGAGCTGATACATTTGAATGTGAACCTTTTGAAACAGAAGTACCAAGATACGGGGTGCCTGGGTGGCTCAGTCGGTTAAGCATCTACCTTTGGCTCAGGTCATGATCCTAGGGTCCTGGGATTGAGGCCCATGTTGGGCTCCCTGCTCAGGGGGGAGTCTGCTTCTCCCTCTCCAGCTCCCCCTGCTTGTGGTTTCTCTTTAGGTCAAATAAATAAATAAATAAATAAGCAAAATCTTAAAAAAAAAAAAAGTACCAAGATAAAGAATACAATGAAATGAGAAAAGAAAGTTGCTGTGAACCAAGTTGGACTAATTAACCAAGAAGGGGAGATGCTAGTTGATCCTAAAGCCTTGATGAGCAGTCGATCTTTTTGTGAATGAAGCCAGTGCATATTTCTTTAATTAAAAATCTCTTGAAAAGAGTGTGCAACCTCTTTTTATAAAGACTTTATTAATCAATAATGTGGCATGTTACTAAGGACCTTTGTTAAATTTGTTTATTTTAATTAATTGATAGAGCTCAAGCAGAGCAGAGAGCAAAATCAGGTTTTTTTTTTTTCTTAAAAAAAATGACATCTGTTATTATTGCTTATGTTAAACAGAACTCTTCCAATATAACTGTGATCATCTGAAAACTGTCTCTCAAGCATAACTTATGGATTTGAAGTGAATGCATAATTATTTACTTAATGAAATAATTTAGGATTGGCATATCCTTTTATTAATCTTTCTTGGGTTCTCTCTCTTGTTTGAAGGCATATTTTCTTTTGGTTCCTTCTGATTTGTTTTTCCTATGTTTTCCTTGTTTTCAGTCTGCTGAGGTTTACTAGTCTGAATGCTCAATATTTACCTTCCCTGAGCTCCATCCTCCCACCTCACTACTTCCTTACTTCCTTAGTCCTTAAAAGAGCTATAATCTTCTACCTACTCTGGGCTCAAAAGTCCTTTGGAAAACTTTTTTTTTTTTTAATTCCTTATATCCAATCAGATTTCAAGAACTTCATATTATACATTTAGATTATTTTCGCCTCTATTCTTTTCCATCTGCCTTCCCTGCATCCTGCAATGCCATCTTCCCTTCTCTGAACTATTACAGGATGCTGACCTAGTCCCTCTGTTTCTAAGTTTCCCTCTTAGTTTCATTTTACATATTAAAATTGGATTAATCCTGATAAAGCAAAGCTGTGATCATGTAGCTTCCTCCTCCCAAATTTTCCATGATATTTTACTCATATTGAAACCAATAAAAATTCCTTATGTTTGCACACTGGTTTCTATATTCTGGTCTTACCTCTGTTAGCTTTATTTCTTACTGTCTTCTGAAACACATCCTGTGTTCCACCAGAATGGATTTCTTTTGTCTATAGTACTTCACTGTCCAATGCAGTAGCCACTAGCCACTAGCAATGAGAGAGCAAATATGCAGATAATGGACAGACCATTTATTAAAGTAGAACTCAAGCCCACAATCTGCAACAAAAGCCTAGAAAGCCAACCCATGGTCTACAGTCACCAGCCCAAGAAGCCAGCCTGCTATCTATTAAGTGAAACTTCTAGGAAGTCAGACCATTATCACTGGCAACACTACAGGAAGTCAGACAATAAGGCCTTTAATAATCCCTGCAAATGGCCAGGACTTGACTCATAGCTGACAGCTTCTCTGAGCTTTGCCCCCACTTCTAACTTAGGACCAATCACAGAAAGCCAAAGATGTATCACTAACCAATCACAAAGGATGCCACACTTGTAATTAGTTTTCCTACAGCTTCACTGTGCCAATAGACTCCAATCAGGGCATACTGGGAGCCTTCCCTTTCTTTGATTATAAAGTTTCCTCTGCCTGCCTTTGAATCTCTGCCAAAACAATTGATAGTGGCTGACTTCCTTGTTAGAGCAGACGCTGAGTAAATAGCCTTGGACTGTTTTCATTTGATGGTCTTTGCTTATTCCCACACTGGCTATTTAAATTTCAATTAATTAAAATTATATAAAATTAGAAGTTCAGTCCTTCAGTTGCACTAGCCAAGTTTCAAGCACTCAGTGGCCTCATGTAGCTAATGGCTACCATATTGGACAGTAAAGATATGGACATTTCCATCATCCCAGAAAGTTTTACTGGACAACTCTACACATGCTTTGGGTTTTCCCACTGCATGCTACTCCTTCTGCTCTATTTGCCTTCCCCTCACATTATCACCTGCTAGACTCCTACCCAACCTTCATGACCTTGCTTGCTACTTCCTTCAGGAGGCCTTCACTGATTCCTCTATTTAGATACTATCCCTCATTTCTTAGATTATACTTTTCTTATGGTATTTCTCATAGTCTCTCTTCTACTTCCATCTTGCTGTGTTGTAGACTCTTTGATCTTGTCCTTCCTACAGAGTAACCCCCTCTCCCTCCTTCCCTCCCTCCCTCCCTCCCTCCCTCCCTCCTTTCCTTCCTTCTTTTCTTCTTTCTTTCTATTTAAATGTGTTTTGGAGGGGAAGAAAAAAAGGATCAGATTGAATTACTTACTTTAAGAAGCCATGAAATGACAGATGGAATTGGATTTTATGTTTTTCATCTGGGACATAGAATGCAGAAAGAATGTTGCACATGGCTTTGTTCTTTTCTTCCTGACTCTGCATCTGTTATCCTCTAGACAGCTTTAACACTAGGAGGATGTTTATAAAGTTAGTTGGGGATCAGCTCAGCATCTCTTATTGCTATTTCTCAAAAGTAGTATAGACCTTCAGAAGTCTTTCCTAGAGCAGTGACTGGGGGAGAAACAACAAGTCTGAGATTCCCCCAAACAGTTTAAGAATGGCGAACTTTTACTAGTGTCTTCAACACACCAAGCAGATTCACTCCTCTGTGCCTTGCTCATATTTTCCCCTTGCCTGAAATAGGACCTCAAGCTTTTCTACCCTTACACCACCTCTGTTCCTGGTGAACTTCCTTCAAATGTCAAGTTAAATATCACATTGTTTATGAAGACTTTCTTGATCTCACCAAGGGGAGTCACTCTTTTCTCAGGCTGTTTATCAATATCTGATTGTACATCAGATTGTACAACTCTCTTCTCAGTGTGGTGGAAAACATAAGCACTAACTCTTAAAGTAATGTTAGAAGGAAAAATGCACACTGCCAATAGAAGGAAATTAGCCCACTGTATTTCTTTTTTGGGGGGTTGTTGTTACTGTTATATATGGATACTTTAAGATAAGGAAACTTTACTGTTTCCCTACCTTTAGTGCCTACCTAAATCCAAAGGTCACAAGCTCATCATTTCCTAGAGTAGAGCTAGCAAACCATTTTTTCACTTGTATAGCAGCAGAAATTATGCCTGGGAGAAAGAATTTGCTATTTATTGGGTGCCTAAGATTGTGAAATCTGCCAGAAACAGAAATTGACCAGAGTCCTGGAAGTTATTTATTTGTCAGGATGGTCAGGATGTATGGGATACCCTGGGGAAGGAGGTCAGACTATAACTCTAGGTCACTAGTTAGGGATGCAACTTTAAGGGTGAAAACAGCAGGAAGAAACAGAGTTGGAAAAGAATATGAACCATCCATGCAGGGCATCTTTGAATGGACTAGGAGAGGAGCCACTTCCTTTTGGGAGTTCAAGAGAGTGAGGTGGCCAGTGGTATAGTAATTGATCCCATTCATCGCCATTACTCCTCTACTGTGTCAGGTTTTGGAAATATTTCCTGAACGCTTTAACAAAGAGAACTACCTAAACCTTTATTATTGTTTAGTCCTGTATTGGGGCAAAAAAGCATCGAGAAAGGGTAGGTGTGCCCTGCTCTGATAGTCATCAAATATTGGCCCACACTCTCACTGTTGGCAACTGGGTGCCAAGATGGAAACACCCAACCAGAGAAATGACAAGAATGCTTTTCTTTACATTACCAACCTTAGAGGGTGCTGGTAAGAGGGGAGAATATTTCTCTTAGAATAATTATTACAGAGTTACAATAATTATTCTTTCATTTATTTAACAATACTTGGAGTAGATTTTGGAAAATGTGTTGGCTTGAGCTAACTGAGTAACTTGAGAACAGATGTATCTGATCTCTCTTTGCATCTTGAATGCACCCACGGTGTCTGATATGTGGCGGGTGCTTTAAAAAAAAGTTATAGAGTGAATTACTGAACCTGTTGATTTATGAGGCTCAATTACTGGGCTAGAAATGAATGCACTAGCTATACTGTTGTGGGATAATTTGAGAATTACCTTTTCAAACTTGTGGACTTTCTTTTTCAGGCTGGAGGAAGGGATATGGATTTAACTTGAACAGCTGTGGTCAGAATCCTCTTGCAAAGACAAATTATAGAATTATGAGATCTCAGAGCTAAGAGAATCTTAAAACCCACTTATTTCCATTCTTTTTACTCTGTGGATGAAGATACCAAGATTCAAATAATTTCCACACAGCTTCTATAATGTGAAAATATTCTTTTAGCCTTGCCAACTGCCAGGGTAATTTAAAGGTTTGGGCTTTGTAGTTCAAGTTCCCGTTTAATTTCTCGAAGTTCATGAACCCTTCCCACTTGGATACAGGTCTGGGGGTGGTGCTCATTGTTTCCCATCCTTTCATCCTGCTTCTTTCAACCCACTTACTGAGAACTCAGCTCACTCCCACCTTTGCCTCCTCCTCTCCTATAGACTCTGGAAGAAACCTACATTCAGCCCAAAGACTCCTTTTAGCTTTCCCATTCACCCTTTACCATCCCCTAGCTCTGAACTTTCCCCAGCACACTGAGGACTTTGTGGTGGAGAGTGCCATTTAATCATGAAAACACAGAGCTCCCCCCGCCATATCTGAACATTTTCTTTCATAATAGGAACAGTTAGAGAAAGGAGGGCTTTTTTTTTTTTTTTTAAGATTTTTATTTATTTGAGAGAGAGAGTACAAAAGGAGGAAGGAGCAGAGGGAGAGGGAGGAGCAGACTCCCCTCTGATCAGGGAGCCCAACACAGGGCTTGATCCCAGGTCCCCAGGATCATGACCTGAGCCGAAGGCAGTCAGGCACCCCTGGATAAAGTAGTGTTTTCAAACCGTGGCAGTGTTTTACACTTGTCCATTTTTTCAGATCAATCCAGGGTTGCTATGGGTTGTTCGAGGAACAAGTATAAGAAGCTAACCTGCATTAGTTCATGGAGTGAAATATGTTAAGAGTTGAAACAGATCAGAGGAGATGCTGCTGTGCTTTCTTGTGTAATCCTTCTGAGGTCCAAGTCAGAACTATGACTTTTCCTGTTACGTTGGTTGGGGGCGGGGGGATGCAGTTATCTTGTGCCTGGGCTCACACGAATGAGCAGGGTGAATTGACAGCTCTCCTTTCTGCTTTAAGTTGCTGAAAATCCAGCTAATAGTGCCTTAAACAAATTGGGGTTTATTTTTCTCTTATAATAGGAAATCTTGCTGATGAGTAAGGTCAGTTCCATGACTTGGTGATGTTGGAGGTCTGTCAGGAAAACTTTTCTTCTACCAACCAAGGTCCTAGTGGTAGTGGTCAGGGCCTGTGAATCAATGGGCAATCTGAAATTTTAATCAAGTTTAATTTTAATCGACAGGAGAAAATTGTATTACACATGCATGCAGCAGCATTACAGAAAGACTAGCGCTCCAAGTAGCCAGGGGTAAAACTTTATATATCAGCATAATGGCCAGGTGTTGGTAGTTAGAGTTTCAGTGGGGAAGTATGGGAGGTTCTGATAAGGCTTGCTATGCATTTATACATTTTCTCATCCAGGTACTTGTGTGCGTGGTCATTCTTCTTCCTGGCTGGAAGCTCCCTGGAGGAGGATTTATGGCTGCAGAATCCTCACATTTTCTAGGTGCTAAGGATTAGGCTTTTCCCCCCCTGGAGGCTGAATTTTCAGAAAATTCTGTTGAAACGAGGGAAGTTTAGAGGTGGTTCCCCCCCCCGCCCCCCGCCCTTACTTGTTTGTGCAGGTGTTTTCATTTTGAAGTAGTCTTTATGCCATTTTGGTGGGTTTTGTTGGTCCCTTTCACGTTTCTGTGTCTCATGGCAACAGGGGCCCTGCATGCATTTGGAGTTGTAAGTAGGCATTATGGGACAGAGCATTTCTCCCTAGGCTCTCTCTTACTGTGGGGGAAATTCTGTCACTGGATGCAGGCATCGGAAGCCCTCCCCACTCCCAGCTTTATAATACTATAGATTTTCGGAAGCTTGTCCTGGAAATTTGGCTCTATGGGTCTGGGTATATTTGAGGACTTGAGGCAAAGGGTCTATGATCTGCACTTACAAAAAGTATCTGTAGGTGTGGGGCCACTCCAGGAGGGAAGAAGCACTGCCTCTTGGAGTACTCTTTGCACACAGACGCCTGAATCTGTTGGCACTGTGGTAGCTCCCTGAAGTTTTGGACCTCATGGGATTTGTCCACTCAGACTCAAAATTTATTAGGTCATCCCGATGCTTCCTCATTTTTCTCAAAGCTTGCATGCAATGCACTTGCATCTGTATGTGAGCTCCTGGTTGGTTGGTCCCATGGTTAAAAGTAAGGTTGTAAAATCACTTCTATCTCCATCAAAGGCCATTATATTATTAACTTGATCATTGGGAAGCAAAGGATACTTTGTGCTCAGTTTGAGGTGATATTTTAATATGACTGAGAGGGACTCCTTGAGCAAATGTCTATTTTTGTGGATTTTGAGAGGAAAAAAGGAATGATCTAGGGTTCTGGTTATTGAGAATATTGAGCAGAAAAGGCATAGCCATGATTGTGTGGATGCTCGTCAGAAACAGACTCTCACCTGGGGGGCAAGAAAGTGGAGGCACAGTTCTGAGTTGGGTGGGTCCTTGCTATGTCCCCATGGTCACCATAGCCTCTGAGTCTTAACTTTTCTCATCTCTAAAATGATAATCATACTCTTTACTTTAAATAAAATAATCTTGGGACACCTGGGTGGCTCTGTTGGTTAAGATACTGCCTTTGGCTCAGGGTCATGATCCCAGGGTCCTGGGATGGAGTCCTGCATCATGCCCCTTGCTCAGCAGGGAGTCTGCTTCTCCTTCTGCCTACCACTTTCCCTGCTTTTGCTCTCCCCCTCTCTCTCTGACAAGTAAATAGATAAAATCTTTAAAAAAAATGAAATAATGTGTGGGGTACCAGGGTGGCTCAGTCTTTTAAGCATCTGACTCTTGATTTCACCTCAGGTCATGATCTCAGGGTGGTGAGATTGAACCCTGTGTCGAGCTCCTCGCTGGGCATGGAGCCTGCTCAAGATTCTCTCTTTCCTCTCCCTCTGCCCCTCCACTGTTCTCTCTTTCCCAAATAAATAAATAACTCTGAAAAAAATAAAATAAAGGAAATAATGTGTGCAAATGTGCTGAGTAAACTGTGAAAAGACATTCTTCATGATTCCCAAATACAAGCATGGGGAAAAAAAGGTCGAGTAAGTTTGTTTAGTCCCTGCACGGAGGTCCTCATTGCTATTCTGTCTTTCAAAAAATAAATGTAATTCCACCTGTGCCCTCATGGGGTTAGCCTGCAAGATAGGGAGAATGGGTCCTCACCAGTGGGTACCTTCCTGTTATATTTGACACAGTCTATTCTTTTTTTTTTTTTTGACACAGTCTATTCTTAAACTTCTGTCAGGTTCCTCTGAATCTGAATCTTCCTCTCAACTAGGCCTTAAATTTAGGTTTTCCATGTTTGTCTTTTAGCAAGAATCTTGCTAAGTTGGTTTAGCCAGAATCCCCTATCCTTAAGATTGGATCACCCTCCATATCTAATTGGGTTCTCCCCGCTAACTACCTCCCACATAATAACTGAGCACCCTGGCCTGCCTTTAGCAAGTATCCTGTTAGGCCAGGTTATCAAGAATTACCCTACCCACTTAATTTTTCATCCACTGACCCCCCGCCCTCCACCTAGTTCCTTGGCTATAAAATTTCTACTTTTCCTTGCTGTATTCTGACTTGACCCTAAGCCCCATGTCTTACTATAAAATCCATTTCTGTGATCCCTGCACCTATCGCAAGGTCTTGAATTAAGTTTGTCTAAACATTCTTTAACAAATGTCATGAATAAATTTTCCTTTAGCATATTCTATGCTTTTCTCAGAGACAACATTGTTATATCTTATTTCATGGACCAATTCATTACATGTAATGTTTTCCCCAACTTCTCCTTAAAAACTGTATATATGTGTAATGAAATAAACTTTTTTAACTATTTTCAGAGAGGAAAATAATTCAGACTACTTGTTTCTATGTTTGAAATAGCTGGTAAAGGAACTAGGTGATAGAAATACAAAATTAGGCCATTCTTTGGACACTAAAAGTCTGTAAGAAGGAACATAGGGATGTCTATTCAAGTCCACCCATGGGAAAACATAGATCAAGATGGAGTGGTTGAATGTGAATTGCTTCATCTAAAAATGACACAACCATTTTAGTATAACATAGTCTGGCATCTTTGTTTTTTAAGCTTGGGTTTAGGAATATTTACAACCCAGTGGTTCTGGAGTCTTGAAGGATTTTACTTCCTTTCTATTCCACAGTTGTTGGTTTCTAACATTGATTTCTGTAGCTATCCTCAGCTTTGCTCAGAACAGTGGTTTGACCATGGGTTCACAAATGTTAGGTGGAGAATATGCTTCTAGTTTTTGTATTATTTCTGTTATCAAGAGGCACTACCAACAAGTCTTATCCTAATGAACCAGGTGATTTCCCTGAGATCTGCTGAGTACACTGACATCAGGAGGAGAAGAATGGATTAAACACATATTGGTTTTTTGTTTGCTTTTTTCTAAACTTCACCTTGCTTAGGAAGTGCCAGGAGGACCTGAAAATCCTCCATTCAGTGGAGAAAACAGAGGGGCAGCATTGTCACTCAGAGGCACTTCCCTGTCACCTGGCCCTGTGAAGTTCACAAATTCTCACATTAAAAACTCTCAAAGTAATAACTCTTTAAATAAAATAGATGGAATTCCTCTAATGGCGTGTGGAAGTGAGTGAAGCCCACTAACTTTGTTTTTTAACTTGACCGTGTAAGTAAATGTACTTTGAAATTGCTGAGTTTATTTATGGTTCCAAAGATAATCATATGGTTAAACCTATTCTACTTCTATAGCTGCATATAGCTATATATTCTACTTCTTTGGCTCCAAAATGGACTGATATTTGGAATTGTAGATTTCCAGCTTGTGGTTCCTTCCAAGTTGTAAATCCTAAGTACTACGGGGAAGCTCTCCTAGTAAACAGGAGGCTTAGGGAAAATCATGTTGAAAGAAGCCCCCTCTCAATAACTTTTTTTGGAACATGAAAGTTGAAAGATGTATAACTGTCAGGAGCAAGCTTCTTTCTTTATGTACTTTGGTGTCTACCTAACAGATAATAAATCAGAGAGCAGGCTTTCAAAGCCATCACATCCTTCCACTAAAGTAACAGGGCTCTCAAGAATTTCTGTGTGTCTGTGGATTACATAGTAGGCTAATCAGCGTTACCCTTCCAGGTCCCCTAATTATAAGTTCGACAGGGAAAAGTGAATCTAATGAGGGATCCCTTTCCCAGTGCAGTTATTTTTAGAGGCATATTTTTAGATGACAGTGATTCTATTCAAGTGTGTCCATTATATTTAAAGGTAACCATAGGGAGGGCGTATGTTTTAATTATTTCTCTGCAGTAGAGCTAGCCTTGCACCGGTGCCATCAAGCTTCCTTACCTGGCTCCCTTGTGATCAGCAGAACGCCTAGAGACAGAGCGGTACTGGGCAGGCTGTGACAGCAGATCCAATCCATGACCTTCACCTCATTAGCAGCCTGACCCAACCAATCAGAGAAAAGCTTCCCTTTGATTCTGGTAGCATAGATGTGGCTGTGACAGGGACAGCAATGACCTCTTTGGTGTGGCTCCAAGATGAAGCCTTGGCTCTGTTTGAAACACTTCATCAATTCAGATATAGCAACTTAGGATGTCTTTCACTGTCTGTCTTTCTGCCACTCTGTGTCTTGTTCTCTCTTTAATTAAAATGGCAAACTGTTCAAGTTACCCATTGATCTAAAGTAAATGCAAGCAACTTTGTGATCTTTATTTCTTTTTTCTCAGAAATGCATTAAATGCTCATATTCGCTGAAATCCAGTATCTAGATCTTTAGAACTTTTTATTTAAAATTCTTTGTCTACTTGAAATACTTCCAGACATACAAAATAAGTAACAAAATAGTACAAAACAATCCAATATGCCCTTCACCCAGCTTCCCCAAATGTCAACATCTTACATAATCTTTGTATAATGATCCAAGCCAGGAAATTAACATAGGCTACCACAACCCATCTATAGGTCTTATTAAAATTTTTCCAAGTGTCCCACTAATATCTTTTTTCTGATCTAGAATACAATCCAAGGTTGTATATTGCATTTAATTGTCCTGACTTCTTAGTCTCCTCCAATCTGGGACAATTCCCCAGTTTTTCTTTATCTTCTGTGACCTTAACACTTTTGAATAATACCAGTCAGTTATTTTGTAAAATCTCCCTCAATTTCAGACTATCTCTGTTTTCTTCACGTTAAATTCAGACTATGCCCTTTTGGCCAAAATATCGCAATAGTGTTATTGTGTCCTTTTCAGTGCATCACAGTGGAGAGAACACAATGTTGATATATCTCATTCTTGGTGATGTTAGTTTTGAACACTTGGTTAAGGTAGCATGTGCCACTGTAAATAGACTTTTATTCCCTCTGAAATTAAAAAGCATGTGTGGAGAGATACTTCAAGATTATACAAACATACTGTTTCTCATCATATCTACTTAATATCTTTGAAATTTTTTTCATAGTTGCTTGGCAGCAGTTTTATTTTAATATATTCAAAAATTCTATTTTGATTAAAAAGTCCCCATTATGTCTTTATGAATTAAATTAAGAGTTAATAATTACAAAATGAAATATCAAGAAATAGCAGTAACTTAAAGGGGATCACAAGGTACAAACTTCCATTTGTAATATATATAAGTCAGAGGCATGTAATGCATAGCATGGTGACTATAATCGATAGTACTGTATTGTGGGGCACCTGGGTGGCTCATCTGGTTAAGCGTCTGCCTTCGGCTCAGGTTGTTTTCCAGGATCCTGGCATCAAGCCCCACATCGGGCTTCCTGCTTGGCGGGGAAACTGCTTCTCCCTCTCCACACCCTCTCACCTATTCATATACTCTCTCTCTCTCTTAAATAAATAAATATTAAAAAATAGTACTGGATGGTGTATTTGAAAGTTGCTAAAAGAGTAGTCTTAAAAGTTCTCATCGCAAGAAAAAAATTATAACTACGCATCCTGGATAGATGTTAATGAGACCTATGGTGGAGATCACTTTGCAATATACACAAATACCAAATCATTATATTGTACACCTGAAACCAATACAATGTTAGATGTCAATTATATTACAATTAAAAAAAATAGTAGTAATGCTGTTTGTTGAGGATGCTTTTATTTTAAAAAGAAAAATATGACAATATCTTTGGAATTTTACAACTAAAAGTATTAGTAGATGAATGAAATCAAAGGACTAAATAAATGGAGAGATATTCCATGTTCATGGATAGGAAGATTCAATATTTTTAAGACGTTGGTTCTTTCCATTTTGTTCTGGAGAATCAATCTCATCCCAGTCAAAACCCCAGCAACTTATTTTGTGAATATTGACGATCTGATTCAAAGTTTTATATAGAATGGCAAAAGACCCAGAATAACCAATACAATGTTGAAGGAGACAAAAAGTTGGGGGACTGATGCTACCCCAGTTTAAGACCTACTATAAAGCTACAGTAATTAATAAAGTGTGGTATTGGAGAAAGAATTGGCAAATAAATCAGTAGAACAAAATGGAGAGCCTGGACATAGACCCACATAAATGTGGATAAGTGACCTTTGACCAAGAAGCAAAAATAATACAAGGGAGCAAATATAGACTTTTCAACAAATGCTGCTGGAACAACTGGGCATCCACATGCAAAAACCTGAGTCTAGACATTGACATTACATCCTTCACAAAAATTAATTCAAATGGATCACAAAACTAAATGTAAAATGAAAAAGTCTGAAACTCTTAGAAGATAACATGGAAAAAAACTTAGATGACGTTGAGTATAGAGGTAACTTTTTAGATACAACATGAAAGGCACAGTCCATCCACAAAGAAATCATTGATGAACTGAACCTCATTAAAATTAAAAATTGTCTGCAAAGATAATGCCAAGAGAATAACAAGGCAAGCCACAAACTGAGAAAATATTTTCAAAAGACACTTGATACATGTCCAAATATATAAAAAACTCTTAGAATTCAACAATAAGAAAAAAACAACCCAATTAAAAAAATGGGCCAAAGATAGCAGACACCTCTGAAGATACAGATGACAAATAAGGATATAAGAAATGCTCCCTCCACACCATAGGTCATCAGGGAAATGTAAATTAAATAACAATGAGATACCACTATCTATCTATTAGAATGGCCAAAATTCGAAAACTGAAAACACCAAATCCTGGCCAGAATGTAGAGCAACGGGGACTCTCATTCATTGCTGGTGGGAATGCAAAATTGTACAGCAACTTTAAAAGAGAGTCTGGTAATTTCTTAGGAAACTAAACATACTCTTACTTTGTGATCCAACAATTATACTTCTTGGTATTTCCCCAAGGAGTTGAAAAGTTTTGTCCACCTAAACAAAAGTTATGTCCACCTAAACAAAAGTTATGTCCACCTAAAAAAAAACCCTGCACACAGGTGCTTAGTACCCTGTGTGTACTTAGTACACAATAATTATGAATAAAATTAAGTTTATTCATAATTACTAACACTCAGAAGCAACCACATGTCCTTCATTCAATGAATGGATAAGTAAACTGAGGTATATCCAGATAATACTAAAAAGAAATGAGCTATCAAGCTGTGAATAGAATGGAAGGAAACTTAAATGTATGCTACTAAGTGAAAGAAATCAATTTAAAAAGGCTGCATACTGTATGACTCTGACTATATGCCATTCAGGAAAAGGCAAAACTATGGGGACAGTAAAATAATCAGAGGTTTCTTGGTGTTAGAGAATGGAGAGGGATGAATAGTCTGAGCACAGACTTTTAGGGAGTGAAGATATTTTGTATGATACCATAATGATGAATACATTTCATTTCACATTTGTCCAAACCCACAGAATGCACATCAAGAATGAACCCTAATGTACATTGTGGACTTTGGGTGATTATGATGTGTGTACTGCTCTACAGGTGGAGGGTGATAATGGTGTGGTTGTGCTTCTGTGGGGCAGGGAGTATATGGGTAATCTCTGTACCTTCTTCTCAATTTTGCTCTGAACTTGCAACTTCTCTTAAAAAAAATCAATTCTTGATGAAAAAAAAATTTAATAGAGCCATGTAATATTCTTTTAAAGATATGTCAAAAATTTAAGAATATAAGGGTGAGAATAAAGAGCTCTGAAGTCTAAATCCCATTTGTCATTGTTACTGTGGGTCTTTGTTCTACCGACATGAGTGCTGTAGTCAGTCTATGGTCTTTCGCACTTTCTTAAAATCTTTTCTTGGGTGAAAAAAGAATCCAACATATGATACATGAGCAGGGATGCTGTTTCAAAAATTCACTGGATGAAGCACATTGACTTATTCTATATGGCTAGATCCAGTCTCTTCCTTCTTTCATAACACTTATTGAAGCTTACTATATGCCAGGCACAGGTAGAAAAAAGTGAATTAAACATAGTCCTGATCTCAAGACAGTGCTATGTTAGGGATAACAGAATGGCATAATATTTAGATTGTGTGCTGGGAGTGTTGGTTGGCTGGGTTTGGCCTAAGACCTCTTTATCCTGAAACCACGAAGTGAAAATCAAGGTGCGGTGTTGTAAGTATTATCAAGGATTGAGGACAGATCAGTACAAAGATTGAAATTTGACAGAACCAACACTTAATAAGGGGGGCTCAGATTCGTCTATCTTGCCTTTCTGCGTTTTGCTGCTGTGTGGTTCAGGATAAAAGCAAATAGTTACTGGTTTCTACAAAGAAAAATTTCCAGTGCACTGAACATGAATGCGATTGAGTGGGTGTCCTTTGAGAGACACTGAAAAATCCCCAGTATGGCTGCTTGCTGAGAACCAGTGCCAAGGGAAGAAGCCAAAAGATGACCCTCTTTGTAGTCTAACCATGATTAGAGCCTGCTCTTCTCTACTTAATCCTGAATCATTTGGGAAAGGGCAAGTCTTGAACATACTTTATGCCTTTAAAAAGGCCAGGGAAAGGGTCTCATAATCTGTAAACTGCGTGAGATTTTTAAAGCATGCCAACTTTTAACCAGTAAATGATGAGTCTTTTTACCATTTGTGATTTAAATAATTCCTCCAAATCCCTCATTTCCCAGAATTTCTAAAAAGAATTTCAGGCATTTCTTCACGCATTTTCGGAGCATCATTAATTTTTTTTATTGCGGTAAAATATATAAGTGCATCACTTTTACAACAACTGAAAAGGTCAATTCATCCTGTAAAATAATGAATAATGAAAAAGCTAAATGATACTTTCATTAGATAGATGTGCAGTAATATTTCTAACAGGGAACTCTTCCTGGAGAAAAAGCTTATAGAAAAAGGAAAAAAAAAAGTAAGGATAGCTGTAAAAAATGGAATGGGATAATAAGTATTTGTTTTGAAAATAGAGATCCTATACCATTTCCTGGATTTCTTCTGACTACATAAGAGAATGGAAAAAGGAAATATACCATTCATTTTACTCTACGGAGCTACACATCCGTTAGGTCATTATGGGGATAATAATATATATTCGTGGCCATTTCAGCTCCCTCTGCCTCTTTATCCTGATTTGATCATCCCCTTCAGCTATTTTTATTAGAAGGTTGAATAGAGCTGGACTGGAGATCAATAAGAATAATGATGGCCAGTTCAATGACTCACATAGATGTCACTGCCAAGGCTTCATGAAAAAAGCTCTGACTTCCTGTGAATCCCATTATCCCCAGCTCTCTGCATCCCCTTTGAGAAGCAGGCTCTTCTTCACAAGGTAGCTCAGGGTACCCCACTTGCTGCTGAGCAGGTTAGCAGTTACTGGATGGGGAAAAGCAGCTCTTTCCCCCCACTGTTTCACCATGCTATGTGCTTAGTATCCCATAAAAAAGATAGAAAGCATGCCAATCATCAGACCTTGAGAATTTACTTCCTTCCAAGTCTCTGAGTAGATCATATTGTTTTTAGTTATTATTTAGTTATACTCCTTATAAGCATTTATTAATAGCTGGGCAGTCTTGCTTGCTCAAAAACAGTAAAAAGCTCTTTATAACATGCTTCAACTTAATACAAACCAACATTTATAGGAAAGTTAAATGTAATTCAACTCCATTAGTAAAATGACATGCTATTTACAAATAAAATACTCAAATCAACTGCGGTCTAATAATTCTCCTCATCCCTTCTCATCCATTCTCCTTGTAATGTCTTTTTTGAACACTATTCAAAACATATGACTAATTGGTTTGATTCTAATAATGTTAAATCTTTCCATCTTGCTTCCTTAGGAAACATTTGGCTGTACTTTAAAAATTTAATCTGAAGCTGCAAGAAAAATGATTATTGGTTACCAAGTAGGATTTTACAAGGTAAATGCTTGGATTAGCTACATGGTCAGTGGCAACACTAGAAAGATATAGCCCAGATAGAAATGTGAATGTGCTCACCAGATCATCAACAAACACAAGAAGCCCCCAACTTGACCCTATACATTTTGTTTGTGAGCCAAGGAAGTGGGTGTGGCTAAGCAGAGTTGAAGCCCTTGAGTGAAGAGAGGGGCAAAGAAGTCGAGAGAAGATACTTTTTCTGGTGGTAGGAATGAGCCTTTCTTGGGACACACAAGAACAGTTTCTGTTCCCCTTGGGCTTACCACAGGTGCTGCCAAAGATGTTTAAAATAGCTGGGGTGTGAAAAAAAAATAACTGGGGTGTGGAGGCTGGGTCTTGTGAGGGCAGTGGCCCACTTCCTTAAGCAGCCATGGGAGTGGAGCTATGGCAGGGTGGCTCTTGGCGCTACTGCAGGCTCTGACCTTGACTTCCTGGCAGTGTCCTGCATCTGCTGCATCCACATTGTTTTAATACATACCTGTTCTAGAAGTGGGTTTGAGTGCTCTTATTTGGGGAAGTTTATTTACCAGCCAAATATGGTGAAGGCTTCCAGTTTAATCTAGAGATTGAAATGAGAAGTCCAGAAAGACTACGTGAAAGAAATATTCACAACAGGAAAAATGGTGAGTAAAGGAAAGAGTATACTATTGTAAAGCTTGGCCTCATTGAAGGCCTTTTCAGGGTAGAACTATGGACATTTTTTTTTTTCCTCTAAGATTTTATTTATTTATTTGAGAGAGAGAGAACAAGCTGTGTGGTGGAACAGAAGAAGAGGGAGAGGCAGACTCCCCACTGAGCAGGGAGCCCGATGCAGGGCTCCATCTCAGGATCCTAGGATTATGACCTGAGCAGAAGGCAGATACTTAACTGATGAGCCACCCAGGCACCCCCCTGTTCTGACATTCTTAAATACAAGTGCAAAGTGAGAAAAGAATGCAGAAGTTGCACACACTGTAATTATGACTCCAGAAAATAAACAAATTTGTGCATATTACTATGACTGGGAAGAAACACAATAGAATGTTAAAAATGTCATTTCTGCACAGTAGGGAATATGGATGAATTTGTCTTCCTTTCGCTCTTTCTTATTTCCAACACTTTCTATAATAAGCTTGAATATCTTTCCATAATGAACATAATGAATAAACTAAGACACACACACACACAAACACACACATACATACACACATGCTGAAAATATATTTTAAAGAGGATTTTAAACCATCCTAACTGCTGAGTTTATGTGGAGCCTGAAATTCCACTATAATCCCATTTTTGGTTGAAAGCATTATGTTCAGAAGGGTCTCATTTTAAAATATGAAAGACTACACAGTAGAGGGTAACATTAATCCATTAATACCTCAGAATGAGAAATGCAGCTGATTTTCTAGCCCGGAGGATGCAGAGAGCATGAACTTACAGGCATAGGGACACACAAGCGGGTCTTGATGAAGAAAGGTCCGGGTATTAGAAATTCTGGTCCTGTGGAGGGCACAAATCCTGAGGTATATGTCTGAGAGGAAGTGGCACTGAAGGCTTTTTTCAAGGAGGGAAAGCTGGCCTGGCCCATGGGGAAGGTTAAGGAGAATGGTGTGGGGGGAATGGCAACAACAAACTTGCTTTACATTTTGCCCATGCCTCATGGTGCAGCAAACATGCGTGTTCATCAATCTCTGTGCAGGGATCTGTTTTCTTTGGGATAAATCCCTGGAAGTAGAAATACCCTATCAAAGGGTAGGGATAATCTAAGACTTTTGATACCCCATTTTGAGCCTATTCTAGATGAAAAGCGCTGTTGACCATGTGTCAGATTGGAAGCATCTCGTCCTAAAGAATTTCCAGGAGACCTCACACAAAAATGAAAAGCTGGGCTCATTCCCTAGGACCTCTTCGCTGACTTTTCTGAAAGGAACAAGCTAAGTTCCTTTTTGGGTGAATGTTAGGACTTTTAGGAGGGACTTAAGCAGGTGGACAGGAGACTATTTTGAAGGCACTTATTCCGCGGAGCAGCTGAAGCCCCCTCAATGTGAAAGCGAGGCATGCCATCTCCAGGGCTCAAGCCATCAGCTCAGGCTCTTGGCTTGTATGTTCTAGCAGACCTCTTTGTTTACAGCAGTCAAATATGACTGTCTACTAGGGATCAAATTAACTGAAAATAAGCTCTGGAAGGCTGACAGCTTTAATTGTCGTTTAATAGACCCATTTCCTAAACTCCCTAATATCTTGGGTTGATTGTGATTGTTGAGGGTCCCGTGAGCAAATCTAATTTAAATTGATGCTTAATTTGGCCAGGATTGAAGAACAACTGGGTGGCAATTGTGGAACAAAACTGGGTAGAATTTCTTTTCATCTGTTGGTGGTTAAAGCATTTGAACTTTAATACTTAAAGTACAGCCCATCTGGAGTCCTTAAATGAAAGCTTTAATTTTCTGAGAAAGGATTTGAAGGTCTCTTTGTCTTCCACGAAGGTTTTAAAAGGCAGTCAGCAATTAATAAATGAGATCATCGGCAAAATAAAATTCTTTTTAAACCAGATTTTAATAGGCTCATATCTCAACCTTGGCTTAGTAGTGTTTAGAATGAAAGGATGCTGGTTATTTGTATGACCTCTGGGAGACCTATGATGATTGTGGGGGAAAAGAAATTATAATCCTTCAGCCGTTCATGCTTGGAAGATTACTTTCAATGGGCACGTAAATTATCCATGTCATGCTTTCCTTTTGGGGAATGTTTGGAAGCTATTACAATGACCAGAAAGTATATAATAGATCAATATTTGCCACACTAGTCTTTTGTGGTTGTTCCTTTCTTCCCCCCTCTTCTCTATTAGGGTCATCCTTGTCAGTTAAAACAAAAGTCAGGATATATGTTCTTCACATAACACATTTTCTGCTTTTCTCTGAGCCATCTTCTATAACAGATGTCAGGCACACTTTATACCAGGTGAGGGTCTCATTAAACCTTCACCTGAGATTGGGTCCTGCCACATAAATTAGTAGAGCTTCTCTGACACCTGCTTAAGGATTATGTCCTATTTATTACCAGCAAACCAAAAGCAGGTTCATTGCAAATATGAGTCAGACAGGAGACACCACAGTACACTCCCATCCATAGCCTTCAGGTTATTTCTCCAAACTTTGAGAAAAAGAAATACTTTGGCCATACCAGAAGGTGAGAAACAGTGTCTCTGAGTCCTTAACACATGTTTATGCCTCCAAAATTCTTAGATATAATAGTTACATTGAAAAAGTCACTGTCAGTGGAAAAATTTTTTGAAGATTAATGAAGTGGTACAGTCTCCAAAACCTGGGGTTAATAAACAATCCTGGGTTATAAGACGAGGGTGATATAGTAGGAAAAAGAAAAGTCAATAGGTGATATCTAATATGAGAGATAAAATGAGTTTCTAGATGGTAGCTCAGATTTTGGGTAAATGTTTGACTTTTTTTTTTCCTAGTTCTGCCTGGACTTCACCATAAGCTCTTTCACAAAGTGGCAATTGTGATTTAAATATAAAACCAACAGAATTTGCTGTGATGAAATTTTTCGCTCTCATATTTGCTGATTGAATAAGAGGCTAATGTATAAAAGAATATGTTTCATTTTTTCTTATGTAAATAGAAGATGTAGAAAATAATGTGAATCTGAAATAATTAAAACACTTTTTAGATTTCTGGAAAACACACACACACACACACACACATACCCGTAGTATAGACCCATGGTTGGGAAAGATATCTGAGTTTCTTTTTCCAAGATTCAAAAGCAAGGCCATGAGCTGGAGCTATTTGCTCATTTGAAGTAAATTGTCTTGACAGTGCATAAGAGAGAGAAGAGCACTCAGATAATTGGGTTCAAAACAAGTGTTTGCAGAATGGAGACAGGAAGCTTTTTGCACAGATTAAAAGATGTGTAAATGAATGATTGGGTTAAAGGTTGTATCCCAGTAAAGATACAAGGAGAGATCATAATTCAATAGAGCATAAAAGAGGAAAGAATATTTGGAAACCTACTTGGTGAACACAACTACCTACTGTGTGCCTAACTAAGCATTTGGGGTAAGCTGCAGTGGGCACCATGGTAGGCACCCCATCTGCAGCCCCTTGGCTTCTCAGAAAATCACCTGCAGCTTTGGGGGCAGTTCCCAACCATACCAAGGACTTTGTCTCTCAAGTGTCTGGGTCTTTCTGCCACAGGATGTTCTCTGGCTATCCTGCCTATGCCTGCCAGGCCAGAAGTTCTGGGGAGTTCAGAAAATCTCAGACATAAGACTCAAACAGGAAGGGATACGAGTTAGTGGATAACTGTTCCTTGGTGGGACAGTTCTGGGATGGATGTGAAATGCAGCGTTTCAGGAGGTCCCCAGCTGGAGTGAGGTGCCATTGCCCACGGCGGTAGCATGCTTGCTTAAAGTCTCTTCATGTGCCTTTTTCTTTTCCTTGCCTTGCTTCTCCAGAGCTGTACTCTGAGTCTTTGGATCACTTCCTGAATAAACTACTCGTACCTAGATTTTTCCTTAAGCTCTGCACTGGGGAGAATCCAAACTAAGATATATGCTGAATAGATGTTTGGCAATGATAAATAGGGGGGTGGTGTTACTTAAAAATAGTGGTTTTTTTGGGAATGTATAGAATGATTGAATCATTATATTGTACACCTGAAACTAATATAATACAGTGTTAATTATACCTGAATGAAAACATTGGTATTTTTGAAATTTGCATTTTGAAGCACAGTGTCTAATGGGAATTGAGGATATTTTAATGGAAGGAAATGAGGGAAGGTTACAAAGAGGAATGTTTTTGAGGGAAGTAGCAAGATTTACTCCCAGACTGGTTGTGATGTGTCACTGAATGGAAGATTGGGATAGAATGTGGCTGTCAGCTTTGGGGACAGTCACAGAGTTTACATCATCTGAAATGATTGACAAGGGAACTAGGAAGAAAAGATTTGGGGAGAAACCCCACAAGGAATAAATGTGTTTAGCATGTGAAGTCCTTAGGATTCCAGGTGTTTCCCCTCAGCTTGTCATATCAGCTTGTCATTCTTCCGTCCAAGAGTGGGGAACATATTCACATATTCATCCACAGCTACATCTTTTTTCCTTCTTTCTAAAAAAAAACCAAGGTGGGAAAGTGAAAGCAAAGAGATCCTAACATACTCAGGGCTAAATGACCCTAGAGTGTGCCGTGTGTGTGTGTGTGTGTGTGTGTGTGTGTGTGTTGTCTGCTTGCTTCAAAAATCTCAAGAAACAAACAAAAATGCCTTTATACATAACACATGCTCTATAGTTTAAGTTGACAAGGATACATTAGAGCTGTTTATTCTTATAAGCATCTTAATTTAGTTGGATCCTCTTGGCATTCGATGATATCCATTAACCTAGGCTGTTTTTGAAACTGATGATACAGTCCTGTTTTATATTTTAAAACTCATATCATATTTTAAAACTCTTTCCCCACTCAGGCTTTTGTTACATTTATATAGTTCTAGCTTGGATTAATAGGAAGGTTACCTTTCTGGAGTTTGTAACTCACAGGGACAAGGTCCGCTCTCAAGGTTATGAGTTGAGTTACGAGATGACAGAATGACAACAGTAAAATGGAAGTGATTTTCCCAACCAGCCTCTCTCACCATCTGATGTGTGGAATTTTTTCCAGCTTTCACAGCTGAGGCATTGCTAATTGTTGAATTTGCATTAAGATTGTAAGCTCTGGCAAGCCTGAAATTCATTTTGGCTCATTTCCTCAGCCTCATTCCACAAATAGTATCTCCAGCCCCAAATGCTGAGGCCAAGGGAGAAAGATCCTGAGTAGTGTAAGGCGTAACTCTGGTCTTTTTCTTATTGTAGAAAGATGCTTTTGATAGCAGTGAAAAAGGTTTCTAAAAATTAGAACATGTTCCCTTAGCAATACCTTTTATGTGTCACTGTAGACCAAAGTCCTTCACATTCTGTGGAGGAGGGACTGCGGTTTTCCATAGAAGGGCATTTTGGGCGGAGGGAGGATTGGTTCATTTTGGGGAATTTTGATCATTTCTTTCTAGCTTCTTTCCGTTCTAGCAGCACCTCAGAGATGGTGGCTATGTGGGAGGTCGATCTATGTTTAAATCAACACTGATTCAACAATATATTTAAGCCTTTCTTCAGAATTCATCATGTGGTGACAGCAAAAACAATTTCAAGGATAAATGAACATTTTTTTGAGGATGGGGATTTTTTTTTTTTTTTGATGCTAAAAATACTACACTAAATGATTGTGTTTCTCTGACTTATGAAGAGCTAATGTGGACAGGTTTAAATGGGGTGATGTTTTCCTTCCCATGATTTTGGTTGATTTTACTAAAAATGGGTTGGGATGTCATAGAGAGGAATAACACTGCAAACCCACTCCCACTTCTTCGTACTAAACAAATGCAGTCACTTTCTTAACAGCAGTTAGGATAAGTAACAATTTTTTTTCATCTGAAAGTTAGCTTTTAAGAGAATTTATATATTCAGAGATTTGGATAAACACATCCAAGTTCAACTACCTACATCGATCATAATATAAAATTTGATCTTTTCTCCTTTGCATTTTTCCTAGACTGATGAACCATTATTATTTTATTTTCCTAATGAATGAAGTGCCTTTAGATATTAAATTGGCAAATAATCCTATTTAATAGCCAAGATAAGAACCAAGGAAAGGATAAAAACAAGACAAACCACACACTCCTCCAAATGAGAAACTCAATAAAATATGGTTGGTTAAATAAATGGATTCTGGGAGAAGAGAAATTTGAGACAAATAAATCACTGATTTATTACATGTTTTGAATTTCCAATTGCTTTGGGATAATATGGATGCAAATATAAACAACTGGGACAGCTCAGTGCTTAAAATAATTGTATATAAACAGGAAGAGAAATGGCCATACTAGGGTTATTTATTTCTTGATGAAGAGAGCAGAAAATGACACTGAGACCTGGTGATCAGATTGTGCGGGTGCTTCAGTTTATAGTATAATGTTTATATTGAAAGAAAAGGACTGAATGTGTAGACGGAGCTTGACGAATTCAGACTGGAAGCAAAACTGGGGAGGGGAGGTGGGAAATAATAAAGGATGATTTATAGATGATTTGTTGTTTTGATATGACTCACCCCACAACTTAGTGACTTAAACAACAATTGTTTTACAATCTCTCATAACTTGTGTGAGCTGGAAATTCAGGAAGGACTTGGCTGGGTGCTACTGGCTTGGGATCTCACACGCAGTTGCAGCCAGGCAGTGGTTAGACCCAAAACAGTGATGGAAACAGGGCTGGAGCAGCCTGAGCTGTGGCTGGCCATCTCCCATGGCGCAGTTGCTGTTCTTCCCCATGGGCTCTGTTGCCATGGGCTAGTTTGGGCTTCCAAAAGCATAGCAGTTTCAGAGCAGTTAGGCACGTATATGGCGGCTTCAGGGGTCTAAAGTCAGTGCCTTGTGAGCAAGCAAGAAATGTCAGTGTTTATGACTTAGTGTCAGAAATCACCGTCAGTTCTCCCACATCCTACTACTTACCAGCAAGGCCCAAACCTGCCCAAATTTCAAGGAAGAAGAAATAGAACCCATTTCTTGATGGAGTATCGAATTTCTAGAAGAACACTGGAACAGAAGATACTCCTCTATCTATCTCTGGGAAGTAAACTCCGGCACAGATGGCCAGATAAAAGAAAAAAAAAAAAGTGGCATGCCTTTTGTGTGTCACTTCCCCTCCCCTCAGCTAGACACACCCTCTACACTTGGCCTCTTCTGCTCCTCGCCCTTTTGATCCCAACCTGTTTTGAGTTGTTTGCATATTCCCAGTTATGAATTTGAGGATCCAAATCTGGAAGCCGTGGCTCCTGGCTTTTCCTAGATTTGTGTCCTTCCTAAATTGGGTATCAGCTCCCTGTTTGGGGTCTGCTTCAGCCACCTTTTCTCTCTGTGTTGTGTGTGAGCACTTGCTCTCTTAGCCTGTGTTGCCAATGGATCTCATCCCATTTCCTACACTGCCAGGTCAGTCCCTGTGCCTCAGTGAATGCCATGAGAAATGCACGAGAATGGGAGGATAATATTGACTTAGGACTGGAGAAAGACATTGTAGCTTTTGCATTTTGTACCAGCTCCATCTTTGAGGAATTGGTGAAGGTGAAACTGAAAAAAAGTCCAAAGTTGAATTCATGCATAAAAAGTTGGGGCTATAAAGAACCTTAAAAATCATATCCTCCAGTCTGTATTTTATAAGTGAGGGAATTAAAATCCAGTGAGATCTACTGATTTTCTTACAGACACTACCAGGCACTTGAATTAAGGTCTCCTGACTTCTGTATAGGGACACATAGAAAAAGTTTTACATCCATCAAACACAATCATTTGCAACACCCATTTTATTTTTTTCAAATTTTATTTAAAAAATTTTTCAGTGTTCCAAAATTCATTGTTTATGCACCACACCCAGTGCTCCATGCAATACATGCCCTCCTTAATACCCACCACCAGGCTCACCCAACCCCCTACCCCGCTCTGCTCCAAAACCCTGAGTTTGTTTCTCAGAGTCCACAGTCTCTCATGGTTTGTCTCTCCCTCCAATTTCCCCCAACTCACTTCTCCTCTCCATCTCCCATGTCCTCCACGTTATTCCTTATGCTTCACACGTAAGTGAAACCATATAATACTTGACTCTCTCTGCTTGACTTATTTTACTCAGCATAATTTTGCTTTTATTTTTGTTTTTAGCAGTAACTGTCAATGGGCATTCAAGTATCTTTGTTTACATTTTTTAATTTTCCAAAGAAATAGTACTCTTGGTATTTAAAATATAAGAACCACACAGGTACTTTGGAATGATGGGAGCAGATGCTTTCTTCTTGGCCTGACTCTGCAAGGGACTCAGGAACACCTGCTCACCTTGGTAGTCCCTTACCCTTAGATTCCTCTGTCTGCTCTCAAATTTAACTGGTACCTGAGTCGGGATCAACACTGGTAATGAATTCTCATACTGCTCCTTTGGACACACTTGCCTCTCAGTCACAGCCAAAATTTGGGACACTTTTGAGAGTCAAACTTTGGTCAGATGATTCTTTATTGCATCCACAGTGCCAAGGTCCCTACTGAAAGGTTGTGGATAAAGAGTAAGCTGCTGGAGAATTCTAGAACCTTCTCTCCAACCCCTCAGGCCTTTCAAAGTAGAGATGTATAAAGGATGGCCAAATGGTTCCTTGGGTGATATATAATTCTCCGTCCTGAGAAGATTCAGTGAGATATCGGTATTGTATTTGAATGTCAGACAGTTAAACATAAGCTACTGGTTTGAGTGGCAGAAGATTGTAATAGATAGAGCAGGGTATTTTGGAATCTGAGCCCCAGGGACCCAATTTTAGCTATACTACCTAATGTTTGGATGAGCTTGGTAACATGGTTTTCTTTTTTAAATTTTAGGTTCTTAGCCTAATGAAGGCTATGAAATGAAATCATGCCTGTTATGGGCTGAGTTGTATCTCCTCCTCCCCTAATTCACATGTTGAAGTCCTAGTCCCCAGTACTTCAGAATGTGACTATATATGAAGATAGTGTCTTTTAAAAAGTAATCAAGTTAAGGGGTGCCTGGGTGGCTCAGTCGGTTAAGGTCTGACTCAATTTCAGTTCAGGTTGTGATCCTAGGGTTGTGAGATGGAGCCCCTTATGGGGTTCCTTGCTCAGCGGGGAGTCTACTTGGGGATTATCTCTCTCCCTCTGACCCTCTCCCTGACCCCAGCTTGTGCAGGTGCATGCTCTTTCTCTCTCTCTAAAATAAATAAATCTTTAAAAAAAAAAAAAGGTAGTCAAGGTGACATGAAGTCCTATGGGTGTCTGTAATCCAATATGACTATTGTCCTTAAAAGGAGAGGAAATTAGAACAGAGATACACATAAAGGGAAGACCTTGTGAAGACACCTGGCAAGATAACCATCTACAAGTCAAGGAGAGAAACCTTAGGAGAAACCAGGTATGCTAGCACCTTGTTCTTAGATGTCTAGCACACAGAATTGTGAGAAAATCAGTTTCCTTCGTTTAAGCCACCCAGTCTGTTAAACTTTATTATGGTAACCCTAACAAACTGATACAATATCTTTGCAAATATTTTAAAACCTTAAGTCACTATGTAAAATAAAATTAGTACTCAAATAATATTAATAGCTACTGTCCCTCAACATGTTGAATCTGAAGGAATTTGAGACTTGGGGAATTGAGCAGATGCAAAAAGTACCCAAAAAGCCATGGAGATTTTGCTAAGATTCCAATAATCAATGTGTCAAAAGGGAATTTCTCACCCTGGGCTCATTTAATAACAAGATGTGGTGGAAACTGAGGCATTTTCTAGATCTGGTCATGTTCTAGGCTGTGTCAGGAAACCCAGAAGGAAGGAAAAAAGGGCCTTTGTTCTATGCCCATACTAACAGCTATCTTCCACTCTAGAAAAATAATCCCGTTCCCTTCTTAGCAGTCAGAATCCCCAAATGTAGCCGATTTGGCAGTCAGTTTCTAAGAAAGAATCTGAGTCATGGGATGAAAATGTGGTTTTAGGGGTGCCTGGGTGGCTCAGTGGGTTAAAGCCTCTGCTTTCAGCTCAGGTAATGATCCCAGGGTCCTGGGATCAAGCCCTGCGGTGGGGCTCAGCAGGGAGCCTGCCCCCCGCCTCCCCGCCTGCCTCTCTGCCTACTTGGGATCTCTGACTGTCAAATAAATAAAATCTGTTAAAAAATAAGAAAATGTGTGTTTGGTTTTTTTTAAAGATTTTTATTTATTTATTTGACAGAGAGAGATCACAAGTAGACAGAGAGGCAGGCAGAGAGAGAGAGAGGGAAGCAGGCTCCCTGCTGAGCAGAGAGCCCGATGCGGGACTCGATTCCAGGACCCTGAGATCATGACCTGAGCCAAAGGCAGCGGCTTAACCCACTGAGCCACCCAGGCGCCCAGAAAATGTGGTTTTATTTAGAAAAAAGGAATCACCTTGGGCTTCATAAGATGCAGAAAAAATGCACTGAATTCTAGATGCTTATTTTTATTTGCGTTGGATAGAAGTAATTTTTCTAGTCTATACTTTTCAAACATTTTGACTAAAAATGTTTATTTAGTCAAGCTCCTGGAGAACTGGTCATTGCCCTGAGAGCATTATGGGGTAGACTGAATACACAGAAAGTCATGAGCACATTCTTATGTTGATACAGCATAATCTGTGCGAGACAGCAGCCCAGCAAGCATGCATCAGATGAGTTTGCAAGGAAAAAAGAGCATGTAAAGTAAAGTTGGGAGAAAATTTTTGTATTTTTGTCTTTTAGTTTGAGAAGGCATCTTCTTAGGGTCTGTGCAGGGGACTCAGTCATTTCTATTAAAAAGACTCAGAATCCATATCTAAGGCATTCACACAAATTTTAATTTAGTAACCTATTCTCTTCTTTCCTGCTCCCCTCACTTCCTAAACCACGGTATATTATCTTTGTACAAGTTTTCATGAGCTCTGGCCCCAGCAAGAGAATTGTAATTAGAACCCTGGCAAATTGGATTAACTACTTGGAAGCTGAGTGGAAAAAGAAAAAAATTCTTAAGTAACTTTTGTGTGACACCTCAATTTATAATTCAGTTAAAACAAAAAAAAACCACCCCCCACATAACTGTAAGGATTAAAGCTCTTGGTTTGATAGTAATGAACAAAATAAAAATTATAGTAAATCAGAACAAGTTATCATCAGTGGAGTGCTTTGATCAACCCAAGATGAAAGGCAATTTATAACTATAAATGGTTCCTTTTTAATCAGATTAATTGTGTTGCTCTGTTTTGGGAGTGAAAGCTGAAAAGTCTGAAATTCAGGCTAGGTAATGATGGTAAACATTACCAAAGGAACAATTATCTTGCAAGGTTTGTCAGGGCATTTCATTTCTGTCACTTACAGAAATAATCATTTCATTAGGAATTTAATCCCTAATTTCATTTTCTAGAAATGAATCCTTTAGAAAAAGATGAGTTAAAACTGTTTTCAGAGAAGAAGGCACAGTTCCAAAAAATGAGTGCCCAAGTTAGAACTCAGTGAGGTCAGGGTGAGGCGGAATATGCAGAGAAGCTAGGTTGGGGAGAGTAACAGTGGCCATGGCGCAGGTGCAGGAGACGTTCAAACTGGGTTCCAAGGGACTAGACATGGCGCTTCCCTTATCAGTGGCTGTACCTGAGGCAATTACCCCTTCTGCTGAGGAAATGCTGTTATCAACTCCTCTTCCTTTGTCCCATATCTCCCCCCATGCAATCAGGAAGAACAGTCTGGTAATTCATGTTTTTGTCTTTAGAAGACCCTCTGTTCTCTTAGTCCATGTACCAAATGCCTGGATACAGATCTTCTGGGAGTTCCTAGGATCTAAGGGTGTCGACCCACCTTGAAATGGCTTAGGAAGAATGGGCCCTGTCCCAAATCAACACACCTGCTGAGCAGTGACACACCAGTGGGAAGAGCTAAGAGGTCTAACGTCCCAGTTCTGGTTTATATTTCTTTGGGATTCCCATCAGCAGGGAAGCCTCTTTGAATTTTTGTGGTTGCATGCACAAAGGGTCTTAGGGTTGTCTTAGCGCAGATCAGTATTGGCATCAATAAACGAATGCTTCACTGAAGACTAGTTTGTACCTAGCCTGATATACTGCTGCCCAGCCCATCTGCTGGAGAGCAGGAGGATTGGAGAGTAGACAAGTGTAAATCATGTTGTAAGTACCTTAGACAAGCACATGGATATAACTTTCTCTAGGAGACTGGGGGAGGCCCTTATTGAAAATGGGGATACTGATGAGTTTGAATTCGTTCAGCTGGCTTCCTGGGGCTCATGCCATGAGATTGTCAACCCATTTTTTGGTATTGTTGCTTTACTCTTACGACAACAGAAATATATGTCATTTTATTAGAACATTGAGGAAATAAGGATAAACAAAAATAAAATGACAAGAGTAGACTGAAAATTTTCCATCTAAAGATAACCACAATTAACATAAGATTGCCCATTTTCTGATTTTTTTGGCATGTACATTTATACATACATGTAGTAAACACAGATTTACCAAAATGTGATTTTATTATAAATATTGTCATCTTTAATGGTTGCATAGTAGCCCTTTCTGAGACAATGCCGTAATTTTTTCCAAACAGAACTCAGTTTTGTATATTTCAACTCTTTCTAACTTTCTCCTAGCATAAACCACACTGCCCTGAACATTTCTGTAACAATTGCACGCATATATCCATTATGAATTCCTTGGGTTAAATCTCTAAGGACTTTAAGAACTTTCTGACACATGAAACCAAATTGCCGTTGTAAAAAGTTGTGTCCATTCATCCTACATTCAACACACATTTACTAACTGCTCATTCAGTCTATGGCCAAGATCATGCTATGAAATGGACACGTAAGCAGTGAATAAGATGACATGAATCATATTCTTATAGTGACGGCCATTACAGATGTAGCCAGCAGTGCTGCAAGTCACACAAGGGGAAGCCCAGAGGCGATGGGAACTTCTAGAAGAAAAATCATACCAGCATCCCAGAGCAGTGTATGGGTGTGCCTGTATCCCTGAATCCTTGCTACCACATCCTATTACTTTGCTTGCATTTTATATTAAACTAAACAAAAGCTAGGATCATGGGTAGAACTGTACTATGTGTTTGTATGCCTGCATAGTCCAAACATAGGGCATGATAAAAATCTTTTATGATCCCTGTCCCACTTAGGATTCTGGCTTATGAAGCAAATATTTAAATTTAAATAAAAACATTGTATCATTGTATCATTGATAAAAACCATTGTATCAACAACCTAGGGAAGGAATAGCTCTACAGGTTACAGAGCTGATCCATCTTCTCTCAATACTGTGAAGGCAATGTCACTCCTCTCTGACAGAATTAACCACCTGCCTGTCTGTGGGTGGCTTTTGATCACCCTTCTCTTAGGGATCATAATGAATTCATTGTATTCTTCTTTTCCTTTTTAAAAAATATCTGTTTCTTTTTCTAGATCATGAGTAACTTAATGGTGGGAGATAAGTCATACTCAAAGTTCCTAGATTGTTGACTAATTGACTGAGTGACTGAATGACTGTCACTAGGCTGTTTTACTACCACCTGATGGCATTAGTTAGGACTCTGGGTTTATGTTAGAAAACTCAAATTGCTTAAAGAGGTTATTTTTTTTTAAAAGCAAACTTACTTATTTTTTAAAGATTTCTGTATTTATCTTAGAGAGAGAGTAAGCAAGCACCAGTTGGGGGAGGAGCAGACTCTTCGAGCAGACTCCCTGCTGAGTGTGGACCCTGAGGTGGCTCAATCTCATAACCCATGGGATCACTACCCAGGATGAAACCAATTGTTGGACGCCTCACCAACTGATACACCCAGGTGCCATTAAAACTGCAAGCTTATTTTTAATGTTCCTTTCAAGTCCTTGTTCCCCTTAAAGCCTTCCTTTATTGTCCCAGGATTAGAGGAAGGTGATTTGTCACCATTGTGGTGGCATAACAAGCTTGAAGGTCAGGCTTGAGAGAGATCTTAGAATTTTATGTAAGGGAAGCCTCAAGTAGAAGAGAGAGAAACCACTCCCTCCTGCCTCGGGTCCACACTGGAAAGGAGGGGCGAGGTAGGCTAGGATTATGCCTGTTAGGTGAGTAGAAGAAAGTGCTGAGGACAAAGGTTTTCTGTTTGATATCCCAGGAGGCTGCAAGGGCTGTGGAAAGATCCCATGATCCTGAGGTCTCAGGGAGAATGCTGCAGAGTCTCCGTACTTTCCACAGCCAATAAGAGCTAGAGGCAGGCCTTGTCATTGGCCAGCAAAGGGGAGTCATTGCTAGAATGCCGGCAGAGAGATGAAATCATGAGTTTCACAGTCCAGGACCCACAGCTGTGAATGTTGTCAGGGTAAGCAGTGATCAGATGGATGAGAGGCCACCGACCAGTGGTCAGAAGAGTCAGAGAGCTCTAAGAACCTCTGTGTTCTAGAGCCACAAGGCCATGTGAGCTCTTTCCTTTATTCATCCCAGTACCACTAGAAGAGAGGCTTGCAGATAAAAGAGACAATGAGCAGATTAGACAAAATCAAGGACATTTTCTCCCCACTAAGACCAGACAAATTTTAGATTGGTAGGAGCCCAGCTTTCTGTCTTCTTCACTGATCTCTGCTTTGCTCTCTACTGGTCTTTCTCACCAGCTCCTTCATGTGAAGCAGTTTTGTATTTTATACTTCAACCATTAGAAGAAGAGAGACCTCCCTCACATTTATTTTGATCTTGAGTTCAAAATCCTAGGGAGGGACTGTATGGATCTAGTTTGAGTCAGATGTCCCACTTGGACAAATCAGTGGTAGCCATGGGGATGGTATTTTCAATGTCCCTCTACCTCTTGGATCAGTTACCTACTCCCGAACCAACAAACCATGATTAGGGAGACAGGGACACGTAAATCCAGGATGGTTTCCATGGTAACCGTGTGTTGGAAGGACAGTTCCCCCTGGAGAAAGTAAGAATGAGGGTGATGTTGAATGAAAGTACCACTTGGACAGCAACATGGCATGAACCCTCTGTCAGCATGTGCACTCCACAAGACATTCTGGGTTCTTGGGAGCAATGGAATGTTAAGTGGCTCATGCAGGGAAATCCATGGTAATCATACCAGCCTCCAAGACCTCCCACATGAGGTGTTTCCACAGATTGAATCTAGGCTGGCCTGTGTAATAAATAGAACCCAGTGGAGATGATGGTGTAGCTTTGGAAGTTGGGTCATAAATGCTCTTGTGTGTTACTTGCTCTACTCCTGGAGACACTCAAACAGCCCTGGGAGAAGTTCATGTGGACAGAACCAGAGGCCTCCTACCAGCAGCCAGAACCAATTGCTGGTCATGTGAGTGGGCCATCTTGGAAGCTGATACTCTTGTCTTCCTACAATTGCAGATATGGCGGATATCTCACTGGGATTTCATAAATGACTTCTCCAAGTCCAACCGCTGAGCTAAGTTGCTCCCAAATTCCTGAGCCAGTGAGCTACCAAGGCAACATGTGCTTATGGCTTTTTTAAACTACTACATTTTGGAGTGGTTTATTATGTATGGTTAATTTCTCAAATCAGTTAAATCGGGGTAAACTTTCCAGGCCTGAAGTAGCCAAAAAGCCCATCTAATATGACTCAGGGAGGAAAGTGGCCAGAGATGTTTTCCTTGGGTTCTACAGATATTCTGTCAAAAAGAAAAAGAAAAAAGAACTCAGAAAACAAAGAATCTCTGACATGTTATTTTACCCGTTTTATTAATATCACCTGCACATCAGTGTGCCTCAAGAGAGGGGAAAAAAACCAACACTGGAAAAGTATTGGGAATATCTACATTTTCCTCCCAGCTGTTGGTCATCATTAAGCCATTTATGCCCCAATCTCTCCAGGTGGCCACAGGCATGAGATAACGAAGGGGGAAGTACTCTAAACATTTTCCACACCATACAAATTCCACCTGTCACTGTTAACATCATGAGGACAAAGAGTCTGGATGTGGATTAGAACTGGAAACTGGGAAAGAGAAGGGAGAGAGAGGGAGAGGGAGAAGAAATAGGTGAAAAACAGCTTCTTTCCCCCTTAATAAAATGGCATCCTAACAAGAGGAAAGTATTTTTTAGTTTTGAATGTTATCAAAATATTTTTTGAATGTTATCTTAATATTGTTTGCGGATGTCTTTGTATGTAGAGAAAATATGAAATCAGATCTCCAGAAGGCCCGTGAGGTACAGAGTCGGTAATAAGCAGATTCCTAATAATTCCATTTCCTGGCACGCTCCTGACATCCTGCAGCATAACGCAAATGCAGCTGGCTACCAGGGTCACAGCTCCGGCTAACCCATCACGCTCACTGATGTATGACTTCACCCCTCTGAATGTGTTCTCCATATCAGTCTTCCCAGGGGTACCCCATACCTCAGCAGGTATATTTCATGAGTGGAGGTGTAACTGATGAATCTTCTAATTTTATAGTCTGAAATGGGATGATAAAATGCTAGATTTATAGATAGTGTTTCATTGTGCACAACACTCACGTTCCTTATTCCCATCTGGTGTGAAGAAAAGAAATTTGTTCTCCCTTTAACGTGTCATGCTGTTAAATGTATGTTGCTTAAGATCTTGAGGAGTTGAAGCATAGCTATCCACCAGCATAAAAGATATGGTGCTGTGGGCAATACTTTCATGCAAGCAGAGCTTAACCAAAGGCATTTTATTGACATTGCAGTTATTTTTTTATTTTGGAAGGGGAAGATAAACCTTTATGTCCTGGTTTATTAACAAAACCTGTCCTCAAATTAGGATGGACTTTCTTAGGTACACACGTGGCTGCCAATTCCTCCCCAAATTTCATGCTGTGAAGTGTGCAGACTGCTCCATTGTCCTAGGGTATCAGAAATTTTGCCCAAGAAGTGCATTTTCAACTGCAGCCTTATCAAGCGGTCTTGCTCTGGCCATGCAAAATGGCTTCTGATAGATTTCATGGGAATGAAAACACTAGTGTCTCTCTCCTGAAACCAGAATCAGAATTTCTCCCCAGTACTTTACAGGGACTGCCCTTCTGACTCCCCTAATTCCACAGAAAGAACACTTGTACACGCGTACTTTTATATTTAGCATACTCTCATTAATATGTCATTTCTCTTATGGGAGAACAATTAGGTATTCATCTCATTACAATAGAGGCAATACACAAAAATATGAGAGTCACAAAGGAGATGAGAGAGGAAAAATACAGGAAAAGGAATGTGTGTTATAAAGTCACTAATTTGAATAACACTGGTCTTTATATAACTAAGTCCTCAAAAAAGGAAGAGGCAATGAAAAATCAATCTGTGAAGGAGTCATAAGTATCACAGAGCAAATCCTCTTCTTTTTTTGCATTATGTCAAGTAGTAACATTTCCCACTTTATTAACTAACATCAGTGTTTGTGTGTGTGTGTGTGTGTGTGTGTGCGCATGCGCGCTTTATGATTGTTTTACTTCTCATTATTTGGCTACTCAGCACTGTTTGCTTTGTGTCCTGGTCCAGCATCTTTCTGAAACCTACTTAATTTTATCTTTTTATGTTGAAATGACAAGACCTCTTCTGTATGAAAATATAGGATTTGAAAAAAAATTTAGTGAATGTTTTTAAAAATACTGTGAAATAAGCAAATTGGGGGCATGTAAATAAAGCAAAATTAAGATAGAAGAGCTAATTTTCCCCAATGTGCAAGAGATTTTTTTCTTATTAAAAGATTATCATGGTAAGATTTTATTCTTGCCAACACAGCAGCCCACACAGCCACACCTGCTCCCTAGCTCCGACTCCCATCACTTCGTAACAATGTAATATTTCAAATGGAAGTCAAGATAAGTGGCTCTAAGGCTACAGGGAAGGAGGGAGAAAGGAGGAATGTATGAAAAGATTCTTCCAGTAATTGGTTTGAAAAATTCAGATTCCCAAATATGGCATTCAAATGCTATTTCATTTTCTTGTCCTCTGAGAAGCTAGCTGTTGCCCTGAGGCTAAGCCAGTCTGGGGACTCTTGGGCTACCTCATTATGTGTTACAAGTATGGGGTGGGGTGCCTGGGTCGCACAGTCGGTTAAGCCTCTGGGGCACTCTCTCTCTCTCTCTCAAATTAAAAAAAAAAAAAGTTTGGGGTGGACCCTGGATATTTGGTCTATTTTTTTTTTTTTTGCATGAATTGTATGTGTGTGGGAGGGCATGTGTGTATTTATAAGTGTGTGTGTGTGTGTGTGTGTGTGTGTGTGTGTGTGTGTGTGTGTGTGTTTTGGGGAAAGATTTTAAAAATCATGTATTTAGACTTGCATTAAGTAGCAGATTACAGGCTGTGTGTGGTTCCATGTGCATTTGCTTCAGAAACCATGTTACATTCGCTAGTAAAGCGCCCATGACCCATAAGAATGATATGTTAAGTTTGGGGATGGGCATGTATTTTTCAAACCTTCAGAATGTCTGATCGAGTTCTTTTCTTTACCAAAAGATAATATGTTGTATATTAATTTCAAAGAACTAGTTAGTGTTATCCAATTCCTCTTTTAAGGATTGATAAACTTCTAAATACTTAAATACAGGAAAACCCTGTTACTCATCTTATTTTTAAGGAACTTCTAATATATTCATTATATGTATATATGCATATGTATGATAAATAATATGTTCATCATAGGAAGGGATTTTAAATTTTAAATTTTTATTTATTTATTTATTTTTAAAGATTTTATTTATTTATTTGACAGAGAGAGATCACAAGCAGGCAGAGAGGCAGGCAGAGAGAGAGGAGGAAGCAGGCTCCCCGCTGAGCAGAGAACCCGATGCGGGGATCGATCCCAGGACCCTGAGATCATGACCTGAGCCAAAGGCAGAGGCTTAACCCACTGAGCCACCCAGGCACCCCAGAAAGGGATTTTTAAAAGCCTATTTCCTTGTCACAGTAATAAACAATCTGGTTTTCTCAAATATTGGTATATACTTCATTATTTTCAACCATAAGTGTTATCTAGTATTTACAGGGGATTTCTGGAAGATCTCAAAGTGACATCAGGAAAAGAAAAACAAATACTCAATACAGAGTTATTAGCAAGGGAAAATAAGCATAATTACAGTTTGGAATTATTGAGTACTAATTTTACACCAGGTATATTTATGTATTTAAGTACTATCTCATTTAATACAAATTAGCTCATTTAAATATCACCTGATGATGCCCAAAGGTTGCTCTTTGATGGTAGGTATAGAGATACTTAAGAAGCTTGAGGAATAATAAGGATATAAACTGAGTGAAATGGTAGTGACGTGGGAGGTAGGGTCAGAGAAGTCTTGTCAGGGAGGTGGCCTTTGGAGAGAGTGGCTGAGGGGAGGAGGAAAGAGATGGTATCACTCTGGTCACACAGATGAGACACCCACCTTTTCCTCAGAATGGTGGGCATCTTTCCAGTAAACAGACAAAACCAAGCATCATTTTACTGGCTTCGTAGTATTCTACCATATAGTTTTGCCATGACTTCTCTCTTATTTTTGAATATTTAATTCCATTTTTTTGCTGCTATAAACAATGCTATATTGAATGCCCACATATCCTGAGCCTTCCTGATTATTTGCCTTAGTTAAATTCCCAGAAGTAGGATTCTATAGTCAACATGTCTAGGTATTTAACATTTTACCTACAATTCTACACAACCCTGTGTGGCTTGTAGGTGGCAGCAGCAGGGCATAAACCCAACACGTCTAACCCAAGGCAAGGTTCCAACCACTAGGAGACTCTTCTGTAGTGCCATAGGGAGCCCCTCCACATTTTTTTTAATCTTTAAATATTTGCCAACTTGGTAATTAGGAATTTTGCAAATTCTTATAATTCTTCTCTCCCTCTCAACATGTCCAATAATGAAACCAAAAAGAAAAGAAAAATCGTATTTCCTTGTCCTGTGTTCTCATTTTGTTTATTGTCATCACCATCCATTTGGTCATTGAGACTGAAAATCTTTTTTTTTTTTTAAGACTTTATTTATTTGAGAGAGAGCACAGGAGAAGGGGAGGGGCACAGAGAGAGGGAGAAGCAGACTCCGCACTGAGCTGGGAGCCTGATGCAGGGTTTGATCCCAGGACCTAGGATCACCATCTGAGCAGAAGACAGATGCTTAACTGACTGAACCACCCAGGAGCCCCTCAGACTGGAAATCTTGCTGGTCTCTCCCCTCCTGTTCCCATTAGCCACGAAACCTTGCCCATTCTACCTCTTCTCTCCATATTAGTCTCATTTTACCAGCTCCATTCTCATGGACTTCCTGCAAGTCCTGCTCATTTTCCATATAATCTATATTCCCTATGTTCTGTATTCAGTTTATCTTGGTGTCTAGTATTATAAACCTTCACAGTGCCTGGTGGCAGGTCTAAGGAAGGGTCTGGGAAGGGAGCACTTAATGCCGCAGCTTAAATCCTTTCAGTGTTCCTCATTGCCATAATCCCTACAATGTCAAGTGCCAACACTGTCACTGGGTATGTTGGTCTTTCACAGTTGGCCCTGGCTGCCCTTTCATCTCCCAGACTACCTTTCCCCCTTTGTCATTCCCTCAGCTCCAGCCTCTGCAATATTTCCAGTCTTTACAGGACCTATGCTTCCCTGGCTTTTTCTGATTTGACTCTGCTTGGTCACTCTTTAATTATACTTTAAGGCCTGGTCCGTGTCCTGTGGGACTCCTTCACTGGCCTCTACAGTCATTGCTGGGCACCCTGTCCTTCAGGTCATCTGTATATCTTGTGTACCCCCATCAGCAGAGCAATATAAAGGGATTTCCCTTCCTGGTGGCAAACAATAAACTTTGGACCAGACGGTAGACAGAAGAAATACAATGGAATTCTTTCAGTGAATTTATCATGTAGGGATAGTACCCATATCATGAGGAGGTAGTGAGGTAAGGCAAGTAAAGCCCTCAGATGTATTCCTGGCTCATTCCTTGGTATATGTTAATTATCATTATTTTTGTTCATTCAATATGTATTTCTGATCTGATGAACATTGTAATAAGAGAAACAAAACAAATTCGCAGTGAGTTAATAAATGAATCCAAAAAGCTGTAGAATACAGGAAACCTATTTCTTTCCCAAATGATATCTAAACAATACTGCTATGCTCTAGTATGGAAATTATGTTTAGGTGTCTGATATCATAAAATAATATTAATCTTACTGTGATAGCAACAACAATAAAACCAATAAAGATAATAAGCCTAATAGATATTCAGTGCTTACTCTGTACCAGGCCCTATGAAGCTAAATATTTTCTCATTTAATTCCCACAGCAATCTCTCAAAGCCAGATTTTTTTTTTTTTGTCCCCTTTGGACAGGTGAGAACTCCTGAAACTTAGGCATTTCCTTGTGCAAGCTTCCATAATTAGAAAGAGTAGCATGAGGTTTGAAGGAGGTATAATTCATTGAGATTTCACCAACTCCTTGATCCACCTGGCCTTGGCCTCTGCTTCAAGCCTCCATTGGAATGTTACCCTTGGCTGTATGTGCAAAGCTCCTTCCCCTGGGGGGCAGATGGAAGACAACTTGCAATGTCTCCTGCTTGGGGAGAATCAGGAATCACCTTCTGGGTCATCATCTGTGTGCACTTTGGAAAAGGCTTTTGAGAATTGCAAGGGATACATGAAGATTTGGTCTGAATTCCAAGTTCAGTCACTGTGAGCTTTCGAGCTCCCTGTGATTTAGGGACCTTTTCTATGCTTCAGAGAAGACTTGTGTAACTACAAATGGTGGAGGTATGGATGCCACTCTCTCTGTAGGATCTGCATCCAATAGGTGCTGAGCAAAAGTCAAGTGGGGAGAGAAGCTTGTATTTGAGATATGTTACTCAGTTGTATTTTAAAAACAGGACACTAAGAATATCATGTCAATGCTTAATAATATGTCTATGCATTAAACCTTATTTCCAAAAAGGCTATAGGGTGTGCTATGGTCTAGATAGAATAAAAAGAGAAAAAATCTGCTTCTTTACATATTACAATGTGAATTTTCTTTTTTTCTATATTCATTAACTCCTGTCTATTAATAAACTGAGTAATGGACAATGCTTCTCCTATAATTTGTATGCTTGTTATAGAAATGCTTGGTAAACATATCTGTGTAATTATCACTGGAAAGCCACACTTCCCATATAACCTGTTCATAGATACACATCACTCTTTTAGAGATGTAGAGCCCCTTCTTCTCAGCCTAACCAGAAGGTTCCCACAGCTACATTACCATAGAGTCTGTTAGCTGGACAGTGAGAATATGGGTGTTTAAAGAGGCTTTTAATTTTGACCCTTCATTTAAACAGCTTAGATCTCTTCTGAAGAATCCATCCTCGATCTCTTTGTGCAGTGTGGCATCTCCCTCTGTCTGGCAATCAATGTCTCATGGGGATGGAGAGGGGTGGGAACAGATGCAGAAACACCAGTCTGCTAGAGCAGAGGAGATGAGGTGTGGGACGTTTGGACTTCTCTATTTTTTAGCCATTACAAGTCGTGCTGCTATAATCATTCCTTACATGTCTGCTGGTATGGATTTCTGTTGAGTTTATATCTAGAAGTAGAATTTCTGGGTGATGGAATGTTTATGTGTTGAGCTTTAGGAGATCCTGCCAGTTTTCAAATTCACTGAACTCATTAAAATGCACTGAGGATTCCAGTTGTTCCTTATCCTTATTAACATCTGATATTTTCCTACCTTTTTCATTTTTTGCCATTCTAGTGCTTATATCTTATTATTATTTCCAATTGCAATTTCCTTGATAGCTAGTGATATTGAGTATCTTTTCAAACCTTACTAATCATTTGGATGTCATCTTTTCTGAAATACCTAAATAAGTCTTCTGACTGTTACTTAAAAACTGGGCTTTTGGGCTTTTTCTCAGTGTTTTGTAGGAGTTCTTTTTTTTTTTTTAAAGATTTTATTTATTTATTTGACACACAGAGATCACAAGTAGGCAGAGAGGCAGTCAGAGAGAGAGGAGGAAGCAGGCGCCCCGCCGAGCAGAGAGCCCGATGTGGGGCTCGATCCCAGGACCCTGGGATCATGACCTGAGCCAAAGGCAGAGGCTTTAACCCACTGAGCCACTCAGGCGCCCCTTGTAGGAGTTCTTTATGGGTTGTAGAAATGAATCCAGAGTCACACGTATGGATTGCGAAGGTCTTCTTGTCTGGGGTTTCTCTTTCACATCTCTTCTGGTGTTTTTGATGAGCAAATTTCCTAATTTTATGAGTCTAATTTTATGAACCTAATTTTTCAGTCTTTTCCTTTATAGTTAGTAACCTCTGTCCTGTATAAGAAAATATTCCCACCCTGAATGTCATGAAGGTATTCTCTTAAACTCATTTTTAGAAGTTAATTTCCTTCCTGCCTGCCTGTATCCTTGCCTTTCCTCCCTCCCTCCCTCCCTCCCTTCCTTCCTTCCTTCTTCTTCTTCTTTTTTTCAAAAAATTTTCATTTAGGTTTGCAATCCACTTAGAATTTATCTTTTTTTTTTAAATTTCATTTTGGAAGTCTATTTTCTGTAGCTATAGGATTCTACGTCAGCAGATTTTTCTTTCAGCACTTTAAAAATGTAATTTCATTGCCTTCTAGACAATGCATAGCTTCTGTCAAAAAGTCAGCCATCAGTCTTATTATTGCTCTTTGAAGGTAATGAGCCTTGTCTCCCTAACTTGAGTCTCAGCTGTTTCCCTATGATGTAGCTGGTGTGGTTCTCTTTGTATTCATACTCCTTGACATTGGTAGAGCCTCTAAAATCTTTATGTTGCTACTGTTTTATGTCATTTGTCAGTTTTGCAAAATTCACAGCCAGCCTGTTTTCACATATTGCTTCTGACCCATTATTTCTCCCCTTACCTTCTGACACTAATACTTATCAGGTTGGTGGGGTTTTGGTTTTGGTTTTGTTTTTTTACATGGTCTCATATGTTTCTGGCAGGTTTTTCTCTTACTGGGTATTCCTTATTTCTCTTTGTGATTTTAGTGCAAGTATTTTCTATTGATCCACTTCCAGTTCACCAATTCTTCCTTGTACCCTATTTAATATATTGTTTAACCCATTTATCAAAATTTTAATTTAGTTATTTATATTTTTCATTTCTGTAATTCCCATTTGATTTTTCTTATAGATTGTGTTATCTGGTGAAACTCACTATCTTGCCACCTATTTCCTTAAATAATAATCACTGATATTCTAAAATTCATGTCTGATAACTCTGATTTCTATTCACCTAAGAGTTACAGTGGTTTTTTGTTTGTTTGTTTTTTAAACTTCTCTTATTTTTTGGTCATTTGATCTTCTTGCATATTTGGATCTTCTGTTTTTTCCTCCCTCTTGGTTCTTGGTTATTTGATTTTCTTGCATGCCTGGGTTGTTTTGTTTTTTAAAGTTAAAGTATTGTCTGCTGGAAACATATACACTTGATCCACCATAGATGGAAATTGAAGTGTGTAATTACATTCCTCACTCTACTTCCCTTAGCCTTCTTTCCTTTAAATTTTTGTGTTGTGAGTCAGACACAAGTTTACTTTATTCCACAAACTCTAAATTGCGTATCAAGTTCCATGAGTTATCTCCTTTCTCTTTCTCATAGAACATCTTTCCATTTCCTTTTGTGGATAAGAAGGAAAATGTCACAACACTTCAATAATATTTTCCAGTACGATTTTCTTTTCAAACTCTGTCTCCTTCCTAGCTTTAATAAACACATTTGTAAATAGTTTAGCACCTCGTTTCAGAATAAAAGCATACTGGCTATTTTTCTTGTGGCCTCAGGTGAAACAGACAAAAAAAATTCTTTTTATAACCTATTATAAATTTGAGACAATATCATCCCTCTTCTTGATTAAAAAAACATTTTTGGGGTGCCTGAGTGTCTCAGTCACTTAAAACGACTGACTCTTTGTTTTGGCACAGGTTGTAATCTCAGAGTTTGGCATTGAGCCCAGCATTGGGCTCCACACTCAGCACAGAATATGCTTGAATTTCTCTCTCTCCCTCTCCCTCTTCCCCCTCCTTGCTCTCTCTCTCTTTCAAATAAATAAGTAAATCTTTTAAAAAATTAACATTTCCTTAAAATGTTTTATTTTTAATTGTCTAAAATTGTGATGAATCCCTTAAAAAATGCAAAAATTACTGGTCTTTGTATGTCAATGAACTAGTTAGCTCATGTGTACTAGAAGTTTGAGAAACAATACCCTGAATTTGTTCTCATTGGACATTATCATATAATCTCTTCACTAAGAACAAAACTACCAATCTTTGATTCACTGTAGTCATGTGATTTTGAATGTGTTAATTTGAGGTATCTGCAGAACACCAATATCCAGTCCTAACAGGCAATCAGAATTGAGTCTAGACCTCATATTTTAAGATATCATCAATATACAGAAGTCATAGAAATGGCTGAGACACTAGGGTAAAGGATGTAAATTAAAAGATAATAGAAGCCAGAACATGCAACGCTTAAGGGGAAATGAGCTGATGCTTTTAAGACTTTATGTATGATGAAGAGATTCCCTTTACCTGGTGTACCTGTACAAATTATTTTACTCTTGTGTACCCATATCACTCTTGTTATAATCCCTAATTCCATGGCCAGGACTAAATATATATATATTTCTAGTTACTCTTGACCCTTGACTAATGTGGGTGGAGGGGCATCAACCTCCTGAGCCATTGCAAATCCACATATAACTTTTGTCTCCCCTGAAACTTAACTACTAATAGCCTAGTGTTGACTGGAAGCCTTACTAATCAATAACATCAACAACACAAATTTTGTATGCTATTTGTATTATATATTGTAGCCTTATAATAAAATAAGTTAAAGAAAATGTTATTAAGAAAATTATAAGAAAAAAAGAAAATTATAAGGAAGAGAAAATACATTTACAGTAATGTACTGTATTTATTGGAAAAATAACTACATATAGGTGGACCCATGCAGTTCAAACTCATGTTGCTCAAGGGTTAGTTGTACTTCTACACCCACCTACTCAAAACCAAACAGGAGCTGGGCAGAGCAGAGTCTGAGATTGCTTAAATCCATTTGTGTGTGTGTACATGCCTGTGTATGTGATGTAACCCTGACCCTGTGAATCCTGATAATGACTACTTAGGGACAGAATGATGATGATGATGATGATTATGGAATAAAATGCCATTTTAGCTAAACTAAGCCTTTCTCTTTTCCTACAGAGACAATGTTCCAAATTCTCTTTTGCCATCAACCTTGTTGATATCTCACATATCTTAAACTATCATCATTTTGACATTCTATCACTGCTACATGCCATTAGCATCCTGTTCCATGGCACTCTTGGAGAATCTTGAGTGCCCTGTGAATGGACCCAGCAATTATGGCCAAATGTTGTAGGAAATGCTCCTGTACATTATAAACACATCAGTGGGCTTGTTGATGTGATAATGATAATGATGAAATTACACTTTCTCACTTTCTGTAGCTTCCAGAAAGTCACTCACAGGGGGATACTTCCTAAGCTAAAGTAAAATTCCTTGCTTACCATTCCCTGCAATGTCTGGGGCCTTGGAAGCTGGAGGGATTGGAGCCCAGTGGGTAATAATCTTTGCCTTGTCTTTGTTTCTGCTAATTCAGTGAGTGGCATGAGCAAAGTATTATTAGAATCCTCCAAGATTCTTATACTCATTGAATTTACATAAATTATTAACATCAGAGAATTCCTTTTTTCTCAGATGAAGTTTCCCTTATTAAAGATTGTGTTGATCACTCGCATGGACTTGAAGGATTATAATGCAGAAATAGGGAAAAGCAGTGTCAAAATCTCTGTCTCCACCCCCTCCACTCCCAGAAACCACCATTGAGGTGATGCTCTCATTCCTGAAAACTGACACCATGACTTCCCTCTGATGGTTTCATTACCACTCACGCATGGCCAACACTTGAGTTTGGTGGTGTCTAGTTGGTTGAGTATGTGTTGGCAGTTTGGGGAAAGAAGAGGTCAGATCCAGAAGGAATACTCCTTTTTGCTAGAGACTGATATATTTTGCAAAGTGTGTAGGCGTTTTCACTGGAGATTTAACCTGAAGTTGCATAATTTTAGTAAACAATATTGCTTTCTTCATTCTTTATACTGCTTGTGGTTCTTCTCCACTGTATACTTGATTCTTGTCAATGGTAAAAAGCACACTAATGTTAGACATATTCATGGGTCCATCAGGGATCTTTTGATTTAATTCTGCATTTTTAGCTTTGATATTGTTACCTAGGGCAGGACTCTGAATCTCTCTGGACCGTATTGTTTTTCTCTTCTGTAAAATGAAAGAGTAAGAAAACAGGAGAGCAAAGAGAAAAATGCTTGCTTTTTTCTTTCACACATTCTTGCATCAAACATTTAATGAGGCAGCAAGAGGTATGAGTGAGAGAGATTAGCCCACCAAAAAATATCTTAGTAGAGTAGAAGAGAGAAGCCGAAGAACAATGGGATGCTTAGGTAGTATGGCAAATGCTGTAGTAGGGCTATTACAATATGCTAGAGGATCGTACTTTAAGGAATAAATTCTGCTTAGGAAGACATTTGGGAGGGTTTTCCCAAAGAAGATGTCAATTAAGTCGGGCTTTGAATAATGATTAAGGTTTTATCCAGAGTGGTTGCAGGAAAGCAAATTCCAGACAAAAGGAAAGGAATAAGCAAATATTTATGCAAGCTTAGGGAATGATAGGTACTCAAATTTTACTAGATAGTGTGTATAGATGATGGAGAGTGACACTGGGTGGAATGCTGAAGCATATGCTACAAAATCACTAGAGGCATTGAATGCCACGCTGAAGAATTTAAGAAAATGGGAAAGTGAGTGAACATTCTTCTTCCTAATTTTGAAAACAATATGACAGGTCTAAATAATGGAAACCAAGGTAATTCTTTCAGGTGATCATTCTTGGTTGGATGATTTCTTAATGAGAAAGAAATAAGAAGAAGTATATATCACAATGTCTGTCTTTACTGCACTGTGGACTCCTAGAGTAAGTCTCCTCTTTCAAGTGTTCGTGTCATCTGTTAATGTTTACTTTGGTTACTGGTATTTGGATTGGCTCTTGAACTATCCTGGCATTGATTCATCTTTCCAGACAGCTGCTCCTTTGAAGCATCATTGCAAAAGATGCTTCTCTACTTCTCCGACAGAGTGTATACTTATTAATCAACACATAAATAGCACCCAAGCAACCTGTGCGTCCAGAGCTGGAGGAGACAGGGCTGACTCCCCACTGAAGTTCTGCCAAGTTTAGAAAGTCCAGATTCTTTGTGAGCCCTGTGAAATTATAGAGAGGGACTCCAACATGAAAACTTGCTTCTGCAAGTTTCCAGTAAGTTTCTGAAGAGCTTCCTAAGGCTACACAATTACTGCACCACAGTGTTATACCTGTTTTAGGGACAACTGAATGGGCTTTTCCATTTCCTTGCCTTCTTCTGTACTAGCATTAGAATTTTTTTGTTTTTCTCCTAGAACTCCATACCCTCAAATGCTCAGGCATGAGGTTTCTTAGTATTCAAATCACTGAATCCCCTTTTTAGCGACCTACAATAATGAAGGCCTCATGGGGTCTGAGTGATGACCTTATGAGGATAATCAGGGAGTGCCTTCCATTGACAGTGTCTGAATCAGACCTGTCTTGCGTGCCAACAGGGAGATGATCCCAGGAATCTGTGCAAAAGCCCCAGCAAGACTCGTGATGGTCTACTCACTTTTCTTACAATGCCTAGAAGTTTACGAGTATGATTCCTTCTTGTCTCCTACTCACCGTCCCTTTTCAAAGAGTGATTGGCTAGCAGACAGAGAGCCTTGGCAAAGCAGGAGAGACTGAGTGCCACTGTGCACTCAGAGTTTCTGGGTTGTATTTATTTTCCTGTCAGGTGTTGCTGGGAGATCTCTCCCCTTCAGACCGCTGCCAACTATGTGAACTCCAACAGTTTGGTAGGGCAAAGTAATCATTGGCAAATGCAGCACAACAAATTGTTGGCTAATAGCGAAACCTGGAGATGCCTCTGCTAATGAATCCAGCAAAGCCTTTTGTCAACTAGGTGAAAAGTCTAACCTAAATCCTGAGAAGCCAGACCTGGAGCAGGGACAGCGAGTCCCGGGAAATTGCAGAAAGCAGGGGATTTGTTTCCATCATTAATTGTCTTTTGGAAAGGAAACCCAGGCTTAGGGTTGATTATGAAAAACAATGATATGATTGGATGTTCAAGAACCCCTAGTGCTTTCAGAAATGGTAGAGAAAAAAAATATATATGGTAGCATCTGTCCATAAGATTTCAGTCTTTCTTCATCGGTTTCTTTGACAAAGAAGAAAAGATGTCACAATAATTTAAATGTGTCATTCCTTGGCTCTATCTCACAAAATGAGATGAACTAGGAGTTAGATGCTGATAAAGTCAGTTCTCAGAATGCATTGTAGCTGTTTGATTAGCTACAGATACTTTCATTTGTCTTTGGACATATAATTTCATGGCAGTGTGTTCAATTTCTTCTACTGTGTTCACATTTGTTGATATGTATTCAGATACATAGAGGTCAGGATTCTGTTAAACATCTAATCAAAGAAAATATTGTTTGTTAGGGAAATGCCTCATCTTTCATTAATTTATTCATTGCATCAATAAATACTTCTTGAGCACTCACCATGTGTCTGGCACTGCATTAGGTGCTCAGGATATAGCTGTGAACAAAACAAAACAAAAATTCTTACCCCCATGTAGCTCATATTCTAGTGGGAGAAGACAGATGACAAATAAATATATAAGTAAATATATGATATGTTGATGATAATGTATGTTAAAGAGAAACTAAAGCAGTTAAAAGGGACAGGGTATTGCAATTTTAGATAGGGTAGCCAGAGAAGACGTCTGTGATCAGGAGTCATTTGCACAAAGACTTGAGAGGAGTGACGTAATGAGCCGTTTTGGGTAAGAGTATTCTAGGCACAGGGAATCACAAGCCTTAAGTCTGGAGCATGCCCAGCATGATTTGAGCAAAAGCAAGAAGGACATGGCTGCAGTGATGTGAACAAGAGGGAGAGTGGTTATCTTGAGATGAGATTTGGAGGTTCCCTGAGAAGGGTGAGCCAGTGCTGAAACGTGGCATGGGCTTGGTAGCCAATCACAGGGACTTTGGTTTTTATGTATGGTAGTGGGAAGTAATGGAGGATGTGACAAGGCATGTTTTAAAGAAATCATTCAGGCTGTAAGGTATCGAATGAGAGAGATACATGATAAAATTATTGCAAGAATCTAGATGAGAGATGATGAAGGAATGGCTTATGCTAGAAGTGGTGAAGGTGGAGCAATGGAGTTGGATCTGGAGATATTTTGAAGGTGGATCAATAAGCTGTCGGAGTGGGCTGGCCCTGGAGAGGCAGAGCTTGGGAAAGCTAAGGCCAATTCCTCAGAGGCACATCAGCAGTCCACACTTCTGGGGGGATGAGTTGCTGGTCATGTCAGGGGTGTCTGGACCAGTATCCACTACATCTGTATCTGTACCTTCCAGTGAGGTAACCAGAGTTATGACTGTTCATCCCATTGTACAGATAAGAAAACTAAAGCTTAAAGAGATTAAACAAGTCACTCCAATGCCCCAGGTTGCAAGTGGCTTATCTAAGCCTCAAACGTTCTGCCAACGCTCTCTCCTCAACCCCATAACCCACCTGCCACCTGCTTGCCCCCTGTATTTTCTTACTAAGTGGAAGACCAGATTTCATTAGAGGTGCTGAAGTACCTGTTCATAGAGCGAACTGCGGAGACTAAATCGCAGGCCTTCACGTGCGGTCAACCTGAAGATCTTTGCCTGTGAGCATGGACATGGGCCAACATACACCTATATGTATGATGGGGTCTGTACCTTCAGTTCCTCCCTCCCCCACTTCCCCTGTCTCTCCTTCCCTCCCTCCCTCTTTCATCTCCTCCCTTCCATCCTCCCTTCTGAGCTCCCTTTCATCCTTCCTCCCTTCCCTTGAGCAGCTCCCAGTAATGATAATCACATTCTGTGCCCAGCAAAATACTAAGCGCTCTTTATGCATTTCCTATTTATTACTAAAAGTATTAATAGGAAAGCTGGTGCAAGAACCTAACTAAGTATGGAGACCTGGAGAGAGATTGGTTTGAAGTGGGGGGTGTTCCCCTTTGAACAAGCTCCAGCAAAGAAGCCTGTGGGCCTTTTAGGATGAAAGATACAAGGCTTAAGTTCAGAGAAGTCTGATTAGAGACACAGATTTGAGAACTTTGGAACATTCTTTTCTAAAAATAGCCTCACAGATGGCTATGTGTGTTTGTCTTTTGGGCTCTTTCAGGTTTGGCCCTCTCACCTCAATTGCCTTAAGGAAGAATGAGTTTCTATCCTGGGGGGCCACTTGTGGCTCCTTCCTCAGCTTGGTGACATTAGTTGGACCCCCATCATCAACCAGCCTCTTTCTCTAAACATCTCCTTCCCTCTCTAGGCAGCTCTATTGGCTGGGACAGGACCTGAGTACTCACACTAACACCAACTTCGTTTGTTCTACGTGGCCCCTCCCTGGCATGGCATAGGGTTGTGGGCCATGGTGCCTCAATGGATGTGGTTTGGAGTAGTGTTGGGTTCCGGACCCAATGGCCAAGAAAGAATTCTTGAGATGTCTTTGGACCCGTGGGCAGAAAGAGGGGCACTGGGGTTGTGACTGATTATTTATTTTGGAGTAGGGAAGGTAGGGATGAAGAGAGGTGTCCAAAAGGACTTTCGTATGCTAAAGAAGATTCTCAGGATCCTGGAGGCCTGGCTACTGTCAAGCTAAAGTTGTTTTTCCCTTTAGCAAAGCATTAAGACTGTTGAGAGTTTCCTGAAGGAATGTTCTACTCTGCCTATCTCAAGTATTTGTCAATGGGCTGCAGGTTATAAGGAAATTTAATTTTATTTACGTTCCCTTCTACCTTTGTTTCCACATCACTATGGAGGGGAGGGTGATATTAGGGCTCCCGGAAATTGAGTCTGTGGGTTTCTGGAAGTTGGGCTATTGATAAGATTGGTTTTTTCTTGCAAATCACTAAGACATTTGTAAACCAATGGAGACTCCTGTCCAGCTAGACTGTGATCTCTATCAGTTAACCATTTCTTTTTTCCTTCCCTTAGTTCTAGGCCAGCCAGGAGTGCTGGGAGTGTTGCGGGAGGGGTTGCCAGGTGTCAGCTCTTGCTTTGCCCTCAGCTTGCCTTTTGCTCCCTCACCATCAGTTTCAAGTGCAGCACCTGGGCTCCTTCCCTGCTTTCTCGGTTTCCGGGCACAAGTCAGGCCCTACCCGGTCCTCTGCAGCTTCTTCAAAGGAGAATAAGGTGCCGGTTCCTACACTTTGAAATTAGAGGGGATGTAGGCCACGCTCTTCAAGGTGAGGGAGAAGCTGGGTGCTCCTTCCTCCCCTCCTTTCCTCGGTAAAAGAATGACGAATAATCCTCCTTCTACTACATGTTATTCTTTTGTTCCTCAGATATATGGGTAAGAACACCGTGAAGTGAAAAATAAAAGTGACATTAGGAGGTTGCTTAGGCAACAAGTTTGAAGGAGGTCGTGAAACTTCTGGAAGAAGGACCTGTATGATTAACCTCAAAGGAAGGAAGCTTGAGACAAGCTGGAAGAAGAGAAAAGGAGTAAGTTTTGTCTATTTCTCTGGTGGCCATTTCTCTCTTTACCTCAAATATTCTGGGATAAGGATTTGGGGGCCCTGGCTTCCTGCCTTGTTATGTGCTATGACATTCCCTAGGCCATGGAGTGCCTTCTGCACTGAAGAGGTAGCCAGCAGTGATGAGGAGAGGGGCATGGGACTGGAGTGGGCTGAAGTCCTGATTCTCAGAAGGTCCTCATGTGTGTAAATTTGCTCCTCCATAAATGTTAAGTCAAGGGAAATAGGTAATTTTGTGGATGGGAAAACCATTCACAACTGCAAAAAAAAAATTTGCTTATAAGATTCCAAGAATTTCAGATTGCAAGTCAGAAATTTCACACTCAAGATGAAATGTGGCAAAAAGCCCAGAACTCGCCATTTTCACTTTAGATACTAAAATTCTCACGTGGATTTACTTTAAGAGTAACCAGGGTGTTAAAAATGTCCTTTAGGCTTAAGATTTATTTACATATGATCCATTGGCATGATTGTTGACTTACCAAATGAATTCAGAGTTGGTTTTGTTATTTCGAAACTGTTCAGGAATTCATTTATTTCTAGGACATTGTGTGATCAGAAAACATTTAGATTCTTACAAAGAAGATGTATATAATTAATGATCTGTTGGCACATTTTCACATCTTACATATTCTTTGAAAGAATCAAATATTATAGTGTTTTCCCATAACTGGATACACCAGAACCTTATTAAGTGGTTAAATCAGTTGAATAAGAGTCTTGGCTTAATCCTCTCCAATTGGAGATAATAATTTAATATTTGTTGTACTCCTATAGGGAGCTGTAAACTGCATAGAATAAACTGACACATTATTGTCAGTTCTCTGCTCTCCAGAACATATGTATGCCCACACATACAACCGTGCTCCACACAGGCAATCCGTCTTTTAACAAATATAGTCTGTCCTCATTACTTAAGGATCCTGTATTTGCTTGCAAATTCACCTGCTCATGAGGATTTATTTGCAGCCCCCAAATCTTTATTTGCAGTACATTTCCCGTCATTTGCAAACATTTGTGTCACTGGGAGGGCACATTCCCCGTTGAGGTCAAACAAGGTGATACCCTGCTTTCTAGTTTGAGCTCCTGTACTATAGACAAGTATCCTTTTCACAGGTAGTCAGTATCCCGTTTTTCACCCTTGGTGACCTTGATTTTTATTAGGCCCCAGATATGAAGTACTCCCTAGCATTCCCAAGCAGAGGGAGGCTGGGATGGGCCTTCAGAGAGAAGACAAGTGGTAAATAAGCTTGGTTCAGGCCTGAGCTATTGTCTGTGAGTTCAACATTAATGAATCAACTATATATATTTAATAAGGTGTCTTAAATACGTGTAAAACAAGGTTATTTATTGATTGGCTGATGAAAATGACCAGAGGCTCCTGGGAACCTAACTTGTATTTCTTTTATGAATGATGGCTCAATATTCACTAATCCACTCTTTAGGATAACTTTCTAGAAAGTGACTATTGCAAATCACAAGAATCAACCATATCTGGTTTTGAGTGATATATTTGCTTGGGCGTCTCATACCCTTTTGCCTGCTGGATTTGATATATTTACTTCGAGAAGTCCAGTTACTCATTCAGCACATTCTTCCTGGGTATTACCTATACGGCAAGCCCTTTTGGGTATTGGTGATCAAATGGGGAGTAAAGATAGCCACAGTCCCTGCCTTATAGGCTAGAGGGAAAGATAGGTTACAAACATATAGGTCAATGCAAAATTACAAAAATTTGATAATGCTGATAAGACAAACATAGGGCATTAGAAGAGCGGAGCGTGTATCCATAGGCCCTGTTATCATCTGGTAGCGTTAGGGCGTGAAGTTTAAGCTGAGATCTGAAGGAGGAAAAAATAGTTAACTATGTGTGGTATAGTGGTGGGGGTGAGATTTCCTGGCAGAGGAGGGGGCACATGTATAGACTCTGTCACAGGAAGGGGCATGGCTCCTCCAAGGAACAGAGAGTCCCAGAGTGTCTGGAGATAGAGAGTGAGGAAGGCTTGGAGTAGGATATGGTGATAGAGATGGGCAAGGAAGAGTCCTATTGAAGCTTGCAAGATCATTGAAGACTCTAGTTTTTATCTAAACATCCCAAGTAAGTCATTAAAGGGTTTTACGCATGGATACGGTCAGGTTTGTATTTTTAAGTGATCACTCTTGCTGCAGAGGAGAGAATAGATTGAGGGAGCTGAGGAGCTCAGGAGGTTCCTTCCTGTAGAAGTTTGTGCATGTCAACATGGGGTGGACAGTTGAGGGGCTGGGGAGTGGCAGAAGACTAGGGGTGGTGTGAACCACAGAGAAGGCAACATTGCTGGTACCAAAAGCCAAGCAATTGATACTGTAGGACATCAGAGGCAGGAGACTAATGGCGGCCAACTGAGCTAGCTATGTGAGCGCCGGCATGAGAGCATGGTAAGGTATGAGACCTGCGAAACTCAAAAATAAAAATGAGATGTGGGGCTTCAAAGCTCAGCTTCCACATTTACATGTAATTTCCCAACAGAATGCTTTATTTGAGTATAAAGGTTTTTTTGCTTTTGATAACATGTTTTTAAAACGCATGCAGGGCTGTGTTAATACAACTCCTCCCAACCCCCACTCTTATTTTACAAACAAGTACAGATAGCAAAATGCAGCTTTACCGAAGATTTACTGGCCATTATGAATTATTATGTGATTGAAAATGATAATACTGATTTTATACCTTACTTGTCATGGCATCATTTTATATTACTCTCTGATGTGTTTGTAAGGTACAAATTGTATCGGTTTGTGTCTTGGAGATAATTTTTGTCATGTTCATAAAATTTTTCAAGGGTGTTTTAATGTTCTAAAAAGTGTTTTTCTAATTGATGAATAGATGAAAAGAATTCATTCTTTAGGGGCGCCTGGGTGGCTCAGTGGGTTACGTCTCTGCCTTTGGCTCAGGTCATGATCTCAGGGTCGGGTCCTGGAATCAAGCCCCGCATCGGGCTCTCTGCTCAGCAGGGAGCCTGCTTCCTCCTCTCTCTCTTTGCCTCCATGTTATCTCTGTCTGTCAAATAAATAAATGAAATCTTAAAAAAAAAAAAAGAATTTATTCTTTAAAAATCTGATGGGCTGGGGGCTCCTGGGTGGTTCAGTTGGTTCAGTGTCTGCCTTCAGCTCAGGTCATGATCCGGGGTCGTGGGATCAAACCCGTGTTGGGTTCCCTGCTCAGTGGGGAGTCTGCTTCTCCCTCTTCTGCTGCCCCTCCCCCACTCGTGCTCATGCGCGTGCTCTTTCTCTCAAAAATCTGACAATTAGTAAGTCTATACTTACTTGAAGTAATTTCTACCTCAGAAAAGTATAAACTAATATTCTTTGATACTATTTCCATTAATTCTGTACATTGAATGTATGTACAAGAAATGTATTGGATTCTACCCAAATATGCCTTTCCCTTTTTTGTTGCAAACATGTAGAGGTCTTCTGTAGAGAAAGTGTTTGTGGCCAACAAGTTGTATAGATCAACTTACAAGGTGAAAATACTGCTCAAGGTCTGATGTTCCCAGTTCCATGTTTATTTCTTGTCAATTTATTCATTCAGTTACAGGATCCCACAAGGGTCTGGAAATAGAAGCATGAAAGGAACACAGTCTATGCTCTTTGGAGTCTACTAGAAGAAATGGTCATGTAAATGAACCAAACCTGATAAATTTATCAGGAAAGGTTATTATAAGCTGCTGTGAGAGCACGGAGGAAGAAGAAATATCAGGAAGGTTTTCTAGAAGAAGGGCCATTGAAGGAGAGTTGGTATGAGCCAGACAGATGGGACAACATATGCCAAAGTAGGCAGGCATTAAAAACATGGCATATTTGGAAAAATGCAAGTATTTGGAAGATGGTCATGAATGAGTGAAGAAAGATGAAAATCTCCTATCAGGAGGCAGTTTCATTCCCCACAGCCTTCCTTTTGGCATGGAGAGAGATGTTGACTATGCAAGGAGAGACATTATGAGTGAAGTATGTGATGTAATTTCCTTTAATTTAAATTAATTGGATAATGGATAGTGAGATAAGATAGTTATCCATTTGGATTTTATAATTAATTTTGAAATCTTATACCTGCTGGGGTATAGATGAAATAATTATAATCATCTAAATTTCTTAAGAATTGCTTTCAGGTTTTTGAGCAACCCAAAAACATCCTCTATGAACAGGCCTATTCTCCTTTCTTCCTCTTTTCTGTCTTTCTTCTCCAGATTCGAGCATAATAAAGATCAATATTTATCATCTTTTAGTTTTCAAGGTAAGACTTTGGGGTTTCACAGGTGGAAGGAGATCGTGTTTAAACACCCTCTTTCTAAGTTTTTATTTACATTAATGTCAATTCATTCTCGCAATCTAAGAATTAAAAGTTTCCCTCAATCACATTTTGTTGCTATTAAAAAAAAAATGAAAACTGATTCCAAATTCTATCAGATACATTCTCTATTTCAGAACTATCTGCCAGTAGAAAATTTTTCAGCCCCAAGATTTTTAAAATCAAGCTTTAATAAAGAGCATGCAAACAGCTTACTTTATGTCACAGGAAGCAATGCTGAGTATAAGCTAAACCATTTAATATAACCATTTAATCACCTATCCTAATTGTAAAATTTCAAAGATCTTAAAATAGATTTCATGCAAAGCCCAAGTCTTCTCACATAAATGAAAACATTATATTATCTCCAGGTTTATTATTCTAAAAGGTTTTAGGTTTTTTTTTTTTTGTTTGTTTGTTTTTTTGTTTTTTTTTTTGGTTTTAGGTTTTTCTTTCCAAATTGGATTCAGATCAAACTCCTAAATAAATGAGATATCTTTTTCCTCTTCTTGAAGCAGTCTTGACTCTAAAGGCCTTCATTTCCTTGAGTTGGAGCTGTTTCAACATCTTGAAATGAAACAACTAATTAAAGTGTTTTGTGTTTGGCTCAGAGTCTTTCTTTTTCTCTGGCTGAAGTTCTGTCTTTGGTTGCAGCCAGTGCTGCGTGTTCACATTGCTAAATTTTGGTGGAAAATACCATTGGTTGGGTAACAACAACAACAAAAATATGAATGAAGCATTCGACAATTGATTATCTACTTTTCTCTGCCTGAGACCAAATAGGGGATGTGCCAAGAAGCCATCACCACTTTCTTATAACTTCATACCCATCAGGCCCCATGATAAAATATTTTCTTTATGTGACTATCGACTTTATGTAGTACCTTCTGTCCTATGCTTATGAGTGGTTATTGATTTTAGAAAAAAAATAACTTATTTTACCAACATTTTTTTGAGAACCTATATTGCCAGGTTTTGAGGATATCATACACTTCGGTATTATTTCTTCTTTATCATTTGCCCTCCCCAGTAGATTGCAAGCTCTTTTAGGAGGGCCAATGACTTTTTTGCTGCCTACTGAATCCCTCCTATGGGACACAGTGTCTGAACATGGTTAAGTGCTAAAGAAATTGTTAACTGAATAAATGAGTGGATGCGATGAATAGACATAATGCCTGTGTTCAAAAAGAACATGGACAAATGGGGGCAGAGAAGCAAACCATCAGAGGCATTCATAAAAAAAACAAACAAAAACAAACTTATAGAGCACAAATGATGGACCAGTTCCCATGTGTTTAGGAGGGGTAGGGAAAGTCAGGAAAAAATTAACAAAGGAGATGATGTCTCAACAGTATAGGAGTAAATAAGAGCTCTGTAGTGGACCTGGATAAAAAGAGAGGGTAATATATGGCAGGCCAGGGAAACCACACTGACAAGACATGCATACTTTATGACTGTATTCAATGTGAGGTATTTGGGGGCCATGGTGGGGAGATTCCCAGTGGGTTTGGTGCTCAAGATAAAGTCTCTTAATGTAAGCTCCTTACATAATCATATGTTTGATTGATTGATTGATTAATTGATCTCATTTTCCAAATATACTGTTGGGGACCCTGTGAACACCAAATAAATAATAGCAATTTATAGAGGATCAAATTTAGCTTAAAAGGCACCTATGCATAATTGTGGAGAAGGATTGGAAACTATACAGTTGGGAGAATACAAGGCAGTTTTTTGTTTTTGTTTTTTTTTTTTTTTTTAGCAGGTAAAGAAATTTATTGACAAACGTTTAGATGTTTTAGGACTTTCGTGTCCTCCACACAGTCAAGAGAAAATACTGACAATGGACAAACAACAGGGAAAAAACTCTTTAGCAAAGGTTCTCCAGAACTCACAGCATCACTGGTCAAACACTATAAAAAGCTGTCAAGTGAACCAACGAGAAGAGAGCTTAACAGAGAATTTTAATTTAACAGCCTAACCAAAAAATAAAGAACATAGCAACCAACCGACCTTCTCTTCTATCCACTAAAAGGAATATAAAAGGAAATCAGAGAACTTCTAAATCCTGTGAAGTAGGTTTTTTGGAGAGGGAAGAGGGAGGGAAGGGACACACCGTTGCAAGCATTAACCAGTAATACGTGAGGTTAAGGATTCTAACAAATTCTCTTAAGTCTCTACATGCATCCCCAAGAACCGTATTATTAGAAACAGACTGCATAGAGATATAAACTATTTGGTATTAAAAACAGACTTTGCTATGTGAACATATAGTATGTCACTTTTATCTCTTTAATGAGAGTAACAGGATAAAGAAAGATACCCCAGCTTGCCCTTGAGCCTGGAACCCCTAAACATCACCACACAGGCAGTGTGGACCTGAATTACCAGGTGCAGAACCCAGGAGACTCCACCATGTCATTTTGTAAAGGATCAAGATTCAGCACCTGTTGAATCCCGGTCCCCACCCAGCCTCCGTGCCATGTCTGAGTGTCTCCAGAAATCAGTAACTTCAATTTGCACAATTAAGTCCACAGGCAGGTTTGAATACTGAGATCTAGCTAGAAAAAGTGGCAGCAAAGACAAAGTTAGTCGGAATTCGCTAGAAAAGCTAAAGGGAGATTTTTTTTTTTTTTAAATGCTTCCAGTTCACATCAGAATTAAGGTGGGGGCCGTTAAGACCCACCAGCTTTGCAGAGCTGTGGATGTTTTGCTGTCGTTCTTTAAAAAAAAAACTGAGATCTGTAATAAGCATGTTCACTCGAGAAAAATACCGTGTTTGCTAGGTTTCTACCCTCATTCCCAAGTTACTTTAGATTTTATACACTGTTCAAGAGCAGAGTATATATTGGTCAAGATGGGTTCATAGCTGATGCATCTCCAGAAAGTTCTTCATGAAGGCCGCCAGCTTTTGAACATCCTCAATCGTGACAGCATTATACAGAGAGGCCCGGATGCCTCCCACAGACCTATGTCCTTTCAAGGAGATCATATTGAGTTCAAGAGCTTTATCGAGAAATCTTTTTTCTAAAGCATCGTCTCCTTTGGCATTGCCAATGCGGAATGGAATATTCATCTTGCTTCTATACTTGGGCTCCACTGGACATACATAGAATCCTTGAGAATTATCAATAATATCATAAATCATCTGCGATTTGATGGCACTGAGCTTCTCCATGGCTGCTGCACCGCCATTGTTCTTAATCCACTCCAGGACCAAGCCCATGACGTAGATGCTGAAGCACGGGGGCGTGTTGTACAAGGAGCCGTTTCCAGCCTGTACTTTGTATTCCAGGATCGAGGGGCACTCTCACAAGGCAGTTTTTTACAAAGGTCTTTAAAACACATTTGTCCATATGAGAAGGATCCTCTCATTCCTACACATAGGAGGCATCATTACTTCCAACAATTTATTTTGTGTGGGTCATGGTATATATTAGTAGAGAAGATCTTTGGGGTGTTACTGCCCTCATTTTCTAAGAGCTTATAATATAATGTGTAATTGCCCATATTAAACATAAAAGGGCATGAATAAACAAGAAAACAGCATTGGAAGTAGGTCTACTATAATGGGCTTCACAATGTTAAAGATAATGAAAAGTGAAGAGTAGAAAAAACTCAGATTCTTAGAGTCCAATCTTGACTAATTAGCACAGAAAGTGCCATTCCTTTGTTCATGTGGAACAACAAGAAAAGGCATCATAGACTACTGGAGTCTCAGGAGCTTTCTGTTCAAGAAGATGATTTGGGGACACATATACAGGCAATGGCTGAGTTTGGAAAAGTGGTGAGCTGGGAACTGGGAGGCCAGCTGAGTGTTGAAGAAAGGCTAGAAAGTATTTGTGATCAAAAGAAGTTAAGTAATCTGGGGCGCTGAAGGACAAATGCTTGAAACACAAAGAAAAGAATCTGGATATTATCTTTCATATGAAAGGCATTATAAATAGTAAATATCTCCTTTCTCTGAGAAAAGAACATTGTAATGGTAAAAATGTTAGAACTCTGCAGGCAAACTTCTGGGGTTATAAATCCATCTCTCTAATCAAATCCTGACTTTGAGATGGCATTACTTGAAAACAGCTTTCTCAGGTACGGTCTTTCTGCATGATAGAGTATGACAGTATCTACTTGGAAATTCCCTGCCATGGGTATTGAGATGAGCAGATGTATTTCTATTTCAACATGGGCATTCTGAGATCTCTTTATGTAGGAGTCTTTAAAGTTGGCCTTCTCTGATTATATTTTAGCCAATGAATCCAGGAAGTGTGGGAACTAAGAGTCCTGTTCCAGTGACCTGTAGAATATGTGCTGTGTTTGTCTTCTCTGCTGAGATAGTCATCAATTATGTGTGCTCTAAATGCATACTAATCTTTCTTTTAGAAAAAGGTTAAAGGATGTCAGGAATGTACCTCTGTGCTCCAGCTTATTAAGGAGAATGAAAAATCCCTAGAGAGGATGAAAAGAAAATAACTCAGAAAGCTTGCTAAAAATAAAAATATATTCTAAAGAAGTACAAGGGAGTACCAGGAAAATCAATACTAGTGTTGCAAGGTACAGGAATGAATGAATGTGACATTGGGAGAAAAAGCCAAGGGGGGAAAAATTATCAACATTATATAGCATGATTTAAAACTCTGCTTGAAGAGGAAATGATGTGCTCTTTTTCTAGGAGTATTAAGAAGAATTTCTAAGTATTAGCCAGTGAACAGAATCCTGTTAGAACCTCAGGAGAAAGTGACCCACATTCAGCCACTCACCACCCAAACACACACACACACACGCACACGCGTGCGCGCGCGCACACACGCACACACACAGTGACAGGTGATGGTTGATGACTCAATACCAAGAAATATGTGGGTCATAAGTTGAGGATGAAAAGCTGCCTGAAACCCAATGTCCCTCCTATTTTTAGCTACCTAATGCATTTGCTTTTGTCATACCTAACTGGGAATTTTCTGCAAAAATGAACCTAAGATATATTTCTAGTGATTTGGAAGATCTGAATAGAAAGCTAAATGGACTTCTAGGCATAGTATGTTATTTCTTCTTCCAAAGTCGTGATTTTGAGAGGAGGGAAAGATACAGGACATAATTGGATAGTAGAATGTAAGTAAGAAAATAAAAGAATTAGGTTCTCTAGCATGTGGCTTGTAAGAAGAAAATGATAAGTAGCAGAAAACTAGGAAGAAAAGTTGTTGAGGAAAGTTACCAGCTGAATCTCTTGAGAGCAAGGACCATATTTTATTCATCTACGCATCTCCAGCGTCCAGTACAATACTTTGCATATATCAGGGACTTAAAATTAAGAAGCTTTAAGAAGTAGAAAGAAAGTACTAAACAAATGAAACCACAAATCACAATTGTATAAATGAGAATAGGTAAGAGCAAAACCAAAAGCATAACAAAGACAAAAAACTGAAGGGCGAGAGGTGTCCAGTGATGCTCATGAGAAAACAGCAGGAGAACTGTCAGGAGCAGCAACTCGTGGCTGAACGTGTATATATGTCCATGCAGAACAATGAGAGATTCAAGCAAAAGGACCTTGAAATGTTAATACAAGGAAGCAGAACTTATCTCATAGCTACTACCATGATTCAGTGAACCAAGATAATAGAAGACCACACAGTGTTCCAAGGAAATACATTTGATATGGATGGGGATTTAGCAGGGTAAATCAAGAACATGATTAATTCAAATGAGTAATGAGCATGTGCAGGAGATATCAAGATATGAAGAAGACTAAGACATGGTGTTTGATATCAAAGACTTTATAATCATACGTGGATATGGATACACAAGTATTTAACTAGAGTAGGAAGTATAGATAAGAACTATAAATGATATGTCCCAGGAGCCACATATTCGTTTCCTGGAGATGCCTTAACACTGTCCATGAACTGGGGGGCTTAAACAACAGACTTTTTTTTTTTTTTAAGATTTTATTTATTTATTTGACAGACAGAGATCACAAGTAGGCAGAGAAGCAGGCAGAGAGAGGGGAGGAAGTAGGCTCCCTGCTGAGCAGAGACCCCCCCCCCCCCCCGATGCAGGGCTCGATCCCAGGACCCTGGGATCATGACCTGAGCCGAAGGCAGAGGCTTTAACCCACGGTGTCACCCAGGTGCCCCAACAACAGACATTTTTTGTCTCACAGTTCTGGAGCCTGGAAGTTCGAGATGAAGGTGTGGGCAGAGTTGGTTCTTTCCAGGGTCTATGAGGGAGAACCTATTCCTTGCCTCTCTTCCAGCTTCTGGTGGTGAGCTGGCAATCTTTGATGTCTTTAGGCTTATGGAAACATCGCTGGTATCTACCTTCATTTTTCACATGGCAGCCTTCCTGTGAATGTGTCTGTGTCTGTGTCCAAATTTCTCCTTTTTGTAATATTATCAGTCTACTTGATTAGGACTCACTTTATTGACCTCATTCTAACTTGAGGATCTACAAAGACCTTCTTTCCAAATAAGGCCACATTCAGAGGGCCTGGGGGTTTACGACTTCAGCATTCTTTCTGGGAGACCCAATTCAACCCATGTTTGCTCATAAGAACATTGGAATCATTGTGGCATATAGGACAGCATGTCTAGCTCGGTGGAGGATAGTAATAATAGATTTTTAAAATTCCTTTAGAATACAAAATTAGCATAAATGTGTGAGAAACAGAGTGGTTGGAAACAGAGATTGCCTATTCAGTTAAGAAATTGGATTTTTAAAATACAACTTGATTTATCAAATTCACTAACCATTTACTGGCCACATACTATGGGCCAGATGCCATGCAAATCACTGGAGATATGAAATTGACAAGCTAGTCACCATCTCCAGAATATCTAATAAATGCTTGATTTTATTTTGGCTGAAAAAATGTCTCTCTCAATACATAGAAGGAACAGTGCAACTGTGAGTGTGGATTCAACTCCTATTGCCTGAAAGTAAGAAAAGAAGTTACTTCCCATTATATGGGGAATTAGTGAGAACTTTGTAGAAAATGACCACATCACTGCAAGATGATTTATGAGAGAGGCTATGGCTGGTATAATCAGACACTTCTCAACACTTTGAGAAAGCATGTGTTCTAAAGCTCAGGTTAAAAAAAAAGAGTTGCAGTTCTGTGACCAGAGAGAAGCATAGGATGTTAGAAGACTCATATCATGAGCTGTCCCAGGCTGGGTGAGGCACCACACAGTGTTGTCTGTCTCCCTCACAACCTTGAGATTTGACTTTCATATTCAGCACCTAGGGCATTGTAGACCTTGAATCCATCCTAGCTTAAATTGTGAAATGTGACAAGAAGTGTATAGGAAACACACACACAAATACAAAATTACGTTTGGACATAATATTCCAAAAGTCCAAAATAAGTTTTTAAGTTTTTAACAAGAACTTTATCTTTCATTCATTTTCAGGTTTGTGTGATCAGAAGCAATGCTGATGTGAATACATTCTTGTACAGAGGCTCAGAGTACTTGTCTGCCTGTTTCTGTAGGATATGTCTGACCCTTTACTGAATCAAGTCTTACTTTAAATCTCTCTCTCACGCTGCAGCCAGAGCGAGCCATGTGATGTGAGCATCTCTTCAGTGTCTCCCCATTGCCTGGAGGCTGTCTCCAATACTTTTCATGACTAGTCCCAGCCTCAACACCCACACTCATCTCTAGTCACACAGAGCAGCGTGCAGAAGCCAATTTTACAACTTTGCTTGTGGTCTTACTATTCTCTTTCTATTTGCACCTGATTCAATCTTACTCACCTTTCAAAATTTCAGAAGCTTCCCTGAATTTCCAGGCTCGATAAAATGCCAATTCTGACTCCAGCGCATCCTTGCTAACTCTAACTTCATAAAGGAATCAAAACAATCTCTTGATGGTCCCTCCATGCCTCTGGCAGAATAAAGTCTCCTTGTGGACCAGTGCATGGTTTCTCACCCTTGTAACCACACAGCACCAAATGTAATGTGTAATGTCAGGCTTCCTAGGTGTTGGATTTTAATATTCATAACCATGGAAATAAGCTATCCGTGCTGATTTGTCATCATATACACTGCCAACCAATAGTTGGAGTGGTGAGACTTGATAGTTTGGGACAGGGAGAAGGTGAGAGGTCAGTATGCTTTCAGAACATTCTGTGGATGAGATGACCTAGGTGGAATCCACTGGAACTTTGTGGCCTCGTGGAGATGCTCCATAAACATTTGCTGAAGTTGAATGAAATCAATCATTTATCCCTTCATTCAATAATCTTTTATTCAAAAATTGCAAGGTCCCAGAGCTAGTGCTAGAGGGACCAAAAGACAGAAGCTGAGGCAGATATGTAAACAAAGCATAACAATAGGATGCGTATTCTAATAATTCTCTGCCTAGTGTGCTGTAAGGGTGCATAGGAGGAAGATGCTAACTGTCGGAAGGTGAGAGAGAAGTCATATGGGTTGTTTGCCCGTTTTCTCTCAGATGCATTTTCTGCTTCTCTGCCTTGCACCCTGACTTGGGGAGCACTATTTCCAATATTTCCAAGGCTGCCTTGTCTCCTGGCTCCCAAGGAGGCCAGTGAGGAGGCACGGTGGGAAAGAGAAGGGCAACGTGAGGGAATAAATCACCGTCTCTCTTCTGGTTTCCCTTCTTGGAGGAGCATTTGCTCCACTAGGCACCTGCTGAGGCTCCCAAGCAGCTCCAGGTCCTGCTGGGTACGCCCACTTCCTCCAGGCAGCCCAGCTCCTTGGCTCTGTGAACACCATCTTCTCTCTTCACATGTCTTGCCCTTTCTAGTCTTTTGGCCACCTCCAGGTAGGCTTCTTGGCTTTTCTACTACCTGTGAAATCCATATTCAATTGTCAAGTCATTGAAACACCTCAAGTGCTGTTTCCTGACTCAGCCTTGGCTGATTGGAAAACTCCCCACAGAAGGGCAGATTTAGAAGCTAGTGGTATGGGGGCCATTTCTGGAGATTTTATTCCTTTTTATACTTAGTATTCTGTTATTGTCTAGCTTGGTAGCTATGGGCAAAATCTTAATTTGCCCTGGACTCAAATTTCTTATTGGAAAAAAAAAAAATCAGAATGAATTTAATGTATTTGACCATCTCAGAGTTCATGTGTTCATTCATTCATTTCAGAAGAGTTTGTTAAAGCTCTGCCCCCTGGAGGTGCCATGCCAGCCCTGAAAATGTATCACTATTAGGACAGATGTGATCCCTGCTCTGAAAAGCACCAAAGACCAGTGGGATGAACGATGCCTGAACCACACTCACTTAGAAGGTGCTAGCTTTGATAAGAGCACCTTACATTCACATTTCCTTTAAAGCACTCATTACATTTTCCAAATCACCACAGTTGATCCTTGAGCAATATAGGGGTAAAGGTGCTGACCTCCTGCGTAGCTGAAAAGCTGCATATAACTTTTGGGTTCCCCAAAACTTAACTGCTAATTGCTTACTGTTGACTGCCCTACCAATAATGTGAACAGTCAATTAACACATAATGTGTATGTTGCATGGGTTCTGTACTGTGTTCTTACAACAAAATGAGCAAGAGAAAAAAATGTTAAGAAAAGCATAAGGAAGAGAAAATACATTTACACTGCTGTGCCATATTTATTGAAAAAATAATCCATGTGTAAGTAGACCTGCACAGTTCAAACCCACGTGGCTCAAGGGCCAACTGTATTAGTAAATGACCACATGATTGTTTGAGGATCACAAAACGTGTGGAAATCTCGCATTAAAACTAGATGGAGACCATGGATCTTTTTTTTAGCTCAACCGACTTCAGAAATGCATCTAAAGGAGTTGTGAAATTCATAGTTTTGAATAACCCCAAAATGATTTGCTGTAACCTTCCTAATCAACAGACCTGCAATTAGGGAACACATGTGCCCTCTTTGTGACTCACCCTCTGAGTGAAATACATTTGACAAGAATTTCTTTTCAGAAACTGCTTTTGTTCAGGAATGCCTGCCATTCCCTTATATGCTAGGATAGGGTCTTTCACATTTAAGAATGAATCATTATCTCAAAGGGATGAGAGATGAACTTAACCCATCTCTTATTCTATAGGTGGGAGCATATCAAACTCATTGCATTTTGATCAGGAGAAATCTTTTTTTGACATACTTTCTGAATATAAATTTTAATATCCTCCAGAAACAAATTTTAGTGTCAAGTTTTTTCATCTTATCTAAATCTCCCAGGCTGTTCTTAGCGAAGATGAAGGACAACTGGCTACAGTCTTCTGTATTATAGACTGAAGCTATAACTATGTGTTCATTCATTCTTTCATTCAACAAGTTTTTACTGAGCATCTACTGCTCTTCGTAGTAGAGGCAGGCCCTGGGATCAAATAGTTAACAAAACCAGGGGCGCCTGGGTGGCTCAGTGGGTTAAGCCGCTGCCTTCGGCTCAGGTCATGATCTCAGGGTCCTGGGATCGAGTCCCACATCGGGCTCTCTGCTCAGCAAGAAGCCTGCTTCCCTCTCTCTCTCTGCCTTCCTCTCCGTCTACTTGTGATCTCTCTCTGTCAAATAAATAAAATCTTAAAAAAAAAAAAAAAACAAATAGTTAACAAAACCAGACATGGCCCCAGCCCTTTCATATTATTTTCATAACCAAAGGATCTTTGCTTCTTATTTTTCTCTTAGATCAATTTATCTTTGCTTCTTATTTTTCTCTTAGATAAATTTGTCCAACCCTATTCATACCATCCCACTGACATCCCATGTGGTTTTAGGTAAGCCACCAACACTGTGCAAAATCCATTTTCTGAATCTGTAAAATGGGGGTGGTTAGAGTACTTAGCTCACAGAGTTGTTTCGAAGCTTGAATGAGCTAGTAGAGACTCAACAGCTTTTCTGAGGCTCAGTTCATTTATTTTTAAAATGGAAATGATATTACCTACTTCCCAGAATTGGGCTGAGTATTAAGTGAGCTAATGTATGTGAAAGCAAAAGTATGTTGTAGGTATTGAATAAATGTTATTTCCTTCCTATCTTTTTAAAATTAGAACCAGTTAAAGTTACAAGAAATCCCGAATATTACAGCTGATTGCCCTCTAAGGTTATCTAACCTCGCATGTGAACATAAAACAGAGAGCCCTATAAGATAAAACACAGACTTTGTGAAGCAGTTAATCCATTTTCCTTCCGGACATTCTGATTCCCATTTTGTGTGCTCTTAGGGCAACTCAGATTATAGAACATTTTCAATTACCTAACCAATAGAAGGGAGAAATAGTGAACATTATCTAATATGACAGATAACACAAAATGTGGATGGATGCAAAAATCATTAATGTTCATTTATTTTAAAAATGTTTGATGATCCAATCCACCTTCCTCGAAAATCTTCCAGGCAAAGCCTTATGTTGGGGGTTATTTGTTTCAGGATAATTGTGGCAACAGATTTATCCTAGCAATTGATTAGTTTGGACTTCTATTTAAATTGGCTTACATTCCTTAAACAGAGTGACTGATGTGAGAAGATGGGACAGCCCAGGGTGGAGTGGTAACAGAAGAGTTAGGCTGAGATTAGAAATTCACTCCATCAATAGTCTGTGTGTAATTTCATTTGTAAAATGATGACTTCCCAGAAAGAAAGAAATTTCTTTCTTAATGTATATTTTTAGCACTTCATGAGCAGTACTTACAGGCAGAGAGAACCTAAAGGACATTTCCATGTGACCGAGCCTTACCTCTCCATGCAGGCTCCAGTGATGACCTTTGATCAGGTGTCTCCAATGGCCTCAGAGAGGATACAGGGCACAGAATACAGATATTTACACAGTGTGAGCCAATAGGGGGCATCAGATACTGGAAGAATGACTTGACGACTTAGGGGGATCACCCACTTCTTCACGTGATCAGAAAATGGAGGAGGGCATGACCAGTCAACTCTGCGAAGACAACAACAGCTGAGAAACAGCAATGCATCTCTTCTCTGATTTCTTTCAACTGGCCCTGATGTAATTTGAAATGGGAATATCTATTTATTGGATTTTAATTTAGGTCTTGTTTGTTGGTTCCCCAAGGTGATTTGGGAAATGAAGGGCGACAAAGCCGGAGCAAGCTCATGAAATATGTTTTGGTCTCCACAGGAAAGCTTCTGAAGTCTAGGAAGGGTGTTTTCAGATGCCAGGGTGCTTTGGGGGCTGGTGTGATCCAGTTCCAATGAGTAAACCGGGGCTGTATCCACCAAGAGTACACCATTCTCACTTTTCGGAGGAGTGAGTTCATTCGTGGTGGACAGAAGAGGAGTGATCAAATTTGGAGTTTGAGGGAAGAACATTGAGTAGGCATTTCTGCACCTGTGGTGGGGGTAGAGATGCAATTTACATTTTGGCATAATTATTGACAAAGTCAGGGATGAATGGATGAATACGTTGATGTGGTATTTACATTCAGCTGAGAATTCAATGTAGAAAGCCTATAATTAGGATATTTGGAAACAAGTAGTTTTGAACATTTTTTTGTTTCACTGGTAGACTACGTGAGGCAGAACAGTTGAGAGTAGTAGAAGCCTCGGAAGGTGGACAGAAGACTGAGAAAAATATTCGTATTTTTCTCTCATATTCACTAATCAAAAGTTCCGCTATTTTCTTCTCAAAAATCATCACTGTATCAGGAAACACACATCGTCATGATGTCTCCTGAATCCAAATAGGATAAAATGAGATGAGGTTTTTACCTCCTTGTTCAAAAATCCCTATTTTATTTTATTATTTTTTTTTTTTGTACCAGGAAGAAATAAATATCTACCCGAGGAAAATGAAGAGCTGCTAAGAGGAGAATGTAATTGCCCACTTCAATCACTCCCACACAAAATGCCTGGCTAAAAGATGGGCAGACAGAGCAGGAGCCTTTTGGCAAAGAATTTTAAATGAAAAGAAAGGGGAAAAATTGTTCCCGCAAGAGTTCTGTAGAAAACTGGAGACAGCTGCTGCATTTTCTCCAGCCTTCTATCTCTTTCAACCAGACCCAAAGACCATCCAGCTTTTAGTTTAATTAATCTCTTGCTGGTTTTGATGGTGGAGGAAAATGGGGCTCACCTACGGTGTTCTCTTCGCCAAGGAGCAAAAGTCCCAAAGAGGAGTAGGATACATATCAGTCGAGGAAAACAACCACTTCCAAAGAGACCAGAATGTGAATCTTTCTTAGTGTTTCCTTTTCAGTAGCTTTCACTTCTGCACTGAGGCAAGTTTGCAGAAAACCTCATCATCAACCCAGTTTCCCTTCTAGCACCCGTGTAAATTAAAACTCCGATTAATGCAATTGTTTTAAAGTTGTGTCCTAATCTCTTCACCATTTCCAAGCCCTTATTCAAACATCTTGTGAGATTCTTCCCCCTCCATGAGGCCTTCCTGGATTAATTAAAACATCTACATTATCTAAACTTCATCGATCTGAGGAAGAATCCTGGGACTGAGCGTTGAAATCACAGGAATGAGAGCCAAAGGGGCAAGGAAGCCAGAGGTCAGTTTATGAAAAGGAGCAGAGTCACACTTGAATGGAGTTTAAAGGCTATAGTTAGGACTCAAGGCTGGGACTAAGAATTTGGAACTGCAGAATTAAATCAGGAAACTAGGTTTCATGCTGTTTAAGAGGAAAATGTCAGGGTATTGACCGTGAAAGAGATAAACTCCCCAGGGTCCACACTGGCTGTTTGCTGGCATCCAGTTTTGGTGGGAACGTGTTGGAGCCCTGCAAGGTTCTTGAACTGCTTTGCTTGCACAAAGTATTAATTAATGCGTTTTCTGTTTTCTTGTGTAACCCTAACAAAACCAGGGGCGTCTGTTTTCTTAAGAAGGTCAAGTTGGAGAAGCTCAATTTGTGTTAGCATATAAATGAAAAGGAAATCCATTTTTTACCTGCCTCTATTAAAGAACTTTCAAGGGGGTCCGATTCTACATTGGCTGCTCCTTTTCAGTTTTCCCAGACCCTGCAGCCTTTCTCAATACAAACACCTAACTTCCCTCACTGATCAGTCTGAGAGGGCTTTCTTCCCTCTGCTCCCCCTGCTGGAACCCTTTATTGTGTATATTGCAAAAACTCTCAACTATTCCTACAGGTGTCTTCTCCATCTCCTGTTCCGTTCCCTCTCAACACACCGTCCAGATCCTACATCAGAAAGATCTAGGACCTGGCCCAGGACCAGCCTTGTTAGCAGGAGCGAGGTTGGGGAAGAAGGCAGTGCTCATTAGTGAGTCTTGGCTCTGGCTCAGCTTCTTGTCTTTTACGTTCACCTGCATCGATCCTCTAGTTTTTGATGAGCCCCGCTTTTCTGAACCCAGTAAAATAGTCCATCCTGTCACTGTGACCTTTCCAGATTTAAATTCCTGGAGGATAAATACATCCTAAAATATCTAGGTACTTTTGAATCACTTACTGTGTGATGCAAATAAAGGATTCATAATCAGAATGACGGTGGGGAAGATTGGACCTGAAATTACTTAGAGAAAGGTTGAAACACACAGCTGAATCTCATTGGATAGGTGTCCAGTTGAGTCAGAGGTACGAAGAGAGACTGAAAACTCTGGCATATCTACTTAATGATCCTTTCACAAGTAACACATTTGCTTTGAGGACATGCACAAGGTATTGTTGTTATAGACACATAATTCTGAATATAGGGGACATTTAGGAGGAAATATTAATAATAGTTACTAGTTAGTGAAAACTCCTATTTGCATTCTTTGATACTTCTTATAATAGATGAAAAATGTAGCTATTTAACCCCATTTTACAGTGGTAGAAACTGAACCTCACTCTAAAGAATTTATCTAAGGTCATGCAATGAATAAATGACAGGACAATAAATTAAACCCATTCTTCCTTCACTGTTTAATCTGGATTCACAAATGCATCTACCCACAAACGGCATAAATCCCTCAATCTGCCTCTATATACTAGATACAGGGCACAGATCTAATGCACACTATGGAAAGCCGTGGAGTTACTTACCTATTTATTTATACCTTGGTCTAGTTATCCTACTAAATAGAACTACTAAGAATGGAAAGAGGCAGTGGGTTGGGATTGTCCTGACCAGAAGGATCAAATTTCATCTGAAACAAAACTCAGTCTTAGAGGAAGTTTTCAAAAGGACAGAAATGTCCACTGCTTTGGTTTATCCTAACATGCTGTCCGCTGAAGTTACTCATTTTTCTTGTGGTATGAATTTTATAACTAAATTTAAAGAAATAGTTTTCCATTTAACTTAAAGATGCCCATAGGGCATATGAACATGAGTTTTTAAAGTGGGGGAGAGTAAGAGATAAAAGCAGAGCTTGGAATGTGGGTCTGGGAAAGAGCAGACAGGCTCAGGTCTTCATTCAATTATGTGTCAATTACAACCACCCCCACCCCCTTCAACACCCAACATACAGCCAGTGTGTTGCTGGGAAGGAGGATACAAAGTCTCCATCATCCAAGAACTCATCTTCTGGTAAGTCAATAATAAATAAAATATGATTAGTGCTCAATGTTCTTAAGCCTGGGAAGGCAAAGGAGAGAGCAACTTATTTTGTAGATATGTCAGATTGGAAAGGAACTTTCTGCTGTCTTAAAGGATGGATAGGCATTTTAAAAATGGAGAACAGAGGTGCCTGGGTGGCTCAGTCAGTTAAGCATCTGTCTTAGGCTCAGGTCATGATCCCGGGATGGAGCCCCACATCTGCCTCCTGGCTCAGTGGGGAGTCTGCTTCTCCCTCTCTCTCTGCCCCTCCCCCAGCTGTGCTCTCTCTCTCTCTCTCTCTCTCTCAAATAAAAAAATAAAGTCTTTAAAAAATTAATGAAAAACAAGATTCTCTCTCTTTCTCCTTCTGCTTCTCCCCCATCTCTAAAGTAGATAGATAGATAGAGAGAGAGAGATGGAGAACAAAGGACAGGACAGTTCCAGTGGGCGTTCCTGCCTGAGCAGACTTGGGGGTGTAGTGGAAGACCAGGCAGTGTATGCAGGAAAGCAAAGTGAGCTGGTTGAGTACTTGGGGTGGGAGAGTAGGTACGGACCAAAGGAAAGCATGTGGGATTAAAAATGCCCTGTTGGAAATAGATGCATATGTGTATTACTTTGGGTTTGGGAGGAAAATATGAAAGTTATTTCTCCAATATTAGAAAGCTGGCCCAGCAGAGGGATATTTTTTTCTTGAATAATTGGGCTTCCCTCTCTCTCTCACCAGTTGAGGGAAGAGCCCAATACTAGTTTCTTATGGCAGCAGTAACAAATTACTAGAAGAACAGACATTTATTTTCTTACGGTGGCAGATGATAGAGGCCCAGAATGATCTTAGGGTTCTCATGCCCAGGTGCCAGCAGGGCTGGTTAACTTCCAGAGGCTCCAGGGAAGAATCGGGTCCTGGCCTCTTCCAGCTTCTCGTGGCTGCCAGCCTTCCCTGACTTCTGGCTACATCACTCCAATCTCTGGTCTGTCACTTTGCCTTCTTTTCTGCACTCAAATCTCTCTTTCTCTTACAAGGACACCTATCATTACATTTAGGGAAGATCAGGACAAGCTCTCCATTTCCAGATACTTAATTTAATCACAGTTTCAAGGTTCTTTTTGCCATATAAGATAATCACAAATTCCAGAAATCTGGACATGGATGTCTTTGGGGATAGTTAATCAGCCCACCACAAGCCTTTTGGCCTCTCAGTTCTCTGGTCCTTCCCAGATGGCCCTTTTGATTATCTAGACACTGCCAAGATACATGTGGCCCCTTGGGCTGCAGATTTCTCTTACAGTGAACTCTGTAGCCATCTGAACCACTCTTGGCCTCGTGGCCTGCTTCTCTTTCATGGAGGGGAGAATCTGGCTGAATGACCCTTGAATGTCAGGGCTTGATGTAAGTTAACACTGGGCTTGATGTAAGTAACACTGGGCAGGGAATGACAGTAATGACAGCTGCTGATGTATCTGATAGCTGAGACATGCCAGCAATGAAAGGATCAGAACACATGGAAGAAGGTGCTAGGACATGTTGAAAATTTAGGTGGTTGCTGTTGGCTCGGGTCCAGATTAACAAGAGTCATGGACAGAGAAAGGGCAGCTCTGTGGACATATTCCTGTGGACACCAAAGTCCCTTTTCCCAGTTTTGCCCACATCTAATCCGTCACATTAGCCTGCTGATCCCGGCACATCCCTGTGTCTATTCTTTTCCCATCTGATCAGTTCCATCCATGCTTAGGCTCTGATCCCCCCACCTGGCCTATGCAACCCCAACTCCTCACGTGCAGCATCAAGCCTCCCTAGCAAACACACCAGCCGCAGTTCTCTCTTCACTGGTCTTGTTGGTCTCTTTGCTGCTTCAGTCCAGATGATGAATCGCTATCATTTTCTCCATGAGCCTTTCTCTTCTACCTTTCCCTCAAGGCACCATTGAGCTCCTTTCTTGGGATTTGGGAACACTGTCTTGCCTAGTTTTTCTAATGTCACAGTGCTTCTCTTTCTTTTCAGTCATGGCATCTCAGGGGTCACATTTTCTGGCTTACCTGCCTTCCCCATCTTGGGGACTGACACAGCAGCCCCTAAGCCCATCAACATTGGCTAAAATACCACTTTCTGGGGTGCTTGGGTGGGTTAAAGCCTCTGCCTTCAGCTCAGGTCATGATCCCAGGGTCCTGGGATCGAGCCCTGCATTGGGCTCTCTGCTCAGCAGGGAGCCTGCTTACCCGCCTCTCTCTCCGCCTGCCTCTCTGCCTACTTGTGATCTCTGTCTGTCAAATAAATAAATAAATAATATCTTTAAAAAAATAAAAATAAAATACCACTTTCTCCACTAGTTCTGTGGTCAGATGGAGACTCAACGTGGTCCAGCCTTCCAGCCCCAAGAAATGGAAGACAGGGTGCTGAATACTTTGACTTCATACCCGATAGGGTAGCAGTGAGGATGGAATTATATGACACAGGAGCTTAGAGTAATGTGAGGATGTAGGAGGCACTGAGTAAACATTATCAGTTGTCATTACCATCGTGATTACTGGTTAGTTACCTTAGTTTTGCCTGATAGTTTGTCTGTGTTGCCAACCTTTTTTGTAGCCAGTCCATATTGGTGCAGACTACTTTTGAATGTGAGTTCTGTGGTTTGATGACTAATGTGTTTTGATTAGTGTCTAGCACAGGACAAAGCCCCTGAGGACATTTATGAAGAATCAGTCAAATATGATAATTCTTTAATAAGAAAGATTCTAAAGAAGAAAGGAACTACTGATGCCTCACACCACCTTCAACACATGCTCAAATTGTTACCGTAATCCGGGGCCATCGGCATATGGAGACTGCAGAAGGGGCAACTTAATTATGAGAGATGGGACTGAGTGTTCTGACCTGACTGGACTACTTATTCTCTTAACCCACGCAAACTGCCAGGGGTAAAAGGATGGTTCATGTAAACAACTTGAATTGCAAAAGTGGTTTCTGTCTTCCTGATCTGATGTGTAAGTTTACCCCCTGATGAGGTGAGGAAAGACCTATAAAGATTGTGTCAAGTGACACTATTCTTCAAGACTGAACTGAGCATTTTCCTGATCCAAATCTATTGATATGCAGACCTTCTGCTTCATCTGTACTCACCGCCTAAGAGCATACTGGAAGCACGGCCAAAGAAATACACATCAGTATCTGGAGGAGGGGGCCAGGCATCTCCAAAAGGAAACTAGCCAGAGGGAAAAGAAGCATTCGGTCTACCTTGCTCATCCAAGGAGATCACATTTAGTGTGTGTCACTGAGCGAATGAATGAGAAAATGAACTGACAGATGCAGGGACCATAGAGGAGACAGAACGTCTCTTCCACTGAATGTGAGAACATCGTTCATCCTTTATCCTCTATTGGGGCAGGTCAGGTTGAGTATTTCTGAGTGTCCTTTCCGTGGAAGTCTGCCTTAGGCCTTAAAGCTTCCTCGGCATAAAAGTAGAAAGGGGAGTGTCTCAGCTACTCCATCCTCTCTCTTTAGGCTCCACAGGGGCTAATTTATTGTATATTAACTCATGAAAGCTTTTATTCTAATAGCTACTATGCTTTTATTTTCTCCTTAATGTGCAAATTATAAAGATTACTCAGAATGCGGAAATTGGCATTTTTTTTTTCTTTTCCAAAAGGTTTCCATACAATCAACATGTCTTTGCAATGTTATTTGGAAATACATTTGAGGCATTAAAAAGCAAAGAGAACTAGCATTATTTCTCGCATATTTTCTGGAACAAAATCCCTACCCATTTCAATTTTTAATTTTTATTTCATTTTTAAGTAGGCTCCATTGCCCGGCGTGGAACCCAATACAGGGCTTGAACTCACAACTCTGAGATTAAAACCCAAACTGAGATCAAGAGTTGGACACTTAGCCAACTGAGCCATCCAGGCACCTATCCCTACCCAATTTTTAAAGATTTTATTTATTTATTTGACAGAGAGAGATCACAAGTAGTCAGAGAGGCAGGCAGAGGGGGCGGGGGGGAAGCAGGCTCCCTGCCAAGCAGAGGGATGAGGGACTCAATCCCACGACCCTGAGATCATGACCTGAGCCGAAGGCAGAGGCTTAACCCACTGAGCCACCCAGGCACCCACCTACCCAATTTTTAAATGTAAAAAACAAAAAAACAAAAACAAAAAAAACAAAAAACGCATTTCTATGTCATCCCCAAGAACAGTTTTTAGACACACTTACCAGGTACAAAGTAGTACCTGATAGTGGATATTTGTTAGGATTAGCTGCCCAGCAACCATCTAGCTTTTCTACTCAGAGGGAATCCCATAGAAGCTGAAGGGAGGCAGATATTAGCTTTTCCTGCTCTTTGGCTGCTAGAAAGGGGAACAAGTGATTGTGCCTGGTCCATCCAATGTCCCCACTAGGGTACTGAATCCAGAACATATAATGTAAATATGTGGGAATGACTTGAAAATCTTTCTGTGGGGAGAGTTATGGGGCTCTGTGTTAAGTTGCAGGATTCTGTGGTAGCAGCATCCATGCCTGTGATGATGGTGCACCATGATCCACAGCAGTGACAGCAGCATCCTGGCCACACTCCTCATGAGGCATGATTGAGGCTGTGTTTCTGGCAGACTGAACTTTCACTGTTCCTGACTACTTCAAACCTGATTTTAAAAGCTTCTCATTAATATTGGAAGAAGAGGGTCTTCTAAAAGGTTTTAGTACAAATCAAATGACATTAATCAAAATTAAATGAGAAAATATGGTACCTGGCTCCCATGCACTTATAATGACAAGTAAACCTCTTTAAAACAACCTTAATAATGTAAGTTAAAATGTAGATTTATAGGGCGCCTGGGTGGCTCAGTGGGTTAAGCCGCTGCCTTCGGCTCAGGTCATGATCTCAGGGTCCTGGGATCGAGGCCCGCATCGGGCTCTCTGCTCAGCAGGGAGCCTGCTTCCCTCTCTCTCTCTCTCTGCCTGCCTCTCCGTCTACTTGTGATCTCTCTCTGTCAAATAAATAAATAAAATCTTTAAAAAAAAATGTAGATTTATAAACCTAAAGAATTAAATAGCATCACTTTTGTCCTAAAGGTTTTCTATAAATTGTTGAACTCCCTTATGGATTCTGAATAACATAAGGGATGTGTAAACAATAAATTAAGTAAATATAGCTGTCATAATAGGCCACAAGAGGACATAGTTGGTTAAAAAAAATAGTTTAAAAATATGTAGGGCTGCAATGGCATTTTTTAGAGTATGTCAAAATCTGAATTTGTAGGGAGTATGAGTGGATCTGAATTGCGGAAACTTGAAGCTCTTCTGAAGCCCCTGATCTTCTCAAAACAACTGCTCTTGAGGTCTTCCCTCTTTTGCTTGGATTCCTGGGTCTGAACCTCTCCAATTCAGTTGACACCACCATGCAGTCCCTAGACTGAAGCATTGCGTTATCTAAGGATGGGGTCGAAGAAGTGGTGGGAGTGGAGTTTATAGTCTATTTTAGAAGCCCCATCTTTCTTGGTTTGCCTTTATACCGTGTGCATTTTATTTCTCTTTGCAAAAATATACTTAATGATATTTCACTATAATCAGGGACCAAAAATAGTTCTTAGCATTTTTACTCCAGGTGTGGAGTTCTTGTTGTTGTTTTCTGTCTTCGGGCCATGGTGTAAGAATCCACCTGGTTGTTTAGATTTCTACTGCAATGTCAGATGGAATGTATCCTTCCCTGTACCCACCTAGTCAATATCTTAATTTTTAAATTATCTTAGAGAGAGACTTTAAAAGGAAATCAATGGTGAAAATGAAGAAACATTACTCTAATAATTGATAACACTTCACTCTATTACATGGAAATTTGAAAGTTCCATGAACAAGAGTAGTAAATGAAAAGTATAGTCTCTGTATTATTTGTGGTTTTCTTAAACCTTAAATGATCCCAGATTTGGGGGAGGGAAAAGTGAAAGGAATGTTCCGTAGGTTCTGACGTTTACATTTCTCAATCTATATAGTTAAGAAAACATTCTTATTTAAAAATGTGTACCAAAATGCATATAAATGGCATAAATAGACACATACATCTGAGGAATTTTGCCTTGATACCTGTGCTCCTATGTTTAAAAACTAATGTCAACTTTTAAAATATTAAGTTGATTGCAATCTCAGAAGCTTAAAAATGGATTTGGCATTGCTGGATTCTTCCTTTTGTTGTGATTCTGGGTGATGAACTGATTAGTCTCTGAAACCCAACTTTCTTCGGTCAAGCCCTTTCATGCTTTCTAAGCACCATTTGCAAAATTTTGCTTTGCGTAAGTGGAAGTCGTTGGGTGAGCATATTCTTTAATTCCTCCCCTGCTACCTATAAGCTCTCCCTCCTTCTGAATTCAAAGAAGCAAAGGCTCTCCTACTCCCCAGTGGCTACACTGTGAATTCATGCCCTCCACTTCCCCAGAAACCCCCCCATCAACCACCCTTCTTTTTTCTTTAAACTCCCTTTTGTTCTGATACCCCTTTCCTGTGTCCCCCAATTCTTAACATAGGATATATACTCAATTATCTCTCATGGGAGAGCCAAAACACCCACACTTTATTAAACCCTAATACCCTCTATGTCAGCACTTTGAAGGACAAGCCCAGTCTCACTCTGTCTCTTATTTCACTCTGACCCTGTGCTGACTTGTAATCCCACCCACTAGGAGAAGGCTCTGACACAGGCCTCTGATTATCAACATTCATGAAAGCCAGCAGACCAGTCCCAGTTCATATCTCACTAGCTCTCTCTGATACTAGATCCTAGTGATCACAATTTCTAGTTAAAAACTCGCCTTTGTTGGCTCATCTGGCATATCCATCTGAAAGTTTGCATGCTTCCTCTCTGGTCTCTCCTTACCCCCTTTATAGATTTATTATTGTTGACCAAGCTTTGGTGTTCTCCAGGCTTATGTCTTTGAAAGTGCCCTCTCCTCCTTGTAAGTGTTTCCCACCAAAGCTCATCGCTTCATCTATGACTGATATTCTGATGGCCCCCTAAACCATATCGTTCATAGATCTTTTGGCCAACCTCCACTCATATTTCCTGTATTGTGTGAGACGTGTCCAAGACTTAATTTGTTACATTTTTCTCCAAACCTAATTTTTTAAAGATTTATTTATTTTGGAGAGAGAGAGAGAGCATGAGTGGGAGGGGCAGAGGGAAAGGGAGAGACAGAATCTCAAGCAGACTCCAGACTCCATGGTGAGGGCAGAACCTGATGCAGGGCTTGATCTCACAACCCTGAGATCATGACCTGAGCTGAAACCAAGAGTCGGATGCTAAACTGACTGTGCCACCTCTGGTACCCTGCTCCAAACTTAATTTTAAGTCCTCCAGTGACCCTAGGAAGAAACCAAGACACAGCTGAAAACGTCCTAGACGTTTTCCTCATTGATCCTGATTCCACCATGTTTCCCATCTGTTAGGGATTCCTTTATTCTGCTGTAGACCATATTCTCTCTAAAGCGCCATCTCTTTGTTGATTATCACCATTGGCTAATTCTTAGTTTCAGGACCATATTCCTTCTCTTCTTGATCACTGTACCCTTTCCTGAGAACTGGTTTCTGCCCTTCTTTTACTCCCTCTACTGCAATATCTTCCCTGCAGCCATAGCAGTGTGTTCTGAATCACAACGCTGCTTGTGGGACTCCTTTGCTGGAAAGCTGGAGAGGTTCCCAGTCTTCTACAGAGGTTTCAGCATAAAGAGCCAATCCCTTGGTTTAATACACAAGGCCTTTGTGTTCTAGGCTCTTCTCTTTGTGCAATGTTTTCAAAGTGTATTTCTAGGCATACTGGGGGAAAGAGAGACAGGGGTTCTGTTTTCCCATCTTTTAGTATGTTAACGTACACTCTCAGTCTACCAGAGGTGGCTACAGTTTATAACCATACAGTGTTTCCTCAACTTGTTTGGTCAAGGAATCTTTTTTTTTTTTTCCCAAGGATAACTTCTGATAATCCATGTAACTCAATTTGGAACATCTTCTTTGACCTTATTTCCTGACACTTGCCCTTGCACACTGAAGTCCAGCAAAATGGAGATTCTTGAAGTTCCCAGAAAATATGCTTTTTCTTACCTATGCACCTTACACAGGCATTCCCTCTGCCTAGAGTATCTTCCCCTGAGTCACTGATCTAATTAGCTCCTATCCCCCCACCCCCCGCCCACCTCAGGACGAGTATCACTGCCTCTGAGCATACCTCCCTGATTTTCTTTACCTCTTGGATCTGATTTTGAACTTCCTCCTTTGTGTGCCCATTAAACTCCAGTTCTAGTGTATATGATGTATTCACATCAGACTCTAATAGAAAATGTCCTATTTCACTTTATGTCATGGGCATCTAGCATATTGTCCAGCATAGAGTAAATATTCAATAACTGTTTGCCAAATTCACAAATGAATGAATGGGTTAAGAAGGTTGGAGAAGAAGAAAATCTGACTCAAGTCATGGCATTCTTATGGAAAGATTTGGGATCAGGAGAATGGCTAAAACTAGCTGGGCACTTCTCAGAAGGAGAGGAGTGGAATGCAAAGGAAGAGAGTAGAGAGAGTTTGAGGAGAGAGGGAACAAATGTCCTGCCAGAGGGGAGGAACTGGTGCCTGGCTTCCCTGTTAATCTATAATAGATAATTTAACAAAATCAGATTTTTAAATTACTTTTATCTGGGAATTAAATACCAAAAATGCCATATATATTTGTTATAGAAAATTTTGAAGTCACAGAAAATCACAAGGAATAAAATATTATCTCATTACTAAAAAATGAACAAGAAAACTTTCTTGAGATCTAGGAAGAAGCTCCAGCTCAGATCAACAAAATTGAATTATAGTGTAACATTATTTTGAGACATGCTTTTCTTTATTGAATGATGAGCTATAATCATTTTCCTGGTCATTTTATATTCTTACATAATGTGATTTTTAATAACTGCAGTGCATTCTCTTATATGCTACCTCCAACTTTGTTTGATCATTAATTATTGCTGGATATTAGGCTGTTTAAAATTTTTTGCTGCTTTAAGTAACATCGTGATGAATATACTTGTACTTAAGAAATTTCTGGGTCAAAGGATTTGTACATTCTGATGATTTTGATTTGCAACTTGTCTTTTAGAAAGATGGTATCAATTTGTACTTTAATCAACAGTATATGAGAGTGATAATTTTCACTCATTCTCATCAGTTGGATTCTAAAAAGAATTCTGGGCTATTTGGGAGATAAAAAATGGTATCTCCCTTAATTTTAATTTTTTGTTATTAATGATGTTAGAAATGTATTCATTAAGTTTTGGGCCATTTGTATTTTTCCTTTAAAAAATGTCCTTTGCCCATCTGTATTGGGCTATCTATATTGATTTTACTGATGAAGATGTAATGAGGGCTGATTCCTAAATTATCTTTTGAAACACACATTAATGTTGTTAAAATGGTTAATGATAAATAGTGATAAATACAGATGTTCTAAATCTAAAAATTTAGGTGTCAATAAAACCTTAAAACTAGATGGCAGCTATTCTAGTTTTGGTAGTTCTCAGAAGTGAGTTTATAGAACTTCTGACCAATCAATTGCTTCACTCTCATCCTTGTTTCCAGACTATATTTTGAACTACGCCATATGCAATTATTCTTAACTGTATTTTAACCAGCACTCTCTCTGTGTGTATCTGAGTGAAAGAGCATAGGTTTTGGATTCAAAAAGAGCTAGGTTAGAATTCTTTTTTATAAAAAATATTTTATTTATTTATCTGACAGAGATCACAAGTAGGCAGAGAGGCAGGCAGAGAGAGAGGAGGAAGCAGGCTCCCTGCTGAGCAGAGAGCCCGATGTGGGGCTTGATCCCAGGATCCTGAGATCATGACCTGAGCTGAAGGCAGAAGCTTAACCCACCGAGCCACCCAGGTGCCCCAGAATTCTTGCTCTACTTTCAATAGTTTCATGAATTTGGAATTCAACTTCCTTGAACTTAAGTTTGTTTTATTTTTTTTGTCACAGATTGGGTTAACAAACAATTGAGTTAATGATATCTTTGACATTGGATTAGTGTTTATGTGAGATTTGATAGAAAAGGAGTCTAGGTCAATACTTGGAACATAGTAGATGTGCTGTAGTGAACTTAACAATTAACAATACTTAGACCATAGTATATGCACTGTAATGAACCTAACAATTCACAGTAAATGTGCTATAATGAACCTAATAGTATTTCCAGATTATTTACTACATATAATCTGAACAAGAAAAAAAAAAAAAAACGCATAAACTTTGACAAAATTCTGCCTCATCCACACTAAGCAAGAGTCTATCTTGCCAGCTCCGTTCCTGGCTTGCTGCACAAGCCTGGGGAGTTCGCCAGAGCAGCTGATTGGTGGACCAGACTAGTTGAGTTACAGTGAAAAAGGTGCTGAAGACAGATCTTCATGAGGCTCTGAGGCGCCTGAGCCTCTGATTGAAATAAGCAGGTAAGACCTTCCACTCCACAGCCCACGCCCTTGCCAGATTTAATGTATTTTAAACCAAACTTATTATATATATATCTCCTAGACTGAGTTCCCTTCCCAATAATCTAGTTTCCGTGAGCAGCATCACTTTGGATTCATCTCTATTTCCACCCTCTTCGTTAATTGATCATCCCGTTGGGCTTTCTGAAACGTTTTCTTAGAATCTCCCTTTTCCCGTTCCCATTTCCGCTGCCTAGTGTAGGCCTTCAACAGTTTTGATTTGGGCAATGGTAGCTGCTTGCAGGTGGCTGGCTCTGTCTTTAGTGTCTCCCAACTGCAGCCCCTCCATGACAAGCTTCCTCATCCTCGACCTCAAATCCAAGTCCTCTTGTTCTCTTGAAGGCCTGTCATTTTGTTTCCAGACGCGGGTCCTTGGACCCAGCAACGGTAGAAATGAGGCAGGACAGACACAGCAAGGCTTTACTGGGGCAACAGCTGCAGCTGCAGGGATACACAGTGACGACAAATGTATCAGACTGACTCCCTGAACAGCAGTCAGAGAAAGTTTTAAAGGAACCCAGGTGGGAAAGGAGCCACGTTTAAGCACGTAGGGGCGGGGACATATCGGGAATTGGGTGCCAGGCGCAGTTAACACAACGTGCTGCTTCATACATGGGTTTCAAACATTTGCATGTTAGGTCTCCAATTTTGGGCACATATTGTATTGTACTGTATTGTATTTATGTATGTATGTATGTATGTATGTATGTATTTTTTATTTTATTTTTATTTTTTTAAAGATTTTATTTATTTTACTTGACAGAAAGCACAAGTAGGCAGAGTGGCAGGCAGAGGGAGAAGGAGAAGCAGGCTTTCCGCTGAGCTGGGAGCCCCATAGGGCATGTATTTTAATAATGAGGATAAAGGTCAGTGAAAAGTCTAATTTGGCAGCCACCTTGTCATAGACTAGTTTGAAGGGACTAGCCTTGCATATCTGTTGGTGCTTTGCTCTGCGAGAAAAAGCAACTGGCAGCCAGCAGGTTGTTCTGCAAGAGAAGTGACAACCACACCAGAGAGTGTCCTGGGTGCATCTGGGCTTGTTGATTGTCTCAGTTTGGCCCCGGTATTTGTGTATTTGGTCATGCTTTCTCATACTATCCAGTGTGTCTCTTCTGTCCTGCAGAACACAAATCATGCTTACTTTTGATGCCTCTGGTGCTCTTTCTGCTCAGAGCAGCCTATCAAAATCCTGACCACCTCTCAAGGCTTCTCTTGAGGTTTTCCTCCAGGAGGCTTTCTCAGATTCATGGTTTTCTCTCCATAGCCCTGCTGTGGAAACTCTGGAGGGTATGCTCATCTATGCACATCTGTATCTTTCCCAGTGCCCGGCCTGGGTCTGGCCCACATACCTTCTAACAACAACTTGCGACTAGGATCTGACTACAGTGGGGTGGCTACGGCGTGGCCATAGGGCAGTCATGGATGTCAAGGCCCTTTCTGTCTCTGAGCCTTCATTTGCTCCTGGGAATGCTTCCTCCCTCAACACTTCCTTTATGGTCCTAAATGATCTGACGCTTCTTTTCCAACCACAGCTTTTTTCTCATTTTGCCTCCTGAAGATTTTCCCCGTGTATATTGACCTCTGGCCTTCCTGCTTTGCACAGCACAAATTGTCAACTCTATTCTTTTGGACACTTCACCATATGCCATCAGTGATAGCTACATCAGTGCTTCATGTTTGGTGAGCCATGAGAATTTTCTACTTTGAGAAGCCTGGGGCCTGTTTTCAGGCTGAGGTGGCTCCTTCTGTTTCCCTTCTTCCACTCCCAGACCCTAGGGAGAACTCAGCCTTTCTTTTCTCTTTGCAATAACCTCTACTGCCTTTATTTCTTGGGTTCTTCTACTACTCAGATTTACTTGAGGAGTTAGCCCCTCACTTAGTACAAACAAGCATATAGTTCCTTTAAATTTTTAGGGTTCAGCTAATAACTAAAGGTAATATGAAGTTGTGAGAGAATACACGGGATGCTACATAGACAAAAAAAGCTACACAAGTATAATAATAAATTATTATGCTTATAATATTTTATTTATAATTTCTGATATTTTTTACTAGCTGGGGCCCAGAAAGCTTCCTCGTCTCTAGAATTTCTCTTGTAATTGAATAATTGGGTTACTTGCACAACAGTTTGCAATGTATGAGGCACTGCGATAGGATCTTGGGATGGATAGACAGATAAAACACAATTCCTGCAATTAACCTATAAATATGCTCAAATTCTTGCATTAGAATAAATATCAAATACTCCTTAAACTTCCTCAATTCTTCAGAACCTCCAAGCCAGGTCCTAAAGTCAGTCCCATTTTTCCTTAGAGCTCTTTAGTCCTTAAAGTATGATTACAGGGGGGAATAATGGACCCTAACTAGTGTTTTATGGCTGCAACCTCATAACTGTAAAATGATGGAACTGGCATTTTTAATAAGAATGGTGGAGGCTACACAGGGACATGAGATTACTCATTCTAAGTAATTCTCTTGGGAGTCTACGTACTAAAAATACTTTTTAACATCTTTTTAGATATTGTTTTCAAACCAATTTGATTGCCATTTAGGCAAATTATCCCCAAGACATTTTAGCTGCACTTAATTTTGTGTCCTAAATAGTAGACTCTAGCTTAATCACAAAACTTATTTTTCAGACTCAGCTTAGAATAACTTTTGGCTGTTTCCAAAAAATATATGCATACATAGCCCCAAATAGTAAAGATTTGGCACTTTGGGGTAGATCTCCTACAAAATAAACTTCTAGTTCTAAAAACAGATCTTCAGTTGGAATTCTCAGTAGGTTCTGAGCAAGGACAGAATGATTAAAATTTGTGTAAAGCTTCTCACAGGGGCCATTTTGACTGACAATCATGAGCTAGGTTGGGTTACCTAGAAACAGACTTTGAGATGTAAAGTTGCTTGCAGAGTATGTACTGGGCAATGCTCTTGGGAGATGCAGTATAAAGAAGTGAGAAAAGTACAATCAGGTAGAGTGGAGAAACTGACCCTCAATGCAATTGTTGCTTGAATATAAGGATTTAAGGATTCTAAAAGACCGTAAAACAATTACTCTATTCCAGTAAGTCATACACCCTGAATATCACTCAAATTGTACAAAAGACCAGGATAATTTAGTAAGGAATGCTGCTCCATGAATATAAAGTAAACTGATCTGCCGGTCAGCTTCTCATTTGATATATGGTGGTCTACTAATACAGATTGAATTATGCCATCTAATAAAATGGCCAACAAAGGGCATCCAGTTAGGGAATCCCAATGTAATTTAAATTTCTCAAATAGATTGCAATGTTATTATAATTATAGGAATTATTTCATAGCTTCTCCACTTAATTTAAGTTGGTCCGATTTCATTGTTTGAGGTATATTTTGATTAACATTGAATCTACACTAGCAGGTTTATGTGGAGAAAGGAGAAAGGAATCTATGCTAATCAATTCAATTGGGCTCAATCAAAGCCTGGAATAAGGGGCAGCTGTACTCCTGCCTTAGCGTTAGCATTTCGGTAAAATCCTCAGCCTGACTGAAGCTTGTTACTTCTCTGTACAAATAATAGCTGAGTGAATAAATGAATAAATGAATAAGTGTATGTTATTTTACTAGCTCCAATTTACTTGCAAACAAGAAAGAGCACCATGGAAGGTCAGCGTGTCCCTTTAGGCTGAATAGATGGGATGCTCTATTAGGACTGGTCTGGCTAAATGGGCCTAGAGGAGCCTTAGTCCCTAAATCTGTTACATCAGCCTTCTGTCTTGATTGCAAACCCTTCCACCATGTCCTACAAATTCTTTGTCAAGGCCTCCTCCAGCTAAGTCCTCTGTGCTTCCATGTACATGCATATACCTCTCTCGCAGCGTTTAGGCATCTGTGTGTCTGTTTATCTCCCCACTGAATTCTGAGCTACTCAGTGGAAGCAACATCCAACTACCCTAATCAGATGATGGGGATTTTAATATTTTTGCTTTAAAAATAATCAGAAGGAAACACTGGAACTTGCTCAAATTCTCACACCTACTCCAAGATGGAGCCAAGATTCCAACTTAGGACATTGTAACTCTCCTCATCTTGGTCTGTGGAGGGCTGTGTCCTAATCATGTCTGTATCTCCAATATGAACAGAATACGTGACACATAAAAAGACCTATAACAGATCATTTTCAGCTGTTCAAGTAACTGAGAGTTCCCTGTAATAGACTTAGCCACCTCAAGGAATATAATTGGCAATAAACTACACAGAGTTTCCTCTCCATCTGAGACCGTATGCCGCACAGACAATCCAGCATGTTCTTTGGCCCTGTTGTTCTGACTTCTGAAACACAGGCACTATTCCTGACTGTCAGGAAGTACCCTTTCAACCTGTAACAGGATCCATTCTTTTTCCCTAGAGTTCGAAATCCCAGTGGAGAGACCTCTTTTCGGAGAAGGGGGCAGGAAAAAAATGTCACTATGCTCCTGATAGGTACCAGAATTCTGCTTGACCTTTCAAATCATTTATTTACCTTTTCTTTTGTCCCATTTCTCCATGGGGACTATCACCAATGACGATAATGCTAAGAAAAATCCCTGGCACATTGCTGGAAGAGCCCATGGATAGGGAATATTAACATTAATTGTCTGGTGCAGAGTTTGTGATCAGGGCTCCTGATCTGCATATAGCACTTCCTGAATGACTTTTCAGGACTTTTTAATATTTCTTACCTTTTAAATTGAAGGAAACCCTGAGGTATAAGAGCATATTATGACACCAATTTACAAATATTTTCTACATTATGGCACAAAATAGGGCACTAACAAAGAACATTCTATATAGGAAGAAAATGCATGTTTATCTTAAAGAGAGCAATGGAAACCAAAATAAAAAAAATCAACAAAGACCCTATATCCATTTTCAACGGCCACTGTCACAAATTGGCACAAACTTAATGCCTTAAAACAACAGAAATTTATTCTCTGATTGTTCTGGAAGCCAGAATTCTGAAATAGGACTTGCAGAACTAACATAAAGGTACTGGAAGAGGCTTGTTCCGTTCTTCACCTTCCTTAGATTTACAAGGCAGCCCACATTCCTTGGCTCATGGCCACATCCATTCGGCCTGTGCTTCCGTCATCACATCTCCTTCTCTATCTCTACCCTTCCTGCTTAACTTGTGATTACATTCGGCTCACCCAGATAATCCAAGGTAATCTTCCCTGCCTCAGTATCTTATATAAGTACATCTGCAGAGTCCGTTTTGCTATGTCAGATGACACTTACAGGTTCTGGGGATTAGGGCATGGAAATCTTTAGGGGGGTCATTTGTTCTGCCTATTGCAAATGCTATTGCTTCTGGTGTTGCAAAAAAGGATTTCTTTGAGTCAATAAGAAATATGACTCTGTGCATTCCAAAAGACAGAATGCAGGTCATTAGTAAACCACTCAGTCACTTTAGTCTGCTTCCCCTCTTCTGCTCGTCCCCTGTTGTCCATTTGGTTCAGCTACTGACCATACACTGATATTACATTCATACAATTGCTTGCATATTTTTCCTTCTTCCCTTACCTGTGAACAATACTTAAGCCCTTAAACCTGTACTGTGCACGTGTCTACACATGAAGATATAAACCCACCAGAGACATCATTACAGGGGCAAAAATAAACTCCCTACTGAAACACTTTCCTGGTAGCATCTGTGGTAGCTGAGTGTTCATCCAGTTTGGGATTTCACACCTTGGAAATTGCTTAGGTAGGAAATAGGCATCTTGCATCTTCAGGATTTCTCTAAGAACATCATTAGATTAGGTTCAAATTTCTGGAATTTTCTGACTATAGTGTACTATGGTGAACCTCTCATGTCTGGAGTAACTACATCTTGTCTGCCTCCACCTTTTATTTCATGGCTCCAGGCAGAATAGGAGCTGGCTAAAATCTCAAATAACTTGTTTTTAATATAACAAAGTTTAAAGCTCTGGTTACATTGATGCTACAAAAAATAAACACACACACACACACACAGGAAAATGTTCTATTAATGTAAGTAGGAATGGTGCATTTCACTAAGACTGAATGATTTGTAGGAATTATCAGGAAGCACAAATGAGAATCTTTGATCTTTTAAAAATTCTTTATGTTTTTCCTTAAGGATAAACTGAGTTTGCTTTTGCCAAGTAGTCTTTAATTTCCTTTTTATTTTAGGGTCTACAGGATGTATATAATTTACAGTTTTCAAGGTATTCATTGTTTATTCTGCATGAAAGTGATATAGTGGTACCATGCATTTTAATTGATGATATAGAATTAATCGCTTTTTTGTTTCAGCAACCAAACTATTAATTTCTAAAGTGGTTCCTCATTCATAACCATAGTTTTAGGTTATTAAAATGAAATTATTCACAAAATTAGTTTCCAAAAGACTAAGTACTAATTTTGCATTTTCACAGTCATTAGGGTTCTTTGGAACATTTATGGTACAGAATAGTATGAAATGGAACACCATGCAGTCTTGTGAATTCTCTATTATTCAGGATTCTTTCCTGAAGGAGGCTTCGGACAATTTGTGACTTTGTGATCAATTGCTTGGGGCTAATCTTTGGTTTTCCCATGTACAAAGCTAAGAGCACTGTTTCTGTTTGTTTATTTCTTAGAATAATAATTTGGACAGGCTCTTGAGGAGAAAATTGCAATAATAATCCATGATTGCAATATGCTTTAGGAAAACAGAAGACTGAAAAATAGATTTCCTGTGTTCACCAACAGATTCACTGAAACCTGAGAGACAGTCCTGGAGTGTGGTCTAGCGTCAAAGATGATTCACCCGCAGATCATTCAGAATGCTCTGTGGTTTGTACTCTGATGGGGGTAAGAATTGAGTGATAAGAAAGCACAGGGGTAGAACTGCCTCATTTTGTTTGGGAGAACTAAGGAAAGCTTCAAAGAAGGGGTCTTTGAAATGTCTTTTGGTCTTTGTGCTTTTCCAGATAGGGATCTAACTGTGGTAGGACACTATGGATTGGCCAGCCAGCCAGAGGGGAGAGATGGGACATGTTTTCTCATACAGATCATAAAACTGCTATGCACATGATAAGGAAATGATACAAGACTTTAAATATATAAACGTATTTTGAGAGTCTCATTCTCCTCAAAGTGGAGCAGCTGATAAGCTTTTGCCTAGTTTGGCTGGCAGGTTCATCATTCGTAGAGAGTAATGAAAGAAAAATGTTAGTGAAATAGCTTGTCCAATTTAAAAAGTTTTCTGACTTTGCAGAAGAAATGTATCAGATGATTTGATGACTACTGCCTTGTTCAGTGAAAAATCACAGACTTGAGTGTCATCTGTATCGATTCAAATCCAAGGTATGCCATTTACCAGCTGACTTACACTGAACAAGTTACTTAACTTTTTTGGGTCACAAGATTTTTATTTGCATAAGGAACATGTTCATTCATATCACATAGAATTGCTGTCAGGTTTACAGAAGAGAGTGCTTATAGAGTGCTTGGCACATAGGCACTGAAGTATCTGTTGGTCTTATTATGATTAAAAATAACTTTAGAAAGGTATCAATGAACAAAGCCTGCATAGACCCATCTTTTTTTTTTTTTATAAATTTCTTCTTTTTTTTTTTAAAGATTTTATTTATTTATTTGACAGACAGCGATCACAAGTAGGCAGAGAGGCAGGCAGAGAGAGAGAGAAGGAAGCAGGCTCCCCACTGAGCAGAGAGCCCGATGCGGGGCTCGATCCCAGGATCCCGGGATCATGACCTGAGCCAAAGGTAGAGGCCTTAAACCACTGAGCCACCCAGGCGCCCCTGCATAGACCCATCTTGCTATGCTGTATTTCTCATGAACCTTACCTTACCTTATTTTACAACCTAGATGTCTGGCATAAAAAGGTGGAACTGTCTTTGAGGAGTTGGAATCAATTACGTGTTAACAAGACCAACATGTATCTGGAATTTTAACCCTCCTGCCATTAATTAATCTGGCAACTCTGGTAATAAAATTTAAGATTTTTCTTCTTTTAAAACAAGCTGTGGGTTGCATCTAAATTTACATTAAGTAGGCCATCAAAATCTTCTGCTTTTATTACAAAAGACTTGTGTGGTGGAGAGAGACAGTTTAAATGCATAAGGAATGTGGTAGAATAATGATTTGGTGCATATATTCTGAAAATTACTACTTTCTTTCCCCTGGCTTCCCTGGGATAAATGTGCTGTCTTTTTAAACTTCATTAACAAGAGATTACAAATTTTAATGGGGTACAATAATTTTACCTTAATTTTAGAGCAATACATCTCAGGTATTTGATTTTCCTGAGTTATCTTCCCTGAAATAACCTTATGATTCAGAAAAGTTCTTTAAGAATTGAAATACTGTATATTGTTAGTACCAAATACATTAATATTTTAATTCTCATGATAGAAATCATCAGAGATCATTAAACCTTAATATTGAAAGTGAAACAACAGACAATTGTGGTCTTATGCAAAAACCAAATTCTTTTGACCAACTTTAAAAAGTGTCATAGGAATTAAGGTTTTCTTAGCAGTGTGTGTGGCTTAGTGGATAATACCCTAGGAAAACCTGGCAACCAATGGTTAACCAGATCTAAGTGTCTAAATTGACTGGGCTATATTTCAAGAAAGTATTTGGACCATTTTAACATTTTATGAAAAATCACATCAACAATGAGTAGGTTTCAATACTGAAAATGGCAGCTGTCCAATTCAGAGACCACCATGGACAAAATTCAGACCTCATTCACAGGTCTGGCACATAATCTTTATAACATTGATTTTTTTTTTTCCTTTTCTGATGGTGTTTCATATCCAGTGATATTTTTAAACCTCTGAATTTGGGGAATGATAATCCACTGAAACAATTAGGTAAACAGATTATACAAGTTTATGCAAAATCCGTTTCCAAAGTTCAAGAAAGAGCCAAAAAACTTTCCTGGAACATTCTTGGATTTAGAAAGAACTTCTAAGTAGGGAACAGAAATTTTCCCCCAAGAGAAATTGTCCTTTAAAACTGTCAAGAATAAACAAACAACAACAATTATTCTCTGGTTCTCGCCTCTCCAAACACTAATAGTTTTCCAGATTGGTCCTGTGGGATATGAGAAGCCTCTGCATTTTCTCTAAGTAAGAATTTTTGGATTTAACTTCATACTTGTAATTTTTTTCCTGTCTCATCATGTTATCAATTACACTCTGAGGCATTTTTCAGCTTCTGTTTAATTGATTTCCACAGCGTTCTGTAGAGACTGTCACTGGTCATCAATTCCTTCAGAGTTTAATTTATTTTATTTTATTTATTTATTTATAAATTTTTTGGCAAGAGAAGATGAGTAGGACAGGACATCATTTCAACATATTTCATTATGACTTCTTCATTCAATATTACTTTATATTTAGTTGATCTAAGAGTTGAAGATGTGATATTTCTGGCTTTTTTTGTGTGTATATCACACCAATGTGCTAGCCAAGAGAAAGGACACAATTAAGATAATAATAAAAAGAGAAAAAAAGATAATAATAAAAAGAAAGAATTAATAGATTTAGTTATCTCCTTCTCAGCTAATTTGTTGGTCCTCAAGGATTTTACCTGTGGAGAAATTATGTGGCAAATTGCTTTAAAATAATCCTGTTAGAGTCAGAAAGGCCCTTGTTCTCCACCTATTTCCCTCCCAGCCAGCCTTAAGAGCCCTTTGTCTCCTCTGACTCCAAGGGCATCCATTCTCTGAAACTGTTCCCTGCCTGTGCCAGGAGGTGTGATACAGAGGGAGCTCCAGTATATCTTATTGGGAAGGACAAGAGATTTGCAGTTAGGTAAATTGGGATTTCCTTGATTTTCTCATGGTTAAAATGAGTGTTGAGGAGGAAAAATATTTTTTCTACCCTCTTAGTTCTATACCTGGGGACTGCAAATTAAAAAAGAAAGGACCATACATCTTACAGTTTTTCATGCCCAGGAATTACAGAAAAGAAATGTAACTCAAAAAAAAAAAAAAAGTTGTTAGAGTCAGGTGTTTATATGCCTTTTAGCAAAAGGAAGATTCAGGCTTCAGGAGACAATGGATTGTGGGGAATAACTAGGAAGTATATCGGGGAACTAATGAAAGATAAAAATTATTTTAGTGAGGTCTGTTTATGCAAACTCATCTTGATGTCAAGTACCCATCTTCAATGATAAGAGTTGTTCCTTTCTACCTATAATGGGGGTGGGGGGAAGGAAGTGAGGGGGGCTAGAGAGGGAGGCACCTCCCTCAAAGGGAAATTTATGCCCTGAATTTAGGCAGATAAGGAGAGAGCAGAGAACTCTTTATTAATTCTCAACTGCCTTCAGTCCAAAATAATCCTTATGCCAAAGTGGCATTTTTTGGGTTGGCATATCCTCCACATCTTTTCACTCTTGGCCCGGAGAACTTTTCCCCAAAGTCCTTGTCTGGGTCCCTCATTTCTATTATCCATTTTCCCAGATAGAATCTTACCCTTCGTAACCTACTTGTATCCATAATTACACTTGGCTTTCTCTTTCTTATCTGGCTTTGTTGGTCTTGATGCATGGTCTCAGACTATTCCTGACCCATCGGACTCCTAGGCCTAACTCTGGTACAAGCTCACTTCTCCAACTGTCATTCACTGTAGATTAAAATCAAGGTCCCAGGGATGCATCTTATAAAGCATCTTCATTTGTGATGGTATTATCACCTGCTGAGAACTTCCCAGTGCATACAAATTAACAAGAAAGGAATATCTTCTGTATTTCTTTTTCATGTTGAGACACTTTTGAAAATCATGTGACATATAATGTATCATCAATTTTTATCACTAGTCTTGGCTTTTTCTATTGAATAGATTTCAACTCATGAAATGATGTTCAATTCCCTCTTACTTTTTCATAATAAGTTAGGATTAAGTCCTCTCAAATTTTCTTCCAAATATTTTTTACTGCAGGCATTTCTTTCCTGTCCCAGATCATACCTACCCATTTAGATTCTATCTTCCAATCTACTAAACTGATCTGAATATACTACTTTTGCATTTTGCTTTTCTCCTCAAATACTTCCAATGGCTCTTTATGGTCTAAGAGATAAAACAAAGTTGTTATTTGGGCATTTAAAGTATTTTGCAACCCAAATCCTTCTGTCTACCTCTATCCTTATCATACACTATGCTTTTGAAAGAATTCTTTATCAAGGACTGGTCAGGCTGCTGTTGCTTCTTCTTCTTCTTCTGCTTTTTCTCCTCCTCCTCCTCCTCTTCCTCCTCCTTCTCCTCCTCCTTGAGAGATAGAGTGTGAGTGGGGGAATGGTAGAGGATGAGGGAGAGAGAATCTTAAGCAGACTCCACACACACTGCAGAGCCTGATGTGGGGGGCTCAGTCTCACGACCCTGAGATCTAATGTGAGCAGAAACCAAGAATCCGATACTTAAATAACTGAGGCACCCTTATCAGGCTTCTTTACTACAATTCATAAAAACCCCGCGTTGGGGGCACCTGGGTGGCTCAGTGGGTTAAAGTCTCTGCCTTTGGCTCAGGTCATGATCTCAGGGTCCTGGGATCAAGCCCCTCATCGGGCTCTCTGCTTGGCAGGGAGCCTCCTTCCCTCTCTCTCTCTCTCTGCCTGCCTCTCTGCCAGCTTGTGATCTCTCTCTCTGTGTCAAATAAATAAAATCTTTAAAAAAAAAAAAAAACCCGTGTGGCACCCAGCCTTTGCATCTCATGACACTTCTGGCATTTCATTTCCATTCTTTCTTCAAACCTTAAATCAAGTGTTTGCTGACCATACAAACACAGGTTGGTCTGAAATATGCACAGTTTATGCCTGTTGTCTCAGCATATTTAGCAAGAGTTTCCTCTTTGTCGTTCAAAAGTGTCCCGTTTGGGCAGAGAAATAATATGGTCACTCTACTTATGAATCTTTCCTTTTCCATCCCAAACTACAGTGACTACTTCCCTATAAAATCTGTTAAGACTTTCCTGTGTAAAGCACTGCTTTAGCAGGTAGTATATGCCATAATAAAATGTGCCTATGTCCAAGATGCCTGAAAAGGCTATCCTTACTTTAATTTATAATCTATTAAATCAATTTTTTAGCTAAGAAAAAAAAAATACAAAGAGTGGTTTTAAATAACCTGTCCAGGGGCAGTTGTAGAAGAAGTTTCATTTCAACTTTGAGCCATCTGTGTGCAGTGCCTCTGCTTGATCCCTGAAGCCCAGGCCTACGGATTTATGAAAGACAGGACCTGTCCTTGCTGATGGGGAATTTACAGAGAGTTTCTTCCTTAAAAGAGGACTTATTCTAATGTCCATGTTGGGGTAAGCCTCCATATCTATAATCCAAAAGAAATATGGCACTTGTTATTTCTACTAAATTTGAAGGCTGCTTCAGAGTGAAACCCTCCTTTCTAAAATGATGTGTACTGGGTAGCTCTGTTACTTCTTTCCAAGTGCATGCCAGAGAGGAGCACCATCTTACTTGAAGCCTCAGGCCTGGGCTTCAGTAACTTTGCTGGAACACAGATACATTCCTCCAGTTTTAAGGCTCCATCTTAAAAAAAAAAAAAAAATTAAAGATTTTATTTATTTATTTGACAGAGAGAGAACACACAAGCAGAGAGAGCCGCAGGCAGAGTGAGAAGAGGCCAGCTCCCTGCTGAGCCAGAAGCCCAGTGCGGGACTTGATCTCAGGACCCTGGGCTCAAGACCTGGGCCGAAGGCAGATTCTTAACCAGCTGAGCCACCCAGGCACCCCTAAGGCTCCATCTTTTGCTTCACCTCCTGTAGCCCCTGTTCAATCAGATAGTTATAGTGGTGGTGGCAGTGGTGGTGACAGCAGTGGTGGTGGCCATTAGTGGTGGCCATGGAGTCAATACCTGAAGTGTCATTCATTTGTTGGGAACTTTTTTCTTCTTTATAAATTTCATGGCTATGCCCACAAGGGTTTCCTATTTATAAAACAAACCCACCTATACCTCATAAGAAATTACTTATTTTAGAGCTTGCTAAGGAATACAACCATGTCCCTTAAAGAACTTACGTATTGTGTAAGCTCATCTAAAAAACATGGCTGAAAGATGTTTGCGGGCAGCAGTTGTCTTATTATACAAACCCTGCACAGAAGTCGAAATAATCGTCTTCTCTTCAAATGGAGGTGGACAAAGCTATTAACTTTCTGTTGTCCTTATGTCCCTTCACCTATCCTTTTAAAAATTTTATTAGGTGCTTTAATGTGTGGGTTGAAATCAATAGAGGACAAGCTATTAAAAATTATTGGTCGGCTGTGGCTCCTCACTAAATATTAAAGCAGCTTGGCAAATTAGCACATACCTCCAGGCATTAGGCCTGGGAGAAATAATGGTCTAGGCAAATAGACACTATAATCCAAATAGAAAATATGGCCAGCGTGCTGCTTTGGGTTTCCTTTGGCTGTTATTATTCACCATTAACATTATTCTGTTTTTTGCTTTTATTAGTGTGAGGAGGTGAGATGGGGAGCATTAATTGTTGGAAGGATCCCTTCTAAGGATGTATTATATCAGGAACTAGCTAGATACCAGAGCAGCTTGGGAGAAATAGGAAACAGATGCAGAAACAGGTGAGTGAAATATTGCTTATTACTGCTCTAGATTCAGTGCCTGAGAGAGAGGGGCAATTTCACTGGGTGCTGTGTGCCTTGTATTCTAGAAGGACAGGTAGACAACCTGTTAACGCAAACAATATGAGGAAGATTGTCAACAGCGAAGCTTAGGGCAGAGGTAGGGCTGTGTAAGCAGAAAAGTTATTTTCCCGGGTGACTGAAGAAAAAAAATACAGAGTGAGGTTGATTTTGTGGATATATACTGGAAGCTGGAAGATTTAGGAGGAAGGAGTTGTTCTGAGATAGGGATGAGATGAGGGTGGAGATGAGGAGATCTCCTAATGGAGATTAGGGTGAGATGAGAAATTCCCAGAAGTTAGAAGAATTTGATTTCAGATCAATATCCCTTTACATATCACTTCTGTTCTTTCTAAGTTTCCATATGCAATTTAAGTCAGTGTCTTTAATCTTACTACTAATAAGCACAGTCCAACAATACACCCTTCTATTTTTCTGATTATGAAAAGTCAAGAAGAAATGGTATCTTTTGGGTCCCTAGGCACAAAATGAAAAACACATGGTCTCCACCCCAGCCACTGCCCCGTCTCTGCTAACCTAATCCGGGCATTGAAGCTAAGGTTATGTTTTGTACCACGTATTTTACTCAGGGAAGAATTTTTATGTTTACATTTTGCTTTATAACTACTATCCATATTTACAGAAATTATTGAGACTAGATGTTAGCCAATTTATAGCTTGTAGGGTATTTCCCATTTGGGATTCTTAAGTTTTTGTACATTTTGGGGGGGGGGGTCAGATGAATGATATTAAACAGCTTTCCTTAGAAAGTTTTATGACAAAGACTTTTTGCACATGAATAATTTGGCTGAATGTAAGAGTCTTGGCTCATGACATTTTCCTCTCAGTGGTCGCACATGTATTGCTCTGTTCCCAGCTAGCATATCATATAGCCAATGAGGGCTCTGAGGCCCATTTCATTTTTTACCATTTGCATAATTTTGTTGACATGTATCATGCTTCTGTTTATCTCTTAAACATAAGCTTTCCTATACAGTACAGATATTTTTCCTATCATATAAATAATGAAGGATGGCTGTAAGGCACTGGGAATAAACTAGAGTTCCAGAAAAGTATAGAAACCATACCATGTGAAAGAAGAACCGAACGGAGAATGATGGTCATGCATGATAATCAGGTACAACGAGACCCAGCATTACATTGCTCAATGATAAACTAGCAAAGTGTCCCAAGAAGAAAGCCAACCACCCAGAACAATTCTATTCCTGGGAGATAAGTGTTCTGGATGATTCTATTGCTTACAATGAAAAAATAATTATACACAATGAGAAATAATGATACACAATAAAGTAACTACAAAACTGAGGCCAGATACCCTATACCAAAAAGAGAAGGATGTTTAAGTGGAACAGGGGAAGTGCTAGGAATAGAATGGGAGGTGGAGAAGGCTGAGGGGAGGGGAAGTAGATAAAGAAGGAGCTGTATAGGTCAGATGTTCTACCTTGTAGAGCATCTAACCTCTACCTTGTCATCGAGTCTCTGCCAGATCAGTCCAGAGGCAAGGACTCTTAGGACGCTATAGAGTACCGCATAGGGGCTCCTTGCCCAGCAGGGAGCCTGCTTTTCCCTCTGCCTGCCACTCCCCCTGCTCATGCTCTTTCTCTCTCTCTGACAAATAAATAAATAAAATATTTAAAAAAGAAAAGAAAACAGAGGCAAGAACTCTTGAGTGGAAGCTGTTCAGTTGCATTGATTAGTTATTAGGGAAGAGGGAGAACCACATATGGTTACCTAAAACTACCCTTTCTGGTAGGGGTGTAAGCCTTTTAGCAATAAACTTTATGGTTCCTCATTTCTAGCCAGAGCACAGTTTGGAGACAGGTCCACATCTTATGGTGTTTTTTAATCCTTTTATTTAGAATATTTTGAGATATATCTAAGTGCATCATCACTTGTCAAATGCTTTCAATTTGCAAACCTTTAAAAATTCAACTGACACATTTTCTTCAGTTATGTTTCTGGTTATTAGTTCTGTTCCTTTATTCTTTTTTCCTTGGTTTTAATTTTTACCACGTTCACTCTCTTTTTGTTTGTCTCTTTGTTCATTATTCCCCTGCTTTATGGGAGAGCATGTTGAATTTTAATTCCAGTATCTAATTTAAATTTTATTGTAATCCTTTCTTATGTCAGCCTGTTTCTTATTTTTCTCATCCTGTTATCTTGATATATTATTTTCTTTTATGGTCTTCTGTCACTTTTTCATAGAATCTGATATTTCTGCACTGAAGCATAAAATAGTCTCTCCCAAATTGGATTTTTTTCCTTATTACATCATTATCAGAAATGTATCATCCTGCTGAGTGTTCTAGGTCTTTATTAATCAGGATAGGCTAAGCTAACTTGTGACAATTTCAATTTTTTTGGCTCATAACAAAATTTACCTCTGATTTCAGTGGCTTAACTTGTAAAGCTCATGCAAAGGTTGCTGCTGGTAGGCTATTTCTCCATGGTGCTTGTCCTCCGTGGGGGTACTCAGAAATCCAGGCCCTTTTTTCTTTTTCTTTTTTTTTTTTTTAAGATTTATTTATTTATCTTACATATATCTTACATATTTATTTATCTTACATATAGAGCAGAGGGGCAGAGGGAGAAGGAGAGAAGCAGACTCCCCACTGAGTGCAGAGCCTGATGCAGGACTTGATCCCATAACCCATGACATCGTGACCTGAGCCAAAGTCAAGAATCTGAGTCTCAACCAGCTGAGGTGCCCCAATCCAGGTGCCCCAATCCAGACCTTTTTTATCTTGTTCTGCTATCTCAGTGTTCAGCCTTCACAGCCTCTGATCTCTCTGTGGAGGGGTGAAGTGAGGCCAATGGAGAATTCAGACCTGCTCTCATGCCCTTTCTGCTCACAACCCCATTGTCCAGAACCAGTCACCTAACCTTGCCCGACTGCAAGGTGTGCCTAGGAAGAAGCAAGGGGGCAGCTGGATGTTGGTGATCATGAATAATGCCTACCACAGAGATAACAAAAAGATGACTGGTCACGTAAGTTTGGAGAACACCGTGTTGACCAACATTCTCCCAAGTCTCCTCATGCTATGAATTCTCGGTCCACTGACATTGTTATGAATGACCAAACTAGAAATACTGCAGGCCGCCTGTCTTTCCTATACTTACATAAATTTTCCTCACGCAGGGCCCAAAGCTCTGCAGAGCACACTTGGGAGATGCTCTTCCTTCTCTCTAAGAATCAGTTCCCTGTGGTGAATCCAGGATTCAGGACCTCAGAGTGGGTGAAACTTTTCCCTAGAGATATTTATCTCTGTTGGCTATATCTCAGGGTAAACAAGCACCACACAATGCCCATGGCCACAGTGCCTGTTTGTTTATACATGACAGGTGTGAAACAGGTGGGCCCTGCACTTCAGTGGGAAGTACAGAAAATTGTCTTAAAAACCCCTCGCCTGGGGCACCTGGGTGGCTCAGTGGGTTAAGCCTCTGCCTTCGGCTCAGGTCATGGTCTCAGGGTCCTGGGATCGAGCCCTGTGTTGGGCTCTCTGCTCGGCAGGGAGTCTGCTTCTGCACCCACCCCCACCTCTCTGCCTATTTTGATCTCTCTCTCTGTGTCAAATAAATAAATAAAATCTTAAAAACAACACCACCACCACTACCAACAAAAAACCCCCAAGCCCTTAGCCTATTCTTTTTACGTTTTTCATGACTTAGTGGTGTCTATTTCAGTTCGGGTATCCCTATTTCTGATTTATTCTTTTCTTCCCTAATAAAACCTGGAGGAATTGGGACTTCAACTCATTCCTACTGATTTATCACTTTGACCAGTGCAGTTTGTAAACAGAGTCTCAGGCACACAGAGCGTAGAGGGTGTGGACAGTCATGCAGGAAAGGAAAGCAAAAGGGGGCATGAATTTTTCTTGAAATATAGGCCACCCAAGGACTGGATTGTGCCCTGCATTCCCCAAATGTATATGTTGAAGCCCTAATCCTCAATGTGACTATTTGGAGATAGGACTTTAGCAGGTAATTAAGGTTAGATAAGGCCATAAGGGAGAGTGGATCTAATCCTATAGAGTTGATAGCCTTATAAGTTGATGGCCTCTCTCTTTCTCTCACTCCCTCTCTTTTCCTCTTTCTCTTAGCTGTGCTCAGAGCATAGGCCAGCGGGTACTGCCATGAAAGGCAGGAGTCTACAAGCCAGGGAGAGGACTCTCAGTAGCACCCAACCCCTGCTAGACCTGCATGTTGGTCTTCCAGCCTCCAGAACTATGAGAAAGAAATTTCTCCATTCGGAGGCATTTGGTGACAGCAGCACAGGCAGACTAACACAGAGGTCAAGCCTGTGTTAGCCTCTCCCCAGGGCTGGGAAATCTGGTTCTGTGGCATCTGTCAGCATCTTCAGCTGCTGAGGACTGCATTGTTCCTGCTTGGGTAGATCTGGGCTCATTCAAGTTCAGCAGTAGGACACTGGGCATTACTGAAGCTCAAGTCTGCTCTGACCCACATTCCATGCACAGGGAAGTGGCCACTGTCCCCAGCATTTCAATAGCAGGAAAGGAGCCCAAGAGAATGGTGCTGGATCTGCTCCTGGGGCCAGGGGTGGAGGGAGTTCCTAAGCAAACTGCGCCCTAAGGTCACAGTGAAGAAGAGGACTCCGAAGGGAGGAGTTCCTCCAATGTTGGCAATACAGTTTGTGATAGAGCTCGTGAGGTTTTAGGGTGTCTGTGTGGCCGAGCTTACACTTTATCAGGGAAGCTGTCAACACTGATTACAGATGTTGTAGAGTTTCAAAAGTTAGAAGAGAAAACTGATTAAAAAAAAAGTTTTATTTGCTTGTATAAAATAAATATAAATAAAATAAATATGTATAAAATAAATACATAAAATAATTTTAAAAGTGTATAAAATAAATATTTGCTTTGCATAAAAAATATGGAGAACAGTCATTTCTGTGGTTACTTAACACTTATGCCTTCTTACCATGTAGCAAAATATTATGTATCTCATCAAATTGGTGTCAAATTAACTACGTAAGCTGCCGTTGATTAAACTTCACTCTTCATCTCATGGCTCACGATTTAAAAACTTGGAGTGAACCTTGATGTGTATCATCCATTTGTCACTGACTCACAGTGTTTCGTCTTCCAAGTCCTGCATATACAGCATTTGCTTTGTCTTCCCAGATACACCAGAAGCAAGCTAAAGAACAGTTACATCCTCCTTTTGTATTACTGAATGAATACCTAACAGATTCTCAATAAACATACATTGAATAAACAAAATGACATGTACAATAAAAAAATCAACTTTATTATGTATACTGAATTTATTTTATAAATAAGATTTTAAAATCCATCTTTAAATGTCAAAATAGAAAAAAATTTTGCTAGATATATTTTTGGAATCAGAGCATCAAAAGGAAATTTGGATGCTATGTAGTCCAGGCCCTAGATTCTGGATTGAATGCTACCTTTAAGCCAATCAGTTGGTTAAGATGAAAAGTAAATAATTTAGAAATAATTGTGGTCAGCTTTCCTAATGTTTTACCAGAAAAACAGATTTACATTTTCAGTGAGGTCATTCTCCATTGGTTTATATCCCATTAAATATCTTTTATATATCTTTGTCAAATTCTTTTGGAATGAATTACTAAATCCTAATGCTTTCAGGAAACTTCATTTATGCCTCACATGTAGCTGTTATATCCTATTATTATTATTATTATTATTAATGTAGGCTCCATGTGTAGGGTGGAGCCCAATGAGGGACTTGGACTCACAACCTGAGCTGAGGTCAGGAATTGGTCCCTTAACTGATTGGGCCACCCAGGCCCTGCCTTAATGATATCTTTTTATAAGAATACAAACATCTTGACAAAATTTGAACTCCTTTAGGGCAAAGGTTGTAGTTGCCTTTGTAAAGATCTGTTGACTTCTGGGAGTTGACTGTTGTAGCCAGTGTCCTGGCATAGGCAAAATCATCTCAGGTTTTAAAATTTGGTGACTAGTATCTCTTCGTTGTTACGATATTTTTAATCTGAAAACAGAAGTGAGTTATGAAATAGAATTAATTCTATTTATTAATTTAATGTATATTAAAAAATATACATATAATTTTTGGTAAGATGGATTTTACTTTGAGATATACATGCAAATGAGATGTACATGTGATATATCCATAGTATACATGAAAATCATGGACTTGGTACCTGTAAAATTTTAAGTTTGTATTATTTTGCTTCTGGCAGAGTTTACTTTTTTTGAGCGGCCATTTTTATGAAATGTCAGGGTTTTCTGTCCATTTTAATAAATCTGTTTTTTCTTCATATTTAAATTTCAAGTTTTGGTTCCATTTTAGATATTCTACTTCTAGTAACCTCCATTATAGACTCCTGCCCAGGGTGTCTGCTGCTGGCTATTCCTACTGTTGACATCCAAGTTCAAAAACATCTCAGCATGACCAGTCCCTATCTCCCATCTCTTAAAAAAAAGAAAAATGCAAACAACAAAAAAAGTCACATATATCTATCACATAGCCCTATGTTATTTTCTTTATCCATGAAAAATATGAGATCACCTTATTAATATCTTTCTTTGTTTCTTCTTGATGCCCCCCCCACTAGAATGCAAAGCTGCGTGTGAGACAGGTCTCCTTCAGTCTCTCTGGAAGGAGGAAGCTTGGAGCCCAGAGTAGATACTGCCTGTGGTGCTGTGAGCCTTAGAGAAGTGTTGTTAAATGAATGGAGTGTAAAATCATGTTCCCCAAATGTCAATGAATCTAAGGGAAATGTTTGAATTTATGGTGAAGAATGGGTTATCCTAAGTGATAAACCAGGCTAAGATGAGGGTCAGCCACCCCCGAAATCCTATTAGAATAAATGAAAGTCTGAAGGCTTCGGGGGGGGGGGGGTGGCAGCTCTTCTCATTTCTAGGCCTCTTTCTTCCTTCTGCCAGAAGCCCTAAACCACAATCTATCCCCCATAGCTCATTTCTCCTATAATCCATTTTGATGGAATTCCTTGCCTTATCCCAGGCCAGCTACATTCCTTTCATGGCTGGGCTGACTGCCAATGGTCCAGATAAAGGCAGAAACTCGAGTGGAATATTTTGTTCTGGGATGGCTTTGACCTTCTAGCTGCTCGATCTTCCGGGAGAATGACAGTCTGTGCTTGATGTGGAGGTGGAGAGGCATTTCCACATCCCAACAGTATGTCTGAATGAAGCAAGGGAGATCCTTACGCAGCCTGGGGAAGGAGCAGGTCTTCCTGGAATCCGGGGAATGCTTGAGCTTCTCCAATTGTGCAGTCACTCTTCAGTGGCTCAGAGAAACACAATTTTATTAACTCACGCTTATATTTCTTTTCCTGGTCAGGACTGACTTTCCGGATTCTCTGAGTGATAATGACAGAAAGATCATTCTGTTCAGCATTTCACTTAGGCATCTGCCTGGCATAAAACAGTGATCAGAAGCAACTAATTCCTCTGACTTCAGCAACGCAGAGACAAAGGCCATTTTAAAGTCATTCAGTTGGAAAAATAACACTGGGGTTCTAGAGAGAGTACAGAAGTATGAATGGTGAAATTCTAGGACTGTAATTACTACAAATGATCAGGTCAGCTTAAGAAAGGGTCCTTCTGGAGACCTGCTCCTAGGCACCCCTGCATGGGGTTGGAGAAGGCAAGTAAGTGGAGGTGGGGGGTAGGGGGTGGGGGAAGGAAAGGATGAGATAGCAGAAGGCATATGAACTTGGTTGTTGATGCACGAAGATCTTCAATGCTGAGTCCTTTATTTGGCGATTCAGTCTCTGTTTATCTGTATGGTATCTTAGCACCAAAGGTTTTAAAGGACATGCCTGGGAGAATCAGATTCTATTTAGCAGGGCTGCAGAAAATTCAACCACCTCTTTCCCGGCACGGGTTTTGAGGAGTGACCATTTTATGATTTCAGGCTTTTTTCTGGTCTGTTTTGTACATTTACAGTTTGGCCAAGCCTTCTGACATTCTTGGGGCACTATTCTGTAGGGGATAAAAAGCTAATCTGAGTTTTCTGCTATTCAAGGATTTTTTTTTCCCCTTATAAAATCATCTTGTATCTTCCCTTGTCACAAAATGCTTGCAATCCAGATATTGTTGAGATCCTTTTAGAGAACTGACCTTTCCAGGTTGTTAAACTCTTTCAGCTCCTGGAAAAATAGATTACTTTAGATGAGGTCTAAAGGGCTGATGGAAGTCTTAAACCTACTACAGTTCCCACAATTAATGATTGTTCTAGAAGCCTTTCACAGGCATCATTGTTCGAAGGAATAACGACGGGTGAGGGGGGAGAACAGCCTTACTGGGTTGTTTGCCCTCATGCATATTAATTCATAAAACCAAACGGGCATTTTCATAAAACTGAAGGGGGATCATTATGAAATAAACCCTCGCCCCCTGCCCCCAGGGAACATTTCATTCAGATACCTCAAGACCGAAAGTTAACTGCACTTAACAGTCTCTGTAAGAAACCCTGCACTTCCTTTAATAATATACCCCAGTGTCTTATCAGTCCTTACAGACAGGTAATTTTTCATGGATTCCAACTTAAATACTTCCAAAACTAAGCTAAAAATACTATTGTTTGGTTTTCTCACTCACGTATCCCCAAATTCTTGAGAGAATGATTGGCATCTAGTAGGTACTAACTAAATATCTTTGAATGCAAGAATAAGTAACTGGGAAAAAGTAAAAATTAAGTTATATAACAGAAAAAATGGCATAATTGTACAATTACCGAGTTTTATTGACAACATATTCTATGTATAGTGTTGCTCAGGCTTCGTATGGAATTTGAAGATGGAAAAGGGAAAAGAGTCTGTTACCCACAGGTGTTGACTATTTCTCACAGTCCAGTAGGGGTATATCTCCATACACCAGTAACCAAATCCAAGGCAGATTGTAAAAGATGCTATCATTATCCTCCAAAATATAATGAGGTAGTATAAAGGAAGACATGTGTTTGTATTTATATTACAGGACTTCTTTTCCTTTAGTGCCCACGGTTCTTGGTCATTACACTTTGAAGGATGGAGAGGTACACCAGATGAATAGTAGTGGGCAGCAAAGTGAAGTTTATTGAGCAATAGTACAAAGCTCCTGAAGAGGGAGGGGACCCGATAGAGTTGCCATGGGAGTTTCTAAGTCTAGGGGGTTTTATGGGCCTATTGGTGGCTATTTTAATTTGATTAACCCTTCATGCCCCTGTCATTCAATCAGATTTTTGACATCTACCTATCACAAGGGAAAGGGTGGAGGGCTCCTTCCAGGGTGGTATAAAATCCTTTTAAAGGTAGTTTCCTGTTGGGGTGGGGGGAGACCCTTGTCCCTGCCTGCCTTTCTTCCAGCACTCCTTCATCATTAGGATGAGTAAAGATGGCCTAGAGAAAGATCATAAATAGTTTTGCATTACTGGTAGGACTGAAGTTGAAGGCCCTTCTGGTAGAGATGATACCTACCATAAAGGCATAGAGGCAGGAACACGGGTGATTGGATCCAGAACCATTGATAACCTGCAGTCTGGTGTGTCTTAGGGTCATGTGTGTCTGTGTCTGTATGTCTGCTGGTGGTAGTGACAGAGATAGCAGGAGCAGGTGGGAATGGACTGGAAAGGTTTGCTGGGGTCCTTGAGAGTTCGGAGTAGAAAAAGATTCATGTCACATACCACCAGGCTGTAGGCACCATGAAATCTGGAATTTGTGTCCATTTGTCTACAATTCTATCTGTGGTCCCTGGAATATTGCCTGGAACATAGTGGGTGCTGAGTAAATATTTGCTGAGTGAACATAAAATACTATTACTCTGAGGATGGCAGTCATAGATTGTGCCTTTGTGAAACTGTTCAATTCTTATTTTGTTTACATTTTCTCTCTCAGAGAGACAAAATTCAAGCCAGGAAAGGTAGAACAATTATCAATAAAGGACATTTAAGGTTATGAGAATAAAATAACATCTAGCCCCTTGGAAAAATTTCAATATTTTTGACTATTGAAAAATGATATATTTGGGTACTGAAATTAATTTCAGAAGAAATTCCACATCAACTATCAACAATTTTTTGAGAATTCACGGAGAATAATAAAGCTGACAGGAAAATGTATTGGCTAATATTGGCCCAATTCTTAAAAGTAAATTCTACCAAGCAACATACTGAAATCTGGTTCCCAGCTAAATTCTAGAATTCTCAATTATTATTAAGTGGTTTTTTGATAAGTGCTTGGGGTTGCTAATTGCAGTAGTTAGCCTGTGCCATACCTAGCTACAAGATGGTTGGAAAAAGAAGCTATGGATAAGAGATGGGTCACAGATCTAAGGGAGATCTAGCTGTGCACTTTAAGAGCAACATAACTGCTGTAAAAATCAGCCTCGTGTATAGTCATCGGAAATGAGGTAGGTCTTCTAGTCCAGTGGTAATTAATCAATCAGTAAGACAGTAATCAAGTTGTAAATGTGCTAAACTCTGCAAACATAGACCATAGTTGTAAAAACAAGGATAATCACTAGTTGGAAATTACCACTTAAATCGTAGTCTAACAAATGCATACATACATAGAACCAAAGAGCAGAAGCTATAGTCAGACTAATTTAAATTAGACCACAATGTAGCTTCAAATGTGCAACTCAGGCGTGGTCACAAAATTCCTACCTCATAGGGTTTTTTTCAGGTCCAAATAAGTTAGTGCTTGGACAGTTTTGAGACTAATTCCTGATACAGAGCGAGGACTCAGTTGTTAATAGTACAATACAAATTAAACATCTTTCAAATAAACCTCCGTAAAAATTTCATTTGTCATTAGAAAATGATAAACATCTTATTTTTTATAAATTAAAAAGTGGGAATAAGCAACGGTGAAAAGATTTGTTGATTTCTATAATTTATTCACATACTCAGGCAACATTTATTGAACACCTTCTATCTGCTAGGGATAGAATACTAGGGACGGGAATACTAGGGATGATAGATACTAGGGATGGGAAGACAAGACAACATATTTATTCTTAAGAAGCTCAGTCTAGTATGGGATCTCATAATTATAGCATGTGTAAGGCCTAAAAAACTTTAGTGCACATACCTGATTCATTACTATCTCTTTTAGATTGTAAGCTCCTTGAGGGCCAAACTGTTTCCATCTTTCCATCTCTTGACACTTAGCACCTACCAGCCAGGACGCAGTATATAAACAGTGACTTCTGATCACATTAAACTAGACTCCAGTTATAAATACCTCGAAATGCAGAAAATAATATAACATTCTTTTAAATGCATAGCTGAGCTTGCAAGACAGAAATGAAATTCTCCAGTTGCCAAGATCAGAGATGGATTGGGAGTCCATAGCCATAAGCTCATGAGCTGATGCTGTAGCTCCTTTGGGTGATGGTGCTGGTCTTGATGGTGCATGTAAGATGGAGGAAAAGGTGTGTTCTGGAGGAAGAGACCAATCAAATTTAGACTTTGTTAGGCCGAGTATGCAATCTAAACATTTAAAGGTAATCTTCAATAAGTAGATCATATAATTTCTAAGCCAGGAGAGAGTAAAAAAGATGAAAGAAAACATAATTGGTAGAAGGCAGAAAAGAAGATATGAAAACAAACAATATGGTAAATTGAAAGCACTAAATAAGGTGGTAAAAACTTATCCCAGTTACAGCTTTTAAATAAAATAAATGCAGATGGCTTAAATTTACAACTGGAAAATAGAGATTTTTAGTTCAGATTTCAAAAACCTAGGATATACTATTTAAAGAGACATACTCAACAAAAGGGCTCAGAAATGCTAGAAGAAAAGTAGAAAAAGGTAATACTAAGCAAATAGTAAATTAAAAGCAAGTTGATAGGTTTATATTAATGTCAAGGAAAGAAAAACCATACACACCAAGGTGTATAACGTATGTAAAATGTTATGAGGTCAATTACAGTTATAAGCCTATGTAAGTTACATTTGGAATAAAAGTTTTTATTACACTGGTGTGGAATTGCCATTTTTCAGAGCAAAAATCTTATTATTTTTTCATAATTAAAACTGGACATGAATTATGGTCAAATATACTAATATTAATAACAATAGCTAACAGACAATGATAATAACTAGTATTATCTTCCCCCCACTTTATAAATGCATTTTATAATTTCAAGTTTGAACAATCATCTTCTATTTTAAAGGTAAATAAATTGAAGTTTATGAAAATTAAATTTTTCTCAGTGACATGAGCCAACCTGGAAGTCAGATCTGAGCCTGAGTCCTTATGCTTTTATACTGGATGCTCTGTGGCCTTTGTTTGCACAGAAACTTTTTTTTTTTTTTTAAGATTTTATCTATTTATTTGAGAGAGTGAGAGAGAGCATGAGCAGGGGGAGGGGCACAGGGAGAGGGGAAAAGTAGACTACCTGCAGAACTTGATCCCAGGACCCCAGGATCATGACCTGAGTCAAAGGCAGCCTCTTAACCACCCACTGAGCCCCCCCAAATGCCCCCAAAACCTTTTCATAGATAGACGAAGACCCTTGGAGACAGATGAGGACAGCATGAAGTGGAAGAGAAGATCCTATCTACCAGGTGCTATGATTAGACATCCATCTCCAAGTCATCTGGGCAATGCAGAAGGACCTAAGAGAGAAGGACCTTGCCATTTTAGAGCCCTTCATTTTGGCTGGGGAACTCAGAAAGCTGGAGCCCCAGAGGCCATCCATGGCTTCTGGAAGGAAATCCTGAGTGGCTGCAGTAAAATCAATTTGTCTGAGACATCCTGCTATGTCTAGAGCCACCACAAAGAACTGACCCCTGTATAACGGAGATTGAACAAGGGATACATTTCCTGGGCACATGCTGCATAGTCCCAAGGAGAAAGGAATACCTTTTTTGAATCTCATAAGGAGACTGAATGGGCCAAGGGCTTTGCCAGCTGTCCTTTTTAACCTTGGGAACCCAAGCGCCAGAGATCTATCTGAATCCTAGTTCTTCCCATGCATACACTTTTCTAGGGGTCTATAAATCTGTTACGAAAGTTTGTCTCAGCAGCATGCATAGAAAAGTCTGCTTCTGTTATAATATATTAAAAGTGGATGTCTTCTGATTGGCATAAATCCATTCAGGCCATTCTGGACTTTGCAGTGCAAACGTCTAGCATGTTTGAGATGATGGCTGTCTCAGACAGCAGCGAGTGCTACAGAAAGTGCCTTCCCACCCCTCATTCGATGGGGGAGGGATGTTTAAACATGCATCCAGCCTTCTGTCCTGACCCTGTTTTGGAGCAGGAATCCAATACGAGCCACTGACACTTGGAAGACCTTATGTCATTTCAGCTTCTAACACGAAGGTTGTCTGGTTTCATACTGAGCCCAAGCTCAGCTCTTGTCTCTGTCACTCCACTGCACACGGTCCAATGCTTGCGTGACTTGTACATAGTTGCCTTCATAATTTATCTGACTTGGGAGGTCAAGGAGGATAACATCATTCACTAATCCAGTAACCATTTCCCAAGTGCCTGGAAAATGCCCAGCCCTCTTCTAGGTTTGAGGGTCCCATGGCAAACGTGGCAGTCAAGCTCACGAGGAGCTTGCCTGTAAGTTACATGCAAATACATACTATGGGGTGCTCATAAATGCTACACAGGAAGATAAGGTAGGGCAAAGCAGATGCGGAGTGCAGGGCTGGGAGATACTGTTTTACTTTGGGTGTTCAGGGGAGGTCTTTCTAATATTTGGCAGAGGGAGAGAACTAGCCAAGTTGAGCCATGTGGAACGTGATGGGGAAACAAAGACAAAAATGACCAAGGTCCTGAGGCAGGAGCCTGGCTGGCATTTTCAGGGAAGGCTAGGGAAACCCTAGTGACTATAAGAGGAGGGCTGGGAACATGGTAGCGGAGGGCCAGGAGGGAGCTGAGCCATGCAGCACAGGAAGAACATCTGGATGTAAAGGAATCATTCTAGCAGAGCATTTCTAACTTTAATGCTGAGCCGAAGGTCAGTTTCTACAAGACTCAGTTTTTTCATCTTTGCCTCTCCCCTCAAATGAGACAAGACCTGATATAGCTCTAAAGGAGATTCCTCTGGCAATAGCTGGGCAATGTTTATATCCCCCACTGGATGAAGCATAATATTTTCTATGTTTATTTCCAGGGTTTATTAAATAAGTACACTAAATAAAAGAGAAATTATGATTTTCCAAGATTATTTCTATGTACTTTATTCTAGATGTACAGCTAGGAGTACACCGATATTTAAAATGGCTCCAAATGGGGCTACTGGGTGGCTCAGTCAGTTAAGCATCTGCCTTTGGCTCAGGTCACGATCTCAGGGTCGTGGGATTGAGCCCCACATGGGGCTCTCTGCTCAGTGGAGAGGCTGCTTCTCCCTTTCCCTCTGTGCTTTCTCTCTCAAATGAATAAATAAAAGCCTAGAATAAAATAAAATGGCTCCAAACACTTACTATTGCCATGAAATAAACAGTAAACACCAAAATGAAAATAATGAAGTCTGATTTGTCCATTTTTTGGTCTTTCATTCCTTGTTTAGAAAGCAGTCAGATTTTTCTGGGAGATAAGATGTCTTTGAGCTGAATAAAAGTATGGCATCGAATTACAGGAGCTCTTGTTACTTTAAAAAAAGACACTGTTAAAGTCTGGGGTACACCATAATTAAATCAAAGAAAAGTAGAACTCCAGTGCATATCTGAAAAATAATATAATATTAACTATCCAATAACTGTCAGTTTTGGAAATACTTATTGTTTAAAGTTACACTCAATTTGGAATTCGAATAGAAAATTATTTCTTTTCTGCTTTGCTTGAATCAGGATGCTATAACGTCATACCAAAATATTTTCTCTCTTTTTTGACTTTTTGATTTTTTTTTATTCCTTTACACTTGGAAAATTTATCGGAACCGAAAGTAACATACCTATGTGTGCCCCAGGAAGGTTGTTAGAAAGTTGTGATAATGCTTTTTGTGGACTGTAGTCTAAAGGGATTGCCTTTTAGTGGCACATTTTTCTCCACATGTTATTATACAGGTGACCCTCAACCAACAGGGGGGTTAAGGGGCCAGATTCCCCATACAGTCAAAAATCCGTGTAACTTTCAATTCCCCAAAAACTTAACTGCTGATCTCCTACTGTTGACTGAATCTCTCCCAATAACAAAAATATTAACACGTATTTTGCATGTTCTTTGTATTACATACTCTGATCTTATAATAAAGTAAGCCAGAGAAATGTTAGTAAGAAAATCATAAGAAAAAATACATTTACCATTTATAGTACTGTATTGTAAAAAAAAAAAAAATCTGTATAAGTGGATCTACATAGTTCAACCATGTGTTGTTCAAAGATCAACTATTCTCAAAATATTTTCTCTTAATTTAATTCAACCCATATTGATTTGCACATGTTGAATGTTTAACTACGTTACACTACAGCAGGAATGCAGATAGGAGGTTAATGTAAAGGGCAGTGCTAGAGATCTGGCCATCTAGGGTTCCTCAGAGAAAGAAATTTTAAAACAAGAAGCATTCCATCCAATTTCAAGACGGCTTTGTCAAAAAAAACGTGCTGCCAGTAAACTGGGGAAGTGCAAACAACAGAGGGTTGGAGCCAAGAGCAAAGAAGGAAGGTCTGCAAAATTGCTGACAGTGCTAAAAAAAGCTGAAGGGATTAAAAGGAATAAAAGATTTTCCAAATACAGTGAAAAAGAGAGATAGAGCCCCAGAAAGGAGGGCTGCAAATGAATAGGGAGGGAGAAATCCATGTTAGCGAAAGTGGCTCAAGACTGACTTGCTTTTAAAAATCTGAGTCTGACAAAGTACACACATGGGGCAATTGGGACATAATGAAGACCTGGTTTATTAGAAAATAATTTAGGCAGCTGATGGTATGTCTGCATGCTAATGGAAAGAGCCCAGAATCCTGAAACATGCCTGCTGTTACCAATACTAAAATGTCCGTAAAGGAATTTGCCTTCGAAGCTACTACTTTTATCCCGAAGAGAACTCTGGTTCTGCCTTCAGCCCCTGAATACCTCCATGAAATTTGAAAAATCAAGTAGAATTTAAGTCTCAGAGGATGGATAAAAATACCAGGAGACCAGACCTACAAGTTTTAACCCTACTTTGGCCACTGGCTCCGTCAATGCCACTGTAGCTCTATCTATGTCTGTTTTCTGATCTATAATTAGGATGATTATATTCACCTATCAACAATATGTGACTCAGGAAAAGTTTAGCATGTGTCGTAAACATAATGTGTTGGTATGATATATAATTAGAAATGAGAATAGATTCAAGTCAGTAAGAATTCAGTCATGGAGTTCAGTTAACCTGCAAAGGCAGTGTGGGTAGGAGACCAAGTGCATAGTCTCTGGAGACAGATACCTTGGTTTGAATCCTCCTCTTACTCCTACTGGCTGTGTGACCTACAGCAAATGACTTAACTGCTCTGTACCTCTTTTCCTCATTTGTTAAAGACGAGACATGTAGTGCTCAATAATGTCAGCTATTATCGGAGCAAAACCTTCTTAGATTTACAGAGAGAATGCTGGAATTCCAAGACTGCCTTTGTGCAAGTGAATTTACAAGATTTGGACTTAGACCATTTTAAAGAATACAGTAATGCCAACAGAAGTTGAACCAATGTAATCTAAACATTGGTGTTGCACAGCCTGGCATCTGTCTACATACCTCAAAGGTAAAGATTAAGCACGGAAAGTTGCCTTATCATTTGGAAGAGGAATTGGGAAATGAAAAATGAGACTGAAAAATCGCAGTCGTGTTTGGCAACCATAGATGGACCATGAACTCATAAAGCTCACAGAAATCCTGAGAAGTCCTTTAGTTGGGTACTAATGTAATCCATATTGAAGAGATTAAATGCTGTGTCTTCGTCTTTCCCATACTTGTATATTCAGGAAGATAATGCTAGACGCTTTGCATAATGATCAATTCAGTTGCTCAAGGGCACCTAGGGTTTAGAGGCTGAATAGGACTCAGTTCTCACAAGTTCTGTTGGTCACAACTCATACACTCTGTGGTTGGGAAACCCCTTAAAAGATATAAGAAAGAAGATTCCTTGCTCATGAGAACAGGAGCCATTGGTGGTTCCAGAACATGAAGGGTCACTCTCAGAGCTCTGGAACCATCAAAACTTAAATAGAATGCAGTATTTACATGAATTAGAACAAACCATTACTGAGCTTTTAACCAATTGCTAGATCCTGAGAAAGGGCCTGGTCACGTGAAGGGGAGTAGGATAAAATTCCTGTCCTAGGGGAGCTCAAAGTCTGAAATAGCATTGTATCAGAAGTGGGATCAGAAGCATTAATTAATTAGTTCATTCACTCACTCAGTCATTCAACATGTATTTATTGAAGTTCTACTATGCAGCAGGCACTGCTCTGGGCACCAGAAGCAGGAACAAAACAGACATAGGTCCATGACTTTATTAAGTTTGCTTTCCATTAGTGAAAGAAGGAACCAGGTAATAAATAATAACATAATTGCCTCAATTTTATCTGTGGGATTTTATTTTATTTTATTTTTATTTATTTAATTTTTTAAAAAAGATTTTTATCTATTTATTTGACAGAGACAGAAATCACAAGTAGCCAGAGAGTCAGGTGGTGGCGGTGGACGGGGGGTGTGCGGGGTTGGGGAGCAGGCTCCACATTGAGCAGAGAGCCTGATGCAAGGCTCGATCCCAGGACCCTGAGATCATGACCTGAGCCAAAGGCAGAGGCCTAACCCACTGAGCCATCCAGGCGCCCCTCTGTGGAATTTTAATGTAGGGAGGTGACTGAGTGATGACATGATGAGGCTAATGTCACTGAAAGAAAATTTTTGTTACTGGCATTTCCTGAGAGGAGGGACCCCACCCTGCCATGCAGGCATATGGGAAAGCAAAAAACGCTAGCCACGAGGTGGAAAAGGAATGTGGGAAAAGCATAGGCAGGGCCTTTATCGTGTTTTCGGTAGAAAACTCAAGGCAGGAAAGGGTTTGGCTACTTTGAATAATTCCAGCAGGTTTGGGGACACAGCGGCTTTTTTGGTTGTCCAGGACCTTGCCCTCAGTTGATCTAGGGCTGAAGAATATTGTTTGGTGCCTGAGTTCAAGGAGATGGCTAGGATGTGGGCTCTGGACTAACTAGTTTGCATATGAGAGATATGCCCTGGGCAAAGACTTTGCTAGCTCTAGAATTGTCTAAACATGGGAGGAACGTTACGTTCAGGTCAGTGAGGCCACAAATGCCAGATCATCAAGAAAATAAGAGGCACCTGTTAGTTAAGTGACTTGGTTTGGCTTAGCTCATGATCTCCAGGTCCTGAGATAGAGTCCTGCATCAGGCTCTGCCCTCAGCACCGAGTCTGCTTGAGATGCTCTCTCACCCTCTTCTTCTGACCCTCTCCCCTTCCCCTGCTTTCCTCCCCATTGCTGCTCAAGCTCTCTCAAATAAATAAACCTTAAAAAAAAATACAGAAAATAAGAAAATATATGTACCCTGATTGCCCCTGTGATGAATGGGTGACAAGTAGACAAATACAGAACCTAAGAAAATACAGAACAATGATAAATAAGCAGAATTATACAGTGTGTTGTAAGATGATAGATGAAGCTACAGAAAAAAGAAAAAACTTAGAGCTGGTCTTGGGGCTTAGGGAGTGCTTGTGGGTGGCATAAAAATAGATTGCAGTGTTAAATAATATTGTTGGGTAAGTCTCATTGAAAAGGTGAGATTCAAAAAAGGACCTGAGACAAAATTTGCTTCTAAAAGGAGATTTTAATATTTTAGGATTATAGCCAGTTACAGAAATTTAACACATCCACAGCATAACTCATTCATTTATTTATTCAGTTGTCATTCAGTTAGATATTAAACAAATTAAGCATTAGTAAATAGATACTGGAGGTACATGGTGAGCTAAAAAAACAAACAAACAAAACATAGACTGCCATTACAAAAATTGTCATCTTATTGGGGAGACAGATATTGATGTAATGAATACACAAATAAATGCTTAATTACAACAGAAAAATAGCTACACAATTTAAGTGAGCCTGTAATAAATGGATTTGATCTAGCTAGGGAAGGGAGGGAAGGCTTCATTGAGATCTGAAGAATAATTGGGTGTTGACTAGGCAAAGAAGAAAGAGAAGACATCCAGGTATAGAAAATAGCATGTGTTGGGGCACCTGGGTGGCTCAGTGGGTTAAGCCTCTGCCTTCGGCTCAGGTCATGATCTCAGGGTCCTGGGATCGAGTCCCGCATCGGGCTCTCCGCTCGGCGGAGAACCTGCTTCCTCCTCTATCTCTCTCTCTGCCTGCCTCTCTGCCTACTTGTGATCTCTCTCTGTGAAATAAATAAATAAAATCTTTAAAAAAAAAAAAAAAAGAAAATAGCATGTGTAAAATCCCAGCGAGGGAAGATGTTAGAAAGAAAGTGAATGGAAAGAGCATGGTGGACCATGGGGCAGATGACGCTACAGGGGTGTGTGTGTGGAGGGGTGGGGAGCGGGGGTGGGGGCATATCACATGGGTCCTTCAGGCCACATGAAGAGATATACATTTTCCAGAGAAAAATGGCCAGTGAAGGAAGGACTTTAAGTTGGGGTATCTCTCAAATGAACTGATCTGTCTTTGAGAATGGATATAGGAGAAGTCAGGGGAAGAGCTGAGAAGTTAATGATAGCTTGGAACAGAGGGTGGTGGAGACAGGGGAAGAGCACTGGTCTTGGAGATGGATCAGATAGAGCAGTGAGGAAAAATGAGGCATCAGGGTGACTTCTGGTTTCTGTCTAGTGCTTGTTATGGTGCCATTCATTGAGACTGGGGGGCACTGGAAGAGGATCAGGACTTTCCATGAAGATCACTTAACTAATGTTGGACATAATGTGATCAGAGAACTGAGACATGTTTGAGGAGAATTTAAGTAAGGGTATATGGGTCTGATCTTCTGAGGAGGGATGTAGCCTGACGATACCCATTTGGGAGGTATTAGTTTCTATATGTAGGTGCTGACAGGGTTGGGTCAGATTTCCAGGAGGGAGAACATAGAGTCAGAAGAAAGAACACCTGAGGCCTGGAGGACCCAATATGTCTTTACCTGCAAAACAAAACAAAATAAAACAAAACAAGAAAATGAACAAAAAAAACAAACAAAAACAAAAACAAAAAAACAGGAGCCCAGGGTTCTTCAGACTATAAACTTCAAGGTCAGCACAGGAGAAATCATGGATACATGAAGAATATCTGTCCTCTGATTAAACTGATTAGACCTGCTTAGAGCTCCTTTTTCAGATTCAAACTCTAAGCCTATCACCTACACCCAGAAAACCCAGCTGAATCCTAGACTTTCTGTCCATTGCTTGAAATATTCTGTTGTTTATAAATGAGACCTTGTTTAAAGGCCCTGTCTGTACTAATGTTATGGAACCCGGACTGGGTCCTGACGGAAGAACCAAGCGGCACAAGGAGATTTTGGAGGATGGGAGATTTATTTAACATGAGTGGGCTTAGAGGAGAGTGTTCTCCAAAGGTCTGAGCCCTGAGCACAAGCAGGGAGGGTAATATATACCCTTCTACTTCTGCATACTTTGTACTTTGGTGCATGTGGGAAACAGGGTAGGGAAGAAGCACCCAGAAGGGCTTTGAGACAGGGACTGGAATTCTCTTGCTGGTTTGGTCGGCCATCTTAGAGTACAGTTTTTCCCTTATCACTAAGGCAGGCAGAGACAAACTCTGTGGGCCCTGGGGCAAACCCCATTTTCTCACATCTATAGGCCATTTTCAGATAAAAGGAATGAGCAAAGTCTAACCATGTGCCCTTTGAACAGGTCTAGCCTCTTGACATACCAAGACACTGGTTTGTCTCTCTGCTTCCTACTGCTGGGCAGTATAGGTTAGACATTAAAACAAAACACAGACACATGAAAAAGTGCTCCACATCACTTGGCATCAGGGAAATACAAATCAAAACCACAATAAGATACCACCTCACACCAGTCAGAATGGCTAAAATTAACAAGGCAGGAAATGACAGATGCTGGAGAGGATGCAGAGAAAGGGGAACCCTCCTACACTGTTGGTGGGAATGCAAGCTGGTGCAACCACTCTGGAAAACAGCATGGAGTTTCTGCAAAAACTTGATAATAGAGCTACCCTATGACCCAGCAATTGCACTAGTGGGTATTTACCCTAAAGATACAAATGTAGTGATCCGAAGGGGCACATGCACCCGAATGTTTATAGCAGCAATGTCCACAATAGCCAAACTATGGAAAGAACCTAGATGTCCATCAACAGATGAATGGATAAAGAAGATGTGGTATATATACACAGTGGAATACTATGCAGCCATCAAAAGAAATGAAATCTTGCCATTTGTGACAACGTGGATGGAACTAGAGGATATTATGCTTAGTGAAATAAATCAATCGGCGAAAGACAACTATCATATGATCTCCCTGATATGAGGAAGTAGAGATGCAACGTGGGGGGTTTGAGGGGTAGGAAAAGAATAAATGAAACAATATGGGATTAGGAGGGAGACAAACCATAAGAGACTCTTAATCTCACAAAACAAACTGAGGGTTGCCAGGGGGAGAGGTATAGGGAGAGGGTGGTGGGGTTATGGACATTGGGGAGGGTATGTGCTATGGTGAGTGCTGTGAAGTATGTAAACCTGGCAATTCACAGACCTGTACCCCTGGGGCTAATAATACATTATATGTTTATAAAAAAATTAAAAAAATATAAAAACAAACAAACAAACAAAAAAACAGAACACAGACTTTATAGCTAGACAAGACCTGGTTTAAATTCCAATTTAACAATTTAATTTGCTACAATTAATTTGAGTGTATGAAACTTGGATTTCTTCATTAATGATATGAAAGTGATCCTACCCACCTGTTAAGTTTGTTATGAGGATTATAGAAGACAATATGGACTGTAGGGAGGAAATAGTTTCCTTTCTACCCTCCTAGATTCTATGGCTGGTATAAGAACTAAACAGACACTGAGAAACAGAAGAAAAAACATAAATTTAATTAAGTAATTAAGTACATACACATGGGAGTTTCACAAAGATATGAGACTTCAAAAGGCAACCAGATGATGGAGATTTATATACCATCCTGAGCTAGGGAAAGGGTTGGGGTTTAGGGCTTTTAGGTGAGGGAGGAAGTAATTTGAGGGAGGTTAAGAGGAGGAAATGTATGGTAAACAAAGGTTGCCTTGTTATGCAGATAAAGTCACTCAGGAGAAAAAAGATCTTAATCTCTAGTAGTAGCTCTTCTTGGAACAGGTATTCTTTCTAAGAGAAATTTCCTTTATAAATATATATTTCCCCCACAAATGGGGACATTTATACTTTCTTTTAGGCAGTTAAGGGGGAGATAAGAGCTTTTCCTTAGTCTACTAGGTCTTGGTTTCTCTCAACTCAAAATAATCCATATGACAAAGTGACAAATTTGGGGTTGGCACATTCTGAACCCCTTCAGGATGAAGTGCTTCAGTACACTACTTGACCATGGTGTGGGTTCCGTAAATGAAACTGTGACTTTATTTATTCTTAATGTGCACTTCCATTTCTCACCATTTTCATTCAACCTGAGAATTGCCACCAATGTAGAATGGAGAAGATAATGTAAAACAAAAAGTCAATGTTCTCTCAAACTGTAAAAGTTAATGGAAAAGAAAAAAGAAGAAATCCCATAAAAGTCTAAATAGTTATTTGCAGCAGATGATTTAAAGATTTTTTTAAAGATTTTATTTATTGATTTCACACAGAGAGAGAGAGAGAGATCACAAGTAGGCAGAGAGGCAGGCAGAGAGAGGGGGAAGTAGGCTCCCTGCTGAGCAGAGAGCCTGATAGGATATGGGACTTGATCCCAGGACCCTGAGATCATGACCAGAGCTGAAGGCAGAAGCTTAACCCTCTGAGCCACCCACACACCTCTAAAGACTTTTTTTTTTTTTTTTTAAATTCATTTGCGAGAGGAAGAGACACATAGGACAAACAGGCGGAGAGGCAGAGGGAGAGGGAGAAGCAGACTCCCTGCTGCACAATGTGGGGCTCAATCCCAAGACCTGGAGATCATGACCTGAGCCAAAGGCAGATGCTTAACCATCTGAGCCTCCCAGACGTCCCTGCGGCAGGTTTTTTTAATCTCATAGTATTACCCACAGGTTTACATATATCTAAACCCAAACCTGCACGTATCTGCATCCTGCATGAGAATGTCATGGCTACACTACCCATCCATACTGGCCAGCACTGACACAGACTGCAAAAGATACATTAGGAACTGATTGTAAGATCTCTAATCCCCAGATCCTTTTGCTATCTTTTTTTTATGAGATCCAAGAAGCTTTCTTAGCTCTTTTCACTTCACTTATTTATCATTCTATAGATGACAGTTTTCTCATCTGACTTTCAACAGTGTCAGAATCTATTCAGTCCTGCTTGAATCTATTAACCAATGCTTGGCAAGTGCTGGGATACAACTGAGCTCTGGGACTCTCCTGAGCCTTGTTCAAGCTGGTCCCCAGCTTGTCATTCATTCTTTTCGAGTCAGATTTCAATGTCAAGGATCCATATGCTAAATCATGTTTCTGGGAGGTCTCTGAAAATCCATTCATTAATTCTTTCCCCCAAACTCCCATGATTGGTTATTAGCATAAGTACAATTGCTAAATTACCATTCCCTAATCATTACGGTCATTGGCAATGTGTTTATAAGGGTAATTGTTATTCTTAACTTTGCTCTGAGTTATGATCAAGGATCATGGCTACCATTGCACTAGTAAAATTAAGAGTAACACGGCCCCTGAAACAGTTTGGTCTAGATGTACCAGTCATTTCTTTTTTAATGTAGTCATTTTGGTAGAAGTTCTAACTAATCAGGGGTGATCTTTTGTAACAGGAGACATGTAGGGTAATGATTCATTGATTGAAACTTCACTTTAAACCCTCAAACCTCCCTTCCAAACCCAGTAATGGATTTTGAAACAACTGTTTTACTTCCTTTCCTCGCATCTGCTCAATCTTTAGGAAGCAGTCTTTGGGAAGTGACATAGTCTTGAATGGGACCCACAAAAGTAATGGAGAAGCAAAACAGTCTTTCTCTAAAATATTTAGGCCCCGGATTTGGTGTCAGAACTCCTCAGCATGTGACCTTGTATAAATCACTTAACCACTCTGAGCCCCATCAATAAACAGGAACAAGAATACGTGTGCTTCCAGCCCTCTGAGATTTATGGAAGCTCTTCTTTGCTAAATGTGAATTTTGTAAACTGCAAGGGCTTTATATAACTGTAAGTTGTTATTAGTCAACTTTCCTTTTAATTAATGTAGGAGGAATTTAAATCACACACACACACACACCATTGTAATCTCTACATGTTTTTTATTAGGTCCTTTCCTAATTACCTGCGTTGCCCTCCCATTAATAATTTCCTTTCATTGTTTCTAGTACAGATACAAATGAACTAATAGAACACAAGGATTTCCTGGCACATACACACATGGGATTCTATCCAGAAGGGCTTCCCAACGAAGCTTAACTACAAAGAAATTTGGAGAAGAAGGTGAACCTGCTCTGAAATACTCTCTGTGTCTAGTCTAGATTTCTTATTAGCCCATTGCCTTATGCTGGTTATTTTAACCCCAGTTTCTAGAGGCGTTAAGTCTAAAATCTTAGAATTTTTCCCAATGACATTGCCTCTGAATTAAGAACAAGATGATGCTCAACATTAACAATTATTTAATTTTTTATTTTTACATTCATCTTTCTTCACGTGCTTTACTTATTTTTACGCTTTTTCTTAATAATGCCACATACTGGGGCACCTGGTTGGCTCAGTTATTAAGCATCTGCCTTCGGCTCGGGTCTTGGGATCAAGCCCTGCATTGGGCTTCCTGCTTGGCGGAAAGCCTGCTTCTCCCTCTCCCACTCCCCCTGCTTGTATTCTTTCTCTCGCTCACTGTTTCTCTCTGTCAAATAAATGAATAAAATCTTTTTTAAAAGCACCTCATATTTAGATAATGCTTAACACATTCCCTTCGGAATAGAGTGTTACTGAATTGGAACCTCAAAACAACAGTCTAATTAGGTATGTAATCCAGGAATGGCTATTAGCAATTTTGTTTTGTGAATAAAGAATCTTAGTTTTACCTCCTTTTGCTTTCCCCAAACTGGCAGAATGGGGATTGGAATCCCCTTTGCTAACTTCAAAAGTAATGTTTTTAACTAGTCATAACTTTGGACTTAAATACTTTACCTCTCCTTGTTTCACTTTCCTAATTTATGAAAATAGGGGGTAGATTTGATGATCTAGATGATCCTTTCAGTGCCTTTACCTTAAAGTTGGGTTCTAAGCCATAAAATATTTACTGTGTGCCTGTGTATAGTGCTTCTATCTCTAAAGATATAACGAGCTGTAAGATACCTCCGTATCCTGCCAAAATGTCATAATCCAGCTGGAGGATTAGCAGGTACTAATGTGAAAGTACAGCAAGATTCAAGGCCAAACTTGCTAAATCCTACATGACTGACACAAAAATAAGTGTTATGGGTGAGGAGGGAAAGTCATTGTGTCCCCAAACTATTGACAAATGGATTGACATCCAGACCTTGAGGTTTCAAAGTAAGGAAGAAGTCCCTTGCTTTAATTTGGGTAAGGACAATATTTTTTTTTAAATATTTTATTTATTTATTTGACAGACAGAGATCACAAGTAGGCAGAGAAGCAGGCAGAGAGAGGAGGAAGCAGGCTCCCGGCTGAGCAGAGAGCCTGACGTGGGGCTCCATCCCAGGACCCTGGGATCATGACCTGAGCAGAAGGCAGAGGCTTAACCCTCTGAGCCACCCAGGCGCCCCTGGGTAAGGACAATATTAAGAGAACAAATGTGGTGCGTATTGCTAAAAGGGGAAAGCTCATATAAAAAAAAAAAGCAATTGAAAGGAAGAAAAGTGTGGGCGGTAGAGGTGGTGCTCATTCAGTTTAAAGCTAATGTAGAGTTTATTATGGAAAATCTGTAATAAAAGAATTCAAACTTTTTTTTTCCACTTGTTTCAGGGTTCTGTATTCATTGACTGTGGAATGAAAATAAAAATCAAAGCAAAGCTTTAAAAGGATAGAGATATGTAGGCTAATGGACAATTTGTCTGAGGGAATGGCTTTTAAGGCTGAAATTTCTCTGTGTGTATTTTTTCCTCAGAATTTAATGTTTTTAAAGATGGTGCCCTGTGAGTTACCATGACAACCTGTAGATATCCTCTTTAGAAGGCTAAAGCTACAGATCTCAGCTCAAAGTATTGTGTCCATACACTTTTAGAAAAAGCCTGTTGATGCACCGTAGATGGGCTGAACCAAACATGGAGTGGTCACCGCTATTATGGTGTATTTCTTTGAAATACTTCAGCGTGGCTGAAGCTGCTTCTACAGTGTTATGTCTAACACCCTCCCTCTCTTTTCATCGTTACCTTTGCAATCTGAAGCATACTTTATTTTCTTCATTTTCGTTTCTTCTTACTTCATACTTCATAAACTTCTCCCAAGACAAGCAAAAGTAAAGGCTAAATCTCATTTCCTGTTTTACATGCTTCTTTGAAAAGAGAAAAGAGATTCAAGTGTTGTTGGTTATACTGCTATTTTAGAGTTATTCTTTGTCATTGGGCTGCATTTTCTCAGGATAGTATCCTCAGTCACAAAGCTGGGCAAAGAATGAGAACTCATTTATAGTTGTGAAGAAAAGGACTGGAAGGTATAGATGAAGTGAGAGTTCTCCAGAGCTTGGTTTTCTGTCACCTTTGTAGTGAAGGTAGGTGCCTGGGGCAGAATGATTATAGAAACTGCTAAGCAGTTGCCTTTGTAGACAATCAAGTTCAGTAAATTCCCTGGAGAGAATAATGATTGTGATGACATGTCATTAATGTGTTTTTACTGATTAAACATGGGGTGGGAATTGAGATACTTAGTTGAGTAATTAAAAACAAATCTCTTCAAATAGTTCAAGTAAATGAAACATTAAAAAAAAAGAACTGGAAAAAACAAACAAACAAAAAACCACTATTTAGGGCCACCTGTGCAGCTCAATCCATTGAGGATCTGCTTCAGCTCAGGTCATGATCCGGGAGTCCTGGGTTTGAGCCCAAAGATGACAAGATCCCTGCTCAGTGGGGAGTCTGCTTCTCCCTGTCCCTCTGCCCCTCCCCCCAGCTCATGCTCTCTCTCTCACTCTCTTTCTCAAATAAGTAAAAACCATTTAAAAAAACCCCAAAGCTCCCCCACAATTTAAAAAAGATATTGATAATGCTCACTGCTTGCTCTGATTATTATGTAAGTAGTCTGAAACTTAGACTGTAGGATGCTACTGAGTGGGCAAGTGACATGGAATACAGTGACATGAATTTGATTTTTTTTTCAAAGTTTCATTAGGTACCTCTGCCTTATTTTTTTTTTAAGATTTTATTTATTTATTTGAGAGAGAGAATGAGAGAGCACATAAAAAGAGGGAGAAGCAGGCTCCCTGCTGAGCAGAGAGCCATTTTGGGGTTCAATCCCAGGACTCTGGTTATCATGACCTGAGCTGAAGGCAGATGCTTAACCTACTGAGGCACCCAGGTGCCCTAGGTATCCCCGCTTTGGTGAACGGGTCATTTCATTGCATTTATAAGGATAGATTTGGATTTTAATATCACATGGGCAGCTGAACCCTGCCAGACCAGAAGCATCCTGTAGCCCCATTCATAGTCATTGATGGAATGTGATGCATTCAACTCTCTCAGAGGCTTAGTGTTTTGTGGTTTACGGCCTTGGTAATCTCATGTTTTGAGGATGTCAGATTATTTGGTGAGTGTGAAATAATTTGCCCTGTTTTCAGTGATTTTTTTCTGTTATGATGAGGATTATTATTTTGCAATAAAGACTGAGTTATCTAAACATTGAGTACCCAATGGGTTTTACTTGTAAGAATAATCGTTTAAGTATATGTTACATGATTGCTGTGCAAGAACTTAATGAGAATAGGTGAGCAGTCATAATTTGGTGTAATTAATGAAGCAAAAGGTCTTGTTAGGTTGTTTAACTAATGTTAAACTGTTGAAGTAATTGGGCTGAATTTTATGGGCTTTGGTGTTGTCTTAGTGTAAATCGCTGTTCATAAAAGTTCATGGTAATTATGTTTTTTACCTATGAGAATTCATTTAACAAGTGACTTTTCCAGAATAAATTATCTTCATGAAGCAGAGAAAGATTGTGCTCACCAAATTCGCTTAGGTAAATGAAGAAAGGCTTAAAAGAAAAGTCTGCATTACATTTCAAAAAGTACTGCTCCTGAAAAATGAACAATGATTCAGTTAGAAGAATATACATCTCAATACATCTCAAAATTCAACCAGTGAAAGCTGTTTTACCAAATTGGCAAACATTACCAACATCATCAGATGAGGCGGAGTAGTATTAGGCGAGATAAAGCTCAGGTCCTAGTGTCTTTCTCCTTCCCTCTTCTGTCTCTCGTTCTTTCTTTCTCTCTCATGATGCTGCAAAGCAACCTGCAACATGACAGGTCGTTTTATACAGAATGGCCTGATGTAACAGTGAGAAAGACATAGAATGAGCAATTGACAATAACGGTATTTAATTCATCACTAAAAATTTTACTTGGAAGTCTAACAGAAAACGTGAATTTTACCTTGTCACTCTTTCTAAATATTCATGAGAAATAGCACTTGCAATTATGAAGTGTATGAGCAGTCCATTCCCAAAGGCAAACTGAAAACATTTCTGTCCTGTGAAGATGTTAACAGACCAACAATCGTTACTGGTGAGAAAGGAGAACGGATTCAGAGTTAATGGAAAAGAGGAGAGGCTCTGGGTTGTTTTTTGTTTGTTTGTTTTTAGCTGGGTATAATGTTATTATTATTTTTTTTAAGATTTTCTTTATTTGACAGAGATCACAAGTAGGCAGAGAGGCAAGGAGAGAGAGAGAGGGAAGCAGACTCCCTGTTGAGCAGAGAGCCCCATGCAGGGCTTGATCCCAGGACCCCAAGGTACCGGAAGGCAAAGGCTTCAACCCACTGAGCCACCCAGGTGTCCCAGGGCACTGGGGTTTGAAAAAAAGTTAGGAGTTACGTTTTTCCCCTTGTAAAAGGAATACATGTTTGTATTCAGCATTTACTATTTATCTCCCTTTTTTGACAGCAGCTTCAATTTTTATTTGGGAATCTGTGTCTTCCAGTTTTCATTCCACTTGGTATGGGTATGGCTCCAACAGAGACTTAGGACAGAGCACAGAGACCCGAGTTGATCAGCGCTCAGCATTCTCCCGACATGCGATTCGTTTATTTTGAGCACATGACTTAAGGCGGACCAATCAGAATGGATTTTAGAAGTTTTGCTGTGCAGGTGGACTTGAACTTAAAATATTTAACTCCTAGAATTGGGACCCCAAGAACTCCTTTCTGAGAAGGAGTCAACACAGAAAATATAATTTAGGGGAAGAGAAATAGAATCCTAATAAACTACTTTGAGCTCCTGTATTTAGCCACCCTTGAGGCAATGCTTATTCCAGAACCACTGTGTTATGAAAGCCAATAAATTTTCTTTATTTCTTAAGTTAGTTGGGCTGAACTGTGGCAAGTAAACCTAAGACATACATTGCTCACCACAGGAAAATTGGAAAACACAGGAAGGTGCAAAAAAATTATAATCACTTCTGATTCAATTTTGATGTATTTATTTTCTATTATTTTGTTGATCCATAAGCAGAGGTAACTTTGGTTACAATTTTGATGTATTTTTCCATTCTTTTTTTTTATCACTGCATAAATATAAAAATTTTAGCCAATTCAGGATTATTTTTACATGTATGGATATATGTTTTTAACATATGGATACACACACACACACACACACACAAATATAATGTTAAATTATAATACTTTTCTATCCTTGCTCTCACCTAACATTGTGTCAGAAACATTTCCCTATTTCATTAATATGGTTTTTAATAGTGGAATGATATTCTTAGTACATATAAATGATCATTGATTTAACTTTTCCATTGTTTTTGGACATTTAGGCTTTTTCCATTTTTTAAAAGATTTTATTTATTTATTTGACAGAGAGAGAGAGAGACAGTGGGAGAGGGAACACAAACAGGGGAATGGGAGAGGGAGAAGCCTTCTTACTGAGCAGGGATCCCAGGACCCTAGGATCTTGACCCCAGCCAAAGGCAGATGCTTAATGACTGAGCCACAAGGGCACCCAGACTATTTCCTTTTTTTTTTTTTAAGCCTGGTTGTTTATGTTGTTGGTAAGTAAATACTTGACCAATTTTCTATTTCTTTGTGTTGGTTTCCTAGCAGGGGTATTATGGACCTTAAATGGATGCATTTTTTTTTTTTAAGATTTTATTTATTCAGTTGACAGACAGAGATCACAAGTAGGCAGAGAGGCAGGCAGAGAGAGAGAGAGGAGGAAGCAGGCTCCCCGCTGAGCAGAGAGCCCGATGCGGGGCTCGATCCCAGGACCCTGGAATCAGGACCTGAGCCGAAGGCAGAGGCTTAACCCACTGAGCCACTCAGGCTCCCCAAATGGATGCATTTTTAAAGGACTCCTGATATATATATCAACCTGGTTTTCAGAAAGGTTATACTAATTTGTATTGCCAAGAACCCTGCCAAGCTAGGGTATCATTATTTTTTATCATAGTTACTAATTTAATAAGCTCTTGTATTGTTATATTAGAATTTTTTAAAATTCACTTTTGGGAGGTTGAATATTATTTTTTCATATGCTGTTGATCATTTGCATTTCTCTAGTGAATTGATATTCCTGTCCCTTTCCTGTTTTTTTAATCAGCATTTTAGTTCTTTTTTTTTTCTTATTGATTTTAGCCTTCTATTTTTCAAAATTAGTGATTATAATAAGTCGTTTTGCACTGTTTTCTATTTTAGGACCTACTGGTGTATCACAATGGAACCTTGAGACTGTCAACTCCTCTGATTCCAAACTAACCACACAATAGTTTTTTCCTATCTAAAAGCAACTGATTTAGCTTCTGAAATCAAAACCTCAGATCAACTTTTCTGTAAAACTAGGGGATCAGGCAGTGAGTTTAACACCAAAAGCTCAAACATGCATCTTCAGCTTTGCCCACTGTTACTGATTTAACTGCACGAAGAAAAGTTGTGTCCTGTTCATTACGTGACGTTGTAGTTTACAGATGTGATTTTTATTTAAGGCATTTATTCCATGTAAAATCCTGCTGGAGGGTTTGAAACACTCTTTCTTCCCATAAACTGTCATCTGCCCACTTGCAATTTTATTTACTAGAAAAAACACATTCTGTTTTCTGAGGGTAATGTTGATTTTCTTTTTTTCCCGAATAGCAGCATAACACCTTGTCAGCTCTTACTCAAAAGGTTGTTTCCTCATATTTTGATGTTAGATCATTTCCCAGGGATGAGAGAGAGGGAGACAACTTCTAAACACCAGTCTACAAAATCTCTACTTTCAAAACCTACTTTTATTGACTGAGTAAACTTGGCAGTGGATTTTATTGCTGTATGGTACAGAAATCTTAATCTAAAGGAGGAGAAGCCAGGGAGGGGGCGGAGGAGGGGGGAGGTTGGAGAGAGGAATGAAAAAGCTTACTCAGTTAAAACGTTTATGAAAAGCCAAAAAAATCTCAGCTCTACTTTTTTTCTTCTGATGAAATCCTAATTGCTAACAAAGACTTGCTAATTTCACTATGATAACCCATAGCATAGGTGATGTGTAATTTTCTAATAAAATATATCTCTTTTATTACTTTCTTGACCCCCACCTAGTAATTTATAATCTAAAGGGGTTTAAAAAGTGACAGTCTTGGGGTGCCTGGGTGGCTCAGTGGGTTAAAGCCTCTGCCTTCGGCTCAGGTCATGATCCCAGGGTCCTGGGATCGAGCCCCGCATCAGGCTCTCTGCTCAGCGGGGAGACCCTGCTTCCTCCTCTCTCTCTGCCTGCCTCTCTGCCTACTTGTGATCTCTGTCTGTCAAATAAATAAATAAAATCTTCTAAAAAAAAAGTGACAGTCATTTCAGCACAGTATTTAGTGCTGTTCCCTGTATTTAGATACAATAATGGGGTTAGAACATTGTTCCTCAGTGTGAATTACCACAAAACCTGAGCACTTCCCGTGACATTTTCCTCACTGTTTGTCTTTGATATCTTGGTTTTATTTTATTATAATATTTGTTAAAATTTCCTTTTTGGAAAGTTAAAAAGCATGTCAGGAAGAAGTATAAAATCTTTTCTTTCTCATGGCTTCAGCATATATTTTGGCCCTGATCAGCTTAGATTGGATTTGATATCATTCTTTGTAATTTATTAATATAATATAAATATTATTTATAAATATGTTTCGGTTTCAAATTTCCTGAGAAGACAGGTAAGCAAGCCAATAATTACAATAGAGTGTGAGGGATGTTATTGGTTCATTGAAGAAGAGACAATTAGGATTTATGAAGTCAAAAGAAAGACAGAAATGCTTATTTCCTTGTTTTCCCCTGTTGTGGCCTCAGAGCTGTTGGTTTCCTTCTGCCTCCTCCGTTTCTCCAGCCTGAAGTACATCAAGGGGTTGATTTCCCCTCAAAGCCAGAAAAGAGGCAATAATAGATTTAAAGGGATATGGAGTGGTGATACAGATAGGTGAGCCTAGAAGCAGCAGAACTGTGGGGCTGGATTCATGACCAGGTAAGGAGAAAGAGGGAGGGAAATGGATTGGGGGATCTGTTAGGAAGAAGGAGAAAAACCTTAGAGAATTCAGAAGGGGAAGACTGGAGAGACTCTGGCTAGGTGCTTCATAGAATGGGGTAAAACCCTGTGCAGAGAGAGGTCTCAGGACTGCTTTGCTGCCTTAAGCCTAGGTCCCCGCAGGATGAGTCCTGACTCTTCCCTCTTCCCATTCACCCCATTGCTAGCTCCCATTAATTTTATGCTCTTAGTACATCCCAGTGCATCCTCTCCTCACTATCCTCACCACCAGTGCAGTTCTGGCCTCATGTCATTCCTGGATGAACTCCAGCCTCTCACTCTCTGAGCCATGGTTCTTTCTACACTGGAGACCTTTTTCTGAAATGCAAATCAGATCATATCACCCCTGCTTTGAAGTCATTTTAAATGAACAAAAAACTTGAATAGAAATTTCTCCAAAGAAAATGTACAGTAATCACATGAAAAGATGTTTACCATTGCAATCATTAGGGAACTAGAAATCAAAACCACAATGAGATGGCACATCACACCCATTAGGATGACTATTATTAAAACAACAACAAGCAGAAAACATTGAGTATTGATGAGGATGTGGAGAACCTGGAACCCTTGTGCACTGGTGGTGGGAATGTAAAATGCCTCAGCTGTTGTGGAAAACAGTAGGGGTGGTCCTCAAAAAAAAAAAAATTAAACAGGGGCGCCTGGGTGGCTCAGTGGGTTAAGCCTCTGCCTTCAGCTCAGGGCATGATCTCAGGGTCCTGGGATGGAGCCCTGCATCAGGCTCTCTGCTCAGCAGGGAGCCTGCTTCTCCCTCTCTCTCAGCTTGCCTCTCTGCCTACTTGTGATCTCTGTCTGTCAAATAAATAAATAAATAAAATCTTTAAAAAAAAATTAAACATATAATTGCCACTTGATCCAGCAGTTTCCCTTCTGGGTATGTGCCTCAGAGAACTGCAAGCAGGGACTCAGTGAGGTTTCAAGTCCCATGTTCATCACGACATTTATTCACAATAGTCAAAATGTGGAAACAGCCTAAGTACCCTTGCAATGATGAATGGATAAACAAAATATGGTACACGAATACAATGGAACAGTATTCAAACTTAAAAAGGAAGGAAATTCTGACATGTGCTATAACATGCATTGAACCTTGAGGACATTAAGTGAAATGAAACAGTCCTGAAAGGACTAACATTGGGCGATTCCACCTCTATGAGGGACCTAGATAGTTAAACTTATAGAGAGAGAAAGTCAAGTGGTGATTGCCAGGGGATGGGAGTGGGTAGTGGGGACAACTGTTTAATGACTAGAGAATTTTAGTTCTGGAAGATGAAAAAGATTCTGGAGATGGATGGTGGTGGTGATGGTTGTCCAACCATGTAAATGTACTTAACGTCCCTGAACTGAATGCTGCCACCAAACCTAAAAATGATTACAATGGCAAATGTTACGCTGTGTGTATTTTACAATAAAAAAAATCACTTTGTGGCCTTCCATTAATTTTAGGATTAAAAACCCAGTTTGTTAGCATGATATGTCTATCTTTCAGGATATGGGTCCCAGCTCATTTCTCTGGCTTGTCATTTTGCTTGGTCCAGACCTCTACTGCTTGGCCCTTCCCTGTCCTGGACGACTCAGCTCGGGCTTTATCCCTTTCTCTGGCAGATCGTCCCTGATCCATCTCACATGTCCCCCAATACTGGGTCTTACCCTCATCGCGGGTTGGTGAACCTCCTCTTTGCTATCATAGCCCCCTGTGTACACCTCCATCTATCATATTGAATTCAAAATTTAAAAATTTGTCCTTATCAGTAAACCCCCATTAGGCTATTAACAACTTGTGGTGGGGAGGGGATTGTCTTTTATCTATTTTGCACCCCTGCCTAGAACATGGCCTTATACCCTGTAGATGCTGAATATATAATTTGCTCTCCGAATGAAGGAATATAGCTCATTGGGGAAGAAAGGGAAATTTTGCAATTTGAGCTTAAACATTCTATCTATAAACAGGAGTAATAATAGCACTTACATCTTAGGATTTTTGAAGAGTGATGTGACATTGGTAACATTGGTAAAACATTTAGAAAAACACCTGACCCATAATAAGTACTCAGTAAATGTTAGATATTATTATTCACTTTTATTATCGAATGACCTATGAAACCTTTAAAATAAGATTTTCATATTCCCTTTAGAATAAGGATTGTTAAAGGGACTGATGGGGTAGAAATTAGCAAGCAAATGACAGAGACAGACACCAATCCCTCTGGATTCCAGGCTCCTCTATGGTTTATCTTCAGAATTGGTGACAGGCATGCCTGCTTGATCTGAGCAGAGAAGTGGTGGTATGGAGGGCTCCTACTCTGAACCAGCCTTTCCTCATAGGATTGTGGCTTAAACCACCCCCGCCCCCAGCCTGTCAGCCTCAACAATACCCAACCTCTCTCAGAGGTGGCGCCTCCCTTGGGTAGGATGAGGACTTTCCTTAGGAGGATGACTCTGGGGGTAAATTGCCCTTCCCGCATGAAGATTGCTAGTGTACCTGACAGCCCGATCTCCCACCAAACCTTCCTCTCATGGCTCAATAACTCGGGTCCTGCCAAGCAGCTAGAGTTCCCATTTGGGTCTCCTCTACTCCATCAGGGTAGTTTCTTGAGTCTGATTCTGAATAGAGAATATGCTCAGGACTGGACTTGTTGCCAGGTCCCTCCCAGTTTTGCCAAGTTTATTTTTTTCTCATTTCTCCAAAATGCACAAAATGTGTATCAAAGAGACATATGTCAAAGAATACTTAAAAAAAATCACAGTGCGATTTATGCTGGTGACCTCTTTCCTTGCCCAGTTAGAGCTCAGGGAAAGTCTGAGGAGATATCCAAACTTATGTTTCGTATGTGGGTCAGAGGTATTTATTTTAGCCTAAAGAAAATCGAGGAAGATCCTGGAAGAAGATCTTGGGGGAAGAAATGACTTCACCTGAAAGCACACAGAGGGTGTTCTGAGAAAGCTCAAATGTAGGAGCAGAAAGATGGCTTGACCTGGCCTCCTTGCTGTTGTGATAGAATGGAAGCAGGATCAACAGCCTGGAGACCAAAAAGGTAAGCATTCTGGAAGGTTCTGTGGCATTACTAATTTCTCAATGATTGTTTTTCTCAAGTGATTAGACTAAAAGTCTGAAAACTTTTAGTGCTTGACTTTGGAGCCATAAGGAGGGAGGAAACTATGAGAACTACAGCTCTTTGCATTGCTTGTCGTGTGTGGGGCTGTGGGGGGGGGTTGGGGGTTGTCCAGTGGGTTACAAAGTGAAGAGAAAAGAAGAGCAAGTCACAGCCATGACAAGGTAAAAGAAAAAGCAAATCCCGGTGGCCCTAGAGCTTACCTATGGAAGGACATACTTGCGTGGTTCCCAAGTGAGCACTATATGTCAGTCAGCTCAAGAACAGCTCTCAGGGGGCGCCTGGGTGGCTCAGTGGGTTAAGCCGCTGCCTTCGGCTCAGGTCATGATCTCAGGGTCCTGGGATCGAGTCCCCGCATCGGACTCTCTGCTCAGCAGGGAGCCTGCTTCCCTTCCTCTCTCTCTGCCTGCTTCTCTGCCTACTTGTGATCTCTGTCTGTCAAATAAATAAATAAAATCTAAAAAAAAAAAAAAAAAAGAACAGCTCTCAGCACTACAAGGGGGCAAGAACTCACTTATGGGTGTTCATGAAACTTCTGGTTGTCCCGTAAACTGATTGGAAGGAAATGTGATCTTCCTTCCCCATCATTTTCCTTTCACACTCTTTATGGTGGCAAAAGCCACGGTTCCCCCTGCCGTTGCCCTGATAGGACACTGTTGGGTGGTGGTGTGGCTCTGATGTCCCTTGAGCAGGCAATCAAAGGTTATGGGGGGAGCAGGGGAAGCTCTGTCCTCTGCAGGATGCATGGAAGATGGAGTTGAAAAGAAAATAAGACGGAAGAGAGCAATGGTATAGACATTTAAGTCTGGATGTGTCCAGGACTATTCAGGGGAGGATATTCAGCCCAGGGCAGAGACCATAGGACTGGCACACATCCTACCCACTCACCTATTTCACTCTGACAGCTGTCATCTCCATTCAACCTGAGACAACCTAGAGAGCAGGGCATTACATGCTTTATTGCATTATCCAGGCCATTGCTCCCCTCTATTAGTAAGGACATCGACCATAGTTACGTCTGATGCTATATCTATTATGATTTAGACTCTGCCTACATGAATATAGAAGAATTGGGTCAGACTGAAATTTACTAAGTCCTACAAGTAAAATTTTTGCAAACTGTGTATGTTAAAGGTCAGAAAATAGGTCAGTGAAATCCAAGATAATAGGAGCTGTCTAATCTGGTATTCATACATTATTTGAATAAATAAGCCAGAATGATAAATCCCATAATCATATTTGTTATGGCTATGGTTTTATATATTCAGTATTAATTTGTATGACAATTTCAGGTTCATATTGAAGCATTAATTTTAATACTTCGATACAAAGTCAAACTTATATACATAATTGAAAGAGTAAATAACTGCGGAGTCCAATGTTAGTAAAATACTTTTTACTGTTGTTGTTCAGGTGATAGATAAGCCTTTTCCTTCTCCTTTATCTAAATATTAGTGTTGTCTTTAACTCATTTATAGTACACATAGTTTAATCTTTTAAAGAACATGAGTTCTGATATATTTACTTTTATATGTTCATGCGCAGTCCTGAAATGAGAAAAGAATCTTTATTATAGATAGCAAGATTTCATTGTGATTAACTCTTGTCATTTGATGTTCGTGAGAAGCAGGGTAAAGGGTGCTGAGTCAGAGATTTTTTACTTTCCATCTTCCTTTTCTGAACAATAAAATAGTTTTGTATCTCAGAAGTTCCCAACAATTAAACAAATCGAAGCATTAAATATGTATTTAAGTGTGATTCTAAACCATCTGACATAGAGAAAAGGGACAATATTTTGTGTTGTTAGATTAGATTCTGAATCTCTAGCACTTGTATTTATAACTTAAATGACGGGAAATATTAAAAATGTTAAAGAAAACTAAGAATTGTCTACAACTTTTATTTTGAACAGTCTTTTATAAGAAATTTAAGAAGAGATTCCATTTCTTATAAATTTAATATACGTTTAATGTATATTAAAACATGTACTATAAAATTTTCATTTTTTAATACTCAATAGAAGCCAACATGGATTCAAAGGACAAATACTAGACTAAGGGAAATATTTGCATTGGTTATAGATGTGATAGACAACAGTATAACCAGTACATTTGCTATCTAGCCGCAGAAAGATCTTTATAAATTAAATCATGTCAGTCTTTTGATGAAAACTCTCCCTGGCTCACCATTTTGCTGAGTAACAGCCAGCATCATTACCACAGCTGAGGAGGTCCAGCATAATCTGATGGGCAGAGACTTCCTGCCTTCACCACCTGCCTCCAAGCCCCTGCTTTTGCCCACTTGGGCCCTGCCATATTGGTTCCTTCCTGTTCTGTGGACATACAGTATCTGCTGCCATTTCAGAGCCTTGCCCTCCTGCTGATCCTTCCCTTTGGGATGCTCTTCCCAAAGGTGTTCCCTTGGTTCCACCTGAAGATCTTTGCTCAAGATCTTTGCTGTGCTGTTATCCATTCCCTGAACAACCTACAAAACAGAGTCGCCTCCTTCATCTGGGCTCTCCCTTCCCACTGTTTTGTTTTCTCTTTGGTACTTTGACATATTCCTCCTATTCTTGTTTATTTGATGTTAGGTTGTCTCTCTTCACTAAGCATTACATTTCAATGAACTCAGGGATTTTGTTCATGGCTCTATCCCTTGTCTACAGAAGTGCCCTGAATATAGTAGCTTTTATAAGCTGATGAGAAAAATATTAAAATACAATGGAAAAGTGCCTATAAAACTCACAGAAAAAATCTAAGTGGTCAATAATTATATGGCAAGTGCTTATACTTGCAGAAGTAAAGAAAATATACAGTAAAGGAGTAAAATACCCCACACTTACCCATCAAACTGGCAAGAAGGTTGAAATGCAATGCTGTCCAGTGCTATCAGATACGTGAACAAGGGGGCTCTCTCCTAGATGCATGGTGCATGCAGGATATGCTGCTACACTTTGGGAAAAGAATCTGCCAGTATTTTTTGAAATGAAATATATACATATTTAGGGAGGGTCTGGGATTCATGGGGCCCAAAGCTTACATCACATTACCTTCATTCATTTAACTTTTCATTCATTATTCTTTAAAAAAAGAATGGAACATTACAAGCTCAAGACTAAGTCTGGGAGCATTTAAGGGGCATGTGCAACCAGGGCTTTGAAGCTCAAGTTTGTTAGCTTCCTAGCAAATCCTCCCCCATTGAACATACCTTCTGACTACAGCCCCACTTCTAGGAAGGAATAAAGAGTAAGAGGAACAAGGAATAAGGGTTCTAGTGCTTAAAAGATGCGTGTGTAAGGCTATTTACCGCAGCATTATTTGTAGTGGAATAGAAATTAGTGACGATCTTAATGTCTATCAATAATGTGAAGTTCAAATAAATATAGTACATCCATTCCATGTATTTCTGTTAGGCTATTAAAAACAATATCTATGCTATATTTATACAAGGAAAATAGTTACAAAATAATGTACTATATAGTATAATCCAATTTTGATAAAATCAAGAGAAAGGAGAAAAAACAAGAGTAACACCACATCTGTCCTTCTGTGTATATACTTATATAGAGTCTGTGTGCATGTGTGTGTGTGTGTGTGTTTGTGTGTATAACACAAAAGTATCATAAGATATGGATTATTAATATTGGGAATTTCAGGTCAGGAGTTGGGGTGGTAATGGATGGAGGAATGGTTAGTAAATTTTTCTTTATACATTCTTGAATAATTTAACTAGTTTCAAAGATTACATTCATACTTTCATCCATAGTTTTATTGAGATATAATTGAGATATAATATTGTGTAAGTTTAAGGTATAAAACATTTAAGTGAAGCCACTTATATATGGCAAGATTATTACCACCATAGCATTAGCTAACAACCTCCATCCCATCACATAATCATCCGTGTGTGTGGGTGTGGGTGTGTGCGTGTGTGGTGAGAACACTTAAGATCTACTCTCATAGCAGCTTCCAAGTATATAATATAGTACTATTAGTTATGCTTACCATGCTGTACATTAGATACCCAGAACCTGTTAACCTTATAACTGGAAGTTTATACCCTCTTATCAGTATCTCCTCATTTCCCCCATCCCTTAGCCTCTGGTAACCGCCATTCCATTCTCTGTTTCTAAGAGTTCAGTACTTTTTAGATTCCACATGTAAGTGAGACCATACAGTATTTGTCTTTCTCTGACTTATTTCACTTAGGATAAGGCCTTCACATTCCTTCCTGTTGTTGCAAACAGCAGGATTTCCTTCTTCCTCATAGCTGAATAATATCCGATTGTGTGCGTGTGTGCGTACACATACACATACCACATCTCTGTCCATTCATCCATTGACAGACACCTGGATTATTTCCATGTTTTGGCTACTGTAAATAGTGCTGCAGTGAACATGGGGATACAGATAGCTCTTTGAGATCCTGTTTTCATTTCCTTTGTATATACGCCCCAAACTGGACCTGCTGGATGCTATGGTAGTTCTATTTTTAATCTTTTCGAAAAACCTCTGAACTGTTCTCCTCAGTAGCTGCACCAATTTACATTCCCACCAACAGCCCACAAGGATTCTTTTCTCTCCATATCCTTGTTAGCACCAATCTCCTGTCTAACCCATTTATACTTTTCTTTTTTTAAAAAAGATTTTATTTATTTATTTGACAGGGAGAAAGAGATCACAAGTAGGCAGAGGGGCAGGCAGAGAGAGGTGGGGAAGCAGCCTCCCTGCTGAGCAGAGAGCCGGATGCGGGGCTAGATCCTGGGACCCTGAGATCATGTGGGTTAGATCCTGGGACCCTGAGATCATGACCTGGGCTGAAGGAAGAAGCTTAACCCGCTGAGCCACCCAGGGGCCTCATACTTTTATAATTTAAGAAAAGGAATAAAAATTTTAAAAGAAAAAAGAGAAGAAGGTCCTCTCATTAGACGTAGTGATGTCTTTTTGGTGGGAATGGTGATACTGATAAAACACGTTGGACTTGTTGCTCGTGGGCAGAGAGCCGGAGAAATGGCAGCCCTTCTCTCAGGAAACAAACAGAGACAGGAGAAACATTAAGAAATGAAATGTTTGGGGTGTTCATTGAGGAAACAATAAAATGCAAGCCATGCTTTAAAGGAATGGATGATGAAGTACAAGATAATATTACAGCAGAGAATTGGCATAATCATCAATAACAAACAAGCAGTTTGAAAGGCAACTCCTGAGTCAGTGTCCTCAAGAGGGGTGAACACGCAAAGGTCAAGAAAGACACTGACCAGAAACACTAATTATGATAAAGAATCAATGTTATTTATTTATTTATTTATTTTTTCGAGAGAGAGAGAGTGAGAGAGAACCCATGGGGGCAGGGTATAGAGGGAGAGAGAGAATCCCAAGCAGGCTCCATGCATTGCACAGTGCCTGACACAAGGCTAGATCTCCCAACCCCAATGTCATGATCTGAGCTGAAATCACGAGCTGGATGCCCTACCAACTGGGCCACCCAGGCACCCCAATACAGTATCAATATTAATGAAGTTTCATCACATGTCAGTGCTGTGGCCTAGCTGATTTAATTTTCAGACTGCCTGTGAAATGGGCACTCTTATTATACCCATTTTACAGAAGGGGTGATTATTTTACATGATTAGAAAGTGGTGGAGCAAAGACTCAAATCCAGGCCTATCTGATCCAAGTCCTTGAGCTTAATTACTATGATAATTGGCCTTCTAGGAGTATAAGAGCTATATGTATTTTTTTTTGATACATGCATTTTTTAAAGGATCTTATAACTACCAGGCAGGAGGTATTAAACAGTTAATAAAAGGAGGCTGAGCTGGCCTAAAAAAGTACTTTCTATTAAAAACATGCAGTGTCAGAGATATCAAATGTGTAACTTTGTGTAAAAAGTGAGTCACATTTGATTCACCATTCGTCCTGCACCAAGGGACTGATGAATTCTAACAGCAGCACAGAGCATAGATTAAGAAATTGGTTTTATTGGACAAGAGGAAACTTACAGAAGCCAAGGGTCAGCAAGAAAAGAGAAGGATCATCCTTATATCTGTCTAACAAGAGCCAGGCCCAGAACACCTGCAGTGTGGGCCTATATACACACGGGATTACACCTCTACAGTTTCCGTTCTTATAGGATGAACATACTTATTGGGAGCCACATTTGTTGGGCATATGACATGGGTACAAGGAAGGCTCTGGAACTTCCAACTTCAAAGCACATAAGTTTGGTTGGAGAGTCAGACAAGGAAGCAGATATTGTGGTTATGATGTAATCGTTATGACAAAGGCATGTTCTGGGGCCTCAGGGTGTAGAAGAAAGGCATCTGATCCAATTTTGTACAGTTCAGGAGAAGCTTCTGGAAAGAGGTCTTTTTTTTTTTTTAAAGATTTTATTTATTTATTTGACAGACAGAGATCACAAGTAGGCAGAGAGGCAGGCAGAGAGAGAGAGAGAGGAGAAAGCAGGCTCCCCTCAGAGCAGAGAGCCCGACACGTCGCTCGATCACAGGACCCTGGGATCATGACCTGAGCCAAAGGCAGAGGCTTAACCCACTGAGCCACCCAGGTGCCCCGAGAGGTCTTTTTCAATATGAATCTTTACCTCATCTGTTTGAAGTTAGGTGAATGGACCAAATGACCTCTTTGGCCCTTCCTTACACAAAGTTCTATGACACGGAGCACAGGGAATGGAGTACATGAAAAAGAGGACTTCACCTTAACTATTAGGTTTCCCCAGCAAAGAGAAGAGAACAAAAGGACTTTGAAGGGACACAAGAGAGATTGGGCTAGGATGACAACTCTTTAGGGGTTTGTTGGAAGCTTCCCAGATTAAAAAATTCTAGACTAAGGAGGGGCAATAAAAATGCTACCCACTCCAGTAACTAACTGCTAGTTTGTGTGTGTGTGTGTGTGTGTGTGTGTGTGTGTGTGTTTAATATTTTATTTATTTGACAGACAGATCAGAAGTAGGCAGAGAGGCAGGCAGGCAGAGAGGGGGAAGCAGGCTCCCCGCTGAGCAGAGTGCCCCACATGGGGCTTGATTCCAGGACCCTGAGATCACGACCGGAACTGAAGGCAGAGGCTCAACCCATTGAGCCACCCAGGTGCCCCCTAACTGCTAGTTTTAATGGGATACCCAACTTTGTCAGAGCTTCTAGAATGGAAGAGTTAACTACATGCTGGTGTGAAGTGACTCAGTCTGGAGAAGGGTATGGAAAATGAGGTCTTCCTCCGATCCTCCCTGGACTCTGGAATTTCTATTCCACCTGCCACTTGTTTCTTTCTAGTGAATCGGAAAACACACAGCCTTCTGGACCATCAGACTGAGTTAGTGGTCATTTCAAAGCCATCGGCCAAGAAAATGAAATTGTTTATACATCCTTTCTGTGGTGTTGCCTTCAAATTTGTTGATTAAAAAGGAAGGAAAAAAAATAATGACCTAAGTGAACACAGGAGGAGGATGGAGGGATAGAACAGATGATATTTATGACTGACTGAGAATTTCAATCCCAGCAGCTAAAATGATGAACTTGGGATCACTGGAAATGGGAATAGTTGACTTAACAGATGGTAGGCGGCTCTCATCAGGGAAGTCTGTTCTGAGCATGAGCCTAATTGAGTAGTTCATATCTGTATAAATTAACATTTTTTTAAAGCTATGTTATTCTCAGGAGAATTTTCAGGGTAAACATTTAGAGTTTTCCAGGTCTTTTCATTGGAAAATGTATCACTGGACAAAGGTTAATTTTGCCGGTTCAGAAACTGTACATTGGAAATTCAAATGGACCATGATCTGTCCTTAAAATGACACAAAAACTGGAGAACTGAAATGCACTTTTTTTCTGGCTTTCATGATGTTCTTCTGTAAGTTCTGTTGTCTGAACAGCTCTTTGGGGCAAACATCTGCCTACTTGAAATCTTATTAGGAAAATAACTTCATTTAAATCTTTCCTCATAGCCCCTCTCATGCAAATTTCAGTGTACAGTCAGGCAGGCTAGGGAAAATTGAAACAATTAAGTATGTCTAAATTAAACTATTTTTTTATTTTTAGGTATATTCTATAGTATTTTTTACATACACCTACACGTTTAACACTGAATATCTGTCATTTTTTTTTTCTTTAGATTCCTTATAATTGGTCCAACAACACCCAGAGCTCATGCAATGCTGTTTTGGAGCTCATAGTTCCTGGGGACCATAAAACTAGACAGTGCTAATAAATTGACATGTTTAAGTCCAAGTGTAAGGATCACTCAGCAGAATGAGAACACTGTTTTATTTCTAAGAGAAGAAAACCATGTAAGGCAGGAGAAAAACAACAACAAAATCTCCTAATGCCAGTTCATAAACATGAAAAGGAAGAGAATTTCATAGTGGACTTTTGATACTTGTAGTTTTCCCATGAATTCTTAGGGTCAAAAAAGAACTTACTGGTAATGTTTGTCATCTGCTCATCAAATAAAAGTCAAATGATCTCTTTTCCCATTTTAAAGTTGCAACAGAAAATATTCGTGCATGGTTAAAAACATTCAAAAAGAATAGAAGGATGTAAAATAGACACTTCTCCCCCAGTCCTTTCAGTCTTCTACCAAGTTTCAGTTCTCTGAAGACACAGGGTTTTTTTGTTGTTGTTGTTTGTTTGTTTTGTTTTTGCTTTTTGTAAAGATTTTATTTATTCATTTGACAGAGAGATAGAGAGAGATTACAAGTAGGCAGAGCGGCAGGCGGAGGGAGAAGGAGAAACAGACTCCATGCTGAGCCTAATGTGGGGCTTGATCCCAGGATCCTAGGATCACGATCTGAATTGAAGGCAGACGCTTAATTGAGCCACCTAGGTGCCCCTGAAGACACAGTTTTTAATTTTGTTTTTTGGTTCTTCCAGTGGCTACCTCTGCACATCTAAATCATGTGATTGTAGCAATACTTCTTTGGGTGCTGAAAAAAATAGTAAATGTACCCAGTAACATCCCCTTGTGAAAGATGAGAAATCCAGCCTACCTAAGCATCTCTCCACTTCTCCCACTTCTCCCTTTTTGTTATGTTATAAAATTTGGATCTTGTTTTGCTTACGTCTGTAGCTCTAAATACTGTGCTCACACCTTTTGTCATCCATCGACTTCAGACAGTACCTCCAGACACTCATTAGGAGAAAAAATACGGCTTTGTTCACTTATATTCCATTCCACTCAAGTGAGGAGGGCCTTTACAACCCAAAGGCTAGGAGCCTCAGCCCTCCTTTGGTGGGTTATCACCTATTTAGAGAAGAGTTTCCCAGATTTCGCTTGGAGGTAAATACCCCATGGTGGGTGCTTGAGAAGTGGTGGGGGTACATATTGACAAGGTTGACTCATAGACAGACATTCAGTAACCACCAGAATTTTGATTTACTTTCCATCCCCTTCTTCCTCTCTCAGTCTGGAGCTCGAGCTTCTCCTGAGTTTACCACAAAGAGTGTTTACAACTTTTGATGCTGAGTGAGGACTTTCTACATTCTCTTTGTCTACAAATAGGATCTTGTTAAATTTCCATCTTGTGAAAATTTATCAAAAATCTCTGGCTGGTCGATAGATTTGTGCTTCTTTGGGTGTGAAGGGAGTGAAATACAAGTACTTGGGTCACCAACTGGAAGGTCTTGATCTTTCCATTTCAATCCTTATTCACCCGTCAAAACTTTCACCTTTCTTTTGCTTGTGTAGAAATTGGAATGAATACAGTTCTGATCATTCAATCCCATTTCAAAGGCATGGAATGTCTTCCCAAGAAGGTCTTCACCCTTTCCTTGTTCTTCAGTACCAAACAGATGAACTATAGCCTTGCTTCCCACTATTTCTTCATGTACCCTTTGCGCCCATCAAATTGAATTGCTCACAATTTCCTGAAACTAACTTTAATTTCCTACTTTTATGCTTTTGTTCTGCTGTTTTCCTGTCACCCCCTGGAATGTTTTGTCACCTCCATATCTGCCCCTCTAGACACTAGCTCACTTGCAGAAGTGCAAGTCAAAGATTAGCTACTTTGATGAGTTTTCTCTGACCCCAGCCAGTTCCCCTCTCTTACTCCTCTGTGATCTCACAGCATATTTGTAGAAGTTAGCACCTCTCTGTGGGATTTATCACATTCACTTTCAGTTGTGGTTACTCATGCGGTATCTCATCGTCCTTCACCCATAGCTTCATGGAGGACAAGGTGTATGTCTTAATCACATTTGGATTTTCTACAACTGCTACCACAGTGGGAGCCTACAAGGGTTTGCAGGTTGCTCACTGGAGACAAATGCCATACACTCTTCTCCTATACATTTACCACAGATCTTTCTTGGGATGCTTTTTGCTTTCTCAACAATTTGTCTTAATAATTCTTAATATGAATTCATCACGATATGCAAGATTGTCCAGGTTAGATGTTGTATTCAAAGGATGGATGGTGCATTCAGCATGGGGTGAGCAGTGGGTAATGGGAAGTGACTGAGAAATAAAAACAGCTTGGGAAGAAATTCTATTATTTATTTTTTTTCAGTGTTCCAGAATTTATTGTTTATGCACCAGAGAAATTCTATTGTTATATCATGATGGCATCCTCAACATTTGGAACTGCTATTGGTATCACCAGAAGGTTGGAACAGAATCTTTAGAGGTAGATGGGATCGTGACTGAAAACTTGGTGACTTTCCCATGACCCCAGTGCTGGAAACCCCATGTGTTCCTCACTTCTGCTTGGTTGTGCCGCAGTAATAAATAACTCTTAGTGACTTATAACACATGTTTAGTTTTAACTCACCTTACATGGCAGGTGTAGGTCAACCATATCTCTGCTCTATGTGTCTTCCTTGTGGGACCTTTGAAAGATTCATTCTGTCTGGGAAACTCTGACCTTGGACAGTAGAAAAAGAGCCATGAAACTGTTATGTAATGACTATATAAGCTTCCATCCTAAAGGGGCACAAATCACTTTCTCTTACATTTCATGGGCTAAAAGAATTCACATGGCCAAGCCTTGTGTCAAACGGGGCAAAGAAATACAATCTTCCCAAAGGGAGGGAAGAGAATAATTAAGAAAACTCATATAAACTACCTCGCCTCAGAAAATAAGTATTAGTGACAATAATAGTAACACCAGTAATAATAAATTATAAGTGAATAATAAGACCTACATGTGGGCATCTCCATGAACGAGAAGATAAATCACATCATACTTTACCCTTGAACAGTTCTAACATGTAAGTGGTAGAAGACATACTTAGAAAGGTTAATTTGTTAGTCTAAGGCCACCTAGTTAGTTAAAGAACCAATATTCTAAACCAAGTCTCCTGGCACCCAGTGAGAAGTAAATAAATTCCATTTTGTGCTGAGGTAAAGTTATGGAGCTTTGCCCATTTATGCCAGCAATGTGTAAAAATGTGCCCCAATGTGTTTTGGTTCAAACCCTTCATCTGAAGCTGACTTTGCAGCCTCCAGCCTTAGAGCTTCTGATCTCCTTTCCTCCTTGCATGAAACCTGGGGTTTGTCATCATTTTTATTCGACATTGTCTTTTGAAGAGGTGTGGGTGTTTTCTGGTTCTACTATCTTCTATTGCCCTGAGTAATCCTCCAGAAGCTAACCAGAAATCTTGAAATCCACCCCGCCCCCAATACATGCTTATGGCCCCAGCAAAATCTGAACCCAATCAACCCTTAGGTGGCTCATTTTAAAAGAGGTTTGGCAGAGTCAAACTACTGTCAGTGACCCTCTATAAATATTTATAAGCAGGGATCTTTCTGATAATTTATTATTGAAAGAAATTGTTCCCCCATAGTTTCAAGTTGTCATCTGTTAGGCAGGCCTGGTATTTCATTTTAATGTAAAAAAGATCACTTAGTGATATACTCTGATAATTCCTGAAATCTGTCACCTATCATAGGAGAATAATATTGGCGGTCCTCCAAAACTTACCCCGCGGCAAAGCAAGATCAGGGAAGAAGGTAAATATTCTAAGAAAAGGAGGATGGTTTCTACGGCGAACAACACTGAATCATACATTGCAAAATGCTAATATCGTTAGCAGCCTGTTTATCAACTCATCTGTATCATGGTTATGTGGAAGGGTATTGACAATGCAAGGCCTTGCTTTTCTTCGTGATTTAAATTGCCTGTATAATTCATGAGCAAAAAGCAAAGCAGGAACCCAAGCAGAGGCCTGTGTTGGTTATGCGGGTCATTGGTAATGAGTTTAAATGCATTCTTTTCTTCCAGCCGCTGGCCTTCCTGTGTGTTGGGCACACAGAGTCGATTTGCTTAGAGTTCACTTTAACTCTGATTTGACATCAAAAGTGGAACATCACTTTGTAATCATTAAGTGTTTTGCTTAGCTATTAAATATTAAAGTTCCTCTGATTGCTAAACCCATAATTAAGAGAGGAAGGAAACCCGTAATGTTACAGATGTTTTCCCATTTGGTGATCATGTGGTGAAAGTAATCACGAATATAGATACAGTAGTTGTTTGGTATGAACAGGAACTGCCGAGGAGACCCAGAGATGGTAAAGGAAAGCAATTGAGATGAGTGATTGTTAGCAGAGGAGGGGAGAAGGCCCAGGTGCGCGCACAAGTGTGGATACTCTAGGAGAAGTAAGGCAGGGCTCTCCCCTTAGATGTTGGTAACCCGCCACAGTGGGCTGGATGCACAAGCAGGTCAAGATTCAGCTCTTGGGGCGCCTGGGTGGCTCAGTGGGTTAAAGCCTCTGCTTTCGGCTCAGGTCATGATCCCAGGGTCCTGGGATCGAGCCCCGCATCGGGATCTCTGCTCAGCGGGAAGCCTGCTTCCTCCTCTCTCTCTGCTTCTCTGCCTACTTGTGATCTCTGTCTGTCAAATAAATAAAAATAAAATCTTTAAAAAAAAAGATTCAGCTCTTTTCACTGTTTAGAGCTTTACTCTTCTCACTGCAAAATGAGGATAATAGTGCCTGCCTTATAAAACTAACAAGAGAATTCAAGGAGGTGATGGGTTTTAGCATTTGAGGATTGTAGCTACTATTATCCCCTTGTCTATAAACTCCACGAGAACGGGGACTTTGTTCCATGCATTGCCATGCTTTTGTCCAAAAGATATAATTTATTAAAAATATTTGCATATAATATATGTAAGTAAATACATATTTATATATAAACATATATAATGAATATAAAGATATATCTGGCTTATAAAGGACTCTCAATAAACATGCACTGAAATAATTATAAAAAAAGAGTAAGAAATGAGTAGAAATGAGGAACTTGACAGAAAACAGTATATTGAAAAGATCGGTTTATGAGAAAAAATATTAAGAAAATTCTGGTTAGATAACAGGAAACATGTATGTGAAAAGGTAAATTCCAGGTCAGGGCAGACATGTGTCAAATGATTGTATAGAAAAAGCAGAAATAACAGTCTTGAAGCATTATCTCAGGAAATCATTTTGAAATTACACACTATTAGTCCGTGGAATAATGTTCCACAATGAAGATTAACATTGTAGGGATATGTAACCCCAACACAACAATGGGCTCAACAAAGTGACTCCGATGATTGTTTTCTGCCTCTGACTCCAGTTCTTTGATAATTTGTAGGCAGAAAAAGGATAGACTTTTCTCCCAAGAGCCCCAGAGATAACAGAATCTCAAACAAGGGTTTTTGCTCCTGTACCCACATATGCTTGTTTGAAAGCATGACGTAGTCATCAAATCCCATGATGGCCTGTCTATGTGCTCATAGTTGGCTCCTTTTAGAATAATCCCCAGCATTTTGCTACTGGCTCTGCATTCTGATCATTTAAGGCACCCTGAACCATCACTCATTATAGTTTGACTGTTCTAGTCTTTCAAGACAGCATGTTAAGTTTTAGAGGAACAGACAGCGTTTACCTCAAAGGCAACCTAAAGTCAAATTATGGCATTTTAAGACATTGTAAACCAAATATGAAATATTAAAGGCATTACTGTATTCAGGTCAGTGCTGTAGCTTTGAGTAGGGTTCTAGGATGAGAGTTTTCACAAGACCAAGATTTCCGTGAACGGATTAATGGGTAATTAGGATGAGTCCAAGTGATAGGATATTCTGGGATATCTGCAGACTGCTTTTTGCTGGGGTACATGTAGTATTACTTGTCCACATTAAATATTAGGTTATATAGTGCTTAAGGCAAAGCAAAGTGAAATTACTTGCATTTTCTTGAAAAATGAGTCACTAAAGACTCTGGAAATTGGAGTCTAGATGAAGTGAGTGAATAAACCGGGCAATGGAAGGGACAATCATTGCAAATGATCCTGACAGCTTTGCCTACATCAGTCTGCACTGCTCTTCAAGGCCCTCAAAATGACCAGATCAGAGGGGCAGATCCCCTTGTGTCTCCAGGTGGGTCCTTGGGTTCGTGCTCCTGCAGTAAAACTACTGAACGAGGAAATGGAACATAAACAGCACAGCAGCACGTTGACAGACCACCACCTTGAACGGTGGTGTTCCAAGGAGCGGGACTGAAGGCAGATGTCAGTTGGTCCCAGAATTTCTGTTCGGTGACTTTTTATGGGAATTGATCTGCCCACAGATCAACGGGCAATTATTCATCTCATGGTTAAGCCAAACCCACCAGGCACCCATGTTTCTCTCCTAGTGTAAAAGCGAGCTCTTTTCCCAAGCAAGTCAGGCCTCATCTCAAAGGAAGGACAAAGTCTTTACTTAGAAATATAATATTCCCCTACAGGAGCTGAGAGAAATGTGGTTCCCAAGTTTCTACCAATTAGAAGGCATTTTCCTTCGAATCAGAAGGCAAAGGCTGTGTCTGGTTTTGCTCATTGGGCCCCTCTGCCTAGTCCAAAGCCCTGCACCTAACAGTAATGTTGACTTAATCACCTTGAAATTCTTGAGATGAGTATCTTCAACAGGTATTCTTGGAAGAAGGTGATTTCTTAAACAAAGTTAAGTTTTGCTTAAAGTTATTTCCTTAGGCCATTTTTAGGAGTGAATGCCACATTCAGGGCTTCTCCTGGCTTGACTTTTTAAAGTTTATTATCTTTCAGGGTGTTTCCTCATCAATAAAAAGAAGATATGAACGTTACTCTCTCCAAGCTTTTGATTGTGTTTCAAAGACACAAGAAGGCTAAAATCCACAGCAGGGAAAAAGGGCAGGCAGGGGGCCATGAGGCTGGGTTCTCCCTTTGCCAGTCAAGTCCAGCTGCTCCCAGGCCGGGGCTGGTAGGAGAACCCGTGGGAGGGGAGGTACCTCACCCCTCTCATCTCACTGAGATACCTTTCCTCAAGTCTTGAAGAAATACTGAAGCAGGACAGAGAAGAAGAGAAGACAAGAGTGCTCAGTACACATTTAATAACAGTACTTTTAATACTAAATATATCCTCCACACAACAAGAATGAGAGCCTGGAGGTTTAGGGGGTAGTGTGGGTATGGGTGGGAGGTAACTTCCATCCTACAGAAAAGGCATCTTTTTCCTTGGATCATTCCAAGGAAATCTGGTTGCTAACTCAAAACCAAAGGCTCTTAGTACCTGAGGACCTACTTTTCCTGCTGTCTTCTGGGCCTGTATTGTCCTTAGCAACTCAGGCCTTCCCTCCAGGCTCTTCACAGCTGTTCCTCCGGTACTCAGAGTACTTCCCCACCCACCCCAAGCTACTAATCCTGGGGCCAGCTCTTGGCCACCGTCTGGCTCCTTTGATTCTGTTTTGTTCCCCACCTTTCAACGGGGCCTGTAATCCTCTCACATGCTGATATACAGCATTCTAACCAGGCTCCCAGGAGAGTGCAAGCCTTCGTCATCCTCCCACCTTTCCTGCCAGCTACTCTGCTCTACCACGTCATGTGGTGGGGGTCGGAAACTTCCTGGGTTTTGATTTATGTGTTTTTAGTCCAAGGACTGCCAGGTCAGACAGCTGATGAGCTGGAGACATGGTTCTTGGTTCTGTTTCTTTTCTTTTCTATTACCGGGCTGAAGGAGAAAAGGCTGTGTCAATGAATCTGCTTCCTTCCACCCTTGGATGTGTTTACTGGCTTTTAGAGGAATAAGTAGAAATTTTAGCAAATTAAATTTTAATAAAACTCACTTATTGAACATCTTTTATCTTTATAGCTGTGCTCTAGGTCTTAGAGGTGGGGAAGTATGGGTGGAGGCCGGGAGGGACTGGGAGGTTCCTATCCTCGCCCTCACTGGCTCCTGAGCTCACAGCTCACTGTGCTGATTTAGAGAAGGACTGACTTGGGGTGCCTGGGTGGCTCAGTGAGTTAGGCATCTGACTCTTCCTTTCAGCTCAGGTCATGATCTCAGGGTTGTGAGATTGAGCCTTGTGTCAGGCTCTGTGCTGAGCATGGAGCCTGCTTGAGATTCTCTCTCTCCCTCTCCCTCTGCTCCTCCCGTCTCTCCTCCCTGGTGCTCTCTCTCTCTCTCACTTAGAGAGAGAGAGAGAGAGAGAGATGGACTATTAGTCGTTGATTTAATGCAAAAGGTCAAGCACTTTTTTAATGACTTAATTATTTGGTAAATAAAAATGTTCATATTTTTGTCTAAAACAGAAATTACTCTCAGATGTCCAGATTTTTCTTTTGTGTACTTAATAATTAATCCCTAATTTACAAATCACTCATCTGTCCAAATGACAACCATCCTCTAGGCCTGCTGTTTGTCTTCTCTTCCTTTCATTGGAGCCCCTGGCACTACCATGGGAAGCAAGTAAACCATATAAAAACTTGTTTTGTTTTTTTTTTTTTAAGTGTATGTGTGTGTGTTTTAAAGATTTTATTTATTTATTTGACAGAGAGAGAGTGAAAGAGGGAACACAAGCAGGGGGAGTGGGAGAGGGAGAAGCAGGCTTCTCACTGAGCAGGGAGCCCGATGTAGGGCTCGATCCCAGGACTCCAGGATCATGACCTGAGCCAAAGGCATATGCCTAATGACTGAGCCACCCAGGTGCCCCAAAACTCGTTTGTTTTTTAAAAACATTCATAATTTCAGAAATAAAGAAGCAATAAATGGCAAATAAACATCACATGTCATTAGGTGAATACAAATTAAAACAGTAATAAGATAGCACTACGTACATATTAGAATGACCAAAATCTAGGATACTGACAAGACCAAATGCTGGGGAGGATGTGAAGAAATAAGAGCCCTCATCCACTGCTGGTGGGAATGCAAAATAGTAAAACTAGTACCACCACTTTGGAAGACAGCTTGACAGTTCCTTACAAAACTATACATACTCTTACCATACCATCCAGCAAGAGCCACCATGCTTTTTCATATTTACCCAAAAGGTTGAAAACTTACATCCACACAAAACCCTGCACACAAATGCATACAGCAGCTTTATTCATAATTGCCCAAACTTGGAAGGAAGCAAGATGTCCTCCAGTATGTGAATGGATAAGGAAACTTCAGTACATCCTGAAAATGAAATATTATCCAGTGGTAAAGGCTATCAAACCACAAAAAGACATGGAGGAAACTAAGTGTATATTACTAAGTAAAAGAAGCCAGTCTGAAAGGACACCATACTGTGATTCCGACCACATGGCATTCTGGAAAAGGCAGAACTACAGAGACAAAAAAATCAGTGGATGCCGAGGGTGAGGGAGAGGGGAGATAAATAGGCAGGGCACAGAGGATGTTTGGGGCAGTGAAAATACTCCGTGTGATACTGTAATTGGTAGGGACACATCATCATACCTTTGTCTACACCCATAGAATGTCACACCAGGAGTGAGCTCTAATGTGAGCTGCGGCCTCTGAGTGGTTCTGATGTGTCAGTGTAGGTTCATCCTTCACAAAAATGTTCAGTTCTGGGGAGTGAGGCTGATAATGGGAGAAGCAATGCTTGTGTAGGGGCAGGAAGTATATGGGCAATCTCTGTACTTCCTCTCAACTTTATTGTAAAACTAAAATGGTTTTTTTTAAAAAAAAAGGCGCCGCAGGTGTGTCAGGCCCTGGGCCATCGCCATAGGTTATTTGATACACGCACAAATTCTCTTATATCGACAACCATGTTTATGAGTCGAGCTATTCAAGCAGGTGTACACTTACAGGAGGGTTTCTGATGATTGGCCAGTCATTGGCCAGTCCCACAATCCTGTCAACTAGTCGGGCACATGGTGTTCATCCCAAGCATCTGAGAAGAGGGGAGCAGGTGCCCAGCCTGTTGATCATAGGCAGACCCCAGGGGAGCTGGCTCTGATTGAAAGGTGGGTGGCATGCCTTGGAGAGATATGTGGCTTCCCTGCTGATGAGGTACTGTAGGAGGAATGCTGAGAGGTAGGAAAGGGGTTGAAGAAAATGTAGTGAGATGAGGCCAAAGTCAAATAAGTTCTTTTCAAAAATCATTGCAGGATGGCCCTAAGCCAGGGAAACCAGAAGTTCATTTTCTTATTTTGTTCTTTTTCCTTTCACCCAAATAGCCCCAGAAGTAGTATTCAACTGCATTATGGGTTAAATAGGCATTGAGGAATAGGTTTGGCAATTTAATTACCACATAAGATATCATTCTCATGGGAAATACTTCCCAACTTCCAAATGACTAACTTAAGAGATGACACTCTTCAAAGTAGTAGGTCCCTTGCCCCTGAACTAACTTTTAGCAGAACACATAACTAAATATAAACTTCCAGGTTGTGAAAGTCCATGATTGTGATTATTTCTGAGCTCTTGACTTCATTAAGTAAATTGTTGATCTTTGCTCATTTTGTTGCTAAGCTCACTATAAGCTGTTTATATTGACATTTCTATGTTGATTTTTAAGAAAAACTGTTTATTTTCCCAAAATCATGAAGTATCCATATTTTGAAAAATAAATCTGAATGATATAATTATAGATAATCAACAAACAATGTGGATTAACTTTTCACTAGAGGCAGAAATACACTTAAGCTAAAATCTTAATTGCCAACAAGGTCTGAGCTGAGGTGCCCACCATGATTCCGTGACCCACAGATCTTGTCGATCTTCTCTACCCACACTACAAAAATCATTGCTACCCTTTCATTCTTAGGTTAGGGGTGTTTTATTGCCAAAGAATTCTTAGGTGGTATTGGAAGAGCAGAATTTACTCTTCAATGTAACGTGGCCAGCAGTGCCTGTCCTCCTAACTTGGGCAGAAATCAGATGATGTATATGAATAAACATTGTATATTTTAAAGTGTTTTTAAAGCTCACACATCATTGGAGAACAAATAATTAAACAGCAAGATCAAGCCACTCTATGTAGGGAAAATTTCTTTTTTATGGCCTTGGAAATAACAGTGATAATAACTTCCAAGACAATAGAAGAGTTTTGGCTATGGTTTTGTGTTTGCTTTTGTTTGTTGTACTTTTTTTTGAGGGTCTCCACTTAAAAGTTACTTTCTGTCCTTTAAAAGCTAGAGGTATGTGTGTGTATGTATGTTTGTGTATGTATATATATATGTATATAGATGCATAGGTATACGTGTGTGTGCATACCCATGGTCTGAATTGTCTAGAAAACAAACCCTAAAACAAGACTTACCTAATGACACTTGACTGAAGAGTGAATCCTAGGAAAACAGGAGTGAGAAAGAAGTGGAGTAAGACGGAAGGAAGGAGGGTGAGCAAGTCGAAGGGAGCGTGTTCCTGAGATGCCTGCCTTCCATGAGGCACTGATGGCTTAGTGCCATGGGAAGCTCTAGAAAGAACACATGATGCCACTTCCTCTCTCACCAATCTCTCCAGGGGGAGAAAAGGAGAATTATTTCACTGACTCCCAAGTTGTGTTGATTGGAACTTACTTCTGTGATATATTAATACCCTAATACCCTTTACGTTTTGAATCCACATCTGCATACACTTTGCAGCCACAGGGAAGTGTCCAGGTGCTTGGTGGCCTGGATGTAGGATTAGGGACCTACACAACACTAGGGATGCAACTCTGGCCTGGGTCTGTAGAAGTAAGAGCAGCAACAACCAAGCTCTGTGACTCTAAGCAACACCAAGGCAAGTGTGTGGGTCCAAGGGGAAGCCCAAACCATACACAGTAACACGGAGCCTAGAAGTCACTTTAGATCATTTCTGCTGCGACTTTTGCTGAGTGCAGTTTTGAGAAGGGAGGACATTTCTGGTTCTCACACTGCAGAGAGTTGTATGGAAGCCAGGAGTAATGGAAATAATTAGAGGTATAGAGTTGATCCAAACTTGACCTATAATGACCACTTTGAGTAGCTGCCGTAGAGAGAGTAAGATTTTTCTGCAAAGCCCTATTTCAGACATGATACAAGGGAGCAACTTGATAAAGATCAGTGTGACAGGGACAAGAATGCGGGAAAGACGAACCAGTGATGCAGAAAGAAAGATCCCAAAGAGCAAGATAAGATTATTCTGGTGCTGAACAAACTTCATCAGGCCTTACAGCCACAATTCATGGAGATGTTGGATGAGTTTTTTTTGGTATCTGTACATAATGCATGTATTTATTCATGCAACAGATACTTATTGAGAACCGACTGAAGGCTAGGTTCTATTCCAGGCCTGGCCACACCACGGTTTCTGCCCTGTTGGCACTTAGATTCCAGTGGAAGAAGACAGGCAGTAGCATGTCCAAGGGTGGTAAGTGCCACAAAGAACAATAAAGCAGGACGGGAGAGAGGGTGTGTGTGGCTGAAGGGTAGGAGGGCTATTTGAGATAGGACAGTCAAGGATAGGCGACAGCTGAGCAGAGACCTAATGAAGAGAAAGGAGTGAGCTGGGTCTCTGGGGGAAGAGCTGGAAGCAAAAGCCCAAGAAGAGGCCAGAAGGTGTTACTGAGGAGATATGCCTCCATATAACGAACACCTGCACAGGCACAAGTTTTCCCCAAGTAAACAACTGGTAAACTGCATACGGTTTGTTTAATCTTTTCTCCAGATATCCTCAATGTTACTGATATCATAAATGTCAGAACTGGAAAAGGACCTTTATGCTGTTATTCAAAAGAGATACCTGCAAATGGGGAAACCCATTGACAATTGCAGTCATGATCCTGGCATCCGGGGCCCAGTCACGCTAATTAGGTAAATGGATCATCTGGGAAGGTTGAAAGAACTTTCTCATGGAAGGAGGTGACCCACCGCTCAACATACATGGCAGATGTGTCCTGGAGGGACTGGACACCAGACCAGGAGAGTTTAAGGTGGAATCAGGATGAAGGAAAGTTCTACCTGTGGTTGACAGCTCTAGGCCTAAGAGCTGTTTGGCCCAAAGATAATAGCAGTTAATAGACTGTTGAATGTCTTTTAAAAATTGAATTAGAATGCCTCTGGGTCAAGTGTGTATTGTTTTTGCAGTTAACTGTTGTGGGGTTGCCTACTCAGGGTAGACCAGCATGACGTTTCATATCATACCAAACCTACAGCTCTCAATGTAGAAATGAATGCTAAACGTGTGGAAATAATTCATAAGGCAGAAATCCAGAGAATCCACACAAATGGGGATACACACATGCATAGGACCAGAATGGGGTATTGGCAGTGTTGGAAGAACCACATCTGTATTTGCTTGGAGGTCTAGGCTATTTTTCAAGGTTTATAACTGGGCTATAAAAATGTATTTGTGACATATTAAGTCCCAGCCTGAGAACAAATTTTGATTTTTAAGTTCAAACTTATCATTCTCAAACTCGTTCTGGCACCTTTTTAGGGCTTGATGAATTGTTTCAAAGATGTTTATTGCTTTTAAGCCTCTATTTTATGGCCAAGCTTGTAATACGTAAACTGCTCTGAATTTTGTTAAGATAGTGAGTGATTAGACAGGGCCATGCCTTTAAAACAGAAAGCAACAAAGAGATTTAACTGGATTAGGAGAGAAGGATAGTACATTTTATGTAGTTACTCTGTTTCTAAGAATTAAAATATGCCTCCTCTGGATATGTATTTGCATCATGTAACATAATAAGAGAGCTCCCAAATTATCACTGTGTTCTTTGCAAGAAAGGGCAACAATTTGTTCTGTATCAATAGCAACATTGTCTATTTCAAACAGGTTTCAGCTGGGATCTCTAAGTTCTGCACAAATATTATTCAAACCACCTAATACCGAATGGATGTTGCCATGGTTGATCGTTGATTAGAGCAGTAGGTTGAAAGCTAGTTACTCTTGAATTTGGCTCAATTTCTTTTGACCCAAAGTCAAGTGGCTTAGAATATCTGGGTGCTTCTAGGGCCAAGAGCCTCTTTAAACAGCCAAACTCATTGTCAAGTACCTGAAGACCTTAAAAAAATCAGCCTTGCCTGAGACTTGATACATCCTATATAACTATACAATTTGATACATCCTAGGATTTTAGGATTCTGATTCCAAGTTGCAAAAATCAGCTGAGAGAAAGAAATATGGGCAACTTCTATAGAACCAGAGACCTCACAGAACACAAATGCAGAATAGGACTGCAGCCAGGCTTTAGGAAGGAATGGGGGAAATGGCAGACCACTGGGAAACTCAGATTCTGGTCTCTGTTTCTCTTCATGCCTGTCCCTAAATCCTTGTCTTTCTCTTAAGACCCGTGTCTCTGCTCCTTTATCTACATGGTATAATGGGGCTGTCCTCAACTGCCATGTTTATGTTTTAATTTTTGCTTCCCAAAAGGTGATGACATCTTTTGCTCTGTATTAGTTATCTATTGCTGAGTAACAAATTACCTTAAAGCTTTAGTGACTTTTGAGATCTTATTTACTTAATCAATTTATTTGTTACATTTATTACCCTATAGTTGTTTTTTTTTTTTTTTTTTTTTTTTTTTAGAGAGAGAGGGTGAGAGAGCAAGCACAGGCAGACAGAATGGCAGGCAGAGGCAGAGGGAGAAGCAGGCTCCCTGATGAGCAAGGAGCCCGATGTGGGACTCGATCCCAGGACGCTGGGATCATGACCGGAGCCGAAGGCAGCTGCTTAACCAACTGAGCCACCCAGGCGTCCCTACCCTATAGTTTTCATGGGGCCAGGACACAAAGTGTGGCTTAACTGGGTGCCCCCTCCTCAAAATCTCACAGGAGGCTGTAATTGAAATGCTAATTAGGGCTGCAGTCTCATTCAAAAGTTTCCCCTAGGGAGGATCTGCTCCTAAATTTGCTCACATGTCTATTGACAAGATTCTGTTCCTTGGAGGATGTTGGGCAGCCTAGCTACTGACTTCTTATAAATTCCTTGCAACATGGGCCTCTCCTTAGAGCGATTCACAATATGGCCACTGGTTTCTATCAGAATGAGCAAGAAAGGGAGAACAAGATAGTAGCTGCTGTCTTTTTATTACCTAATCCTAGAAGTGACATGCCATCACTTTTTTCCTATTCTGTTTGTTAGAAGTGAGACAGTAGGATCAGTCCACACTCAAGGAGAGAGGACATAAATTCTAGTACACAGAGAACACTGGGGCCCTTTACAGAGGGGGCCCATCACATCCTCTCTGTCTTTGTCTACTGATTCCAAATTCATTGGCAAAGACCTCTCACTGACCCAACTTAGGTCAGATGACTATTGTTGTTCCAGTTAGCTGTACAGGTTGTGTAGACTCGTGGTCTACATGGCATGTGTGATGGTAGTAGTAGTGGTGCAAGACAGATTGGGAACCATCATGGGCAAGGGAGGCAGTTAAAGGGCTTGAACCTGAGTAAAATACTCCAAAATATCACCACAACAAACTTACTTAACCTTTCTTTCTTAACAGAAATAAAAACTTTCCTAGCAGACGATTCATTTCCCAAAAGGCTAGTTCCATGCATACAGATTTTCTGAATAATTCAGATTCCTGAAGCCCTTAATCCTAAATTATATATGTAACTGAGGCTAATGTGCATTTTAAATAATTCACAATATGTGCCATGATCCTTTTTTCATTTGTTTTTATTAATAAAATTGCAATAAAAAATATATATAACATACAATTTACCACTTTAACCATTCTTAGCTGTGTAGTCAATGGCATCAGGTACATTCACTATGTTGTACCACCATTACCACCATCCATCTCCAGAACTTTTTTCATCTTCTCAAACTGGAATTTTATACCCATTAAACATATTAACTTCACATTTCCCTTGCCCCTTAGCATGTGGCAACCACCATTCTACTTTATGTCTCTATGAATTTGACCTTGGAAATTCAAATGAGTAGAATCATACGGTATTTGTCCTTTTGTGACTGGCTTATTTTTACTTAGCATAATGCCATCAAGGTCAACCATTTGGTGGCATGTGTCAGAATTTTCTTCCTCTTTATGGCTTAATAATCTTCCATTGTATCTCTATACCACATTGTCTTTATCCATTTTTCCATTGATGGATGGACACTTGGGTTTTTCTACCTCTTGGCTATTGTGAATTATACTACAAAGAGCACTGGTGGGCAAATTTCTGCTCAAGTCCCTGATTTCATTTCCTGGGGGTATATGTTCAGATGTGAAATCCCGAATCACAGTGATTATATTTTTGATTTTTGAGGAATTGTCATCCTGTTTTCCATAGAAGCTGCGGCATTTTACACTCCCACCAGCAGAGCACAAAGATTCTAATTTCTCTATATCCTTACCAATACTTATTTTCTGGTTTTTGTTTTTGTTTTGATGATAGCCATTCTAGTGGATGAAAAGTGGTATCTCATTGAGGTTTTGATATGCATTTCTCTAATGATTAATGATGTTGAGCATTTTTTCATGTATTCATTGCCCATTTGTGCCTCTTTGGAGAAATGTCTAGTTAAGTCCTTTGTTCATTTTAATTTGTCTGTTTTGTTGTTGTTGTCATTGAGTTGTAAGAGTTCTTTATATATTCTGGATATTAACCCTTTATTAGATATATGACAGATGTATGACTTGCAGACATTTTCTCCCATTCTGTGGGTTGCCTTTTCACTCTGTTGATAGTCTCCATTTTAAATTGTGATATAGTCCAATTTATCTATTTTTTCTTTTGTTACCTATGCTTTTGATGTCACATAGAAGAAATCATTACCAAATTCAATATCATGAAGATTTTCTATTTTTTTCCTAAGAGTTTTATAATCTTGGCTCTTAGATTTAGATCCTCAAGCTGCTGTCCTTTATAGGCATAAGCCAAGGAGCCCAGAAAGTTGGTATTAAATTATGACTGACATCTCTGTGGTTAAATAGTCATCCACCATTTATACTAGGAGGCATAGAAGAAAGAAAACATTGTCCACACTTCTGTCCTCATTATAATATTTGAGAATCACAGAGATTCACAAGAACTTAACAAACCTTACTAAATTCTCCAATTATCTCTCCAAGTGTCTCAGACAGTATTTAGGAAGCTATTATGCTATATCAGAAAATCTGAACTCTGACAGACGCACTTAAGAGTTTTTGCAAAGACTGATTAAAATGTTGTTTTCAGGGGGCGCCTGGGTGGCTCAGTGGGTTAAGCCGCTGCCTTCGGCTCAGGTCATGATCTCAGAGTCCTGGGTTCGAGTCCCGCGTCGGGCTCGCTGCTCAGCAGGAAGCCTGCTTCCCTTCCTCTCTCTCTGCCTGCCTCTGCCTACTTGTGATCTCTCTCTGTCAAATAAAAAAAAAAAAAATGTTGTTTTCAGGACATGATTCCTAAATGTTTGTGATATGTTACATGTGCTTAATGGTCTCAATGTACCATGATAGTTTCAGTGCTCTATCTGACTTGCAGTAGGTATCCAAAATCTTCTCTGGATCATCATCCATTTCTTTTGCCTTCCCCTGCTAACTGTAGGTTTGTGTTTAGGATGCAAATATCCTCATGGGCACCTTAGGTGTTTGTCACCACACCTAAGTATCACACAACTGTTTTTCTTTGTACAGTCACCAGTAAGGAAAGAAAAACATTTTCCTATAAAACAAAGTGCTTGCTGCACAGGCTGACCCTGGCAGCCTCTGTTGAAGCCCCTTTATTTAAATATCCCTCTCTAAGGTGGCTCTATAGCTACAGGAGTCCCTAGAAACTCCATAGGTAAGCAGGTTAGTTATGAAATAACTGACTTTGATGATACATTTGAGGCACTGGAAAATCCCAATTTGGTCCAAACTAACTCAGGTTATTATTTGGCTAGAGTCAGAAATTTGGAAATGGCCCCCAAATGGCTTTAGGATCCAAACCTTCTGGTAGCTCACCCACAGCTGGAGTAACTTATTGCTCCTTTGGCCTCTCTAATTTGATTCCCAAGCTTGGCTGGGGCTGGGAGGCAACAAAGTGTGAAGCTTCCTGGGGGAGCAGTGTCATGACAGGAGACAGTGTTCAATGGTAGAAAGGTTGCCTAGGGGGCGCCTGGGTGGCTCAGTGGGTTAAGCCTCTGCCTTCGGCTCAGGTCATGATCTCAGGGTCCTAGGATCAAGCCCCGAATCGGGCTCTCTGCTCAGCACGGGGCCTGCTTTCCCCTCCCTGTCTGCCTGCCTCTCTGCCTACGTGTGATCTCTGTCTGTCAAATAAATAAAAATCTTAAAAAAAAAGAAGGGTTGCCTAGGCTACTGCATGGCATCCTGCTTACCATCCCCAGCCGTTCCATCCCAACCCATCTATTATCATAAGCGGACTATGCAAAATAGATTCAAAGTGTTAACAGCTCAGCACAAGAGAATTTTTTTCCCCCTCATCCTTATGAGCTCAGATTCATCCCAAATGAAAATATGTTCTGTTTTCCAGAATATTTTCATGAGAACTGAGAGATCATTTATCATGGATATGAAATTAGTAGAAGCAAATGCTCTTGGCAATGAGCTGAAATTTTTTCTTTATCAAGTGATATTGGGCAAAGGCTTGGGTTTAGGTAAGACAACTCAAATCAGGGCTATACGTGGAAAAGGAAGCTTCACTTAATATTCCTTTTACAGTTTTCCAAGTTTTTAAAAAAATATATTTACATCCATAAACTCATTTGTATAAGTTCCCACTATAGGAATGAAAATATTTAAGTTTTTCAGCCTAAATAGCTCATTAGGATTTCAGCCTGCAACATTTTCACAGACAACTCATTATTTCTGATGATTTCACACTGTTCCGTACAGCTGTGTCATGACAATGTGGGGGCAGTGAAATATTAGGGTTCAGCTGGGCCATCCATTATGAATTCCTGTTTTAGCTGCTTATTGATGCCTTCCCCAAATAAGTGGATAAAACCCTGACATTCCATTGTTTGATATCATACTCAAAATTATCCTTTAAAGAAAGTAAAAAAGCTGCTCAGTTCTGCTCAGTTACAATTATTTTTTCCCTAAGAGTGGTGAATTGGTGGAAAAGAGTTCAGTGTGGTACATTGAGAGTCCTAGAGAACATTCACTCAGCTTTGCTATGAATTCAGATTAATCAAATAGGCTGAGATACAGGTCACTGAGGCCTCCCTAAGGCCTCCTTTACATTTTGACAGAGAATGCCTTAATTCCAAGAACAGTAAGAACAGAGAGTCAAGTTAGTGGCTGATCAGTTTGCGTCTTCACAAGGTACGGAAAGCTCCCTCAAGGGCTGGATAACAGACAAGATGAAAATGGAGGCTATGAACATATTTGGAGAGGGAGGTAGGATTAGTTTACCAGCTACAGAGATGAGGTAATAGAGATCCAACAAGAGCTCAGCAAATCTGCCCAAAGAAGGTAGTCTGGTTAGGCTGAGGAGAAGGGCAGAGTCCAGGGCTCAGAAGGAGCACAGAGGAAGAACCTCAGCTGAGGCTGCCTGGGCTCATCTCCCTCAGGGACTTGACCTGAGTCCATCTGACCTCAGCCACAGGCTGTAGGAAGCCTACAAGGCCCTGGGCTGGTTCAGAGGACTGAAACAACAAGGATAGAATAAATGTGATTTGAAAGTTGTAACCACAGAATAAGCTAGTTCCATTTTAGAGAAAGCAAAAAGCCAAGTCTAGTTTTGCCATTAACCAGCTGTGGCTTTTTTTTTTTTTTTTCTTTGTCAAAGGCCGGTGATATTTTTTTTTTTAATTTTTTTTATTATTTTTTTATTATTATTTCTTTATTTTTTATTTTTTTCAGCATAACAGTATTCATTATTTTTTCACCACACCCAGTGCTCCATGCATTCCGTGCCCTCTACAATACCCACCACCTGGTGCCCCCAACCTCCCACCCCCCACCCCTTCAAAATTCTCAGATCGTTTTTCAGAGTCCATAGTCTCTCATGGTTCACCTCCCCTTCCAATTTCCCTCAACTCCCTTCTCCTCTCCATCTCCCCTTGTCCTCCATGCTATTTGTTATGCTCCACAAATAAGTGAAACCATATGATAATTGACTCTCTCTGCTTGACTTATTTCACTCAGCATAATCTCTTCCAGTCCCGTCCATGTTGCTACAAAACTTGGGTATTCATCCTTTCTTTTTTCTTTTTTTTTTTTTTTTACAGCTTTATAAACATATATTTTTATCCCCAGGGGTACAGGTCTGTGAATCGACAGGTTTACACACTTCACAGCACTCACCATAGCACATACCCTCCCCAATATCCATAACCCCACCCCCTCTCCCAACCCCCTCCCCCCATCAACCCTCAGTTTGTTTTGTGAGATTAAGAGTCACTTATGGTTTGTCTCCCTCCCAATCCCATCTTGTTTCATTTACTCTTCTCCTACCCCCTCAACCCCCCATGTTGCATCTCCTCCCCCTCATATCAGGGAGATCATATGATAGTTGTCTTTCTCCGATTGACTTATTTCGCTAAGCGTGATACCCTCTAGTTCCATCCACATCGTCACAAATGGCAAGATTTCATTTCTTTTGATGGCTGCATAGTATTCCATTGTGTATATATACCACATCTTCTTATTCCATTCGTCTGTTGATGGACATCTAGGTTCTTTCCATAGTTTGGCTATTGTAGACATTGCTGCTATAAACATTCGGGTGCACGTGCCCCTTCAGATCACTACGTTTGTATCTTTAGGGTAAATACCCAGTAGTGCAATTGCTGGGGCATAGGGTAGTTCTATTTTCAACATTTTGAGGAACCTCCATGCTGTTTTCCAGAGTGGTTGCACCAGCTTGCATTCCCACCAACAGTGTAGGAGGGTTCCCCTTTCTCCGCATCCTCGCCAGCATCTGTCATTTCCTGACTGGTTAATTTAAGCCATTCTGACTGGTGTGAGGTGATATCTCATGGTGGTTTTGATTTGTATTTCCCTGATGCCGAGTGATATGGAGCACTTTTTCATGTGTCTGTTGGCCATCTGGATGTCTTCTTTGCAGAAATGTCTGTTCATGTCCTCTGCCCATTTCTTGATTGGATTATTTGTTCTTTGGGTGTTGAGTTTGCTAAGTTCTTTATAGATTTTGGACACTAGCCCTTTATCTGATATGTCATTTGCAAATATCTTCTCCCATTCTGTCAGTTGTCTTTTGGTTTTGTTCACTGTTTCCTTTGCTGTGCAAAAACTTTTGATCTTGATAAAATCCCAAAAGTTCATTTTTGCCCTTGCTTCCCTTGCCTTTGGTGATGTTCCTAGGAAGATGTTGCTGCGGCTGACGTCGAAGAGGTTGCTGCCTGTGTTCTCCTCGAGGATTTTGATGGATTCCTTTCTCACATTGAGATCCTTCATCCATTTTGAGTCTATTTTCGTGTGTGGTGTAAGGAAATGATCCAATTTCATTTTTCTGCATGTGGCTGTCCAATTTTCCCAACACCATTTATTGAAGAGGCTGTCTTTGTTCCATTGGACATTCTTTCCTGCTTTGTCGAAGATGAGTTGACCATAGAGTTGAGGGTCCATTTCTGGGCTCTCTATTCTGTTCCATTGATCTATGTGTCTGTTTTTGTGCCAGTACCATGCTGTCTTGATGATGACAGCTTTGTAACAGAGCTTGAAGTCCGGAATTGTGATGCCACCAACTTTGGCTTTCTTTTTCAATATTCCTTTGGCTATTCGAGGTCTTTTCTGGTTCCATATAAATTTTAGGATTATTTGTTCCATTTCTTTGAAAAAAATGGATGGTACTTTGATAGGAATTGCATTAAATGTGTAGATTGCTTTAGGTAGCATAGACATTTTCACAATATTTATTCTTCCAATCCAGGAGCATGGAACATTTTTCCATTTCTTTGTGTCTTCCTCAATTTCTTTCATGAGTACTTTATAGTTTTCTGTGTATAGATTCTTAGTCTCTTTGGTTAGGTTTATTCCTAGGTATCTTACAGTTTTGGGTGCAATTGTAAATGGGATGGACTCCTTAATTTCTCTTTCTTCTGTCTTGTTGTTGGTGTAGAGAAATGCAACTGATTTCTGTGCATTGATTTTATATCCTGACACTTTACTGAATTCCTGTACAAGTTCTAGCAGTTTTGGAGTGGAGTCTTTTGGGTTTTCCACACATAGTATCATATCATCTGCAAAGAGTGATAGTTTGACTTCTTCTTTGCCGATTTGGATGCCTTTAATTTCCTTTTGTTTTCTGATTGCTGAGGCTTGGACTTCTAGTACTATGTTGAATAGCAGTGGTGATAACAGACATCCCTGCCGTGTTCCTGACCTTAGCGGAAAAGCTTTCAGTTTTTCTCCATTGAGAATGATATTTGCGGTGGGTTTTTCATAGATGGCTTTGATAATATTGAGGTATGTGCTGTCTATCCCTACACTTTGAAGAGTTTTGATCAGGAAGGGATGCTGTACTTTGTCAAATGCTTTTTCAGCATCTATGGAGAGTATCATACGGTTCTTGTTCTTTCTTTTATTAATGTGTTGTATCACATTGATTGATTTGCGGATGTGGAACCAAACTTGCAGCCCTGGAATAAATCCCACTTGGTCGTGGTGAATAATCCTTTTAACGTACTGTTGAATCCTATTGGCTAGTATTTTGGTGAGAATTTTTGCATCTGTGTTCATCAAGGATATTGGTCTGTAGTTCTCTTTCTTGTTGGGATCCTTGTCTGGTTTTGGGATCAAGGTGATGCTGGCCTCATAAAATGAGTTTGGAAGTTTTCCTTCTATTTCTATTTTTTGGAACAGTCTCAGGAGAATAGGAATTAGTTCTTCTTTAAATGTTTGGTAGAATTCCCCCGGGAAGCCGTCTGGCCCTGGGCTTTTGTTTGTTTGGAGATTTTTGATGACTGTTTCAATCTCCTTACTGGTTATGGGTCTGTTCAGGCTTTCTATTTCTTCCTGGTTCAGTTGTGGTAGTTTATATGTCTCTAGGAATGCATCCATTTCTTTCAGATTGTCAAATTTGTTGGCGTAGAATTGCTCATAGTATGTTCTTATAATTGTCTGTATTTCTTTGGTGTTCGTTGTGATCTCTCCTCTTTCATTCATGATTTTATTTATTTGGGTCCTTTCTCTTTTCTTTTTGATAAGTCTGGCCAGGGGTTTATCAATCTTATTAATTCTTTCAAAGAACCAGCTCCTAGTTTTGTTGATTTGTTCTATTGTTTTTTTGGTTTCTATTTCATTGATTTCTGCTCTAATCTTTATGATTTCTCTTCTCCTGCTGGGTTTAGGGTTTCTTTCTTGTTCTTTCTCCAGCTCCTTTAGGTGTAGGGTTAGGTTGTGTACCTGAGACCTTTCTTGTTTCTTGAGAAAGGCTTGTACCGCTATATATTTTCCTCTCAGGACTGCCTTTGTTGTGTCCCACAGATTCTTTTTTTTTTTTTTTTTTTTTTTAAAGATTTTATTTATTTATTTGAGAGAGAGACAGTGAGAGAGAGCATGAGCTAGGAGAAGGTCAGAGAGAGAAGCAGACTCCCCGTGGAGCTGGGAGCCCGATGCGGGACTCGATCCCGGGACTCCAGGATCATGACCTGAGCTGAAGGCAGTCGTCCAACCAACTGAGCCACCCAGGCGTCCCAATGTCCCACAGATTCTGAACCGTTGTGTTTTCATTATCATTTGTTTCCATGAATTTTTTCAATTCTTCTTTAATTTCCTGGTTGACCCATTCATTCTTTAGAAGGATGCTGTTTAGTCTCCATGTATTTGGGTTCTTTCCAAATTTCCTCTTGTGATTGAGTTCTAGCTTCAGAGCATTGTGGTCTGAAAATATGCAGGGAATGATCCCATCTTTTGATACCAGTTGAGACTTGATTTAGGACCAAGAATGTGATCTATTCTGGAGAATGTTCCATGTGCACTAGAGAAGAATGTGTATTCTGTTGCTTTGGGATGAAAAGTTCTGAATATATCTGTGATGTCCATCTGGTCCAGTGTGTCATTTAAGGCCTTGATTTCCTTGTTGATCTTTTGCTTGGATGATCTGTCCATTTCAGTGAGGGGAGTGTTAAAATCCCCTACTATTATTGTATTCTTGTCGATGTGTTTCTTTGATTTTGTTATTAATTGGTTTATATAGTTGGCTGCTCCCACGTTAGGGGCATAGATAGTTAAAATTGTTAGATCTTCTTGTTGGACAGTTCCTTTGAGTATGATATAGTGTCCTTCCTCATCTCTTATTATAGTCTTTGGCTTAAAATCTAATTGATCTGATATAAGGATTGCCACTCCTGCTTTCTTCTGATGTCCATTAGCATGGTAAATTCTTTTCCACCCCCTCACTTTAAACCTGGAGGTGTCTTCGGGTTTAAGATGAGTTTCTTGTAGGCAACATATAGATGGGTTTTGTTTTTTTATCCATTCTGATACCCTGTGTCTTTTGATTGGGGCATTTAGCCCATTAACATTCAGGGTAAGTATTGAGAGATATGAATTTAGTGCCATTGTATTGCCTGTAAGGTGACTGTTATTGTATATTGTCTCTGTTTCTTTCTGATCTACTACTTTGAGGGTCTCTCTTTGCTTAGAGGACCCCTTTCAATATTTCCTGTAGAGCTGGTTTGGTATTTGCAAATTCTTTCAGTTTTTGTTTGTCCTGGAAGCTTTTAATCTCTCCTTCTATTTTCAATGATAGCCTAGCTGGATATAGTATTCTTGGCTGCATGTTTTTCTCATTTAGTACTCTGAATATATCATGCCAGCTCTTTCTGGCCTGCCAGGTCTCTGTGGATAAGTCTGCTGCCAATCTAATATTTTTACCATTGTACGTTACAGACTTCTTTTCCCGGGCTGCTTTCAGGATCTTTTCTTTGTCACTAAGACTTGTAAATTTTACTCTTAGGTGACGGGGTGTGGACCTATTCTTATTGATTTTGAGGGGGGTTCTCTGAACCTCCTGGATTTTGATGCTTGTTCCCTTTGCCATATTGGGGAAATTCTCTCCAATAATTCTCTCCAATATACCTTCTGCTCCCCTCTCTGTTTCCTCTTCTTCTGGAATCCCAATTATTCTAATGTTGTTTCGTCTTATGGTGTCACTTATCTCTCGAATTCTCCCCTCGTGGTCCAGTAGCTTTTGTCCCTCTTTTGCTCAGCTTCTTTATTCTCTGTCATTTGGTCTTCTATATTGCTAATTCTTTCTTCTGCCTCATTTATCCTAGCAGTGAGAGCCTCCATTTTTGATTGCACCTCATTAATAGCTTTTTTGATTTCAACTTGGTTAGATTTTAGTTCTTTTATTTCTCCAGAAAGGGCTTTTATATCTCCCGAGAGGGTTGCTTTAATATCTTCCATGCCTTTTTCAAGCCCGGCTAGAACCTTGAGAATCGTCATTCTGAACTCTGGATCTGACATATTACCAATGTCTGTATTGATTAGGTCCCTAGCCTTTGGTACTGCCTCTTGTTCTTTTTTTTGTTGTGAATTTTTCCGCCTTGTCATTTTGTCCAGATAAGAGTTTATGAAGGAGCAAGTAAAATACTAAAAGGGTGGCAACAACCCCAGGAAAATATGCTTTAGCCAAATCAGAAGAGATCCCAAATTGTGCGGGGGGAGAAAGGGGATAAAAAGGGGTTCAGAAAGAAAAAAAAAAAAGAAACTATTAAAAAAAAGAAAGCCGATAAAGAAAAAATATAAAAAGAGGGAAAAAAAATATATATATTAGATAAACTATTTAAAAAACGTTAAAAAAGAAAATGGTAAAAGTTAAAAAAATTTAGCAGAAGAAGAGAAAAAGAAAAAAAAATTGAAAAAGAAAAAAAAATTAAATTAACTGCAAGGCTAAAAATTCATGGGGAGAAAGCCATGAGTTCCGTGTTTTGCTTTCTTCTCCTCTGGAATTCCGCCGCTCTCCTTGGTATAGAAACTGTACTCCTTGGTAGGTGAACTTGGTCCTGGCTGGGTTTCCCGTTGATCTTCTGGGGGAGGGGCCTGTTGTAGTGATTCTCAAGCGTCTTTGCCCCAGGCGGAGTTGCACCGCCCTTACCCAGGGCCGTGCTGAGTAATCCGCTCGGGTTTGCTTTTGGGAGCTTTTGTTCCCTGAGCACTTTCCGTAGAGTTCCAGAGGACGGGAATGAAGATGGCGGCCTCCCAGTCTCCGGCCCGGAGGAGCCGAGAGCCCGGGGCCCCACTCCTCAGTGCGCCCTCAGAGAACAGCGCCCAATGACTCCCGTCACCCTGGCCTCTGGCCGCGCTCCGAGCTGACCGAGCCTGCAACCGGTTCAAGACAACCCCGAGCTGAGAGTCACTCCTCGGCTCTGTCTCTGTAGCCGGCTTCCCCGTTCTAATACCGGTAAGCTCTGTGACACTCAGACACCCCCGATCCTTCTGCGACCCTGGGGGACCTGAGGCCGCGCTGACCCCGCCTGGGCTTCACCCCAGTTAAGCCTCTGGAGCGATGTCCCTCAGCGGAACAGACTTTTAAAAGTCCCGATTTTGCTCCGTTGCTCGCCGGGAGCCGACCCCTCCCCCCGCGGTCTATCTTCCCGTCGCTTTGGATTCAGTTTTCCGCCAGTCCTACCTTGCAGATAGTGGTTGATTTTCTGTTTCTAGAATTGCTGTTCTTCTTCTCTTCAATCTCCCGTTGGATTTGTAGGTGTTTGCAATCTTTAGATAAGCTATTTAGCTGATCTCCCGCTACCCGAAGTAGTCTCAGCCTGCTACTTCTCCGCCATCTTGACTCCTCCCTCCCATCTGTGGCTTTTTGAGAAATCAACTTATTCTTTCTGATACTTAGTTTCCTCATTTATAAAATGGGGCTCAGAATTTAGTGGAAGTCCTCATGTCTGACACAATCAGGGCCGATACTTGGTTAATTAAAAACAAATAAATAAACAAACAAACAAACAAAAAAAACCCAGCTCAAGTGTGGAGCTTTAAGCAGTGATAGGCATTATACCTGGGATATTTTTTAAAACACAGAAAAGCGCATTTATTACCCAGTATTTTAGTGCAGGGTTAAGACATTTTTCTGAATAAACTTGGAGTCCCTCCTTTCTTGCAAAAGCAACACCTATGATGAATTATCAACCATCTCGTATTTTTTTTTTGTGTTTAAATGTACTGAAATCTTAGAGTTTGGTTAAAGTACACAATCATTCTAGATCTTTATTCCCACTGGCGTTATCTCTGTTCTTTGTTTTATTTTTCTTCATTTTTTTTATAGTTTTCTGGCCTGTGACAAATTTGATTACAGTTTTTGTTTTGTTTTGTTTTAGTTGACTTGCCTTTAAAATGAGTCTTTTAGATCACTCAACTTAGTTTTCATAGAAACAACAGCTTTCTTTCCTTTTCACTCTTTTTCATTGCTATGTTGACAGTTTCATTAGATCACCTAATTATAATTGCAACTGGTTTGTAAGCCGATGCAACTGGTGTTTGGCAAGCAAACAACTCAAATGGTGAGAGCAGCAGCCAGTGAGCATACAGAACAGCCTCCCAGCTGGCTACAGACATCCATGCGCATATGGAGAGAATGAAGAACATCAGTCATTTCAGTGTCTGGAAGTGAAGATGTGTTAAGAGTGCTTCTAATGAACCTCATGAAATTGTCATAGGGATTACAGGAAAAGTGGATGCTGAAGGGTTGTCAAATGGCTTATGCAGTAGAAGCTAGTTTCCTTCCTTTCCTTCAGAAACCTCCAGAGCGCAGTGCCTTGCTGAATGATGGTCCCTCTGCAAGGAAGTCAACTCAATAATTACTCAAAATAATGATATTTTTAAATAATAATAATAATAAATAATAATAATTAGATACTCAAGACTGTAATTTAAAATTTCCATTCCTTTCTGCCTCCTACTCCATTGCTTTAAACCCATCAATCCTTCTCACAGTTATGGAGAGTCTTTTTTCCCCATGCTCCAGGGCCATCTTGTTCAAGGTGGATACCCATGACTTCAATGATGTACAGCTTTCTGTTCGGGCTAAACTGGTGGAACACTTCTGTCAGGCTTCCAGAGCAAATTGCCAGGCAGGTTGCTCTTTAAAGGTTAATGGCATTTGGAGTTCCACGTGATTTCGTTCTAAACCTCTGAGATATTTATAGCTGCTTTGGATGTTCTGTTGTGTTTGACAGTATGGCTTTCAAAAAATCAAATAAGATAAAGTGTCCGCTCATGAGCTGGGTATCAAAGATTATATTGGGGAGAAGTTGTACATTTTGTTTGTAAATTATTTTGCCTTATAAGGCACTTTCCATGTTGGTACAGGAAAAGAAAGCCAAAGTGAGATAGACAAGTGTGCTTCCTATTTCTAGTAAGTCTGATCTTTCTTTCTTTGGCTCAGCAGGGTATGGGCTGGACATACTCCTAAATGTCCCTTCCATTCTTCTAAGGAAACTCCTCTGATGTATGTTTATGTCTGGACAGAGGGAAAGAAATATTAAGAGCCACAGACAGCTGCCCACCACTTGTGGAGGGACTTAGAGAAAGGATAAAGTTTTGTTCTAGAAGTCAAGTGAGTCCTATGAGAGAATTTGGCATGCCTTAGTCAGAAAACTCCCTCTATTTTTCAGCATCTTTTTGGTCACACATTGAGGGCTGTTGCTTCTGTGGTTCTTTGCACAGATCCAGCTGCTCTCTGCAAAAGGCCTGATACTTTTTGTGAGGTCCTAGAAGGACCTCCTTCTAGAATGGACCACCTCAGCCAGAGAGGGATTCATTACACACAAGAGAGGAGCAGTCACTGAGACCTGTTCTTCCTCTTCTAAACAACTAAAGGGGGTTAGTAATAAGCCCAAAGTCACCATCTTTGCCTTTGAGTGAGAATGAAACTCTCCCACCTATAGTCTCTTGAAATGTAATTGAGCATGAACAAAGACTCAAAGAGTTTCTTACAGATATAGGTGTCAGCAGAGTGTGATGTATGTCCTCTTGGGGCATAAGCAAGTCCTCACTGTAGAAGACCTCACAGACTTTTCTGGAAAAAAGCATTCAAATGGCTGAGCGGGGAAAGGAAAGAAAAGGAAATAGGTCATTTAGGCCCCAAGTGCAAACTTCATTTCTGACATCATTTTGCATATGTCTGGCTGGGGTCAAGTTTGGAACTTGGAAGGGTGAGGTCATATGTTCAACCCCACTGCTTCTCCCCATAGTTTTGACCATGAGCCCACCAAGTGGAGCTGCGGGGCACAGAATGGAAGCCCTATAGTGCCACATAGCACTTTGCAAAATTTGTGATATTTAAAACAGTGAAAACATGTGATGGTTTTGTGAAGAAATGGTTCTGAGTAAGAAAACAGGATCTTCTGAGTAATCTTTAACTTCAAAGGGAGAAATCCATTATTTCACGACTCAAGTTTATCCTTTTTCGATGATGATACATAGCTCTTGGAAGCCAGATCCCCATAATCTAAGAAGGACCCTTTTAATAATGAAAACAAGCAAGTCATCAAGGATCGCTCAAAAAGAAAAAAAATTTTAAAGATCCGGGAGAAACTACTATGGTCTCAGCTTTACATGGCCTAAACTGTTTACATGGCCTAAACTCTTCTCTCCAGACTTATCCAGCAAAAGGCCACTTTTTGGTCTCAAAGTCTCTCACGCATTTATGGGTATGTACTGTTCCCAGAAATTTGGGTAACAAGACACATACAGAAAAAAATCTGATGACCTCAAAATGGTCTGTGTTTAAAAACTCGTCAACAATTAATCTTAGTAAATTCACTTTTGTCCTCTTGCACCTTCGGTTAGTAAACAGATTTATTGTGGTAATAATGGCACATGTTCTATCCTGCATGCTCATGATATTGAATTAGGAAATTTTAAGTGAAGAATTGTGATGTTTTGGATCATAAAAGCTGCCAGGTAACTGCAATTGTAACGTCTTGGAGAAGAATTGGCAAAAAGGATCTTTGTGCTGCAGATCTCCCCGTATGAACTCTGAGTTATGCAGACAATCTCCTGTCCCATTTTTAACAAAACCTATAGCCAATCTGAAACATGTCTAATTTTGGATAACTTAAAACTACTAGATGGTTAATACTTCTGTTCTCAACCTGCTATCCTAAAATAAGGGTTCTTTTATTTCAAAAGATTATTTTAAAATTAGTTCTTGGCACTCTGAGATTTGCCATTTTTGAGTTTGTAGTTTTAAGTAACTGCTCCTTCTTTTTACAAACTTTTCCTGCAGTGAAATAAAACACACACAGGGGCCAGCTGTGACTCCTCTCATCTTCCGTCAGGAAGAGTTGATGATATGAATAGTTTTATTAGTCAATTATATGATAAATCTTGAAGGCTTTTTGGCATCTTTAGTATTAGATTATGATATAAACCTTAAACATAGAGTGACTAGACATCCTCTGATCACAGGTTGGAATCTGGTGCTCTGTATTCTATCTAGCATTCATCATGAATTTATTATTTTTATAGGTGGTATTATTATTTATAGTTGTATTAGGATAAAGCTGGACGGGTTTGATAAACCCTCACTTTGTCTTCCCAGCTGGTGTCTTCTTGTCGCATGTGGGATGTATATGCAATGAAGAGAATTCTCACTTTAATACATGGCTAAATTGGGACCACGATCCATGTTCTTTCTCAGTCCTTTCCAGAAGCACTCAGTTAACCCCTCCATTTTGCAAACAGCGAGTGGGGCTCTTACTGATGAAATGAAGTGTTGTTGGACATTGGTAATTATGTGGATGGTGGTGGGAGAAGCAAGTTATGCTATGACCTGTGAGATGCATAAAGACACAAGTCAGCCAGTTGGTAGAGTTAGGTGGAGTCAGTAGGAAACATGGAAAATCATAATTTAGGTGATCGTGAAATATGTCTGGGGAATAAAGGCTGATAAGTTCTGCAGTAGGGTATATCAATAGCAATCTGAATGCCCTCGCTTCGGTGGTTTCGTCAATAATTTCAAGGTATAATTCTATAACTGCTTCTTTTTATTTCATAATACATTTTTCCCCTAGTAAACCTTTTTGACAGCAACAAGCTAAAAGAAAAATGAAAGTGCATGTTTAGCTAAAATTAAGTACTGATTTTCTATTTCCCAAGAAAGTGATAATAACTGTGTGACTTGCAGAAAATATTTATGAAGATTTACCATCCATTATGGGTGTCATAATGATACCACTAACTACAAGAGAACCAGAAGATACAGATTTGCTACAGAAGCAACGATGTATATGTCAAAAATTGGTAGTTATTAAAGAAATGTCCAAAGATGATAGTTTAACGTGAACAGGAGCAAGAGGTGTGTTTAATTTGTATTACATGATTATTCATTTAGATCAAATGATTGTTCATCTAAATTTATTTTACTCATTTTAGACTCTGTGGTTTCCTGTGCTTGCATAAGAAGTGAAAGACAGCTGTTTAGTAAGTTGCACCTGTTATTAGAAGAATTTGGCAAACACTTGAAGGATGCAGGTTGTATATCAGTGTCATTAAATGATTCAAATAGAAAAATTTCAATTTATGAAATCAAAATAAGGACTCAGATGTTCACTAAAAAGAAGATAAAATACCTGCCAATTATTGTAAATTTTATTATAAATATAGTTAAAACTTTCAACATTGAAGATACAATTATGTGAATATAAATTTTGGTGTAGTGTGGTATCATGATATAAAGAAAAAAAGCTGACTAAATTAAGAGACTGAGCAGAATGAGATCTGGAATTGGTTGTCAGGCACACATAGCTCGCAGATGCTGGTACAGTCTTTGGTAGTCTACCAACTGAAGTTGAAGTCGAGACTTGTCAAAACTTACAAATATTTTTATGTATACGTGGGTAGAATACATGAACTACAACATATTTGTGAAGACATTAATGCTGAATTTAGGAAATGCTTTAATGTGATAGTACGTGTTTTCTTTCTTTATGGCCCATCATCAATTCACTTGTAAAGATACTGAATTTGAAGAACTACTTTGTCAACTTCTTAGCACCTCAGTGTGCCACCAAAAAAAAAAAAAAAAGAACTTATATTTTGTAAATGAGTTTACCAAAATTTTTTATCACAACTTGTTCAAAATTACTTGGAAACTTTTGATCAAAATATTCAACATACTGAACTTGGCAAGATTTAATCTTTCAAGAATTTTGGTTAATTTCAATTGTTGAAAACATAGATCATAAACAAAGAGGACAGTTAAAATTATTACTACAGAAGCAGAGGAAGAACTGCATGAGTCAAATCATGGAAGATCAAAAAGCTAAAGTTTCAATTTTCAAAGCAAACAATTTGAAATTAAACAATGGCCATTTTGAATTTCTTGACTTACGGGAAGAATTTTTTGTTGGCATTACTATTTTTAATTGAGTAAATTTATATTCTAGGCCACAACAGAATGAAATTGGGGATGCCTATGGCTTTGTAGCATTTATGTCTGGCAAAACATTCAAAAGAATAAGATTTTATGAAATATTTATTAAAGAAAAACCTTTGGAATGGGGCAAAAAGAATGTGTGAAAATACTTGGGCTAAACTATTTACATGTCTCAAGATAAAGAAAAAAATTGAGAGTATCTTCTGTCAGCAGAACTTGCTCTGATCTTTCCACATATGTCAACATTTGTGGCTCTCTTATTTTCTCAGTTAAATTCCTACATTTAAAACAGAAGGAATCTAATTCAGGAGTGCAAGTTTGATGTCCATATGATTCTCATATGGAGAATTGTTGGTTCTCTCTTCCTTTCTGAAATATTTTTGAGTTTTCTCTTTGTCTTTGATATTCTTAAACATCACCATAATGTGTCCTTGTGTTGTTTTCCCTGGTTGATCTCTGTAAAAACTTTCAACTTGACCATTCATTTTCTTTTGATCCTAGGAAATTTATTTTCTTTATTTTTCAGATATTTCCTGCATTCTTTTTATTTTTCTTTCCTTCAGGGAATTCTATCTTCTGGATAGACTGACACTTTTATTTCAATGTTCCGTATCTCCTAGCTTTCCCTTTGTCTTTTATCTCTTTATAATTTCCTGGTGGTTTCTGGGATAGTACCATACTTTCTGATTCAAATATTCTTTTTTTTTTTCATGAAATTTATGTGACTCTTGAACTCCTTTATTGTATTCTTTATTTCAACTGTTATTTTGTTCATGTTTAACATTTTCTCTAGACTTTTTAATATTTTCTGTGGGTATAAAACTGGATAATATCTACTACTTTTTTAGGATTTATTTATTTATTTGAGACACTCAGAGAGAGAGAGAGAGAGAGAGAGAGAGAGCAAGCAGGTGTCCCAATATATAATACTTTTCTAAAAGATTGTATACTTAGATTAAAACTGGTTTTCAAGAAATACACATAGGTCTGATTTAGTACTTTAATCACTAATCCTTAATTCCCTTTGTTTTATCTTGAATGAAATCCTTTTACTAGGTACAGTGGTTTGAATTATGTCCCCCCAAAAGATACACTGAAGTGTTAGTCCTCAGTACCTATGAATGTGGCCTTATTTGGGAATGGGGTCTTTGCAGATGTATTGGGGGAAGTCATCCAGAGGACATGACCTCCAATTGACCTCTGAGCTAGAACCTGGCAATCAGAGGCTCTTTACCCCTTTCCCTGTCCTTGCATTCTGCTGGACTTACCTGCTGCCAGAAGTCTATCAAGGACACAACCTTGTGAGAGCAATGTGGCATTGAGTTCATCTGGACAGTTCATGTTAGGACCTCTATGTAAACTTTTACAATTTGGCAGGTGGATTCAGAGATCTGATCTTGCAGCTGCCCAAGGCAAGTTTCATAGTAAGTTCCCTTGTTTATTAAACACACTTTCCCTTGTTTATTAAACCACCTGCCAGTTGGGAGAGTTCTACCTCTTTCTTTGCTCTCTGACCTCGGGGTGTGGGGCCTGGTTTCAGATTATGTCTGAAAGGCTTCTGAGGAGGTTTTGAACCAAAAAGACGTAATCAAGTTAAGGGCATCCTGGATTAGAATAAGGCGTAAAACTGAGGGCTGATACATTTATAAGAGAAAGGGGAGGAGGATTTGGATGCAGAAATACAGAGAAGACACAAGGTCACATGGAGGTGGAGGCAGAGATTAAAATGATGCACGTACAAGCCAGGGATTGTCAGGAGCCCCAGCAACGAGGTGGAAGGAGGACAGATTCTTCCCCAAATCCTTCAGTGGGAATATCATCTTAGTAATGCCTTGGTTTTTACTTCTAGCCTCCAGAACTCTGAAAGAATACCTTTTTGTTGTTTTAAGCCTCCCATTTTGTATTTAGATGTTACGGCCCTAGAAAACTGATACACTAGGGAAGCCATTTTTAAGATTTTATTTCTAAATAATCTCTACACCCAACATGGGCCTTGAACTTAACAACCCTGAGATCAAGAATTGCATGCTTGGGGCGCCTGGGTGGCTCAGTGGGTTAAGCCTCTGCCTTCGGCTCAGTTCATGATCCCAGGAAACTGGGATCAAGCCCCGAATCGGGCTCTCTGCTTAGCGGGGAGCCTGCTTCTGCCTCTCTCTCTCTGCCTGCCTCTCAGCCTACTTGTGATCTCTGTCTGTCAAATAAATAAATAAAATCTTAAAAAAAAAAAAAAAAGAATTGCATGCTCTACAACTGAGCCAGCCAAGCACCCCTGGAAGACATTTTTAATAGTCCAAAGTCCTTCCAAGCCATCTACAGTTCATGAATTTCAGCAACTTTGCAGATAACAGTACTCCGTCAGACTTTGTTCCTTTCTTTGTGGAGAGGAACTTCACGACCTGCCTACATCTGACCAAAATACAGGCTTTGGTTTGCATTAAAGTTCTCTTCACACCCCGCATTTCTGCCAGATCAATGTCTATTTTGGTTTTGTTTTTAAGTATCCTCTGACTTTGATAAATTTGCTGACACTGTATCTAAAGGAAGAAGTAGAAACCTGGGAGCTCTTTGGGCAGAACATGGGCAATAGGGAGAACTGGCCCGAGTGTCGATTCCTGTTGGCCCTTAGCATCGAGCGCTGTGCCTATTCCATATGGGGGGTAAAGAGTCATCGTTTGAATCGAACCAAAGTCAGGAGGGAATTTTTACACTCATGAGAAGGTAAAACAAGACGAGGGTCTTTTTCTAAGTACCTGGGAGTGATTTACCACTTTCCAACTTAATTCTGCAATAGGAATTTGTGTTCTTAAAAATGTGTGCCGCACAGCCAGCTCACCGTCCACAAACGGGAGTAGATCCATGTTTGTCTTGACTGCTGTGTGGCCTTAGTTACACAGTCAGCAGCTGCAATAATAGCACTTTAGAGTAACTTTAATAATTTTACAATTAACTAACATTTTTATACATATTACTTGCTCTCCTAAATAACCATGGATTGCTTATCATATTATGTGTGGATAACCATATCTATGTGTGGAAACCAAAACTCAGCAAGATTCAGATGCTTAACCAATCACAGAACCCAAATCCAAGGCCCTATCTGGTAGAATATTTCAATGAAACTTTAAGAACGGTGAGAAGCTGAGAATGTCATCTTCAGCCTTTTGCCACTTTCTGGTATGGGTCATGGACCCTGATTCATGTAGATAATATTTTGTTTTTCAGTCTCAAAGCATAGCTTTTTCATTTGGTATTATGGAGAAGAGTATACTGTCAGTGGACTAACCAGGAAAACTCAAAGTGGGTCATGAGGCAGAGCACGTTTTGCAGAAAATGGAAAAGAATTGGCGCAAATTTCTTTGGCAGGGCAGCTGAAATGAGACAATCACTTTGGCAGTGAGGGATGAGAGAGATTTAAAAGATGTCTTATTTTAGTGATAATTTTGATAATACAGACAAGCTGCTTATGTAACTTTAAAGAATTTGAGAGATAGGAGACCATAGTGGGAAGAAATATGAGCTCAGCCTTCATTTTGAAAAATGTTCTCTATTGAGATCAATGTCCACACCACCATCCCATTGACAACAACAGCTACACATTGGATTGCAACTGTTTGGACTTCCTAAGGGTATGGCATGGTTTTGAAATATTTTCCTACATTGCAGGAAAATTCAGTTAAAAAATGGCTTTCTATTTATGTTTTATGTAAATATGAATATTTTCATACTTGTAATTTTTAAAATTTTCTTTTCCAACTCAATTTATTATGCTAAAATCCACACCTACAACTTTGCTATTATTTCTTTCTTAGTGACAATTAGACCAGTAATGAGAAAAATAACAAGATGGTTATATATGAACTGATAGAATGAAAATGTGCATACTGGATGAAGCGAAGAGAGGGAATCTAGCCATATTTTACTTGCCATGGATCTAACCAACCTTGCATTCTGTAGCTCAGAATTTGTCTGCTCACTGGATTATTTGTATTTCTGTCCATTCTGCACAAGTTTTCACATCAATGCTTTTTTATTATGTGTCTTATAGGATAATTTTCAATGAGATTGAATTTGCTAAGGCCTACTGTCACTTTTCCTGAAGAACATATATATTTGGAACTGTGGAAGTTTAACAACCCTTACTTTTATGGCACATCGCCTGTCATAAACTTGTACAATGTTGAGATCTTGGCCAGGATTGCTATTTCAGAATTATATTGTAGTGAAAAAGAAGAATAAGATCACATGTGTGGGATTTTTTTCTATATCACACAAAGGACTTTATCCAAGGAAACATCCCAATTCTGGTCCTGTTTTGGGTTCAGAAAAGATCAAGCTATTATGCTAAAATATCAAATACATTAATTTGATGCTTATGTGAATTTTGATGAGGAAGAAAGTATAGCAGAAAAGACTTAAAGAAAAGATATCATTAGGTATAGTATATGCATTTGAGAAATTCATGAAATGTATAAAACAAAATACTTATTTTTAACATCATTTGCCAAATGGCATTATTTTGATGCAAAGATTTAATATTTCTTTTCCATTCTATTATTTAGTGACTAGTCTTAACTGTTGACAAGTTTAAAATTATTTTTTATTTTCTAAAAAGATTTTATTGATTTATTTGAGAAAGAGAGCACAAGAAGGAGGGGTAGAAGGAGAGGGAGAAACAGGCTCTCCACAGGGCTCCATCCCAGGACCCTGAGATCATGACCTGAGCTGAAATCAGACGCTTAACCAACTGAGACCCAGCCCCTTGTTTAATTTTATTTATATACAGTGCACTGAACATAGGAAGATGGACTCATTTTTCATAGCCATCCCTACCTGAATTCCCTACAAATCACTGAGGGAAAAAAATGCTATTTAAAACATTCTCTCATTTTTTAATGGTTAAATATACTAGTATCTTAAATTGGTAATAAAAAAAAACTACTTGAGTTGATTTAGTAATATTTAGAAATATTTATCAAATAAATGTGTTGCTGACACCGGTAAACAGAGAATATGCTGTCTCTTAAAAAATCCGTTCATTGAATAATAACTATAGGTAGATACTATTTTAGATGTTCAAAGGGAAATTTTAATGATGCTTTTCTATAAATATCACTTTATTTTTATAATTTATTTTTATAGATCAATTTGCATAACTAATGTATGTTTTATAAAGTGTTAAAGACTATAAGTCTGTCAACTTATACTTGAGAAGAAACGTACTGTATAAATTTTTGTTCTCCACAATCATACTCTCCTAACCATCCCCAGATTTTCTTCCATCCTGGACTTGCATGAGCCTTGGAGGGAGGGTCTGGATTCTGGGTGTCGCAGCATCACACACACCTCATTTGCAACACAACAGAGGAAAAGCGAGCCATGATCTCTTTATTTTTATTTTTTTTAATCTTTAAAAATTTATTTATTTATTTACTTACTTATTTACTTACTTACTTATTTATTTTATCCTGTTTGAAACTAGCACCCAGGCTATATACCAGACTATCAGCACCACGAGGCCAGCTTCAGTGCTCCTTTTCCTCTTTTTAAGACCACCAAGAGCAACGTTCAGATCCAACAGGAAAGGGAACCAGAGGGTGTGAGCCATGATTTCTGCAAGTACTCACCAATGCAGCATGAGAGGTCTGGAGAGAACTCGCCCCCGGACTGTTTGTGTTCTTATTAGAATTGTATAGAAGAGAAAATGAGTCAGAGGCAAACATTAGAGTCTGTAAAATCCATTCTCCCCTTGATAACAGATACTGCATTTCCTTTCCAGTACGTTCAATACAGTGTAGTGGTTAAGGGCATGAACTTTGGGATCAGCTCAAAGTCCGTGTCCAACAGGGACAGCTGTTTGACTTTGGGTAATCTGATTAACCTTCCTTTAGCCTTCATTTCCTCGTCTGTACCAGAGCCCTGGAATAATACCTACCTCCTAGAGCAGTTCTGAGAGTACGTATTACATGAAATTGCTAAAATTCTGGCACCCCCCCCTAGCAAGAACTGAGTGAGTGTTGGGTTGCTGTTGCTTTGTTATCATTACTGTCTGTGGAAGAACATAGGAGAAACCATAGGAAAATATAAGAGAAAACAGAATCCTTACCCTTTTAGGCCTAGAAACCTGTGATCAGTAGTAGAGAAGAGCAGTTGATTATTTATTATGAATGACAGTACTCAAAATAGGGTACTATCAAGTTACTTTACTTTTGGTAAAGCCCTTTATTACTCAAATATACGCTATTTATGTAATTCATATTGTGTGGTATAAAAGGTAGTATTAGAGCAATAAAAGTAAGTCTAGAGGTTAGCCAACCGGACTGAAATACATAGTTTGCAAATTTTCCACATCAGTTCAAAGTAGCATATCTCAGAGTACTGTACACGGTATTATATTTTTTGTAGTATGTGCACTGTTTTAATGCATTACTATTAGGTGGTTTATATTTCTTAGGAAAACTATCTGACTTTGTTTAATACTCATTGATTTAATTGATTTAATATAAAGATCCACAGTCTTTTCTTATGTGTTTTCCAGAATTATTTTTATAGAAATAATCTTCAGAACTGCTATAGTTCTATCCATCACAAGACCATATGATGAGGAATCAAAGTTAGAAGGATTCATTTTTGAGATTAAGCCCTTTTGCTTAATAAGAAGGGTTTTGCATATTTAAGAACGTGGCTGAAACCCCAATGCAGGATTTGAAGTGTGTCTGATAGGTTTTACCTGGTCTTTCTGGTCCATTGTTAATCATACCTGTTACATACATTATTCAAATCTCTTTTGAAGGAGAACACTGATAAATTTTTTCTTAACCTATATCATTGTCATGCAGTGGTTGCCAAAATCATAGATGGGGTGAATGAAAATAAATTACTTAAAATATAAGTAAGCAGCTATATGTTCATATCTGGTGAGGTCTTTACAGTTGAGCCATTGGCACAGAATTGTCTAACAATGACAACACTTACAGAAATACACATGTGAATGCATTTATGAATTCATAATATTTTTGTGAATTTTGCTTGTTTTTTAAGCTGAAGTATTGTACACAATAACTTTTGGCATCGTGCTCCATCTTCTAGATCAGTAGTATTCACGTTTTTTTGAAAATACACTCCATTAGTAAATTTAAAAACTTGTTTTCTTCAATTTATTTATCTGTCTCAGAGAGAGAGAGAGCACACAAGCAGAGGGAGAAGCAGGCAGAGGGAGAAGCAGGTTCCCTGCTGAGCAAGGAGCCCAATGCGGGACTCAATCGCAGGACTCCAGGATCCCAGGATCCCAAGATCATGACCTGAGCTGAAGTCAGCTGCTTAACTGACTGAGCCACCCAGGTGTCCCCATTAGTAAGTTTTTTTTAAAAGATTTTATTAATTTATTTGACAGAGAGATCACAAGTAGGCAGAAAGGCAGGCAGAGAGAGAGGGAAGCAGGCTCCCCACTGAGCAGAGAGCCCGATGTGGGGCTCGATCCCAGGACGATGAGATCATAACCTGAGCTGAAGGCAGAGGCTCAAACCACTGAGCCACCCAGGCACTCCCCCATCAGTAAATTTTTTAAAGCAAATACCCTTTCTCTTCATGTTTATTTTGTAAATTATTTGCACTACCATACTAATATGCATGTTATCAAGTACACAGAAAAAGAAAAACTTAACAAAGTTTATTTCATTTTATTAACACTCCTGAAAACTCTCACTTTTTGCTCTGTGTTAGTAAAATTTAGAAAATTCTCAGTTTTATACTTCGTGATAAAATATTTCAAAGGTCTAGTTCTCAGCTCAATTTATTTTGATACTTGCCTTTAAGCTTTTAATGGCTTTTATACTGTGTATAGTTAGTGATCTACTTTTATTCTCTCTTCCTTCAAATCCTCCCTAGGTGCTCCTAGTCAGCACAAGTGTATTTGATTAGTATCCCAAACCTCAACCTCAAAGTAATATGGAAAAAGTAATTCTTGGTTTGCTGGGTTTTGCAGTACAATACAATACACTTGAGAAATAATCATGGGGTTATTAGACACTGGCAGCCCACTGTGAGACAGTATTTGACCAAAGCTCTACCTTTTTCTGTTTCCAGCTAGTTTCAATGATGCCTATACAAAATGAGGTTGAGATACCAGAAATTCCTTAGATAATGGAGTGGAGGAATCCAAGGTTTAGGCAGATAAGCATTTTTAATTGAGTTTTGCTGTATTTTTAATTGAGTTTAAATGAGTTTGATTTTTCACTTTCCCCTTTATCATGTATCCAGAAAGGGTCCCCAAGGACACTTCCTTAACTAAGGACTAAAATATATATCAACTGTGTAAAAACAATTATTTTTGAAGAATGTTCGGGAACAAATGTCTCTGCTTGGCCCAGGTGAAAACTTCTAAAGATCCTGGCTTTGAAACAGATTCTCTGACTTGGAGATGATGGGATCTCCAGTTGGCAGAGTACCAGTGGCAGTAATTAATCACTAAAAACCAATGATCTGTTACTGAAATAAATAATAGCTTAGTTCAGTAATCACAATTGTTTGACCCACTAGAATATTTGTTGGTGGTTAATTGATCATGGGATCTCTAGGACTCTAAAACGTGGGCAGGCTTGTAAAGTCTTGCTTAATTTTTAAAACTCCAAGCAAACAAACAAACAAATGTAAATCAGGAAATGAAGGTGTGATTTGAGGCACATGAATGACAGTGATGGCCACTTGACTCCCAGATATGAACCAATTCACAAAACCTTATGGAAAGACCCCAAGACATGGAAATAATGATATACTATATAAGTTTTCTTCTACAGATCTCAAAGAGTATATTTATAGCTACTTGCCAGAAAAACTCTGAATTGGGGAAATAAATACCAAGAACTGTGGGGATTATTGACCACTGGCTTTTAATTATGTGAATCCTTTACGGCACAGAAAGTCATTGTGAAAGCTTTTGGAGGTGAAAGCTTTTGGAGGTTAAGAATTAAGTGGAATTTGGGCCAAAGTCTGTCTCACAAGAGATTCCAATGTCTATGTATATTTCTATTCCATAGTTATTTCTTTGGTTCCTGAAGGAATAGCTACAAAGACAAACTTGGTTGCTGGAAAATTCCCCACAGTAACTCTCTGATAAAAGGAGTGAATGCTATCATGGGAGGGGAGGCAAACAGAAGACTCAAGACTGTACCTCTAAAAAGTCTAATCTAGGGGCAGCTGGGTGACTCAGTTTGTTAAGGGACCGACTCTTGATTTTGGCTCAGGTAATGAAATCAGGGTTGTGAGATCAAGCCCTGTGTTGGGTTCTATGCTGGGCATGGAGCTGCTTAAGATTCTCTCTCTCCCTCTCCCTCACCCCCTGCCGTCCCAAATTGATAAATTAAAAATTAAAGAAACCAAAAAAGTCTAATATAAGCAGTACTGCACCCCAAGGTGAGCTTCAACAGATATTAGCACCATATCCAAAGCCATAAAATATTCAGAAATGTCTATTTTATTTCCAAACAAGTCACTTATTTCTCCAAGGAAAATATGAAAGGGTCTAGGAGAATGACCAGAGACTATTACAAACCAATCAAGTGGTGACTGAAATTATGTCTATTGTTCTAGATGAAGTCTTTCTTCTAGAACAAATCATCAGGACACCTGGGTGGCTCAGTCAGTTGAGTGTCTGCCTTCCACTCAGGTCAGGATCCCAGGGTCCTGGGATTGAGCCCCACATCAGGTTCCCTGCTCAGTGGGGAGCCTGCTTCTCCCTTTCCCTCTCCCTGACACTCCCCCTTCTTGTTCTCTCTCTCTCTCTGTCAAAAAATAAATAAAATATATATATTTTTAAAAATCATCACTTCCCAACATTTGCTTTGCAGTTACTTTTCTGGAAAATGCTTTATCTGAAACTATTTAACAAACAGAGAATACCAGAAGCAATCTACTTTCACCTGAAAGGCACAGCAGTACACTTTTGCCAAATTACCTCAGAGCAGTGCAAATCTCCCACTGACTGCCATAATTTAAACTGTGGTAATCTTATTGGTACACATCACTCTGGTCTCCTATATTAATAATATCATGTTATAACACATTTTCAATAGGAATTAGTACATATCCTTGATACCTGGTTTGACAGATGGTATTTTTCCAAAATGGCTGCCACAATATCTGCAGCCCCACCTGCTTTTCTTATGATGGGATTCTGACACTCTTACCACTTAGAGGTGGAGTCTGTGCTCCGTTCCCTGAAGCTGGGTGGGATTTTCTAACTGGGTTCAGCCAGATGTGGTGCTATGTGTTCTAAAGGTCATAAAATATGCAGTGATTTCCATTTTATTTAGTAGAATATTTGTGCCTGAAGCCTTCACCTGCAAAAGGACTCTGTATTACAAGGAAATGGACAGATAATCCAAACAGACCTGAGACTGCATGAAGAGAGGGATGCTGGGCTTCCCCCAGCTGTTTCACCATCTCATCTGTTCCAATTCTGGCCATAATCTGACTGCAACTCCATGAGACATCAGAGCTAGAACTGGCCAGCTAGATCTTCCCCACATTTGTGACTCACCAAAGCTTGAAAGAATGAAATGGTTATTGTTATTTTAAGTCACTAAGTTTTAGAGTGATTTGTTATATCACGATAGGCTCTAACACTTGGTAAGATGTATTCCTATCTACGGTGGAATATAAACCCAATGAAAATTTATGTACCTGTCATCTCAGAGAAATTTCTGGTCACTCCTGTAGTATAGGACATGTTAGGATATTACCTCCAAAGTGAAAAACAAGTTTGCAAAACTCCCACCACTTAAGAAAGGAGCTTTTGAAGACAACAATTTATCACATTTGGAAGCAACAAAACCAGGCTGCACTGTAAGCAGTTCTACTACTTGGACTTTATATCATAGTGAATCTAACATTGTTCAAAATTCACTATGATAGATTGGGATACTCTAGGGATCTTGTGGAAAGACCGATTAGGAGAATCACAGTGCAAGTTCCTTGAGTTTTGGAGCAGAATTGTAATTTTCAGAAAATATTTATTCTTTTTTAAAGGAAAAAACCTTGGTTTGCCATTGGGCCCTAGAGATACCAAGTGACCATGCAAATAGAGTTTTTATCATAAGCAGGATGTTATATGGCCCACTGAGTCATAAATTTGGGTAGTTGATCATTATCAATTATAAAATTAAGTTTGAATAGATGTTAAAGGCACCAGTATGTTGCAAATCCGGTGGCTTATACTGTCGGCGCATCTGTTTTTGCTGCATTACCTACTTCTCCCTCATCCTGAAGCTATGACCTCATAAGAGCTGAGGAGAATATTCAAGTCTATTTTTGAGATATTTCTATGCAACGTATTGAAATTAGTCCAAAGTGGGATACTGCAGTTTTATACTTGTGACTAAGAGGTGACCCAGAAGGGAAATTCTCCCAGTGGTCAGAACTTCAAGTGATACATCTGTCTGGTTGTCCACTTGGGTTAGAAAGAGAGATGGCCAGAGGTGTGGAGATAATATAGATTCATGGAAAGTTATGACTGATTCTGTGGAATGGCCTGAAATCTGTAAGAAAGAAGATTGAAAGGCTGGTGATAAGGACACCTAGAAAAAAATAAGTCAAAGGAAGTCTCAGAAGTGATCCAGACTGTGAGAATATTCATGTTCCATGTGAGCTCTCTGTGAAGGTGATTCCCTGGAGTCCTTGAGACCATTTCAGATGGCCTACAAATTTAAAACTACATTCATAATAATACTGAGATGTTATTTGTAGTTTTCATTCACAGTCTTTCATGAGTGGAGACTTTTTCCAGAAGCTACATGATATGCAATATTTCAATATATTGACTATAAAATCAGACATAAGACTCCAGCTGTTTTCTAATAGGTCAGATATTAAAAGACTTGCAAAAATGTAAAATAATGTCATGAATGCCAGCCATTACTTCGTTTTGCACAAAAATTATTTTGTGTGTGTGTGTTAAAAAAGTTATTTATGTTAATATACAATGAAATTTCTGTTATTTGGAAATGATTACATCTATTTAAGATTTTCCCCATATTTATTTCTAACATATGTAATTCATACACAAAAGACTCTTTGAAGTTCACAATAGTTTTTTTAGGGAATGAAGGGGTTCTGAGACTAAAATTTTAAGAACCACTCTCCAAGTCTATCACTTGCTTTATTGTTTGTTTTTATACTTTCTGGTCCACTTTCCTAAGCATTTGTCCATGGAATCACATTCTATTAAATCCTAAGCACTCCCTCAATTTATCAAGGCCATTTGAATCTGGATCTTTATGATCAGAGATTCACTATTTCTCTTTCTCCCATATGGCTACTCTGTAAAAGAAAAGAACTGTTCCCTATTTTACCAGAGAGCATCTTAATGAAAATATCTTGTTGCCTTTGACACAGATCGATCATGGCTCAGAATCTGCTGACAATTATTCTTCATCAGAGTTCACCAAATGGTGATATATCAGTCCCACATTTATGTGGTCTAGACCACATTTACCCATTTCATTACTGACCTGGTCTTCTGGGACAAAACCGAAAGCCACAGACAAGTCATATTAGCTACACTAGATTGCCATCTTTTAATATTTCAGGTTTTTCCTTCTAGTCTACAAAGTTATTGGCAGGACTCAAACTCTAAATTCTTTCTTTTCTGTGTTAGGTAACAGCTGGAACATTCCCCCAGTTCTTTTAGTCTTCCAGCTGTTGTTTTCTGCTGGAGATCTTCAGTCTCCTTTGAGCATGGGGTTCAGGAGTCAGCCAACTATTTGCATATTTTATTTTATTATTTTTTAAGTTTTTGTTTTTTTTTAAATTTACTTTAGAGAGAGAACATGAGTGGTAGGAGCAGAAGGAGAAGGAGAGAGAATCTCAAGCAGACTCCATGCTGAGCATTGAGCCCCATGTGGAGCTCTGTCTCATGACCCTGAGATTATGATCTGAGCCAAAACCCAGGGTAGGATGTCTAACTGACAGGTGCCTCTGCCAGTACTTGATGAGAAGATTTTGGGTTGTCTGCCTTGCATCCCTCTGTCACCGTTCCAGGATTCCCCCCTTAATTTCCAATGGAAATTCATTAAGAATTGAAGAACTTCATAAGAATGCTACTTTCTGCTCGAGTTCTAACGATCTGTGCTTCACAGGGAAAAGAGTGTCGTTGGTAGAGAAGTTATAGAAATGTGGCTTACTCAGTGCTGAGCCTTTCCTCATGAGCCACCCTCTCCCCATCTGCATGCAGTCTGTGTGCTGTAGGGGCTCTCTATGCCTTGAAATAGCATCTTTCTTTAAAATAGAATGTGTAAAATTATCTATATGGAGGTTAGTTCATTACAAGATAAGTCACCATCATCAGGCAGCCATTTAATTTAAAAAGTGTTTTTTTTTTTTACAGTTTTTAACAGTGATTTTTTTTAGTTTTAATAGTAATATAAATCTATTTACACATCAAATCCCGTAGACTAAGAACAAGTGAATAAAAGATACTTCCTTTAAAATTTATAATCAAATGGAAATACTAACTTAAAGTCATTATTATTTTGTTAACTGCCTTTTACACACATATACACACACACACAAACACTTTCTTATTCTTGAAGACAGAGTTTCTTTCTATGAAGTTTATATTAGATAGTTAATAATGGATAATGCTTCGTGTGGGAAAGGAGTTGTTAAGGGAATTCCAACTCTTACCTTTACTCCTAGCATACAAATTGTTTTGGGGATGGTGATAGTTAATTTTGTGTGTCAACTCAGCTAGGTTATGGTGTCCAGTTCTTTGGTCAAACACCAACATAGATGTTGCTATAAAGGTGTTTTCTAAGTGTGATTTTCTGAGTTTTCTAAGTGTGATTAACATTTATAATCAGGCTGAGTAAAGCAGATCATCCTCCATAATTTGGGTGGGCCTCTCCCAATCAGTTGAAGGCCCCACAAGCAAGTCTGAGGTTTTGGAAAGAAAAAGTAATTTTTTTTTTTTTTTTTAAGTAGGCTCCACACTGGAGGATCCTCCAACACAGGACACAAACCCACGAACTTGAGATCCAAATGCGAGCTGCGCTCAAGAGTCAGATTTTTAACAAACTGAGCCACCCAGGTGCCCCAAGAAAAAGGAATTTTGTAATTTTGTAAGATTGCACCCTAGGAACCCTGCCTGAGTTTTGAGCCTGATGGCTTGCCCTGCAGATTTCAAACTCAAGACTGTGACATCAACTCTAAAATGACTCTGCAGCTTGCCTGCCTGACTTAACCAGTTTAAATTTATTAGCCTCCACAATCCTGTGAGCCAGTTCCTTAAAATCTCTCTCTTTATGTACAGTTGACCCTTGAACAACTTGGGGGTTTGCAGTGGCAACCCCCCTGGACAGTCAAAAATCTGTATAACTTTTTCCTCCCCCAAAACTTTACTAATAGCATGCTGTTGACCAGAAGCCTGATGAGAACATCAGCAGTGGACTTACACATATTTTGTAAGTTATATGTATTATATAGTGTATTTTTACAATGAAGGAAGCTAGAGAAAAGAAAATGTTATTAAGAAAATCAGAAAGAGGGATGCCTGGGTGGCTTAGTCAGTTAAGCGTCAGCCCTTGGCTCAGTTCATAATCCCAGGGTCCTGGGATCAAGTCCCATATCGGGCTCCTTGTTCAGCAGGGAGCCTGCCTTTCCCTTGGCCTGCTGCTTTTCCCTCTGCTTGTGCTCTTTCTCTCTGACAAATAAATAAATAAAATCTTTAAAAGAAAAAAAAAAGAAAATCAGGAAGAAGTTCAAATATACTTGCAGAACTGCACAAAATCTGCATAGAAGTAAATCTGTGCAGTTCAAACCTATGTCATTCAAGGTCAACTGTAGGTCACGTTAGTTCTGTTTCTCTGGATAACTCTAACACAAAAAGAATATTTAGCAACTTGTATTGTTTTTTAGAAACTAAGATGTTATGCTCAATTTTTGCCAAATTTTATGTGGTTTTATCCACATTTCAGGAATGTCTTTCAGCTTGTATTGACTTTGTGATTACTTCTGGTGAACGTTCAGTTCTTGTATCATAAACAAAGAAATTATGTAAATAAAAATATAAAAAAAAGTAACATTTATTGACATGATTTGTTTTACCTTTGAGAGAATTAAGGTAAATGGAAGGGTTTAAAGAATAATTGTTTTACTTTGCAATTAAGTAATTTTATATTAAAAGAAAATTTTCAAGATATAAAAGGAATTAATGAAATAAACATTAATTTCCATGAGCTTTTTTTTTAATTTACTGAATTTTGGTGTTTTCTTTTCAAGATTTTATTTATTTGAGAGAGAGAGAGAGAACCCACACAAGCAGGAGTGGGGGGAGGGGCAGAAGGAGAAGGAGAAGCAGACTCTCCGCTGAGCAGGAAGCCTGATGAAGGAGACCTGAGCCAAAGGCAGACACTTAAGGAATTGAGTCACCCAGGTGCCCTCTCCCATTTTAAAGAAATAAGTCTTTTCTTATTTAAAGTAGTAAATAAAGCATACACACCAATCTTCAATGTTACACTTTCACAAAAAGTTCTAAATTAGCCATGACTCTATTTTTTGTATGTTTGTTCTGAAGGTTAAAAACATTTTATTTAGAGAGGATGAAATGATTGTATGCTAATATGAACAGATAGGTTGTGCAAGAAATGACTAGAAAATTCCTTTTTTGATGTCCTACAAAAGTTGGATCCCATTTTATGTGCCTTATTCTTTCCTCAAACCCCTAACTTTAGACTGTAGTTGAGCAGAAATATGGCATATGGTTTTCTTCAAATCATTTTTCACCTCTAGACAAGGTGTTGGACCTTAGAATAAAAGAGTAGGTAATTAGCAGTAGTACCTAGGGAAAGAAAAAGCTGTAAGTGATAAAGGTTCCTTACACATGCTATCTCCCCACTCCTGTCTTCTCCAATTTGTTGTCATTTTTAATCCCAGATCCAACGTCTCCTACAAGCCCAGTCAGTTTGCTTTTAAATGCTAGACTAAATGGGGCATCTGGGTGGCTCAGGTCATAATCTCTGGGTCCTGGGATCGAGCCCCAAGTCAGGCTCCCTGCTCAGTGGAGAGTCTGCTTCTTTCTCACCCTCTGCTCCGCTCTGTTCTTGCTCTCACTTGCTCTCTCTCAGATAAATAAATAAAACTTTTTTTAAAAATCAGACAAAATAGAAATCAAAGAAGTTGACTTGAATTCAGTTTTTTGTCATTTCTTTTTCTTGCTTTATCACCTTTTTTTTTTAATTTATAAGAGGCAAAGTTGTTAAATTATTCACAAGAAACAACGAGAGTTTGAATTTAAGCCTGGAGTTAAATAATGCTGATGGCATTATATCATCTTCTCCTTTAAAGTATGATAGAAAGACAAGACTCTCATTAACTCAGAATAACTGTCTTGAGCTTACCGACTCATAGGACTGCAGCGTGGGGCTGAATCTCATACTGACTTCCAGTCTGGGCTGATAACACCTGGTCTTTTCCCCACTGAATATTCAGTTCATAGGTATTGTACAAATCCTTGCTTATAGGTGAATTTATGGTGTGCGTGTGCCTGTGCGTGTGTGTGTGAAAACCAAGAAAAATGAAATAAAACGTTGTACATTTTCAAGAGAGGTTCTACGGTGTTTGAATTTGAGGATTCTTCCACTGTGTCGGTTGAGAAGAAGACTACATGCGTTTATTAGTGGGTGGACCACCCCCCCCCCCACGAGCCTATCCACAAAGCCCCCGGACACTCTGTGCTTGGGCATGGAGTGGAGACACTGGGGCCTGTGTGGTGAGAAACAGGGTGGGAGCAGCTTTCCTCTGAGGAACAATAGTCACAAGGACTGTTACCTGAGATGTTCCCTCCATTATATTTCTCTAGAAGACAGGGCGCCCTGATCTTTTCTTTCCCATCAAAGGTGAAAAGATTGAGAGTCATTCTTTACTGCTTGAATGGAGAATTGCCCACATGTTTCTTTGCCAGGGAAAGGTAAGCAGAAATGAGCACAACTGGGCCACACTTGCCCAGAGTGCGAAGTGGGCTACGGGGAAGCCAGGAACGCTTTGGAAAACAGCCACGTGTGCAGCACCACTGATCACAATCCAGACAGAATTGTGGCTGGTTTGGTTGAAGCTGAGGAATGTATTTTACCTGTTTCTTGCTTTTCAACGGTCTGTCTGCTTCTTAGGGAGGTTAATTCACCAGAGTCACCACGAAAAATACAATGAAGCTTTCAAGAAATCTGAGATCAAGTCTATGTATGGCTTATAAAAAACAGTAAGGATTTCTGTGTGCTCATAGGAAGGCATGCTTCCTGATAATGGCCATTTTATAAGGCACGCTTTAAACTGAATGACATGCAACAAGAGAAAAGCCTATTGGCTTTTCAGTTGTCATTTCCTAGCACATCCCCCAGGGAGTCTAGGGGTAAGACGGAAGGAAAGGGGCCAACCTACCACTCTGAAACCTGACTCCAGTTCAGGGAGGACCAGGGGATCTTTGGGGGTTGTGAAAACCCTGGAGCACTGAGATCCAGCTATCCAGGCCCTAACACACTGCTCCCACAACATCTTCTTTAGGGGCTGAAGGTGGTGGACAGCAACAAGTAGCATTCAGCAGAACACCCTGCGGGAAGTAATCATGGGCAAATGTGAAGTACCCCATACATTCTCAGACTAATTGGGGCAGTCTTTGCAGATGGCCTGTAGTTGTGTCAGGAGCCTATAATCATGTAGGCCAGCAGACTCTATGAATTCATGTCAATGTGATTGCAATTAAACTTGTAGTTTGGGTGGCCTGGGGACATTGAGCTATATATATATTAATAAAACTGATGAACTTTTACTTTTTTTCCCATTATTTTACTCAGATGATATTGAGCGAACGGCCCCTGAATTGCCTTATAACTTAGTACCACTCATTAGTGTTTATACATTAACCAAACATACTCGATTGAATAATCTTACACTTGATTTATTTCTATTTATTTTTTTCACTGTTAGAAGCTTTCCCATTTCTATTTCTCTAGCACATACAAAGAGTTATTTATGAACACAGTAAAACAAAGAAAGTGCCTATTCAAATACGCCTGAAAAAAAAATACTAGTTATAGTAATGGCTTCTTTGAATATATTTGTTATATTCTTTGGGGGAAATTGGAAAATGATTAAAAATAACTTGCATTTGTATTATAGTTCATGTTTCACAGCCTTTTCATAATTTAGGTATTGGTTTATCTTCTCTAAGTTCTGAAATCTGGGTAAGGCTGATGTTATTCTCATTTTACTGATAAGAGACATAGAGTAGCTTGATTGACCATTCTGGGCAATACAGTTACTGAACAAGCCCAGGTCTTGAAACCAGGGTGTAGGAGAAGCAGTGTGAGTTATTCAAGAAATATTGTGTTTCTATTACTGTGTTCCAAGTATTGTTGTAGGTGTGAGTTACCCTGTAATGAATAGAAATCCTGTGTTCATGAAGCTTATAATCTAGTGGGTACAACACAGACTATGAACAAAGAGATCAGTAAAATATGTAGTATGGGAAGTGGTAATATGTCTATGGAGAAAAATGACGTAGAATTAGGGGGCCCAGTGTGCATGTATGTATGAGTGTGTGTGTGTGTGTGTGTGTTTTGAGAAGGGGGTTTGGTGTTTTAATCAGGTTGTCAGAGCAGATTTCAATGAGGAAAGACTGGAAAGACTCAAGAGAGTAAGCCACGTGGATGTAGGGGGAAGAACATTCCAGACAGAAGGAGTAGCCAATACAAAGCCCCAAGGCTTACCTGATACGTCAGATGAATAGCATGGCGACTAGCTGGGAAGAATGAGAGGGGAAAGGAAAGACATGAGCTCAGAGACGTACGCGGAGGTCATTAAAGTTTGATTTCCAACTCCTCAATGACATATCTTTTTCAAGATGACATTTTGTTTGCTTTTGCAAGGGAGTTTTTATACCTTAGGTGGAACATGGGTTATTTCCCATTGGAAAGAGGCAGCAAAGTTGATTTTGATCCCAGCAGCTATATGAGGAAACGCTGAACGGAGGCATTCCAATTCACGTGCAGCAGCAACAACAAAAACCTGCAGAAATCATTAGCAACCACTTTGGGGTACGGGTGGGACAGCAGGGAGAGCCAGCGACCCTCAGCCAGCAAGTGACATTAGGGCATGGGGGTGGGGCATCACTGCTCAGGAAAGGCAAACGCCAGAAATGACTTTCGCTTTCTCAACACATTGCTGCTGGGCAAAGAGGGGTGCTGAGGTGGCACCCCAATATGGAGCATAACCCAACATTTGTGGTGGCCCAGCCCCAGGCAGAGCTAGAGAAGGCGGTAGACAGGAAGGAGGAGCTAAGCATGTGCACTGGCTCCCCAGTAGCTTTCCATGGGAGAAACCAAGGTGTGTCTACTTGAAATGCAAATGTTTCCAGATGTTCTCCATTTATCCGCTGTCTGTTGCAGTCATTTTCAAAGCACGGTCCTAGAAGCGGCCAACTCAGTGTTACCTGAGAATGTGCGGGCCCCACCTCAGATGTACTGAATCAAAACAGGGTGGATAGAAATCTGCATTTTTTTCTTTATCGAGCTCTCAGGTGACTCTGATGGAGGATAAAGTTTGAGAATCAGTAGCATGCAGGAAAAAAACCCAAAGCATGAGGACAGTAGGCATTTAAAACCTCCCCATCTGGGCTCTACTTCCATCTCCAGCCACATCCCATCATTCTTCCTCAGGCTCGGCAAACTCCAGCCGCACTGGCCCATCCCCCTTATGGCTACTTAGGTTTATACGAGTTTCATCACTGGTGGCTCTTTCTTCTTTGCCAGGATGCTTTCTGCCATGTGTCCTCTTGGCAAAATCAGACTCAGTGTTCCAGATGTAGCTAAAGCAGCCCCACTATGGCACTCCCACAAGTCATGGTTCATCAACACCAGCCCACCTTCCCTGGAGGGTAAGTGTTAATGATCTATGTGTCTGCCTTCCTTTCCAGATCAGAGACTCTGTGAGGACTGGGGCCATAGCTGAGGTTGTGTCAGCAGTGCCAACACAGAGCCTGGACCACAGTGCTTGAAAGTCTGTCTTTGATGCTGTTGTTGAATAAATGGAGGTCAAGGAATGAAGCCACCACCGGCTGTTGATATTTGAGCAGACAGGCATGGCCTGTGTTGCGTTGGACAGTCAGGGCTGGAGCTGAAGGAAGAGATTTGGTCTGAACTGTATGGTGCTCTCTGGTGAAGATAGGTTTTAAAGGGGAGCTCTGGGCAGAAGGGGAACATAGGGGGATACAGTATTCCTAGAAGGAAACTGAAAGGCAGAAGTCTGAACTGAAAATGGAAGCCCCAAAAGCAACGTTGCTCTAAATTGTGAGGCAGGCAGTTGTGCTGAGGTCAGGTGGGTGGGGGAAGGTTTCTGTTGGCTAAACCTTGGACTGGAATCTGTTCCCCACAGTTAGTTGTATGACTGGAATGTGTTATTTAGCTCTTCTGATCTCAGGTTTCTTTTAAAAGTGGGATGTAATATATAAAGTGGGAACAATGATAGTACTTAATAATAGGAATTAACATTTATTGAGTGTTCCTGTAGATTATCTCTTTTAATCTTTACAGCGACTCTGTGATGTCAGAATTTGGACCTCCCATTTCATAGCACTCAGTGACTTGCCTACAGTCATATGGAGGGTGAAAGGCAGGAGTATGAACTTGAACCAGCCATTTGACTCTGGGGCCCTAGATCTGCCATTATGCTATACTGTCTCCTTAAGGGACTGTGAGATAATGTATGTAAAGCACCCAGCAAGTGACGAAATGATAGTCACAATTTTCCTTGGACCAAGCTGGCTTCAAAATGTGGGAAAAACAATCCCAGAATGTGGGAAGGAACTTTGGGATGAACACCAGATCTCTCCATGCATCTTTGTCTTTCCCTTGGCTGTGAGAAGGATGTTCTAACTCTGCTACGTCTGGCCATTAACCATGGGTCACCTGAAATTAACCATAACCTTATCTGCAGAGAGAAAATTGCTATCTCCATCTCTGGCCTTAATCCAATTGTTAAGAATGCTGTTTCAGACAACAGAGTATTAGTTTCTGCTAAAGTCTTGGGAGCCTCCCTCTCTGTACTCTTTGGAGAAAGCACATGAGCAGAATGGCATAATCTCCAGGTCTTTGATGCTTCTGGGAGCAGAGTTATGCCCTCTGTTGCTTCAGTTCAGGGGAAACCACCTTTCCAAAGAGTTCGGGCAGGCTTCTGACATTAAGACAATGCAAAAGCACTTTGCTGATCTTAAAAGATCGGCCTCTATCAAGAGAGAAAATGCAAAACACAACTCCCCAGAATTGCTTTCTCTGGGCTGCTGACGATGAATGATTCAGAGGGTTGAGGAAACTTTGCCCCGTCTAGAGGTCTTGGAGACTATTACTAAACAGAAGGTCAAGATAACATTCTGTATGCTTTTCTGGTGATTACACCAAGGGAAGCCCTTCCCAGTATATTTTATTGAGAGCCCCTTGTCCCAAACACTTTCCCTTCGAGCCCCAGGAAGGGAGACAGGAGCAACTATGTATGGAAGCTGTTGGCAAGTTCAGAATCATGAGGTGACCTCGATTTCTAAGGCCAGAGTGTTGCTCTTCATTTCTTCAATGGTTCCATTTTAACAGCTTGACTTGGGCTTGACTTTCCACCTGGTGTTCAGTGAGTCTGTTAAGCAGCCAGGTGTGGGCCTGGCCCAACACAGGCCTGGGAATGCGATGTGGGCACCTGTCTTTGTGCAAAATAAAGAGTGGGCCCATTATGGATCAAATCATGTACTTCAGAGAGACAGGTTGAAGTCTTCACCCCCCACCCCTTACCTGTGAATGTGACCTTACTGAGAAAGAGCATCTTGGAATATGGAATCAATTTGAGATCAACTCGATATGACTTGTGTCCTTCTAAGAGAGAGAAATGGAGACAGACACAGAGAGGAAAACACTGAGTAAAGACACAGATACACAGAGGGAAGGCGGCCCTGTCACCGTGAAGGTTGCTGCAGGGCAAAGAACAGCTGGGGCTGTGAGAAGCCGCGAGAGGCAAGGAAGGATCCTGCCCTGGAGGCTTCAGAGAAAGCATGGCATTGCCAAGAAACCTAATCTCAAACTTCAAGCCTCTGGATCTAGAAGAGAATAAATTTCTGTTGTTTAAGGACACTCGGGTTATGGCACTTTGCCGGGTCCGATTCTGGAGGCAACAGGAAGCTGGGGCCTGAGCTCTCCGGGAGTGCCCTTCACGGTGTCCTTGACGAGCTTTGTAGCCTCTTGCCGCTGTCAGGATGATGATGGTCAGGAAGCCCTCTTTGGGAGCTCTGGGCAGTAGGTGATACCAAGGGTCGTCCTCCAGAGCACACAGTGGGTAGGAAGCATTGTAAGACTGCTGGGCCCCGTCTTACCATCCATCCAGCCCAGAAGCAGTAGCCCAGGCGAGAGGGAGGCTTGTATACCAAGTCACCTTTCTGAGCCTCGGCCGCTAGTTGTCCTGCTTTAGGCTGCAGGCCACCCCTCTACTCTTTACCTGGTCTGGAGAACCTGTCATCATGGACCACAGGAGGCCAGAGAGGCAGTCTGGCCAGTTACCTTGACAACTTATGACGTAATGCTTTAAACTACTTCCTGGCTGCCAGTGTAATGAGATTCTAGACACTGCCGGCTCCTCCCAGCCCTGGCGGCAAGCAGATGAAGTGAGAGCCACACTGCTCACTTTTAATGATCCCTTTCGGTGATATCTCTAGGATGCATTTGCATTAACAATGAGAAGGGAGTCTGACTGTCACTGAGCTGTATGGCTTTTTGCCCGGGGGACCCAAGATTATTGCTAGCAGGTAGGCCTGTGCTGTGGGCACTCCCGGTGTGGCTCAGCTGCTGCGAGGCTTTCCTCGTTCTCCCCGTTGTGCTTTAGTTCAGATGCCCTGCAGCAGTTCAACGGTAAAGAAGGAACAGGACCCTCAGTAAAACGGATTTCTGGGAACTTCCACATATACCCCGGAACCCTGAGTAGATCAGACAACGATCCCAAGGGATTTCTTCACAAAGCATGTTCTCTTTGTCTCCAGCCATTTATGCCCTCAAAGTCTTTAGGGTTTTGAAAGGAGGTTTTTAAAAAGCAGAGGCACTGGAGCAGTCACCATCAGTACAGGACTTAGGCTGCTTCTCGCAGCTCTCTCCCTCTAGTCCTTGTGGAAAGTACCACTGGGCCACATCCTGATGAGCCTAAGAGCAGAGCAGGGGTGAGGGTAGGGAGGCTTTCCCCTTTCTCCGTCTACTGCAGCACTTTGACAGGTGCCAAGAGTGGGTGCCCATTCAGCAGTGTGTGTGAGAGATTTTTTTGTTTGTCCCTTTCAACGACTAAGTAGTCATTCATCTCCTAACAGCAGACAGGAGAGGAGGTGGGCAGGAAGACCCTGTGCACTATGTCTGTCCAGTGTGACATTAGTGTCAGTTGCAATAAACCTCCCGACAGAGCCGGAGAAGGCCAGGGCTCCTTCTCCCGGGTTTGTGTGAGGTGAGAGCTGAGGGGTCTCCGGCACCCAGAGGAAGCCATTTTGTGAGGATTCTTTTATCTGCTCAGATGGGCGAGGAGTTCCGAGAGGCTATTAGAACAGCACGGACTGTGGCCAACAGTCCAGATGTTTGGGTCAGAGGATGTGGATCATCTTTAAAAGCCACTCGGAGTGTCACAGCCAAGGAATCCTTTGTTAAGACGGCCTTGGGCCCGGAGGGTATTTTCCGGATGGTGGCAGGAAATGAAGCGCCAAGGGGTTCACAAATCTACTCGAACATATGGATACTATTTTCCAAAGCTAAGCCAACTTTACAGTGGCAACAGATTCCTAATATCTACTGTTGTTCGGCCCCTTCGGTTATGCCTTTGAAATGCTGACTTGCCATCTGGCTGGAACTGGGGCCCTCGGTCTAGACAGCAGGACAAACGTGAGAATGAGAGAGTCCGAACAGAAGACCTCTGGGTCCTGGCAGATCCTCCCACCTGCAGAGCTAACTAAGACAGACGTGTTCTGGAGGTGGAGACACAGAGGGGCTCCAGGGAGACCTCTCTGGGCCTCTCTCTTGGGGGTAACACGCCTGACATGTCTATACGTAAACACTGATACTTTTTCATTTGCTCGGGCATCTTGGTCTAAATGGAGATCTTAGGATGCAGCTACACATGGAGAAAATAGTCCTATTGGTATGTCACAAGTTGTGGTCACTTCTTTATTTCTCTGATTCTCAGTAATTAACATAAGCACACTGTGTACCATCTTGTACCATCATTCTCCTGAAACCTGCACACGGCCCCATGCTCTCCGTGACTGCTTTGGACATTCATTTATGATCTCTAGCGTGCTGAGTGAAGACAAATGATGTCATAGCATCCTGAAAAGGAAGATTATACAGCAGTTCAAAGCGAGAAGTGGATAGGAGAAATGAATCATGTCGGGGGCCTACAGAACACAGGCGTGCCGGCATCCAAAGAATTCGTGCTGCAGCAGGCAGTACCATATTTATGTTAGGAGCAGATACATTATGCAGATCGCATTTTTGCACGAGCAGACTTGCAGCCGTTCATCAGCAAAAAGCATAGCAGTAAAAAAGCAGGGCAGAATTTTCTGTTGATTCTAGCAGTAAGTGGATTAGACATCTACTTAATGCGGGTTTCAATAACACCGCAATGTGAAATCTATCTTCAAGTGAACAACCAAGACAGTTGTAGAGACATCAAGGGACATCTTATTAAAATTTGCATCCCAGGATTGACAAAGTTTGGGGCTTTATGAGGCCTGATTTTTCTGAACCAACAAACCAAACTTTAAAAAGTGATTGCCCATGTTTGTACAACCTATTTATGTCAAAGGGGTCTCTGCATAGTTTCCTGTTTTTGCAAGTTCAAGCAACACAAATAATTTATACAACACTGAAGGTCTGTTGAATTTATTTTTCCTTTTAAAGAAGTCTTGGGGAGGGCAGCCTCCCCTCCAAGATGGTCCCAATGATCCCAGCTCCTGGTACTCACACCCTGTGAGATTGCCTCCCTAAGGGTGTTCCTGTTGGTCTGTGTCAGTAATAGAATATTGCAGAATTGGTGGTAGGTCATTTCTGAGGTCCGGGAGCCATAAGATACGCTGTGGCTTCCTCTTCTTCCTCTCTCTCTCTTCGCTCTGATCACTCACTCTGGGGAAGCCAGCTGCCATGACAGGAAGAGCCTCTGGCTGTCCTCTGGAGAGGCTTACATGAGAAGGAGCGAAGGCCTTCTGTCAACAGCCACGGAGTGAGCCATCTTGGAGGCAGATCCTCCAGTTCCAGCCTCTAGATGACTGCAGACTGCCCAGTGGCTTAAATTGCCATGTCATGGAGGCTCTGCGCTAGACCTCCTAAGCACCCAACTAAGCTACTCTGGGATTCCCAGCCCTCAGAAACTATAAGATAATAAATGCTTGTTATTTTAACCTGCCAATTTTAGAGTAGTTATGCAGCTACAGAGAGCTGTTGCAGGAGCCTAGATCTGACTAAATACCGAGAAGCACTAATGAAGGTCACTTCCTGGTTTGAGTCCATGATTCAGGAAGTAGATATATTTACTGCTTAGTCACTGACTAGGACTTCAGCATGAGCAATTTTTTAGTGTTCTTGGCTCTGCCTCCTCGAGTGAGCTAATTAGTGACATTCATTCCATTTTCACGTATTCTTTCAAAAGATGCATATTGGAACAGATTCAACATTGTCATTCCTCATTATTGTCATGAATCACTCCATTCAGGGGTTTGTCTCAGTGAAGCACAAAATGCCCAGTCCTTCTGCATTTTTGTCCATCTTTTCCCACTTCTCATACGATCAAGCTACAGAGTAGGACTGCAAATTTCACTCACATTTCATCTGAATGTGCAGAGAACGTATAGCTCTTTTATTTTTTCTACAACCATCTGGTTTTCTTGCCATTGATCACCTGGGAACAGACCAACTGAAACAATTGACAACTGACTTTAATACTTTGGTTAAAATGTAATCTGACTTGCAAACTTAGGATGCACTTTGAAATCAGTCCTTTTTAGGGGGGAAAAACCCAAAACACCAAGTTATTTCTCCCACTTTTGTCAGTCATCCGCTTAGCACCTAGCTTCGTTAAGAAGTCACCTGGGTATGCTGTGGACTTGGTGAGACCTATAAGATCTCATGGTGGAGGCAAAATCAGGGTCCTTGGATGTGATGTCCTTTGGCTCCTGACATCTGCATTCTCTCTGCTATTTCTTCTCTCTTCCTGGCCCATATCTGTTGTACTCTGTAGGTGACCTCATCCCCAGTCCCCTCTCTATGGGTGCTATGAGCCCTTGTATGTTTCTGTCTGGGTCACATTCTCCATGGTCCTTGCTGCAAATCTGCCTGGCCCTGGGGAAGTTGCTGCTCTCTGCCTTGTCCAGATTCTCAGGCATACCTAGGTCCTGTCTATGCTGCTTGGAACCAAGGGTGGTCCAGAGAAGCTAAAACTCAGGCCTGCATCTGGTTCACTCTGCCAAACAACCAAAATGATTTTGATGTGGCTGCAAACAAGACTGGTAGAAGATAGCTATAAAACAACATTCTTGTGTATGGGAGTCCCAGGAGGTCCCATCTGCCCTCAGCCTGAATGTCAAGTCAATTATCTGATACCTGATATATACACCCAGTCCAGGCTGAAGCCCTGAGAGGATAGGCAATGTCTATCACACAATGTAATAGTTATACTCTGTAATGGCCTTCCCTTTCTCACTTTCTTTTTCTCTGGTCACTTTTATCCTCAGGGCTCCTATCTCCCATTTCCCACGTTTTTAGTCTGCCATAGAAACTGTAAGCCTTGCCAACTCCTTACTTGATCAGAAATTAGCTAAAAGGATTATTTTCTTTATACCACCAAGGAAGAAAAAGAGTGCAGTCCTCCAGTATAGGGAATAAAGGGTTGCTAAAAGTCCACATCTTGAGTGTCATGAGACAAGTATAACCTCAGTCTTTCCCTGTTCATTCCTTCTGGAACAAATCTTGATTTCCCACGCAGATGGTTGTCTTGGGCCAATGTGGGTGAAGACCATGAACTCAGAAAGGCAAAAGAAAAATTCTCATTCATTATTTTCAAAATATGGCCCCATTGTCTCTGTCTCTATTATTATTTTTCATTATTGGTCACCCATTCACAGCTTATAATCTGCAAAATGGAGACAGTGACACTTGATATAAAAATTCATTTGAGTATAGTGGACACACAATGTTACATTAGTTTCAGATGTACAACAGAGGGATTTAACAAATTTATACATTATACTCAAAAAACTAAAAAGAGAAATGCCATATGATCCAGTAATGTATTGGATATTACCCAAAGAAAGAGAAAACTCTAAAACCAACACTTGATTTCAATTCAACTTTATTCCACTTGCCCTCTGTCTTGGAAAAGGCTTTGGGTACCAACTCCTTGTGTTCCTCACCATCCACTTTCCACCCACACAAGCAATTAAGATTCCCAGAGATACTGAAGTTTTGTAAAGTTCGGTTGAGCTGATGAGCAACCAAGCTGAAAGCTGACTTTGGTTGTCCTTGGGTGGCCAGACTGCCCACACAATGCCAGTGTCCCTAGGAATGCAAGACAGTGTTTCATCAGGGAGCACCCTGAGACACTCAGTGAAACTGTGGAGTTTCTTGTCTGTGTTTCTTTCTCGTCTGTACTTCTTTCACATTCTTGTTCTTTCCTTCCTAATCATCTTTGGAGATGAAGTCGGCCAAGTCAAGGCAAGAAGTCATATATCAAAGAGTCCTTGCACCATCGGTGAATTGTTTTCCCCCCTTCAGGCAAAACAACACGGAGCCATCCACCACTACTACCTCCCCTTGTGCTTTGTGTCATTCTATTATTTTTCTTGATTTAAAATCAAACCTGCTTATGCCTTCTAGGTGTAACTAGATGCCATCTTATTGCTTTCACATTGAGCCAAACTTTATAAAAGACTGGAAGAGAGCCTTCACCACATTCTAGCATCTTCTATATCAGCTGCTATAGCTAGAGTGGAGGTCCAGCTCCTCTAGGCTTCTCCTATCAGAATCCCCAGCCTTTGGGTATGCTTGTGGCATCTATCTTTCCCTCTTTGTATTTGTAGGTGACAGTATTTAGTGTCTGTTCCTACTTTCATTTGGAGGCAACATTTAGGGAACAAATTTTCTAAAGGATACATTAACGTTGGTGTTCATCAGCTCTAGGCTTGTCATGTTTTACGTCCTTGTATGGTAACAGTAGTCAATGGTTATTGCCCACTTGCTGTACTTGAGGAAAACACCTTATATGCATTTTCACTTAGCCTTTACTGACAGCTTTATTATTTTCTTTTCCATTTTATAGACAAGGAAACTGAGGTGTGGATAGGCCAGTTAAGCAAATTATCCAAGATCACAGTTACTGAATGGTGGTGCCAGTGTTCACACCCTGGAGGTCTGACTCCAGAACTCTTGTTCTCTGGTCTGCTCAGTTCATATCATAATCTCAAGGTTTTTATCAGAGATGTGTCTTTACTAATAATAACAACTTAAAAGAAGCCAGCTTCCCAAGACTGCCAGTTGGGGGTGTCTTTCGGGCATCTCGAATCAGGGGATTATAGGGAAACCCATCAGGTTTCATGTCAAGCCTGCTCATCTCTCTGAAAGAAGCAGCAATGCCAGGCTCTCACTCTTTGAAGGCCTGTGGAAAAAGCCCATAGAAGTGTCTGTGAGGCACAGACTGGTGTGTGTCCCATTATGGGTGGGTACTTTGCCTTTCTGAGACTAACTCCCAGAAGGAATCTTCCTTTTCAGGGCAATTTCTTACAGCACATCACAGTATAAACAACCACATAGGGCTTGGATGTGTCAGGCCCATGACCTTTCATCCCTCCTCATGAGTTGCCCTTGCCGTGCCTGATTTTTTTGTTCTGTTTTTGTTTTTGGTTTGATTTTTTGGTTTTGGGGTCCTCCCCATCTTGGCTGAAAGACACCTTTGCGGGTACAAGGGGGATGGGCAAAGGTGAGGGAGCAGAAAGAGACACTGAGTGGGAAGATGAGAACAAGGCTGTTTCTATTCCTCACTGGCCCACGAGATGAGAGCTGATTCCTGAAAGACTACGGGGATCATTTGACAGAGGCCCAGAATAACTCCTGCTCACACAACGCTGCATCTGGGCTCAGGTAACACAGCATCACACAGAGTTTAGGAGAAAAATGTTCTTTCCATTTCTGTGCCGAATGCATAACTGCAACTGCAGTCTGAAAGTTCTTCAATGGTAGAGGTGTCGGCCGTGTCTGCTGCAGTTCATTTTTATAGAATATAGTAGCAGCAGTGGAGTGGAGGTAACTAACTCACAAAACCTGCCTTCAGTAGCTTGAATGATGAGACCAGAAAGTAAGACAGAGATCGTGGTTGGGAATTCCTAAAATTGACTGGGGACATGAGCGACAGGGGCTGATGCCATAATTATGTTGGTGGGGACTTTGGCTGGGTAAATTTGAATACAGTTGTGGCTGAGACTGATGTGAGCAACAAACCAAGGTGGCATATGGACACTCAAGTTTATAGGTCTTCACAGCAATTATAAATACTCCGTGACTATAAATGCAATAGCCTCTTCTCAGTTGGGTGTTGATCAAACACATGTTCACAGTGACTTGATTAGCATCTCCCATCTGATCCCTTATTCCTAGGTAGCCCCAGATTCTGCCTGATCCTTCTCTGCTCCCCCATTAATCCACATGCTGTGATGATCCATGATGTGTCGACCAACTTCAAGGCTTGGGGCTCATCCACTAACGCAAAACATTCTTTCTGTGATTGCTTCAACTTAATTCCTCCATATAAGAAGTTTCTGTCTTGCCACATATCATGCAAATCTCCTAACTCCCTCTCGTTTGCATTACTCTGGTTTTTAATCGACAGTCTCCAAGATGGAATACATGCCAGAAGGAGTGGGGAGTGTGGGTCTTCTTCACTGTGTAACAGCTAGGCTGGTGCTTTCAGCTAAAATATGTGGGAGTATTTCTCCTGTCTGCCATAGGAAGATTCTCCTAGACTTCCCTACGTTTCACTGGGGAAAGGTGAACAGCAGGTTATGTGTTAGCTGGAAAATACCTACTCCTACTTTTCAGAAATCCTTTCATCTACAACCCTTCTCCTCCACACTCCCAGGTATATGAAATTGATATTCTTCATTAAAAAGGAGGAAGTACAACTTAATTATTTCATTCTTCTTCTGTATAGATTATGCTACAAGTGTTCATGGAAAATGAAGCTCCAGTTCCAGGAAGTAGTTAGCTTTACAGCTGTCCATCGAAGATGACAGTTTTCTCTAGAACCGTGACTTAAAACAGAAGTGGTGTCATTTGTTTATTAACTGGGCTTGCATGTATGCTAGGTAAATTTGATAGGAAAGGGGTTTTAAATAAGAACAACAAATATTTCCCCACTTACTTAATCATAGAAATTCTGGTTAGAGAAATGGTTTATCAGCAAATGCAGTTTGGTTATCATTTCCTTTTCTATCTTGAAAGCTGGATCACATAAACCATGAAGGTCTCTGATTGATATTTGCAGCTATTGGATTATTTCAAACAAAAAGAAAAACAGCCACAGAATAATTGAATCAGTCTTGTTATATAGACATAGTTTCAGGCCAAAGCCCCAGGCATTTCTTTCGTTCTGCATTCTTGTTGTAGAAAGACTCTATGGCTTTTTCAGGCACTATTTTAGATTTTTTCCCCATTTCCAAATGCATTGTATATTCAAGATAGTCTTTCTTCATCTTTACATTTACATTCTGAGAATTCATGTTTAAGCAACATACTGCCTTTAGAAAAAAACCAGAATGCATTAAGCTTCACTATTTCCCTCTTACACAGATTCCTTTAAGCTTCGAGATTGTTATTCGGTGAAGTCAAGTGGTAAATCTGCCCTCATCTGTGGTGTGTTCAGACCGCTGCCTGGAACGCTTTGGATTGACATGATTAAAAAAAGAGCTCAAGCCCAATCTATTTTAGCTTTACTCTCCTTTGTTTCCAATGATGTATGAAATTTCTCTTAGGATATTACAAATTTTCTTCCAAATTTTTCTTCTCCTGTCAACAGCAAAAAGTTCCCTTACATCACTTTCCACTGGGGCCAGACCATGACATGCAGCTTTATTTAACAAATGCTTCAAAACATGCGTCTGACATCTGTCTTAGAGAGCCACTGCAGCCAGCTTTAAAACTTCTCGCTGACAGAGGCAGGACAGAAAGAGAGCACGTTTTTATCATATTAATCTTAAATAATGTGGCTTTGTTATAAAGAAATAAAAAATATCCTTCTAAAAATCTTGTGTTGAATTTATGTCATAACTATTAAGTTAGCTATAACTTTCTAATTGCATTTTGAAAAATAGTTCCATCAAAACACACTTTAGAGGGGTGATTCTTTACTTATAATTTCATTTTATGGGATTCCAGGGTCATTTTTCAAGATAGAACAAGTTTAATTCTGTTTTACTTTTGACTTTATATTAAGATGCTCATTGAGATACTCATTAATTAAGAGGCATTTGTGAAATTTGAAAAAGAGGATGATGGACTATCCAATAGTACTAAAAAAGATGATTATTCTGGTTCCATCTTGGTCTTCTGCATTTTATTTTTCTAAAACATTCACTTGGAGTTATAGTTGGAAAATTCTAAAAGTACTTCTTAAATGTCCTCTTTTTTTTTTTTTTTTTTTTTTTGAGGAGGGAACAAAGTTCTCACTTTTGAGAGAGTGTCTTGATTTTGCTTTTGGAGAGGGGGCCATGATCAGAACAATGGGGTATCTTCTGAGACCTGAAGCAGAGGTCCTATTTCCAAAGTGGTAAAACTAAAGGATCCTACTTCCAAATATAGTCACTGCGTTCTCACTGGTACTGGATTCACACAATGCTATTCGTGTTTCCCTTTATTACTAGGATTTTTTTTTTTTAAATAAAGACTGTTGTGGCTGTCAGAGCAGGCAGATAATGAGACTGTGTCAGAGGACTGGGAACATTACCTTGGCCAATATTCTAGGCTACTGATCCAAATTCTGTCTCTGGCATTGGAACAGCTATAGATTTTGCACAACAGGACTTCACATCTCAGCTACTCTCTTTCCATCCCAGCAGCAATCAGATCTTAAGCCTGGGCAGAAACTCCAGAAGAATGCATTAAGCCTGGTGCTTCAATATAGACTAAAATCTTGCATGAAGAAAATTGATATTTCGAAAGTTTAGATGTTCTAAGAATACTGTGGTTCAAAAAGGAAGCCCTTGTCTTCTGTTACTATAAAGTATGCAGAGATAACTCATTATTATGAGATTGTACAGTGTAGTGGGAGAAACGAGGCAGTTCTCTAAATAACACACATAAAAACAAACTACTTGTAATTCACTAGATGGTTGTTTCTAGGGGTAAGGTTGTTTCTAGAATATCAAGGAGAATATTCAGAATAGTAGCTTCAATTCTTTACTTGATATCTTTAAAGTAAATGTATTTACATAGCATACATATTTGTATAAAATTCACATTAAAAAATACTCAAGTCCTATGTACATGACTAATTGTCACAAAGTACACACACCTATCTCACTACCTGCTAGGTCAGAATATAGACTACTCTGAGCACTCAAAAGCTTTAGTCACTCAGACCCTGTTCAGGAGCACACATTAGAATGAGTGGAGTTATCAACAGTCTCCAGCTGCCATGTTTTCACAATCTACTATGGTGTCCAGGCCAAGGCAACTCTCTCCCTGGGCTGCTTCCAGCCAGTGACCACACAAGGCCCAAACCCTAGACTGGGACATTCCTACACAATCCAGAATTTCTCTTGGCCAGTCTCTGCTCTGGAGCACCCCCACAAGTTTGGCCAAGATCTTCTCAGAACTACACTGTAGTGTGAGGCTCTTCCAACCAAATTCTCATCTGTGCCTCTTTCTCTTCATGAGAGTCAGACCTTCATTGTGGTTATGGCTTTCCCACCTACTCTTGCTCTCTCCTTCCTTTACCTTCACAGGCACTTCTCTAATAAATCTCTGTCACTTCTAATTCTATCATGGTGTCCCCTTCCCAGAAGACCCTAATGGAGACACTTGGTACCAGGAAAAGAGATATAAAGACAGAGTTCGAGTGTCAGATTACTCACTACGTGGTTTGCAGGGAGGAAGCTCAATGGAGACCCCATTGTGACTAGTACGTGGAGCACAGATAGTTCCTGACACAAGGTAGTGAGCTAGCTCTTAGTGAAAGCTCTTAAGGCTTTCACCAGTGGAAATCTGGAGAAACATCCTTGTGAAAGGGAGTACCCTTACCACGGCAGTGACTCCAAAATTTGAAAGACATTAGGGGAACAGTGCAAAAGAACAATGGAGTTGGCTGGTTATTATTAAGTTGTGTTGATGGCTTATAGAGGGATAATGAGCTGAGATGGTTCATGAAAACTTAGAGGATATGTGAGAACTTATAGCTTACAAAGAGGCCCTCATATAGACAAAGCTAAGAGTAGACATAGCTAAGCAGCAAGCATAGGACTTAGTTAGAGTTGTGTCTCATGAAGCCCAAGTCATTGGCTAAAAACTTGAGACTCTGAAATATGGATTGGGACATCTGGATAGATGTGCCTGATGACTGTGTCTCTGTAGACTCCCCTGGACCTGCAGTGTTTACAGAGATGGTCTTCATCTCTTCTAAGAACTGGTACTTTCCCAATTTGGGAAGATACTGCAGAGGTTTCTCAACAAGACAACAGGTGTGCCTCACCTCCCCCCTCCCCCACCCCTGCCCAGGAATTGTCTTACCACCTGTCCTTTATATCAGGCCAAAAAGCAGGGTTAAATCCCAGGGTAACCTCCTGGGATGTGCTGGACAGAGAAGGGAAGAAGGATGTTATACCACAAAGGAGCAGCAAAAATTAGCTAGCATATACTAGCAGGAACCAGGGGAGTACTCTTGGGCCTGGATTTTGAGGGTGCTTGACCAAGGGGCCTGGAGTGTAAGATTTCATAAGCAAGAATTCATTGACTTGGGGGCACTCTTTTGAAACACAGGATTTAACACTCTGGCAAGGACCCCAGAGGGCAGGAAAGATTTAATTCTAGGGTGGGTCTAAGAGGCACAGAGATAGTGCTGGCCTTTGTTGATGAAGATGAAATGCCTGGGTGCCGTGGCAGATGACAGAGAGAGAGACAAAAAGCTCAGGGGTGTTGGCACACTAGAATACACATTCAGAGATTTGTGAGTCTTTTCAGGATTCTTTCTATGAAAAGACCCAGAGGACATAGCATTCACCAAGGCCATCAGGAATGCATGGATGAGAGGGACACCAGCATCTCCAAAATGTTCAGTGCAGGCTTTTCACTGTAGGCAGTAGGACAAGCAGTCACAGAGCTGGGCTTGCTACCATCCATGGAGATGATTAGACCCTGAAGCAATAGAGAAGCCAGAGAGCCGTAATGACTGCACTGACTGGCAAGATTTGGAGGCACTGCCTATGCAGCATTAACTGTAGGTAGTTATGGAGATGGTTAAAAACATAGTGTTTCTAGAGGCAAAGGAAAAGGGAAGCTACTGAGAAATACACTTCACATGTATAATCAGAAGAAAGACTGGAGGGGAAGGAGGTCTGAAACACATTGACTGAATAGATGCTCGGGTCCTCAGGAGGAAGGATCCTGCCATTCTATAGTAAATATTTACTGTGATGATTCCTGCAGTTCTTTCCCAGAGATAACTATGCTCATTTACTTGGGTGATTTTACACTGGAAGAAAGGAGATACCCAGATATTTCAAGGACTACTGGACAACGGGTATGGATTGACATTGATACTCAGAGATGTGATGTGTCACCATGGCCCCTTGTTTAGAGTGGAAGCATATAGTGGCCAGGTAAAAAGTGGAATCCTAGCTGATATTTGACTTACAGTGAGATTACTAGGTCCACAAATCCACTGATTATAATTTCCCCAATCCCCAAGTAATAATTGTGATTGATATACTTGCCAGTATATCAGTATATATATACCCTGATATTCAGCAGCTCTTTGTTTCGTGCGTTAGGTATTGTCATATTGATGAAAGCAAAATGGAAGCCTTTGAAACTGTCCCAAACCCTAGTCAAGATGGCAAATAAAAATCAATATAGCATTCCAAGTGAATGATGGTCATGAACATCCCCATTAAACTCTAAAGGATGTAAGGGTTGTGGTAACTAACCTATCATCTTCATTTAATTCATCCAGTCTGCCCCTGCAGAAACAAGATGGATCTTGGAGAACTTCAAGTTCAATGTACTAGTAGCACTGATCATGGCGGCCATGCTGGATGGTATTGCTGTAAATTAGATTAGCAATAATAGTACATGATGAGATGCCATTGATTTAATGAATGAACGTGTTCTTAAGTGAATGTGTGCATTAGTGAATGTGTGCATTAGTGAATGTGCACAGACTGGAATACCTTGTCCTTCAGAAACAGTGCTTATTCTCATGGATTAGACATCCATTTAGAGTTTAGCTCTAAAACTGTATTAGCTCTCCCACCCTAGATCATAAATGCAGCCTGAAGACATCTAAACCATGTAAGCATCCCGAATATAATGATGCTGTCATTAAGTTGATGACATCATGTTGATCTGGCAGAACAAGCAAGAGATGGCTTGAAGTTATAGTAAGATATATGAGTCCAGAAGGTGGAAAAGAAATTCTAGAAAGATTCAGGGATATACCATCTTAGTAATCCCTGTAGTCCTGTAGGTTTTCCAACTAAATGTACCTCCCTCAGGCTTGCATTTATAGCCGAATGACAAACCTTATATGACTAACAGAAAAGGAGGAAAAATCTTGAACTTGGCTTTCAAATCGATGCAAGCCCAAAATAGAGGGTGGCCACGTTCCAGTCACCCTGGAATTGCCCTGAAAGGCAGGAGGGTGGGAGATTCTTCCCAATGGACAGAAAGGTTGGCAGTGCACCTGGTCATATGCTTTGTATGTAAGGAGAAGTGGCCTGAAGTGAGAAAATTTACCTTTCGACGGATCTTGTTACATATGTCGTTTTTGTAACCATGGACTCTAATTTTCTTGTGTGAGTACCAAAGGGTTGAATTGCTAGATCAAAAAAAAAAAAAATTAATGTTTTGCTTTAGTAGCTACTACTAAAGTGTTTTCCAAAGTACCTGTGAACATTCCCAAAAGCAATGTATTAAGTGCCTGGTGCTCTACATCTTCCTCAAAATATAAGTCTTATTAAGGTTAGCCATTCTGGTGATATATTCTAGTATATCACTATAATTTTAATTTGCATTTTCCTGATGACTAGTGATCTTGAATATCTTTTTATGTATTTATTGACCATTTGGATATCCTCTTTTATGAAGTGACTGATATCTCTCTTGCACATTAAAAAGATTGGTGCATCCTTTTTTGGAGATCTTTATATATTCGGGTTATGAGTCATTTGTCAGGTACATTTACTATAAATACCTTTTCCCATTCTGTGATTTGCCTATTATTTTAATGTTTCTTTCTTGATGAACAAAAGTTCTTAATTTAAATGAAATCATCTTATAAATCTTTACTTTATTGTTTCTGTTTTTGTGTCTTATGTCAGAAGTTTTTCCCTATCACAAAGTCTTGAATATGCTATCTCATTTTATTCTAGAATTTTCTTTTAGGTCTATGATCCATCTCAAATTAATTTTTATGTATAATATGAGGTAGAAGTTATGATTTATTTTTTTATGTATATGTCCAGTTGACACAGCACCACTTACTGAAAAGGTCATGTTTTACTGAAATGCAGCAGAACGTTGTTATATATAAAGAGACTCTATATCTGAGTCTTTTTTTCTATTTTATTGGTATATTTGTTGTTTTTTGCTCCCAATAACATAATGACTTTTGTGAAATATGGTTGATTTTTATTTTGATGTTGTATTCTGAGACTTTGTTAATTTGATTATTATTTTATAGTTTACAGAGTGTTTTGAATTTTTTTTTACATACATAGTCATGTCTTCAGAGAATAATGACTTTTCCCACCTTTGTTGATTTCTTTTTCTTACTTTCCTGCACTGGCTAGTACCCAAGTTCGATGTTGACATAATTATTTTGTTGAGAACTTCAGGGAACAAGCAGTCAATACTTTACCTTTATACTGAAGTTAGATGTAGGGATTTTTAGGTATCATTGATCAAATTAAGAAATTTATCCTCTGTTCCTACTTTGATGAGAGATTTTATATTGAAAAGGGACAGAATTTTATCAAATGACTTATCTCCGTTTATTAAGATGATTATGTTTTTCTCCTGTAGTCTAATCGTATGATGAATTGTATTGACTGATCTTTTTTTTTTCCAATTTATTTTATTTTATTTCTTTTTAGTGTTCCAGCATTCATCGTTTATGCACGACACCCAGTGCTCCATGCAATACATGCCCTCGATACTACCCACCACTAGGCTCACCCACCCCCCACCCCTCCAAAACCCTCAGTTTGTTTCTCAGAGTCCACAGTCTGTCATGCTTTGTCTCTCCCTCCAATTTCCCCCAACTCACTTCTCCACTCTATCTCCCAATGTCCTCTGTGTTATTATGCTCCCCAAGTAAGTGAAACCATATGATAATTGACTCTCTCTGCTTGACTTATTTCACTCAACATAATCTCTTCCAGTCCCGTCCATGTGGATACAAAAGTTGGGTACTCGTCCTTTCTGATGGAGGCATAATACTCCATAGTATACATGGACTATATCTTCTTTATCCATTCGTCCACTGAAGGACATCTTGGTTCTTTCCACAGTTTGGTGACTGTGGTCATTGTTGCTATGAACATTGGGGTACCGATGGCCCTTCTTTTCACTACATCAGTATCTTTGGGGTAAATACCCAGTAGTGCAATTGTGGTGTCATAGGGTAGCTTTATTTTTAATATCTTAAGGAATCTCCACACTGCAGCCACAAGTAGCTGCACCAACTTGCATTCCCACCAACAGTGTAAGAGGGTTCCCCTTTCTCCACATCCTCTTCAACACATGTTGTTTACTGTCTTGTTAATTTTGGCCATTCTAACTGGTGTAAGGTGGTATCTCAATGTGGTTTTGATTTAAATCTCCCTGATGGCTAATGATGATGAAATATTTTCATGTGTCCATTAACCATTTATATCATATTGACTGATTTTTAATATTAAGTCAACCTAGCATTTTGGAATAAATATTATTTGATTATGATGTATTATCTTTTTTTTAATAAGTTTTTTTTTTTTTTTTAAATTTTAGAGAGAGAGAGAACACAAGTAGGGGAAGGGGCAGAGGGAGAGAATAATCAAGCAGACTCACACTGAGAGCAGAGCCTGATGTGGGGTTTGATTTTAGGACTTGTGAGATCAGGACCTGAGCTGAAACCAGGACCTGAGCTGAAACCAGGACCTGAGCTGAAACCAAGAGTCTGAAGCTTAACTAACTGAGCCAGGTGCCCCTATTTTTGTAATTTTGTTCATGAGTGATATCAGTTTGAACTTTCTTTTGGTAGGTTTAGTATCAAGTTTATGCTGACATTGCAAAATGGATTAAAAGATATTCCCTTTTCCCCATTCTTTGGAGAAATTTGTGTTATATGGTATTATTTTTCCTTAAATATTTGGCAAAATTCATCAATAAAACTATCTAAGACTAGAGCATAAAAAAATTTGCTCTAGTGGGGTGAACATAAAGGTTTTAAATTAGGTATTCAAATTAATTTGACAAATATAGGATTATTCAATTTTTAATTTTTTTCTTGATTCAGTTTTTAATTTTATTTTTCAATAAATGTGTCTATTTCATCTAAACTTACAAATTTACTGACATAAAATTGTGTATAGTACCCTTTTATTATTCTGTCAATAAATGTGGGATCTCTAGTGATATACTTCTTTTCATTGATATTATTGATAAATTATGCCCCCCCTTTTTTTTTCTATTTAGTCTTGCTAGACATTTACCTATTTTATTAGCTTTTTGAAAGAATTGACTTTTGGCTTCATTGTTTTATTATTATCGTTATTACTACTATTGCATTTCTTTCTAATTTGTTAATGCTTGCAATTTTCTCTATTTCACTGCTCAACTTTCTTTGCACTAATTTGTCATCGTTTTTCTCATTTTTTATGGTAGATATTGGGATCACAAATTTTCAACTTGTCTTCTTTTCTAATAGACATACTTAAGGCTATAAATTTTTTTCTAGTATAGCTTTAGATGCATCCCACTAATATTGATGTGCTACATTTTCAGTATTATTTAGATTAAAATATTTTTTCTTTGAATCTGAGTCATTCAGAAATGAATTGCTGAATTTTGAAACATTTGCTAGTTTTCCACAAAGAATCTCTTTATAAATTGGTTTCTAACTTAATTCCAGTGGGTTCTGAAAACATCTTTTTTTGTATGATTTCAGTCCTTGAGATTTGAAGTTTGCATTTGGGCCTAACTTACAATTTATTTTGTTAAATACTACATGTGCACTCCTAATGAATATGAAATCTGTAGATAGGGAATGCAAAATAAATTGAGGTTAGATTTGATAATTATGCTCCAAATTTTCTCTATCCTTAGTAATATTTTCTTTATTCTTTTTAATTATGGTAAGAAATATATTAAAATTGCCTACTATAATTTTGAATTTGTCTTTTTCTTCTATATTCTGCCAACAGTTTTATAGTATATTCTGGAATTATGTGAATAGTGCCATGTAAATTTTAATATGTTACAATTTCCTCTTTTTCTTTTTTATAATTTCCTCTTTTATTATTAAAAAATTACACACTTTGTTCTGTTTTCTACTTATTGACCAAAATCTGTCTTTTTATATTAGTATAGCTATAGCAGCATTCATTTTTTTTTTTTTTTTGCTTGTTCACAACATATTTCATTCACCAAAAGAGAAAAGGGTATATCAGTTTTTCAACATGAGTATTTCTTATGGGATTTCCAGATCACTAACATCTAAACTTTGAGGGTTATTCTTTTTTTAATTTTTTTAATTGTTTTAATCATTTTTAATTTATTTTCAGCATAACAGTATTCATTGTTTTTGTACCACACCCAGTGCTCCATGCAATCCGTGCCCTCTCTAATACCCACCACCTGGTTCCCCCAACCTCCCACCCCCCCACCTCTTCAAACCCTTCAGATTGTATTTGATTCATTTTTGCACGATATAACCTTATTTATTTTTCTACTCTCATCCTTTATGTGCTCTTATATTTAAGATGTGTCTCTTGTAAGCTCTGTAAAGGTTTTGTTTTGTTTTGTTTTTAATTTCAACTGACAATCATTGTCATCTAATTGTGGACAATTTAGTCAGTTTATATTTAATGTAATTACTGCTATATTGGCATAAAATATACCACTTATAATTTGTTTTACTTTTGTTTCCTATACTGTTTTTTCCTTAATAAGGTAATTTCACTACTCTATTAGCTTTCTAATTACAGAATTTATTTTTATTCTTCTTTTAATTGCAATGAGATTAAAACATGCATGCTTTTTTTTTAAGGTTTATTTATTTATTTGAGAGAGAGAAAGAGTGAGGGGAAGGGCAGAGGGGCAGAGGAGAGAGAGGGAGTCCGAACCAGACTTTGTGCTGAGCAAGGAGTCCAGCACTCCTTGCTCAGTCCCACAACCTGAGATTATGACCTGAGCCAAAACCAAGAGCTGGATGCTCAGCCAACTGCATCACCATAGGCACCCCATGCTTGGTTTTTGAAACCTCATATAAATGTGTACTTTTAATTTTTTTCTGGACAACACAAGGCTCTGAAAACAGTTTAACTCCATTTATCTCCTTTCCACATTTAATGTTATTATTGTTCATTTTAATTCTGTCTATATAAAACTTCACTATATGCTATCATTTTATAATCAATATTTACATAGATTTACCTACGTAATAACCATTTTAATGTTCTTATTCTTTCCTGCAGGCCCTTGCTTCTATCTTAGGTTACTCAACTTGTAAGTTCCATTTAATAATTCTCTTTATATCGTTTAAAGTCTGAGTGACCTTCAATGGGCTGTTAAGCTTTTCAAGATTCTGCCAAATGATAGTAAATTGGTAACTAATTTATACAGTTGAGTGGTCAGAATGAGGTAATGCACATATAGTTCTTAGGTCACTACCTGACATATAGAAACCACTCAACAAATAGTAACTAAAATTCAAATTGATTTTGTTCATACTGTTATTATTATTTTATATTAACTTTATGCTTTTTGCTTATATATCACATGTCATTCAGGCTAAAAAACAAAGGTAACATTCCCATTTAAAATTGTGTCTTTTGCTATCCCATTCATGTTTCCATTTCAAACAATAAATCAATTTAAGATATATTTTGAGTCCATTTAGGACTATAATAAATTGGCTTATGTCAAATAGCTTCTTCAAAAATAATTTTAGAAGAGAGAGATACTTGGAAAAATCAAATAGTTAAGTTGAAACATGAGCGTTCCTTGCATGGTCAAAAAGATGGTTTCAAATTTGTTGTAAAATATTTAAACTATGTGGCCCATAGTTTTACATATCCCAAACAAGATAATATTATGTAACAAATGAATAAAATAGAGAAAAGTCTTTCTGATATTTCAGGTCACTAGTAGCAGTTCAGGTTATTGAATGGTAGATTTGAAAATGTGATTATCATTTAAGATGTCAAAAACACCTGTTAATTTAATGTCAAATGTGGATGTAATAACAATAATTATTATTATTTGAAATCTAAAGTGCAACACTTAGTTATTCCAGTTTAATTCTATTAACCTTTGAAGAGCTAAGTGCTGTATGTGTGAGGACCAATTATCATTTTGTTTTAGCAGTTTTAATTTGGCTACATATCCAAGTACTAGAGTAAAGTAATTGTTTATATTGAGTTTCTAAATTGATAGATTGATATATATTTTCAGAAAATATAGTAATTATACATTCAGTATGTGCCAGACATTCACCCAGATTCTGGAGACATAGAATAAAATATAGCCCTTACTTTCAAAGATCTCATAGGCTAGTGGGTGTGCTGGGCATTTAATTTCAGACATGCAAGTGTAAATCTTAGTGATTGGTTACCATCCCCCCTCAAGAAATATTGATATCCTAACTTATAAAAATGATCTTTGATTCTTGTGATTGTTGAATTTATGTGCCAGTTTAGCTGGATTTCTGGTGTGCCTGTGAGGGAGTTCCTGGAAGAGATTAGCATTTGAACGGGGAGGCTGAGTAAAGCCAATTGTCCTTCCCAATGTGGGTGGTCATCATCTATTAACTGGGTTTGGATAAAACAAAAAGGAAGAGGAAGGGAGGATTCTCTCTCTCTCTCTCTCTCTGCGGGATTACTTGAGTTGGGCATCAATCTTCTGTTCTCTGCACCCTGGTTTCCAGACCTTCAGACTTGGACTGGAATATACATTTACTCTCTGGATCTCAGCCTTTTGAACTACACCATTGGCTTTCTTTGCTGTCCTGCTTATAGATATATAGTCTAGATAGATGGATAGATAGATAAAGAGAGAGAGAGAGAGATACGCAGTCCAGCTTATATAGATCATGGGACTTCTCAGCCTCTGTTTCTCTGGAGAACTCTGACTAATACAATTCTTAAACCCAATCTGAAACAATCAACATTTCATTAACGGATGAGCCCCATATTGGTGAGGCCTAGAAATTTAGATAGTAAAACCTTAAAACAAACACATTTAACTACAAATTTTCCTTTTGAGTATTCATGGCAATGTAATGAAGCAGGATTTCCTCATGTGTAGCAAATATATTTACCAGTGTTAAGTTAAAAAGGACACAGAAAAAAACCCATATAATTACCACATTATGACATAATGATTATATTTAGTTAAATTATGTTTTATTTAATTTAATGATTAATGTTAATACATTAATAGAATATTATATTTATATATTGTTATGTTCATATAATATATATATGTGTGTGTGTATATTTACACACACACATACATATATGTGTGTGCATATATATATATATATATATTCTTTGTCCCTGGCACAGAGTTTCAAAAACCTTTGGAAATCCCTGAGTGACAGGAATGTCTTTTCTCATTGATAAGAAGAAGCTCTTTTCAACTATACCTGAGTATGCTAATGAGAGGGGCCAGAGGTAGCTTGAGGTTGAAGGCTGGTCACCAAAAAACCAACCACATGATCGAAGTCTGGGATTCTCACCTATCTTCCACCAACCTTTAAAAAGGGGAAAGGGGCTAAAGATTGAGTTCATCTCCTAGCCAATGATTTCATCAATGGTAACTAAGTAATGAGGCTTGAATGAGGTTTGAAAGTTTCCTGGCTGGTGAACATGTAGATGTCCTGGGCAGATAGCTCATCCCAGTTCCACCAGGACAAAGCTCTTGCACCTCACACCCTCAAGACCTTGCTCTATATATCTCCTTCCTCGTGGCTGTTGCTGGGTTGCATTCTTTATAATGAAACTGTAATCATAATTATTGCCTTTTCCTGAGTTCTCTGAGTTGTTCTAGTGAATTATCAAACCAGAGGGGTTCATGAGAAGCCTTGAATTTGCAGCTGGTTGGTCAGAAATGCAGGTGATTAAGGACACCCAGGGCTTATGTGTGGCATTGGTTTTGTGGAATTTAGCTCCTTTATTTGTAGGGTCTGCACTGAATTTGGGTAGTTAGTGTCAGAATTGAATTGAATCATAGGACACTCAGCTGGTAGACTTGGTGTAAGAGCATACACATTAGAAGATTATTAAGACTAGGTTATACAAAAAGAATAAGTTACTTTAAATAAAAAAAATTAAGTCAGTTTTGATACAGGAAGGACTCTATTGAGAAATTCAAGGTAAAAAACACTGAAAGTGGGACACCTGGGTAGCTCAGTTGGTTAAGTGGCTGCCTTCGGCTCAATCATGATTCTGGAGTCGTGGGATTGAGTCCGGCATGGAGCTTCCTGCTTGGCAGGGAGTCTGCTTCTCCCTCTGACCCTTCCACTTCTCGTGCTCTCTCTCTCTCAAATAAATAAATAAAACCTTTAAACAAAACAAAACAAAACACTGAAAGCACCTCTAAGCCAGAAATAACTAAAACATTCTGTTCTGGTTGGAAGGTGAAACTGTGCAATTTAATCCCAAATTTATTAGAAGTCTTGGTTTAAGGGTTGGGTAGACGTTTCTTTCACTACCACTTTATATGTAATGTTTAATATAAAAGTAAAATTTCTCCCAAATCTTGAAGTAATATGGATCCTGTGGGTTGATAGTCCTGGTTATTTTATGGCTTTTGTTCCCTTGCTTCATACCACCACCTAACCCTATGGGTGACTTCTCTGTACCCCCACCCCAATTCCTAAGCTACATGGAAAATACAACCAAAAGAGAAGAACCCCTGACTGAAGAAATTAATTCTGAAACATCCATGTGGAGAAGACTCATTCTCGGAAAGTTTTTTGTTTTTTTGTTTTTGTTTTTGTTTTTGTTTTTTAAAGATTTTATTTATTTATTTGACAGACAGAGATCACAAGTAGGCAGAGAGGCAGGCAGAGAGAGAGGAAGGGAAGCAGGCTTCCCGCTGAGCAGAGAGCCCGATGTGGGGCTCAATCCCAGGAACCTTTGATCATGACCTGAGCTGAAGGCGAGGCTTTAACCCACTGAGCCACCCAGGCGCCCCTCTCGGAAAGTTTTTAAACACCGCAGATTTCTGGATGCTATCCTAGAGCTCTGAGGTCTAGCAGTGGGTCCTAGGAATCCTGCATTTTACCCAATAGACAAAGCATGCCTAACATAAATAAACTTTGGACTACACTCTGAACAGAACTGTCCCAGGTCTTGGTCCCAGCAAAGTGCATGACCTGAGTTGAGGACACTGACCTCCCCAGTACTGCTTTCCCCATCATAAAATGAGAGGGTTGGCTAGGTGTACCTGACCATTTCTTCTAGTTCCACAAAATTCTATCTTATCTATCTTACTCAAAGGCAAATAAATCATGAGGAAAGTTATAGGACAGAAAAATCAACACTTCCTTGATCATGGGATACAGATATTAAAAGATAACCCTCCTTTATTCATAAATAATAGTTAAACTACCTTACTAAAGTCTTTTCCACTTTTAAAACTATGCTTTATCATACTAGTGTATTAATTCTTCTACTTTTGTGTCTATGAGTCATTGAAATTAAATCTCAGATACTGTAAAGAATGTTAGAGTGTAATAGGTCTCATGCATTTTCATTATTGTGATTGTCAGGACTGTATCCTAAAATTTTCATCGGCATACTAATCATGCTTTAAAGAAACATGATTAGTTATTCACTGGCAGAGAAAAATGAAAATTTTTATAATATTTATGTTTTAAAAATTCTCATCATAACATTTATATTATTCCCAAAGAATTATTTTATTCCTACCTCCTCCCTGCAAAACACTTATCTACTCCTATATCTGGGATAATCCAAAGATACAGACTTTCACAATACAGTCTAAAACTCTAGCTGGAGAAGGGGAACATATAAGAAGCAGAAAGGACTGGTTTATAGTAGCCAGAGGATGAAGTATTGAAGTTCCAGAAATGTACTTTTTATTTTTTCCTTTTAAATGTAGGCATTAACAATAATATACAAAGTGTGGGGGGGGAAGGAAACGGGAACTTAGATCTAATTAAGAGCTGGCAGGAGTAGTCTGGGTAGAAAAAATAATAGTATGCAAATGGATCAGTATCCCTAGTCTCCTCTATTTCTAGCACATTCATATATGGACTACAAGTATCAACCCTCCATTCCCCGGTCCCCCACCACCACCTCCCACCATGAGACTGTTAAAGAATGTGAAGAAGAAAGAAACCAAATTTTGGAGATAAATGCACTAGTAGAAACAGGACAGGGAGGAGTCAAAAGGAATGTCATTAAGGCTTTAGGAATATTGAAAAGTGTGTGCTTCCAAAGGAATACTCACTCTATGCACACACATTCAAGACATTTATTTGCTCTTTAGAAAGGAATAGTTGGGCCAGCCACAGTTTCTGGCTGTGACTTCCCACCTCCAGTTAAATCCTTTGTTTTCCTTCTTCTCCGATGAGATAAGGTGCTTGTTTTCCTTCTCCTTCCATGTGATAAGGTGGGGGTTGAAGAATAAGAAAAATTGAAGAAAATTATTGGGAGGATACATTTTGTGCCCATTCAGTGTCTGCGAAGAATCTGGTAGGAGGAAAGGGAATTTCAAAGGTTTTCTCTCACTGGCAAACAGCAGGGAGATCAGCCATTCCCTTTCCCACACCCGTGTTCAGCCAGAGTTTTCGTCTCATTCTGTGGGGGATGTGGTGTTATCATTAACAATATGAATAATGTGATGTTACAGTATTGATTACTCAATCGGGCAGGAAACAGATGGCACACTCACAGGGATGACTGAAAAGGGTTTAATGAAGGGCTATTTACAAAGGTGTAGGCAATGGTAAGGGAAAGCAACAGGCTGCACTAAAGGCACCAGAGCCAGAAAGGGCAGATGTGTCATGACCGAAACCCAGACAGAGATCAGCTCTAAAAAGGGCAGCCTGACAGAAAGCAGAGCAGAGAATAGCAATGGTTTAGCCCTGGTGTAGCATGGAGGAAGCCAGGACATGCTCTCTTGCTGCCTCAAGAAATCTTGCTGGTTCCCCTCTCCCTGTCCCTATAAACCTCCATGGTCCGACTATCAGGGCTGAGAGCAGAGGGAGGAGGGTTGGAGGGTGGATCTGGAAGGTAAATTGGAGAATATTGGGCACAGCTGAATAATACCTAAAACCAGGAAAATCAAACAGACTGTTGTTCAGTGCAAACTTGACCTCTGCTCATCCGTGTACAGAGAGATTGTCTGGCTATACCTTCTCCTTTACTGCTTCTCATAGCCCCTTGTAGTTGCAAGGAAGGACGGGGGAGATGAGTTCCAGCTGGGAAAGCAGAAAGCTACTGTGAAAGTTCTGGGAAAGCTTTTGCTTTCCTGATAAAGTTACAGATAAGGTAGTGATGTCATTCCCTTTTATTCTTGCTTTTAACAAATACATTTCATACACTATATGTATGTATATATATATCTTGTAATATATAGTGTATGATATATTATATATATCTATATATATATACACACTATATATATCTATATATATAGATATATATACATATATTATTATATAGTGTATAACACCTCTTATCCATGCTTTTAATGCTCACTGCATGGATAACCATCTTGCAGCAAAGAGGTAACAGGAATGAGGGATTTTGTCATGCCATTGGTCCAATGCCAACAGTGCCCATCTCCAGAAGTTTTAAGTGAGAAAAATAACCTCGATTGTTTTGAAGTCTTTGTAAATTGGGAACTTGGCACTTGATCACATATGGGCTGAGTGGAGTGGTATCACACCTTGACTGCTGTTAGGAGCAGCTTGGTAGAAGGCGCTGTTAAAGGACACAAGGAACTATGGAACTGAAGCGGATCTGGAGACAAAACTCAAGCGGTTAGACTCAGATAGGTTAAATTAGAATATTTGTGAGACAGCTATGAGGAAACATAGAAACATGGAAGTTGCATTTACATGTTCTAAAGAAAAGCTCCCTCTAGAAATAAAAATTGAGAAATATGTTACATGATGACAATTCGAATCTTCAGAGTAAGAGGATTCTCTATTTTATTTGAAGCAGAGTGTCAAACTGCAGTTTCTGAGAAGTGCAACATTGAGAGCTTAGATGAAGAAGACAAGCTCCCAAAGGTAGATTTGACCAGGAACAGAATAGAAGTCAAAAGAAGCAAGTGTTTTGAGAAAGGAACGGACAACCATTTTTTGGTGCCATTGAGAAATAAAGTAAGATGTTGGTCACGGATATTTAGATAGGAAAACTATATATCATGGTGGCTGATCTGATATTTAAGAAAATAGTATGCCCATGGTAAGAGGATGTTATACCCAGCATGGCTATGCTTTGTGAGAACAGTGCTCAGACCTTATTTGTTACCAGCATGGATTAGATATAAATGAGAATAAAGGCAAAGAATGTATTTTTTTGTCCTCGTTTCATCTCTAAATGTTGTTGTTATTGTTTTAAGGTCAGCCAGAACATCCGTTAATGAAAAGTTTAAGAAAGGGGGAGAGAAAGAAGGGAATGAAGGAAGGAAGAAAGAAAATATGTTAAGAAAAGAAGATATGAAAAGAAAAGAAGGAGTACAGTCAATCTCTTATTACCAGGATGTAATAATTGGATTAAAATAATATTCACAATTGTTGAGTTAGAATGGAAAAATCTTATTTAAAAACTCAGATGCTTTCTTTATTCTTTGCCGTAGAATGACTGGCCAAGAACTGGAGAAACATGCTAAATGTAGATGAAGACGTAAGACTCCAACAACATGTCATGAGGTGACTGAACCATATCAACAAAGATTTGAAGGTGTAACTGTGTTTTATTAAAGAATAGCTTGGGGTGAGTTATCCAGTCACCCAGGAAGCACCTCATGACTTACCGCTCACTGTTCTTAATTTGACTGTATTCTTTTCATTTTAATAGCAAGTTAAGACCTTGATTACCTCAAATAGCTCGGGTGACCTGAAACTTGAAGATACTTCCTCCACAGGAACACACTTCCGGATAGAGCCATCTCCCCTGTGATGTAGTAGAGCTTACAAGTTCAGTGTCTTCTGCTGCCATCCGTTCTAACATTCAGTATCAGCCACTGCCTTTGTCAGCATTATGTAAGAGTCAGCAGTGATATTATCCTATTGTTGATTTAGTGCTGTTTCTGCATGTGTATCTCCAAAGTTTAAGTTTAGCTATAGTTATTTTTAACCTTATTTATTCTCAGTAAACCTTTTAAGGCCAAATAATAATAATAATTATAGTTATAGTTATAATTATTATTATTATTACTATTCTTTCTCTCAGTGAGATGGATTTTTCCAACTGTTAGAAATTTCAGATTGCTTTCAGGATTCATTAAAGACAGTGTGCTTGAGGGCACCTGGGTGGCTCAGTGGGTTAAGCCGCTGCCTTCAGCTCAGGTCATGATCTCAGGGTCCTGGATCGAGTCCCACATCGGGCTCTCTGCTCAGCAAGAAGCCTGCTTCCCTCTCTCTCTCTGCCTGCCTCTCCGTCTACTTGTGATCTCTCTCTGTCAATAAATAAATAAAATCTTTAAAAAAAAAAAAAAAAGACAGTGTGCTTGATAACTCTAAACGTGGGTCAGCATTTTGAGACATGGCTCCTATTCTTCTTTGGCCTTTGCCTGCAGTGCCATCTGAACTAATAACTTGAAACTGTTCTTATTTTACTTGGAATAAACATCTAAGATTATAGGTATTCTAGGGGAATTATCAAGACACTATCTCTATAATCCAGAACCAAGAAACACTATTATTTGACATACTTAATTCTTGACTGTCTATTATATTAACAACACTGTCCTAAACACAATAAAGATACAGAAAATAATCGATAGATCCTTCCCTTAATGTGTTTATATTCTTAGAATAGATAAGACCAGCAAATGACTTTATACCTCCCATATAGCCAGTACCAGATGATCTGTAAGGGGATTCAGAGAAAGAACTTATTTCCAAAGGAAAAGATTGCAACTACAAGACAAAATCTGGACTCTTCGGAGTCCGAACTACATTACAGTCTTTTTTTCATCACTCTCCTCCTCCTTATATCCCTGTTGTATTTCCCTAATCCCCAAGTATTCCCCTGATATACTCTTTGTCCCAAATAACCATATGCTTTTGCATGTATAACTTAATGCCCATACTGTTCTCTTCTCCTGAAATGCTCTTCTCCACCCAGTAAAGACTATTAATTTCTAAAGGCCAATTATTTTGTTGCCTCCCCTGTGATGATTTCAGTAACACTTTCCTTAATCATTCTGACCTATGGATCCCCAGGGCACTTTATCAATAGCTGTTAACTAATATTTCAAGATGAATCATTTTTTCTTTTATTTTTATTTTTATTTTTTTTAAAGATTTTATTTATTTATTTGAGAGAGAGACAGTGTGAGAGATCATGAGCGAGGAGAAGGTCAGAGGGAGAAGCAGACTCCCCATGGAACTGGGGAGCCCGATGCGGGACTCGATCCCGGGTCTCTGGGATCATGACCTGAGCCGAAGGCAGTCATCCAACCAACTGAGCCACCCAGGCGTCCCCATTTTTTATTTTAAAACGTGTATCTCCCACCTCAAAAGTGAGAGCTCTTATACGGAAAGGACCTTGACCTATTCATCACCGTATTCCCAGGAGCTAACAAATTTCAGCAACAAAATAAATGCATGTAGTAAATGTTTGTAGAATAAGATAGCATTTATGTTAAGATAGCATATTGGCCAGACCACACAGGGTGATTTCCCTACCAAATACTGGGGAATGACTGGTACACCAACAACTCTCTTCTGAAAGGATCTCATACATACAAGCCAGCATGTGGTCTTTCTACCCTGGCCATGGCTGATTGGATCAAGTCCAACAACCTTCTTACACTTCATTCTGTTTCTGTACCCTTTCAGTCCAAGATGGCAGTATTTCTGTTGGGATAACATTCTTTAAAACCTTGGGGGTCTCTTGTGTCTGCCACTTAAATTCACATTATTAACAACAGGGTCATCTACAGATTTTTCTTGGATGATCCCATCTCCATTTCTTTGACTAAGATGGTTGTGTGACTCCATGAAGTCATATGCCTAATGTCTTTAGCACTAGCAAATGCTGTCCAACAAAAGTTCATCACATTGCCTTTTCCTCTCTGTGTATTAAATCTTCCCCTGCTTCTCTCTTATCAGCACACTGTGACTGGAGTTAGGCCTCACTCAGGTAATCCAAAATAATCTCCCCAACTCAAGATTCTTAATCACATCTTCAAAGACTATTTTTCCAAATAAGGGTAATAATTCAAGGCTCTGGAGATAAGGACAAAGGCATATTTTGGGGAGCTTTTATCAACCTAGCAACCATTTCTATTCAGTTAGATAGAAATTAGTCACATTTCATAGCTAGAAGTATGGAAGGGTGAGAAATACAGTCTCTACTCAGGGACTATGTGCTCAGCTAATTATTACTTGAGGGTCCTATTAATGAAGAGGAAGGTTAAATGGATATTTTGGGAACGATTACTTGTCTGACACTGCCGGAGCCATTTCATATATATATATGAGAGACAGAGAGAGAGATGAGAGAGAAGTTTTCTTGGTTCTCTGAAACACTGAAAAAATAAATCAGTTCCTTTCTGGGAAAGTACTATCTTTGTTCAAAGACAAGTATCTGCCAGGTTAAGACTATTAGACAGTATTGAATTAGGTTCCAAATGGTAACCCAAATAATATATTTTCAGAAAATGACATGATCTCTGTGGATTAAAGTGTTTTTACTGAGGTCTTGTGGGAATAAATGAGGCTTGAAATAAGACTTGGAAGATAAGCAGAGTTTTAATTAGGTAGAGGTGTACATACTGATGGTGTTGGTCAGGAGGTCCTATTGGAAAATATAATCTTCCGTAAAACCTCTCTAAGATTGGAGACATCTAAATTTCACTTGTTCTTCATCAATCAGGAACCAAAGTTTCTTCTGGCCATATTTAATAATCATGAAAAATGTCTGAAGTGACAACATGGGTAGCGAGTGTTCAGTGAACAGGGAATGATACTATTGCATTTGAGTTTAGAGAATAGGAGCAATATCTAAAGACCATCAGAGGTTTCATAAGAAACATTATGACCAGTGTTGGGAAATCGAAATGATGAGTTTTGTATTTGATATTGACAAAGAAAGTATTAGTTGAAGAAAGTAGTGATTGGCACTTCCATGTATAGACACACTTCTTCTTCACTCTGTCACACAACTGAGGGAGGACGTAGTACAGAGAGACCCAACTTGGCCAACATAACATCTTGGACGAAAATTTGGAAAACCTCTTCACCTCTCCTGGCCCGAGTTTTTATTGCTTACAGAGAAGGGACTCAGGGTTGGGGTCTTCAGGGCCCTTGCGCAATCTCAGGGAAGATACCACTTCTGACTTGCTTCTGTCTGTGCTCCGGCCTGCATCCCTGTGTGTTGATAGTGTTTGTGCAGATGGGAGATTAAATGGAGCTAGATAAAAGAATGAGTGTGGTCAAGGGTGGGGATACAAATGACGTGGGGGTTGTATGCTAGGACTTCCTCTCCCCACACTCCAGGAGCTCATCCAATAATTGGCTGCCAGCCTGTCTGTGATCTGAGGAATAAAGTGGTAATAACCTGCTGCCAATTTACATTGTAATAAAGTAATGTACAGAGATTGGAAAACGAAGGCTGTGTCTCTGCTGGTGATATCCACTCAGAGTTTCAAACTCTACGTTTTAAAAGCCATAAAGCCCGTGTCGATTTAAGTTGTCAGAAGCCTGGGTAAGTCCTTTATTTTTGCATATATTCTAGGTGAAATAGGTTCTGTTTCTTTTTCCCCCAAGATGTGGAAGAAGACATGCTTAGATATCTTTACAGGATGCTTAGAAGCCCCGAGACAGGCTGGCTAAGGCTGTGGTGGGTGGATTGTTCTACAATTAGTCAGGTGATACAGGACAAGCCTTTGCCTTTTGGAGTAAGAATAGGATTACTGTGAAATAAACAGGCGCCTGGAAATCTACAGCCTCAGCTTATAAAGCCAGCTTCCGATGTACGCTTAGGAGATGTATGTTTCTGTGACAGATTCCACTGGGAAGAAAGGGCTTGTTGTTAGTATATGCAAGAAACACAGACCAGCATTGTGTGTGAGATCCGGAGCTTGCCACGAGAGATGGATTCCCCTCTGAAGGACCATTAATAAAGGCCTGTGGCAGGGCCCAGGAGTTGTAAAAGAAGAGAGAAAATAGAGGTGCTGAAGGACGTCTGTGCATCCTAATAAGAAGTAGACAATGTCCAACTGATAGAAAGGGAGTCCAAAGAAATTGAGTTCAAAATTTAAGCAATATAAAAAGCAGAGCATATAAAAACACCAGTGCATGTATAGTTTATGTTATGTATATACATTTTATATATATATGTACAATATATATTTTTACTATATGTATTCTTTTATATAGAGAGATTCAAGATAAAAAATTCAAATAACAATATTGCACAATATGGTAAATTTAATCGTATGTGTTCTCATTTTTTAAAAGATCTATTTCCTCATAACAGGGAGAGGATCGGGAGGGAGACAAAACATAAAAGACTCAATCTCAAAACCAGACTGAGAGTTGCTGGGGGGAGGGGGGATGGAAAGAGCGTGGTGGGGATATGGACATTGGGGAGGGTGTGTGCTATGATGAGTGCTGTGAACTGTTGTAAACCTGGTGATTCACAGACCTGTACCCCTGGGGATAAAAATACATTATATGTTTATTAAAAAATTTAAAAATTAAAAAAAAGTCTAGATTTAAAGATCTATTTATTATTTTAGAGAGAGAGTTTGTTGCAAGCAAGGGGAGGGGTGGTAGGATAGGGGAAGCAGACTCCCTGTTGATTGGGGGAGCTCCACACAGGGCCCAATCGCATGACCCTGAGATCATGACCTGAGCCAAAACCAAGAGTCAGATGTTCAACTGACAGAGCCACCCAGGTGCCCCATTCTCATTTTTAAGAAAGTGAAATACTTCATTTGATCTCTCATGAAATGCAGGAGGAGAACTTAAGCATTAAACTACTTAAATGATACCTGTTTTTCCGTCACAGTTGCTCACAAGGATAGGAGGAAATGGTGGAAAGTGATATAAACACGCTATTCTTGAAGTAATGTTAACACTCTCCAAACAGAAAACTCTAAGACTGAGTAACACAAAACACAATGCATGCATAAATTATCCGAGAATAAAAAAAAAAAAATAACCCAGACCTTTGATATCTCATGTTATTGGGCTTGGCTCAGCCTGGGTTCACATGGCTTGTCTGGATTTGGTAAATAGGGTCCTCAGAGGTCCCTCTGCCTGCAGTCTCTCCCACTGCCAAGTAACCCTCATACCCTACTTCATGCTGAGTTTATGTTTCCTAGGAAGAAGGGAACGATTATTATCCTGTGCTGAGGTTTAGAGAGATGGGAGCAGAGTTTGACCGAGAATGTTCAAACCAAGCCAGAACTCAAATGTTCTGACTCATATTTTAGTCTTCTTTGCTACACCCTGCACTTGAGCTACACTCCATCAACATTCTGATTATGCCCTTGTTCTTATTAAGAATCTTCAATGACTTCCTCCTTCATTCTGAGTCATGTCAGTCGTCCTCAGCCTGCTGCATCCAGCCAGCCATCAGCATGGCAGCTTCGTCTATCTTTAATCTATCTTTAATGTTCCTCCCTATGCCCTTCTCTCATAGAGACGTCCTGCTCTGCCCCAGGCATCCCTGTTTCTGTGCCCTTACTTGCCTCCTTTCTTCTTTCCCGAACACTCCTCTCTCTTTGACACATCCTTCTCTTGTCCTCAAGAGTCTTACTGCTCCTATCACATTTAGCAGTTGCTTCTATTTTAGTGCTCCCCAGAGTATCTCTTGAATTAGAAATATTCATATGTATGTTTGTACCCTTTACCAGTCTGAGTTCTTGGGCACAGACTCTGCTATTTATTTTCTATGCGTAATGTGTCCCCATAGTTCCTATAAGTTATGTCTTGCAGATAGTTGCTTGCTAAATATTTCTGAAATCTAACATCTGTTGAACTGTTATCTTATATTATTATTTACCTTGTCACTCATGCATGCCTTTTTCTGCCCAAATAATTATAAACTCTTTGAATCTGGCTCTTCTATGCTATAGTTGCTTAAAAGTATTATGATTGAAATTTGGGGGCTATAGTGGGAAGTGATACGTGCAAGGATGACTTTTTTAAAGCCAAGGTGTGTCCAAAACGTTGTATATATGGCTTATAGAATCTGAGTTGTTGTGTTGTTCCCACCACTTCAGGGTAAGTAATATAGAGGACCATTTACTCATCTTAATTATGGTAATTCCAACAGATAGCAAATATTTGAAGCAGAGAGGTAGCAAGTATTTTATTGACAGTGATACTAGGATTTTGTCAAGATTTCTTGTATTTTTTGGAAAATAACATCTGGAATTTACCTAAAAGGATGTGAGATTCTTCATGTTACCAGACAAATCGTGAGTTTTAGAAGGAACGTTCTCTAAAGTTTGCACATATTAATCAGGTACCTATTTTGAGGCCTTATTATGCATTAGGCACTCTTCTAAAGATTTACATTTGTATCTTATTTAATTCTAACAACTTAAGAGCAGGTTCTGTTATTTCCCCCAATTGTTTTATAGTTAAGGAAACTGTGACATAGTATTCATGTAACATCCTCTAAGTCATAGTCACTCCAGGTCAAAGCTGGGACTTGAGTCCAGGCAGCCTGACTCGAAATGCTGCACATCAGCCACGAGGCAATATTACAAGAGGGAAGATTGTCTTCCTTCTGCAGGTGTGGGCAGGGCCAGCTGTCCACAGAGGTCACTGCTATCCCCTGTCAGCAAGCTCGAGTGGTGCCAGGCAGCAAGGAGGCCATGTAGGGACCTTGCAGAGCTCTCACCAACATGCACATCATCTTCAGGGAAGGTGTGTGCAAATCATTGCTGGGAAGCTAAGCAGTTCCTAGAGAGCATAGGAATTTAATAATAATAATAAATAATAATTTAATAAGAAAGTGAGTCAATGTGAAGTCCCAAGTTGACCAGGCTTGATTCAGCTTAACAAGGTGTCAAGGTGTAAACCAGGATGTTAATCACACTGTGTCCCTCCAGCCATGACTCCTTTCCCTTCATGGGAGCTGGAATGTGAGTGTCAAGGGGGAGGGCTCCCTGTTTCCCACAGCTACTTTGTGGAGCTGCTTCCATTGCTCTTCCCATCTACTAGTGCCTAATGTCTGTCCCCACTCTGCCATCTCTGCTCTGTTCTGTCCCCAGCCATGTGCAAGCTGACATCAAAACAGTGCCAGAAGATATAGCCTTAAGGTGAAATTACATGGCTTCCATTTTAAATCCAGTTAGCTGATGTTGAATAGAAGAAACTCAAGTGTTTTGTGCTATTGTTGTTAATGTTTAAGGTTCACCTTGTGGCCATACATGTGGCTATATAATAAAAATATATACCATGTGAAAAGACTATATATTACATCTATATGTAATATAGATGGTTTTTATAATGGTGTATATATGATGATTGATACAGAAGCTAGATAATAGATACCAGACAGTTCACTAGATTTTCTTAGCTGATTATTCAAGTCTAGTACACCAAGGTTAGAATCTCAGATCTGCCATTTCTAGTTCACTGTCAACATTTAAAGAACTTCAAGCTCTAAAACAAGGATAATTTACCTCATGAGATTATTCCATCCGTAATTAAGAATTTTTTATTTACTACATATTGAGTTTTCTGACTTCTTGAAAATTGATCTGAGGAAATGTATGATCTCTGACCTTGAAATAAAAATTCTGCCCTGCTAAAAAGAGGCTCAGATGTCCACAGAAGAGATAACCATTCAGCAGCAATCCCCCTCTGCCTCTCTATGACGAATTTCCTAGGTTGATTTGGAATCTACATGACAGATTGTTGGTGCCAAAGGCCAATAAACTCCATCTATGTGAAGTATGAGCCTTTTGAAAACAAAGAAATCCAATTAAAGAAGAAAAACCAGAAAAAGGAAGACAGAAGGTTTTGGGTTTATTGTGTTCATTATGCCAAATCAACTGGCATACAAGAATCAGAAAGTCTGTATCTAGATAGGTTAGTAAAAACAGATAGCGATAAGTCTCAAAGCTTTGCTCTTCATTTACTAGCCTCTAAGCCCAATTATATCTCCTCTTTCAAGTCAAGGATTAATTTTTAATGTGCTTTTTTTTTTCTAGCCCATGGAAAGACAATACAAATGGCAGGAGCATAATTCTAATTTATTTCCATTTCAGATTTTTATACCTGCAATTATGTTTGTGTTAAATTAGATGAAAATGTCAATCCACCAATTTGCTACTTCCTTTGTGACCTTTCGCATACAAAGTTTATCATTCTGACAAATAAAAGGCCTCTGCAACCTTGACGCTTAAGAAGAAATGCAAATTGTATTTCTCCAAATTAGAAAACAACTATCAATCATGTCATTTAACTATTAGGTGAGATATCCAATGAAGCTTGAATTCTTTATCTGTTTGGAATTTATAGAATTAAAATATGATCTCATTTGATATTAAAAGGGCAAAATTAGTTTGAGTAGATGTTGTAATTTTTAATTTAGTCAATCCAAACATTAATTGAGGATCTGAATAAATTGTACATTCCATTTTAAGAAAAGCATTTTGACTCTTTTGCTTGGATTCTAAAGCATGCAAATATCTCTTAAATACAGAATGCCTGTTTAATTTCAATGACATAGAAGCTAGCATTTTTCAAGATATCTTACCCTAGCTTCCTTGTTTCCCAGGAACTACTCCATTTCTTATTTATATGTAACATTTCATTTCACAAATTGCTACATCAACACTAGCCTTTAAACATGAGAGCTCTTAGCTGTCCATGAAGTTTATCTTCTGAATTGTCAGGCCCAGCTAGAGTGAGTCCCACAGGAGAGAATCTCCTTCCTCATCTCCTCTCTTCAGTTAATGTGATTTGGGGGGCCAGTGATTTTCTGTGACTCTCTTCCCAAGAGGCTTTGCTCTCCAGCTCTTGTGCGCTCAGCCAAGGAGTTGAGGAAAGACAACAGGTGGTTCTTGGATTAGCTGCCCTGATTGAAATTAACAACTAACATCTCCAAGACTACCTCTTTCCCTGAATTTCCTAGAGGCAGATACTATGATTCCCATTTTACAGCTATTAAAACCAAAATATAGAGAGATTAAGTGACCAAGCCAAGATCATAATGGAGAGACAGAGGCAAGACTAGAAGGTACATATTCAGGCTGACACCAGGGTATTGAGTTTTCCATTTCTTAAGGGCAGGACCTGTGTTTGTTTCTGCTCCTTTGTATGGTTCTTAGAAAGCACCGCCCCTGCCCCCCCTCTCCCTACAACCCTGCCTCCCCACCTTCCCAGCCCCTTTCCCGCCCCCTCCCCCCCTTGCATAGGTGTCTCTTAAATGATGATTCTAAGCCTTGGTGGGAGTGAAGTGGATCACGGCCTCCTGGTGGATTTTAAGAGACCCTCCTCATTTGTTGGCCTTGCTCTCTTCCTGTCCCAACACAGTACAGTGCCTTTGGATTAACTTTTGTCTTTAGCATGTCTGTGTTCAAATGCAATAAGTTTCCCTGGAGGGGTAACAAAGTATTCTCCCTTTAAATTTAGCATATGTCATATAATCCTGTCACAGCAAAAAGCAGAGTCTAACTTATCTCTTCCTAACTTGAATTCACAGATGTAAAATGAGAATGGGTGAGACCTATGTATGGATGTGTTTAGGTCTGAAAACCCTACCTTGAAACTCCATTCATGATTTTGAGTTTATCTACATTTTTCTGAGTAGATGATCTATCGCTTTCCTAAGATTCTTTTTTTTTTTTTTTTTTTTTTTTTTTTGCTTTCCTAAGATTCTTGAAGAGGTGTGTGATGTTCCCAAATTTAAAATTGTAGTTACATAGGCTAGCGATATGGACTGGATCCAAGACCACCTAGGCCTTCTTGAACTCAGGGGGCTCTTGAAACGCACCTGTTCCTTTAGCCAACACTTGCCCTCACTAACTGCCTTGAATCCGAGTGCCTAATCTTACCAAGCCCTCTATTCCCATGTATGTCAGCCACCACAGCCACTGACATCCAGCTCACCCTGCATCTCCCACACTGGAATTCCTGTAAGACACTGGATCCGTTTTACACTGCTTTCTTCTCCCACACCCTCCTCAATTCTTGATCCCTTCCACCATGCTCTCTGGAAATCAGGGTCTATTGCCAGCAAAATGCTCTATTTCCTTTATTTTCTGAATGTTTTCTCCACCCTCTGCCTAAAGGCCCGACTCTCCCCCAACCCACAGGACCCTGCTTTTCTGAGGCCTCTTAAGTGGTGGCTGTCTTACCTTGCACAATTCTCCTGCCTCTGGGCCTGGAGGAGGGGGAAGCTCGATCTCTTCCTTTCCCCTTGTGGCTGCATTCTGTTTATTTCCTTCCCCTTCTCCCTGAAAACCCACTTTGTATTCCCATCATGAAATCACACCACCCTCTACTTTTTTTCATTGTTGTTGTTATCTATGTACTCCTGGGTCACCTCTCTCCTTTTCAAGAATTTCAGCTCCAATACTGTTCTTGTCTTAATTCTCAGTGAATTCAAAATACATATAGATGATCTTATCAATACCCTAGTCCCTCTGTTCCTTGAACTTTTTTCAATAACCTTGTCCTCTATCTACTTCAGACAATTATTCCCATGGCCATACTGCCAGCCTTTCTCAAAAGAGTTTCCACATATGAGTCACAGAATGCTATGCATGATTTGAGAGAATAGGTTCTCAAAACTTATAAAGATGGTACATAAAACTATACCATTCTAGATACATAGGAAGTTAATGCATTACTTATTTTAGATATCTGAGGGTTTACAGTTTCATTCTCTTAGGGAACCCAGATTCAAAGAGAAATTCTGAACCAATGATTGTGATTTATTTTTATACTTTTAAGTTTTTTAACTTTTTAAATTAAATTCCATTAATATATACTATTAGTTTTAGAGGTAGAGTTCTGTGATTCATTAGCCTTATATATACCCAGTGCTCGTTACATCATGTGTTCTCCTTAATGTCGATCACTAAGTTACACCATTTCCCCATCCCTCTCCCCTCCGGCAACCCCTCAGTTGTTTTCTATCCTTAAGAGTCTCTAATGGTTTGTCTCCTTTTCTGATTTCATCTTGTTCTATTTTCCCCTCCATTCCCCTATGATACTGTTTTATTTCTTAAATTCCAAATATGAGCGAGATCATATAATTGTCTTTCTCTGTTTGACTTATTTCACTTAGCATAATACCCTCTAATTCCATCCAAGTCACTGTAAATTGCAAGATTTCTTTTTTTTTGGAAGGGGGAGGGGGAATAGCTGAGTAGTATTCCATTATGTCTAGATATAGATATAGATACAGATATAGATATAGATATCTATCTCACATCTTCTTTATCCATTCATCTGTCAATGGACATCTGGGCTCTTTCCATAGTGTGGCTATTATAGACACTAGTGCTATAAACATTGGGGTGCAGTTGCCCCTTTAGATCACTACATTTGTATCTTTGGGGTAAATACCTAGTAGTACACTTGCTGGGTCATAGGAAAGCTCTATTTTCAACTTTTTGAGAAACATCCATACAGTTTTTCCAGAGCGGCTGCACCAGCTTGCATTCCCACCAACAGTGTAGAAGGGTTTCCCTTTCTCTGCATCCTTACCAGCATCTGTCGTTTCCTGATTTGTTAATTTTTAGCCATTCTGACAGGTGTGAGGTGGTGTCTCATTGTGGTTTTGACTTGCATTTCCCTGATGCCAAGTGATGTTGAATGTTTTTTCATGTGTCTGTTGTCCGTTTGGATGTCTTCTTTGGAGAAATGTCTGTTCATGTCTTCTGCCCATTTCTTGATTGGATTATTATTTGGGTGTTGAGTTTGATAAGTTCTTTATAGATTTGGATACTAATCCTTTATCTGATAAGACATTTGCAATATCTTTGCCCATTCTGTCTGTGTCTTGCCTTTGGAGACGTGTCTAGCAAGAAGTTGCTATGGCCAAGATCACAGAATTCCTGTTTGTGTTCTCCTCTAGGATGTTGATGGAATCCTGTCTCACTCTGAGGTCTTTCAACCATTTTGAGTCTATTTTGGGTAAGAAAATGGCCAGTTTCATTCTTCTGCATATGGCTGTCCAATTCTCCCAACACTGTTTGTTGAGGACTCTGTCTTTTTTCTTTTTTTTTTTCATTTTATTTTATTTATTTCCTTTCAGTGTTCCAGAAATCACTGTTTATGCATCACACCCAGTGCTCCATGCAATATGTGCCCTTCATACTACCCACCACCAGGCTCACCCAACCACCTGCCCCCCTCCCCTCCAAAACCCTCAGTTTGTTTCTCAGAGTCCACAGTCTTTCATGGTTTATCTCCCCCTCCAATTTCCCCCAACTCACTTCACCTCTTTTTTTCCATTGAATATTCTTTCCTGCTTTGTCAATGATTAGTTGCCCATAGAGTTAGGGTCCATTTCAGGGTTCTTGATTATGTTCCATTGATCAGAGTGTCTGTTCTTGATGTTTACAGCTTTGTAATATAGCTTGAAGTCAGGCATTATGATGCCCTAGCTTTGGTTTTCTTTTTCAACATTTCCCTCATGATTCAGGGTCTTTTCTGGTTCCGTACAAATTTTATGATTGTTTGTTTCCAGCTCTGTAAAAATGTCAATGGTATTTTGATAGAGATTTCATTGAATCCGTAAATTGCAGTAGGTAGCATAGACATTTTAACAATATTTGTTCTTCCAACCAATGAACATGGAAGTGTTTTTCCATTTCTTTGTGTCTTCCTCAATTTCTTTCATGAGTGTTCTATATGAATACATCAACACTAGCCTTTTCTGAATACAGATACTTGCCTCTTTGTTTAGGTTATTCCTAGGTATCTTATGGGTTTTGGTGCAATTGTAAATAGGATTGACTTCTTAAATTTTTTTCTGTCTCATTGTTAGTATAGAAATGTGACTGATTTCAGCACATAGATTTTATATCTTGTCACTTTGCTGAATTCTATCACGAGTTCTAGATATTTTCAGGTGGAGTCCTTTGGGTTTTCCACATAGAGTACCATGTCATCTGCAAAGAGTGAGAGTTTGACTTTTTTGCTGATTCAGATGTCTTTATTTCTTTTTATGGTCTGATTGCTGAGGCTAGGACTTCTAGTACTATGTTGAATAGCAGTGGTGATAGTGGACATCCCTGTTCCTGACCTTAAGGGAAAAGCTCTCAGTTTTTCCCCATTGTGAATGATATTCACTGTGGGCTTTTCATATAAGGCTTCTATAATACTGAGATATGTTCCCTTTTTCCCTACCCTGTGAAGTTTTAATCAAGAAAGGATGCTGTACTTTGACAAATGCTTTTTCTGCATCTGTTGAGAGGATCATATGGTTCTTGTCCTTTCTCTTATTAACGTAGTGTATCACATTGATCGTTTTGCAGTTGTTGGGCCACCACTTTGGTAGGTAGATTGTGATTCTTTATGCTCCTAATTTCAGGCTTTCATTCTATCTCTGACAACAACATTCTATCTTCTCAGCATATTTCCATCTCCCTATCTCAATATCATTAACTTATTGGCAACTATAAAGTCCCTTTTGCCATATAAAGGTAACACATTCTCAGGTTCTGCGGATTAGAAGGTGAATCTTTGGGGTTGCCTAGGTGGCTCAGTCAGTTAGGCCTCCTGATTGTGGCTCAGTCATGATCTCAGGATCATGGGATTGAGCCCAGCTCCATGCTCAGTGCAGAGTCTGCTTGTCTCTCCACCTCTGTTCCCCTCCTGCCTCCAGCATTCTCTCACTCTTTCTCTTTCTTTCTCAAATCGGTTAATAAATAAGATCTTTTTTTTTAATAAAAGGTGAATCTCTGGGGGCCATTATTCTGTGTACATATAGCCCATTTTCAACAACTGTTATCAAGACTGTAGATACTAGTATGTTCTTTCATCCTGAGACACAAAATGTCTGTTCATCCCTCTTTTGAAGATACTCAATGCCTGTTAATGAATCCACTAATTCACTAAATGTTGCAAAATAGTGATTTTCAGATTTTTCACTTCATTTTAACAGTTGGAATACTCTATGAAGAGACACTTCACTTCATCTATGATTTGGTTTCCCTTTAGCACAGTTTCTATGGGAAAGTATAGGAAAGGAAAGGTAAATGTTTGATACTATGCCTTATTTACCAGTTTTCAAGAAAATGAACTTATTTCTTAATATTCTTCAAAGGCTAACTTTTTTTTTGTATTATTATGGACTTATAAATTTAAACATACTTGACAGGGTCAATCCATTCTATTCTCTTTTTTTAAAGCACAAATTGTCCCCTCTTTGCCTGGTGTAAGCCTATTCAAGTTAGTGCCCCAATCCTTTAGACAAATGGTAGTAGTTTTTGGTAGTTTCCTTGCTATCATCTACGAAAAGATATTTTAGGATCATTTTTTCAAATCAGCCATTATTCGAAAATACCTGGTTTCTTTTAGTGAAAAATGGTATTTCAAGATTGCAATTTCTGTGCCCCAAGAGATGTTCATTGCTACTGGGTTTGTTATTTGTCTATGACTTTTTAATGAACAGAGTTAGAAGATAGGAAAAATTTTTTAAATGAAATACTTCATTTGTTCATTCTGACATTTCCAATTAAAATTTAAGCTATAGGATTTTTACTTTTTCAATACAGAGGATTCTTCTTCTCAAGGACTAGAGAATGACAGAGTATCCTGTGAAGTGCTCATTGACCTCATTCCATGTTACCCATACAACAATCAAGAATACTACTCCCATCAATAAGTTACTGAAAACAGTTACTTTTCTCAAAACTTCGTCTTAATTTCCTCCCCCTCATATTTTTGTAATTTTAGTATAGTCAAAGCATATAGTCATTAGACAGTGTCTTCTTCTTAGCCCTCATTTAATCTTAATTTTCAAGGAACTCTATACTGTTTATCACTAGTCATTATATCCATGTCTCAAATCATCTTCATTGTGTTGAGTTTGCCATCTAGAAGATTCTTCAAGAAGATCTCTTGAAAACAATATTCCACATATTTATAATGCATTGTACAATTTATACCTGAAAGTCAGTTCAGCTGGATATAAAACATTCACATTTTTTTTCTTTGAGTGTATTAAATATGTTACTCCATTTTCTTCTGGTATAGAACATCACTATTAAAGTCTGATGACAATCTAATTTCCCTTGTAAGTGACTTATTCTGTCTAACTAGATGTCTAAAGCACCTTTTTTTTTTTTTTCATCCTTAAAGTCATACAAGAATATGTCTTATTGATCATTCTGAGTTGATATCAGGTGCATAACGGGCTTATTCAGTACAAACTTTCATCTATTTTTAATTTGAGTTTTCTTGAATTCTAATTTTTAGTATTTCTTCATTTTCATTTATTCTTCAGGGATTTCTATTATCCTTTTTGTTTTTTGTTTTTTTGTTCATTGTCAATATTTGTCACTTTCTCTTGAACTTTTTATCTCTCATTTTTTTTCTGATTTTTAAATACTTTCTTATTTTCACTTTCTCTTTCCCTTCAAGTATTATTTATGTCCTTATTTTTTTCTTGTATTTTTTTCTTGTATTCTTTTAATAATCTGGTAAAACCATGAGTTTAAAAGTCTGAAATGATTATTTTATTTCTAATTCTTTATTGAATTAGATAATGTCATGTTGTTTCAACTCAGAATTTTGTAATTTTAATTTATGCTGTTCATTCATGTTTCCAAAATAGTAGGTACAATTTTTACCTGTTTGGTCAGTATGACTTTCTGGCAGGTCCAGGTGGATATATTCTGTTCCTTCTTATTTATCTCCTAATAGCTTGGTCTTGGGATTTGATTTTGATTGTTTTCTGTTGCTCACTTTTGAGAAATTAACTTTTTGAAGTTTTAAGGAATTTCTGGAACCAAAATAACTTTTTGAATTTCGTTAAAATACCCTCTTTTGGTTTGTTGTTGATGTTTGTCATTATAGTATTAAAAATAGAGCAGCTTTCTTTCTGAGACTTCCTGCTCTGTTCTCTCTTCCTATTTTTATCTGGATTCTTCTTTTTCTTTCATCTTTATGTCCCTAACTTGCTCAATTTTAATTTCCATCCCGGCAGTTTTCCTCACTAAATGGTCTAACCATGGAAGAGAGGCCCGGTGTGTCTGTCTGGGACATTCACAGGGACACTGATGCTCCAGACCCTTTATACCTTACTGAGGGGTCCTTATACTCACCTACTATTATAAAGGGCACAACCTCTCCCAGTTTCAGGTATTTTCTCAAATTTTTTGGTCATGAGCTCCTGTAAATATTTGTTGGCTATTTTGAGGTTCTATCTTCAGATCCATCTGATGCTTCCCTCTGCTTCCTCCCACACAGATTATGCTCTATGCAATGCTGATGACTGTTGGTGGTTCATCTCCACCTGCTGGCATTTTAGTGTTCATGGAGATAACACATTAACTGGATTTGTGGTGAATTTTGTCATGAGTGTTTGTTTGTTATTAGCTGCTTTGTCTTTTTAATGTGTTTGATTCAGAGAGATTGAAAACAGCACCATCACCATCATCTTTCCAGAATGCTACATCTCCTCTCTTTCTGAGAGAAAGAGAAATTTATTTATAAAAAAAAATTGTGCATTTATTAAAGTTTTATTTTAATGTTTTAACTAAAAATAAAATCCTCCTAATTAAATATTTATTTCTGAATGTATTAAAAGGTTTTATTTTTATTGAAATTATAGACATATTATTTTAATGAAATTTTTATTTTGAATAATTTTAAATGGATAGAAGTACAATAAAGATAGTGCAGAGAGCTCCCATATACCTCTACCTGGGTCTACTTTCCTTTAATGTAATCATTTCACATTTACTGTGGTATATTTGCCAAAACTAAGCAACCACCATTGTGTATTACTATTAATCAAACTCTAGATTTCACCAGTTTTCAGTTTTTTCACTGATGACCATTTTTTTTCCTGTTCCAAGATCCAATCCAGGATACCAAATTGTATTTACTAGTCACATTTTCTTGTTTTCCTCTGACCTATGACAATTCCTTAGTCCCTCCTTATTTTTCATGTCCTTAACAGTTTTGTAAGTGCTGGTCAGAGATTTTTGTGGATTGTTGTCCAGTTTGTGTTTGTCTGATGTTTTTCTCATTAATAGATTGGTTGTTTTGTTTTGTTTTGTTTTTTGTTTTTTTTGCAAAAATACGACAGAGGTGGAGTGCTCTTTTACCGCATCATATGTGGGGTTATGTGACATCAACATGACATTAATGATAATGTTCATTTTGATCATGTGGTTAAGGTTCCATACTTTAATCATTTGTTGAATTATTAAATAAAAATTTTCCTTCCACTCTCCTTCACACAACTTTAGAACATCATCTGCTCAATAGTTTCATTGATCTCCTTTAAGATATTAAGGACTGCAATTTTCTTCTTCAGGACCTAGGCATAGGTATTTTCAATATTCAGAGTTTTAGCTCCATATCTAGAGAAAGATAGACACCTCCATGCCTGGCATGGTATGGCGATGTGAGGAACATACCAAACACCAACTCCAGGAAGGCCTTACGTTTTGATAACCTACAACTCATGGTAATAAAATTCATTGGAGGAGTTTTCAAATATTATAAATTGTAAAATTGAGAGAACATATTGAAGAGTTTCAAGGGGATCATAGATTCATCACAGAGCTTGCTTAACTGACATCTGCCAAGATTTGGTTTGATTCTAATGAAACCCCAGGTCCCAATGCGTTTCTCTCCAGAGGATATTTCAGTGCCATCAGAAAGTGAGGCTCTTACTTTTTCTTGACCTCTCAAGTTCAATTTGGGCATACATGATTTACTGCTAGCAATGTCTTTTTTCTTTCTTTAAAATAAAAAAGAACATGGGACATTTTCAAATGCATGACCACAGTTAGCTCCTCAACTTAAAAACCCTAAAAAGTGGAAAAGTAATGTCAGTCACCTGTATTCACCCACATTAAAACATAATAATAACAAGTACAATAAAAAGCAGTAACTTGGTAGTGGAGTGGAAAATCAGATACTATTTGGGATGATAATGTTTGCATTAAACCCCGCTTGTTTTTTGTGGGTTTAAAATTGGTAATCTGTAATAACCAACCATAGATTTTATTGGAACTCCAAAGATGAAAGAATACTTTACGTTTGTTGCTACATTTTATCCACCTATATGCCTTGTTTTCTTTCTTTTTTAAAGTTTTCATTTATTTATTTGAGAGAGAGAGAGCATGGGGCAGGGCAAAAACAGAGAGAGAAATAAACCCCCCACTCTGCAAGGAGGCCCAGGTGGGGGTCAATTCCAGGTCCTGGAGATCATGACCTGAGCTGAAGGCAGAAGCTTAACCAACTGAGCCACCCTGTCGCCCCAAGGCATGGGCTTGTTATACATACTTTACAAATAAAGAAACTGAGACCCAGAAAACTTAAGAATGGTACCCAAGTTCACATATATTACAAGTGATGCCCATACTGGATCAATAAATTATTTTTTCTTCCCATCTAAGACTGATACTGTGTTTTTGCTTTCATAAATATGATTTGTTTCCCCCTGCTTCAAAGAAAAAAACAATTAACTCCTCAGTTACACAGAAGGATACTTAATGAAGAGGAAATGCACATAAGAGATTAAATAATAATAATAATAATATCTGCTATCTATTTAGCACTTACTGTGTCCCAGACTCTACAGTTAATGCTTAAACCACCCAGTAACTTAGACACTATTTTTTCCTTTTTAATGAGAAGAAATTGAAGTTCAGGTGGATTCAGTTAATGTAATGACGTAACGGCTACAGCGTATAAATCTCAACCTTAGTGGTTAAGACAATAAAAGTTCATTTCTTGCTCTAGCAGAACCCAAAACAAGCATTCCTGGCTGGTGAATGTCCTTTTGTGTTGTCAATCAGGGCCCAGGGCTCTGCTACCCTTTAGAGACATACAGTTTTCTGTTGAATACTTCATAAGTTCCTGTTAGGAATACTATTTATACAATTAATAAAGGCTTATATGTAACCACAAATTAGATTTCAGTCTGACTCCTTCTGAGCTGTATCAGTTCAGACTGATGTTCAAGTTAATGCAAACTTCCTGGGCACAAGAAGTTTTAATGACCCAAACCTGGACATGCCATATATTAGTTCAGTCTGTGGTATATTTGCCAGAGCTCTGTTATATGGATACTCTTGGCTGCTAGAGAGGCTGGGAGACATAATTAAGGTGTGGTGCTCGGTAGGGAGAGGAAATGGGTTTTAGCAGTCAGCCACATTAAACAACTTGCCCAAAGTCATGCAGATAATAAATGACAGTCAGAATTCGAATTCAGTTTTGTTCAAAGCCTATGCCTTTTTTCACTATATTATATCCCTTCCAAATAGTTTTCAAAATAAATTTAGTATCATTATTTTCAGGGATAGCTCACATTTTCTGTGAAACATCAATTATGTATATAAATAGTGCCACTTCAATTGTAAGACGCCATATTGGCTGAATCATTAAGCCACACCCACCTTTATCCCCAAGTACCTTCTCTAGTCTCCACATTGTCCCTTGCCCATGATTATATCTGGGAATCTCATATTTATGAGTGCCATGCACTTATGAATACATCCTTAGTACCTCCAAATGGTAGCCACCTTGTTCTCTCCAGAATCACCAATGATGTGAATCATAGGTATTTCATGAGGAAGGGAGAATTCTCTCCTTACCATTCCTTCCATTTCATCACCTAATGAACCATCTAAGGAGATGAAAACCAGATGCCTCATGAAGTCACTACCACAAATAGCTCTTTCAGGTTCCTTCTACACCCTCCCCTCCTCAGTTTTTAGATAATATCCATTAGGCTGCCAGAGAAGTAAATTCCTTTTTTTTTTTTAAGTTATTTATTTGACAGAGAGAGAGATCACAAGTAGGCAAAGAAGCAGGCAGAGAGAGAGGAGGAAGCAGGCTCCCTGCTGAGCAGAGAGCCCGATGTGGGGCTTGATCCAGGATCCTGAGATCATGACGTGAGCCGAAAGCAGAGGCTAACCAACTGAGCCACCCAGGCACCCTGAGAAGTAAATTCTTAAAGACACATTGTCTCTGTCCTCTCCATCACCACTATTCCACTGTGGATCCTGTCCAACTAAGATCCCCCCAAGAGCCAGAAAAATGAATTGGTAGGCCCTCCCCATCAGCCCAGCTCATGTGTCCACAGTTCTCAGTCCAAAGTAGTGGGCTTTGGTTAGCATTAAGCTGGGTTTTCCACTATCCAAGGACACATTATACTAGAATCCAGATAAACAAGTGTTCTTAGGAGACCTATTTTGATAAACTAATAGGAAGAGCTTGTTTGAAAAAGAGGGAATACTTTTAAATTGGTATATCAATCATGTGAAGTTGGAATCCTGAATTACTTAAAACTATTTCCCCTTATAAGCATTTTACGCATTCTCCCTGAAGTTCTGTTATACAATTAATAAAGGCTTTATAGGTAATCCAAAAGTAGGTTTCACTGTGGCTCCCTCTGAGTTACATCAGTTTCCAGATTGATGTTCAAATTAATACAAGTTTTCTGGATACCTTATACTTAAGTTTTCATATATAAACACCAAAGTATATACAATCACATATAAAAATACTCACCAGGAGTCATGAGGCACTACACAGTGGTGGGAAACCTAGGTCTTAGGTTCCCCATAGACTCACTGTCTATGCCAGTGCATTAGATGAATAGACCTTCAATTGGCTAATCTATTAATTCCAGCCATTTAATGATCAATGAGGACTGCTGAATGAATGAGTGATCTACGATGCTGATCAGTAGTCATCATGAAATAGCTGAAATGGACACCAGCCACATATTGATGTGGCCTAAATCAGAGAGAGTCTATTGAAAACCCATGCAAGCTGAGTCCTGGGCAGAGCATATGAGGTAACATTTCTTCCTTTTAGAAGGCCATGGTGGAGTCTCCCTCCCAACCTGATATGTATCCTGCTGTGTGAGGACCCGACCTGGACCGGCTCTTTTAAATCCTAGATCATTTTAGCCCCCACTTTCCATTAAGTAAAATGTTCTTGCCCCAACATTTTATGGCTTATGTCTGACTTCCAAGATAAGTATCCCAACCTACAGATTTTTTTTTTTATTCTTTTGAGTATTGTTTTCATCAAACGTTTTATACTACCTCACCTTAATTCAAAAAGGGGTTTGATGACTGTGGATATACATCTCATTTAGTAGATGATGTCTCAAACTCAAGGAGTGGGAATCTGCTGCATCTCAGTGGTAGGAGATGATACATTTGGGTAGGTGGTCCCCACCGTGCAGCCAAATCACCATATTGTAGGCCCCATCTATCAGCGCAATCCACGAAGAGACCTAGCTCTGATCCAAAGTTTACAAGTTGTACCCCACCCCCCCGCTCTAATCTGACAAAACTAGACTTAATGATAGGTAGATCTACATCCTGGGGAGATGACAGAGAATAACTGGCAATGTGCTAAGTTTCTTGGGAGTGAAGAACTAGCTCAGAGCCATTATGGGTCACCTTTGCTCTGAGAGAGAGACCATTGTGGGTCTTCTAACTTCCACCTCTACAGAAAACTCACAGTTTCTCTTAATAAAAGGTTAAGAATTCAGGAGTACCGGAGTCTCTGGATTAAGCCTCAGCCCAACTGACGTGGACATTATAAAAAGCCAGGTAGTTGTGAAATACAGGGTACCTGAGAAATGTGTTCCTCCTTCTTTGTTCCATAGAGCTCACACGGTTTTTTCCCTCACTTCTGAAACGATCTTATTTTGAGTGTCCTTAGCATCTAGGGCAGAGCTAAAACAAACAAACAAACAAAACAAACCCCCCCAAAACTAAAGGGGCAGGAGGTGGGATTTCCAGCAGCAGGGCTGGATTTGCAAACTCAGAAGAGGGTGGAGGAGGGTGACTTCATGGAAAGAAATGGCGACTATGACAAATCTCCCCCCAGCTAACTTGGCCAGCAGCCTGAAGAGGTGGGGGCTCATGCCTCCGGAGGCTCCTTAACTGTCCTGTGCCCCGGTGGGGGCCGGGGTAACAGCTCTCCGTCTTCTCATCATGGCCTCAGAGTCCCTCTCTTGGCAGACAGGATCTGGGATCAGAAGAGGCCACTCGGGTTTTGCCCGCCCGCAAGAACGGCAGAGCCTGGCTAGTCGAGTGTGTTTTTAAACTAGTTGCCATGGAAATATGTTTTTAAAGATAGCTATACTACCAGGGGAATCTGACTGGCAGCGATAGCAAATCGGGCTTTGATTTAACCGCCTCATACAGTCTGTTGAGCAATTTCAGAACAAGCGTGTTGTGGAGGTTTCACGGTGTTTGCCGGGTTCGCTCTAGAAGGTGGAGCAAGCGGTCTGCGCGAGAAGCAGCCTCCAGTGCCGGGAGTTCGGGGCTGCGGTGATGATGCGGAGGGGTCCCGCGCCGTTGCTCCTTCTCCTCGTCCCCCTGGGCGCTGTGCTTTGGGCCATTGCATCACGCATTAGCACTTCCACCAGCGAGTGGAGAGGATATAAAGTCCCGACTGCCTCTTAGCGGCTTTCATAAGAGATCTGTTGAGGAAGAAAACTAAAACCATTGGCAGAAATGAGGTTTGCCCATGATCTATGGGTTCCACCTATGATTTCCGTGTGAGCGAGCTGGTCATTTGGCATTGGATGCAGGTGGCTTAGTGAGAAACAGCGGCTTTGATGAAAACACCCTTGTGAACATGCATGTCAGTTTCTGTCTATACTGTAATAAGTGAATAACCGCCTGGAAACCCTGATTTTTAAAATGAATCTGTGCAGAAAGGCTGGACATTCAGGCCTTAGAATGTTTGTTGTGACATAGATCATCAGTCTGATTATATAGACTGTTGAAATTTACTTAATTGCCAGTTTATTAACAAAACCAGGCATAAATAGATTTAACAAACAAACCAGAAGGGGGACACTTCTGAGCTTCTGCAACAAGATAGATATTCTCATATATAGATTATAGCCTATATAATCTATGTATGGACACACACAGATATATGGGTAGGAGGGCTTTTTATTACTTTGCTCATTGTCTCTCATCAGTAAAATGTAGATTATCTTTCTATAACACAGAATTATAACAATGCAAAAGGAGTTAATATCTGCAGAATACTTTGAAAATGGACATCTTCCTTTAATGTTGTTACTTCTACTCCTCCCCTTCCTTCTGAGCGTGGTCATGGCTAATGTATATCTCTTGAGAAGCAGACATCTGTACCCAACATGCTGTGCACTCTCTGATGATTCATTTTCCAATGGGAATGATTCTCATTCCTTTCTTTGCTGGGTAAATACAAATTGGAGATCTGGAGGGTGATTCCTTATTTCCATTAAGAATCACCTGAATAAGATATCCTTCAGATGTTCCTTTAGAGAAACTTAAAAAATTTTTTTGAATAATTTATTTAAATACATTAAAATGAATAATGCTTAAAATTTAGTTCTTCTGTCAAACTGGTCACATTTCAAATGCCCAAAGGCCAGCTGTGGCTGATGGTACCATATATGAGGCAGTACAGCTTTATATGTCCTTTAGGAGCAATTTAAGAGGTTTTTTTTTTTTTTTTTTTTTTTTTTTAAATAATAGGATACAAAATCTTTACTGATAAGGTTTAAGATCCTTCTTTGCAACTAATTTTTAGGAAATCACTTTGTTGAGTTTGGTTCAGTGGACAGGACATGCACAGTTATCTGAAAAGGCTATTAAAACACTCCTTCCTTTTCCAACCACATACCTGAGAGAGGTTAGGACTCCCCCCCATTTATTTTATTTTATTTTCAGTGTTCCAAAATTCATTGTTTATACACCACACCCAGTGCTCCATGCAATACGTGCCCTCCATAATACCCACCACCAGCCTCACCCAACCCTCCACCCCCCTCCCCTCCAAAACCTTCAGTCTGTTTCTCAGAGTCCACAGTCTCTCATGTGTCTCCCCCTCCGATTTCCCCCATCTCACTTCTCCTCTCCATCTCCCAATGTCCTCCATGTTATTCCTTATGCTCCACAACTAAGTGAAACCATATGATAATTCACTCTCTGCTTGACTTATTTCATTTAGCATAATCTCTTCCAGAGGCTAGGACTTTTTCTTTTTTCTTTTCAGTTGTTTTTATTGTGGCAAAATACTCATGAAGTTTACCATCTTAGACACTTTAAAGTGTACAAGTTCATTGTTACTAGAAGTGGCATTTAAAGTTGGTCTTGTCCCAGGTTCTAATAACCAAGGATCACTGAATGGCAGGGTAGCCCTTTGCAGTTCTGCTGCCCTGTTCAGCAATGCCTTTTCATTTCTTGCTCTGGGGAAGCCCCACCTCCACCCCACCCTCTACACACACACACACACACACACACACACGCACGTGCGCGCACACGCAATATGCTTACATGCAGCCACAGAGCCGCCAACAGCTGTTTATTGACCTGCTATTAAAAAGCAGTTCTACTAACAATGAAAATACAGAAAGGGAAATTAGAGAATCGATTCCATTTACTATAGCACCAAGAACCATAAGATACCTGGGAATAAACCTAACCAAAGAGGTAAAGAAACTGTACTCGAGGAACTACAGAACACTCATGAAAGAAATTGAAGAAGACACAAAAAGATGGAAGACCATTCCATGCTCTTGGATCAGAAGAATAAACATTGTTAAAATGTCTATACTGCCTAGAGCAATCTATACTTTTAATGCCATTCCGATCAAAATTCCACCGGTATTTTTCAAAGAGCTGGAGCAAATAATCCTAAAATTTGTATGGAATCAGAGAGACCCCGAATCGCTAAGGAAATGTTGAAAAATAAAACTGGGGCATCATGTTACCTGATTTCAAGCTTTACTACAAAGCTGTGATCACCTAGACAGTATGGTACTGGCATAAAAACAGACACATAGACCAGTGGAACAGAGTAGAGAGCCAGATATGGACCCTCAACTCTATGGGCAAATAATCTTCAACAAAACAGGAAAAAATATGCAGTGGAAAAAAGACAGTCTCTTCAATAAATGGTGCTGGGAAAACTGGACAGCTATATGTAGAAGAATGAAATTCAACCATTCTCTTACACCATACACAAAGATAAACTCAAAATGGATAAAAGACCTCAACGTGAGACAGGAATCCATCAGAATCCTAGAGGAGAACATAGGCAGTAACCTCTTCGATATCAGCCACAGCAACTTCTTTCAAGATATGTCTCCAAAGGCAAAGGAAACAAAAGCGAAGATGAACTTTGGGACTTCATCAAGATCAAAAGCTTCTGCACAGCAAAGGAAACAGTCAACAAAACAAAGAGTCAACCCACGGAATGGGAGAAGATATTTGCAAATGACAGTACAGACAAAAGGTTGATATCCAGGATCTATAAAGAACTCCTCAAACTCAACACACACAAACAGACAATCATATTTAAAAATGGGCAGAAGATATGAACAGACACTTCTCCAATGAAGACATACAAATGGCTATCAGACACATGAACAAATGTTCATCATCACTAGCCATCAGGGAGATTCAAATTAAAACCACATTGAAATACCACCTTATACCAGTTAGAATGGCCAAAATTAGCAAGAGAGGAAACAACATGTGTTGGAGGGGATGTGGAGAAAAGAGGAACCCTCTTACACTGTTGGTGGGAATGCAAGTTGGTGCAGCCACTTTGGAGAACAGTGTGGAGATTCCTCAAGAAATTAAAAATAGAGCTTCCCTATGACCCTGTAATTGCACTACTGGGTATTTATCCCAAGATACAGATGTAGTGAAAAGAAGGGCCATCTGTACCCCAATGTTTATAGCAGCAATGGCCACGGTCGCCAAACTGTGGAAAGAACCAAGATGCCCTTCAACGGACTAATGGATAAGGAAGATGTGGTCCATATACACTATGGAGTATTATGCCTCCATCAGAAAGGATGAATACCAACTTTTGTTGCAACATGGATGGGACTGGAAGAGATTATGCTGAGTGAAATAAGTCAAGCAGAGAGAGTCAATTATCATATGGTTTCACTTATTTGTGGAGCACAACAAATAGCATGGAGGACAAGGGGAGTTAGAGAGAAGGGAGTTGGGTGAAATTGGAAGGGGAGGTGAACCATGAGAGACTATGGACTCTGAAAAACAATCTGAGGGGTTTGAAGCGGCGGGGGGTTGGGAGGTTGGGGGAACCAGGTGGTGGGTATTAGAAAGGGCACAGATCGCATGGAGCACTGGGTGTGGTGTAAAAACAATGAATACTGTTACGCTGAAAAGAAATTTATAAATAAATAAATAAATAAATAATAAATAAAAATAATAAATAAAATAAAAAATAAATAAAAAGCAGTTCTATCAAATCTAATTACACAGAAAACCAGACTCCTAAAGTTCATTAAAATGCCCAAGATGTTTGATGGCTTATCAGAATTTTTATTTTAAATTTTAAATTTAAAATTTTAAAGAAATATACAATCAAAATAATGAAATCATGGAATAAACATTATTGATAAAGTCCTTTTTCACTGAAGCAAAAATCAGTGCAAATGACAGTTACTTCAATAAAAAGTATTAAGCTTTACTCACTTAGATTTTAAAGGACCTGCCAGTTCATCTGCAAAGAAGTGCATGGATAAGCGTTCATATAAAACATTCAAATCACCAAGGCATTCTTGTTTCTGACATTTTGAATCCACATAACTTGTGTACTTGAAATAAACATCCTTCAAAAGAAGAGCAAATGAAACTCATGCGGGAAGACAAGTAGGTTTTTACGGTTGCGCCTTTCCTTCTCATGGCCCTCCTTCTCCTTTTCTGATCTGAGCTTTGTCTCCTTCCACTGTCAGATATTTTCCAAGGTAGCAAATGGAGGTGTGGGCACAGCTAATGGTGAAAACGAAGGTCTGGATTCTCTGCATTGACCAGCGGAAATAGCCCGTCATGATTTAGGTTACGGCTATGTCTTGCAAGCTTCCCAGGAGTTGCGGCTACTGCCTGTCATGAAGATCCAGATCCAAGCCGTGTTCTCTACAATGTGTCAGCATTGAGATCTGAGGGTGTTTGGATCCCAGAATGAGACATATGCCACATATGTCTCTTCATTCTCTCCATTTCACAGATGGCAAAATTGAGATTCAGGGGTCCTTATTCACAGACACACTGCTGGTAAGCAAGATTTAATCGCAGATTTTTCTGGCTCGAAGGGTGTGCCTACTGACCATCCTGATTCTCACTCTGCAGACACTAGGAGAATTATTGCTAATTATTATGTAAGGGCCTGCCTGTTCTTCTTCTATATTCTCACAGGGATTATTCATTCCATAAAGAAACATATGGCTTATTTTGGGATTCTTTGCCCTCCAAACTACACCATAAGATATCCAAAGATGCCTGTGGTTGCCTTGGTCTTTGATAACTTACTGTAAGCCATAGGGTGGGGGATCCCAGGAGTCTGCTTGCTGTAGGTGACAAGGTCAGCTACCCCTGGAGCCAGTGGTGAAAACATCAATTTTAAAAGTTTGGGGAAATCAAGTAAGCCATTAATTAAATCTCCACAGCAGATAAAATAACTTCAATGCTCTTGAGAATGAATCTTTGCTCTCCTTTAAGTTCATTAAACTATTTAAAATTTCAACAGACACTACTTTAAGAATCACATTTTCAACCTGTCTGCTAAGACTTAACAGTTTCACTATTTTATTGACACAGTTTCAGCATTCCAAGGCATGTTACTCTTGATGTTTCTGTATAATCAATATGATGAAGAATGCTATAGATTCACAGTCTTGTTTATGACTTGACAATTTCCTTGGTTTCTTTACAAGTATATTGCAGATCTATTTCAGGAGGTCTGTATACCTAGATAGATGTACGTTCTTGATAAAGAAAAAATACATACTAAATGCATTACAGCAGGGAGAAAAAAAATAATCAGTTTGTTCAAATTTAGTTCTTTTTACTACAATTTCTGTGACAGGTCAATTATTATTTGTTTAAATAGGGTCATATGCCTGGCATTGATGTCTCAGGCACATGGAAGTGTTAAGTAAGTTTGGCTTTCTTGTATTAAAATTTGCAATTTTAAAAGTCACATACGTTTGCTGGGGGAAAAAATTTGCATCTATCACTAGACTATTAAAATAATTAGCTATAGATAAAGACATTCAACCAGAACAGAATGAATGGTGTTGCTAAATTTTTATACTTGTTACAAATATTAACATCTGCTCTTGACTTATTGGAGATATAATTTTATTTTATGCTTCATTCACTATAACTTATTAAAATATTTATTGAGCACCTACTTTGTGCTTGGCACTGTTACATGGTGGTTAATTGAACGACTATTCATTCCTTTCTGAAGGGGCCAAAAACTCACCTAAGAATGTAACAGATGCTTGGTTAATGTCATTTGAAACTGAACACTGAGATAATGGGCAAACTCCAAGTGAACAACACCAAAAGCTAAAGTTACCCCCCTTCCCCCTACCTCCAAAGACTAATTCCTCTTATTTTGCTTAGCAAATACTAATTCTTTGTTTTTTCAAGGTCTGCCCTGAGCCCTCTCCCCAAGCTTTGATTTTACAGATGAGAACCTTTGCTTCTCACGAGCCTTAAGTTTCTGTAACTTCTGATTATGCTCCACTCCTGGCTGACCTAAGCTCAAAGACTCCAGGATCTCACTGGAATACAGCCTTGAACTCTCTCTGACCATGGCTCTCCTCCCTCTGACCCCAGCCTTCTTTCCAGCCTTTTCTTTCACTAATCGCCTTCCTGTACTTATACTCTGGCCAATTTAGGCTACTTGGCTTCTCCCTGACCTCCAAACAGGTGCTCATCACTTGCTGAAATTGTCCCCCTCAGCATAGAATGTTCTGCTTCCTCATTCCTGTCTGTAAAAATCCTATCCATCCTCTAAGAAAGACCCTGTTCTTGCCCTCACCCTCATGCCTGCTGTAATACTTACTGGTCTGGGTTCTGATAAGGCTTGGTTTGTCTATTTTTGTCTCTATATATTATATATATACTATGTATATACTATATTCCTTAGTCTATAACGTTTTATTATTTCAGTTCTTGTCTTAATTTTGTATTAAATTGTAAACTTTTAAGTGGGGTAAATCCCTATATGTCCTTCATCTCTGGATCCCCTGTTGAACTCCATACCAAGGTACTTGGTGGCTATTCAGTGAATAAATGAATGAATGTAGGACCTCAAACTTCAGCCCTTTGTTTAGAGTTTGGAAATGGCAGACATAGTATATATTCATGTCCACCATCATGCCTTCCTTCCTGCATCTGTGCAGAAATGTTCCTGTACTGATTTTTAGAAGTGCATTGAACTGTCTAGGTTATTTCAGACAACAATAATAGTGGCCAACTGTATGTGTATTTATGTCAGTACCTCAAGGGATTTGGCCTCTAGGTGTCACAGATGGAGCAACATGTCATCTTTGCACTAGGAAACATGGCAGTGGAGTGGTCAAGTGCACAGCCGCTCCCAGAGAGGGAAAGACTGATCACCTTCTCAGCCACACACTCACCCCTGTAAACCTGCAGAAGAACTCTGTCTACGGGTTTCTCAAAGTCTTTCTCCTCTCCATGATGGAAAGAATTGTGCAATTACTGGGCCAGCCCTAGTCAAAAATAAGGAAGCAAAAGTGTGTCTTCCATCTTTCCTTTTGGTATCTCTCTGACCCCTTTCAGGTTCTTACTTCTGAGGCTATGTCTAATTCATAACAAGGTGTTAGAGATAGAAATTAATTTGATATACTACTCTTCCCAACAGTACTTGCAGTATTTAAAAAGGAGGTATGGAAATAACTGGAAATCAGGGCCTCTCAGGATAGAATTTTAATTTCAGGATTCGTTTGGACATGTCAATATAATTTAGTGATTACATTAGACCGAAGAGAATACATACCAAGACAATTTCCTTATTTGTGAAATGGTGGCAATAGTAGTACCTTCTCAAGATTGTTCAGAGGATTAATTGAGATACTACTTCTGTCAGGAACTGGGAAGAGTTAGATTTTGCCCTACCGCAATCTGAGGAAATATCCTGCCATAGTTTTGCAGATGCTGATAGAAGACCTGAGACTCTGGCGTCAAAGACAAAAGATTTTATGACTCATAGCAAAAGCAGTAGGCAGAGTAGCAGCATTCTCTTATGCTGGTTTCCAAGTCCAGTTTCTTCAGAGCAACACAAAAGCACTCGCACACACATGGTGGGCTTCCTACCAGAAGAACTCTGAGCTTAGGGAACCTGCATCTTTTAGGATGGGCAGTAGCAGGCTCAGGAGTTGTTTGAGAGGGAGACATTATGGTTATTATGTTGGATGGTAAGCACAGATGCTCCTGGTTCTGGAGAGAGACTGTATATCCATGTTCCAAAGCTGTTTGCTAGGAAAAAATGTTGAAAAAAAAAAATTATCCAGAACAAAGACAGCCAGTGCCTCTGCTTGAAAGACATGTAGCAATGTGAGTGTCCCAAGAAGACTTGACTCCCAACTTGTAAATCTCTTCTAATAGCATCTGGCACAGAATTAATACTCAGGAACCATGATTATTGCTGTTATCAGGTCACAAAGAGGATTCATGTCATTAAAAGATAACTTAATTCAGTTACTGATGAAATAAAAGAAAATGCAAACAAATCATCATGCATCCCACATGTTTTAAAAATCCAAGTAGTTGCTATTCATTCATAGATGTTCCAACCAAGTCAGAAACCTGGAAAAGAGGTTTTGTTTTTCCTCCAGTACGTTTGGTCTTGGCACTAATTCTGCACATATTGTACACTTGCTGCATGTTATCTGGGAAAGAATAAATTGGGGTCACTTCCCATTCCCTGGAGAGTTTGAGCTGTCCTTCCCGAGGTACTGCTGTTTCAGTATGCACAGTCATGGCTTGCTCTCTCTCTCTCTCTTTTTTTTTTTTTTCAGACTGGATGTGGTGTGGTCCATTTCCTTCTAAAAATAAACAGGCACCTAGACATTTTGTCTTCAAAATGCCATTGGGCTTTTCCATTAAGTTGAAATGACAAAGGATGATTTGGAATGGAAATGGAAGCATCGGTTCAACAACTTGATGAGCTCTGAGAGGCAAGTTGGGTCAAATCAAGACAGAGCTGAGGGTCACACTTGCCTTTGGAGTGCCCACTCTTCTGTCCCTGGGATAATCCTTCCTTCCAGAAAGAAGCCTGCTGTTCTCTGAATGACCAGCTCTCTGATCTCCAGGGAAAATGAAAATGATTAATTTACACTAATCTCATTTACTCCTAGCTTGTGGCATTATATGTCACATGTAATACAGGCTCAATAAAAATTTTTTTAATTTTTTAATTTTGGAGAGAGAAAGAGAGAGAGAGCATGTGCAGGTGTGCATGCAGAGAGGAAGAGCAGAGGCAGAGGGAGAGAATTCCAAGCAGACTCCCCACTCAGTGCAGAGCCATAAGCCAAGCTCAACCTCAGGACCCTGAGATCATGACCTGATCCAAAATCAAGAGTTGGATGCCCAGCCAACCAAACCCCCAGTCACCCCAAATTTCTTAATTTTTTACTAAGAAGTGGAGGATCCTATATACTCTCCCTCCCAGGCATGTTTGAACTTTTATAAAAATGGCACTGCTTAGATGAAAGAGGAGAGTCTACGAGAATGAATCTCTACGACTTTTCAAGACAAATGAGAAGCTAATCTGGGACACGGCTGGGGATGGATCCGAGTTCCTGATGTTCTTTGAACCTGGTGATAAGAACTTACCCTGTTTACATCAGGAGATCACCTAGAGCTGATGCTTCTCAAATGTAATGTGCCTGTGAAGCACTTGGCAATCCTGCAAAATGCACGTCCTGTTTCAGCAGATGTGGGCGGGGTCTGGGCTTCTGTACTGCAAGGTCCCAGGGGACCCAGAGGCTGCTGGTGCACTGAGCAGAGTTTGAAAATCCTAGATTTCGAGAACTTGGCGAAGGAGGCTCGCCGTGGAGGAGGGGAAGCAGGGCTTCTGTGGCTGCTTGCCTTCCAGACAGAAGGCACTCTGAAGGCTTCACGTGGCCCCGGCGGTCTCCCAAGAGGGCTTGCGCCCTGGTGCTTACCTGATGCTCTCGCACACCCACCCAGCTGAATTCAGAAAAGCAGATCAGGAGAAGCGGTGGGGTGGGGAGAGGGCTGAAAAGAACCCCAGACAGCACAGCTTCTGTGTCCCAGCGCGCGGCGGCTGGCGCGGCGCAGGGCTCTGAGAGCAGGTGGCAGGCGGGCAGCCTCCTGTGGAGGAGCCCCAGGCCTTGCTCACAGCCCCCCTTTCCCTCAGCAGCCCTCACACCTCTCTGCTCAGATCCTTCCCAGGGGAAACAGAGAATCACCTGACCAGCAGACTGCTGATTATTCATCACATTCCCAGGTCCTCGCTTCTGCACCCAGAAGCCCAGCCGGCAGGAAACAGCCTTGCTTGACCGCGACTTGCTACAGCTCCAACCGAGCCAGCCAGCCCTGTGATGTCAGACTTCGAGATCTTGGGGGACATCTCAGGGCTCACAGGACAGGAAGTGAGAGCACCGGTATGTCTTCGTGCCGTTTATAGCCTGCTTCCTAAAACGAAACAAACAAAATAAAATAAAACTAATTTCTGGTGTGGTGCCTAGGATTAGGATGCAGGCCAAGTGGAGTCAATGCAGCAGTTATTTGCTGAGGGGTTTTGGGTCATTGGCCAGAGTCTGACCCAAGTGGATGAGCCCAGTTTCTCCTTGGATGCAAGGACAGAGGTGTCCCCTGGGCCCTGGCCAGCTCTCCGCCTCCTCTCCCTCCCTCCATGGCTGTGCTCCCTCGGACATGCTGAGGCACCCCTTCCCAGCCGGCCTGTGTGAGCGAATTCCCTTCTCCCGTTTCTCACTACCCTGCCATCCCTGTTCAATTCACGTGGCTCGTCTGGCAAGCAACCTGGCAATAAAGCTTTAGTGAGAATGGTAGCACAGCATGTCTTCCGATAGGCTTCACACAAATAACCCTGTGTTGATGTTTCCAGAGGAAGGACTGGAGGCTAGGGGGAGAACGGGTCAAGTGGAAGTGCCGCCTAATTCAGGACATCACTCAAACGAGTGCATGGAGCGCTCTGAGGGCCCAGGAGAGGCAAGATTGGCCTGGGTCAGGGAGGACTCGGGTGCGGGAGCCGCTGCCATGATATGTCTGACCTCAGGGGTATCGGCAGGCAGCCCTGGGCTCAAAGACGTTTGAAACAGGGTGACAGTGAGTGGGTACATGTTTTTGGAATTCCTCAGATCATCTGACACAGATGAGTATGCTCTGTTTCTCGCAGGGGATACTAGACTGGGGTTGAAATGCCCTGGGAATTAGTGATAACCAACGAGAAGAGGTATTTTCAAACTCCCCATCCTCTTTACTTCCCACATCTGACTACTCTGCTGTCGCGTGCTCTGACTCCTCAGAATCCCAGGGCAGACCATTTCCCTCCTCTCAGAGTGGACCCTCTTCCCAAGCTCCACACCACCTCAAGTTCCAGTGGGACTCTGGGCCATCCTGGGACCTGATGTGTGGTGGACACCAGTGAATTACCAAGCTGACAGAGATGCAGAGGAGGGGGAAAGAACAACAAATATGGATGTTTAGTGCTTATTCCTTCCATTTTAAAGATTTAATTTTATTTATTTGACAGACAGAGATCACAAGTAGGCAGAGAGAGAGAGCCCGCCGAGCAGAGAGCCCAATGCGGGGCTTGATCCCAGGACTCCAGGATCATGACCTGAGCCGAAGGCAGAGGCTTTAACCCACTGAGCCACCCAGGCGCCCCTATTCCTTCCATTTTACATGTTGGGATCTATGAATTCTGTTCAGCCTTAGCAGCACTTCAGGATTTGGGTCAGTTCTATATAAGGTCTTAGGCTTCATGCGATGCTCCTACTGTGGTACTCTACAGAGCGCTAAACCATTATGCCCCCAACTCACCCAGTATGGAAGTCACACTGCTTGCATTGGGCTATATCAGACTTGTCTCAATACACTGGGGAGACTTCATAGGCATGTGTGTAGGAGGTAGTCCTGACTGGCAGTCTGCTCCCTAGCTGGTAGTCTTAGTTAAGAGCATATATGCCTATAGAACCAACTGGCTTGAACACCATTTCCACCACTTCCTATCTGTGACCTTGAGACAGTTACCTGAACTCTTTGTGCCTTAGTCTCCTCATTTATCAAATTAGCATAATAATAATAGTTGTTATGAGAATGGAATGGGTTAATTCACACAAAGCACTGACTTAATCTCTGAGTAAAGATTTCACAAACGATATATATTTTCTTACAAAGATTAGTAAGTGTCTGTGAAATCATCTAGCTGATTGCCTGTACATCTTAGGCAGCACATGAGGGAGAGCTATTACCATTACCATTACAATGTAGAACCAATAATTATACTTTATTTGAATGGTAATGGACAAGTACACTTCCAAGTGCCCACTCTCTGTCAGGCCCTCCGGTGGTCTAATGTAATTTACTCATTGTTTTACTATAAACTGTAACAGTTGGGAAAACTTGGGCTAAAGAGGTTGATTCCTTTGCCCAAGGGTACTGAGCTAATAATTAAGAGAACAAGGGTTTATACTTGGGTCTATCATATCTCAAAGATACATATTCTTACCTCCACAGCATAATGATTTTTTTCTTTTTTTTAAGAAAGAACAGAGCTTTTGAACATAAGATCCAAGTCCTGACGTTCATGTTTTGCAAATCTGGTAAATACAGATGTCTTCCTTTTGTTATTGGGGCCACCTATAAATGTCTATGAACTGGTCTCAGACGTCTAGAGTAACGGGGTAAAATTGACTACACAGCTGATTTTGAGAAGAATGAAAGCCCGAGCATGGTGTGGAGTGAGCAGAAGAAAGCTCTGGGGCAGAGTGATAGGGTGCTCAGGGCACTTTAGGACCTCAGCATTTGCGTTATTACCACGTGTCTTGTGACTACACTCCATAGCACGTTACACATATACTTCTAGACATACAGCAGGCTGTGGCTCTCTGGGGATTTCTAGCGTACATGGTGCAGGAAGGTGGATTTCTGCAAATGCAAATCCAGGGCTATTTTGTATTAAAATTGAGCTTGAGGTGCAATTAGTACTCCAGACTTTTACGATTCCATTTTCCATTCACTCCCTCCATTAGACTGGGAGTGAGGTTTAATTTTCATCTCTCTGAAGTCAGGAGAAATAGGTAGAGTGAGATTGAAGTGTTCCGTCAAGGTCCTCTGATCCTATAATACAAGACCTTGCAATTTCCCATTCAAGCATAAAATGTAAATAAACTTCATAAGAACACGTTTAATCTGGTAAAACTAACAGATTTAGAAAACTCCCTGTGGAGACTTCCTTACTCCAGGCTTAGAGCATCCCTTGCTATCTTGGGCAATATTTTTCAAGGAATCATTTATAAACCCTCCAAAGTTTTCTTTACTTTTTCAGATGCCCTCAGGGAAGCATTGCAGTTTGGAAAGAAAGAGCAGACTGATCAAATGGCTGTTATATTTGTTTACAGATCGATCTCCCTTTACAGGAATGTAAGACTTTTGAGGGTCGGCTGTGTCATATTTATCTCCTTATCCCCACTTGGGACCTGGTCTGGCATATAGTGAACAGGTAGTGTTTATTGAATTAACTGAATTAACACAATAAATGCCAGTGAAGAGACGGGAGTGATCTGTGTCCCAGGACGATCATATGTCAAATATGTGCTGGACCCTTCATTCACTTGATTTTATGTGTTTTTCACAACAATCCCAGCTTAGATACCACTTTTATTTTTATACATGAGCACAAAGATTGCAACTCCCTGGGCTTTGGTAGCCAGTGGGTACCTCCGATGAAAGAAGGTGGTTGGTGGCCAGTAGGGAGTGGTAGGGGCTCTGGAGATCTGGAGAAGAAAGGCCCAGTCCGAAGGGGGCAACCGAGTGGGTACTGTGTAGGAATATGGGCCCAGTGCTGTCAGACCTTCTTACTTTCCAAAAAAAAGAAAAGAAAAGAAAAAAAGAAAAATCTAGATGTTTTGAGACAAACCATGAGAGATTGTGGACTCTGAGAAACAAACTGAGGCTTTTGGAGGGGAGGGGGGTGGGAGGTGGGAGAGCCTGGTGTTGGGTATTAAGGAGGACACATATTGTATGGAGCACTGGGTGTGGTGCATAAACAATGAATCTTGGAACACTGAAAAAAATTAAATTAAATTAAAAAAAATTTTAGATGTTTCCCAACTCTAAAGTCTTGACTTACATGTGTTTAAAATAGCATATGACCCAAAGGAATCACATCTGCTAGACAGTTTTGGCCAGAGGGATACCCATTTATACCATCTTCAGTAGAGACTCAGAGAGGTTAAATAGATCACCTAAGGTCTCCCAAACAAGTAAATGCCTGAGCTGGGTTTCTAAGTTTCAGTTTCTCAATACAGCTTGCTGACTTCCATATGCATCACTAATATATGATAAAATTCTTTGAAACATTTTAGTTTCAAGCCAATCAGGTCACAGATATTTGAGTGCAATTTCTACTTTATATATTTTTTTTCTGACAAATGTGTGTTCAGGCATGATTTCACTTTTTTTAGTGAAAAGGTTGATTTTAATAGAGGTCTATGACATAAGGGTCATGGGGTGACCTTTATCCCTATATGGCCCAAAGGTAAAGAGCCACCAGCCAAAGAGCAAACCAACTGTGCGGTGAGAGGGACAGCTTCTTATAGAGACACAGAGAAGGCCCCTCAGCTTATAACTTGAAGCTGGATCAGAATTTATTTATTTATTTATTTAGATTTTATTTATTTATTTGTCAGAGAGAGAGAGAGGACACAAGCAGGCAGAGTGGCAGGCAGAGGCAGAGAGAGAAGGAGGCTCCCCGCTGAGCAAGCATGCTTCTGCAGGACTTGATCCCAGGACCCTGGGATCATGAACTGAGCCAAAGGCAGACACCTAAGGACTGAGCCACCCAGGCATCCCTGGCTCATAATTTAAAGCCAAGACTCTGGACTCTACAGCCTATTTTCTGAATCTTTCTTCTCAGGATTTAGAGGGACCTCATGCTCATTTTCACCAAGAATAGTGAAGGGAGAGTTAGGTAGATACTTCCTCTACTTTCATTCTTCCATCTTCCAGCTAATACCATTTATCTACCCACCCTCTTCCCCACACATCCATCCCTTTATCCAGCCATCCAATCATCTCATCCATCCATCCATCAATCCATCCATCCATCCATCTGTGTATACTTATATATACTTATTTGCTCCCTAACCACCACCACCACCACCACCAAAGGTAACAATTCCTTTCAGTAACAACTGCTTTTATCATAATGAGCCTCATCAAAGTGACTAATTTCAGAGAAAGATTGAGGATCTGGACTTAGAGATTGGCTCTGGGTGTCACTGAGTAAACAAAGACAGCTGTTAATAGGAACTCTGCTGTTTGGAGTGGTATTTTCCTGGAAGTCTGTTAAGGAGTTTTCCAACTAAAATTAACTTTGTAGCATCTGATCCAGAAACACAAGCTGTGCTTCATTCTTATCTTCCTATGTGAACTTTTGAGTGCATGTGCCTTGCTCTGTGTGTGTGTGTGTGTGTGTGTGTGTGTGTATGTTTTGGGGATAAGACCAGACTTAGAAAGTGCCTTAGAGAACAGTAAGAGGAGGTGTCATTGTAACAGCCGGTGATCTCTCATAAGAGTTTACGCCACATGTAGCTCATGCTACAAGACTCAAGCATACTTTCTGAATTAGATTGAACTGAAGCAGAAGCCTATCTTTGCCAGCTTACTCCTGGGACTGTCAGGAGTCACTCAGTCACCAGCAAGGGTGGTTATAACCTTGGTTATAACACACCTGTCCTTGGTATCTGGGATACAACAGCGAATGACAGATGAGGCATTGAGGGATCCTGGAACTAGCAATCAGTAGGCTTGGCTTTTTGTGAAGCTGACTCAACAGACCATCTTTTGTAGAGTCTCCCTTCCCTGGAGTACTCCCTGAAGGCTCCATTCTTTAGACTCCACTAATAGATTTCTTTGCCTTTTGGCTTTCAGCGGGTCTGGTAATGGTTGGGGAGGAGAAGAGATGACACAATCAGCATGCCAGAGGGGGTATGGAGGAGAGTTGGGTTGGGTGTTTATTCCCCTGGATTTTGCCACTCAGGCTTGCTTTCAGTTGTTTGCATCCCTTAACTGAAGTTCATCCTCCTCTTAGAGACCCCTGGATATTTGGGGTCTCATCTTGCCCCTTTACCAGGACTTTGCCAACCTTAACCTCTTGCACAATCTCTAATTATTTCTCTACCTTTGCCCAGGACTTTGTAATAATACACTTTATTAAATTTTCTTTAAATACCAAATTTCCTGCCAGAGCCCTCTGATACACAATCAATTGGAGTTATGGAAACCCTAAAGTAGGTCTTTGTAACCTGTTTATGTGTGATTTTCCTCCATGAGTTTATGCAACACCAGCTTTCCCCTTTCACCAGAAGTTGCAAAGGCAAAATGAGGACGAAGAAAAAGAGGCTATGGGAAGGTTAAAATAAAAATAAAATAAAATTTAAAGTAGGGACGCTGGGTGGCTCAGTTGGGTAAGCAGCTGCCTTCGGCTCAGGTCATGATCACAGCGTCCTGGGATCGAGTCCCGAATCGGGCTCCTTGCTCGGCAGGGAGCCTGCTTCTCCTTCTGTCTCTGCCTGCCATTCTGTCTGCCTGTGCTCGCTCTCTCTCCCTCTCTCTCTGACAAATAAATAAAATCTTTAAAAAAAAAATTTAAAGTAAGGCACTAATACAACATATGCAATGTCATCTCTTAAATTTCAGCTGTGATAATGGGCAAAAGTAACTGCTTAGTCACTAATGTCCAGGAAAAATATATCCTATGCTTCTTTTGTGATGTTTTTCATTAGGCAGCATCTTGCTTTCCACCAGTAATTCAGCAGAGCATGGAAAATGTTACACACAAATTCCAAACTCCATCAGAACATTCCCACACTTGGCTGGATGCCCTCCATTTGTGGACACAGATGTCCAATTGCTGAGACAAATGAATCACACTGGAACTCAGTAAGTGCAACAAAACCACACTTGACTTTGTAGAGTACAACTCACCTGTGCTCCATATTTTGTGACCAAATTCAAGGAAGACCTTTCTTAGGACTTCCAGGGCATAACCTCTTGTGGCTTGGTTAAAACAATCCATGAAGTACCTCACTGCCCAATATGCATGATAATCTAGTGTACACACACCCTTTGGGACACTTCTTCATAGCCCTTAGTCCAGGCCAAGGGCTGTTCTCCAATGGGCTCGCACAAAGAGACAAAGATGAGTTTGAAGTTCCCAGTGTTAAGCCTGTTCACCTTAGTTTCTCATAGTTTCTTCACCTGTGCAAGAGTAGAATGTGAAAGTCCCAACAGGTAAATATTTCCAGCCCAATGCTATTAACTCCTTCAAAGAACAGAAAAATGTCTTGGATTAGGGTGAAGAAAATGGAAGAAGAGTTTAAAATTTTCTTGGACCTTTTTGCTGTGATCTCTGTAGTGACTTCTAGGTCTTTGCAAGGCTGTGCAACAGAGAGTAAGAAGATAGCAAGAGGGGGCCTTTAGCTTATTGGCATGTTCTGCCTCCTTACAGAAGGGTTCCAAGCCAAGGAGCTTGATCTGCACATAAAGGCCTCCTTGACCTTATACCTCTTAGACTGGACATTAATATCTGATAGCTTCAATAGTCCTTCATGGTAATGACCTATGACCATTTCAGATATAGTTTCTGGAATAACCTCTCCACATTACCCTATCTCCCCTCTTCTCTTTAGCCATAGCAGTAGGGACCCAAGTAGGGAGGATCCTATGTGTTCTTTGTCCCTTCTTGGGAGTGTGGTCCCTCTCCTGATAGTTTCAGCTTCCCCTGATGATCTGGACTAGAGGAAGTGAAGTGTGCTCTTTCTGAAAGAGCCTTTCAGAAGTAGTCTGTCAGCTTGCCTAGAATAGAATCCTTGTCAGCGCTCTTCGTTTCCTATGGCCACTGCAACTGGCAAACAGGTTGAGTCTCTCCCCCTTGGCAACTGGCTCCCATCTGCCCCTTGCTGGTCTACACATGTGATTTTGTTTTAACTTTTAGCAGAGACATAACGGCCACAAATGTTGTATGGATTTGAAACATTAGCTTTTGAAAGTGATATTTTATTTTGTTTATTAAAATCCACTATCTCAAAGGGCAGTTTCATTAAGACTTCCCACTTTGCTGATACCAACTGATTTAAGTGAAGTAATTCTCTCAATTCTAGGAAGTTAAGCAAATCCAAACCACTTGGTTCAATACACAGTTCCCTTTGTTTTTTCTTAAAACACCTGAAACGTGTTTGCAAAGCATTCAGGATACATGTTCTTTTCTAAAACTGGTTACTCAAGATCTTGGTGCCTCAATACAATACAATACAATACATATCCAAGAAGGGTCTTCACAGGGATTCCCCAGTTGAAACCAACATTAATACTGGTCACCTTCAGTGTCACAGAACAAGACTTTGTGCACAATGAGTCCCACCACTGAAGACTTAGTGCATGGGTTAAAAGCCACTAGCCATATCCTAGAACTAATCTTCCTATTTTAAGGAAGCAGTACAGGTAACATCCCAGGGCCCTTGCTAAGAGCAGACAGATGGATTAGAGGAATCTGTCAGCGTCTCTCTGTTTCTGGAATGGAATGTGTCAGCTCTAGTTGGCTAATCCCTCTTCTACCAAGTGCATCTGACAGGATCTTCGGGGCTAATAAAGAGGACAGAGCAAGCATATGGCAGAGAAACATGTAACTTTGATTATAGAACTACACTGTAGCTCCCTACCTCCCTGCATCTCCAAGAGATAGCATTGGTGTACAGAGGCAGGGATCTAGGGTGCCATTTTCCTATTCCTCCCAAGTGGGTAAAGATAGGACTGTCATGGACCACAGTTTACAATGAGCAGAGCCCAGGAGGGTTTAGATGCCCACATAGTGTCCACATTCTTTGCCTTTGCTTATGCTAGTGCTCTTATGGACTAAAAGATCTTTGAGAAAATTGTAGCATTCAACACCTGGGAGATTCTGGAACCATGTGATTTTCTTTCATGCTCCGGGGTTCTAAACTGCAGCCTGAACAGTGACCATCACTGGCTGAGAAGAACCCAGAGGAATTGTTATAGCCATTGCTTATGTCATTATTTTGTTGGATTCCTGGTGCCATTTACTGTCAAGATTCCATATTGCTAAAAAGGAAGATTCTGGAATAAAGTTTTAGAACTTAAAAGGCTAGCTGTGCTCACAAATCTTTGGGAGGCACCACCACAGAAGGTCGGAGGCAGGAAGCTTATTTGGGTTATTTCTTGTCTTTCTTTAAAGTGATAATATGAGCGTGAAACTATTTACAGCTTTAAATAAACCTTTAGTTTGGGACACTGAAGCATACATAATACATTTTCCTTAACTGAAAAGTGCCTAAGCAGGCTTTCTGGAGATTTTATCACACAGATTGGTATGATTATAATTAAGAGGATTGGCATAGTTAGCTCCCTGGAAAAAGGCTTGACCCAGGTTAACACTTTAATACAAATAACTTTTTCTCTAATTAAAAAGAAGAAAGGAACAATGATTTCTTAGTGTACTTTCTTTGCTTTTGCTCCACCTTGTCTTGCTGTATTAAACTTTACATCTTTGAGTCTGTTCTCATGTGCATATTCAGATCATATATATTAAATATGCAAATTCTCCCTGCCCTCTTATTGTCTTGTTGTTACTAAGGTGTGCAGAGCATTGTCGATGGATTACCTGTTCTCTTTTGCTAATGGTTACTTGACACCCCAATTTTAAATGCTCAGTCCTTGTGCTTTGGAGCTTTTAAGATTCAGCTTACAGGGGCGCCTGGGTGGCTCAGTGGGTTAAGCCTCTGCCTTCAGCTCAGGTCATGATCTCAGGGTCCTGGGATTGAGCCCTGCATCAGGCTCTCTGCTCAGCAGGGAGCCTGCTTCCCTTCCTCTCTCTCTCTGCCTGCCTCTCTGCCTACTTGTGATCTCTGTCTGTCAAATAAATAAATAAATAAATAATCTAAAAAAAAAAAGATTCAACTTACAGAGTGCTATCCTTGGGATGTGTATTATCTGAAGAAGAAGAAAAACACATGACCTTTAGGAAACAAATTGGGTCCCTGGGTGTCCTGGATTAAGCTTCCTGAAAAGCACGATTTCATGGGCTGACAACCACGTGTCTCGCACACGAACACCTCCTCTGCGGTTGAAAGAAAACACGTGATGACCAGAGGAAATGTCACTTTACATGATGTACAGGTGATGTGGGAAATAGCCACGTCCACGGAAAGAAACACACTCCCAAACACACTTGCTTCATCTCTGCTTGTTCCTTAAGAGCAAAATGCCCTTTGGGGGAACAGACCTTTCCCTAGTAGCATTTTCAATGACTCTCAGCGCTTCTTACATCTGGCTTGGACTGATTTCAGACTTTTCTTGTCAATTAAAAATGATAAATTCAGCCTCTTGCAAGGCAGACAAGGAATCGACCAGTGTGAACCATATAAAGATCTAAGTGTTGGAATGATCAGAGTCATCCTGAAGCATTCCTCTGGCAGTTCCTGTGAACTGAAGGTCATCCTTGGGAACATCTGAGGTGTTGCACGTGGTCCTCAGGCATTGATCTGAAGAAAGTTGCAGCAACGTTTCCCTAGTCTATCCTTCTTTCCTGGCCCTTGCTAAGAATGGCCAACTATATCCTCATGTATCTACCCACTGCCCACACAAACCCAGGGCCACATTCAAGATCAACGTTTGTCCTTTTTAGCTTCTATTTTTAGATGCACCTTGTCTGGAAGTGATATCCATTTGCTGGTTATTCATTTGGCTTTCTGCTTCAGGGATGTTGATGAAGAGGGTGGATCTAAATCATTGCTTTCCCTCAGCCAACTCACAGAAGGTGTCCTGGTGCCTTTTACACCCTGAAGGCAAGTAAAAGTTATGTGTCGTCGTGTCTGGCGATCATGGTCCGCGTTGCTGTTCCTTTCTCAGTACATGGATGTGTCAAGAGGGTGATCGTTTATCATCTGGAGATGGTGGTGGTGGAGGCAGATGTGGGGGCAGATATGGAGGGAGGTGGAAATCCCTTGTTCTTCTCTTCCACCTCTAACTCCTTTCAGATACTCTGACTTTATATGAAGTGGATTTCTTTGCATAGTCAGATTGATCTGCCTTTCTTAGATATTTTCCTGAGTAGAATTTTCACTAAGATGAGCTTAACTAATGATGGAAAGAATGTAATCCATCTGTGAAAACTCCTTAATCTTCATGAGGAAAAAAAAAAAAAGAAATCAGATACATGGGGGCTTTGTAAATTTCATTTACCCTACTTCACTTCTTTCCATTCACAAAAAATCAGTTGCAGGCACATAAGGGAAAGGAGCCAACCCAACATTTTCTACAAAATGCAACATGCATTGCTGCGGTCCATAAATGATGGCCTAGTGAAGTCATGGAAAAATGAGCTCCTTTTAGTAAACTTTCCAGTTAGTGAAGATAGTTGTATGCATAATAATATTGACAATGAAAGCAACAATAGTTTTTGAGTTCTTACTATGTATGTCTCATTGGCCAAGTGCTTTATACACATTCAGTCATTCAGTTGCTCCAGCAATCATACGCAACAGTTACTATTATTTATCTTATCATGTCTAAAATAGACCTCTGGATTCCACCTCCTGAAACCTATTCTTCCCCAGAATTTTGTCTTCACCATAAATGATACCACTAGCTACTCAACTGCTCTTGCCACAGCCCTCAAAACAAATCATCTCTAATTCTTCTCTTTCCCTTTGACTCCCACATCCAATCTGACAATAGATTCTGCCAAATATGACAGCACATTTCCTAACTTAGTCTCTTTGATATGATTCTTGTTTACCTCTCAGACTTCACCCTCCCATCACTCTTGTTGCTCTTTCCAGTAGCACTGGCCTTTTTATTCCTCAGATGTGTTACATTTGTTGGAAATATAAATTTAATGTATTTTGAGACCTTTTATTCTGCTTACAGTTCATTGCTATAACATTAGCCTTAACACCATCACCTCCAGTTCAGAGTATGGAAACGGTCTCCTGACTGGTCTACATGCTTTCACTCTCATTCCCTTATAAATATCTAACAGTAAGAATGAGCCTTGAATCATGAATCTTATCATGTCACCTCACTGCTTAAACTACCCACAGCTTTGTATTGTTCTTAGAAGAAATCCATATTTCCTAACTTGTCTGCCTGATCTGATTGTTGCCTCCTTCTCACACCCCCACTTTCCATCACTGTCTCCCCTGTTCTCTGTGTCCCAGACATATTGGACTTTCTTCTTTCCACTTGACTATGTCCCATTTGTTTCTGCCTCAAAGCTTTGAACTTACTGTTTCTTTTTACTAGAAAATTCTTACTCCGTCTTTCCAGGACCAGTTCCACATAATGGTCATAATTTTACATTTGCAGGTGAAAAATAAATAGTAATCAAAGGGCAATAATGTGCAGCCACATTGGCTCCACCACTGGAAGAAGGCAGAGGGACAGGTTTAGGAGGAGTTTGGATGACAAAGCAGGAGATCATCAAGAGGGTGACTGGATTTTGTGTTCAAGAGTTGGTTTGAGCCTTAGGGCACAGCACCTTCTAGAAAGAGATGATGTGCATTTTTCTGATTTGGTCAGAATCATCAAAATCAAATAAAATATTAATGTATTCATATTGCCTCACCTATTCTGACAGTAACATTGCACAGGAGAAAACTTGGGGTACAGAACTGGCCAGTCAGTAGTACAGATGAATTACCCCCACAGTTAAAGAAACTTACACTTAAAGGGACAAGTTAAGTGCTGCCTGAGGTTAAAATTACCTGGCAGGTACTGAACTTCAACCCAAAACTGCTCGACTTCAAAAGACTTATTGCTCCTGCAGTGATGTGCAGGCTGGTGATATGCTCCCACATCTTCCCTAGTCTATAGTACTTCATTCAATAACATTATGTAACATGTGATTAAATATACTCTTCCTTAATGTTTCTCGTGAATACATTTTGCCTTATGAACACATTTGCAAGGTCCCTGAATCCAAAGACTGGTCTTCCATAGTCCTTGGCACGTAGAAGGCTCTCTAAAGGTAATTTGTTATTTAGGTAACTATAGTCCTCTTGTATCTCTAGAGACATTTGGCAAGTTGTTATTAAATTCTTGCTGAAGTTATCAGTAGTTCTGCTGTGACTTTGTATGCAAAAGTGATACCACATAAAATAGAATTCTTAGGAAACAAAGTTCACCTTAAACAGAAAGAATTTTGAGTTTATCTGAATTAACTTGCATACATACATAAACATACACATTCATCTGCTTCAATCTTAAATCATTCATGACGGGGTTTCTTAATGGAGTCATGATGTGTCATCATTCACATTGAGTTGGCCTTTTACAACTGAATGGGAAGTAGTATGAAGATAGAATATAACATCAGAATTATAGTGAAGGATAGACAAAAGGAAATCACATTCCTCAAACTCAATTGGTCTTATTAGACTGGGATCCCTAGGTTGTCTCAGATAGCTGCTTATGTCAAGTATCCCATGATGAGAAGCTGATTCTACTCATACCCAGCACGTGTGAGTTACCTCCACTTTCAGTGAGTTACAGGACAATGGATTACATAATCAATGCATTACTTCAGCCAGCTGGTCCTTTACTCATTGGCTATTTCATTTAATATTTATGAAACTCTTATAAACTTAGTCTGGCCTGACCACAAAAAACAGCTAAATGGACATGAAAAAATTCCTCAGCCGTAAAGTATCAGTATAAGTAAGGGAAGTTTGACCCAGTTCTGGAGGCTAGGAACCTGCTATAAAGCTGGAGGTTGCTCATTTAGCAAGTTGCAAATTTGTCTTTTTATATAGTGGGAAAAGATATTTCTGGGTTCTGACATGGCTATGGCTACAAAAGAAAACACATTCACGTGCTTAATCTCCCTGACTTGGCAGATGCCTCACTTTGTGTGGCCTGCCAATACCACCAAAATTTGGGTATACCTCTATGAGATACAAAGAGAAGCAATGGGGAGCTACATTCTCTCTCAACATTCTTGTCTGATTTATAATCTTTGCTTTGTTCATTAGGCGCTTCGAGAGTACAACAAAGAAAAAGTAACCTTGAACCAAATTCACATTATCATTCTCTTTCATTCCCTAACACGAAATAGTCATCTTGACCTGACTTATTCCAACTAGTCTATGTGCCAAGAAGGCAAAAATAATCAAGCTTGAATCCCTTTCCTTGAGAAATCTTCCAGTATAGACATCACACACACACACACACACACACACACACACACACACACTGAAGTTATGGAGGGCTGAGGAAGGAACCAGCTGCTGTCAGGGTTAGGAAAGGTGGAGCGAGACAGGAGAAAAGAAAGAGAGAGAATTTGAGAATTCCTCTTGAACCTGGTCTTGAAGACCAATAAGGAGTTTTCTGGGCTGAATGACACCCCAGGCAGAAGAAACAAGGTGCTAAAAAACAGAATTGGGTAGAACATGTTCGAACTGTGGTTGCAGGTGGTGCTGACAGTCTAGGCTTCAGGAAGTCCCTCAGGGAGGGGGAAGGCAATGATTCGAACTCACAGGACAGAATTCATGGTAACACTAACTAACATTCAGGGAGATGAGAACCCTGAAAAAGACAGAAAAGGAGCATACAACAGGTATGTGGGGAACCAGAGGAGAATGATACTAAAGGAGGAGGTGTTGGGTGGAAGACATCTACTGGATATGGCAGTTAGATGATGGTTGGTTTTATTTGTTGAGTGCCAAGGCCCCTGTTTAGGGGGTTGTGAGGGCAGAAAGCAGTTGATTTCATTTGAAGAATGAATGGGGGAAAAGAAACCAGAGGTATTGAAGTAGAGCACTCCTATAGAGGGCTACTCTTGGCAGAAACTCAACAGGAAGAGGAGGACAAGGCAGTGCCCAGAGGGGATGCATATGACTGGTATGGTTTGCATATAAAGAATTCTGGCAAGGAGTCAGTAAGAAGGGAGAAGTTGAAGATAAAGTTAAACGTCTTGATTGCTGGAGGGGTGAGAACGAAACTCCAGGTATTGACAGAGGAATGAGTGTGGGTGAGACAGGAGTGAGTCTCCAAGTCAGGGAGGATGCAAATGTGAGAAGAGGTTGGAGCTCTGGGCCTGCTGGGAGCTATTTTACATGAGAAGAAGGAGACAAAGCTTATTATACCAAATTATAAAATAAAAGGATTATCTTTTAAAAATCCAGACATCAGAAACCAATGAGAGGAGTGTTCTGGAAGAAGAGGACCATTGAAATGAGGCTGTAAGTTTGGCCTTGAAAGTGGATAAATTGTGTGCCTTTGGAGGGAGGAGGAAGAAAGATCAAAAGGACCATCTCTCTCCCCAAATGAACCTCTTTCTTTCCAGGATAGAAAAACAGGGGGCTGCTCCAACTTTGCCAACTCAACTATCTCTCCGCAAATAGGAATGCTTTGGTGCCTTTATTCATGAAGGTTTTACATCTGAATAATTCAAAATACTTTACAAAATATTTGTTTTTAATACAATGTCACAGTAGTTGTAATCAAAGAAGAAATAGATTTTAAGATAGAGCCATGAATAAAAGTTATTTAAAACCTAATTGAAGGCAAAGTACAATAAAAAGCACAGAAAGGCTTATTTTTACCTCTCAAGCAAACCTCTGGCAGATTTTTATTTTGGATTCTACATATTTCACTTCCCCTTGCAACTGATATTCATGAAATGCAATGATGGGAGCATAACAGCAACTTTAAAAAGATGAAGTATCTTTCCCTTAATTAATGTCTACAAAGAGATTTAATGATGAAAAGTACCATTAAGTGCCAAGTATTATTAATTATTTTCTGCTGTAAGAGGCATAGAGTCTTCATTATATACTGTTTTAAATATTATAAATATTTACAAAATAAGTTTTAAAAATTGCAAACAAGCCAAATAAAAAGGCATTTTCCTTTTTAGGTGAAACTAAGATCAAAGCCCAAAGGAAAACGGAATGTGCTTCATACGTGAGAAATCTTCAGGAATACTCTGAAGATACTGGCACTTTGTTTGTTCTTTTTCCGTATGCCTTGTACTTCTGCTGTCTGCACCAACTGAAGCAAGATACAACTTAAAATTCGGGCACAGATGTTCATTTTATAATATGGCAAACACATACCGAGATTCTGCTCATCCCATCTTTGTCTAGCCACCTAGTGTGGAGCAATCCCCAGAGGACTGGGTCTCTGAACAGCTCCTCAAATTCTCTGGCCTTAGGGGAGGAAAAACTCAGAAATGTTGGTCATCTCTGGGTCTAGTCTAGGTTGAAGTCAGTCCCCATTCCAATCCCAAGAATCCCAGAATGAACAGGTCATTGATTTAATTGAACACTTGCTTTGTGTCAGGCATTGAACCAGTTCTTGCTCTGAAGTTACACGTTGTCTACCAGAGAACTTTACCTCCTAAATTATTACTGTCATAATCTATGTTATCTAGACATCATTGACTGAGTGGCTTAGCAACAATTTATTTCTCACAGTTTTGGAGGTGGGAGAGCAAATTCAAGGTGCTGGCAGTCTTGGTGTCTGGTGAGCTCCTGCTCCCTGATTCTCTCAGGGTTGTGCCCTCACATGGAGGAAGAGTCAAGGGAGCTCTCTCAGGTCTCTCTTATAAGAGCACTAAGTCCATTTATGGGGTATCTGCTCTTCTAACCTACTCACCTCTCAATACCCACCTCTAAATGCTGTCACACTGGAGAATAGGTTTCAATGTATAAATTTCTTTTGGGGGGGGGGCGGACACAGACGGTCTACAGCAACTATTTTATTGTTAAGCCATGTCTTATATTTTCTTGTGAGAGAGGGCCAAAGTAGAGAAGGTCAGCTGGCAGGAGAAAATAGTAAACTTTGCATTTTTTATGTTTTCTCTGAAGACACTCTGGCTCTAACCATTTATGGAATTTCTGTGCCTAACATCAAGGAACCAGATGTTCCTTGGGGTTGCAACTCATTGATCCTGCCTTTAGCCTTCTGGCTGGCTGGTTGCTTGCTTGGATTCAGCCCAGTACAGATGGCAGCACCACTGAATCAGAGGAGGATGACACATGGTTTCCTGATCCTCCTTCAAGTTGCTACTTTGCTTATAAGAGCTCATTTCCTGGAAGTCCAAATAATTACATTTCACCTGCGTTATGTACTCCATAATTACATTATTTTTAAAATTATGCTTGATGACAAAGTTATCAAAATTCAACATGATCAAAACCAAAATAAAACCAGGAAGAAAATGACTCTTGCTGTATCATCACAGTAATTTACAAACAGGATGCTTTGCACATTTCCTGGAAGGGAAGTGACTAGCCCCTTGGTTAAAACCCCTCTGAAAGTTGGCTACATTAAAAGAAAATGATGAAAGTTTTAGAAATACTGTAACTTCTCTAATGTATTTGTGAGTATAAGAAAGGGGCATCACCACGGGCGTGGAGGGTGACCGGTGACAGGCAAGCATGTGAGGTGATGGGGAAGAGGGTCAGAGTAGTATCAGCTAATGAGGCTAAGCACAGTTTCTACTTTAATTTCTTCTCCTTTGTGTTCTTGTCCCTCTCCCTTCTGCCTCTCTCTGTTCTGGTCTTCTTTCCTCTGCTTTCCTTTCCTCTCTTCTTTCTCCTCTTCCTTCTTCTTTTGCTTGGTTCTGTTTCTCTTCTTCCTCTTTCCCTTTCTTCTCCTCCACCTCTTTCCTCTCTGCTTTCCACGTTTCATTTTTCCCTCTTTGTAGATAGTCAGTCAATATACTTTGACTTGATGTGAAATGATGGCACCTACATTACCTAAATTTTTCTCCTCCTTGAAAATTATAGGAAGTTGAGACAGATTTAACAGCAGCAAAACTTTTGGATATGTACCAGGTAAGACTTGGAGATAGAGATAGAGATTTAAAGATACTGAAGTTTTTGATCAAGGATATTGGCATAATGTATGCTTAGATTGTGCCTTCAGAATTTCAACAGGACTTCTTTGCATTTGGGTTCTCTAGTATTAATAGAAAGAGTTGCACTTAGAACATGAAAGATTATTCGTTCAAAAAAGTATAAAGCTAATCTGATGAGGGCTCTTACTATGTTCCAAATGAAGCAGGGTTTTTTGGTCATGGTTTACTAGGAATTCTCGTTGGCCAGGTGATCCTCAGAAACCTAAGTTTAACTGAAAGCTCTCCTTACTCTGCCTGTATTTTCACATATCCTGTCCCTTGAAGGCAGCTAAACTCACCAGAGGATTTTTCACTGTAGGAAATGGCAGTGTCTGCTTCAAATGGTTGTCAGAATTGACTTCATCAGATAGACAGCGCTGGAAGCACAATTTGAATAACATTATGCAAGAGACATCGGAACACTATCCCACCTCTCACTGCTAGTACCCCTTCTCTAGTGTCCGAAATACCACCATTCAAAATTCCCGTTTCTCTTTGAACCTGACCTCTAAGAAGAACATTACTAAGAACACACCAAGATTTCTCAGGATGAGTAAGTGTTAGACTGAAGTCTGTCCAGATAGATATAAGGACTGACATAATTCAACTGTTATAAATGATCTGGAAGAAGAAGTAAGAATAAATCGCTAAGGCAGATAGCCCTAAGTGCCTCTGGATAGTTTAATGTCAGGATGTTATGGACCATTTCCTAGGAGGAATGTACGAGAGTGGCTGATGTGATACCAGTGGATTTGGGAAAGAACAATCCACATCTTCCTTGGAAAAGGATGAACTACCAGTTAGAACAACAACAACAAAATTCGTCTTTGGCCTTCTTCTCTAGATGAAGTTCCCTGTTAAAGTCATTCTTACAACAGTCATAGGAAGTCATTATCTCCTCTTTGCCCCAGATCCTGGGAGATTGCTAACTCCCTGTGGAAGGTATGGTGTTGAGGAGAAGAGAAATAACCCCAAGGTGACTTAGGAGACCCCCAAAGCCAATTTACCAACTTTACAGTTTGAGAGTAGGGTAGCTTTTATCTGGGATGCTGAGTACTGGTCATCTTGCTTACTGGAGGAAGCTCCTTACCATCATCCTGATGAAAGCAAGTGCCACAGCTGCTATTTTTGTACTTTTAGGTCAAGGTTCTCCTAGCCTGAGAACAGTGGGGTGTGGTCCCCTGCAAAATATTGCTGTGCTCAAGCTTTCTGCATATGAGATTATTCATTACAACAGGGAGTTTTCTTGCTGATTATCTTCTGTCAGACTTGAGGCATTAAAGATACTTGCTTTATCAGGACAAGTGAGCCATTTAGTGCCACTGAGTACTTTACCCCTGTGGCTCACTAGGGTATCCAGCCTGGATGTTTTATTACATTTTATACAGATATATTGAAATGAGATGCTCGTCACCACAGGTTTCTCCACATTGTACACATCCATATTCACTCTCTGGGCTTTGGAATTATCTTCCTAAGGGTCATATGGGAATAATTTTTCTCTCCAACACCTCCAAATTTATGGGATTTCTATTTTATATGGCTTTATGCCACATCTTTAGCTCAAAGGCAGGTAAAACGAATTCTTTTTTAAAGCCTAGCACCACCAGAGAAAGAAGGAAAAGCAATTAAAATACATGCAGATGATTGCAAAGTAGAAAGAAAAGTGGACATTTTTTTTTTGTGGCAGATGGTATACGTAATGTATTTCTTTGACTTCCCCTTTCTGTGGTTTAAAGCAATTGCTCATTTGTACCGAGGAAAGGTGCTTTAGATTAATTTTGGAAACTTCAATACCGCAATGTGCTAAATTTTAATTATTTCACTTCCTGCTTGGTATATTAATGTTGTGATTACCCTTGAAAGTGTATTACCGATGATGATTTATGCAAAACCCAGTCAGCTCCCCAGCTCCATCAGTTTCAATTAAAACAGGCCACGGAGGAAGCTTGCTGCTGCCATGCTGGCTGCGGACCCTCATTACTCTCACGAGCAGGTATAGTCTGTTTACTTAAAGCATTACTTTTGTTTATCATTCTGGAACCATCTTTTCCACGATGCGAGCAACCACGGAGAGAGGAAATTGTAGAGATTTGGTCTGCTGGCCTTGGTTTCAGACTGAAACCCTCCAGGAAAATGTGTTTTATTTGTACTTCTCCACTGATGTAGAACATTTGAGGCCAATCCTTCCTCTCTTGAACTGTTCAAGGGATCAACTGGCCAAAAGAACTATTAAGAACTTACCATCTTCTGATTTCAGTGAATGGTGTTTAGTCAGCCTCATAAGGAGTTAATCATAAAGTGTGTCTGCTTTCTCAAATGAGGCACTGTTTTCAGAGCTCATTTATCTCAATGACTTCAACTATGGAGAGGTCATAAGGTTTTTCACGGTGCGTCCCCAGTCCCCAGTCCCTCTAATTACTAATTTGGCTGCATGGTTATTGAAATCTCCTGTCTACCTGGCAGCCTTTCCTAAATCTATTCCAAACAATGTCACCGAGTTTGCCTGCCAGGTCCAGGAAGGGCTCTTCTTTCTAAGTACCGGAGAGACAGGCAGCCAAACCTGATTTCAATGGCAGTTTCATTTTAATCACATTTGGAAATTCTTGACTACTGGCTGCCCATTTATAAAGTCAGGGGAGCCTGCACCTGCCAAGGCAAAGGACAGCTTGCCAGAAGCAGAAGAAGGAACTGATTCCAGGCAAAGAAAGGAAAATGCATCCACCTTCAATTTTTTTTTTTTTCCCAGAGACCCACAGCTTGGATGGAATCATAGAATCATGGAGCTGGGAGATCTAGGCCTCCTTAGGCTCATGCATGATCTCAAGCGGACACTCTTCTCTCCAGCTTCAGCTCCTGCCCCTCCCCTCAGGCACTCTGCACTTGGCATTCACTGGAAGGTACCAAGAGCCTTCCCCGTGTAAAGCCTGTGCCCTGACTGCACTCGCCATCTGAAAAGCTTGGCTCATGTGTTTTGAATGGTCGTTTTTTGTCTTTGTCTTTGGAATGCTTTAGGCAGATGCTCTAATGGTTTTTCCTCAGGGGGCTTTGATATTTGATATCATTCTCCATCCTATCTTGTTCGCTTCTTTTTTTTCACTTACCACAGTTGGAAAGGTTGCTTCTATATTGTCTGGCCCCTCTGCCACAGTGTGATAAGCTCCACCGGGTTTAGGGGCCGTGGCCTGTCTGGCACAGAGCACAGAGCTTGGGTGAGGGGGTCACCATTTCAATCTCCCGTGCTGAGGAGAGTGACGTTTCTTTCCAGCTACGATTCACATCCCCATTTATTCCAGAGACACTATTTATGATGACTAGATGAACTGCTCACTAAAAGGCACTTTCCCAGGCAGTTTGCCGAAGGCCAAGTCTTGCTGTGTTCAGTGTGGACTTCGAACTGGGATCCCCTGAGCCCATCTGGGGGGTTGGCATTTATGCTGAGAAGATGTCATAGTTAGCAGGATAATGTCAAAGCAGTGCCCCCCTGGACATGCCCTGGAGTGCCAGTGACTGCCGCCTTCAACCCAGGGGTAAAAAGGCCAGGAAAGCCCCCAGCAAGGAGGGTTGACAAGTTAGTGTAATCCTGCTCCTCTCCAAATGTTAACCTGTACCATCATTGTATTTGTCTCCCTAACTGCTTCTTTTTGCTGACACTCTGTTGCAATATGGTCTATTTTTGTCCTTTTCCTTCATCTATCAATCCTGTACAATTTCCTTATGCCTTCACAGCCTAATCCTTGAAAAGTACACACTTCTTGTGATACTTAATGCCCTTCACCTTGAATTCTCTTCTCTCCTGCCCCATCCTTCACGATGGCCCTATCAGGGCCCCCAGAGTTCCCTGCCATTATTCACTAAGCAGAAGCTTTATTCCAGGCTATCTCCAGGGTTTTATTTTCTGCCTCCTGACTGGCCTGACCAGTGACCTCATTCCTATATAGTGTTTGCGGGGTCCCCTGTGCAAAGGGGCAATGCTTGAGGCCTCCAGGGGGCTTAGTGACCCTGACTTCATCATCAGACAGATGCTCCAGCCCTGGAGTTTCCACCTTCCACCTTTGTGATCTCATGCAAGTGACAGATGCTCTCAGCTTGGATTTTCAGTAACATGGAAATAATAAGACCTCATGATTATTACTGTGAGAATTAAATGGCAATGTATAATGACCTGGGATAGTTCTGGCACACAGAACATAGAAAATAAACCCAGGTCTTTCTTTAGAATAGCATTGGGAAGTTCTTTACCCTCAAACACCAAAACCTGAAAGTATTGCATTAGCAATTTTCTTCTTTGGAATAGGCACTGCTTTTGTGGTCCTTTACAAAATTGAATAAACTCTTAAGGCATGGTATCTATCAAGATTCTGACAGGAAACAGATGGCACACCTCAAGAAGTTGTAACTGAAGAGATTTTAATAAAAGGTATGGGTAAATTGAAGAAACTCCTAGGGAATGGAGAGGGACCAGGGCCCAGCAACAGCAAGGAGCTAATACTGCCCTTAGAAAATAAGGCAGTGGAATTTTAAGAGCAGAGAAAAATGTAGAACAAAATTGCAGCCCATTGTTTGAGCTCCTGCCCTATGTCGAGTTATCTGCTCGGCTGGTTGATGGCTCTAAGGGAGCTTATAATCAAGTTGGGGACAAGAACAAAGAAGCTACTAACCACAGTGGTCGTCAAACTTCAGCTTGCATCAGAATCAGACGTCAGACTTGATAAAACCAGACTGCTGGGCCTCAGCCCCAGAGGTTCTGATCCAGTGGGCTGGGATGGGGTCCAAGAATTTGCTACTTTAGAGAGAATCATCTGAGCGCCTTGGCTAAATGAGGGAGCTTGCGAGCGTCAACTTGATAGGCGTCACATGTGCCCAGAACAGAACATATAAGCAAGGTAGGGGCATGATCAGTGCAGGGCAGGTTGGGAGCACCATAATGCTGCAGCATGGGTGTACCGTGGCATACACAGAGGGACATCCAATACAGTGGGAGGGTTGAAAACATGTCACCTGTTCCTTGCTGAGAAGCACATGCAATAGAGAGTCTACTGTGCCTGGTCCCAGAAAGAGTTAACATGGACTTGATGGAGAAGAAGTTGAGGTGATAGATCAAGAGGATATTTCTTGAGTAAAGAGAGTTCATCCTAGAGATTTTGTGATGTGAGGTATACAGGAGAAACAGAATGAAAACTGACCCAGTTTCAAGACCCAATATGGCTGATTAATGATACCAAAACCAATGTGGGGGAATTAACCAACTGATCTACTCAGGCAGCCCCAGAATTCCTTTTTAATTAATAATATGTAGCAAAGTAATTTTATTTTTTAATTTATACACTTAATTCATACAATTCATAATTGATTTCCTATATCTCCAATTCCTAATAGATCAATAAATTAAAGATACTCAAAACTTATTAGTGATACCATCAACATACATTGCTTTGAATAGAGTATCTCATGCTCTGTTTATAATTTGTATTATTAGTCATTCATGCTATCCTAAGAGAATCTACTGCTGGGCAAATGGGCCAGAAATGGTATATATTTCTTTTCTATTCAACCCGAAGTGCAACTTGAATCAATTTATTGTATACCCAACCTATGCCAAAGAAATCTAAGAAAAGTCATTGTGTACTTGGCATTGCTTAAGACTACAGGGAGGGAAGCAAGGTGCTGTTGCAGGGAGCAAAGACTGATATTGGGTCTGTTGAGCCAACCCTGGGGGCTGGGAGCTCTAGGCTGCAGGGTCTTGATGCTTTGAAGGAGATTCAGTGCTGTCTGCAAAGAGCTTGTATGTGAATGGACCATGGGAGAAACAGTCATGCAAAATAAATAAAATAATAAGATAAATTAAGATTCAGGACACTAACACCCTGAGGAAAAAATAACCTTGTGCAAAATATTAGAACCGATAATTGCACTAACTCTCTGTCCTTCATAGGCTCCGTTCTCTCTGCTTGAGCTTCTCCTGGACAATCAGACCAGTGGGAATTTCCTCATCACTGCTGGAGACTTAACAGTGGGGCGCCAGCTGAGTAAAGATCGTCAAGTACATACAGAATCCAGTAGGGTTGGAAACATTGCTTTCTCTTTAGCCATCTTTACCACCAGCAATCCAACTGGATGACTAACATTTTTGAGACCCTGCTATGTATCCGGCACAATAAAAGTCATTTCCCCTCAAACTCCTTTCTCTCCAATTAAAATCTGCTCTTAGAACAGGATCCAATATATGTAACCTACTTCATGAGAAGTGAATAAATGAGAAGTTTTGTGTTGGAATGGCCATTGTATTTCCATTTTAACTTGGCTCAATCCAGGGCACTTTGGGGGAAACAAGAGTCCTGGGGGAATGACAAGATTGTCAAGTATATCAAAAGGGGGCGCGGGCTTTAAAATGTTGAGAGATGCTGTCTTGGGTCAATGACATGATATCCAGTAATGACATTGAGGACCCCAGCTGGGGAGAGGCCATACCACACATTTGTCCCCTGGACACACGTGAGCAGTGAGCCTGCCCACACGCCCTAGATCTTTCCAAACAAACCAAGTCACAAGTTCTGTCTCATCTCTGTTTTCGTTTGGGGGCTGTCCACATTTATAGATCCCCTGGCTTTTTTTTTTTTTTTTTTTAAACATGAAGAATATACCATAAGGTTTTACTCTAGATCCCTCACCCCCAGAAATACATTCTCTGAATGCCCAAAAAGGAATGGAATCTTCTGGGGCTCCCAAATTGCCAGAGCAGTATTTTCACACAGTTGCCAGTCTGTTTGTATTGTTCATACAGAAATAAGAATACTGTTCCCCATGGTATTAACTGTTTTTCTCATCCTTAGATTTAATGGTTAAGCCAGTAACCTTGTGTAATATTTAATAGAGTCTAGCTCAAATGCAGCCCAATTTTCTCTTCAAATAAAATTCCATTTTAAGCACCAGGATTTGTATGCCAAATTCGGTCCTTTAAAAATAACGGAAGATATAAATTTTTACCACTCAGTTATAGGCTTTGGAAAAGAGAAGGTTAGTAATGAAATATAGGGTACAAACTGAATAACTAATGCCAATACCGAGGGCCCTCTCCACAATGCATCTTCCACACGGCGGGATTAGCATGCAAGTCACGTCGAAGCTGACTGAGATCTGAATGGAGTGGAAGCTTGCTCACTCAGCACCTTTGGCTTTCAGACTCTATTATCTTGCTTACTTAGTAAATTTAATGTTGTGTAATTTATTTTTTATTGCCTCATTTGTAAGTCTTTCTCTTTCTTCAACCCAAGATATCTTTAGGGGCTTAGATGGCCTATTACACTCTGATGTCCATTTTTATAAAAGGATAAGAACTCTTGTTAAAAAGATGAGCAGCAAACGCTGCATTTTATTGGAGCCAAGAAAGAAGATGCTACATTGTGTTCCAAAATTATCACGACAGGGATGGATTGAGGGCTGGAGAATAGGAAAAGCCGTATAGCAGCGAATATTGCCTTCAGCAGGAAGCCCTCTACCAAATTACTAAAAGAAAATGCATCTCTCTCTGCATCAGCATTTTCCCCTCTCGTGAAAGCCTAGGGTCTTTTATAACTGATTTGATTGGATGTCATTTCTTTACTCAGAATATGTATTTACATATTTTTTTTCAGTTAGCCCAAATCCCATTATTCTTCCTCTCTACCACCTTCACAACCCTCCTCTATTATACTACCATTACTCTGAGATGAACATGACCTTGGAAATTAGCAATGGATGGTACTGCTTACAAAAGGACAAACACAAAGGAACACATCCTACACCTCTGCAAATCCAGAAACCCAATACCATGCTTTGGGGGGGAAAATGACAATTATTAGAAAATCCAGACAAGTTTAAGGTTTAACCTTTGGAGTGCCTGGGTGGTTCAGTCATCAAGCATCTGGCTTTGGCTCAGGTCATGATCCCAGGGTCCTGGGATCGAACCCCACTTAAGGCTCCCTGCTCAGCAGGAAGCCTGCTTCTCCATCTTCCAGACCCCTGCTTATGTTCCTTCTCCTACTGTCTCTCTGTCAAATAGATAAATAAAAACTTAAAAAAAAAAGTCTAACCTTTACAGATAAGAGTATGTATCCCCGGTACTTGACTAACTATCTTAGGAATCCGTATGAGACAGTCTTATTTAAAAAGTTAAATCTGATAGCAAACTAGGATCCTTAAAGAGAATACCAGGTGCTCAAATTTGGAAAAAAGACATGAGATGACAATCAAAATTTCTCTGAGAACTAGGATGAGGTTTGAGCTCTCATAAATGAACCAAATACGAAAGGTACATGGGCCAGATTGCTCCGAGGTCCTAAGCACGAGCATGTGCATTCCTGTGCCCACACTGTGCACCCCGTAGAAACAACACAAGTTGCATCCATGTGTCCTGCCTGTGTATGACAGTGCGGTCTTTGGAAGGCAGTGCAAACTTGTCCAAGGTCATAGTTAGCTCTGGTGCTGGTATTTTCGGGAGACAGCAGCATAGACGAGTCACGAACAGGGACGCTGGAGCCAGCTACCTGGGTTTGCATCCAGGCTTCCTTGCTTACTAGCCGTGTGACTCTGGGAACGTTACTTTTCTGTTCCTCCTTTTCCTCAACCAAAAACTGGGGATAATTATAGCGCAGAGCTGTTCCGAGGATAGCATAAGTTCATGCGTGAAGTGCTCAGAACGGTCCCTGCCAAATAGGAGGCACTCAACAACACAAGCTATGATTATTTTTATTTTTTTCCTTAAGGATGACAGAAAGATAAAAATACCTAGTTCCTGATGGAAAAGTTTGCATCACCTGCTGCTATTTCTGGAGACACTGAGGTTGCGAGGGGTCCCGTTGGTCACGGGGTCTTTAGAATCCAGAGCAAGCAGGGAAGGGGAGTTTAATGCTGATACGGTGCAGGAGGCAGCGTTAGGGCACCCTTTATTGTTTTAATATCCTTATTCTCTCTACGCTCGGATGGTCTTTATTTTTATTTGATTTAAATGCCTCCCAACATCTTTCCCTCTCGACACCGAATTGTGTTCTGACGTGGTTATTGTCAGGGCTGCCGTCCCCCGAGGCGGCTGCGTGTTAACTGCCACAGGACATTCCTTGGCGTCTCCTTCATCGCTTCCTTCCAGCCTGGTGCACAGGCTCCTCTCCCAGCCGCCCTGCGTTTCTTTTTAGCATGCAGCCCTTCTCCCCTGCTGCTGAGAATGATATTCTGCTCTGACAGCCAGTCTCACCATTTTCTCCAAATCCTTCATTTAAAAACTCACCTCATCCCGGAAACCTTTCCAGAATGAAAATGGTACCCTGAAGAAGAGAGCCAGTGAGGAACTGGGAAACGACCATCTGCCCCAGACCTCTTCGCTCTCCTGCCTCTCTCCGTGGCTCGGAAGCTTCCTAGGTCATATTTTTGCCCACTTCTCTTTATCTTGTCCCGCTTCCCTTACGAACCTTTCAGCGTTTCTCAAATTGTTTCTCTATCCGTAATTGCACAGCTCCTTATTTTCAGCTGCATTATGTTTACCCACGTTTTCCATACAGCGAAATTGATTTTAGGGGTGCATTCACTTGTGAAGGAAACTACAAACAGCAGGCTGACTCTATTGTCTCAATCAATGTTTTTCTTTGTGCCTGTGGGTTCTCTGTGGACCTCCTCCTCTTATTTCTGTCAGTCACTCAATTATGTGTCGAGGGCCTTGTTCTGGTAGGCACTATGGCTTTTGGTTCAACTTCATTAGCTTAACTAAAAAGGAAAGTAATGGAGTAGTAACTGATGGCATTTTTGAGCAAGGGAGATGACCTATTATATAACTTATGTTCTTGTTCCTGGCAAACCAGAGGGCAAATTAAATCTAAAATGGGGTGGATTATGTTTTATGACTAGATTCACATGGAGATATAAACACTAAACCAGTTTAAGGTCTATAACAATGAGCTCTGGCTTAAGACATGCTCTCTCTCCCTAAGAGGCCATGGCTCCCCTGCTCTGTCCATGCAGCCCGCTACCGGAGGACGTTCTTTTAGGACCAGGTCATATCCGGAAACAGTGACCTTTACCAGCATTCTCCATCTGCATAAAACAATTGTAAAAATCTGCTGAGCACTGCTCTTTCAGAAACTGAATGACAGGGAAATTACAGAGGCTGAAAGAAAATGGTGTACCCTACGATAAGTGGAACAACAATTGCAACGGAATATTTTTTCTTGGTAAGTTCTACATTTCAGAGTCTCACAGTTTTCCGGAGCAGCATATGCCTGGTTTGGGCTTCGTGGAGAATTGCATTATTGCCTGGTGCACTGCTAGGGGTTTGGGACCTTCCTTTGCTGTATTTTTACTTTAAATCATCATTCATAGGTTGGTGCTTAAGCTGTTCACAATGGTTAAGTCAGTAATAACTTTTCAGTTTGACAAATGTATTTGATTTCATGTAGAAGTACAGGTACCAGACATTTACATACTGTGCCTGGGCTCTGGATCCCAGTTGGGATGGATGTGTGGTAGTACTGTTTTCTGAGGTCTCTTTCTTCATCAGATTCTGCTCTGAGAATCCTCAAGCACCACACTTCTAGTGAGGAGGGAAGGGATCCACTGCCTGGGGTAAGGGTGGGGGCTCTTCTAAGGCCTGAGACCTTGGAAAACCCAGAAATGAAGGTCAGGGAACTGCTCTCCCCATCCCCCAGTGTGATTGGTCATTCTCTGGGTAACCATCATAGAGAAGTATCTACCCTTGGACTTGACTTTGTTTTGTTTTTTACTCTATCCTGTTGTTTCTGTTCTTTCAAAAAGTTCAACTCTTGTAAGAAATAAACACACCAGAGAGAAGCAGAAACCACAAGCTGATGCTGTGGGAGTGTGTTAAGTCCAAGGGCATGTAAATTAGGGCAGCAGGTCATAGGGACACTGCAATTGGAGCATATTTCTTTCTTCAGCACAATATGCATTAATATTACATGGGCTATTTTCTCCTCTGTCTGTTTTACTTACTCTCAGACGTAGCTTTGCAGTGACCTAGTACCCTAGTTACCATGTTCTAAAGACATTCTCCAGAGACCAAGGCTCTCTTTTCAGTGCTTAGCTCAGTTGGCCATGTAGTATGTGTTGAACTCCTAGAAGTTAGAACATGCCAGCAAAAATGATCCCAGGGCTCTCACAGTCAGTGGTTTGAAATACTCTGGTACCACCTCCTTCTAGGGGGTTATTATGCCAATACTTACATGAAGGAGAATCCATGGGATCTATAATTAAATATAGTCCCTATTTCAGTGGAGAGAGAGAAAGAAACAGAGACAGAAATAGAGGTTAAGTTTTCTTTTTGCCATCTTTTTACTTTCCCTTTTTTGCCATCTTTTTACTTTCACAATGGCCACTGTGGAAGAGTGAGTGTCACCTCCCTCAGCCCAACCTAGAATATTCTGAAAACTTTTGTCTAAAACTCTGGTTTTTAAAGAAAATATATAGGAAGACTTTTCACGTAACATATATGTATCCATTTATTAGAGTCTTCTGTGACAGACTTCTGACACTAACAACATTTAATACTCCCTAGAAAAAATATTTTTTTAACAGATGAAGAGTCTCACAGGTCTTTCAGTTCCAGTAATAAAACTGTGGGGTAAAAAAAATATACCAATCCCAAGTAGTTTTGTCAAGGCCTCTTATTCTCAGTGATTAACAGGTATCTTTGTTATTTGTGATTTTGAAGCCACGTGAAAAATAACATGATAGGGTACAAATTTCATTTGTTAAATATGAAATGGATGCCGTGGCTTGCATGGCAGGTTCAAAAGATGTCCTTTGGGTTATGTATATAAAGATACTGCTATTCAGGCAACTCATCTATTGTAAAGTCCTCTTCTGCCCTTAAAACATTTTTTTTTAATTTGTCTGTTTTTATATATAGATTTTTTAGATTATCTAAAAAAAGTGGTATCAAACACAAATAGCCAATTACAGAGCAGCTTCAAAATAATTTTTTACATATTTTTATGCTTCTGTGAGCACTCTTTCTCATCTCTCTGAAAGTGGCGTCCTGCCCTACTAAGCTCTCTCCTGAGTTACAGAAGCTGAAAGTCTGGAAACTAGATTCTTCAGACACTGAGGCATAATGTGTGCAAAGGCTCAGACACATACTCCCTTGCGGAAAGGCGTGATGTGGTGTGATGTAGTCAGATCACAAAGGACTATTTGAGATTAAAAGGCTTCAATATGGCAGCACCACGCATGTTTCAAGTGCTTCACGAGTGCTAACTCATTTATTCCCCCACAACAATCCTTTCTTAACAGATAAGGAAACCATGGCACAAAGAGATTCATTTGTTCTAGGTGGTGCCATGTAGAAGATCACAGATGAGTTTTGTTTTATGGTGTCAGAACCAGAAAAGGCCTTTAAGATGCCACAGAGTTTCTTCATGGAAGAAATCTATAAAACTGTTCTGAAGAACATTAAAGAAAGACCCAAATAAATACTGAGAATCACAGGTTTCTCTGTGAAAAGTCCTCAGATTATAAATGTTAATTCTCCCCAAATTAATCTTTAAATTCAATTTAATTCCAATCAAAACCCCTTCAGGATTTTAAATGATGTTTTACAAGATGGTTATTGTATTGAATTAGAGTCATCTGGGAGATAATTTTCATCTGGAAGAAAAAATTCCCAAGGTGTGCCATGCAATTTTAAAAGAAATTTGAATGGTGACTTTTACCATCAAATATTGAAAAATACTGTAGTGATTAAAGCAATGTGTAATAATGCAGGAACAGGCAAGTGATAAATGAAACAACTACGAAAGTCCAAAAATAGACACATGCATATGAGCAAATATGGCATTTAAGAGGAAAAAAGGTGAATTTTTGAAAGATGATGTTGGGACAACTTATTATCCATTTTGAGAAAAATGAAGTTAAACCATTATACACAAGTAAAAAAAATCTATATAGAAGAAAATCCTAATAGTTATTATGAAAATATTATAAGAAATAGTGAAGAATTTTTAAAAAAACTAATTTTAGGGTAGATGTGGAGACTTCTCAAGAAGATACAAAAAAAAAAAAAATACAAACCCCAGAATTTATAGAGAAAAAATTAGAAAATTTGAGTTGCTTACACAAGAGAAAAAAAAAACACCTTACATATGCTCTAAGACAACATAAACAATGTAAGTAATATAGGTGAAGAAAATCACGTAACAATGGCTGAATAGAAAAACACCATACTGATCTTAACATGACCACATACCTCCAGTGCCCCTTCTGGGCTGCCCTGGAAATTTGTCATACTGAAGCCATATATTTGGCCCAAGCCAAATAGTTCACTTGCCTACATTTAGAAATCTCCGATACCTACTCCTTCGACCTCATTCTCAATTAGTGACTTTCTTATCTCTCTGAGATAAAGGAATCTGTCAGAATCAAGCTTCCTTGTGCTCCCATTGAAACATTTACTAGCCTACCCTCCCTACACCTGTTGATTTGCTTTGTTGCATTTTGTTAAAAATGATGAATGATCTGTGCTCTTACCTAAAGCCCGAGTCTTAGGTAAGATTTGGGCACTGTCGAATGTAGCTTCGTACCCACCCAAGGACTTTGTTTCTAGAATTGTCTTCTCTCTCCTCCTTCTTAATTTAGACTCTATATTGGCTCATTGCCATCAGTATGAAACAATCCTAGAAAAGTAACTCCGATCTTATAAAAATAAACCAACCTTCCCTTGATCCTATATCTTCCTCTGACAACTCCTCTATTTCTCTGTTCCTCTTTAGAGCAAAATTCCTCAACAGTGGAGTTGGCACATCTTTTCTCCTCCTGCTATTCTCTCTAGAGCCCAATCTATTTGGAATTTTGTCTCTCCACTAAAACCTCTCTTCTCAAAGTCACCAATGATCTTTACATTGCCAAATATAGTATTTCCTCTAAATCCTAGTTATTCTATTTCTCTATCACTTATGATCTGCTCATGGAGTCTAATACCTCCTGTCACAGTCTACTGAAAAAACTGTCATGGAACGAGCCCTATTTGAAATCAGAGCTCAGAGGACTACTTGGAAATCAATCATAGGTCTTCAAAAGGAGAAAGAAATAATAAGAGAAGCTAACTGTTACGTAGCATTTACTGTGCACTAGGCCCTGTTCTAGGTGCTTCCCCTGCCTTCTGAGATTCCACAGGCTCCCGGGTTTTCTTACACCTTACTGGTCATTTCTCAAGCTCCTAGGATAGGTCCTCCTCCAGTCTCTTCCCCATGGATATTGGAGCCTTAAGACTTGGTCTTGGACAGCTTCACTTCCCTGCCCACACTGACTTCCACAGAGTTCCATGGCTTTAAATACCATCACACACTGATGACTCACAGACTCATGCTGCCTCCAACCTCCTCCCCCTTCAAGTCCAGACTCCACCCTTTGCTATATAGCAGTGAGATATTGAATAGTCTTCTCAAGCCTACCATGTAAAAAAGTGATTCCTTGCTTCCCTTCCAGTCTTCTCCATCTCAGCAGAGGGTTCCATCATTCACCTCGTGGTTAGGCCAAATACATTGGAATTGTCTTTCCCCTTTTGTCCTCATATCCCACATCCAAACCATCAGATGCTCTTGTCAGCTTTATATTTGAAATATATCCTTAATCTGGCGAATTTTCTTTACCCTTGTTGCCAAAACCCTGGTTCAATCATCTCTTGCCTGGACTACCGAAATTACCTACTGCGTGCTGGGATTAACAACCACGTGATCTTTCTGCTCCCACTCTTCCCAACACCCCCTTACATACACACACACACACACACACACACACACACACACACACACAGTCTGCTCTCCACAGTAGCCAGCCTGATCATTTTCAAATGGAAGTTAGATTACATCACTGCCCTATCAAAAATGCTGAATTGCTTCCATTCTTTAATGAAAGAATGCCATAGTCCATAGTTAACAGGGCCTAAATTTTCTAAGCCCTGGATGTCTCTATAGGCTGGTGTCTTACTATCTTTCTCCTTACATGCAGTCCATCAGCCACACTGGCCTTCTTGCTATCTCTGGAGCACTCCCATCATGCTCCTGTCTCAGGGCCTTTGCACATTCTATTTCCTTAGACTGGAATGTTTTCAATCCAGATATTAACTCATGTCAGTTCTCAGATGACCTTCCCGACTTCTCTATCTAAAATAGAACACTACATCATTCTATATCCTTTACCCTAATCCATTTTTCTTTATAACATTTATATAATGTTATACCTATGTGCTATTTGTTCCTTCTATATCTTCTACACAAAACTGTTAATACCAAGAGAGTGGGACTTTGTCTAACTCACATCTTTATTCCCAATATATAGAAAAATGTCTGGTACTAAATGCTCAATAAATATTTTTTGAATAAAAAAATTATTAAGTAAAAGATAAACCATAAACTAGAAAAAAGTATTCATAGCATATAAACAGACTACAAATTAATATTCAGAATATTAATAATAAATGCAAAAAAACCAACCTAAGGGAATAATTTTTTAAAAGATTATAAACAGAAAATACACTGAAGAAGAAATCCATGTAGTAATAAACATAAGAAAGGTGTTATAAACTTTAGAGATAACCAAATATCAATTAAGACAAATAGCTACCACTTTTACAACTTTCACAGTGGCAAAATATAAATGATTGAAAATATCTATTCGTGACTAATATTTGCAGAAATGGATATAATTGTAACTATTGGTGACAATATAAATGAGTAAAGGCTTTTAATTTTTAGAGGGCAATTTGATATTATATACCACAGGTTTAATTACATATACTATTGGCCCCACAGTTCAGCTTCAATGAATCTTAAAGTTAGAGAGAATATTCATACAGAGCTATTCCAGCACTATTTGATCTAGCAAAAATCTAGAAATAATCTAAACATCCATTAATAGGAACAGTGGTTAACTTTATTGGGGGGGGAAAGAGCAGTTAATTTTGAGGTGGGAAATGGAATGGAAGTAAAGAATAAAGGTAGAGTCTTCAGTTTTTATTTTATATAATTATGTTATATATTTTTTAAGAATGAAGGAGTTTTGCTTTTTTTAGGATTTATTTATTTGAGAAAGAGAGAGAGAATGGGGCAGGGAAAGGGCAGACGGAGAGGGAGAGGGAGAATCCCAAGCAGACTTCCCACTGAGGGCAGAGCCCGATGCTGGGGCTCCATCCCAGGACCCTGAGATCATGACCTGAACTGAAATCAAGAGGCAGCTGCTTAACCAATGGAGCCACGTAGGTGCTCCTGTGATTATTTTTGAGAGATCTATAATAACTGGAAAATGTCTTATGGGTGAGAACTATGTGAAGCCCAAGATGCCCATTAAATAGCTTCAAGGAGCATGAAATTATCAGGTTATATACTGCTACATTACAAATTTCAACACTTAAGTGACTCGAAGCCATTTGTTACATTTCAGTTTTGTGGGTCAGATTTGAGCAGGGCTCTGTGCTTGATTCTTCTGCTTCACACAGCACTGACTGAGGTCACTCAGAACTATTGGTGGATAAGCTGATCAGAAGAGTCCAAGACGGTTTCATTCATGGGTCTGGCACCCAAAGGGGGATGGTTAGCACATTGGGTTTGGCTAAGACTGGCAAGTGGGGCACATATACCTGTGTCTCCAGGTTGACGATCATAGAGTGGTGGACTTCGTATGTGGTGACAGGAGCTAAGACTCAGGAAGTAGAAGTTGTCAGTGATAAAATGTTTAGGCTCAGAATTTGGCACAGTGTTAACATTTGCCATATTTTATTGGTCAAAGAAGTCATAAAATCCACGAGCGGCCATAGACCACCCCTCCCACCTGTCAATGAGAAGAGTGTAAAAAAATTTGAGGTCATCCCAAATGAATTGCTGTGATCAGCCTTGGCTCTCTACTCATCATTCTCCATCTTATATGACTTCTAATTATAGATTATTACCTCTGACCCCAATCATGACCTTTCTTTTGTTAGGTCTAATATTGGGTTCAGTTTGACATAACTGGATAGAGAAATTCAATAGAAAAGCTGACATCTCGCTGCAGGTTGATGGTAGAGATCTGACAGGAGTTACACATTTGAGAAGCAAAGTGTTTAGATGGTAGGAAAAACCTCAGGAGTGAAGGATATCACCCAATACATGTAGAGACAGGTCGAAGATGGATTAAGAACCATACTAAATTAGCAAGATGGATTAAGGACCATAACAAAGCAACACTATGGTGATTATTTTCTCAATAGCTGTGCTTAGGAACAGAGAAGCTGGATTGTTGGTTTGAGCTAAGAAGGGTATAATCAAGCAGGATATGAAGGAATTCCAGGAGCACAGTGTTCTCTAGCAATTTCACATGTTGGCATTTATTCCGAGCATACCATGAACTTCTCAAAGACACATAGGAAATGGGGAATGCTTATGTGCAGGTAGTCCAAGCGATCCACCATATTGTTTGTTCTGCCCAGGAAAGATCATATAACATAGAGTAAGTAGATTACTTGAAACACAACCGAGATCTGGTGAGAGATGCAGTGTAATTTCGTACAAAATTCTGTTTTTAAGAGATTGCAAATAAAATTCACACTCGTTACAACATTCAAACAAGAAAACACTGTTTAAATTTAATAGTGAGGGGTGCCTGGGTGGCTCGGTAAATTAAGCATCTGACTTCGGCTCAGGTCATGATCTTAGGGTCCTGCGACCGAGCCCTGCATTGGGCTCTGCACTCAGCAGGACAGCCTGCTTCTCGCTGTCCCTCTGCGCCTGCCCCCCACCCCCCGCTCATGTACTTTTTCTCTCAAATAAATAAATAAAAGGTTTTTAAAAAAAATTTAATAGTGAAAGATGATCCCACTCCAGTTCCATTTCCAGTATCTCTTTTCTGTCCTTTTTTCTGGTTTATTTTATGTTAAAATTTATTTTATTTCAAAATATTTATTATGAATTATTTTAAGCATATAGAAATTTACACATTACAGAGTAATGTAAGAAATACCCTTATCGCCATTAATCTGAATTAACCAACACTGACGTTTACATCTCTAGTAAAGGAAATAAAATAAGACACATAAAATTGGAATTCTCTTTATACCTCTAGCATGTTCCTTCTCTATTATGAGTCTATGTGTGTTTATCATGTTTTTTTATGTTTACTCCTTATGTACATGTAAATGGACCAAGAAAAATATTGTTTTATGTGCTTATATAGTTCATACAAACGCTATGCTGTACATATTGCTCTGTAACTCTTTTCTTACCCTACACTGTGTTTTGGTTACATAACCATGTCTATAGAGACAGATCAAGTGTTTTCATTTTAATATATTTTAGTTGTTTCAGTCTTTCAACATATGATTATACTAAGTGTATTGAACTATTCAAGTGAAGCTAGACAATTTGCTTCCAATTTGGGGATTGTATAAAGATTGCCACAATATGTATTCTTGTACATATATAGCCATGTACACCTGAGTGGGAGTTTTGTAGCGCCTCTAACTATAGATAAGCTGATTTTGACAATAAGAAGCGAAATCCTCTGTTCGATCTGACTTAGAAATGAAAACATGGGGGCGCCTGGGTGGCTCAGTGGATTAAAGCCTCTGCCTTCAGCTCGGGTCGTGATTCCGGGGTCCTGGGATCGAGCCCCGCATTGGGCTCCCTGTTCAGCAGGGAGCCTGCTTCCCTTTTCCTCTCTCTGCCTGCCTCTCTGCCTGCTTGTGATCTCTGTCAAATAAATAGATAAAATCTTAAAAAAAAAAAAAAGGAAATGAAAACATGCATTATTTTACTTAAAAAGAGGTTGTTGAGGTGGTATTGGCTTTTTAGGCTTAGTTTGTTCAATTGCCAATGAGAACATTAAGAAACTGCTCTTTCTCATCTTCCATCCTTCCATTCGGGGTGTGGCTCCCTTCTCAGGCTGGTAGTAAAGTGGTTAAAGAATTTGGAAACATGACATTCAGACACAACAGTGTCCAGAAGAGGGAAGGCTGTTTTTCCTAAGGCAATCTCTCAGGACTTGTAATCTTTCTCTAGAATACTCACAGCAGACCTCTTCTTATAACTTATAGGCTACAATTAGGTCATTACCAAAGGGAATATGGCTACTTGTAGAAAATATCAAGCCCATTCCTGCAACTGGGGATAGCATCTTCTTTTCTTGAAGCACATGGCTATGAAGGGAAAAGGAGAGCTAGACAAACAAAATCAGGCTTCTGTAAAAAAAAATAATAAATAATAATAATGAATAAATAAATAAATAAAAAGCAAGGTTTGAGGAAGGATGTTGGTAAGCATCTAGTGGTGTCTGACACACAAATGATGTCTATCCTTAGCTTAGGCATTACCAAATTGTTCTCCAATGGCTATCTATCAGTTAAATCCCACCAGCGATATATGAATGTTCTTGTCAAATATCCTCACCAACAGTTGGTAAATTCAGGCCATGAGTTCATACCATCTCTGAAGTATGGAATGTTTTGTTACTTCTTCACTTTTCCAAATTACTAACAAGTCTTGGGGATTTTTCGTATGTTTTTGGACATTCCATTTTCTTTTTCTTTAAGTTGTTTCTCCATTCATTTGACCACTTTTCTATTAGGTGGTTTGTCTTTCTGTTAATGACTTATAGGAATTCTTTTTATTTCTGTACACCATTCCTTTGTTAGTATAGATTGTAAATATCTTCTCTCAATTTGTTATTTGTCTTTTTTTTTTAAGATTTTATTTATTCATTTGACAGACAGAGATCACAATTAGGCAGAGAGGCAGGCAGAGAGAGAGAGGAAGGGAAGCAGGCTCCCCACTGAGCAGAGAGCCCCATGTAGGGCTCGATCCCAGGACCCTGGGACCATGACCTGAGCCAAAGACAGAGGCTTTAACCCACTGAGCCACCCAGGCACCCCTGTTATTTGTCTTTTAACCTCGTTTATGTCAACAGCAGATTCCCAAGTTGTTGGATACCAAATTCAGGGAGTCAGAAAGATGGAAGGATAATAGGTATGGCTGGATCCAGTAATATTAAAGTTTAAGTGTTTAGAAACAGAGTCATTCTGTATCTAATAGAAGATCAAGGGTTCAGGAGGTAAGTTGCTGAAATTGAAGGGAGAGGTGGATAGAAGAAAGTCAGAAGAGAGGTCAGAGAAACCTGAGTTGGGGATGTCTAAGTTATTGAGCACATGCTATGGGCCAGTTGCTGTTCTAAGTGCTTTAGATGTATTAATTAACTTAATCTTTGCAACGATATAAGGAGGCACTATTGTTACATTCCAGATTTATAGATGAAGAACCTGGGGCATTGGTGAAGTAACAGGAACAGACCACCTAGGCAATTTTCCCTGACTCACCCAGGAGGTAAGAGAATGATAATATTTGAACCCATGAAGCTGGTTCTAAAGCCTGTTCTTAGCTTCTATCTATATAGTCTCTATTGTCTCGTGTTTACTGTTACGATGGCAAGTTTGGAACAAAGAAGAAGATAGAACCAGATGTCAATGATTTCTGTATGTAAGTAGCTGACAGCTACTGAATTTAATTGATTTTCCCAAAGTTTATATTCCTAGATTTAAATAAACTGCAAAAGAAAGTATGAGAATTCCAAAGTCTTTTTTTATTTCAGAATCAGCTAGTTTCCTCTCTCCCTCCCTCCTACTTTCTCTCTCTCTCTTCCTTCCAACCTTCTACAGTCTTCACACTACTGGACTATACCCCCCCAAGTTTTCAGTATGAAACCCTGTCATGATAGTCCTTTCATCTAGTAGCATAAGCACAACCATGAGCAACTTTAAATATGAACACAGCCAATTTATTAAAGCATCATGGAATAGATTTTAACTTTCTTAAAGTATGACATGCTATCCTTTTATCCTGAGGTATTTTACTACCCTCATTTTAATTCAGGAAAGTGAAGAAAACTTTAAAAGCCTTTGGGTTTTCAATGCCTCATGTAAACAGCTTTCCCTGTTCATATAGTGAAGGAATCCTTTTTTCCTTATCTCTACTTTTATCCCTCCAGTGAAAATAATTTCAGATATTTTTAAGTCTACAACACAAAAATCACCATAACAATAATGAGAACTAAAATTCTCTATAATGAAGAGGAGATGACAGCCTCCTTCAGCCTGAAGGAGCAGGAGAAAGCGAAGACGGCATGAGTCAACATGACCCAGCTTGGTCTTTCCGTTTTCAGCCTGTTCCTCTAAAGTCACAATTGTGTCACCCACAGGTCTTTACACACATTCACGGTCTGAGTGAAGGAAGCAGTTTTGTCCTGTGTGTCAGGAAGTTGTGCATTCGTATATTTGTAAGGTCTCTCAGCAGAAGCATGTCCCCTGGCTGACGGTCCTCTTCACCTCTACCATGTCACCTGCTTCTGGAACTAGAGGACGTTTTCAAACACTACTAGGGTGGGGGTAACTAGTCAGGACGATTAAGACTGGAAGCCTTTCCTCAAGATAACCAAACAAAAAATAAGAGGATGGGTCTGAACTAGTTGTGTGGTAGAGAACAGTTGTAATGCTGAAATATTCCCATTATGTAGAGATATGTAGGACTTGCTTCCACCATAGAGTCGCTGAATTGTTTCAGTTGTCTTTTTTTTCTTCTCTGGGTAGATTTTACAGTTGGTAAGGAGCAAGGGTTGTGGCTTGTATAATATTTCTTTTCTATACACAATGCTACTCCCTTACATCTCTTCTACCTGCCAGTAAGGATAATGACCTCTATATCAATACTATAATCCACATCTCCTCCCCTTACTCTCTAAGTCTGAGGACAGATGGACCCCATCAAGAGCAGAAAATCATTCCCCAGCCATTGTTTAGTGAACAGATTATCAGAATTGTCCTCCTGGTATTTTAATGCACCATTGTATTTCTAACTTGGGAAGTTAAAACTAAAATGTAATTTTCCAGAACAATTTAGTGCACACACACACACATAAACGAGATAATAAAGTCTTAAAATAATTCATTTCCATTTAAACATGTATTAAACCTTTATTGCATAATAGATACTGAGCTAGGTGCAGACGATAATACAGAAATGAATAAGACCTGGCCCTGGACTGGGAGAATCCACTCAGTTGTAAAGGAGACAGGACATAAATAAGGACATAAATAACTCTAAAATGAGACAGTCTGCAATGAACATGACCCTCGAAGAATAAATAAAACATTATAAGAGTGTCAATTACATACATAATTACAGAAGTATTAAATCACTAGGTCTACATGTTAAGCTATATAAATAGGAGTTGCAACTAGACTATCTCTTTTCCACACACAGATTTAGCACAGCTCTGTGTATTGGTTGACCTTTATTCCAAAATTTATCTTTGTAATATGGTTTTCTAAGTTGATTTCAAATGTCTGTTGATCTCTCTTGCTAAGTTGGCGTCTCTCTCCTGAAATGTCATTTTCTTTGTCATTACCTGTTCTCCATCCTTCCAACCCCCACCCCCAACCCCACCCCTGCCCAAGCTTTCTCTCTCCTGGATCTCCCTTTACCTGTTTTTCCTCTTCATTCTATTGTTCTGCTTCCTCCTTGTCTACTTCCTCCTGTATCTGCCATGTTTCTCCAGACACAATGCAGTCTTCTCTTGTATTATTACTCAAGTGGTGGGAGAAGTGATTTTCTTTTGAAGGGAAAATGTTGTCAGGAGGACAACAATCCCCCCCAAAACAAACCCTTCGACTCTGGATCATGCTGGTTCTTAGAAACAGGAGCAAGTAAGCATCCTCCTTTCTAATTGTCCATGACTCTATTAACCAAGCCGCTGGCTTTTTGTATAATGAGCCATTGACAAAGGTAAGAGAAGGGACATGAACTCACTACTTTTGGCCAGCATGATGTTGGGCATATGGTAGGAGAATATGTACTCAATGATTGGTAATTGAATCTCTTCTGGTAGGATAAGCATAGTATAGATATGTAAGTACCCACTATTTTAGATTCTAGTTTTTTATTGTTTGTTTGTTTGTTTGTTTGTTTTTATTGTGAGGGCTGTGAGACAGCCTGATCCTGGATTATCCCCTTTTCACAAAGAAAATAGAAGATTAGAGTCCAGTAATATCAAGTGATACTATGAATGCCCCTGAGAAACTGATACATGGACCTCCATCCTTGGACTCCAAATCCAGTGCTCCTTATTTTGAAGCCAGCATCCACCCCCCTGGTACTAATGTGTAGAACTTGAGGGGACATGTAGTTTTTAAAATTCATTTGATAATCTCTTCATTTTATACTCTAAAATGCTCATGGTTGAAAAGAACCATCAGGAATTCAAATATACTTTTTTTTTCCCCCTATTTCTTCCTTCAAATTATGCTCCGCTGATCTCGATTAGGAGAAAAATATTGTAACTGTGGTTCAGCTTGTAGTAGTGCTGCTTCACTGACCAAGCTTGAGATGGAAGCTCAAGAAACATCAGTGGAGAAAAGAGAGTTCTCCTCATTAATAAAAGCAATTAGTGTGTCCCCAGCTGAGCCACCAGCTAGCCCAGGGTATTCTCAGAGCACTGAAGGCAGCTAAGCGCAGTCTGTTAACCGGGCAAACTACTCTTGGCAGGAAACTAAGTGCTGTCATTGATTTTAATTGTTCTCTCCACTTTACAACTCCTGATTCACAGCTGATGGTGCTAAAGGGAGAAGTTTGTGCTTTGGAGAAAACTTCCACAGCGCCCTGCCCTCTGAGACAACTAAACTTGTCTGTGTTTTGAAAAATCAAAGTGGGGCAATTAATTTCTCTAAATATTAGGGCAAAAACTTCCATGCCCATGACTTATTTTGGATGAATCATGCTTGCTGGGAAGTCACAGGCAGGAGCAGTCATCAAATCATTACTATCTTCTGTCACATCTCTTAAAATAAAATCCCAGAGCAGCAATCCTAATGTAGGAAGGGAAGATGTGGAGGTTGCAAGTGAGATTATGGATGAGATTCCTTTGACCACTGGGACCAAGGAATCCACACAGTTGGGAGAACTCCCAGCATTTTGCTGGTCCTTATGTAACTTCCTCATTAACTTAACAGAGCAGGGTTTGGTCTGCTCCTTCAGATGTTAAGAAAGACACTCTCTGGTGTCTTTGTCTAATGATGAGTACATTGTAAATGGACATGGCAATAAAAAGGGAGTGGAAAATATCATATCTGGCATAAACCCAGTCCTCGTGGGCATTTGGAACATGAGTCATTGCTTCCTGGAACACAGCTAACTCTAGGAAGCCTGCAACAGTGCTGCTGACCTAATGACCACTTCAGTTGCTCAGAACTCAGGTCTTCGCTCTCTGCTGCTTATTTCTTCTCTACTAATTAATAACTGACTTCATTTTTGTTTCTCCAACTCTTAAATTCACCTTTTACTTTCTTTTGGTTTCTTAACACTGCCACCTCTCTCTGGGTCTTGACCTTGCCATGTAACTTTAGGGAATTTTTGTCATGTTATGATTGTCCAGCATCACACCCCTACTCACCTTCTTAATCATATCAAATCCCCCTTCTAAGGAATTCTTGCTTATGTGCCATCTTGGTGGAGATCATGTCTCACTTCTACTACAAAGATTAAGGGGTCCTGATCTCTCTCCCTGACTTTGAGGACTTGTGGGATAAGAACTGACAAATTTTGCCAATGTGATTATTTCTTCTAAAACTTCAAATCTTGAGTAAATGATGGAAGAATTTAAAAATAGTTAGAGGGCTTTTTCTCTCACCAGCAATAGCACGTGCAGTACATATTATTTTAGTGCATGACCTTGGCTCTTGCTTATTTTCCTAACTCTGAATTTCCTGTATATCTTCTATATATATATTTTTTTTTTCTGTGCTTCCTAGAGATATCTTTCTAATACATTCCTTTTTCTTATAAAACATTAGAATGTAAAAGCCACAAATACTGGGAAATTTTTCTGCTTTGTTCACTGGAAATATTTAATGAATCAAGCAGTGCCTGGCACAGAGTGAGCATTTGATGAATATTTATTTAATAAATACAAGGAAGAATGGAATGCCAGTCATTGTTGCTTGCAGTCAAGTTTCCAAGAGGCAATGCAGGAAAAGGAACTCAAGCAGAGCCCAGTGGTCTTTCTGAGTTGAGATGGTTTTGAATTCAAGGATTATTGGAGAGAGGGTTGCTCTACACAGGGAAAGCTATAATGATCTTTAAGGGATATTTTCAAATCTTTGAGCAAAAGTTTATCTGAGCATGCATAGGATGAAGCTCCATTAGGCTGGAGAAAGAAATCCCCAAAATTAGTATGTTGGCTAATTCCCTAAGTTCACACAGGTTTTTTCATCTATAGCCAGACTGTACCTCTCATACTACATGGAGGTAGAGTCCTCAGAAAGCTCCCATCTTAGTACTTGGGCTAACTTATACCTAAAATAAAGGCTACTCTGGGCCAAACTGAAAAGAAAACCTTGAAACAATAAAAATGACTTGCAAGTAATTTTGCTGTGTGCCAGAAGCAACACAGTTTAAAGGAATTTAATGAAATTCACCACAAAAAAACATAAATTTTGCAATGTCTAGCATAAAGAAATTATCAGGCAGTAAAGAAGCAAGAAAATGTAACCTATAATTTGGAGGAAAAAGGCAATACAAGGAAATAGGTAAGTGTTGTAATTAGCAGCCATGGTTTTAACACCTATTATAAATATGCTCAAAGGTATAAGGAAAACACAAACACGATGATAAGAAAAACTGAAGATTTTCAAAAGACCCAAATAGAATGTCTAAAGAATAAAGCTACAGTATATAAAATGAAAAATAAACTAGAAAAAATTAATTGCCTATTAGATACTGTAAAGAAGTGACTGGTGACCTTGAGGACACAGCAATAGAAACTATCCAAAATAAAGCAGCACAATAAAAAAATGAAGAGACTCCGTGAACTGTGAGACAATATCAGCCAGCCTAACACATGTGTACTTAGATGAGCAGGAGAAAAGCGAAGTTGAGACAGTAAAACACTTGAAGAAAAAAACAGGTAAAAATTCATACAACTTGACACAATCAACCCACAATATAATGAGTTTTATAAACTTTGGATAAAAGAAAAATTAAGAAAACCACTCGAAAGGATATTAATATCAAATTGTTTAAAAACAATGATAAAGAGGGGCGCCTGGGTGGCTCAGTGGGTTAAGCCTCTGCCTTCAGCTCGGGTCATGATCCTAGGGTCCTGGGATCTAGCCCCACATGGGGCTCTCTGCTCAGCGGGGGGCCTGCGCCCCTCCTCTCTCTCTGCCTGCCTCTCTGCCTACTTGTGATTTCTGTCAAGTAAATAAATAAAATCTTAAAACAAACAAACAAACAAACAAAAACAATGATAAAGAGAAAATATTTAAAGTGACCAGAAAAATATGACACCAGATAGAAAGAAACAAAGAAAAGATTTACAGCATATTTCTCATCAGAAACGATGTTAGCCAGGAGATTATAGAGTATCATTCTTTGAGTATGGAAAGATTATCAATTGATAATTCTGTATCCAATAAAATATTTCTTTGAAAATACAAATGTTAAATGTTAAATCAAGTCCATTCTAGACTATATATATATATACATATATGTATTATACATATATACATGTGTATATAATATATATACATATACATACAATATACATATACATAGATATGTATGTATCTATGTGTATATGTATCTATATACATACATTTGGCAGTTTTTTATAAAGTTAATCACACCCTTAGTCTATGACCCACCAATTTCATTCCTAGATATTTACTCCCCCAAAATGAAACTCTGCTTCAATATAAGTTGTACGCAAATGTTCATAACTGCTTTATTTATAGCGATTCAAAACTGGAAACAACCTAAATGCCCATAAAGCGTTGAATGTATAAATAATTGTGTTATACCCATCTAATCAGCAATAAAAAAGGAATAAACTATCGCTATGCCAAAATGTACAAATGTACAAAATCATTATGTTGAGTGAAAGAAACCAAATACAAGAGTCTCTGCATGGTATCATTATATATATATAATACATGTATTATCATTTATGGGAAATTCTAGTAAAGGCAAATCCATAGCAAAAGCAATCAGGTCAGTAGTTGTCAGGGACAAGTGAAGAGAAGGAAAATAAAGATAGAGTTCAAAGGGAATTTTTCTGGAGAGGGTTGGGAGTATTCTGTACCTTGATTGTGGGGATGGGTATATGTTGTTGGTTGAATTGTTCTACCCGAAATGGTATGTTGATGTCCTAACCTCTCAGTACCCTAGATTGTGACCTTATTTGGAAATAAGGTGATTGTAGATGTCATTAGTCAAATTAAGAGGAGATCATACTAGAGTAAGTGGGCCCTAATCCAATAACTGGTTCCCTTATAATAAAAGGGAAATTTGGATACAGACACACAGGGACTACTACCATGTGAGGACAGGAGCAGATAATGAAGATACACTATCATAAGCCAAGGAATACCTGGGACTACCAGAAGCTGGGAGGGGCAAGGCAGAAACTAGCTCTACAGACTTCTGAGAGAGCATGCTAGCATCTTGACTTTGGACTTCTAGACTCTAAACTGTGAGATAATGAATTTCTGTTATTTTAGGTCATCTAGTTTGTGGTGCTTTGTTATGGCAGTTCTAAGAGATCATAAAACTATATACTTAAAATGGGTGACTTTGGGGCACCTGGGTGACACAGTCAGTTAAGCTGCTAACTCTTTGTTTCAGCTCAAGCAGTGATCTCAGGCTTGTGAGATAGAGCCCCATGTTGGGCTCCATGCTCAGGGTGGAGTCTGCTTAAGACTTGGTCTCCCTCTCCTCCCATCCCCCCTCCCCACTCCAAAAACTTGAGTCTGAGAAGTGCTTTTCTCTGTGTACTGAATAAAATAAGATTCCCAACTATGGCGGGGGAGTGGGAGACAGTGGCAAGATTTAAAGGAGGTAGAGGTTTTGTACACAACCTTCACATCTTCCATAATTGGCAGTGGAGCTGAGATGGCAATTTGAATATTCTGACCTGCAGAAGAGTTTTGGTGATGGTTACTCGTCCATGGTATCCCTGGGACCTAGATGGCTAGGCCTCTAAGGCTCTCCCTGCTATATAAAACAAAAGTAAAAACAAAATATTTTTGGATAATGCCACCCTAACAGAGATTCACAGCTTCTTACACAAAACATGAACTGAGTTAACTTACAAATCAAATCTTTAAACTTAGTGGGAGGCTGTGCATCCCTGAGCAAGGACTTTGTGATAATCCTGCATCTGCTCAACATCATTTTCCTTCTAGATTCCCATAAAGAGACCTATGTTTATTAACCAGGGAATATATATACTGGGGAATGGGATAAATCTTAGATGATACCGAATTTTGGATCTTGTCAATAAATATTAATTTCTAGGGATCCAGAACATAACATCACTGTCTGCCTTCTGTCCAAGAGGAACTTATGGGGCCATGATAAAGTTTGACTAAAATCTTCATGAAAAATACAGCAGGATTTCAAATCCAATCAGCAATTATTCTTCAACTTAATATATATTTGAACCATTTGCCTTCCATTACTGGAACAAAAAGATGACTCATTGGTTTATTCTTACTCATAACAGCTTTATGTAGATACAACTCACTCACTTACAGTGTATAATTTAATGGTTTTTCATATATTCACAGAGTTGGGCCTCCACCACCACAATTTTAGAATATTTCCTCACCCTCTAAAGCAGCCCATACCATTTATCCTTCACATCCAAATCTTCCCATCACCCCCAGCTCTAGGAAACCACTAATCTACTTTCTATCTATGGATTCCTGTACTGGACATTTCATATAAATTGAGTCATATATATGGTCTTTTGTGTCTGGCTTCTTTAAGCTAAGGGCATATTATTTTCAGGGTTCATTTGTGTTTTAGCATCTATTAATAATTCGTCCCTTTTTATAGCCAAATAATACTTCACTGTATGTGTATACCACACTTGTTTATCCATCATAGGTTGATGACCATATAGGTTGTTTCTGCTTCTTGGCTATTATGAATAATACTGCTATAAACATTCCTGTATAAGTTTTTGTGTGAGCATTTATTTTTATTCTCTAGTACCTTCCTATGTCTGGCACTGCATTGTCAAATAGTATATTTACCTTTTGGAGGAACTGTCAAACTGCTTTCAAAAGTGGCTGTACCTACTCCTATGAGGGTTCTGATTTCCCCACAGCCTTATGAAAATTTGTGATTATCTTTTTGGTTATAGATGTTTTAGTGGGTATGAAGTAGAATAACATTCAAGTGTGCTGTTCTTTCTTCCTTTTGTTTTGTTTTGCATTTCCATCATGATAAATGATGTTGAACATCTTCCCATGTGCTGATTGATGATTTACATAACAATTTTGGAGAAATGTTTATACATATTTCTTTTAATTGTCTCATTTGTATTTTTATTATTAATAGGCGACTTTATTGGTTCTTTGACCCAAGATTAAAGACTGTTGTCAAAAGGGCCAATGGAAGTCATTGGAGCTATCCATCTCTATTGAAATAGTGAACCAAAAAGCATTTCAACATCCCTGAAGACATCATTGAGATTAGGGCTATCATCAAACATTAAAAAGAAACAGTGATATAGGATCATATTTCCATTTAACTGTCTAGGTTGAATAGAGCAAAGTAGATGGATCTTGCAGTGCGATGATAGGCACCTTACCCTGGTATACCTCCAATGGATCTGACATCACAAATGTGTCATCTTTGTTGGACACTTGACACAAACTTTTGATCTTAACATATATTTTTTTTAAATTTTCTTTGCTCCAATAAGCAGGCAACAAGAGAAGTTTTTTTTAAATTCACAAATGTTTAACTCAGGGATATGTCAACCTCCTAATTTTGTCCTGCAATTTAATCAAGAGAAACCTTGGCCTTCCAAGTGTAGTATTTTGTTGACACCATGCTAATAGGACTTGGAAAGCAGACAGTTTTAGTTTCCTAGGTGCTTTGGCAATAAAGCAAAAGACTGATTTTTTTAGTGAAGTTTCTGGTCATTCCAATAGCTTGGGACATTTTAGAATATCTCCTCAAAAAATTTAACCTGTGCCCCATACCAAGAAATTAGGTCATCTTGTTTGGATTTTAGAAACAACATAAACTACATTTGTGTTTGATGCTGAAGTCATTTTCTGGTAACACAAAACTTTTTCCATTTTAAGACTACATTTTTCAAGAGAACATTCAGAGCTGGTCTAGACTATGATAACCAACTTTTATGACTTGGTAGATTCAGCGTTATTTAAAGGGTTTGTACTTATATAAGATGATGAATCACTGACCTCTACCTCTGAAAACAATAATACATTATATGTTAATTAATTGAATTTAAATTTAAAAAATAAGATAAAATAAAATAGAGTGTTTTGCCAGATTGTGATGATGCGTATAGCCTATGGCAGGCCTCCATAAGAAAATCATGGTAGAAAACCCATATTTTTAGCAGAACCCAGGCTCTGCTCTTCTGTGAACACATACTATTTTTTAAAATAATAGTTCCTAGCTCATTTTGAGTTTTACTCTGCATGCAAAACTAGGCTTCACTGGTTTAGGTATTTTTGTACCTAAGTGAGGAATTCTTCAACTGGGAAACATAGCAATGATACTTTTGAATTAGAAGTTGAGAACATCTCTTGGGCATTTGAGACCAAGATGTATCAGAAATTCAATCAGTATTTTAATAGTCAAAGAACCTTGAGGCTTCCAGGTTTCCGGCTAAATGCAAAGGGGAGGTGGTGGGGAGGATGGAAGTCATATCCACACCTCATAATAAGTTCAGAAATTAGGACAATATTTGCCACCCATACTCCCTTCTTTAATGTTTAATGAATATATTTACATATTTTAACTAATTTTCCTTGTCTTTACTTTTCATTTACCCTATTAGATACAGCAAATGTAGGTAAATATTTTAACGGAGTTTGTTGGGATGGTTCTTAAGGGTGAATAAATGGACAGAGATCCTCAAGTCTGAGCTAAAAATTAATAAATCTTGAGAATGTGGTGGGAGCCTTTGGAGGAAAAGGTAAAAAGTCTATTGAAATATGATGGGTAGTGGCATTGTGTAGGCACCAGTGTTTTGTTTGTTTGTTTGTTTGTTTTTTCATCTCCACCGAGGTTTGAGAAGAAGGGTGTAAATGTACATGTTGGGCAGCAAAAGCTAGTAACTGCATCCACATTTGACATAACTGGTGTTCTAATCCTCTCTTCCAAATGAGACCTCAATCTGCGTTTTTGAAATAATCTCCATTGTGTGTGATCATTAAAAGAGGTAGTGGCCAATTCCTGCTGCAGAGGCTACTGGGGTCCCTGTCGAATCCCTATCTGGGCAGCCAGAGAGTGAGCATTGGATGTAGGGTCAGTCTCTGAGCCTGGGACCTTGTATCTTAGAGAAAACCACTCACTAATGTAAGTGATGACTGGAGGGCATGTCATTGGTGCCATTGCACAATGCCTCAGAGAGTCTCTGTTCCTATTGTATGACTCCTTGACATCTCCTGCTGTCCAATCTTCCAGAGAAATCTTTGAGTCCTCCCTTCCTGTTTTCCAAGCCCAGTCCTCTTGCCTTCAATTAATCCTGGGAGGCTCTGCATCCTTCCATAAATCCTTAGCTAAGGAGAGCCAGGTGTTTTTGGTTTTGTTTTTCAATTAAAGCAATGCATATTACTTTGTATAATACCCTGTTTTCTGTGTTACTTTCTTTTTGCTTTTGAATTCAGACTCCTTAAGAGAGAGGATATGATGAGGTTGGCCAGCCACCATCCGAGAATCATCCAAGGGAGACTCAGTTGGGTAGATATGTCATAATATTCCAGAATTCAGACTAATTGCCAGTATAGACATTTTGTTTTTTTGGTCAGGGACCCAAATGAGTATGATCCCTTTCTTTGGCAGAGTCACACACCATCAAACATAATGACCTATAAAGATTTGCATAAGAAAGTGGCTGTAACTCACAAGGAAGGGTCTTTCACTGGGGTGCTCTGAACTTCTCAAAAAGGGGTAGTTTAATTGTCATGTACCTCGCATGGCTTCATCAGGGCAGGGTAATAGAAAAAGCTCTGAGTGTCTAACTTTCTATGTCAGTGAATTCCAGCTGCTATAAAACCCTCACATGGCGGCCCCTGAGAGCTTTTGCAAAAATACACCGGGAGAATCACAGCTAAAGTTCAGTCCTATCTCTCCTCATCCCTCTAACCACTAAGACTTATTATCTGCAGTTTAAAGAGCTCCATTTCCAGCCCAGGGGCTATAGGTTATTGCTCTCTGATTTTGTAGGGCACTGCACAAAGGTACAAGTTATATTCGCTGGCCTGAAAAAGAACGCAGCGTTTTTGAGAAGAGAGCAAATGAGGTCTTTGTGAATAGGGAGAGCTTAGGCGTTAGGGAAACAGGCTTACAGAATGTTAATTGCTGCTGGTGATTATGACAATGTGTTGGGTAACTTGTTCTTTCTGGGAAGTGATGGTTCAATGTGCGATGACAAATATTGGTGAAGCCCTTTTTCTTTACTGGTGATTCTGGAGTCTAGACCATCTTGCCAGCTGTTAGCTGCCATTACTTTTATTACAGGTTTTGCAAATTAGACAGTCACTCTCTCTGGATGTCTAGAATAGGTGCAAGAAGAAAATACCGTGTGTGAAAGAATATATTATTAAATCTACAGAGTAAGCTCTTACAGGCACTATGGCCCTAATTCACAGTCTCTATCTTCTTTCCCTCCTGTGATGGAGGCAGACTCCTCCAAACATTAAAAATGGAGAAACTCAGATCCAGTATTCATATCTCAGCATAACAGGAATAAAATGCTCATAGGCAATTTGTCAGTGTTTATTAACTGTGACCTAGAAAAAAAAAAATGTAACCATGGCAGTGTGCCTTCTCACACATCTGTGGCAGGATGGGATTTTTTTCTCCACCCTCTTCTTTTCTAACCCCACCCTTGTCTGTCATTGGTAAAAGAGGGTGAAAGTGACCTGTTAGCATAAGACACAGTGTTGTTTAAGTGGTCAGTGTCAACGGGAGAAAAATCTCCTTGGTAGTTTTCCAGCAACTCCTGGGGACTGAGTAGCCCAAAAACCCCTTCCACGGCCTTTAGAAAACTCAGAAGAACTGGTTCATAGCTATTTAGGGCCCTGAGAGTAGGAGATGGCTTAACAAGAGCCACTGCTATGGGAGAAGAATGGGAGACCAGTGAGAGAAGATGGTCACAGGTCTACCTGATGGTGACTGCAAGGACCAAACTGTGATGAAACAAAACAGCCACTTGCAAAATAATTTTACCCCTTCCTTTGGCTTTATGTGTGTCCTTGAGGGTTTCCTTTTAGTAAAAGTGGTCATTTACATGCTTTTCAAGGCATATAACTGAAGGTTATTACATATGCTCATGTGTGCTCAATTGTTGGGGAAGTTGAATATAACTTGTATAGCAACAGGGCCCTGAAAAGCTGAACAGTACTCACATGTTCCGTAGGCTCTTTCATGTTACAAAGGACACAGACAGGCACCATCAAGTTATTTCTTAATAAGTGGAAATACAGTCTATGGAAGTATGAAGGGAAAGGATGTATTCTCAGAAGCTGTCCACCCAGGAGCCCAGAGAACTAGGACATTGCTTTCATCATTCAGGGTCCAACTGTGTAAAGTGGTCATTCTGGTGTTCACAGCGCAATTCTAGTAGTTGTTCCTTTAGAAGGGAACTTTTGTTGCTCTTCCTCTGGGACCATATTGGAGACATGGCACCCTTTATTATTTTTAGTTTCTACTGATGATGTTGCTATTGATTTTGATGGAATAAGAGGAGTGGTGAGATCTGATTCAGAACATGTTCTGGAGGTAGATCCAAGAGAAGCTGGTGAAAGAACTTATCTGGGGATTGAAGGAAAGAGGACCCAGTTGACAAGTCTTTTTCCTGGTCCCCTGATTACATGTTCTGGCTTCTCTCCCACTGCTTCCCCACTAAATACATATACTCCTCTGTATTATTGTACAGAGAACTCCTTCCTGGACCTAATGCCAAAGTCCAGGGACACACTTGCCATCTTCCTAAAAAAACGTTCCCACAGGGGAACGTTGAGCCATTTAATTTAATTCTCACAAAAATGTCATGAACCAAATATAATTATATTCCTACTTCACAGATTCGGAGAATAAAGATGAGAAAGATCAAGGCCCTTGCCCAAGGTCATAAGCTGGAAAGTGGTAGAAATAACATTCAGTGTCAGGTCTATTTGATATGCTGATAGACCTTAAGCAATCACACATTAAGCCATTCAATTAATAGTCCACCTGTGGACAATTTGCTTGTGAACTGGATAGCATCACAGTCCTCCTCAATTGTACCCCACGTCCATCCTCCCACCACACACAACACTGGCCGTCATTACAAAGGATGCCCTTCCTATATCTCTGGACTCTTACTTAGCAATCCAATAACTACTGATCACCCATCACTGGAAACTTAGTTAAAGCTATTAAGAAATTCAACAGCTATATCTTACACAAATGCTAAAACAAAAACAAAACACAGCAAACACAAAGGCTATGGTCATACTTAAGAAACCAGGAAAGCACTAAAAGAAATCATAGCATCCACACAAAATACAATTTTCCCCTCCACATGACTTGATGTGCCACTTTGTGGTCAAATAAAATCATTTCTTATGGTTCATGAAGCTTTTCTGTTCTTTTGAGTCATAGCATCAACTGAGAAGCCAAAATAAACTCAGTGAAGAGTTTACTACTTCATTTTTCACATCCTTGAACAAACATGATACCAACTAAAAACGGTAAAAAAAAAAAATAGACATTTACTGAAAAGCTCATGACATAAACTGTAAAGCTAAAATCAATGGACGTTCCTGGAATTACCACTTTAATAAATTTGGAGTCACATGTTCGCCTTGTTTTTCAGTCATTTGCTATCCTTTATCTTAAAGGACATTTAAGTTTTAGGTATATTCTAAATTATATATGCTCAGATTAAAATTCAACAAAATTAGGTATTGTGCTAGGTAATGTACCTCTGTTATATTATTTAATACAGAAAGGCTACATTGAGAGTAAATCTTCACAGCAGATAAGCTCTCTTTTATTAAAAACTTCACAACACCTTATAGTTTAACAGCTCTTCTAAAAGAATTCAATATACAAACAATTTATGAAGGAAATATAGTACAAAACATATATATGTGAATTTTATATACATGATATATATAAAGGAGTTAGATATATAATATCTAACATAATAATGAGATATATATGATATATAAAGAAAATATGTATATGTATATATAGGACAATGCATGTGCATAAACATAGCTCCTTCATATATATGTCATAAATATACATACCCCCATAAAAGAAATATATGTGAGATGTGCATGTATGAAGGATATATATGTATATATATGAAGGATATATAATATGTATAGGTATATGTAAAGTGTGTGCATGTATAATTTGAGCCTGTGTTTATACTGCATGAAGTAAATGTGTATTTTCCTACAATTACTTGTAGGTTTCTTAGTTTAGTGAAAAGGAGTACAGCGCAGGTTTAGATGTCATAATATAGGCTTAGAGGCTCAAAAATGAGAGCATAGTTTTTCATCTTTTACGCAAGCAAGCATTGGGCATTTATCATGACTCAGGCACTGTGATGTGCTCAGAGGATGAAAGAATGAAGCACATGTAGTTCTTACCCTCAGATTCCCACCCACCAAGGAGACAGGCAGGTCTTGGACTCAGTTTTTATTTCTCTGGGGTAGCGGTCAAGAATCCTGTGTTGAATCGGCTACTAGAGTTATATCACCGCTAATATTTGGTGCTTTATAGCTATCTGAACCCCATTCTTTGCTCTGCCATGCCCTCAGGGACCAAGTGCAGAAAAAGGGGCATAGAGTCAAGAGGAAAAAGGAGAAAGAGAACGTAGAAGGTTTATGTGGTTTCTCTGTTTACATGTCAGGATAATAACAAAATAGGATAATGCTCAAAATTTATCTAAAAAGATCTGGTTGGATCTTCTTGCAAGAGTTTGACAAACATTTGACATAAGGTCCATTTGTATGACTCTGTTATTCATTTAAGTGATTTAAATTGGGCATTGAAACTCTGGTACAGTATTCATAGTTCAAATGCTGGATCTAACTTGCAGGGCAATTGCGTGGATTAAAGGTAGTTTTCACAATATACATCTGCTGTATAGTAAATGCTCAACAAGTGATATTGATAATTACTTTAATATTATATTAAAAGGCATGCAAGTTTGGGAATTCTGTAAATTTCCCATTTCAAACCTCACAGTCCCAATGATTTAACTTACTTAACTGAAGTCCTCACAAGGGAATGAAAGTATATTTTTCTCTCATATTTGGAGATGAAATTTAGCACACTTACCATTTACCTCTTGATGATCAAGAACTTTGACTTTAAAAAAAAAAAAAAAGAACTTTGACTTTAGTTTCCATTTTCAAACCCAAGCCCTTTACTTTGTAAATGATCAAAAAGACATACCTAAGTCAGATCTTTTGGATTCCCTACATCTAGTGTGTGACTGATATATTTTTCTTTAAAAATTTGAACTGCTTAAATGAAAAAAGGAGAGCCATGTGTGCAGGTTATATGTCAAGTGTTTGTTAACCTCCTACAGAGAAGAATAAAGGGGGACATTCCTTATGCTGTAGAAGTTTTCTATCTTGGGGATTTCCAGTTAGGTCTCATAGAAAACCAGATCCCAACCCTACTGTTTCTACAAAGATGCTTACTTGCCTCCTAATCCAATTTCTCTGCTGAAATAAGTAATAGGGGGCATTAGAAATTCATGGAAAAACGATGCCTTAAATTTGTTCCCTGGTGAATTTAATTTTAGAGATTAATGAGCTCTGCTGATACATTATCCTAGTAAATTAATGAAAGATTATGTAATTCTGTTTAGCTAGATTCTGAGTTCTGACCTAATAGGACATCTGTCCTCACCCCACACATGCTTACAGGGTATTAAAGACCAGCCTGCTAGTTGTCCTCAGGGAGCTTTAGTAGCACACACCACCCACATTTGAGTCAGGGGTTGGTGAGGAGGGTGATGGTTTCTCACTGGATGATTGGCAATCAGGGAACAATAATCATAAAGGGAATAGTGCCTTGGACAGTGTCATCCCATCCTCCTGTGAGGTGGGTGTGGTAAGGGGGGCAGGGAAACCTGTTGTCACATGTTTGGTTGGCTGTCTTTGAGGAACTGAGCCCATGTGAAGGGTTCTCGGGGCTGTTTCATTAATACGAAATATCCTGAACCTTGAGGATGGCGTAAATCTCCGAGAAGGACCCTGCTCTGAAGTGAACTGATGCTCCTCTTAATTGCATCTCTTTTTAGTACAAGGGAGTTGTGAGCTTTGCTGAGTGACTGGGAGTCATTTTCCAGAAGGTTCTTAAGGTTCTTCTGCTAAAATGTAGGCTATTAGTGTAGCTACTGATGCTCTGGAAGCTGAGAGACATCAAGAGTTAGCAGCCAGGCTACCCTACCAGCGTAATTTAGATCACAGCTCTGCAGACAGGTGTGTAACTCATCTGTTCATATGCTGAGCGTCTATACCACCTGGCTGTGTGACTTCATTTAATTCTCAAACAACCCTGTGGGCTCTCTCCATCCTCGTCACTAATGAGGAAACTAAAACTCCTGGAGGATAATTTATCCAAGGTCAGACATCCAGTGTGGATTTGGCTCTCGTATGTCTACTAAAAAAAGAAAAACACGGAGCGAAGATCATATTTATTTGGGACTAGACATAATTGTTTTTTGTTTCAACTACCGCACATGGTAGACACCCAATTATAAAATCCATAAATGAATTAACTCTTTGAATCTCCAGATTAAATTAAAATAATAGCAACTCAATATAAGGGTTAGAAAGAGGAAAAGCACTATTAAAAACTCAAGCTGACTAGACTTGATTCCACTTTGAAAGGGGAGGGTGACATCATTCATAGAAGAAGAGAAATAAATCTTTATATTGTTCTCTCCCTACCAGTAGACTGGGTGCTGTTTAGCAGAACCTACCAGTGAGGTTTCAATACGCAAAGGACAGACGACTACTTTCTTGATAGGATTTGAGAAAGTTGTAGCAGTCTGAATAATAGGTGGCAGGAGCAGTCTTATCTTTTCAGGTTTAGGAGATCCCAGAAGAGAAGGAAGAGGGAAGGGTTGGGGAGGAGTGGGGTTGGGGCAGAGGAAGGGAGGAGAGACATCCGGCTAATATAGCCATTGTCTCGAGGACATTTCTTTCTCAAGGACCAAGAAATATTTTTAAAAAGAGAAGACTAATATTCAGTTTTTAGTTTGTTACATTTCTGTAGCACAAACCACACTTGTATCCTAAATCTTTCGTAAAATCTGCTATACACAAAATAACTTGCTTTATTAAGGAAGTGTAGTTGACATACAGTGTTATTTTAGTTTCAGGTGTATGACACAGTGATCTGACAGTTCTATACATTCTGTTGTACCCACCACAAGCGTCGTCACCATCTGTCACCATACAACGTTATTACCATATTATGGACTATATTCCCTATCCTGTATTTTTCATTCCTCTGACTTATTTATTTAATAACTAGAAATTTATACCTCTTAATCCCCTTCCCCTTCACCTTGGGTGAATAATTTGTTAGTGGAAACAGGAAAGGGCTGATTTCCATGTTTCCGTGGGCATAACGAAGAGAAAGGAGAAAACTGCAAGGAGGCAGGTGGGAGTGAGTTCCCGTGTCCTGTGGGAGCTCAGGTCCTAGCTAGAAATAACCAGAAGAGTGGCAGCCCTTGAAAGAGTCTGCACGGAGCTGCTGGATTTTACGGGGCTGCAGAATAGTAAAAGGGAAAGGATGGTAGAGTTTTGATCACCACTCAGTCACCTCCCTTTGCTTAATCAAACTAAACCTAAATCATTTTTATGGCTCATTTATTAAGAGGAGGCAACATATGTAACAATGTAGCCCAGGCAGTGAAAACCTTTATTGGGTGGGCTTTTTCTCAGAAAGTTGTAAAAAGACCTAAAGGAGAATTGGTCTTTTTTTTTTTTTTTTAACATTGTATTCTTTTATTTAAAAAGATGGTTTGAATGGCATTAATTAAGTTTAGGATCTAGTGCAGTCATTCATTACATGTAATGTAGAATTACTGAATATTATAAGAAAGTGTTCTGTGAAGTTTTCACTCTACTCTGTAAAGTGTGAGCCTAGCTCGGAGATCCCCCGAGATGCTCGAAACCAGTCTGTAACTTGCCAGAGTGGCCAAGGTTTTCCAGCTATGAAATACCCTTCTTAGAAGGAAATGAGAGAGAGTAAATAGGAAGAAAAGTTGTCCGTTTCTCTTCCACATCTACCCAACACACCCAGTCACAAAAAGGTACTCAACTTGTTCCCTGTGAGGTTTCACCCCTGCGAAAGCTTTTCTAGAGAGGAAGAGACTCTGGGTAAGAAGTAACAGCAGTCTACCTGACAGGGAAGAGAATCCTGCCAGTCCAGCCTCTATTCAGCGGCTGAGCGGTTTCTAGATAAACTGAAGCCCAAGGTGGAGGGGTACCCATCTACGGGTGATGGGAAACTTCAAGGGATTCTGGCTTCCTGGACCCCTGAAGAGTAGAAAGGACAAGAATCTCCCAACAGAGTTTCAGCATCAGTTAGTATCTTTGCTAACCCACCCGACTCCATAGTGGTTCACATGCTTTGAAGTTATTAGCCCTTTGAAAACATAGACTCTTTTTTTTTTTTAAACATAGACTCTTTTACCTATATTTATGTCTCTAGAAGTGTCTCTGAGTGCCTAGCATGGAATAACCCTCAATGATTATTTGTTTTATAATAATAGCAGCATTCATTAAGATCATTTATTTTGTGGCATTAAATGCTTTGTGTTCTCACCAAAATGCATGAAGCATATTCTCTAATTCCCATTTTGCAGATGATAAAAAATGAAGCTTAAAGATATTAAGAAAATTTGCCTGAGCTTACAGAACTCTCAAACAGGGAAGTTGAGATGGGAACTCAGATACTCTGACTTCTCTGTAATTGCTGAATTTAATTGTTTAGGATAGACATGACATAAATCAAGAGATGAGATGGGATAAATCTATGTTCTTGACATCTCCTGCTTCTTGAAAATCTGAGATTGTTTTTGTTTTTGTTGTTGTTTTCCATTGCTCTCTACCAACCTCATTTTCCCTTCCCCGGTCTACCTGACCTTGAGTATTTGTCAAGTGGAGTAGTATTCAATACACTGCATTCTCTTCTATGTTGCGTGTTTGATACAGTGACTCGCAACGTGGACCTTAAAATGCTAGGCACAGGCTGTTAAAATAGAGTTCTGGTGAAATTAAAGCACAGATCAAAACTGGAAGTAGCTCACATTTATGTGGATTTCACCAGGGGAACATTAGCTCTTTATGACATTTGAAAGATGATGCTTTTATGATCTTTATATAATAGGTTTACCAAAGTACTCTGTCTTATTTAAATTTCAGTGATCCTGAAGAGAAAATTTGTGCACCCTTACTTATCTTGTAGTTGATGGACTTGAATCATTCATGACTTTCAAAATTTTTTGGTTCAAATGAAATAGAGTTCAACTGGATTCTATAAGAAAAATCTGGACGTTCGTCCTGCAGCTCACTATTTAAGTGGCAGCACAGTAAATGGCTAGGTATTTCACAGAAGCAAATGCTGCATCCTTCACCATAGTGGAAGTGATTTGATTAAATTATTTTCTCAATTATGCTTGGATACCCCTACATAACTAATAACAACAACTACAAGCAGCCTTAATTAAGTACTTTGGTTTTTGAAGTAGTTCATTCTTTGAATCATTTCAATGGGATTAAAATAAGAAAAAAATACATTGACGACTCAAAAGGAGAAAAAGCCTATGTTTCTCCCACGCAGTACAGAACAGAAATGAATGGACAGAGGTAGAGGTAATGGAAGCCCTCTTGAGATGAGATGTCCAAGTGGTATGCTTAGCCTCTCAGTATTCAATCAAGGCTAACTATCATTAAATACACCTGAGAGACTTTCATTATTATCATTAATGATCTAATGTCAATTCAAGCGTGCACAGCCTGCAAGCAAGGGTATATAGATCACCAAAGCCTTAGGCAAAGAACCGAGCAGATGCACGGTTTATGGAGATTTGTGTACCTGAAATTTCAGACATGAAGAGGAAAGTTTGGGGTGCCTAGGTGTTTCAGTCAGTTAAGTGTCTGCCTTCTGCTCAGGTCATGATCTCAGGGTCCTGGGATTGAGCCCCCCATCGAGCTCCCTACTTGGTGGCAAGTCTGCTTCTCACTGTCCCACTGTGATCTCTCACTCTCACTGCCTCTCAATAAATACATTTAAAAAAAAAAAATCTTAAAGAGGAAAGTTGGAAATATGTGCCAGAGCTAGGGCACATGGCTGACTCAGTCAGAGAAGCGTGTGACTCTTAATCTTGGAGTCATGAGTTCAAGCCCCACATGGGGCACAGAGATTACTTAAATAAATTTAAAAAAAAATAAAAACTTGAAAAAAGTGTTGAAATATGTGCCAGAACTGAACACAGGTTCAACCATGAGGAAAAGATACATATTTTTTTATAATTTATTTTTATTTTTTATAAACATATAATGTATTATTAGCCCCAGGGGTACAGGTCTGTGAATCGCCAGGTTTACACACTTCACAGCGCTCACCATAGCACATACCCTCCCCAATGTCCATAACCCCACCACCCTCTCCCTACACCTCTCCCCCTGGCAACCCTCAGTTTGTTTCGTGAGATTAAGAGTCTCTTATGGTTTGTCTCCCTCCCAATCCCATCTTGTTTCATTTATTCTTTTCCTACCCCCCAAACCCCCCACATTGCATCTCCACTTCCTTATATCAGGGAGATCATATGATAGTTGTCTTTCTCTGATTGACTTATTTCGCTAAGCATAATACCCTCTAGTTCCATCCACGTCGTCACAAATGGCAAGTTTTAATTTCTTTTGATGGCTGCATAGTATTCCATTGAAGATACCTATTTTTATGTGTGATTAAAAGGGCAAGACAACATGAAACAAGTGCCCATTGGCTCCACTCTGTGCAGGTTTTCTTTTTCTTCTTTAAGTATTTTATTTTATTTTTATTATGTTCAGCTAGCCACTGTATAATACATAGTTTTGATGTAATGTCCAATGATTCATTAGTTAAGTATAACACCCAGTGCTCATCTCAGCATGTGCCATCCGCAATACCTATCACCTTGATACCCCATCACCCCACCCTCATCCCCTCTGAAACCCCCAGATTGTTTCTCAGGATCCGTAGTCTCTCACAGTTCATTTCCTTCTCTGATTTGTCCCCCTTTGGATTTCCATCTCTTTCCCTGTGGTCCTCCGTGCTATTGCTTATGGTCCACATCTGAATGAAACCATATGATAATTGTTCTTCTCTGCTTGACCTGCTTCACTTAACATAATCCCCTCCAGTTCCATCCATGTAAATGCACATGGTGGGTATTCATCCTTCCTGATGGATGAGTAATATTCCAATGTATATATGGACCACATCTTCTTTATCCATTCATCTGTTGAAGGGCATCTCAGCTCCTTCCACAGTTCGGCTATTGTGGACATTGCTGCTATGAACATTGGGGTGCACATGCCCCTTCTTTTCACTACATCTGTATCTTTGGGGTAAATACCTAGTAGGGTAATTGCTAGGTCATAGGGTAGTTCTATTAAGATCTTGAGGAACCTCTGTACTGTTTTCCAGAGTGGCTGCACCAGTTTGAATTCTCATGAACAGCGTAAGAGGGTTCCCCTTTCTCTACATCCTCGCCAACATTTGTTGTTTCCCGTTTTGTTAATTTTGCCATTCTAACTGGTGTAGGGTCATATCTCACTGTGGTTTTCAAACTGTGTTCCACAGAGCCTTGGACAATTTTTTGAAATGAGGCTCTTCCAGGTACCAGGAAGAGGCCCAAGAATGTCTGAGGTCCCTTTGGGGATGGATAATGGTTAGGAGAGAGGCTGAGTGAGCAGAGCTGCCGCCCCAACTGCTTCTATCAGAGCAAGTCTCTTTTACTTGCTTTTGAGGAATATTCCACTAATGATTTCATTTTAAAAACAAGTGTTCTGCTGCCAAAATATATTAGAAAAGTGTGGCTAGCTTTTTTTTTCCCCCCAGTCCTTCAGGTTTCAGCTTAAATGTAGTCTCTTCAAAGAGGCTTTTCTGACCTTCCACCATCCACTCTGCTATTTACCCCAGAACACTCTTTATTTCCTTCCTATTCCTTACTAAAAGCTCAACTATTTCTGGTTGTTTATTTGCACACTTTTTAATTGTCTATCACCTACACAAACTGTAAGCTTTGATAGGACAGCTACCTTATCCTTTCTGATCTTAGCTTTGTCTCCTGTTACCTTCCATGATACCTAACACATACTAGGTGCTCAATAAACATGGCATGAAGAACCAAAAAACAAAAACAAAAAAAATAAATCCATGAATAAAAATGTTAATCATTATGTCACCCTAAGATTCAGGCATGCTTGATTACAGTCTGGAGGACCAGAGAGAAGAATTCTCTTCTACTCAATGCCTATTTGGGTACAGGGATCAGGGATCATTCTGGGTAAGAGAGAAAATGAAGTCAAGGTGCTGAGGTTTGCTTTCATTTTTGCCCCATTTCAAACACTTTTCCCTTTAGCTTCTACGTCTACCCTCCGTAAGATGCTAGGATATTTGTATACACATGTGCCTCTTGAAACCCAAAACTTAAAAATAGTCAAACCGACATATTTTATTCAGATTATCAGTACAGCTTGAGGTGAAATGATAGAAAACAATAAAGCAACAAATGCTAGAGATCGGGAAAACATATTTGTGAGACACCAGTAAGTCAGCTGAGTTGCCATAGGAGTAGCAACTGTGGTTTCATGCCTACACAAGGTAAGGGTGAGATGAAGTGGGAGTCCATCTCCTGGGGCTCTCTTGGCAGGTGCTTCTTGTCATCGTCTATAAACTCACAGGGACTCTGGCCTCAGAAAGGAAAGACACATTCAAAGGTCTCTGGGTGCTTGTGATTCTGTATGGAAGCTTAGGATCCTTATCTTAGAGGCAATGACTATGACCTTGAAGGAAAAGAGATGAGCATACTCTCATATCTAAACATAAATTAAACAACTATCTTCTTGAGAAACTACCCTGCCAATTCAGGCTTGGCTCCTTTAAGTATTTTTCTCTGATAGCCATTCTTCTTCTTTAATTAAGAAAAAATCTTTTATTCTCTTATCAAAAATTTATGATTGTGCCTTTTAAAAAAAAATTCTGCGGAAACTATAACTTCATTGCCATTATAATCTTCTTCTATTCCCCTAGTATTTATAAGTATTTTTAGGTTTGACCATCTTCAAGTAATCAAATAATCTGTCGCATCAGCAAAGATAAATGGAAACTGACCTTGCAGTTTGATTAATTTCCAAACTAACCATGAAGGATTTTAAGAATCAAGGGACTGAATTAACCTGTAGGAAACCAAATAGCATTTCTCAAATCCCATCAATGAATGAAGAAAATGGATAATTGGTCATCTATATTGTTAATTATTCCCAAGTGAGTGGTATCTAACCTCAGAGCTTACATCCTCATGAAGAAATCGGTTGGTGTAGGGATGGTAGCTAATTACAGCTTGTCAAAGGCAAAGAAAGCCTCCACTCCTCCCCACTAGAGGAGGCCACCTTTGGCATCCAACTGCAAATATTAAGAAGTAGAACTCAGGCTTCAATTTATTAAAATGAAACAAACCACCACCAATGAACCAAGATGCCTAGTGTTAAATATAATGAAACAGTAAGAAATATTAAGAAATGGAAGTAAACATGGGAGGCTGAAATAAATTTTTAGGTTGAAAAATACAAGTATGTTGAAAAACATATATATATGGGGAGGGTATGTGCTATGGTGAGTGCTGTGAAATGTGTAAACCTGGCGATTCACAGACCTGTACCCCTGGGGATAAAAATATATGTTTATAAAAATAAAATGTAAAAAAACCATATATATATATATATTTTGAAATATATTTATAATATATACTTTATATATATATAAATATGTTGAAAAATATATAAGTAGTGTGTAAAAAATGCCCTGCAGGAAATATTTCCTGTTTTGGGTTTTTTGTTTGTTTTTTTCTCCTTTCTGCCTTGTACTTTCCAATATAAAAGTTATTCTCTTAATACAAAAAAAAAAAAAGTGCACATCCAAAGGAAAAAAAGAATAATAAAAATGTTGGGTTCTAAAACTCAACCTGACTTATGATGACATTGGAAAGCTGAATAGTTATCTGGAAACTCTGAAGTCCAAAACTCCTTTCCACAATTTCTGGGAATTCCCAGGAGCTTGTGTCCTTGATCCCTCCACCTCCAGATCCCCTTATCTATATACTGTGTTCTTGGGTCATCTCATGTGAAGCTCCATTCTTTGCCTATTTGCACAAAAATATTCCCACGGTAATCATTCCATGAGTTTGGTGGACACTAGGAGAGCTCTATCAGACTCTGACCACTTTCCAATTTCTCTTTATTTCTGTCTCACTTCTTCTATGCTTGTTGTTCCCTTCAGAAATGAAAATGAGAAAACATCTCATCAGATGAATTTAGTACTCATACATTGTGGCAAGTTATATTAGTATTTGGATATGATATGATATGATATAATATAATTTTTTAAAAGTACACTTTCCCTGAGAGGAATTCCAGAGGGTAAGAAAATCCTCTTCTCATAACAATAATTCCACAAAATATATCCAGAATGTTATACACCCATTCATATAAAGGTTTTGTTACAAATTAATTCTTATAACTCTCAAATTAGGTCTTCTATCCTCAGACATTCCTTAAAAATACTTTAATTAATTCACTCAATGAACAAAAGTACTAAGAAAATAGTAGTTTTGGGCCCCACATAGCCCATTCCCTTCTTAGTCTGCCCATTACTATGATCAGAAATTCATCAAGATGTCATTTTCCTGTACTTACCAGCACAGAAAAATGCTGTTTGAAAACGCTAAAAATTTTATAGATGAAAATTATAGCTTATAGTGGTGTTCATTGGTATATTTTTGAATCCTAATGAGTTTGTGCTCTTTAATATAATATATAATATATATTATATATATTATATATAACATATATAAATATTATATATATAATAACAATAATATATATTGTTTCTGCCTCTATGAATTGCCTTCTCATATGTTTTCTTATTTTTAATTGAGTGATTCCCAATTTTTTGTTAATTTATAACAATTCTTAAACTATAAATAGCATTTATCTGTTTTATATCGCAAAGCCATTTCCTCAGTTTGTTTTTCTATTTACATTCCTTTTGAGTTCCTTCCTATAGTAAGGGTATGAAGGCCTTTTTTTACCCCCAAACCATGTCAGTATGTAGCTACATTTGCTCCTGGTAGTTCTGCTTTTATGTTTAAATCTTTGGTCAATGTTAAATGATTTTTGAAAGTTGATCTGAAACAAACATTTAACTTTGTTTCCTTTATGGTTTGCCATTTAATCTAACACAATTTGTTGAATAATCCATGAGTATTTTACATGCTAACATTATCATAACACTATTTGTTGACAAATGGCTCTTTTTTCCAGTGCTGTTTTTTTAATGTTTAGTTTATTCTAATTAGTTTTATTTTTATCCAAGTAATAGATATACATGGTTATGAAATCAAACAGAAGAAAAATGGCATAAAATGTAAATAATACTTCCATACCCTAGCCTCCATTCCTGCTAGAGATTAAAAACCTCCAACTCCCTCAACAGATTTTGAACCATTTTTTCAGGCCTCCTTCTTAAAACAAACCCCAATAATTTGTAAGCCCATATATTCATATTCTACCACCTACCTATACCACTTTCTGGATACAGTCACCAAATATTCTCAAGCCATTCCTCCACAACCAGTGAAAGTTTTGGTACCCCGAATACCGTCTTTCCGTCACTCCACCTCCACTTTCTTGACAATTTCAATACCCACAGGGATAATCCATCTATGCTCTGAATTTTCAACATCTTATTTTCCCTCACCTAGTGTTCCATTCTAACTTAGCTACCCATTTCCATGGCTACAGTCTAGATTATTTTATTATCAATAATGGTAGCACTTCCAAAATCTTATTTTCAAAATCACCCGTTTTCTCATCATCACTTCCTATCAATAGGGAAATGACCAAAGCCAAAAAAGGTCCCAAACAGCTCACTACATCTCTACCATAGAATATACCACAAACGTTAAAAAGATTGAAAGAGAGGTTTCTACACCAAAGTGAAAACATCTCCAAGACATATATAGTTAAGTACAAATATCAAGTGATCATAAAATATGTATAGCATAAAATTATTTATGAAAAACAAGGAATCCATAACATATATCTGTCTGTCTATCTATCAATCTACCTACCTACTTACCTATCCATCATTGCTTCTCAGCCTTTTGGCTAAGATCAAGTGTACCTACTTATCCATCATTTATCATCTTCATGAATATGGTCTGGAAGGATTCATAATACATTTATGTTTACGTTTGACAAGAAGAACGTGACTATGTGATGACCAAGAGTAATGCCAACTTCTACAACAAATGATTTTTTTTAACCATGGGATTATATGTATTGGTTCATTATTTCTGTAGTTAAAAACAAAATCAATATACATACTCTAATCATATACTATCTTTCCCCTCAAAATCCTAATCAGATACTGATTAAAAATAATTTAATTTATAGACGAACTAGATACAAGAAACAGGTATTGTTACAATAGTCTATTCAGGAATATATTATTTCTCTATTTATTCATGGGTTTCTTTATGCACTTCATTAAAATTGTATAGTTTCATGATACATCCTACTCATTAAATTTATTCTTACACATTTTATATTTCTATTGTTTTGTTAAGAAACTCTTTCCCCATGGTGTTTTCTAACAGGGTGCTAATTACAGGAAATCCATTGATACAGAGAATTCTTTAAAGTTCTAACTATATTTGATTGACTCTATTTGTCCAGGAAGACAATCATATCATCTCCTGATCACCTATCATAATTTAACATCTCTATGACTCAGTTTCTCCTAATCTTTAAAGAAGGATAATTAAAGTGGCCACATTGCAAATGTGTTGTGATGACTGAATTAATACCTATAAAACACTGACACCTGGGCCGTAAGTGTTGGTTGTGGTGGCTGCTGATGTGGTTAATATTAGATTTCCTGTTGGGATTCAGCATCTAGCACATTTCACAGTCTTCTCTTTTAGGATCAAAGTGGGCCAATTCATACTATCCTTTTATTCATTCTTTTCTCCAACTCATTTTGTTCCAACCAAAAGTTGTTAGGACAGTTTGGTTAAGATTCCCTTCACTAAGCCTGTATCACTTCCCTCCCAAGCCTGAAATTGCCAGCCTATTGGTATTTCTCTCACTTCCGTCTTTCTTGCACCACGTGTTGAATAAATGCCTCAATGTCTCTCACTATGGGAGGTGCTCTTCCATTGTTGCCTGGGCCATTTGCACTCTTCCTTCTTCTGTGATTTTGGCACTTCAGTTGACATTTGTAAGAGCCGTGTAATTAAATCACAAGTTCAGATTCCCTTTTGGACTAGAAATGATGTCTCTTTTCTTTTTATACCCTAACTGCTATTTTTGATCTATTCAAGGACACCTGGCTCCCAATTATCCCATTACATCAGGACCACTACACTACACTTGTACATTTGTCTATAGATCCTCGCTTCCCCACCTTCCCCCTTTCGTGTGCTTAAAATTTTTCAGACATTTTCTATTAGGAAAGGGCTCTATGCAAACACCGTCAGAAGCATACTCAAGGTAAAGATCCTAATTAACACCCAAGTAGAAATCTCTTGCATGTCTAGTTCTGTGCCAAGAGAAATCAATCAGTGGTTAGAGCAGGAAATTAGAAAGATCAGTCTGAACCCAAACTCTGTCATCTTCTTCAGTTATAATAACTCCTTGTCTCAATCTGTGAATTGTGCTTTGCTAAAATTAAATTTCAGTAGTTACAACCAATAAGTATTTAATTCATATCTATAAAAGCAAAAGAGAGCAATTTATTATTGATAAAATAAATTTTCCTTTTAATCCTTCACTGGCATTGCTAGTGAATTACTTTGGACTAAAATTTTACTTTCAAAGAATCACCTTCTGAGTAGAATGGAGCACTTGGTGCATTAAAGAACCCAAGGGAAGAATTATTTGAGATCCATAACATAAAGTCACTGGGGAAGAAATTTCACACATTATTTAGCTCCTCAAGTATCACAATCAGAAGGGCAAATTTGTTCAGGGATCAAATCAAAAGTCACGCAAAGGCCTTTATTTGATTGACTAGATAAGGAAACCGCATGGTTCCCAAATACCAAAGTCTCTTGGCCTCCGAGGAATGGAAAATTTGGATTATTCCAGGATAAAAATTCCTTAGCACTGAGTTAAACCTGCTTGGAACAGACTTCTAAAAATGTGTTTGGTCTAGAAATGTTATTTTAAAACAGAGTGACATTTTGCTTATAAAGTTTGCTAAGGGCAAAGGACCTTTAAGTACTTGTTTTCTTTCTTTTTCTTCTTCTCTTTTTTCCCCTGCTATTGTCACATTCTAAAAAAAAAAAAAATCCGTCTCATCTGTTGGTAGATTTCCATGCTTCATTACATCAGGACCACTATGTCAGCTTAGAGTAGGGGAAGGCATTTTACCAGAAAATCTTTCCCTCCGTATGTATTTATTATATGCATATCTATACCTATATATTTCATTGTATTCATACTTATTTAATCACTTCAAACACTAAATGCTTTGGGATAGGCTCTAGTAGGATCAGGTGACAGACAGTCAGAGATTCCAGGCCAAATCCAACCTGTGTTCAGAAGTTCCTACATGATGCAATTGACCTAGACTCTGAATTCCACTTGTAGCATCTTTTTAGGGACTAACTAGACAGATACTCTGGGATTTGTAAAAATTCTGAAGGGTCTTCTGTGACAAAAAAAGTCTGTAGAAAGTAGGTGGGAGAGTGAATAACTGAAATCCCTGCTCTCTCAACCTCACTCAGGATTAAATGGAATTACAGATTTACTGTTCACTGAAGAGAAACAAATGCCCCATTACACAGAAGGGATTAGGGCCCGGAGGAACATTTATACCCTCGAAACGACATTGCTGTTTGCCTCGAGTGCAGGGCTAAGAGACATCAACTGCATCAAAAACAGATTCCAGATGAACCAGAATTGCAAAATGAATGCTACCCAGGGTGAATAAGATTCTTTAGAACCCCTGAGTAATAAAGAAATTAAAATCTCGATCCCATAAAGGATTTGAGGATTTTCATCTCAGAGTTAATAAGGGAAATATTCTATTATTCAACAGGAGAGTCCCCTCCTGAATTTTACCAGCTTTCCCCCTGCAGAAGTCATAGACTATAATACAGAAAGAAAGGAAAAGGACAACCTGTCTCATGGCTGGGGAGAGCCACATATGCTTTTCCTGAAAGGAGGTACAGATGGGGAGCTTGGAATACCCAGCACCTGCACCATGAGTTTTCACCTTCTGCCTCTGTTTCATGAATAAATATTAACACAGGTGTTCAGAAATGAAGAAAAGGAAGCCAAGATCCCTTTCAAGTTTTTTGGCTTCATAATGTGTGTGTGTGTGTGTGTGTGTGTTCACACATCACAATTTGAAATGAATGGGAAAGAAAACGTATAATCTTTCTATTTGCTCTGCCCACAATCTCAACCCCCTTTAGAGTATGACTTTCAAATGGACTGCTAAAGAAATCATAAAAGGAATAAAGCCAAGGAAATTAAAATTGACATGTGAGTAGAGTTCTGAAATATAATTTATTTAGTCAATCAATAAATAATATTTTGAGCACACGCGTATGGAGTGACTGTTCAAGACATAAAGATGAAGAAGGAGCACGCACAGATTCTGTCCAGGGTGCTTATTCTCTCGGGACACGTAATGCATATAAACAAATAATAGCTCATATATGCAAATAATAATGCATATAAAGAAACAATATAAACAAATAACCTTCACGCAAAGTAGATGGTTATAAATGTCCTGAGAGAGATGTAAATAATGTCTCCTAGGATTTCAGAAGAGAGATTGTCTCTCTTGAGTGAGGGGGCAGGTGATCCTGGAGAGGCCTTTCATCTGGGCCCTGAGAGGCAGATGACTTTTGGACATCTTTAGCCTGGAACATAAGAGTGTAGAATTCAACGGGCTTTTGTCCAACATTGAGTAATCTAATTCAAGGACATCCTCAAGCATTACTGTAAAATGATGGAATTAGCTTTTTGTTCTTTCTTAGCTTCTCTTCCTCTACCCTAACTAAACCACTGACTTGGTAATTTGACAAACTAACTCATGCTAATCCATTAATGGCTAATAAGGGTGAAATTCTGGCTTTTCCCAGCTACTTATGTTTTAACATGCTTTAATTCTTATTACTGTAAAACAGCTATTCATTATATAAATGACTATTCAGCTATAACCTGGGATGAAATCTGTGGAGATGAGTTGCTCTTTTTCTATTTTGCTTTCTAATCCCCTTTTCATTTGGAACTGAGGGCAGGGCAGCCTAGATAGCCCCATACTTGCTAGCACTGCTTCACTGAGGCAAAGTCAGGATCTGGATCAGCCGAGATCTAGACTCAAACATTAGGTCTATGGCCAGGGGCTAACCTCAATGACCTGTGGGTTGGCATCTCTTAAGCTGGGTGGAACTACAAAGGAGATAATTTGGATGTGTTGCCTACTATTATTTTAAAACCATGAGCCAATACCAGTAGTTGATATTGTTAGTATTAGATAAAGTAAACACTGGGGGAGTGAAAGAAGGGCGGGGAAGTTGGAACAAAGGTGGCACATAGAACAAAGGTGATGCTTTTCCAGTTCTGAGCGAAGTGCCATGTCCTTGAAATTCCTGTTCTTTGTGCAGGAGGTGGAACTGGTCAAGCCAGTCTTTGGTTGGGTTTCTCCATGCCCACTGTGGACTTAGCTGGGACAAACTTAAAGTTGTACAAGTCTTAGTGCTAGAGAGAAGGTAAGGCACAGTTTTAGACAAATATGGAAATTGTTCTTATTAGTTAGGTAGAATGAATAATGTTAATAAAAGATAAACCAATCCTTTTCCTCTCAGATATATCCAGGTTGTCTTCAAAAGACCCTTGCATATCTTTATGTTTACAAAATCTTCTGCTTGAATGGGACATTTTTCTAGGTTCTAACACACGGCAAACTGTCTTTTTTTCGCCCTCCCAACACACAGAATTCTAACTTTATATCCTTTTATATAGACACTGTTTTGTGTCTTTCCAACACTCACACCACTTTTTCCTCACCAACCCAGGCCTTATCCTGTTTGGAGAGCAGTATGCCCAGGCCGGAATCCATTATGATTGGTTGAACTGGTAGTCAGTCATGACCATCCATTTCCCCCTTGTCAGATACTGACTTGGGGGTGGCATATGACTTAGGTCTGGACAATAAAATAAAAAGGAAAATCTACTGGGGCTTTAAGGAAAGTTTTTTTTGTTTTGTTTTGTTTTGCTTTCTGATTAAGTGGTATGGATGGCATTAAAAATTGTTTTGTTTTAATTTTCTTTAAAGACACAGGAGGGACACATTCTGAGGCTGAGAATAATTATGGTGGACTTATGATGGAAGGATGGAAGGAAGGAAGATCAGAAAGATAAAATCATTGATAACGTTACTGAGCCATGGACTCCGGGCTTCCTGTTCAGTGAGCAAGTCGTTGGTTCATGGTTTAATTCATTCTCATTTGCATATTCTTTGCCTTGCAGCTCAGTGCATTGGGCATTTACATTGGTGCTTTCCGCTGTGGAGCTGGGAAAGAAAAGCTGTGGATTAACAAGAGAGCATCAAACATGGCCACCAGGTAGTAGCACAGTTGAGATGACATTTGCTTCTAGAAGTAGATCTCTGCTCTTTGCCATCTTCTCCAGTGAAAGAACACAACTCTCAGTTCTCAATGTTCCCAAATGGCCAGACTTTGTCTTGCAATAGGGTGGCATTCTTCTACCTCTCACTCCTCCTTCTACATCACAAGCACTGCTATTTTTCCCTTATTCACAGATTGGCTCTTCTCTGTGGTCCTCGTCATGATCCTCTCCCCTTTGTCCCCTTTCCCTTAGCAATCTTATCTATGGCCCAACTTTAGTTCTCTTGTCCTTGTATTGCATGGAGCACTGGGTGTGATGCATAAACAATGAATCTTGGGACTCTGAAAAAATAAAATAAAGTTTTAAAAAATTTTTTAAAAAAGGAACTCTTCAACTTTGACTACGACTTCCCTTTGCTACTCCATGCATGGAGTTTCAATTGCCTATGGCCCATTTCTTATTGGGTATTCTACCCAGTAAGACACAAGATTATGCCAAACCAAAATAATCATCCCAATGGCAGTATCGATTCCAGTCCCTGAGTTTTCAAGTCATTTGGTACTTCCTTTTCCTATACTACATCTATACAACCAACCACTATCAATTCTACCTCTGAATTCCCTCACTTATTTCTTTCCCTCTCCATCTCTCTTCCCTCTAATTTGGCTCAGCACCAAATCCTACCTGGACCTTTTTAAGAAATTTCCACCTTTTAGCCCATCTTACCCACAGCTGCCACAGTGTGCCTCCTTACTCAGAAATCTTCAAAAGCAGGCTTGTCTTGTGAATGAAGTACTAACTTCTCACTGTGATGCTATAGCTCCTCCACCCCTGCCAAAAACATAGCTAACTTCTCATTTTAGCTTTACCTCTTGCTATTTATCTATTTATTTTCTGTGTTCCTGGTTAAACATGACCAATGACACTATTGATACTACTGTTAACAGCAGCAATCACAGCTACTATTACTTATCTCTGGTGTTATCATGACTACATAATACTACTATCTAACTTAATGAGGAACAATTATTGAGTTCTTAATATGTGCCAAGAACTATGCTTAAGCATTTTCACTCAACATGTAGTCACCAATAATCACTGACCACCTGTAACATGTTCAGCAGGTGTCGATGATACAAAGAAACAGAGAGAGAGTTGCCTTCCACACTCATGGAGCTTATAGCTTCACTCCCCTTCTCTATTTCATTCTTGCAACAATCTTCTGGAAGTAGGTATTGTGTAATCAACATCATTTTACAGATGAGGAAACTGAGGCTCAGAGAGTTTTAGTAACCCATCCAGAGACTTACAGAGAAGAAGTCCAACTTTCAGAGATCTCATGTTCCAGACCCTGAAGCTATTCACTTTCCCCTTCTCCACCTTTTCCTTGACCTTTCCCCTCATGCCTGTCCACTGGCCACAGATCCTTGACGGGAGGCATATATTGTTTCTTCTTTGTAGCCCACATGCCACCTACCACAACTGACTAGCATCTTCACAGCTCAATACTTGTCTTGAGGTTAAATGAAATAGAAGTAAAAGCATTAGTGACATCATCCCAGAGAGGCTTAATCTCACTGTCAGGCTCTCTCACAGCTGAGCAACAGCTTCTCCCAGAGTGATCAATGATCAATGTCTCTTTACTGTCTGAAATAGAAGACAATATACCTCACCTGCAGCTTTTTCTTTTTTTTTAAGGTTTTATTTCTTTATTTGAGAGAGAGAGAGTGCATAAGCAGAGTGGGGGACAGAGGGAGAGGGAGAAACAGACAGGAAGCTGAGACCATGATCTGAGCTAAAGGCAGACAACTGACTGAACTCCCCCCAGAAGCCTGTCATCCACAGCTTCTAATACAAGGTTTCATTGGTTCATCTGTTCCTGTGCTTAATAAGCAAGATTAATATTCATTGTAAATTCAATTGTTAAAATGGTGTTACCAAATTCCATGTTCATTCCGCTTTCCAATACACACTACTGCAGTCTGCTAATGTTTCATCATGTTCTGCTACAATGCATTAAGGGCAGGACTGGTGACATTTGTTTGGAATCAGACACCTGTTATCAATTTGGAGTGTGGCGTATATATCCTGCTTCAAAATGTCCAGGGGCCAATGGAGATGAATGAGGCATAGTTAATGTCCTTGCTGCTTTGTACAGTTCCTTTTTACATATAAAACCATGGAGAAATACCCTGATAAATATAGTCTTAACACAATCATCATGGAAAGAATAATCTTTAACACAAATAATAGTGCTTTTGTTCATCTGGCTTCATTCATCACCATCTCTCATAGGACTTAAATGACGTTTCCTTTCATTCTTTCAGATTTGACACCATAGAAATCCTAGTCTCTCTAGTCAAGAGATGAGGGTGAGTTCTAATAGTATCAAATAACAAGCAAAAGTCCATGATAACTGTTGATTATTCCAACAATGCATATATTGAGGGCAGAATGTGGATCAACCATTCGAGAACTTGTATTGAGTGTCTACTGTCCAGGAAAAATCTTCTGTACTGGGGATATCAAAATGAATAAGAAAGATTGCCTTCCCTCAGGGAAACTGCAGTCAAGAGGGGAAGCCAGAGCACCAGGCTCCAATATGCTGTTATAACTCTTTTGATAAGATGAAGCCAAAAACTGTGGAGGCACCCAAAGGGGGCACTTTTGTTTGGAAACTCAAGAGAACTTTGCAGAACAATTGGCAGCGAGGCTGCAGAAGTGGGGAACTCCTATATAATAAACCAAAGATAAAAAAATAACATTTGATGAAAAATAAGAACCAGAGATAAATGATAGTATATGGAGAAGGTGAATGGAGACTAAGAAAAAAAAATGTATATTCTTAAACTTCAGAATTAGGGGAACCTGGGTGGCTCAGTTGGTTAAGTGTCTGCCTTTGGCCCAGGTCATGATCCTGGGGTCCTGGGATCAAACCATGTCTTGCTCAGCGGGGAGCCTGCTTCTCCCTCTGCCTTTCCCCCACCCCCAATCCCACATCCATGTTTGCTTTCTTTCTCGCTCTCAAATAAATAAGCAAATAAAATCTTTTTTAAGAGAATCTAGAATTATTGGTCCCCATCGCAATTTAATATATCACTCTTGAACTCAGAGATGCCAAACCAAACTGTTATTCATTCAAACTGCCTAAAGTAATTTTCATTACAGCAGATTAAATTTGACCACACACTCATTGACACTCCTATGAAGAAGTGTAGCATATACCCCATCTCCTTGAGTCTCACCAGGCTCTGTGACTGCTTTGGCCAGTAAAATACAATGGAAAGTGACGTGTGACAACTTAGATACTGGCAGCTTCCACTTTCTGTCTCTTGAAATTCTTACTTTTGGGCTCTAGTGCTCTTATTTCAAGGAAGCCCAAGAGATTCCAAGACCTCAGCCAGGAGCCCCAGCTGAGCTTCCATCTGATAGCCAGAACTTGTTTCCCAGCCATGAGTGAGAGCCATTTTCGAAATGGATCCTCCATCCACAGCCAAGCCACCCCAGCTGACACTGCATGGAGTGAAAATAAGCCATACCTTTCAAACCTGCCCAAATTGCATATTAGTGATTTAAGCCACTAAATTTGGAGACGATTTGTTACACAGGAATATATAGGTGAAACTAGCACCTAGTTTAAAAAATTAGCACCTCGGGTGCCTGGGTGGCTCAGTTGGTTAGACATCTGCCTTAGCTCAGGTCATGATCCTGGGGTCCTCAGATCAAGTCCTGTGTTGGGCTCTCTGCTCATTTGGGAGTCTGTTTCTTCCTCTCTCTCTGCCTGCCATTCCCATTGCTTGTGCTCTCTCTCTCTTTCTCTGTCAAAAGAATAAATAAAATCTTAAAAAAAAAAGAAAGAAAGAAAGAAAGAAACTCATGCCTCACTTTCAATGTAAAGATTGTGTTGATGAGCCCATAGAGATATTAGAACTAGTGCAATTTGTGGTGTAGACCTCCCTCTATCCTGTTGGGTCACATGTTAAATAAAAGTAATTATAAAGGATGATGGGGCTGAGAGGTCTCATATTACACTCTAGTTACAGAAAATATGTTCATATAACAATCATATAAAGGAACTCTGCCAGATGCTGTCATTCAGATTCTCCATTGTGATAAACCAGACAATAATCCCAGCTGAAATGAACACATGTTCTCAATTAGAAGCTATTGATAATAATTGGGAACACAGTACATGCCAAGCATAATTTCTACTAATTGCTGTTGAGAGTCTAAAAGATCATAGTGAGAATGAGAGACAGTCAAGAATAATTTTTTTAAAAAGCCATCTTCTGTATATTGGGTCTTGCAAACCCAATCGCAATGAGGATTAATGAGATGGTGTTTATAATAAAGTTCTTGAACCCAGCAGAACAAAAATTAGAAGTCAATAGAAAATATTGTCAGTATCAACTGATAGTTCTGAAAGCTATTTTTAAGGAAAAAAATCAATATAAAAATTTAATAAGTCAAGAAACACATATTGTTAATAATTTGGTTTGTTTCTGTGGCAGCCATCCTCCTAGTCAACCAGGCTTGAAATCTGCGTCTCACTTTTAAATACAATTGCAAAAAAAAAAAAAAATTAGATTCTGTCTCCACATGATTTTTGCCTCTGTTCTCTTCTGTCCTTTTCCACTGCCACTTACCTACTTCGGTATCTTAACACCTATCCTATTATAAGCACTCTTAATTGGTCTCCCTGAATCCATTTTCTCTCCTTTCCAGCTCAACTTAGACAGCTTCCAGATTCATTTTTGTTTATGTTACTCCCCTGCTTAAAAATCGTCAATTGTTTCCTTATTGTCTTAGAATAAAGTCAAACTCAGAAGAGGGTATCCTGGCTTCTAGACACCACATATTCCAGGAAAGCCTCTCCTCCTTCTGAATCAATAAGGGAAGAGAAGGTGTTCTTTCTTCGCAGATATTGCTGGCCTACTGTGCCAGGAATTATTTCTGTGCATTCATTCTGTCAACATTTCAGCTGTTGAAATTTCAGCATTTCACATTACAAAATCCATAATTAACTGGGTAACCTTGTGTAAGAATTAAAATTTATCACAACTATGTACTAGAAACATTATGCATGTAATTACACTAAATCCTTCCAATATCATAAGTTACTACTGTTCCTTTAATATAGATGAGTAAACTGAGGCTCAGGGAGGTTGAACTACTTCTCTGACAACAAGGGATAGAATTAGGATTCGATCCCAAGTCTGCCTGATGTCTAAATTGCTTTGAGGTGAATAAAATTTAAAGACATTCTATAGGAAAACTGTTGATCCTGAAACAAATTTAATATCTGATGACTGCTCATGGACCTCATTTCCCAGCAAACACATTTTCAACCCAGATTCACTACTGATACATGCAAAGAGGCAATTGCCAAGTTTCTTCATTAAAATATTCCATCAAAGGTATTTTTGGTCTTGTGAAATTTGCATTTTATTTCAATAAAATGTATTTTTTATGTTAAGAAGAAAAACAAAAGCTCGCTTCAAACATTTCTGTTGAATTTACCATATTTTTTTAAGTTTCAAAAGAAGCCCATTTACAAGGATGGGCCCACAGTCTCGCCAGCAACAGAGAAATCACAGATGAGACCACAGAGGGTCTCTTCAAAGCACAGGAACTTGACCTCCTGAGGCTCACATTCTGTTGCTAGGGTTTTGCATGGGTCCTGCCTACCCCTAGGTGTTCCTCCTCTATATCCATCTCCTCCTCTTCTTGCTCCTTTCAGCTCTCCTATCATCTAAGGAAAGCGGGTTGCATTGTCGCCTGATTTTTAATCCCCCTTCCTCTCCTCATTTTTTTTTTTTTAATTTTCAGAGGCTTTTTTTTTTTTTTTTTAATAATTTCTCTTCAAATTCTCACTCAGGGGCTCAATGCCATTGTGCAGAAAGGCAGAACTCCCTTCTGGAATGAGGGCAAGCCGCCTACCCTTTCCACAGGTCTCCACTGACGGCAGCTTGGCCAACAAGAATCTTTTTTTTTTTTTTTAAAGATTTTTTATTTATTTATTTGACAGAGAGAGATCACAAGCAGGCAGAGAGGCAGGCAGAGAGAGAGGAGGAAGCAGGCTCCCCGCTGAGCAGAGAGCCCGACGCGGGGCTCGATCCCAGGACCCTGAGATCATGACCTGAGCCGAAGGCAGTGGCTTAACCCACTGAGCCACCCAGGCGCCCCATTGGCCAACAAGTATCTTATATGAGAATTTCTTTTACACATCTCCTTTTTTTTCTACTTAGGGTAGAAATTCTCACCAATCAGTATCATATTCTTTCTTTCTTGTACTCAAAGTATAACAACTCAAAAAACTTGTTTACCATAAGCCAATGGGGATTATATCTTCAATAATAAACATGTCAGGGTATTTGTGCATGGAGTAAAGGTTTTATGTATTATCTTCTAGAATAACAAAACACACATACTTACTGGTGTGATGCTTCTTTGCACACTTATCTTAGATTTTGTCTTATCCTATTTTCTGAAAACAAGGAGGAGGGCACTGTGTTTTATTATCCTGGGATGAAATTTTTAAAATAACAAAATCCAATGTTGTATTTTTTAAAATTTTATTTAATTTTACTTTTTATCTTTATTTATTTTTATGGGTTATTTTATTTATACATATTTTTAATTAACATATAATGTATTTTTATTTTCAGAGGTAGAGGTCAGTGATTCATCAGTCATCTATAACACCCAGTGCTCATTACATCACATGCCCTCCTTAATGCCCATCACCCAGTTACCCCATTCCCCCACTCCCCTCCCCCATAGCAAACTTCAGTTTGTTTCCTATGATGAAGAGTCTTGGGACTCTTCACCCTGTGCCTCTGTGCTCCCCGTGATTGTGCATGCACATTCTCTCTCTATCTGATAAATAAAGTCTTTAAAAAAAAGTTTCTTATGGTTTGTCTCCCTCTCTGATTTTGTCTTATTTTATTTTTCCTTTTCTTCCCTTATGCTCCTTTGTTTTATGTCTTAAATTCCACCTGAGTGAAGTCATATGATAATTGTCTTTTTCTGACTGACTTATTTTGATTAGCATCATACCCTCTAGTTCCATCCATATCATTGCAAATGGCAAGATTTCATTTTTTCATGGCTAATATTCCAGTGTGTGTGTGTAACACATCTTCTTTATCCACTCATCTGTTGATGGATTTGGGCTCTTTCCCTAATTTGACTATTGAAAGTCTGATATTATTCTAGCACATTCTCTACTATACTGGGACCCAAGAACAAAGTCTGACCTCTACAACCACTGCAGAGAGTATTAGAGTTAACATTTTTAAGGAATTTTGTGTATGTGAGACACTGTTCTAAGGACTTTACAAAAATTAACTCGAATCTTCAGAATAGTTCTGTAAGGTAAGTGCTCTTATGCCTGCTTTGTGGAGGAAGAAACGGAGGGGAAATTAAGCACCTAGTACACTCCAGAGCCAGGATTCAAACTTGGGTGCTTTGGCCCCAAAGTCCACACTTTCAAATAGTGATTTCTAAATTTGCCTTAAACACTCTCATACAATCATGCACACAGACTCACATTCACACATCAAAAAGAAGGCATTCTGAAGCATGAAAAGTTTGACTCAAGTTTTTAAGCTAAACAGCACATCATTTTGATTGAGTCTCCTGCCTTTGAGAGCAAGTTAGTACTTAAGAACCATGGCCACTAAATGCTATGAGGTATTTCTATCCTTAGTGCAGTAAGAAGAGAAAAATGCAAATTAAACCTGGGAAGGTGTATATCCCCGCACATGTTTCCCAAAAGTTAATATTTTACTACTTGTGCTGTATTCTCTCTGTCTTATTCTATCAGAGTAAGTAGCAGACAGAACACTTCTTTATCCCTATTTTCATGCGTCTTTCCTAAAAACAAGATCCTCAATTACACAACCACAGTACAATTACCAAAATGAAGGCATTAACATGATCACAATATTGGGACCTAGCATACAGAGACCTTATTTAGACATCCCCAAGTACCATCATAATGTCTTTAAAAGCAAAAGAAAATCCAAGATCATGTATTTCATTCAACTGTCAGGTCTCTTTCATGCCCTTTAATCTGGAATATTTTACAAGAGTTGCATTTTCATTTTATGCCATGGACATTTATATAGAGTATACACCAGGTGTTCTGTAGGGTTTTTCTGATGTTTTTGCAGGATCGAATTTGAGATCTATGTTTTGGTGTCATATACATGTGATTCTCATTTTATTTAATTTTTCAGAGGAGGAAACAGAAGCACAATCACACAGCCTGTCAGTGGCAAACCATGCCTTGGGCATCAGCCCAAGTCCAGGGTCTTCATTTCTCACACTTACCTTCTCACTTGGGAAGTACATTAGAATTAATGTGTAATTATTGTGATATTATCAAATACTATTATGTGCCATGATGTTTCTTTGTGGCCTTCACATTTGACATGTTATCTACTCTCAAGACATTGTTATGAGAAAGGTGTCATCCAGTATATTTTACAGCAAAAAAGACTAAGATTTAGAGCAATTATATAACATACCCAAGGTTGGACAGCTATTTTTCTGAATCTTCAGGGCACTGGTTCTTTACATGGACTAGAGATTAGAATCATCCAAAGAGCTTTATAAGGCCCTCTTACAAGCAGGCCCCAACAAGGCCAATTAAGTAAAAAATCTCTGGAGATGGGTCCTAGTTCTATGCTCCATTTTTTTTTTTTTTTTTTTTTGGAACTCCTAGGTAAGTATAATATATATGAAGGTTGCAAATCACAGTAATAAAATTTTAAACTTTCCGTTGCTCCTAATAATTAGAGGGACTTCTTAGGAAGTTAGCCAAAGACATAGATTATTACTACAGTCTTCTCTTTCAGGAAATGACTACTCAAGATAGGATCTTAAATCGACACCTTTAGGTCATAGCACTAAAACCCCATTTCAGAACCTTTATATTTGCTTTTTTCTAAACTCAGCCTACAGTCAAACCCCTCCAGATTCCCAGCAACATGACCCCACTCTTCATTCACTCTCAGAATTCCTTGTGCCCAGCTTTATTTCCACTCACAGATGATGACTCTCCGTGAGCCCAGAGACCACATCTCGTCCATCTCAGAATGGCCCAAATCAATTACAACAATACTTCAAACACAGCAGGCACGCAGTAACAAATGTTTTGCTAAGTAACTTCATTTTCAGTTTCCCCTTTGCCCACTCAAAGCTTTGAGGGATTTTATTGTACTTTATCTTGAACTCAGCTGTTCACCCTGAAGGATTAGCATCAAATGCAAGGTTGAAGATGTCGTGTGCTTTCCTTCTGTGTCATTTACGAAACTATGACATGTCTTGCCTGAATGCCTGGGGTGCCCCACTGTCCACAATCCTGTCTCCTAAGATATGTATGTTTATGGCTCATCTTTGTCTTATTTCTAAATTAGCTCTTCCTAAAAACCTTCAAGTGCAAATTTAAAGATCTTTGGTGTATCGCTTTGTAAAAGGCTCATATAATGGGATTGAAAAACTTACAACTGTCAGGATCTTCTTGTCTGCACATTTATTTCCTCTTCCACATCCAGTGGGGGCCCTGAGACTATGGCACCACATGAGCTCCCCAAATCTTGGGAGGACGTTGACTCCACTTAGGCCACGGGGCTTCGAGTGCCAAAGAAGCAGGCTAAGCAGTGGCCTAGGTGCCCAGCTGACACCTGAGTCAAGGGTGATGCGTTTAGTGTGGGGTCAGTCACAAATAATTGATGTTCCTGCACTTGTTGCTACAGTCATCTGTTCTCACGTACCTCTCTACACCACACCATCTCCATCCACCTCTCCACATCACAGCCAACAGATTTCCTTTTCCAGTGAGCTCTGAAGTCAATGTGTCAGGAAGGAGTCCTGTGTTAAACCCGCTTGTTTATGTAAAGCCCATGTGATGTACCTTCCCATCCCCTTGGATGATTGAAAGCCCCTATTATCACTAACAGACTAAGCTGGTGTTTTTTGAAAGGTAATAAACTTCATTCCATTGACATAAAGCCTGGAGGAGAAGGTCCTGGGAGATAAAGATCCCAGTTTCTGTTTCTGTGGCTGCGGCCTGGCCTTAAGGATCAGGGTCGGGGGAGGAGCTGCTGAACTACTTAATGGTTGCATCAGGCTGGGCCTGGAGCAGCCCCAGCGCCTGCCTCCAGCTTCTAATGAACAGAGCTGTGGGCCGGCATGGCTGATTCATCGGGCTCCGGCCTCATTAGAATGTCAGGCAAGGCTCAGCTGCCTCAAATCCCTTGCGCAAGTAGGCAGGCTGAAATTATAAATAAATACAACGGCAAAAGGTTAGTGTACATAAACTAACTCTTTTCTTTTCTCTGAATTGATCTGGCTTTACTCTTTCTAGTATATGTGTCTTTTAGTATCCAGTTCACTCTACAAGAAATGTAACTTAATTAAGTTATAACTGGACTTAATTTTCTATGTCAAGCCCATGTTCTTTCAAGATCCCTCACTAAGCTTTTCATCTGGATTGGCATCGAGAAGATGAGATGCCTACAATACCAAGACCTGGGGAGAAGGCTCTGCTTAGCAGGTGTGGTCCTTTCGACTCACTGCTAACCTCCGACGGGCCCTTTTTTTCTTGTCTAGTCCTCAGGTGCCAACCGAGACAGGTTCCTGTTGCAGTAGCAGGGCCCTTTATGCCAATACCCTGTCCTGAGAATGTCTGGCTTTGTAAATATCCTACTGCTTCCAATCACCCATGTGCAAGGACCCTCCAAGGCTGGCCCTGGGTCATCTGCCTACCCATCTCACGCTCCGGGATCTCTCAGCCCACTCTAAATAGTTTGGATTAGAGATTAAATAATAGAATCTGATTCTGGCTATTCAAAAAAAAAAAAAAAAAAAGGAGTGTACTGGAAGTTTAACAGGTGGCTCACAGAATTCATGGAAACGTAAAGATTTACGTGCCCAAACCAGCAAAGACAAGGCAGCAGGAATCACGAGGATGGACACCGGAATGACTAAAACCAGCGCATATGCTCGTGTATAGCTGCAGAGCGGGTCTCTTAACTCTTTTATCTTCTGTAAAGGATGGTAAGGACTGACTGCTCCCAAGGGATGAACACGAAGGAGGCTTTCCCCCTGATCAGAAGAGGGTTTAGATGCTGAAGATGGTAAATGTCTATTCTCCATATCATGTTAAGGATGAGGTAGCCCCGGGGCTCAAAAGATACCGCTTGGGTGTTAAGCACTGGGCCCTGGGCTGTCGGACAATAAACTGGAGGGTAGAAGAAATATCCTCATGTTGAGCTTGGGCCAATAGCCCTGAGAGAGCAGTGAAGACCCTACTTAAGCCGTTGTGTGAAGAGAGGAGAGTCGTTATTGGCATAACCGAGAACAGTGTGGATACGACTCAGAGAACTGGCGGCCATAGAGATGCCTATAAAATGAGACATGGATAAGAATGCAGACATGTTCTCATATGCCAGCAATGAAAAGGGACAATGGTCAGAGGTCTCCTCTCCCCCTGCATGTGAGCACCACTGAAGCCCTAGTCTAGGTACCTAGAAATAAGTACATTAAGTAAGAGAGAGATCCTGCAAGCCTTGAGATGTTTTTGTTGCCTATTGGTATAGGAAATCAAAATAAAATTTGTCTAGTTGGAAGAAAGGAAGGAAGAAAGAAAGAAAGAAAAGGAAAAAAAAGAAAAGAAGGAAGAGAGGGAGGGAGGGAGGGGAGGGAGGAAGAAAGAGAATTGATTTTTTTTTTTTTTTTTTTGCCCACCAGGATTTATGAAGAGAAGGTTATAATTATTTTATATTAACCATTAACTTGTGAGACTTTGAAAGGCAACTGCTAAAAGGAAAAATGAATTCATAAAATGAAAGGCAACTGTTCTGTCTACCTACTGACTAGGAAGAAAAGGGGAATGTAAGCTATGTGATATAATCCCTAGGGGAACTCTGTGGGAAGATAGAACCAAGGAGGGAAAAGTGGATTTTCCCTGTCTAACAGGGAGACCAGTTCTGATCAGGAAAGAGGGTTTGACTGACACCTTTGCAGTGTTAAAATGCAGATGGTACAGGCAAAGCACTTCATCAAACCCAGAGTTGTGAATTAACCTTTACAAAATGAATGGCTTTTTCAGTGCTGAATAAAAGTCCCAGTGAAACAGAAGAGGAAAATGCTGGAACCGTGCTCTAAATCTGAGGAAGATGGTGACCTTTGCATTCTAAATGTTTGCAGCTCTCTTAATATGACATTTGGCATTTTTTAACCTTGCACATGATAAAATAACAAGTTTTTAGAAAAAATGTTGAAGTTAATAAGCTTCCCTCCCCACAAAACTAGATTCCCTCTAGCTGAATAATATAATAAGACTGTATTTTGGCCATTTGACTTCTACCATTGTGCAGATTTTTCACTGGTGAATGGTTCTGGACTATGAAAATTGGCTTATTAAAAGGGCTTTCATTGCTTCATCAAAAAGACCAGAATTTTGTGTTAGGGTAAATTTACCAGCTTTCTGTCATTATTCAAAGCTGAAAGTGAAAGAACATGAAGGCAGTGAGATGTACTAGAAGGATTTGACTTTGGACCAGAACTCCTAGGGTCTAGGGCTGAATGTACTGATTAGGATCAGTGTGACCTTAGCCTCTTCTTCTCCAAAATAAAATCTTAATGCTGGTCAAAATTGTCTCACAGGATTCTCTGTGAGGCTGAATCAGACTGTGCTTGTTTAAATGCTTGCAGCATTAGCCAGATACAAGGAGTTAAACTTAGAATTACTTGAAATTTGTGATTTAATAAAAGAAGCAAAGGTTTAAAGCCCAACTATGCATCTTACTAGCTGTGTGAACTCTCTAAATCCCACTTTACTCATTACAGAATGAGGATAATAATCACTACATCATAGAGCTATTGGTGAATATGAAAAATATAAAGATGAGCCTAGTTCATAAGCATGCATTTACCAAATGAATGCATAAATATTCTAGGGTTGATCACCATAATATTTTTTTTCTGTTGTATTTGAGGTATTTCTTTCAATACATAATTCCATGCTCAGGGTTTGCCTCTGGGGGAGACAAAAGACTCAGGCAAAGTCTCTGAAATATGCATAGCAAGTTAGGCAGAAAGGATAGTTCTGTAGGTACAAGGGTGAGGGGTGACCTTTGTATACTTAGTGATACTTTGTATTTTAGAGGAAGAGCTTACAATGGAAACAAATTTCCTATTTTAAAATACTTGGTCTGGGGAAATAGTGTGTTTTTTTCTTCATCTATTTGCTCATTTAATTCATGTATTCATCCACTCATGCATTCATTATTTATTCAGAAAAGTATTGCAAGCCTTTGTCTTTTATTTTTTTTAAAGATTTTATTTATTTATTTGACACAGAAAGAGAGATCACAAGTAGGCAGAGAGACAGACAGAGAGAGGGGAAAGCAGGTTCCCGCTGAGCAGAGAACCCGATATGGGGCTCGATCCCAGGACCCATGACCTTAGCCGAAGGCAGAGGCTTAACCCACTGAGCCACCCAGGCGCCCTGCCTTTGTCTTTTATATGAAGAATATTCTCCTTACATCTACAAGAAAAATGTGGATATTAAAAAAAAATAGGTTAGCAGCTAGAACAAGCCAGTTAATATACAAAATCAGAAGTTTAAAAAAAAATCTCCAGATAGTTGAGTATGAAGGGGGAAAAAAAAAAAGAAAAAACAAAACCTAAATGAATTAATTCCATAAGGGGACAAACTCTTCCTAGAGGAAAAGAGATTCATGGCTGCTTCCCTTGTTGACAGAGTGACAAGAAGAGGAAGAATTCTAGATAAAAGAGAAACAGAGAAGCCAGGTGGGATTTTAGCAAACTTTTCATGGCTGCATGCAAAATGGCATAAAGGTTAAAATTCCAAAGAGCCCTAGCCACAGATTGGATTTTCATTCATAACCAAACTGAGTGAATGGGGATATTTGCCAAAGGCTTGGGGCAGGGCAAGACAGGAGGGAAGCCCTGTCAGGTGTTCTAGGCCTTCACTAAGCATACTTTAGTGGTATTCTAAAGGCAACAGCAGGAAAGCAAAGTAAAGACAGGTATTACAAAGTGCAGGGAGCTGAAGAGAAAAGAGAGTTACCAGCTGCTTAAAAAGCTGAAATCTGGTCTATAAAGCAGAAAATGATCACTAGAGTCCTGCCACTGCTCAGATCTCAAGTCTTCATGAAGGGATAGTCCTGATTATGCCTTCAAAATATTTGAGAATGTGGCAAATTGCATTCAGTTAGAGCCACAGCAGAGTCTAGACCCAATTGAACTATAGAATAAAATGACCTTACACAATACCTCCTTCCACATACCAGTAACATGCCATGACTTTTCCTGTTCTCCTGGGCTTAAATATTACTTACAACTGTTATAAATAATGCCAGGTATACAATAAAAAAAATTATAAGACACAAATCAGAGCAAGAAAGTGTGAACCATGGTCAAGAGAGGAAAAGGTTAATAGAAGCAGACTCAGAGATTGCCAATATGTTGCAATTGTTAGGATTTCAAAATAACTGTAATAAAAATGTTATAAAATATAGTAGAAAAAGTGAACTGAAGGTAATTTCAGCAGAGAGGGAGCATTAAATAAAAATGTTAAAAATTATATTATAAACATAGAATTCATTTAATAAGCTTAACAACACACTGGTCAAGCAAAGGTAAATTTTAGTAACTTGGTGAAAGAAAACTATCCCAACCAAAACTCACAGAGATAAAAGAGTAAGAACATAGCATGTGAGATATGTAGGACAATATCACGTGGTCAAATATACATTTAATTTGAGTCCCAGAAGTAGATGAGAGAGAAAATGGGACAAAACAATTTTGAAGAAATAATGGCAAAGAATTTCCCCATACTGATAAAGGACATAAACCCACAGATCCAAGAAGTTCAGTGAACCTCAAGTAACACAAATAAAAGGAAACCACACCTTTGCAAACCATAGTTAAAATGAGGAAAATTAAAGATAAAGAAAATATTTTCAAAGTAGTCAGAAAAAGAAGAGGTACTATCTTCAAAGGACCAAAAATCATATTTAAACCTGAATTCTCAAAACAGTGAAGGCCTGAAGATAGTGGTGCATCTCTAAAATGCTGAAAGTAAAAAAACAAACAAACAAAAAAAAACACTGGCAACCAATAACTCTTTATCCAATGAAATTATATTTAAAAATTGAGTCAAAATAACATTTTAATTCATACGAATAGATAAGAAATCCATTGCCATAATAGGAAAAAAAAATAAAGAAAGAAAAGCCATAAAGACTACACTGAAGAAATATCCAAAGAAGTTTTTATGGAGAGGAAAAATGACAATAATAGAAAGCCCAAATCTATAGGAAGAAATACAGAGCACTGGAAATGGTAGATATGAGGAAAACCATGAAAAAAATGTTTAAAAATTATTAAATAAGAATTATTAAAATATCTTTAAACTTTATATATATATACTACACAAAGATAGATAAATAGATAGATAGATATACAGATATATATTTTTAAGAGATATTTACTTTGAAGATATTATTAACAGTTTAAAACAAAACAAAGTATCTTGAATTGTGTAGTATATGCAGAAGCAAATTACAAAACAAAATAAAAAGCACAAAGGGCAGGAGAGTGAAAATGGTATCAAACGATTGTAAGATTCGACATTGTTTATGAAATAGTAGAACATTTGTAGACCATGAAAAGCTAATGTTATACACTCTAATCTCTAGAGCAAGCAGTAACACACATAGTTGTATCTAGAAGTTCAATAAAAGAGGTAAAATAGACTACTAGAAAATATTTGATTGACCCAAAGAAGGCAGGAAAGATGGAATCAAAGAACAAAGAACAGTTGGAACAAATAGAAATCAAATATATCAATTATATCAATTATTACATTAAATGTGAATGGATTAAACTGTGAAGAATTATGCAAATGTAAACTCAGTAATGATGAAAAGAGTAGCTAATATTTAACCAACTGAGCCACCCAGGTGTCCCGAGAGTAGCTAATATTTATAAAATGTTTATCACAGCCAAAAAGTCTGCTAACCCACTTAACTCCTGTATCTGTTCACCCCTCACAATCACCCTATGGCAGAGGTGTTACTTACACCCACATTTTGTACATATGAAAACTCAGCTGAGGTATATTCATTGTTCACTGTCAGTCACCCTTAGGAGGAAGACCCAGGATTCCAACCCAGGAAGTGCATCTGTGTTGATTATACTGAATATGATGTTGATCATGGATGATGCTGCTGCTGATGATGATAATGGAAAGAGTAATTATTGCCAATTCATCTCTGTAGTGCTTGAAAGACAGTATATACTGGGCTTGGTGATCCTTATTCCAGGGGAAAAAAGAATTTAGCTTGGAAACCTATAATAAAAATGTAAATTGTTAAGTATATATATTTCAGAATGCAGTATAGACCAGTATATATATTCATGGTAACATGAACTTAAATTCAGTCAATCCAGTGGCACTGTCCTCTAACATATAGCTCATATGGGACATTAAAGCTTCATTAGTCTTCATTATACCTATCCAGAATCTGGTGCTTAAAAATATATGCAAATTAGGATATCAACACATATATACTATGAAGCAGCTAATAACAAGTGTGTCGTCTAACTTCTAGATATGAATAACCAAGCCCCTAATGCCTTATACCTTTGTTATAACTGAATAAAATGTTTTGCTAGAGAAATTAGCAACTGGCTCACAGGTCCTTTTGCTTTCCCTCTGCTGGGACACAGACACATCACTGCACATGTAGCAGAGTCACTCGCTTTGGGCTCTGCGCCCTTCCTGGGGTTCTGGCTCCAATCCTGTTGTTAGCCTTCAAGTCACTGCTGAGGCTATAAAACCTACCCCCCTGAGCTCTGCAAGACTTTGGGGTCTGGCCAAACTGTGATCTCAGGAGAAACAGAGCAGACTGGGTATGTAGTTATGTGTGCCAAACAACGCTGTATAGACTAAATGGGAAAGTTCCACATGTGTTATCCAAGAGAGTTGTCAGAAAGAATTATGAGCAAAAGAACATCTGCAGAAGGTAGGCAGGAAGCAGGGGGGTTGGGGTTCAGAAGTCAGCTTCCCTTGAAGAATGGGAGGAAGGGGGTATATTAAGCAGGGTGCCTCAGAGAAACAGAACCAGCAGGATATGTGTGTGTGTGTGTGAGTGTGTGTGTATGAATAGATTTATTCTAAGTACTTAGCTCCACATGAATATGGAGGCTAAGTCCCAGGATCTACAGACAAAAAGCTAGAGATCGAGGGGAGCCCATGGCATAGTTCTAGTAGGCTCAAGACTCAAGAAGAGTTCATGTTTCAGTTCAGTCCAAAATCAGGAAAAGATCAATGTCTAAGCTCAACAATCACATAAGAGGAGCAGCCTTTTACTCAGCCTCTTCTGTTCTATTCAGACCTTGATTAGATGGGCCCGCTCACACTGGGAGAGTGATCTTCTTTACTCAATCTGTCAACAGAAATGTTGATCTCGTCCAGAAACATACTCAGACACACCAAAATCTTTAACCAAATGTCAGCACCTTGTGACCCAGTCAAGCTGACACCTACAATTAACCAGAACAAGAGGGAAATTTTTTTATAGGACTCTTATGCCTTTGCCCTCAAATAAGAAGGAAAGGAATGTTTGAGGTCATCTCTCCTGGATCTACATGGTTGTCTTATTACTTTCATAGGAACTCTTCAATACATAGAAATGAGGATAATTAACACATGGAAATTATGAAGCACACTAACAAAATGAATTTTCCCTCCCCAACTAATAACAGAGCAAGTGTTATCTCACTTCTAGATATGTAGAGCTAAGCCCTTAATGTTATATTATATATCACCTATGTCATATATGAGATATACGACATACATCTTTGGTAATTCTCATAGGAAACTTTGAAAGCCACAAAAAAAATATGGCTGATTTGGATGAGGCTTCAGGCTCAGTCCATTCCAGAAGATATGGAATATTCGTTTAGACATCTTAAAGGCAATTTCAGAGCAGCTTCATGGAAACCAGCACCAGTAGTCATCCTTCAGCAAAGTAACCCCTTGGCTGGGAGGAAAGGTAGAGCACGCTGTGACGCTTTCTGTCACATCAGTGGACAGTTTCCTGGGAAAATCAGGAATTTATAGCTATTTCCTCTACCCAGTGTAGTAGCACAGGACCTGGCAAAGACCAGAGGCTCACAAACTATTTGCTGAGCAGATGAATGAGCTGGATGAATGACTCCTAAGGTGTAAATAGCAAATACTGTATTTTCCTTGCTTTCATCTACACTCACCACCCCAAGCCAAATGTAGAACACTGGGAGCTTGAGAAAGCATCCAGGAATTTGGATAGAATTCCTTTAAGCACTATATATGTATGTGGTGTGTGTGTGTGTGTGTGTGCGTGTGTGTGTACATATGTGTGTGTGTGTGTGTGTGTGTGTGTGTGTGTGTGTGTGTGTATTAAGCATTATATTCAAGACACAAGAGAGGCAAGGTTGGTTTTCTGGCAACAGCACAAATGTCCCCCACATCATATTTGTGATCCACTGAACTACAGTATTTCAAGATTCTCTGATTTCAAAATGCCACTGTGCTTCAGTAATACCTCCTCCTCTTAGCACCAGGATCTTGAGAATCTTTTCCTCACCCCCTCACAAATACTTCTGCAAGTCACAGGGAGAGACTATTCTGGAAAACGCCTTTATCAAATGGTGATAGTAAACTAGGTTGCCCTATTTTTGAACTGCTTTCTTATTTTAGAGTAGCATCTTTCAGATGAGATCTTGAAAACACTCATGAAACACTGACTTGGAATTATTCCTGACATGGGCCAGCAAGTCAAGCATTAGCGCTTTTATCAGTTATCTTTTGCTGTGTAGCAAACCCTCCTGAAATTTAGCTCACTTTGAGCTGGGCTCAGCTGGGCACTTCTGGGCCAAGCTTGACTCTTCTTAACTGGGCTCCCTGATGTGTCTGATGGGGCAGCTGGGGCTGGGTCATTGCCAGTCCCCTGGACGGGACAGGTGGGTTGACAAGTGCTTCTCACCACGTGGGCTCACATTCTGGAGTATTTATTCCAGGCTTTTTCACATGACAGTCACAGGGTTCCAAAAACGGCGAGAAAGCAAACCCCCAGGGACAAGCACTCTGCAAGCCTCGGTGTTGTAGTTACTAGCACCTCATGGTCTAGCTCACAGGCATCACAGGAAGGGTTTACCCAAGGATGAGGCTATGGGAAGGTATGAAAAAAGCAAGGGGGGTAGGTGCCATCACCACAACAATCTGCATTTCAAAATAAGGCAGAAGACATACGGGGATCCAGAAGGGACAGCTTTTGTCACTGTGAAACCTTCTCATCAGAACCAGAAACGTGACTCAGGAGCCCATCCTTCTGGCGTTCAGATACTCCTGCTTCCACACTCCCACCCTGATTCCTGACTCTCTTCTATGGCTTCATCACTGCCTGCTTCCAGAGATTTTCCTCTTCAGGCAGCCCCGCAAGCTCACGGCAGGTATGATAAATGAGCCTGACTTCCGGGACGACGTGACTGTCCAGAAACACAGCCTCGACCAAGCACGATGCAGCAGCTTCCACCCACAATGCAAATGCCGGAACGTGCTCTGGGGTTGGACAGAGGTCACTGCTGCAGAAACAGAATACCATCTGAGACCAGAATTCTAGGCTATAGACAGCTTGGCTTAATTAGAGGAATAAGCAAATAGGTACCCCAGGGTATCTTCTGGATTGTCTCAACAGACGAAAATGTATAAGTGAAAAGGTTGCATGCAATTAAGCAAAATTCACTGTGATCTTGCTGTCTGGTTTTGTTCACTCAAATTATATATAAAGAGTCAAAGAACCATAAAGGAAAGCAGAAACCTTGGTTGCCATTGCAAATCTGATAAGTGTTTTTGATCAAGGAAAGCTTTCTTACCGAACAGGCTCTGGGCTCCGGGTTACCTATGGATTTATTTTTACAGAAAGAAATTAGCTCTCAGTAGTCCTCATTACTCTCTTGCTAGATAAAAAGATGAGCTAATCAATGAAAAGTGCTGGTTTCACATGGTGTATAGTATGGATAAAATAAAACAACACGGACCTTGCCCTTGCTGACACGGAACAGGTCACATTGGTGCCAAGAGAAGAGACAGATAAAATACCAAAAACAACAAAAAAATATTCAACATCAATTAGATACGAGGGCTGTCCTAATTGCTTTACATGTACTATTTCGCCTAAAATAAATGATGAGGTGGTCAGTTACTCTCATCTACATGGCCAAAGGAGAAAATCAGGCCTCCAACAGGATCTGCAAATATACAAGGTTTGAGTCTTGGAAAAGTTTGAGTCTTGGACTCAAACTCAGGCATGGGTTCGACTCTAATCCCCTCACTCCAGTAGACTCGCTCCTTGCAATAATACGTGGTCAGAGAAGGCAAAGCACCTAGTTCAGTAACCCTCACTCGACCACAGATGGAGTGCAGGCCCTGTGCCAGGAAGGGATCCGGGAGTTGGAATGGAGAGCCCATCCTGAAGAACCTCTCAGACTAGTGAGAGGGACAGAGTGTCATGAACGACCATGTTGTCAGTGTAAGCCTCCATCTGCCGTGGGTAGCTACTCACAGGGAAGACTTTAGAGCAGAAACAAAGACTAGCATGGACAAAAGAGTTTGCTTTTCCTTCTGACTTCTATCTTGGCAACTTCCTCCAGCCCTTTCTCTAATACAGATATAATGTTTCTTTCTGAGGAAAGCCCTTGAAATTGTCAACTGTGTTACAAATGTATTAAACCAGACTAGCCCCATACTTCCTGCTACTGTTAAAATCAAGAGAAAGAGGCAAGAGAAACTAACACCAGCTACTGTGACTATTTTAAACATGTCTTCACACTCTAAATTTATTCTAGTTTATAAAGACCTTTAATGACTTCATCACTTGACTCTTTTACTATCTCTGTGGTATTGTCAACATTTTGCAGACAGAAAACAGACCTAGAGAGGTCAAAATTCTCAAGGTGACTGTATTAGGTTGCAAAGGCCGCCATAATAAAATACCATAGACTGGGTGGCTTAACCAACAGAAATTAGTTTTTTCACAGTCGTGGAAGCTGGAAGTCCCAGATCAAGGTGTTAGCGGTTTTGGTTTCTCCTGAGGCCTCTCCCCATGCATTCCTTCTGGGTCCTCACGTGGTCTTTCTTCTGTGCTTGTGCATGTCTGCTGTCTATCTGTGGTCTAATCTTCTTATAAGACAGTAAGCATATTGGATCAAGGTCTACTCTAATGACCCCATTTTAACTTGATTACCTCTTTAAAGACCTTATCTTCAAATATAGTCACATTCTGAGGTACTGAGGTTTAGGGTTTCACCATGTGAATGTAGGGGCAGCACAATTCAGCCCACAGCAGTAACCCAGATATGGGATGTTGGCGCCAGGATGTAAGACATCTCTGATCCCACATGAAGTCACTTATTTAAGTAAAATTCACTTCTCTTCTTTCCCTGAGATGTTTTCCTTGAATCTTGTTTATCTCATATTGAAGCTTATCTAAAAAGACTTAAGACCATCCTTTTTTCCTGTCTCTATATAAAAATATACCCATTTCATGGCACAGTTGAAATGCTACTTTTTTTTCCTTTTCTTCTGTTATTGAAGACTCCTGATTCCATAGTTGGAAATACATATTTCCTCATAGGAATGCCCATTCACATTTCAATTCTCTTGCAAGTCTTTCAACTTTCTATTTTGTAAAATAATGTAAAATAAATGTGTGTTTCCATCTCTCTTGCTCTAAACTTATGAACTCTCAACTATATCTTGCTATGGTTTTTTGGGTGTGCTTTTGCATGAGACATAGTCCTAGGTGCTGTAATGAATAAGACAGTTAAGATCCTTCCTTTCCGGAACCTTTGCCCTGGTTTGCAAGCAAATGATACACAAATAAGTAACGAAGTAAACTAGACTATTTTAAATAATGGCAACTCATAAGAAGAAAATAAAACAGAGGAAAGGAAGGAAGAATGACTGCTGCTGTGGGTGGGGGTCCAGTTCCACTGACCAGGGAAGAGCTCTTGGGAGAAATGTTGTAAGCTGAGTCTTAAATGATGAGATGTCAGCCACGTGAAGACTGAGAAGAGTGTTCCAGGCAAAGAAGCAGCAAGTATGAATAGTCCAAAGTGGGAAAAAGCTTAGTGTATCTAAGGACAGAAATCATGTGAGTGCTACAGAGCGAGTGAGGTCAGAGATAAAATTTAGCCCGCATCAGACACCGTGGTCCTGCTGGGCCACAGCAAGGATGCTGAACACTGTTCTGAATGTAATAAGAAGCACCTCTTGGATGGATAGAGGTTGCATGAATGTCTTCCAATATTAATTAAATTAAGCTTGCCCAGGATTTAATTGTTCTGGTAACCTGAGTGAATGAGTCTATAGGAAATAAAAGAATCATGGTCATTAGCTCCCTGTGGCCTATGTTTCAGTCACAGACTTTAGATTTTTACCCACTTGTCAGGATCTAGATCAAATAATTCTCTGTGTCTTCTGCAAGGATTCTTATTTTTTATTAGTGTTAAGTAATTTAACATCATTACATTGTTTATTAATTAGCTGGAGATTTTAAGATAGCAATGGTCTTATGATAGTAATCCTCTTAAGATAGGAATAAAATATCTCCTAAATACCCAACAGCAGCTATTAGGTTTCCTCTCTAGTACAAGATACAAGCAAATGACTTCATGCAAAACTTTTCATAACTGGAATAGCTGCTGTGATTATCCATCTTAGAACTGAAATATCTTTGGTACTTGATGTGACCTTCATTTCAGGCTGGGCTGAAATTCTGTTTGGGGGGGATGTGGATGCACAAGTACTATTCTGAGGAATAAATAGCAGCATCTTTTCTATTCTCTTAAATTCAAGATAAAATATAGTGTGCAGCAGGTGTAGAGCTCTCTTCACAGTACAAGTAAAGCTACAGAAAAATCATTTCCACATTAGAATTGAAATGATTCATCATTTTTCTCTTCCATGAATCTCATAGAAATATTTTGCCCTGAATATCTTCTCTAAGCAAAGTTGCAAGGTTTGTAACGACTAAGAGTCTTGAAAAAGAAGCACATTTGTCCTGAAAATTAGAAACATATCTTCATCCATTCACATTCCCGGAAAGAAGTAAATTCGCACCTTATCTCTGCTTTATTGTCCTTAGCACAGAAGTCTTTTATTTTTCTTTTTAACCCAGAAAATAAAATTGAGAGGCAAAAGAGGGAGTTTTAAAGGACATTTGGTTTTAGAATTTCATTTGAATTCTTTAAAAACACAGTCAATTAAGTATATTAAATGAAATTGTGCACTCTTTACATTCTTTAATTCAATTACTTCTATTTGCTACTTCTACAAAGTTAATTCTATTTGGGTAGAGCAGAGGGTGATCTTTTGTTATGGGTGGTACTAAAATACCCAAATGAATGGCTCCCCATTGAAGTCTTCAGAGGCTCTCTCAGCAAGTCAAGATTATTTCCCATTAAAGGGAAACAAAAAGGAAATTAAAATATCCCCGAATATCCAATCAGATTGGCAAATAAGGAACATGTGTGAACAATGGCTACAGATGGTGCTGCCTTTGGTGACTGTTTCATACATCTTGCTCTATTTAACAAACCTGGCCACTGCCCTTCTTTTTCTCAACACCTCACCCATGTACAAGCCAACTTATTTGCTGGGACCACCTGGTTTCAAACCGCCCACATCTACCAGTGCCCAGTTATCTACCCCTGTATGAGTTTTTCCAAATGCAACAGTACTTCAGCCTACCGTGAAAGCTGGGTACCATCCAAGTGTGTCAAGGTGAGAACCCGAAAAAGGAAAGGCAAAGATTGCAGCTTTCCAAAGTCTGTTCATTGTGAAAACAGAACCCTGCACCTTATGTGATTTTGGCTCTAGGTCATGATATTCAGCATGTTGTTCAGTCCGCACAAGGATGCATCATCTGATCACACCCACGGAAGGTTAATTGCAATGAGAAGCTACAATTAATTGAAATGATACTGATGTGCAGAAAATACATGGGCTTTGGACAGAACTAGGATGGGATCAAGAATTTACCACCCACCAAAATAAACTTAAAAAAAAAAAAAAAAAGTGGGGTGGGACTCCTGGCTGGCTCACTCAGAAGAGTGCACAACTCTTGATTTCAGTCAGGGTGGTGAGTTTGAGCCCCACGTTGTGTGTGGAGATTACTAAATAAATAAATCCACTTAAAAAAAAAGAGAGAGAGAGAGAATCTACCACTCACCAGATGGATATGCTTGAGTCTCAATGACTTTATCTGTAAATAATGACAGTACATACAAATTCACTAGGGTACCATAAAGATTAGATCAAAATAAGTGTGTTAAAGTCCTGATATAGCATGACAATTCTCCCTTTTTTTTTTGCTCTCATAATTTTGCTCTTGGACATGCCCAGAAAAAAAAGTTCTCTTCACCTAACTTCCAGAAAGACATATCAAAGCTACGAAAGGCCCAGAGAAAAGCAGTTAAAGGAAAGAGGTATTGCCTAATAGTGTCAAAATAAGAACTTTAGGGCTTCCCCCCACACACTTTTATTTAAACTCAAATTAATTAACATAGAGTGTATTATGAGTTTCAGGGGTAGAATTTAGGGATTCATCAGTTGTCTATAACACCCAGTGCTCATTCCATCAAATGACCCTCTTTTGTTTTTTCTTAAAGATTTTATTTATTTTTTGACAGAAGGAGAAAGTGAGAGAGGGAACACAAGCAGGGGGAGCTGGAGAGGGAGAAGTAGGCTCCCTGCTGAGCAGGGAGACCAATGTGTGACTAGATCCCAGGATGCTGGCAACCAAAGGCAGACACTTAATGACTGAGCCACCCAGGCACCCCTCAAGTGACCCTCCTTAATGCCCATCACCCAGTTACCCCACCCACCTCCCTCCAGCAACCGTCAGTTTGTTTCCTAGAGTTAAGAGTCTTCTATGTTTCTTCTCCCTCTCTGTTCCCATCCTATTTTATTTTTCCTTCCTTAGGGCTTTTCTTACATTAAAGATTGAGTCTGGTATGGCATATAATATGGATTCCATAGTACGCTATCAGAAAAGCAGAATTTGGCAGTATTTTTTAAAACTGTGAGGAGACCAGCAGAGATAAAACAAAGAAACATAAATAAATTTGGGAAATGTGAAAATAAATTGATGGCTGTTGAATCCATAATAGTTATTGAAAGTAGTTATTGGAGTTTCACAAAGGTGAAATTGTTATTGTCATGCAGATATAAAATGAACATGAGTCAAATATTTTATTGAGCTTATTAAGGAGGGAAACAACAAGATACAACACCAATTCCAAAGAGCACTGAGGAAGCTAGAATTGCCAGGATATGGTCAGTGCTGGGTGTGACAGAAAACTGAAATTATCTGCAACTCTGTTGGACAAAAGTCTACCAGTTGACCCTGTCTCTAAGAGTTATAAAATAATAGCCATGCCCAAAAAGAACATCCAGTAATTTCTTTAGTCAATATCTAAGCTTCAGGTAATTTTTCTTAGACACCATAAAGTAAGATCATCAGGGATGTCTCACTTATCCCTTCAAGCCGACGTTATGAAGAATAACCATCTCTTCCCACAAAACACCTCTTGGAGCCACTTTTATTCAGTGGGACTAGTCGCTATTCTAGGCCCAAATGGCTACTGCTGTGATTTTAAGTGTGAACTCACTTACTAGTCCAAAAGCTGAAGGAAGGCGTCTGATGTGGGTTACTTTGATTAAGTTGCCTCTCTTGCCTGGAAAAGTCTTTTGCCATTTTAACAATAGTAACTTGACAAGAGTAGGGTGCCATTTAAAATTTACAAGTCAATCTCCTGAACTTCATCAATGTAATTCATCTGGAAGAAAGTACCAAAGGAAAGGTAGGATGTTGAATTAAAATAATTATCTTATTATATTTTAACACAAACTGAAAAAGAAAAAAAATGACAGGAGGAAGTAAATAAAGAAGAAAAGACAAAAGCTGGGATTAAAAGTTTTGAAAAGCTACAAGAAATATGCTTTCAAAAATTTCTTTCACTCTATACAGGTCTAATAGCTTAAAAAACTGGGATTCACTACTGCTCTGGTGATAATAAATTTTATTTATGTATAAAATAAAAAATAAGCAGACCTATAATTTAAATTGTGTGGAGACGCATAAAAAATGTTAGTGCTCACTGGGACTTTCAAGAAAAGGAAGACTGACAGGTAATAAAACTATATCTTAATCTGTGGCGGTTTTAAAATCATTTCTGTGTTACATAAAATAGGCTAATTCAAAGTGGTTACTTTATTGGGATCACACAGAATTCCTGGAAAAATTAATTTACAGGGGAGAGAAGCAGGATTTCTTTTCCTCAGATAAATAACTTCAATTGACACTTGTCTTTTTTATTTAAAGAAGTTATAGAAATGGCTATAAATTGAAGACTTTCACCTGATTAAAGCCTCTCCATCTTTGTCACCCTGTGCCAGCCGGTGGCCCGGGTGCTTGACAGAATTCAGAAGGAGGGAGAACAGCATATGGCAGAATGAGTCTTGAGCCCCAGAGAACTCTGCCTGCATTCCCGCTCCATCTGTGCATTGTGTGGTACGTCTCCCTGTAGCACAGAGATGCTGAGCTAAGGACGGCAGAAATGTATGATGGCAAAATGCAGAAACAGCTTTTGTGTCATGCTAAGCATTCACAAAACACTTCCGTTCCACAGCACACATCTTCAACTGAGAGAGATGAGTAGTGTAAGTTTATCTGAGGGCACTCAGAGTGATTCTTCGAGTTCAATGCACAAAGAAAGCATCCTGGAGGAAGGCGATGTGAAATGATGGCTGGAATACGTCAATGTTTGGCTATGGGACCTGGGGAAAGACACATTGTGCAAATCATGGGCCTCCTGGGAAACAGCAGGAACACATTGGAGCAGCCAGGGGCGTCCTGAGAGGGCTCAGGGCAAGCAAACCGTTGTAGTATTTCTCCTGCGCACCTCACCCCAAACAATTTTGCTGACAGAGGCTCAAAGAAAGAAAAATGGAGCCAGTGATTTGCGTTTTATTATGCTAAGTGTGCTGTGGGGGCACTTTTTACCAGTCAGTAGCCATTGTTTCTCCAAAATGCAGGGAAACACCGGAAAACATTACATCCTTGTGTTTTACTCTCTCTGTTTCTATCCCCTTTCCTCAAGCCATGTTGAGGGCTCTGATTGCTGAACCCCAGGCCAACGCCCTGCTCCTGGGCTCCCAGCAAAAAATGAGCACGGCGTGGGGGCGGGGTGTGTAGAGAGCAGAGGGACAAAAGGCTGAGCCTGGGGACAGACCACCCTGCTGTCAGAGCTGTTGCTCTCCCTCTTCCTCTCCTCCCCTTTTGGGGGCGTGCACGCGTGAGCACACGTGTGCACACACGCACAAACACACACGCTCCACTGAGAAGCATTCTTCAGTAACTGACTCAGGACAGCTTAGCGCTGGCTCCTATCAGGATCTACCCCCGAAGCTGAGAGGTATGATTAAATTCCAAACTGGCCAAGAATTCTTGCTTGGTTTCCAAGCTGCAAGTTCTGAATTTACTCGTTCCTACCATTCCTCTGACTTATTACGTTGGGACTTTCAGTGAATGAGGCTACACAGCGAACAATCAATGGACAAGCTTCAGACCGCATAGTAGAGGCCGCCCCAGCCCTGAGCTTTCATGAGTTCGTACAATCCCCAGACAGTGTGGAGGATGCTGATTAACCCCATTAATTAATTAAGTGGAGGTCTGTTAAAATTTCTACCGTATCATCATTTTTAGTTTTCTGATATTTAAACACTTCTAGAAAATAACAAGGACAAGCTGCATAAAATGTTGAAATACTGTATTTAAAATTTCTTATAAAACTAAACTAAACTAAAATTTCTTGTAAAACTTTTATACAGGGGCCCCTGGTGGCTCAGGAGGTTAATCATCTGCCTTCAGCTTGGGTCATAATCCCAGGGTCCTGGGATCGAGTTCTGCCTCAGGTTCCCTGGTCAGCAGGGAGTCTGTTTCTCCTTCTCCCTCTGCCACTCCCCCGGTACTTCTCTCTCTCACACACTCTCTCTCTCAGATAAATAATAGAAAAAAACTCCTATACAAACACTGATAAAATCACACAGAAGGCCACAGAATAACATGAAGTATTTGTTAATTGATTCACAAAGGACAGACTCTGATATAAAGAAACACCAGAAGTGGGCATGGGAAAGGCAACTTATGAGGGTCAAAGTATCTTTAGTTAGTATCTTCACCATCACCGGCATCACAGAAATAATAACAACAACTAATATTTACTGAGTTCTTCCTAGGTGTCACAACCATTATCCCAAGAAGCCTTACATACATAATTCCCATCGTGGTTTAGGTGAGACAACCGAGGCAGAGAAAAATGATATAAGTTGCTTAGGGCCCCACAATTGGTAGGGTTTTGGGCTGGCTTGTGAACAAAGGTCAATCTGACTGCAGAGCTCCTGATCTTAAGTAGAACATTATATAGTACATGCTGAAGGCAGCAGTGGGTATCAGTGACCCTGTATTCCCTACTCGAACATGTGTTTCTCTGAGGACTCTTCTCTGCCCCGTACCTGGGCTACAGGAGGTAACTCAATTGTGGCTGAAGAAGGATGCAAAGGAAGCAGGAAAAGAGGCAAAAAGCTTTCTGATTCATGATACTCACATTTCCATTACCCTTCCTGATCTAGTTCTCTACAGCTGCATTATAAATTACCCCAAAACTTAATGGTGTAAACAACTGAGTTCATGTAGTTATTAATGGTGTGAACAATTATTCCCTCTCATTGTTCTGTGGGAAGATGGGGCTCAGCTGGGCAGTTTTGCTTCATGTCCTTCATGTCCTTTCTATCAGATGGTGGCTGGGGCTGAAACATCTGCAGGTTTGACTGGGCTGAATTGTTCCAGAATAATCCAGAAGAGAGAACATTCACAAGTCTGGCAGTTGATTCTGGCTGTTGCTGCAAATTTACCTATCCATAGAGCACCTACTTGTGCTTCTCCCTGTGGCCAAGTACTTCCTTACAGAAAGTTGGCTTCTGCACCATCAGTCTTCCCTCATTGTAGTACAAAGCTCTAAGAAGGCAAGTGGGAAGATGTTGGTGGTCTAGATGCTAGACTCAGAACTAGCACAGCATCACGTCTCCCATATTTAGTCTAGTCTAATTCTTCTGATGGAGAAGAATTAGAATCCACCTCTCAAAGGGAGATAATAAATAATAACAGAAGGTAACACATATAGCAAATAATCTGCAGCCATCTTTAATCTACCACATCTACCAATGCCTAGCAATCTTCTGGGCCAAGAACCTCAGAAATGCCAAGCTCTATGCAACACGCTTAGGAGTCTTAATGACTTATCCCTCTGAGGACCTAGAAAACCCATTTTAGTGAGCCCTGGCTGTCTGTACCTTGCCTTTATATTTAAAATGCATTTGTCAGAAACCCTCTTCTTTTTACTGCAACTTACATAACTTTACTGTAAAATTTTTAAAATGCACATTAAAAAAAAAAGGAAAAAAAATATCCAGTAAGCACACATTTTGTATCTTGACAAAGGCATTTAGGCTGTAAATTGCCCCAGACTCATATAGCCGACCACCAGGGTATGGGTCCCAGTTCTCCTTTAGGCATTCAAATGCAACCTGCAAATCTGTGTCTGCCAGAGATACCCCCAACCCTCCTAACTTGAAGATCCCTGGCATTTTAACAAGGCACCACTTTCTTTTTCACATGAGAAAAGTACTTCTTTGCAATGCATCAATCCCTCAGATGAAGCATGGCTATTATGTCTATTTTAATTGTCTTTATAAAAACTCAGTCTTTAATGTCCTGGGACATCTTAATGCTCTTTGTCAAGCTAATGTGCAAGATACATATCCATTATTACCTATTTACTGGGGTTATTGTTCTGGCTAAGGTGTAATTTTCCACCAGGCATTTGTTTAGAAATTTGGCAGCACACAGAGAACATTTCCATACTTAAAAAGCATCCAAAATTTAGAATGACATCCAGTGATATTAAGCAAGTGTAGATAATGCTCTCCAACTTCATCAAATATTCATGGTTAATTATAGTCATAATATTTATGTTACTGTGAAAATTAAGGTTGTGAGCTTCTTGTACACAGGCAAAAATACAAGCTTACAGACTATGCTATTGCTTACCCCTTTCATTACTGGAATTTCTCATTGTCATTACATAGAATGGCAAGCATGGTGTTCTTTGGCTTTCTAATTCACATTGCAGATCTGATATCTCCCTTGATAGACCAGACAGAACATGTTGATGGAGCTGAAGACCCATCAGAGCATGTCCCATAAGAGGAGAAGTATGTGATCAGAGGACCACTGGCTACATTTTCTGGAACAAATACCCGAACACATGGACTGACAAGTCTAAGAATACTTTGAGCAGCCACAAGACAGATGATTTGAAATTCAACGTCTTAGAAAATGAGACATATGGTCATCACATCTGAAGGGAAATCAGATCACATGGTACAGATGAAGAAAGGGCTCAAATAATCCACTCTTCTATACTGTCTACCCAACCATTGTTGGGAACGAAATGCAATTGTAAATTTAAAAGACAGGTAGAGGAAAATCTTTCCAAAATGTATATTGAGTTTAAAGCCTGTCTTTAAAGGCTAATCAATGAAATGTAAAGTTCGAAATTTCTGGATAAACATTTTACTTTGTTCCCTCGTGTCCTATTTCCCTTTCCATGCCCCTGGCATGCCAGATTATAGCATTGTAATCTCAGGCTGCCACACCCTTGGGCCCTTTCTTACTGTATTCCTTCTTCCAGGAATACTCATTTAGGTGTGGTCCCTCAGGCAAAGCTCATCTCATCTTTAATACTCAAAATTAGTATTATTCATGGTTTCTTAACCTTCCAGAATCCAGGCAAGCTGAAGCTGACACACATTCTCCCAAGTTCCTCTTACACCATGTTCATCTCTTTACTGATAGATTTGATAGTATATGAACTATTTCAACCTAATTATGGGCTTACATGTATGTCTCCCTCTCAAAATTATAAAAACACTTACTAAATTTGCAGGTGATACAAATTTTGGAGCACTAGTAGATAGAGCAAAGATGACAAAATTAAATTTCAAAAAGATCTCAGCATACTGAAATCATGGACCAAGACATGCATAATGAAATCCACTGGAGTACAATGGATTTCACTGGATTTCAGAATAGCAAATACAGAGTTTTAGTGGAGACCTAGCTGAATAGCAGAATGAAAGAAATCACTTTATTTTTTTGTCCATTGTAAAAATGATATAAACAGGGGTGCCCGGGTGGCTCGGTAGGTTAAGTGTCTGCCTTCAGCTCAGGTCATGATCTCAGGGTCTTGGGATTGAGCCCCGCATTGGGCTCCTTGTTCAGCAGGGAAGCCTGCTTCTCTCTCTCCTCCCTACCTTACTCTCTGTCACTCTCTCTCTCTCTCTTTCAAATAAATAATTAAAATATTTTGAAAAATGATATAAATGTATAAAAGTGATGTGTCACCTTAAAAATAGTGCCAACCTTCAGCTACCTTAATAAATTTACATATACAGATAGAGTCACATTATGGGCATTCATTACTCTGCCAGACCCAACATTCTAGGATGATTTTCTGGCCTAGGGAACCATTCTTGTGAGAAGGTCATTAGCAAAGTTCTATTTTTTTTTTTTAAAGATTTTATTTATTTATTTATTTGACAGAGAGAGATCACAAGTAGACAGAGAGGCAGGCAGAGAGAGAGAGAGAGGGAAGCAGGCTCCCTGCTGAGCAGAGAGCCCGATGCGGGACTCGATCCCAGGACCCTGAGATCATGACCTGAGCTGAAGGCAGCGGCTTAACCCACTGAGCCACCCAGGCGCCCCGCAAAGTTCTATTAATTGACACATCATACACACTACTAGCTGCCTATCAATATTTATTTTCCCTTTCTCCCTTACAATTTTTTCAAAGAGATAATGTGCCCAGCAAAATTACTATGTTTCCTAGCATCCCTTGCAACTATGTGATAGTCATGGTAAATCAGATGTTACCCTCCTGAGAACACCCTGTAAAGGGCACATACTTCACAGCCACATTTCTTCTGCCTTCTGCCTGTTCTTTTCTGAGTTGGAATAGAGAAGCTGTCCTGAAGCCAGAGCCGCCAAGCAATCATCATGTGACAGCGTCAAGAGGGACAGAACCCACATGCTAAGGATGACTAGAGGAGCCTGGGCCTCTGATGGCACTGCCTGTGGAAGGCTGAGAAAAGACATCAATAAGAAACGGACAAGTGTAGTACAGTCAGCAGATCAGGGGACTGAGTGGAAACTAGCTAATTTGCTTTATGTATCTGATATGCTATTATGTAGAAGACATAGACTTTATATCTCCAGAAGGCAGAACTGGGACTCGTGGTAGAAGTGAAGGGAAGGAGATTGAACTCATCAGAGAACATCTTTTCAGAGATATAAAGCCACCTAAAAGAAATAAATGGTTAAAACGCAAAGAAAAAGAACTCAGATTTGTCCTTAGCAGAGGCAGGGGGTGGGGGATGGGAGGAGAATCGTAGGAAGGTAGTCAAAAGGGACAACCTTCCAGTTATACAATCAGTCAGTACTAGGGTTGTGATGATCATGGTGGCTACAATGAACACTGCTGTGTAGGAGAGTTGAAAGTTGTTAAGAGAGTAGATCCTAAGAGGTCAAATCGTGAGGAAAAATGCATTTTTTTTTCTTTTTCTCTTTTGTTACTTATAAGAGATGATAGATGCTAATTAATTGTGGTAACCATTTCACAACATATGTTAGTCAAACCATTATGCTACACAGTAAATTTATACAGTGCTGTGTTCAATTATGTCTCTTTAAAATTGGAAAAAAAAAATGAAGAGGCAAAAAGTGGTTAGAACACCACCTATCAGCATGACAGGATTACACTATCAGACCGCAGTTTGCCCCAGATGGGGACATTTACCAGACCTAAGCTTTCTATTTGTATTTCAAAACTTAGCCATACTTTGACAAACCTCTCTGGAGCACCTGCTCTATCCGTATCATCTGTGAATTTTTAGGAATGTAAGGATTTTTTTTTAAAATGTGTTGAGGATCTTACTGTCTAGTAGCTGAGATATATGCCCAGAAAGATCATTTTAATAAAGCTTTAAATGTTAAGATACAAATTAAGCACTGAGTAAAAAAAGGGGGGGAAGATGTTTCCTTCAAGCTGAATTTTCAAGGTTGAGCTGCAATGGTCTGATTTGGAAAAAAAAAAAAAAAAGAAAAAAGAAAGAGGGGCGCCTGGGTGACTCAGTGGGTTAAAGCCTCTGCATTTGGCTCAGGTCATGATCCCAGGGACCTGGAATCGAGCCCTGCATCGGGCTCTCTGCTCAGCAGGGAGCCTGCTTCCCTTCCTCTCTCTGCCTGCCTCTTTGCCTACCTGTGATCTCTGTCTGTCAGATAAATAAATAAAATCTTAAAAAAAAAAAAAAAGAAAGAAAGAAAGAGGAGGGGAAGAGAATTTCAGGCAGAAGAATGGCATACAGAGGCATCTTGTAGTGAGACCATATATTGCACATGAGAAAACCAGCAGTTTAGAAATACTGAGGCATAAACTGCAGAAACTTATAGCAGAGGAAGCCCAAGAAGGAGGCCAAGGGGGACACAAGGAGATTTGTGTGAAGACCAGTGAAGTTAGATGCTATCCTACAGCCAGTGCTGACTTCCAAACTTTAGAGCAAAATTTTTTAAAAAGTGAAACTGACAAAGATGATTAATTTTGCATTTTGCCAAGTCAGACTTTTTAAAAAGTCATGGGCCATCACGCAATTTTAATATAATTTCCTAATAGAGTATATTTGCACAAAAAGAATAGAAAGAATATCCTCTAAGACCAAAGTACGGGATTTTAAAAGGAGTAACTTTAGCTTCGTACCGAGCTCATTTGCACTTTCCGAATTGTCTTCATTTTACCGAGGAAAATTTCATCGAGGGGCACCAAAATTTAGTAGCAGGAAACAACAGCAACTATTTCTTATTTCTTAGGGTTTCTAAGAGTCAGGAATTTAATGGTTCAGCCATGCAGACTTGACGCAGGTCCCTCATGAAGCTGCAGATGGGAAGTGGCCAGGACCCGGGTTTCCTCCAAACGCTTCTTCACACGTACATCTCTCACCTGGAATGCTGCGGCGGGCTGAGTGATGGCCCCCAAAGATATAGAGGTCCTAGTCCCTGGAACCTGCGGATGTCCCCTCTAAAGCAAAAGAGTCTTTATGGTTGTGACTAAGTTTCTCAAAAAAGGGAGATTATCCTGGCTTATCCTAGAGGACTCTAATTGCAAATACAAGTGTCTTTATAAAACGAAGGTACAGGGAAACGTGGCCTAGAGGAAAGCAACGTGATACCTTGCTGCTGGGTTTGAATAGACAGAGTTAGGGGGCACGTACCGAAGACTGCAGTTCTAGAAGCTAGAAAAGGCACGGACATGTACTCTTCCCCACAGTCTCCGGAGGAAGGACAGCCCTAAAACTTTGATTTTGGCCCTGTGACCAATTTCAGACTTCTGGCCTTCAGAACTGTAAGAGAATAAATATGTGTTGTTTTGAGGCATCAAGTTTGTGGCAATCTGTTACATACAGCAGCCACAGGAACCCGACTCAGCTGGGGGCTGGAGCAGTGGGTGTCTTTAGGGAAGCTCATCTCTCCCCATCTCTGTAGAGTCCCTCCACGTGGTCTCTCCAGCCTGAAAGCCTCAAGGTGGCCAGAGTTCTTACACAGTGGCTCAGGTATGCTGGGGTCTGTGTCCCAAGAGAAAGAGAGAACTGGAAGGAATTACTTTGATTTCTTTCTTTCTTTCTTTCTTTCTTTTTTTTTTTTAATGTTGCTGTGATAATCATCAAGGGTCACTTCCAGCATATGCTGTTCATTAGAAAGAGGTCAGTAGGTCTGGCCCTCATCTAAAAAAAGGGGAATTAGCCTTACCTTCTACAGTAAGGAGTGTCAAAGACTCTGCTAACATATTTTAAAAGGTTGGTCATTAATACAGTCTGTTATTTTTACCTAGAAGTTCTATTGCTTCACTGTTCACGCTTAAGTCTATGTTCTAGCTCAAAGAAATGTTTATAAATAGCAAAGGTAGGAGTCAAAGTTTGTTTTTCCCCCTCCTTGGAAGGCTAATGGACTCAACATCGTTTATTGAAAAGATTCCTTTTACAGTGCTCACTTGGTAAAAAATCAGATGGCCTTGTATGTATGGGTGTGTTTCTAGATCCTTTATTCTTGGTTATAGCCTATCCTTGATCAATACCAATTATATTAGCTTTATAGTAAGTTTTAATATCTGGTAGTTTTAAGTATTTAAACTTCCTTCTTTTTCAGGATTATCTTGGCCAGTCCAGGTCCTTTGGATGGAATTAATATTTTAACAATATTTAGTCTTCTGATCTGTGTTATATATCTCCATTTATTTATATCCCCTTTAAAGTCTCTCAGTATAGCTTTATGATTTTTGTACATCTTTCCTTAGAATTATCTCTGAGTGTTTGATACTTTTTAACACCATTGTGAATGATCTCTTTTACTTTCATTTTTTTCAAGTTTTTATTTAAATTCCAGTTAATGTAGTATAATATTAGTTTCATTTTTAATTATTGTTTGCTATCAAATAGAAATACAATTTGTATTTGTTTATTGACATTATTATATACTTAATTATTCTAATAGTCTCTGACTGTTTTAGGTTTTTTACATGCACAATTATATCATTTACTGATAAAGACCATTTTACTTCATATATTCCAATCCTCATACTTTTATTTCATTTTCTTTTTTCTTTTGGCCTTATTGTACTGACCAACATTTTTAGCATGATACTGAATAGAAGACGTGATAGCATCTTTTTCCTTTTTAATCTCAAGGGAAAAGTAATAATTCAAAAAGTAATAGTTCACCATATAAATGATGCTAACTTAAATTCTTTATTAGCAAAATTTATCAGACTGAGGAAGTTCTCTTTCATTCTTAGCTTGTCATTTTCAAAAATTTATAAACACGTATTGAATTTTATTAAGAAATGTCTTTGTCCTTTGAAAGAAATCATATTTTTTACCTCTCTTTTTACTAATGTGGTCAATTGTACTGACTGATTATAAATATCAATCAATCTTGTATTCCTGAGAAAAGCTCAATTATGTTATATATGTATCACATTTTGTATATCATAAGATTCACCATTATTTACTAATATTTTGTTTAGGAATTTTGTGTTCATAAGAAATATTGGCCTGTAATCTCTCTTCTTGAAATTTCTTTGCAAGGTTTTGATGTCAGAGTTATGTTGGCCTCAGAAAAAGAATTCAAAAGCATTTTCTTCCTCTATTCTCTGAAAGAATTTGTATACTAAAATAATTTGTTGGTATTATTACTTCCTTTTATGTTTTTAATTAAGGATTCAATTCCCTTAACAGATATTAGACTATTAAGAATTATATTTCCCCTTATTTTCAATTACTCTGTTCAATTTGAGTGTTAAATTTATTGTTGTAAAATCATTCATAATAGTTTCTTACTTTCTTTTTAATGTCTGTAGATCATCAGTGACATTTCATTTTTCATTCCCAGTATTGAGAATTGGTTCTAGCTAGAGCATTTTCAAAGTACAAGTTTCTGGGGGCGCCTGGGTGGCTCAGCGGGTTAAGCCACTGCCTTCGGCTCAGGTCATGATCTCGGGGTCCTGGGATCGAGCCCCGCATCGGGCTCTCTGCTCAGCAGAGAACCTGCTTCCTCCTCTCTCTCTGCCTGCCTCTCTGCCTGCTTGTGATCTCTCTCTGTAAAAAAAAAAAGAAAAAAAAAAAGTACAAGTTTCTGACCTTGTTGATTTTGTCTTTTGTCTGCTTTCTGAGACATCAGGAAAATTCAAAAGGCCTTATTGACTCCAACACCACCATGGATGTAACCCGCCCAAGGCTTTTGACTGAGACCTTAATAGTACTTGTCTTCTTTACCTTAAGAAAGTTCTTCCTTTCAAAGGTTTTCAGCTTAATTTCTTAGTATCTGACCTCACATATATTCAAAATGTCCTGGGAACACACCAATCAGATGTTTCTTGCAGACCTCCTTGCTTCAGAGGGATTTTTGTGTCTTCAGTGCCGAAAAGTTGCCAGGGTTCCACTTTGCACTTCTCACACAGCTTCCTCCAGTCTCCAGCAATGCCTCAAAACTCAGAAAAGTCCTGTGGGATTAATTTGTGATTGGGAATCCTCTAGTTTCTAATTTGTCATGCCAGCCCTGCTTGGTATTCCAAAATTCTTCTTATTTCTCTCTTCTCCAGGAGAATCTTTCTGCTTTGTGCCAAGCCTGATTCCCAGCCCACACTCTGAATTGTCAAGTTCTGCCATGGAAGCAGACAGCTAGTGATGCCAAGGAAGGGGCTGTTCATCTCTGGAATTTTAGGTTGTCTAGTTCTTGTTGATTTCTAAAATCTCATATATGACTTTTCTGCAATACAGCCACATTTTATCATGATTTCAGAAGGAACATTTACCTGCTATTGACCTGTGAGTTCTCCCCTGAAGCAAAAGTCCTGGGTGGTGTTTTTAAAGTACCTCTCCCAGGAACAAAGAGTCTACAAAGACAAAGAGAATCGTGAAGGAAAAAGAAATTTGAACAAAATAATTAACAGGTTTCCTCTCATTTACAGATAGGTAGTCTATACTCAGCAAGTAGAGAATACATGATCTTTTAAATTGCACATGGAACATTAAACAAAACTGACAGTATTCTGGGTTATCTAAACTACATCCCAACAAATTAAGTGAAATTGAGTGATAGGTGTATGTTCTTTGATCAAAGTCGGATCACATTAGAAATCAAATATGAATGATATCTAGAGGGAGGTAAAGAGGAAGGCTGAGGTTTGTAGAGGAAGTAGGTTTACTGACAAATTACCATTTTCTTTGCCATTTCTTCTTGCTTTTTTTTTTGCTTTTTTTTTTTTTTCCTCTTGCATTTTAAACCTTCTGGCTTAAATTTCCTTCTAAGAGTATCTTCCTATCTAGAGTACTACAGTAAACTTTTCATTGGTAGTGAGCTAATTCAGTTTTTATTTATCTGAAAATGTCCTTATACTGTTATTTTAAATGATAATTTAGTTTGGAATATAACTATAGTTTGTTCATTTCTTTCGCAAATTAAAGATATAATTCTACTGTGTCCTGGCTTTTGCTGTTACTAGCAAGAATTCTCATGTTAACATAATTTTTTCTTTAAGTATTTGTCTTCTGTGGCTGCCTTTAAGATTCTCTCACTGTCTTTAGTGTTCTGAAATTACACTCTCATGTGTTTAGCTGTGAATTGTGTTGTGCTTCTTGAATCAAGATATTCATTGCATCAATTCTTAAAAATTTTCAACATGAAGCTCATCAAATGTCACCTCTTTCTAATTCTCTCTGCTCTCACTTTCTGAGCTCTAACTGGATGTATGTTAGTCTTTATTTTACCATCTATGGCTTTTCGTTTTCTCTTTCTTGGAGTTTTTGTGTGGTTTTCTGAAAATCTCTTCAGATAAGTCTTCCCATTCTTTAAATTTAAATTTCAATATGATAATATATTTCACTTCCAAAAGTTCTTATTAGTTTAGTTTTCAAATTATTTCCCCCCTATAATTTACCAGGCCTTTAAACACATTTGTTTCATAAGTTTTATTTCAGTTTTAACATTATTTTATTATTGAATTTTCTGTTGATTTTTTGAATTTTGAATCTATTCAACTCTATTCTGCTATTGGTTGCTTCTCTTCAATCTTTATCATATCTTCCTTGTTTCCTACAATTAATACAATTATAACTTAGGAGCTCCTGCTCCTCTGAGATTTATTTATGCACTCCTTGAGCAGTCTGTGTTGAAGACACATTCATCCAGAAAATATATGGATTAGATTTTTCCTGGTGCCTCTGCTGTTTTCAAACTTGGTCAATTTTTAATCATAGTTTTTAATTGTAGTGAAAAAAATATATAACATAGAATTTACCATCTCGACCATTTTTAAGTGTACAGATTAACAGTGTTAAATCTATTCACACTGTTATGAAACAGATACCCAGAAATTTTCCATCTTGCAGAACTGAAACTCTGTACCTATTAAAAAATTCCCATTTTCCATGAATTCTCTACCACTGGCAACCATCACCAGATAACTTATGTAAGTGGAATCACACGATATTTAACCTTTTGTGACTGTTTTGTTTCACTTAACATAGCGTCTTCAGAGTTCATCCATGTTGTAGCATGTGCCTGAATTTCCTTCCTTTTTAAGACAGGATAGTATTCCTGTGTGTGTGTGTGTGTGTGTGTGTGTGTGTGTGTGTGTGTGGTGTGTGTGTGTGTGTGTGCGCGTGCGTGTGTGCGCCACATTTTGTTTATCCATTCGTGGCTTAATGGACATCTAGCTCAAGTTGTTTCCATCTCTTGGCTCTTGTGCTTGGTGCTGTTATGAACACGAGTGTGCAAATAGCCACTTTTTGTTAGTTATGCAGCCCACGGTTTCTTAGGCCAGTTAAAAAGTGAAAATCTGCATCAGAGCAGGTCGGTAATAATGCACTTTCTGTGGAGAATTTTCTCATGCAGAGCTCAGGCCAAAGCTGACAAGTTTTCTTGTTATCCCTCTGTGCTGAAAGATTAGTTTTTCTAGTCTGTCCTGTTCCTGATGGTGTAAACTATCAAAGGTCCTGGATTTACATGGCATGCTCATTCTTAACTCCCACCAAGAGTGGCCTGAAAGCTTTACCTCCTGTCTTTCTGTGGCTATAAAAAACAAATATCTCGTTTTCCCAGAGCTGCAATCAATCCAGGTAATCTACCACTTCAATTCCTCTCTACGTCTCCATTTGTTAGCATCGCTTTTATTTGCAGCATCTGGAGAGTTCCCTCACCTTCCTGGGGAGCTCTGTTATGCCTTTCAGAACACGTTTGTTAGGTTTCACCTATGTTTTGCAATAAGAGTTTCTCTCAAATTCTTTCTCATATATTAACTACCTCAGGTCTGTATGAGATAATCATTTCCCTTTGGATACTCTCATTTATTACATAGTCTCATTTATTACATAGAACATTTTTATATAAACCAAGGTCTGTTTCTAAACTATTAACTATTTCCACTGCTCTGTCAATTCTGGAATCAGGATCATAGTAACAATTTTTAAAAATATATTTTATTTATTTACTTAAGAGAGACAGAAACAGTGAGAGAGACCACAAGCAGGGAGGAGAGGGAGAAGCAGACTCCCTGCTGAGTGGGAAGCCCGACCTGGGGCTGGACGCTTAACCAACTGAGTCACCCAGGCACCCCATACTAACAATTTTTAATTGGTAACTTTTGAGTACATTTCAATTACTGGTAGTACAATTCCATTGTTATTACACTTAAAATAGGTGTTTTATTTGCTAGTCTCTCTAGATGGTTATTCTAGATAAATCATCTCTCTTTTCATCATGTCCTAGTAAAACACTAGAGTGATAGTTATGCTGCATGGAAAGTGACATACATTTTATTTGTAAAAAAATCGACCTGTACACACAAACTAAATTTTTAAGAGAATTCCATCAACTCATGGAGGTCTCTGACACTACTTTTCAGTCCTTTGTTTTGTTTGGTTTTGTTTCTAAATCCCTGTCCCCAAACCAAATGTTCTTGCAACATCAGCCTTCTTATCAAAATGTGCCATGAAGAAAGGAGCGTGAATAGTTTGTAATTACCAACATGTTTCCTCTCCCAGGCATGTCTCTGAGTTGAGTCTTAGCTCCAGTTGCAGAATTAAAAGATTTATCTTCAAATATTAGTCGGGGAGGAGAGAAGTTCTTTCTGCGTTCTTGAATTTCTGGAATCACAGCTCCACCCTCCTGGTCCATAAAGCACACTCCAACAGAATGCAGCTTTATTAGCGTGGCCATAAACATTTATTGTTATTATTCATCTGCCCACTTCTTCCTTTTGCCATCTGGAGATCTGATTTCAAAACTTCAGCAGAAAGAAAATTCTCCTCTGCACCCCTCTTGGATTCACCTTGAAGCCAGGCCTGCTCCACAAGGCAGCCTCAAGTCCTACAGCCATGGGTGTGCGAATGCCCGTGGGCAGCCACATAGCATGCCTAGGCATGTCCTGTGCATGGGCCCCTCCTCTCCCGCGGGGCTCACCTTGATACAGTCAAAAGAGAAACTAAATAGGAGTCTTCCTACTCCTTTGAAAAAAATCCATCACAGAGAATTGCAAAGCCAATAACATAATTTATCCCCATATTTACAATAGAAAAGAAAGAGAGGAAGAGGAAGAGGGAGGAAGGGGAAGAGGGAGGGAGGAAAGAGAAGGAAATTATTTCTATTTAAAAAAGTCATTGGGAAGGAGATTCTCTGAGGCTATCCCAGACCAAGTGGCTTTCTGGGCAGTTCTAGCTCAAGTGAGTGCTCATGTTCACCAGCCTCAACATGACTGAATCAATTCAACTGCATACTGTTGATGCTTAAGAAATGATGTGAATGGGTTATTCTTGTCAACTTTGGAATTTGTGGGGGGAAAAAATGACTGCAGAAGTTTTCAGCAGTTCAGAAATAACTCATGCTCTGAATGAGTGCTTCTATCCTAGAAGGACCAGCACTGAGAGACTGCCATGATATCCATTCACAGAAGTACTTTTTATCAAATGGGGTAGTAGTCATAGGATTCAACTCTAGGGTCCCATATTTCCTTTCCCGTAAAATACTCATCATTTTTTTTTTAAAGATAGACTTCTGTTCCATTACTTTTCCTTTACCTATTTTTAATATCTATGAAAAGAAAGACAAATGTGACATTTGAACTGTTTTCACATCCCTTTGAATGGCATAGTAGATCAAAATAGAGAATTTCAAGCAAATTCAAACTATGGACTATATAGTTAATAGTGCCCCAAAAATGGGGCTTGTTCAATGGCACAGAGTAGAGCTTTAATTTGTTATATCTTTCCAGCCTTATCTATGCTACCTTGTGCTGACCCTGTTAATTAATGTTTTCTCTGGTAATTTCTATGGGATCCACTTAATGAACTGCCTCTGCATTTTCATTTAAAATCCTTATATTTTGTGATTGTCTTAAAATAGTACATTTGAGGGAATGTTTTCTATAAAAATACATTAATGAAAATATGTTTAAATGAGATGCCGAAGTATGAATATTAAATCAGTACATTCCCATGTAGTTTTGCTCTTCAAGGTGGTTTTTTTGTTTGCTTTGCTTTCTTTTACAAATAATTGAAATTGCATCCAGCATTTTCTGACTATTTCTTGTCATTTTGGCAAAATAGCAAAAGCCCTGTGTATGAATGATTATAAGATGGCATAATACCTATGGGGAAGATTTGGTACTAAACAATAAAGTGTTGATCAAATAATGGATGCCTATAATTTCCTGCACCAAAAAGCTCCAGAAACTTAATTCATAGGAAAGAAAGAGATTTCTCTTCTCATTGACAGATTAGTTGATAAGAGATAGTGAGGAAAAAAAAATTGGCCTTTGTCTTAGCTGCGCCTCAATACAGGAAATGAATGGATAGTGTCACGACACGTTGTTCTTTTGGGGATATTTTCACAGTTGACAGGGATTCTAGTGCAATTAATACCCACAGCGATCATGAAACTATATAAACCTGCCACCTTGCCAAAAAGGTTTGGTAATTCAAAGTCTAGTTTTAATCTTATTACAAATATTACCTACAACATGTCAATGAGATAAATAAATATTATTTTGGCAAATTACAGTTCCCAGGGGGTTTCTTGATATTTAAATTACACATTCATTTATCCATTCATTTATTTGGATAACTGACATGTCTCTATTTCATACTATGTTGACAAATTTATTCTATATGATCATATATGCTCTATATACTATATGCTAGTTGTGGAAACATAAAATATGGTACTCTCATTTCCTTAGATATAGCTTAATGCTAAAACCATGAATTGGTCGAGTATCAGCTACCTATACTCTATCAGCTATACTGGTGAGGCAATTCTTTGTCTTACGTAACAATCTTGTTGACAGCCGTCATGTAAGCTCAGAGAAAATGTTGAGCTATTGAAAATCTTCAGAGAATATAAACATACCTAATTCAGCTTTACTTCTATAACTACTGCAACATATTCCCTGTCTATCAAAGCATATCAATTCCAGGAAAAGTCACCAGGGGAAGCAAAAGCCTCAGTATGAGGGAGTTTTAATTAATGTAAGCAACCCCCATCCAAAAAAAAAAAAAATCATGGCAGGTTGAAAAATCTAAATGAGTAGGAGGTACCTAGACGGACTTCCAAATTTTTATTTAATTATTTGATGCATATTAGATCTCTCTATATATAGAGATAACATATAAAATGTTATATACCCATGCATAATTTAAATACTAATTTATTTTATTTTTGAAGGCAATTCTAAGGCAGAAAACTATAATGAGAGTGCAGTTTCAGCAACATAAGAGTTTCTGATGAGAAAAATCTTTTATGTTCTTTCCAGTACGGTAATTTATTAAGGGACAAACTCATAATGTTTATTATGCCAAAGATTATTTCTACAGAGTCAAATAGAACAATAATATTGGTGTTTATGATGGAACAAATTGTTGATTTTCAAGCAATAGATTGAATTTTTGAAATTTAAAGTCTCTCCTTTGAGACAGAGCAACCAAGCAGTTGAGTAAATATCAACAGTCCAAGGGGGCACACATGGGTGTTTCCATGCCACACTGCACTATGAGAGGCAAATAAATGAAAATATTTTGAAAGTAAGGAGAATATTTTTTAAGGTTTTATGCACAGCGTCCTGCGCAAAGAAGTGATTGATTCACATTTACTGAATTTGTGTGAATGAAATGAATTAATTCAAGGAAGAAATTGTTCCTTTTCTAGTCTTGAGTACTTTTACAACCAAGTTGATGAGAACAAATATGAGTTCTTAACATACATGCCCATTAATGGGTCAAGAAGAACCACAGAGACCCAATTTCCTACAGCCTATCAGAAGAGCTGAAATGCTATTTTTTTCATTACGAGCATTTAAAGCTTAATGATATAAAGTCAGATACTTAAGAGTGAAAGTCACATCTCCAGTGCCTGTTCATACTTGTTTAGTGGTTTCTAAATCTGTGCTTGTAAACAAAATTATTCTTAGTCCTTTGACAACTGCTATTTGTCCTGTAGGAAAATTACTCCCTAAGGAGATGCAAATTGTCTGGTGGTACTTGATGGCTTTGTAGTAATTACCAAGCTATCAGATAGCTCAGAATTAAGATAAGGCTTGGCATCAAAATTCCATATGGTTGATTCTAAAATAAGATGCTTAGACAGGCAGAATACTAAGTGACATGCACTGAAGGAGTGAAATCCTGGGTCAAGTTCATCTCAGACCTGGGGCTATTGTAAGTTCTATCTAGGATCAAACAAAGGTCATTTGACTGCCTCAACATTTAAGAAATGGTTGAAAAAATTGTCATTTTAAGGAAGTGCAGGTCAATAACATTAATTGATGCACAATTACTATTACTATAATTAATCTATAGGCATACCAACCACAGTTTATTATAGTAGGAGGAGATAAGAGGATGGAGCATAAAATAAACCTTTTTCTAGTCAATGATGGAAACCACAGTTCTAAATCAGCATTTCTCTTGACACATGGTTCTCATGTGCAGAAATTGATTCACAGGTACTCTACCACCATTTTTATGGGGAGTGTTACTAATCCTAGCTCTTTAGACTTGATCCCTTATGGACATTTATTTTTCTTTCTTTGAGGAACTATTTATTGAGTACATGTCAGGACCTGTCCTAGTTGCTTGGATTATATCAACAACCAAGAGGGGGAAAAAAGCCCTACTAAAAAAATTTTTTTCAAATAATTTCAGAATTACAGGAAAGTTTTTAGTACAAATAATTCTCTTTATATTTTTAAAATAGATTAACAAAATGTTAATATTTATTACATGTGAATTATCATTCTCTCTATGTGTGTATGTTTACATATGTAAATATAAAAGGTACATACAGTGCATATAAAATATATAATTATATATTTTAAAATATACATATTTCTATCTGTGTATAAATACATATGTCTGTTTATGTAATATTTATAAACATACATGAAGGAAAATGATAATGCACATGTAATAAAATATTCATATATATTTCTACTTCATGGACAAAATTCTTGTGCTAGATGAACTTACTTAGGCATGAGTTATAATGCTATTGGCATTATTTAATAATCTTAATGAATCAATAATAACTTATATTTAATTTATATAATTATATATGTATATTATATATGTGTGTGTGTTATGTATTATGTACTCATTAGTTGATGAAAATGTGATCAGGGACTTACAGAAAACTAACCCACTACTTCTTCCAGGAGCAATAGCTAAGTATTCATTAGTTCAGTGTTTTTGATGATTTTATAGAACACAACTACCTTGAATAACAAGAATCACCTACAAGTTACAGTCATAATACCCCTTTATTCTTAGATGTTTTAGTTTGCATTTCCTAAAATTATGGACATTTTCTTATACATCCAGAGTATGATGATCAAAATCACATCACTATAATTAATATTGTGCTCCTGTATAATCTGCTGACCTTATTCAGGTCTCCCCAGTTGCCCCTAGACCTTCTACAGCATCAGAGAACAAGTGTTAAAGGTATCTCCCTCCCCCAGAACACAAGTTTCATGAGTTTCTTATATTTCATCACAGGTATTGTTAGTGGTGATAGTCTAACACAGTTATCTATTTCTATATATTCTTGAAATCGGCAGTTAGATCCGGAAGCTTTATCAAATCTAGGTTCAATATTGTTGAGAAGACTATTTCATGGAGGATGTTGTGTCCCTCCATCTGGAGGCAAGACGACATCATACACAGTATTATGTTCTTCCATAATCTGATTGTCACTCTTTCCATGATGTCAGTTAGCTTCTATGGAGCCCAATCAATTCATTAGCGGGTGCACAATGGTATTCTATCCTTCTTCGTTTATTAGCTGTAATAATTCCATAAAGAGAAACTTCGCCCTCTCCCACACCTTAACCATTTGGCATCCAATGAAACAGTTTATATTAGAAGTACAGGATAAATGCTTACTTCTTCTCCCTTATTTACCAATTTTCAAATTAAAGGTTTTGTTCCTTTAAATATTACAAAGAAAGTAAGCGGATTTTTAAGCTACCTATGAATTGTTATTTATTTAAACATAAATTGTCACATATTTAAACATATTCAATGAGTTTCTATTATAGTTATAATCCAACTGAAAGCTCAAATTGCCACGTCTTTGACTGGTATGAACCTCTTTGAGTTTGCTTTTGCTTCTTTTGGCACAAATCTAGCAGTGGTTCTTAGATTCTTTGCTGCATATTATGAAAGATGCTCCAGATTCATCTTGCCTAATTCCTGCCCCAAACTTGGAATCATCCATTTCTCCAGAAGTTCTGGTTTCTGTAGTGAGAGAGGATATTTCAGGAAAAATATTTGTGTACTTGGTGTACTTGCTGCTACAGGTTAAACAGTGGTGCTATTGTTCCTGATACTGTACTGGTCATTAAAAAATATATATTCAACATGATCCTGTCCCTCTCAGCATTTACAGTCTACATGGGAGAAAGTAACAAATAATAATGATTATAATAATAATAATAATAATAATAAACATTGCTTGAGTTCCTTCCATATGTCACATATTCAGCTAAGTTCCTAATATACAGTATTTCACTATATGTGTATCCTACCTTACAGTGTAGTTATTGACAGGGGATGCAAAGCTTAAGAAACTTATCCAAGGCCACACCAAATGGTACAAAAAAAATTCAAATATCTGACTCCACAGTCAGATATTGTGTGTTTTATCTATCTACTAGATAGAATATGACTAAAGGCCAAGTTATATCTGATAGGTTTTATTTGTGCTCTAGGGTTAAGAGAATAAAGATCATTATAGACATGGTTTTCAGCAAAAACTTGTAAAGCCATCAATTGTTGTTTTCTCATTTGACAGCTTTTGGTGACTAGTGTGGACAGGTTTGGAGTAGTGCCTTGGCTGAACATGTAGCTATGACCATAGATGTATGACAGAAGCTTGACTGAAAATCAGAGAAAGACAATTATCATATGATCTCCCTGAAATGAGGAAGTTGAGAGGCAATGTGAGGGGTTTGGGGGGTAGGAAAGGAATAAATGAAACAAGATGAAATTGGGGGGGAGACAAACCATAAGAGACTCTTAATCTCACAAAACAAATTGAGGGTTGCTGGGGGGAGGAGGGGATAGGGAGAGGGTGGTTGGGTTATGGACATTGGGGAAGGTACGTGCTTTGGTGAGTGCTGTGAAGTATGTGAACCTGGCAATTCACAGACCTGTACCTCTGGGGCTAATAATACACTATATGTGATGGGGCGGCTGGGTGGCTCAGTGGGTTAAAGCCTCTGCCTTCGGCTCAGGTCATGATCCCAGGATTCTGGGATCGAGCCCCACATCGGGCTTCCTGCTCAGCGGGGAGCTTGCTTCCTCCTCTCTCTCTCTCTGCCTGCTTGTGATCTCTGTCAAATAAATAAATAAAATCTTTTTTAAAAAATACACTATATGTTAATTAAAAATAATAAAAAAATTTTAAAAAAGAAGTTTGACTGAAGCAGTGCATGAAATGTGTTTATTAGAGTTCTGTAGGTGACAAACTCCAATTTGGGCCAGCTCTCTTGCTGAATATAATTCTGGTTCTGTGTCTCCAAGAGGTTCACACATAGGCATACACAGAGATCTTAGATTTTAGGTCACACCAATGATGGGGGCAGTAGGAGGAGAAGGAAGAGAAGAGCAATTGAGATTGGGGTACCCAGTAGAGTGGTTACAAAATGTAGCTCCTCTCAAGACAGCAAAACTGGGAAAATTGAATGTATGGACATGGCCCAGTGATACCTGACTATCCTGGCATTATTTGACAGCAGGCCTAAACCCTCCACTTGCTGGGTCTTCCCACAATGGCCATTATATCTTTTCCAAGGGTGCCAAATGTCTTGCCTTGCTATTCTTCCTTTAAATGGCAGGTGCCTCTTCTACTACTCACAATGGCTAGGATATATCTATTTTTATTGCCTAAGACTTAAAAATGTTTATCCCAATGTGATATGGGAAGGTTGTCCATCCACATTGATCTTTACATGTCTTTTGTTTAACTTCATAAAACAAGGTCTGGCATTTCAACTTTTTTTTTTTTTTTTTTTTTTTTTAACTTGGAACATGATCTCTCAGAGCTTGGGCAGAAAAATTGAAAATTGAAGTGAAGTACCCCTCCATTCTTACCTAAAGGATAATTTTCCTGCCCACTTAGGATGATCCTTGGGAGTTGAGATCAGTAAGTGTCCTCTATTTGATTAAGATTCTTGATCCCAGGAGTTATGTCACCAGGTGGAAGAATTCTAAATCCCAGCTCTTGATTTTTTTATTTAACACACAGACATAACAAAATACCTTTATGAAAAGCCCAGAATTCAGTTAAAAAGTCATAGTACTCCATATGAGCACAAAACAGTAAAACCATAGTCTCAGTTCAGGACAACAAGAATTTGTTTAGTCACCTTACTTCTTCCTCAGAGGGAAAGAAAGAATGGAGCATGCTTCCAATGACCCTGCTTTTCAGCATGCTGCATGAGGGGTGAGTTTTCTTCTCATCACACCTCTAGCACTGATGAAACTCTTATAGTTTGGTGGGGGCAGTTAACAAGAAAGGAAAAGAGCTGGATAATGTGCTGCATCCAGAATGGTTTGGAGAGATTGAAAGAAGATGAAGAACTCAAAACTTCTCACAGGAAAGAGAGTAAAGGAAAGGTGCCTACCTCCAATGTCCCAGTCCATGGTATAATAGATACCAGAAGGAGCAAGAGGTTATAGAATCCTTAAAAAGAAGAGACCAGTGAATCCACTCTTTAGGAATCTACATGCACAAGTCCAGACTAGATACAATCATAGAAAAAGATTAAGGCGCTTCCAGAATCCCTAGTCAGGTTGATTGATTAGGCCTTTTCCACTTGAAGCCAGTCTCATAGAGATTGGGAGAGGTGGCAGTTTCTTCAAATGCACAGATACTTCAGAGCTATAAAGAACATGAAGAATCATAGAAATATGTCACGATGGAGCACAATAAATCTCCAATAACCAACTCTAAAGAAACAAACATTTATGAATTGCCTGTCAAAGAATGATTATCTTAAAGACGCTAAAGAAATTAGAAAGGACACAGATAGATAACAAATTGAAACCAGGAAAATGATACATGAGCAAAATGAGAATCTCAATAAAGAAAGTATAAAAAAGAACCAAACAGAAATTCTGGAATTGAAGAGCATACTAACTTGACTGAAAATTCATTAGAGGGTTTCAACAGCAGATATGACAAGCAGAAGAATTAACAAACTTGAAGAACATCATTTTAAATTATCCAGTCAGAAGGGCAAAAAGAAAAGAGAATGAAAAAGAATGAAGAAGGCCTGAGGGACTTATGGAACACCATAAGTAAATTAACATATGCATTATGAGAGTCATAGAAAAATAAGAAACAGGGGATAGAAAGCCTAATTAAAGTAATAACAGCTGAAAACTTCCAAATCTGGTGGGGGGGGAGTGAGATAATCATTCAGATTTATGAAAACTGAAGGATTCCAAATAGAATTTATGGAGACAAGTTATAATCCAATTATCAAAAGTCAAAGACAAAAAGGATTTTGAAAGAAGTAAGAAAAAAATGACTTGTGACATACAAGGAGACACCATATTACTATCAGCTGATTTCTCAGCAAAAACCTTGAAGGGCAGAGAGGAGTGGGGTTATATGTTAAAAGTACTAAAAGAAAACAACAACAACAACAACAATAGCATGGCCAATCAAGAATACTACACCTAGCAAAACTAGCTTTCAAAAGTGAAGGAAAGATACTTTCCCAGACTAACCTCTCCCACAAAAAAAAAAAAAAAAAAAAAAAATTAGGGAGGTCATCATCCCCAGACCTGTTTTACAAGAAATGCTAAAAAAAAAAAAAAAGATTCTTCAAACTGAAGTGAAGGGAAGCTAGACAGCAACAAGAAATCATATGAAAGTATGAAACTCACTGGTAAATACAAGTATAGACAAATACAGAATGTAACACCATAATGATGGTGTGCAAATCACTTTTAATTCTAGTATAAAAATTAAAGGGCAAAAATATTAAGAATAACTACAGATATAACTATTTGTTAATGGATACATGATATAAAAAGAAGTGAATTGTTATATCAATAGCAAAGTGTTAACAAGGTAAAGGTGCAGAGTTTTTGTATGTGATTTAAGTTATATATTATCAGGTTAAAATAGACTGTTATAACTATAAAAATTTTTAGATAAGTGTCACAGTAACAATGAAGAAAATACCTCTAGAAGACACACAAAAGAAAAAGAGTAAGGAATCAAAGCATATTATTACAAGAAAATTAACAAGTCACAAAGGAAGATAGCAAAAGAGTAGAAGAGGGAAAAATAACTACAAGGCAGACAGAAAACATCAAATTGGCAATAATAAGTCCTTACCTATCAATAATTACCTTAAATATAAATGGATTAAACACTCTATTAAAAGACATAGAGTGGCTGAATCAATTAAAAAAAAAAAAAAATAGATCCAGGGTACCTGGGTAGCTCCATCAGTTAAACAATTTCCTTTGGCTCAGATCATGATCCCAAGTTCTGGGATTGAGCCTCACATCAGGATCTCTGCTCAGTGGGGAGCCTGCTTCTCCCTCTCCCTCTGCCTGCCACTCCTGCTTATCTGTTCCACTCTCTCTCTCTGTTAAATAAATAAATAAAATCTTTGAAAAGCAATGGATCCAACTATATGCTGTCCATAATAGACTCAGTTTAAGCTTAAGGACACACGTAGGCTGAAAGTGAAGGCATGAAAATGGTAATTGTTATACATATATACGTACCCAACATCAGAGCACCCAAATACATAAAGCAAATATTGACAGACCTCAAAAGGATAAGACAGCAATTTCATAATAATAGGTGACTTCAATGTTCCACTTTCAAACATAGACAAAATATCCAAACAGAATCAAAAAGGGGAAAAAAGGAAAACATAAAATAAATAAATAATTTTTTTTAAAAATCAAAAGGAAACAGTAGAGTTGAGCAACTCTACAGACCAAAGGGGCCTAACAGACATTACAGAACATTTCACTCAACAGCAGGAAAATACACATTTAACTCAAGTGCACATGGAACATTCTCTAGAATATTATATGTTAGTCCACAAAACAAGTCTCATCAAATTTAAGAAGATCGAAATCATACCAAGTATTACTTCTTAGCTACAATGGAATGCAAAGAGAAACTAATAAGAAAAGGAAAACATGGAAATTAAACAACACGCTCTTGAACAACCAGTAGGTTGAAGAAATCAGAAAGGAAATTAGAAAATACAACAAGACAAAGGAAGCTGAAAATACAACATACCAAAAATCACAGAACAAAGCAAAAGCAATACCAAGAAGGCAGTTTAAAATGAAAATTGTTATATTAAAAAAGAACTCAAGGGGCACCTGGGTGGCTCAGTGGTTAAGCCTCTGCCTTCAGCTCGGGTCATGGTCTCAGGGTCCTGGGATTGAGTCCCACATCGGGCTCTCTGCTCTGCAGGGAGCCTGCTTCCTCCTCTCTCTCTCTCTCTCTGCTTGCCTCTCTGCCCACTTGTGATCTCTCTCTGTCAAATAAATAAAATCTTAAAAAAAAAAAAAAAGAACTCAAGTAAACAACCTAACTTTATACCACAAGGAACTAGGAAAAAAAAATAAGCCCAACATTTGTAGAAGGAAGAAAATTACAAAGATTGGGGAAGAAATAAATGCAATACAGAATAGAAAAATAAATGAATGTAGGAGTTTAAAAATATAAAGAAAATTGACAAAATGTTAGCTCAACTAAGAAGAAAAAAAGAGAAGACTCAAATTTAGAAACAAAAGAGGAGACATTACAACTGATGCCACAAAAATATAAAGGATCACTAGAGACTATTATGAGCAATTACATGCCAAATTTGGATAACCTAGGAGAAATGGATAAATTCCTAGAAACATATAAACCTACCAAGAATGAATCATGAAGAAATAGAAAATCTGAACAGACCAGTAATGAATAAGGAGATTAAATCAATAAAAAATTTCCCCAGAAGAAAAATCCCAAACCAGATTACTTCACTGATGAGTTCTACCAAATGTTTAAGAAAGAATTAACATTGGGATCCTTGGGTGGCTCAGTCAGATAAGCATCTGCCATGATCCCAGGGTCATGATTCCAGGGTCCTGGGATGGAGTACCACATTGGGCTCCCTGCCTGGCAGGGACCCTGCTTCTCCCTCTGCCTGCCACTTGCCCTGCTTGTGTTCTCTCTATCTCTTTGACAAATACATAAGGAAAATCTTTAAAAAAAAAAAAAAAAGAGAAAGAGAGAGAATTAACATGAATCCTTCTTAAACGCTTACAAAAAATTGAAGAAGAGGAAGACTTCCATATTAATTCTATAAAGCCAGAGTAATCTTGCTGCTAAAGCCAAGGAAACTATGAGAAAACTATAAAACCATATCCTTAATACACATCAATGCAAAAGTTCTCAATGTATACACCAAACCAAATTCAACAGCAAATTAAGAACATCCTGCAGAGGCCCTGGGTGGCTCAGTCACTCAATCATCCAGTTTTTTATTTCAGCACAGGTCATGATCTCAGGGTCAGGGATTGAGCCCCATCTCGGGCTCCCTGCTGGGTGTGGAGCCTGCTTAAGATTCTCTCTGTTTCCTTCTCTGCCCCTCCCCCCACCCCAATGTGCATGTACTCTCTCTCAAAACAAAACAAAACAAAACAAAAAGATCCTATAGCATCACTAAGTGGCATTTACCCCTCATACATAAGGATGGTTCAACATATACAAAGCAATTAATGAAATATACTACATTAACAGAATGAAGGACAAAAAAAGTCACATGATCATTTCAATATATGCAAAATAAAAAAAAGCACTTGACAAAATTTAACAACCTTCCATGGTAAAAACCTTCAACAAACTGGACATAGGAGGAATGTACCTCGACATAATAAAAATCATATGTGAAAAGCAAACAGCTTATGTCACATTCAAAACTGGAAGCATTTCCTCTAAGATCAGGAACCAGGCAAGGATGTCCAGTCTTTGCCCTTATATTTAATATAGAACTAGAAATCCTGGCCAGAGACATTGTTCAAGACAAAGAAATAAAAAACATCAAAACTGGAAAAGAAGCATTAAAATAATCTCTATTTACAAGTCATATGATCATCTATGTAGAAGACCCTAAAGATTCAACAACAAAAAAAAACTTAGAACTAATAATTCAGTGAAGTTGCAGGATACAAAATCCACATATAAAAACCATCTTGGTTTCTACACACTAACAACCAACTATCTGAAATGGAAATTAAGAAAACAATCCCATTTATAATAGCTTCAAAAAGAATAAAATTCCTAGGAAAAAAATTAATCAAGGATGTAAAAGACTTTTACATTGAAAACTACATAATATTAATGAAAGAAATTTTAAAAGATACAACTAAATGGAAGAAATGTTTCATGTTCATGAAATGGAAGAATTAATATTGTTAAAATGTCCATGCTATTCAAAGTGATCTACAGATTCAGTGCAATCCTATCAAAATCCCAGTGGCATTTTTTCTTACAGAAATAGAAAAAAATCCTAAAATTCATGTGAAATCACAAAATATTCCATAGAGCCAAAGCAATCTTGAGCAAGAACAGAACTGAAGACATCACATTTCATGATTTCAAAATATACTACAAAGATAGAGTAATTAAATCATTATGGTCCTGGCATAAAAACAGACATATAGACTGGTGTAAAAGAGTAGACAGCCTAGAAATAAACCCACACATGTATGGTCAACTGATTTTTGACAAGGATGCCAAGAATAAACAATGGGAAAATGATGGTCTCTTCCACAAATAATGTTGGGAAACTTATATCCACCTACAAAAGAGAGAGAAGGAAAGGAAAGAAAAGAAAAGGGAAGGGAAGGAAAGGGAGAAGAAAGGAAGGAAGGAAGGAAGAATGGAAGAAAGAAAGAAAGAGAAAGGAAGGGAGGGAGGAAAGAAGGAAGGAAGGGGAAAAGAAAGGAAAGAAGGAAAGAAAAAAGAAAAGGAGGAAGGAAATTTCATTCTTATTTTTTAAAAAATCAACTCAAAGTGGATTAAAGACTTTAACATAATACCTGAATCTTTAAAGGTCTTAGAAAAAAACTTAGAGGGTAAACTTCAGGACATTGATCTAGGCAACGATTTCTTGAACATGACACCTAATGCACAAATAACAAGTGCAAAAATGGACAAGTGGAACCGCATCAAATTGGAAAGCTTTAAAATAAAAAGCACAGCAAAGGAAACAATCCACAGAGTAAAAAATGTAACCTATGGAATGGAAGAAAATATCTGCAAACCAAGTGATTAATATCCAAAATATATAAAGAACTCCTACAACTCAAAAACAAACAAACAAACAAAACAAAAACAAAAAAAAAACCCTTGATTTAAAAGTGGGCAAACATCTTGGGTAGATATTTCTCCAAAGAAGACATACAAATAGCCAGGAGGTATATAAAAAGAAGTTTAGCACCACTAATCAGGTGGGAAATGCAAATCAAAATCACCATGAAGAATAACTTCATACCTGTTATTAAATTCTTATGAGAACAAAACAAAACAAAAGATGGCACGTGCTGATGAGGATGTGGAGTAATTAGAACTCTTGTACAGTGTTGGTGGGAATTGGGAAATATGATGGCATATCCTCAAAAATTAAAAATAGGACTACTCTTTGATCCCATCTCATTTCTGGTTACATATCTAAAAGAATGGAAATCGTGATCTCTAAGGAGTATTTGTACTCATACTCTCACAAATACTGCAGCATTACGCACAATAGCCAAGATAAGGAAACAGACTAAATGTCCATCAATTACGAATGGATAAATAAAATGTGATATATACATATAACGGTTATTATTCAGCCTTAGAACAGAAGAGAATCCTGTCATTTATGACAATGTTTATGGACCTTAAAAGCACAACGTCAAGTGAAATTAGCCAGTCACAGAAAGACAAGTATTGCATTGATTCCACTTATATGAGGCATCTAAGCTATTCAAAATCAAAAGAAACAGAGAGTAGAATAGTGGTTGTCAGGGGATGGGGAAAGGGAAAATGGGGAGTTGCTTTTTAAAGGGTCTAAAGTTTTGATTATACAAGGTAAGTTCTAGAAATCTGCTGTACAACACTATACCTATAGCTAACAATACTGTATTGTACCCTTAAAATTCAAGTGAAGTGTTCTTACCACTATTCAAAAGAAAGAAAGAAAGAAATTCTTAATCCTGCTGTCCCAGGGCCTGCGTGTCAGTCTTAAATTCCTTTTTTTTTTTTAAAGATTTTATTTATTTATTTGACAGAGAGAGAGAGAGATCACAAGGAGGCAGAGAGGCAGGCAGAGGGAAAGAGAGAAGCAGGCTCCCTGCTGAGCAGAGATCCCGATTCGGGGCTCGATCCCAGGACCCTGAGATCATGACCTGAGCTGAAGGCAGAGGCTTTAACCCACTGAGCCACCCAGGCGCCCCCCGTCTTAAATTCCTTGAGTTTCTCTCTCCCAAGAGGCCTTGAGGGTGGGCATGCAGAAAGAACGCTGGCAGAGTTCGTCAGATGAAATGCCAATGATGTTGGCCTCCCCATTCCAGAACAGCAGCTTTGTTTCCCCTGCTCTACTTTAATAACAGGCCAGGATCGAGGGTTCTCCTGGTCATCCTCCCTGCCTTGGAGGTAAGCAATCCAGAAATACGTGCAGCTCTGTGCCTCCCCCTTCCATGTGCCTCTGATCTCCTACTTGTGAAACAGAAATAATCATATCTCTCTCTATTGGACTCTGTATGTGAAAATACTAGGGCCTCTCTTCTTGGAGTCAGGCATGACTCCACAGGTTTAACTGTTAATAGATTGGCAGGGCACACAGACCCTGAACTCAACTTAATAAATGGAGTCACTGACCATGTCCCTTGTCTCAGCAGAAGCCATACGTGTGTGTGTGTGTGTGTGTGTGTGTGTGTGTGAGCGTGTGTGTGTGTGTGTGTGTGTGTGTGTGTATTCTGGGCAAAGAAAATCAAATCAGTGCCTGGTGCAGGGGATGTGTAAAGTGTGCTTCATAGCGTCTCGGTAGGAAGGAAGAACATTCCTCATTACTCATTGTGACAAACCTTCTTCTCCCTGGGAGGTGATAATGCAGCTGTTATTACTTTTTATAATTTAGCCAAGAACTGCTAACACAGAGATTTTTAATTCAAGGATTTAACAAATTCAAAATAATGGAGCATACTAATAGACCAAATTGTACATGCAGTCAATACAATCTTACTCAGATACAGAACTTGCATTATGTTTTTTGACATTAGGTGATATATGGAAGTAATGAAATTTTTAGTCCTTGGTTTTCAATTTCAAAACATCGTTATTTTGCATTTGTGAGATTCTGTACTCACTTAACAGAATCTCGGAATTATAAAAGGACTTTATGAGTGCTAAGCCCTTGCTGGTATGATTTAAATTCAAATAAAAATACATGGGGGTCATTTTTATTTAACAAACTGGTCATAACCAAATTTTCATTTTCCATTTTTCTTCGATATTTACTGTCCTAACCTCACACAAACCTAGAAATGAGAAGAGGTGTACCTTGAAACTTTAACCTCCATTAAAACAGGCAGTGAGGCTGTGAAAAACTTCGTGTGTGTGTGTGTGTGTGTGTGTGTGTGTAGCAGGGAGGGGAAGGGTATTTATAGGTTTGTTGAAAATTTATACTAAAAAAGAAAAATGGAAAACATACACAAAACCAGAATAACAATGTGAGCATTTGTTTAGTCAGGAACTTTAAATTTAGCACCATCACTAATAAATACTTAATGAATACACAGACACATGCACCATTTAAATGTTTTTAATTTTGTTTAAATTGAAGCCGAAATGTTAAATACATTAAAATGGAAACAATTCTCCCTTAAAAAGCTTTACATCTCCCCAGAAGAAAATACTGTCATCTCCGTTTAGAAACACCCTTAACTCTTCAAAGCATTTTTCAATCTCTGCAATTTTATTTTATTTCTACCACCCTCTGGCAAATAGGTGAACCAGTATTAGAAGCCTGTTTTGCCCTTCATGGGACCGATGCATATAAAAGAGAGGAGAAAGAACAAAAACATTTATTGAGGTACAGGAGTTTTTACTAGCTACATATTGAAATCTCTTTTAATTTTCAAAACTAGACTGGAAAGTAGAAATTCTTAGTCTGGTTTTCAGCTAGGGAATTAGAAACCCAGGAATCTTCAATGATTTGCTCAGTATCACACAGCCAGTAGAGCTACAACCAAGATTTAAAACCCAGGTTGGTCTAACCATGAAGTCTGTCTACCAGGCTGTCTACCTTTTATGTTGAATTACACATTACAAAAAGGGTCAAAACGCCTGGCTGAAAAACCTTAAAAGAATTCAGGTTTCCTGAATCCTAGTGCCATGCAGAGGTAGGAAAAATAAAGATCCAGTAAAATAAAACATTTAGGCAAAGATGGTATGTCTCAGACTTGCACAATAATAACCGTCAAGTGAAGAAACTTAGTTGTGATTGTGAAAAGTTACAGAGTTTTGAGGGGATTCTTGTTGGAGTCCTAAAGAATGGGTGAGTGAGACTGATGAAAAATTATGGGAGAACTATTATAACTTGAGTTCCATTTACTTGTAAAACCATGTTTCACAAACTTTGGTGCACATCAGAATTGTCTAGGGAGCTTGCTAAAAATAAAGGTGCTTTAAAACAACTTGTAGAAATTCGGTCTAAAGTAGCATTTCCTGAATGGTCACCTGAAGAGCCAAAATATGATCTGGGAAAAGAGATTTCCATGAACAAGTAAGTGAGGGAAATGGTGCTTTGTGTAAATCACACAAGTTGATTTTATACACTAATGAGCTTCAAATATATACAATCACAGGAGGGCGGAAAGTAGATAGGAGAACCCCAGCAGGGAAGGATCCCAGAGGCTTTAAGGTCTGAGAGTTATGGAGGCAAGAAAAACCCGTGACTGGCAAGCTAAAACAAGATCAGAAGCCAACAGAAATTGAATTTGGATGAGACTGAATGCCAGAGGCAGAAATGAAGGCTGTGTTGAGTGATGGAGAGCAATGAGAAGGTAAGTGTAAGGTATAGGAAACTGAACGGTTCAAGCTCTTAATCCAGAAAATGGATTTCCCGTGCTCTAACGTGTGGGCATGCTGTATCCGCTGAGTGTGGTAGACAGTTTAGTAAGGTCACCTGTGGTTTGCTGTCCAGCTACCCCACAGACTTCTTCAAGGTCTGGCTCACTCCTCTCTTGGGAAGCTTTCCCTGAATATCCTGACCACCTTTCTCCCGGCATCCTCTTTATTTTTTGAACACTTTACTCTTAACATTTCCAATGTTCTCCTTCTTATTTGATTGCACATTGTCTGTTAGTGGCTTGTTGTATTTTATGGTTTTTTGTTTTGTTTTGTTTTGGTTTGGTTTGGTTTGGTTTGGTTTTTTGCCAAATATACTCTAAGTTTTTTGAGGGTAGAAATCCTATCTTTTACTCAGTTGTCAAGTGCCATGTAATAAATCACCTCAAAGCTTAGCAACTTAAAGCACAAACCATGTTATTTCCCAAGGTTCTATGGGTTGACCGGGTGGTTTTTTTGCTTGCTTGTTTGTTTTTGGTTTTGTTTTCCTCTTGGAGCTGTAGGACGCCTCACAGGACCAGAATGTCCACACTAATTCATCTTTGTCAGGTTTATTTTCAGACAAGGATTGTAAGAGGGTTGAAGAAAACTTCTTCCTCCCTTGCAGGCTGTTGAGCCTGAGGTAAGGGAGATTGACTTTGACCCTGGTTGGGCTCTGTGTTTTCATTTTATACCTGCCCGGGGTGCTGGGCAGTTTCTGAAGGGGATTGTGTTCTCCTCCATGGAGGTCTTCTTATGTTATGGCAGCTAGATTCCAGAAGCTCCAAGAAGCCAAAGCAGAAGTTGCAGACTCCTTACAGATCATCCACGGAAGTTACACAGGATCATTTTTTCCACTCTTTATTCAAACAGTCAGAGGATCAGCCCAGAATCAAGGGGAGAGGAAATATACTCTACCTCTTGAGAAGCATGGCAAGGTCACGGGCAGGGGTGCATGTGGAATGGGGGAGGCTCAGACGCCAAGTCTATCATTCAGATGAAAGCATCGAAGAGTATAATGGCTAAAGACATAGCCTTTGGAGTCAGAAAGGGGTTCAAAACTCCACTATTACCTGATAGCTGAACTTATTTAGTGTCTCTGAGCTTGAGGTAGGCAATGTTGGGGTTCAGAGCTGAGAGCCAAGAGAGAACTCTTGAGACCATCTTTGGTGCAAAAAAAAAGGTGGTTTTATTAAAGCACAGGGACAGGACCCATGGGCAGAAAGAGCTGTACTGGGGTTGTGACAGGTGACTGATTTTATACTTTCAAGTTGGGTGGGGGTTAGGGACAGGGTAAGTCTCTAAGGAATTTTGGAAGCAAGGTGTCCAGGACCTTGAGGGAGGCCAGCTATTGTTAGGTAAAGGTCATTTATTGTAAATGAGCTTTATAAAACCTTAGTTATGAGTTCCTTCAGATGTATATCAGTGGGGCATATCCTTGGGGATGATTACTAAAATAGATCTTGGGTGTAGAGATAAAAGAAGTTTTCAAAAGAATTTTTATATGTTAAAGTAGATTCACAGGATCATGGGCCTTGGTTAAGATTACCTTTTTCCCTAGCAAAGTGTCAACATTGAGGCAGCTGAGTTTCTACAGGAAGGTCACTCTGCCTGTTTCAAGGACTTGTCAATGAGCAGTAGGCAGTAAAAAAATTTAATTTTTTCTTTTGCTTTTGCTTCCCACATCAAGTTTAAGTTTTCCCATCTGTAAAATGACGGTTGTTGTGAGGGTTTAATATGTCAAGCACAGTGCTTGGCACACATTCAACATTTAACATGTGATAGCTACTCTCCTAGTGGAGTCACAGAAGGCCCTCCTACAGGGAAGATAAAAGTTTCTACTGCAAACAAAACAAAACAAAACAAAATGAAAAACAAAAACAACAACAACAAAACAACAAAAATCCTTAACAGTTACAGATGCATTATTCATTCCTTTGGTTAATATGTGTGATGGTGGTTAGAAGTCAAGTTGGCTTGGCTTTTTACTGAAGGGTATGTTCACGCTTGGTGTAAGGGCCTACTTAGCCAGAGCAAGCCATTTTGTTGTTTATGCAGTAAACTTAGATTGACCCTGCCCCCCCCCAAAGGAACTTACTTAGAAACAAGTCTGGGAAATCAGTAAAATATGACTGACCAGCCCCTGATAACAGAGCCCATATACCAGGACGTGTCAGGTCAGGGGGAGGTAACAGAGCCCAGAATACAAGGATGAGTCAAGCCAGGTGGAGACATCCAATCAGGAAAGCACCCCCTAACCACTCAAGAATGTGAGCCCTGCCTTTTGGGCACCTTTTGGGCGCCAATTCTGACCAGAGTGATAGGCTAGTTCAAACAGCTACTATAGGGTGAATTGTAATTCAATTGGCCACCTGTGTGTGGCCAGGCTCAACCACATGGCCTTTACTCTACAAAAGTTAGTCTGTGAGGCTGGGAGGGGTCTCCTTTTTTCAAGAGATGGCCCTGGCCGGTCGTTTGATTCTCGATTCTTGGCACAAAATAAAGCTTTTCTTGACCTTTGCTTTGTATCAGTCTCGCTCCTTTGACCATGGACCCAACACTTGGGTCTGAGAAGGGTTCCCATTTTGAAAATACAGATGACCCTGGTGGAGGCAACAATTCAACAAGAAACAAATTTTCAGAACTTGGCCAACAGCCAATTCTAATAGAAGAAAGAACATAAAGATGCTAAGCATCCTTCCCAGAAGTCAAGGTTCCAATAAAGGGAGAAGCCAAGAGGCTGGGCACTGAAGACACATTGATCTCTCTGAAGCAGTACTGTGATGAAGAAATAGGCATTGGGTGACTGATCTGCCATCTAGTAAAATGGTGCATCAGAAACGCCCTTAGAAAATGTTAAAGAAATTTGATATCTTATTGCCTTCTGTTTGTTTTCCCAACACCATGTGGAGTGAAAACAATTGTTGCCAAAACCTGAGACTCTCTGACCTTTAGTTTCTGCCCAAGCACGAAGGAGAATACATACATGCCCCCTGAAGAAAACCTTTCTCCTCTAAGCCTAAAATTTCATTCCTACGTTCAGTTGAGTAAAAATAATCCCTGCAATGATCATAAAATTAATATAATCTCTCAGGAAATTTGTCATTGTTAAAACTGGAAATGAACCAATGAAGAAAAGGTGAAGAGAGACCCTTCTGGCTAAATTGTCTGAAACACTCTGCAACAATGGAGAATAATAAAATACAATTAAGACTGAAAGTGACCTGAAGCTTTAAGTATCAGAGTACTTAATGGGACATGAAGACCACATAAAGGTCAGCAACTCAGAAGGACCCCTCTGTTATAGCATACAGGTTAAAAAAGATTGCAAACCTCTTTAATTGTAGGTAGCTTATCATTTGTGAAATGTGAACTGTTGCTCGATTTGCTTTAAAATGAAACAGGATTTCTTATTTACGAGGCTGACAAAGATGGCTACAAAGTAACAGGCCATCCGGGGAAGGGGTTGGTGAGAGCCAGCTCCTATTTCTGAGAAGTAATTACTCCAGGATCTTTGCAATGGTTCTGGAAAGTTCATCTATCCAGCAATCTACCCTTAAAAAACAAACAAAAAAAAAATAAAACAAAAAAAAACAAAAAAAAAACTTGAAGGAAAGATTTAAGCTTTGAAAAATAGATGGGTGCCCCCCAAAAGTTCGTTACAGCAAAATAGATAATACAGCCAGGATTTTATATTGAAAAGGTGAGGCCACAGCAACAGTAAAACTTTGGGAACAGTCTATACAGCCATCAACTGAATGGCTTAATTACAGCATACCTCAGGAAGGAAAGATGCTGCCACTTAAAACTAGGTTTTAAAAATAAGGCAGAAATAAAATTATAGAGCATTACTCTTTTCATTAAGTACCAGGAAGTAAAACATGTGGAAGATGGAGAGGCATGGAGATGGGTTGACAGACAGCATGTAGATTCTACTCTAAGAACGTCCACGTGATAAGACACAGCTCCAAGAGGTGTGTGGAGGCGGTGCGGACCAGGCCCGACTTCAGGAGCAGTAGTGAGGTACAGGGGCTCTTCAGGTGCTGGTAGACTGAGACTGAGAGCCAGCTATGTGGTAAAGAGGCTGGGCTTTGGACAGCAGCAGGGCTAGGAGGTGTGCTATAAACAAAGACCTCTAGCTACGACTGTCACAAAGTGTCTCCTCCCTGAGGGGACCCGGAAGTACCAAGTCTCCTAAGAAAGCCAACTGTGAATGCTGTAACGGGTAGCTATTTCTATCAGAAGTTCTGCTCGTTGAAGCCCACTGAGAGGCCTCACACTGAATAGAAATTTGATCATCCCATTTTTGGTTTTCATTCATTAAAAATGGTTTAATGGTATCTGAAATAAAGGTCAACAGATTTCATGAGAGAATTCCAGACTTCCTGACAGCGCAGTTTATTCTGTAATAATAACACTGCCCTCGGAATCCCCAATGAATGTTGAATATTGATCACAAGAGGCCAAACATCATTCTAATCAACATGTTAATCTGATAGTTCCCACAGCCTATTAGGAAACCTTGGGTTTAAATAATAGGGTGCTGTGTGCAGCTAGTTCTGCATATACGTTGTAGAAATACAGTGAAATGAAAATTTAGAAACACAGCGTTTTTGCCATAACGCCTTCAAAACTCTAATGAACACGTCACCTGGATTTTATGATGAAAAGATGAAGAAATTGCAACTTAAATAAACATCTTTACTTCTGAAGCACATGGGCTCAAAGGCGGCTTGCAAAATAACATATACCAATTGCACACATCCCTAAAAAAAATCTAGAGCATCGCTCATTTAAATATTCATAAAACAATGTCTTAAAATGTTCATCTTCATATGCTACTTTACATCCTACAAATAAAGATGTTATAAGAGTCACAGTGTATCTTAATATCTAGCAGAACTCAAGCCCTTTTGGAAGTAAGGATGGTGTAAATCTTAAATGGGAAATGCTAGACAAATGTTATCATTGCAGTCCCCCGTACAGCTCCAAGGTTGTCCTCAGTTTTGTCCCAACCTCTTTTCATGGATGATCGATGCATTCATTCAATAGCCAACAACAGTTTACTGAGTGCCTATTATGTACTAGGCACTGAGGAGTTGATGGTCAATAAGATGCACATAGTCCCCAGCTTCCTCTGGATTACTTTCTCTTGGAGATGACAGAAAAACATAAGTAAGTGAATAAATAAAACAATTACCAAAGCCTATGAGAATGAAGAAGAAATGACAAGTGCAGGTCTGGTATTCTGATGGGGTATTAAGTACTAAACTGGGATTCTAGAAGTATTTTCTTCTTAATATTTTTGCCAAGTTTCACTGTGAGTATGGAAGGCTCTGATCCCAGAGGCTTTAGTCCCATTTTGTAGCTTAAGTTTTCACACGGTGATTAGATTTGTTCACCAGGTGAAAGGTCTAGTCTGAGACAAGTGAGATGTCTGGAAGATGTTTGCTGAACTGCAGAACAGGCTGTGGTATACTGAGAATGACATGGATTCTAGCGATACCCTATGTGACTCTAACTGTTGGGTCTAACTAAAGTTAAAACCAGAATGAGGACTGGATCACAGTCTTGAGGAGCAGACTGGATTCATCTTTCAGGGCTTATTGTTGAGTTACTGTTCCACTTGTGCTGCACACTGTCAGAGGGATCTAGTTTAGTTCTGAAGGTTCTGTCCTCTATCCTCTTAGATCAGGCCATTCCCAGTTGAGTTCAGAGCTAGGCCAACTCTTTCCCATGTTATGCATGACCTTGGTGCTTGCCCTTTCTCTCCCTTCTACCTACCACCTTGTCAAATAACACAAGTTGGCCATCTGACATAGTCTTTTTTTTTTTTAATTTTTTTTTTATATATAGAGAGAGGAGTACAGTGGAGGGAGGGGTAGAGGAAGAGGGAGAGAGCATCTCAAGCTAACTCTGTGCTGAGCCGAGAGCCCAACCTTACAATCCAGAGATCATAACCTGAGCCAAAACCAAGAGTTGGATACTTCAGGATGAACCACTCCTAGATGGTGTTCAATGCAGCCCAAATACTCTTTCCCTCAGAATAATACCTCTAAGGTATTTTCAAATCATTGATCATTGATCACTGTAGTGATGAATGTTGTGTAACTTTGGAGCTTTCCCTATGTTTTCTAGGACATTTCAAAACAAAGTTAAGGATAGGAGAGGGGGAAAGGTGCAGAGAGTTAGAAGCAACCACTAAAATGAATATAATAATCCCTGCATGCATTATTTTAGCTCAGGATGTAATACAGATCCCAGAAGAATTAGGTGAGAATTTGCTGAACTTATGCTATGGATTAACTATACAGATTTACTACATTAATGGAAGCAAATGTTTATGGGTGGTTGCATTTTCTTACATGCAGTTCTAATATTAATCCCAGTCCTCTTCCCTAAGAAACCAGTAGAACACTTAGCCAAACATGGTTAATGGTAATTTCAATCATTTTGGGTTCTCTCAGAAATTCTGAGTGTCTTGTTTTCATCTGGGGTGAAATATTCTGATCTGCTTTGAAATGTTCTCTTCCTTCTAAGCAGTGTAGGGGATTCTCCATCTCACTCCTGTGAAAGCAGTGTCTTCATCAATTTTATGTCTATATTCCTAGCTTGTACTTCCTATTTCTAATTGGCTATTGAACGGATTAATTTAATGTTAAAACATTCAATGTGCCTGTTGCCTTTTACCTAGGGAAGCCTTTCAGCTGAAGCAATGGTGAAAATTAGGTAGGTCTTCCTGGCTTTTTGCCTAGAAGAGAACAATTTTCAAATTGAACTCACTTGAAAAATAATCTCTTATCTGCACAGAAGTTATCGACTGCTACTATACCTCTGATGATATATGATCAAAAAGTCTCAGTGGCTGCAGTGGGCTTGGGCTTTGCTTTTTAACCCTTTCATTCCCAACACACGTGTCTTCTGTATATTCACTAATGCTGACTAACCCTAACCCCAATCGATTCTCAGTCGCACTAAGGAAAGTTTTAATGTTTCAAGCTAAATGCAATTTATTTAAAGTCTTTGCTTACTTAAAATCCTTAATTTACTCAAAATGCATTGAGTGTATACAATGTGCCAGGCACTAAATCCTGGAGATACAGACCAGTAAGAAAGAAATTACAGGCGAATGCAGGAGATGGGAAAGAAAACAACCAATTAAAACACAGGATGATAAGTGTTATAACTGAGATCATTAACCCAGACTGGACAGTTCCCTAAAGAGTATTGCTTTTTTTGTTTTGTTTTTACCATCTTAATCATTTCTTGGCAGTTTTTTTTTTTAATTGAAGTATAATGAACATACAATAGTATATTCCTTTCTGGTGTACAACACACTATCGATTTAACAATGCTAAACAATTTAAAAATAGAATTCAGTAGTGTTAGGTGTATTCACATGGAAGAACATTGTTTCAAGGAAAGGATAAGAGGGATTATATGATACCTTTTTTTTTGAATATCCGTGGAGGCACACACTTGGGTAACATAGGCATATTTGCTTTGAATGATGCTGTCTCCCTGACTCAGGTGTTTTGTACCCGTCTCCCCTGCCATTTTGTGCTATTAGAAATAACTCTTCTAATATAGTGAAAGAGATTTATTTACTATTCTCCAAATGCATTTAATACTTCCACTTCTATGTCTTTGGTCATACCTTTCCCCTTTTCTGAAATGCCCTCCCCTTCTTTTCTACACATCCACAGCTTTGCTCTACTTTCCCCTCTAGGCTCAAGGAAAGCTCCACCTGACATCTGCCTTCTTCCATGCTCCTATCACCTACTTCAAGGAACTTTGCTCCTACCTGACAACCATACCAAATGATCTGGAACTTAGCGTATGTTTTCTTGGAATGTTATTCTGATATTAATATACAAATTCTATCTCACCAAATTACAAATACCTCAAGGGAAAAGACTATATTCTCACAATAAGTTACATGTGCTTAGAACCTTACGCATGCATTTAAAATTAAATAATGTAGTATGTGTAAGGCATGTATTCAACCTGAGGACATGACATGGTTCCCAACCTGGAGGACCTCACTGTTTAGTGGTTTCATTTAGAGTATCTCATTTCCTCTTTCAAAACAAACAAACAAGCAAACAAACAAAATGGCAGTTGTTAAGGAAGATATTATTATTCTAATTTTATGATAAGGATATTGAAACTGAAGAGACTAAGCAGTCTGTTCATGGCAGAACCAAGACCACTACAATTTTTTCATAGAAATACAGCATGCAGAGTGGAAGGCGTATGGGCTCCTGGAGAGACAGTCCTTTAGACTCCAGCTCTGCTCATCAGATCTGAGTGGATTTGGAAAAGTTACTTCATGTCTCAGAGTTGCAGTGACCTTATCTATGTAATCTGTATGATAATGCCTACTTTATAGACTTGTTGGAAAGATTAAATAAAATCCTTACGAGTAGTACCCAGTGCCTAGTACAACCTCGGTAAATGATAGCTCTTAGTACTAACTACTGCTACTACAACCACCACCACCACCACCACCACCACCACTAACCTGCCTTCCAGCTCTCACAACCTTCTATGGCTGTCATGCATCCCTAGCACCCACCATATGGTCGGTACTCTTTAACAACATGTCTCTTGCTATCTGCACACTTACCCAAGGCAGGGCTGATACCCCAGCAGTGCATTCTGCACAAATACCAATTCTTTACAGCTGGTGTCCATTCTGACTGGGATTCTATCCACTTTGGTTGGTTGGTGCCTTTGCTATTTTCATTGTGAAATATTTTGTAAAGCACTCCAGCCCATAAGTATGGTGTGGCCATTGTTCGATTCATTTTACCCAGTGTAGGTAGCCACTTACAACTAGTGGCTCTGTCTTTCTCCATCAGCCAACACCTGACACAAAGAGGTATCCCACTCAAAGAACTATTAAGCTAACACGGTTTCAAAGAATGTTCCCAATAGTTGGCACATTATCCATTTAGAGTCAACCTTGCATAGGGATTCTCTGTAAATACTACATGAGGCAGCTGGATATCAGGGAAATACCTTGAAATTGGGTTTAATCAACCACCAGCCATGGAATTGATTTTCTTATCACTCTGGTTCAGGAATTTCTATTTGGCTATATTTCTGACAGGTCAGACATTTCCTACATGTGATTTAATTTAATTTAATTTATGATCCTTGCTCAATAATCATGACTCTGGGCTAATAGATGCTTTGAAAAGAATCACAGTGTAGCAAGTGGGCCTTTCAGACATGTCAGATAGAGCTACTTTTCAGATCTCAGGGCATTTTCCACTGTACCCTCAGCCTTAATACTACCCGAAGAGGTGGGCAGGAAAGGAAACTCATTAAACATCTGGAGGCTATGAAGACATAAAACCACTGAGCCAGATGGGACCATAACCTGCATTAACACTGCTCTCTTGAGTCAGGACATGTGTGCCAATGGCACAAGTGTAAATGCACACAGAGGTTTTTTAAACTGCTTCTGCCCCAGGTGCCGTGGAGGCACACAGGTTCCTGGCAACAGCAGCTCCTCTGACTCTCATTGCAGCATGTTTCTGACAAAGGAAGCATTGTCAAAATCCGAGCTGGGAGCGTCTGCTGCTTGGGAGAGCAGTAACAGAGATTAAGGAGCATGAAATGCAAGTGTGCACTTGTAATGAAATTGCCCTTACTTACCGCCTGGTTAGTACTCATGATTGCCATGGCATGCCTCTGTGATCAGTCTCAGCATAATGAAAAATCGCAGCAAACCTTAGCTTTTCAGATGGTTTATATCAGGAGTAGGTAGAAGTGTTTTCAAGGCTGAGGGGGTAATGAAGAGGAATCCATGATGCAGAGAATAGCAATTGATGCTTATTCATGGATACAGGAGGGGTTCTCTGGGTGAGAGTTATATAGTGGGAGGACTTCCTACACACAGGTCTCAGCGATTTAATGTCTCTGCCTAAATGTCAACATCAGACTGCGTTTCTGACTATCCCAGCCTCCTAAGAGATTGCATCATTTTCTTTGAGAACTAAGATAGTTTTACTGCAGGTGGGAGTCAAGAAAGGTACACCTTTTTTAGAATAAAATTTGACCACACACACACACACACACACGCACACACGCACACTCCCTGAAACAGGGGTTCCACTACTCAGTATTTAGGTTAAGGAAATTCTCTCTGTGTTGCAAAGATTTAATTATAAAGCTGTTCATTGTCATAGTTTCTGTTTTTCAAGAGAAAAACCATAAACTGCCCAGATGTCTAGCAATAAGAAATTGGTTATATAAATTATGGCACTATAAAATGGAATAGCATATAGCAAAAGAAATACATGTAGAGAAAGTTTCAGGATAGGAAATATGTTTACAATATATTAAAAATATATGTACATATACAGTAGTTGATAAGAATACACATAAAATGTGAACAGTAATTTGGGGGGGCAGTGGGTTTGGGTGGTTTTATTCTTTTTTGCTTAATGATATAAGAAAATACATGACTTATAATAAGATCTTTTTTTTGTTTCTTTACACAACAAAGAGAAACATCATAACTACAAAAATAGGTGTGTGAGTGAGTTGTGAATATACCTAATTACAGACTGTTCGATAAATACTTATCTGTGTAGGTGACTATGACTTAATGCTCATATGCGGTATAGGTTTAAATTTCAATTTTATTTGAGGTCACTATTTTTCTTAGGCTGCACATAAATAAAAATCTGTCAGAGCCACACAAGAATACTGTCCATTCAGGGGGTTCTTTATCATCATTTGTCCTCCTTCCAGATGGATAACTCAATACCCCCACACACCCCTATTTTCCCATCTTGCATTCTGTTTCATCCCATTGGAATACCTTCTCTCATTCATCCTTCGAAACCCTACCCATTCATCAAGGTCCAGCTCAAACTCTACTTTGCAACGTTTGCTCTAATTCTCCTCATTCAAGAATAGATTCTAGTTCTTCATCTTTGGAAGCTTTTGACATTTCCCATTATGGGTTGTATACCTATATTATACTCACTAATAGATTGTATACTTGTGGACAGCAGAATCTTGACTCATCTTTGTATGTGCTAAAAGTAGGAGGCATTGACAAAATGATTACTTAAATAATCACTGAATACATAAATGAATTAAACCTGTTTTCAGAATATAGAGATACACGAGATACATGTAAATCTGATCGTTTGCTTGAAAGTCTGACCAATCTAGCATTGATTGGAATGTGAAACCAAAATGAAAGGTATCTACCTTTCTTCCTGCAATTAAAAAAAAAAATCCACACGTTTAATTAGCACTCACTTTTTGAAACAGGTCCTGAGATAATACATAACTCAATGAGTATTATGTCAAACAGACACTGCAAGAGAGACGACACTGAAGTATTATAACAACCACAGCTTATAATCCTTTCCAGGAGCCTCTTATCCTTAGGGACTTATAAGGTGAGAGTTAGGAATGCGGTCTTCTGACACTCTCTGCTGAGCCGGTTTCCCAGTCCCCCAAGGTGATATTGTTAAGATCTACTCTGAGAGCTTCTGAAATGACATCTTGGGTTGATAGCACTTTGTAAGCCATAAAAGGGCAAGGCAAATGTTAGTCATAATTATTACTATTCAGAGAAATCTTTTGCTAAATGTTTGTGGCATGAACCTTCCCATTTGAGAAGGTGAGTCTGCATGCCCAAGTCGGTTCTGTCTGGTTGTTTTCTTCTGGTTTTCCAGAACTTACTTTAGGGATCTGCCCTCTGTGGAAAATGACTTGTTTTGTAAATGTCAAAGATTGAAAAACATTTCTAAGGGGGATTCTCACCACATACAAATGAGAGGCTCAGCCAGAATACTCCAGAACTTGAAGACAACACTCAAGTCCACTTCTACGATAGGACTTTCACTCTGACTTAAATTTCAAAGAATACTTTCAAAGGATGGGCTGACACCTTTCACAAAGACCTCATTTTCTTAGAATAAAGAAGACTGATTAGAGCCTGCAACTGGCAAACTTTTTGGTAGCTATGTTTGCATTTGTTCATACTATTGTTCATAGAATGGATTCAAGTGTGGTTCCATTTGTAGAGAGTTCATAAATAGTTGGTTCTAAGTTTAGCCTTAATCCCTTGGGGGATGAGTTCTGTTTATGGTTCACAATGTGACTTCCTACTTTGAAAGAGAAAAAAAGCATAAGCAAATCCTCCATGATTTGGGGAAAAGCACTTTTTATTTTGTGAGCTTTCTTAAAAATCTACAAGTGTGATTAAGCTGCCTGCTTCTCAGCATGATGCCACAAAGGATAAGACAGAGGCGAAAGAACTTGAAAACCCCTCCAAAGTGTAAATCAGAGGAAAGAGAAGGGAATGAACAAGATTCTTACAACTGTCAGGTCTGCAGAAACAAAAGGAAAGTCAGAATATTTAAAAAAACAAATAACATCTAAAGCAAATTCAGTCATTTGGACATTCATTCAGCTTGTCCAGTCTGGGAAATGATGACTATAGAATATTAGAGCCATAAGATACTAATACTTTGCCCTTCAACTCTCTTTCTGCTTGTTCCACACAGACTTGCAACGAGTATTATGGAATTTTGCTTTGGAGTGTTACCAAAAAACACAAAATCCCCCATGTTTTAAAAGGTGAGGCTGTCCAAACCTTTGGCTACCACCCACTGTGAGAAAGTTCTATGACCAGTGATCAGAGATGGACTAAATCCAGGCAGACAGATGAATTAAGGCTCCCATTTGAGAGACAGTCTAGAAAGTAGCCAGAGCTGCTCCACACTCTGCCCATTTCAAAACTCACATCATTGACTTGCTGCCACTTGGATTTAGAGTTGAATTGAATTGTTGCTAATCCTTCGCAGTGTAGCTCTATCTCAGCTAAATCTCTTCATTGTGTACCTCAGGTGGTTTTAGGTGAATAGCAGCAAAATCGCAGTGAATTCCAGACAGGTTAACTACATCTTACCTTCCAAATCAGGACATTTTGAGAGTTAAAGACTTACCAGTAATAATTGCTCCAAGAAAACAAGCGTTACACTAAAACCGACCAAACAACCTCCCCTTTGTTTTCTTTCTTTCACTCTGTTTCTTCTTCCCCATAAAAGGGGAAAAAAAATTATGAGACTTTGAAATGAACTAAAAAGATTACTAGGTATCTTTGATGAGAAACTAGGTGTCTGCATATAGATAAGCTGATTTTATGGGGTCCCCACAACTTCCAGTCTTGAAACTATTGTATATCTCTGTGGGTTGTATGTATAACTGATAGCAATGCAAATGATTCTTACCCATGGCAATACAAATTAAAAGGTAGAAATAAAATTGATTTCACTCCCCCCCTTCTTTTTTAAGCCAACTTTACAACTTTTTTTTTTTTTTTAAGATTTTATTTATTTATTTGACAGAGAGAGTGAGAGCAAGAGTGAGAGCAGGAGCCTGGGGAGCATGGGGAGCCTGAGAGGGAGAAGCAGGCTCCCGGCTGAGCAGAGAGCCTGATGTGGGGCTGGATCCCAGGACCCTGGGATCATGACCTGAGCTGAAGGCAAAAGCTTAATGACCGAGCCACCCAGGCGATCCAATTTTACAACTATTTATAAAATCATTTCAGCATTACTCATTGCTAGTATACCTGTGTTACTCTGAACGGACCTTTGAACTGGTTGTAAATTCTCACTACTTCCCTCATTTATTAATAAATTAACTAAAATTTTAGACATGAGTTTAACACATGCTGACATTTATAGGATTTTACTCTCTAAAGATATTTCTTAATATCCAAATTTTATTTCTCTTTTTCCTTTTCCCCTTAGATTATCCAGGGGCCAACAAATTCTCCATTTCACTATAATAGTCCCTCTGTGGCTAAAGAGATCAGTATCTTCTGAGATCATTCATTTATTCATTTAATATATATTGAGCATTCATTAATTTCCAGGCACTGATGCAGTGCTATATAGAGAGGAGACTGAAAGCAAGCAAGAGCGGAAGCAGGGAAACCACATAGGAGTCTACTGTAACAGTCCCAGGGGTAGATGAGGGGGTATGAGCTAAGATTAATGTACACTGACTATAAATAGATGAACTCCTTAAAAGAAGTGCTGATAGGATTTCCTGGTGGAGTGGATGAGAGACATAAAGGAAAGAGGGAAGCCGAGGAAGTCCCTAGGCTTTGGCTTGATTAATGGAGTACATGGTGGTGCCATTCTCTGGAAATTGGAAAGACGGGGGATGAGATTTGAACTGAAACATTCATTCCACCAATTGCTGAGAGTGGTGACAACTGATGGCTTGTTCTGTCCATTGCAGCTGAGTTCTTCTCTCGGTGATTGACCTCAGCTGACTAAGGCCACACCTACTTCTTTATCCAATGACCGACTGATGTGGGGATAAGGTCTAACCCCATTAGCCCAGTTTAATATAATTCTTAACAGGCTTCCCAGCTCTGGGGCTCCCTCTGGGATAACCTGAGACCTTTGTTATGATGGCAACTCCTCCCTCTGCCTTAATATCGCTTTTCCACAGGCATGGATTGTAAAGGGTAATAAACTTCCTACCTGCAAATCTCCATCTCAGAGATTGCTTCCCAGCAACCAACCTACGATAGGAAGCTAGAGTTCAAAAACAGGAGTTCTCCCATGTGTCATCTTCCATGCTCCTATAAAAGGTTACCTAAAGTAGAGATTTGATGGTGGACCCTCCCAGCTTCTCTTCTCCTCACTCTACTCCTCCCATCCTCTCCCCCCAAATCAGTGGCTCTCTAATGCCCATTGCCAGTTTCCTTCAAGATTTCTCGTAGTCTGGCCACCATTCTTCTCTCTCCACCTTGTAATCTCCCACCACAACCTATGTTTTTCATTACACCTATTAACTGTTCCCTGGAAACTGTTTTTACAACTCTGACCTTCTATTAAAGTGCCTGGTAACTCTTCATTCATGTTCTTCTCTCAGTGGTAAAACTATCCATACTACAAAATGTAGTTCAAAATCATACTTAAAAATCTATCAGTCTTTCATGAAATCTTCTCCAATTTTCGGCAAGAAAACATGTCTCCTTTCTCTGTTCCCATAGCACTCTGTGCTATTTTTATTGTTTATGTATTTTGTATGCTCGTTATGCCATGAGAGTCCCAGAGGCAGAGAGATGTGGGGCCAGCACAGTGTCAAAAGCTTAGGAGGGGGGGCGCCTGGGTTTATTTCTCAGCAAAACCACACCCAGCCCCAAACATTGTTAGCTGAAATGTAATTCTAAGACATAAGTATGTTGAAGAGGTGTATTTGAGTCTCATCTGCCTCTTTCTTCCCAACCCTGCCAGATCCCCAAGAATATATACCCCTTTTGGGTCTTGTAAATGTTTGCTTCCTTAATTCCTAATTTGGTGATACTTGTAAAAGGATGAAGTATTAGATGACATATTTCTCTACCTCTCCCTTCACTCTTTTTCATTTATAGAGGATCCTCTCTGCCATGACTCTTTGGTGGGACCTTTTTTTTTTTTTAAATATATAATGTATTATTAGCCCCAGTGGTACAGGTCTGTGAATCGCTAGGTTTACACTTCACAGCACTCACCATAGCACATACCTTCCCCAATGTCCATAACCCAACCACCCTCTCCCTACCCCTCTACCCCTGGCAACCCTCAGTTTGTTTTGTGAGATTAAGTCTCTTATGTTTTGTCTTCCTCCCAATCTCATCTTATTTCATTTATTCCTTTCCTACCTTCCAAACCCCCTGTGTTGCCTCTCAACTTCCTCATATCAGGGAGATCATATGATAATTGTCTTTCTCTGATTGACTTATTTCGCTTAGCATAATACCCTCTAGTTCCATCCATATCGTCGCAAATGGCAAGATTTCATTTCTTTTGATAGTTGCATAGTATTCCATTGTATATATATATACCACATCTTCTTTATCCATTCATCTGTTGATGGACATCTAGGTTCTTTCCATAGTTTGACTATTGTGGACATTGCTGCTATAAACATTCAGGTGCATGTGCCCCTTCAGATCACTACATTTGTATCTTTAGGGTAAATACCCAGTAGTGCGATTGCCAGTTGTAGGGTAGCTCCATTTTCAACTTTTTGAGGAACCTCCATGCTGTTTTCCAGAGTGGCTGCACCAGCTTGCATTCTGGTGGGAACTTTTGATACCATGTTTATTTGTATCTTCCAGGAAACCTGGAATAAACATAGAAGACTAAATATGTGGACAACTCTGGGGCTCAAAAAATGCTTACTCATGAGAGGAGCAGTAGAAGGAAGGGGGAAAGGAAGGAAGGAAGAAAAGAAAGAGTAGTCTAACTCAAAGATCCATTTCTCCTGCCCCACAGGCCTCTAGAAGGTGTAAGAACATCCTGTGTATACATCATAGAGTTGCTCAATAGGGGTAATAGCAATATTCTGAGGAAAATACAAAGGAATGAATATAAGAAGTTTGTATTTTCAGATATTCATTCATACAACTGTAATATCAAGTTATATTTAAAAAGTGGCCCCAGGAAAAAATTACCTTTTCTCAGAAAGATTTAGCTTAAGGTTATCAAGTTACTTTAGACTTGCTTAAAAATTCTGAATCTGGAATGCCTGGGTGGCTCAATCATTAAGCATCTGCCTTTGGCTCGGGTCATGATGCTGGGGTCCTGGGATTGAGCCCCGCATTGGGCTCTCTGCCTGGTGCGAAGCCTGCTTCTCCCTCTCCGACTCCCCCTGCTTATGTTCCCTCTCTCTCTGTCTCTCTTTGTTGAATAAATAAAATCTTTAAAAAAAAAATTCTGGGGTGCCTGGATGGCTCAATTGGTTAAGCAACTGCCTGCTCTGGTCATGATCTTGGAATCCTGGGATTGAGTTCCACATCGGGCTCCCTGCTCCACAGGGAGTCTCCTTCTCCCTCTGACCCTCCTCCTTCTCATGCTCTCTCTCTCATTCTCTCTCTCTCAAAGACATAAATAAAATCTTTTAAAAAAAATTCCGAATCCATGAAAGGTTGATTTTGATGGTAGAATTATGTGCTTCCTTTGCAAAGACCCAAGTTTATTGAACTTAAGGTTAAATGGAAAATTAGTTCCTCAGAATTTTCTTACGCTTTCAAAAATATACACTGTTTCTATGCCCTTTTGATGAAAAGTGTCAGTGGCATAAAATATTAAGGGAACAAAATACCTAATAAAGCTCATTAAAATTTAAAATCCTCTAGTTCAGAACTTGTGATAATTTTGACAATGGCTAAGTTGATGTTTTTTTTCCATTCCCTATGATAAAGTATTTTGAACCTGTTCTATGTTCAAATAGATATGCAGGGGAAATAGTTCACACTAAGGGAAGAAACTTGTAAAGTATTTTGGTCACCTCTCTTCACTGGCAAACAATACTATAATTATTTCTAAACTTGCCCAATGAATGAAGTTGGATGAGATCTTCATATTGTTTTATACGGCTAATTTAGATTCTGAGTAGTGTGGTGGAGTGAAAAGGCTCCCGTAAGTGCTATCTGTGTGATATGAGACAACAGGTCTCACTTTGGGTCTATCTGCCCTCCCTGCTATCCTGGGTTGCTATGAGGAGCAGAGGAACTGCTCTCTGTGAAGGGTTCCCCTCCACCCTCACCAGACCCTTCTGGAGAAGAAGGGGCTGACTTTATCGATATTGTTATCTTCAGCCTCTGTCACCTAGTAAGCCCTTAAACATGTAAGCCATGGCCATGTAATTAAATATGCCATAGACCTGGATTTTCTTGTGTAAGAGCCTTCTTTTTTCCTATTTTGCACCCCTGCATTTTCCCTCTGCCTCCCCACCCCAGTCTAAATGTATCTTGTGTTCAACACAGTTTCATGGTCAGAAGGTGAAACAATTGCTTACTGTGGGCAAAGGACTTCATTGCTAGCAGTTGTCTGTGAATGACGTTAAGAAGTATTTCTTTTCCTGAAAGTACTTCTCTCTCTAATGCAATTTTAAGAAATGGAAGCTTTTACGGGGAATCCCCCCCCCACCTTCCCCTGCCACTATGTCTGATGTGAGGCTTGTTAGATGACCGGATCCATGCCCACATGAGCAGGGTGTCTACTCAGTCCCAGGTGCCCAACCCTCAGTGGTCCCCTTAGAAACTCCAAAGGCCGCAGTGAGTCAGGGCGGCAGGGGGAGCAGAGTCATGTCAGGAAACGACCCACTCCCTGGTTCATCTCCACCTACTCCCAGCAATGTCTGCACAGAAAGTTCACTCATCTTGCCCCTCTGTGCTTTATGCTCACCCTAGTCCCTGATGCCCACCAAGGCCCCAGTGTAATGCCAGACACTGCAGATCAAGAACACATGCTTCTTTGAAGAGATGCTCTAAGACGGAGCTCCCATCTACCAGTCTTCCCCAATTTTCAAGTTAAAATAGCCCATGACAGACTTCAGGCTGAGGACTATTTTCTGACAGGCCCCCATGCTTCTCTATTCTCTGAGTATTTTGCCTACAGTGGGCAAATGTGTAGTGGTTTAAAACACATTAAAAAATGTGATCACATGGGGTGCCTGGGTGGCTCAGTTGGTTAGGTGTCCAACTCTTGATTCAGTCTCAGATTGTGATCTCAGAGTCTTGGGATCGAGCCCCACATCAGACTCCACACTCAGCGGGGATTCTGCTGGAGATTCTCTCTCTCTTTCTCTCTGCATCCCCCCAAAAACAGATAATCTTTAAAAAAAAAAATATGATCACATGTAGTCCAATTTTCTTGCTTTGGAGTGGGAGGGGATCCAGGGTTATGTATTTCTATTTTTCAGCCCAGAATGGAAGATGACCCTGTTACCAAGAGGAGGCTGAGGAGAAGAAAACATGAGGACTTACACACGGCTCTGAACACTATGGAAAATCAATAAATATTGACAGGCAAGGGAGAGAGTTTTTGCCAACTCAACTAATACGGGCTAATAATACTGCACAGCAATTTGCCACCAGCCTGGGAAGTCTGGCCTTCCCTCCTCATGGAGATTCTCAGGGACCCATCCCAGGAGCATTTGAAGAAATAGCACTGAGTTGCAGGTTTCTGGGAGAGGATAAAGTGCGTGGAGGGTCAGAGCACTGGAGATTTCCTAACAATTAAACCTGCTTATATTTTCCTTGGTGCCCCATGTGATTGCATTTTTTAATGTGTTTTGAACCTCTACACATTTGCCCACTGTAGGCAAAATTCTCAGAGAACAGAGAAGCATGGGGGCCATGAGAGACTTCAGGCTGAAGATTATTTTCTGAGAGGTTTGTGGACTTGTATTAGAAACACAGCAACCTCCAGTTACTTTGCGTGGTTCTTTGAGACTGTGGTCATACATTCCCTAGACCACATGAATGCATACAAAACACATTGCCCTGAGGGATCGTATAATTTTTAGTCTGTTTCACAGGTCTTTCCAAGATGTTTAAGCGAAAACTAGAAGAATCCAAAGAAACAAGGCTTTGGAAATTGCCAGAAAGTCTGAGGGAGGATTAGTAGATCACAAGGGATTAGGAGAGGTTGTCTCTGTTTCCCTGCTAAATTGTCTAGTAGACTTTTCCATATTTTGAGAGAGAGATTAGAGAAAGATAAATCAGAATGTAATAACCATGTGCTGAGCTATAGCTCTGAAGTTATTTATATTTTGCCCAAGGAAAGTTTCAAAATCTCCTGCTTGTGAGTTTCTAGAACAGGATTCATACCTGAATCTCAGGACACATTCTATCTGGTCCTTTCACCTGTGACTCCATATCAGAAGTTCTCTCCTGCTACAGTGGAGAATACACTCTATGTTGCCAGTCCTATTTTTTTCTAGTAAACATTATTCTAACTGGTATATCAGCAAATCGATGACCCAAATATTAATCGAGCTTATCCCAACTGTATATGAATCATGGGGTCAAGCTCTGTGTGGAAAGAAACAAGTTTTGTAAGACATGGGGTCTTCTTTCAGGCAGATGGTCACAAGCTAATGATAATAGGTACCATTTATTGTAATCTGCTGTGGACCAGACATTTCACATTCATTATCTCATTTAATCATTTAATCTTCCCAGGCATGTGCGTGTGTGTGTGCGCGCGCGCGTATGTGTGTGTGTATGTGTTTTATGGTATTTTATTGGATTAAAAAATCATAGGCGATACTTCTGATCTTGCTGAAATATATATTCATGCAGCATGAATCCCACATTTAAAAATTAAATTACTAAAATAAGTACAATTACAATTGTGAGTAAAAATGTGGGTAGCTTACAGCGTAACAAGCCAGTCTCATCTTCATTTGACAGCTATAGAAACGGAGATTCTGAAAACTTAAGTAAAAGAAAAGAATCCCCATTGAAACCTAGGGCTTCCTTGAGTGTAACTTGAGTGTTTTCCTTTAGCCTTCATTGCTTCCTCATTCTTATTTGGGATATAACATAAACACTTGAGAAGTTCAATAAAAATAGGAAATTTAACATTGTATCAAGTCAATGAAGGACATGTTGCAGGTAAGACAGAAGAAAGCGAATTCCCAAATGCGTAGGTCAGATGATGCCATCCCTCTTGAGAGGGAGTCTAGTAAGTTTGAACTGGGCCTTGGAGGGGTAAAATTTGGATACGTGGAAACCAGTGGCGGGGGCCCGGTATTTTTCAAGTTTCCCTTTCTGTTTTTGTTTTTTTTTTTTTTTTAAATAATATAATATTTTATGTCTTTTATGCATAACAAAGTATCTCTGAGTGGGCGGATATGTCTGGGATTTGCTTATAATACTTGTATGCAAAGACAATACTTGTATACAATACTTGTATTTGCTTATAATACTTGTATGCAAAGACAAACAAATCAATCAGTAAGCTGGGGAACGGAGCAAACAGTGTTGGCAAAATGTCATTAGAGGCTGAAGTTAGGCAGTGAGTAACTGGGAGATCATTGCTCCAGGCTCCCTTCCTCTGTGACTGTTTGAAAAGTTCCACATGAGAACCTTCACAATGAAAGTATAATGGCAGAGCCATTTGTGCAAACGAAGTCTGTCTTTAAGGTTCTGTGATAACAAAGACACCCTGAACTCTTTTAACAAGTCAGTCCTTTTCAAATGATGACCACCAGGGGCTCCTGGGTGATTTGGTGAGTTGAGCACCCACTCTTGATTTCAGCTTGGGTCATGACCTCAGGGTGGCAAGATCACGCCCGGCATTGTGGAACCTGCTTAAGATTCTTTCTCTCTCCCACTCCCTCCGCTTCTCCTCCTCCCACTCTCTTTATCTCTCAAATAAATAAATCAATCTTTAAAAAACAGAACAAGGGGCACCTGGGTGGCTCAGTGGGTTAAAGCCTCTGCCTTCGGCTCAGGTCATGATCCCAGGGTTCTGGGATCTAGCCCCGCATCAGACTCTCTGCTCAGCAGGGAGCCTGCTTCCTCCTCTCTCTCTCTGCCTGCCTCTCTGCCTACTTGTAATCTCTGTCTGTCAAATAAAATAAATAAAATCTTAAATAAATAAATAAATAAATAAAAATAAAAATAAAAAACAGAACAAAACAAAATAAAATGATGACTTACCAGCCACAAGTAAACAGGAACATCTTTATGAAATAATGTAAAGTTTAACTATCGCATGGTGATCTGAACGAAATAAACCTGAGAAGGAAGACAGGATTCAGATACTAAAAGATTGATTGCATTGTTCAAAAGCATAATTCCTGATTTAGAGGCGGGGGCAGATGATATTGACTGAGAGAGACATAAGTCTCAATTAGTCCCCTGTTTAGCTGACCCTCCTCCTCTGCCACCTTATTTCTTCTCTGCCAAGTGAGCTGCTTATCCTCTTTCACCACCTCATTTGAGAACATTACCCTTATTTCAGTTTTAAGAAAATTATTTTTATTTCCATTCACAATGAAGCATTTCACAGCGTTAGGACCACTATTACTTTGGCGCTTACTTTATTCCTCTTTAATTGGAAGTTTCAGATGGTTGACCCTTTTATTAGTCTTGGCTGGACCCATACACATCAGATATTTTTTTTTTTGCCTCTCCTGGAACTGGACTGTGGAAGGAACTTGTATCAGAACTGGCCTGGGTGGGAAGCTTTTCAGTTAGTTCCTTTTCCCAACATTTTACAAAGCAGAATCTATGAAAATTCATGGGCCAAATAGTATCAGCTCATCTGTGTAATGAGGAAGGTTATTTTTTTTTAAAGAGTTTATTTATTTATTTCACAGACAGAGATCACAAGTAGGCAGAGAGGCAGGCAGAGAAAGAGAGGGAAGTAGGCTCCCTGCTGAGCAGAGAGCCGGATGCGGGGCTCGATCCTAGGACCCTGGGATCATCACCTGAGCCGAAGGCAGAGGCTTTAACCCACTGAGCCACCGAGGCTCCCCAAGGAAGGTTATTAATTCATTGATAAACATACACTTGGGTGAAAAGAATCGACTAGAGCTTTAGGATTTAACAATATCAGGGGCCCTTAGGTGGCTCAGTCAGTAAAGTGTCTGACCTCAGCTCAGGTCATGATTTCAGGGTCCTGGGATCCAGTCCCAGACCAACTCCCTGCTCCCTGGGCTATTTTTGCCCCTCCCACTTCTTCTCCCCTTGCTCATAGTTTCTCTCTCTCTCTCTCTCTCAAATAAATAAATAAAAATTTTAAAAAACAAAACAAAAACAATAGTTCATTATTTTGTCATGCTATCATGTGCCCAAATGCTACAACTCCGTTTAGGAACAGCAACTCATTTTGCCTAATTCATTCTGTGAACTACAAAGTTAATTAGTTGGGTTTATTTAGCTATAAAAAACAGAATCTCTCCCAAGTTACCTCATGGGACAGGGCATCTATATAAGGGATGCATGTGATTTGAAACTGAAACTAAAATGGTATCAGGCCTGGGCCTGGCCTCTCCCTCATGGCATTTCGGTTTCTCTCTATCCATTGGCTTGTTCCACATGCCTCTCTGCCAGAAAGCTTTTTCTGGCCATGTTGTCAGCATCAAGATACAAAATTAGTAATAGCTAATCCTTATTGAGCATATTCTCTGTGTCAGACAGTGTTCTAAGTACTGCACAGGCATTAACTTATTTGATCCTTGCCAGAACAGCCACTGAACTTTGACTTGTACATGAATTGGTCTTAAGGTAATCCACACTCAACCATGTAGCATATTTTCGTCATCCATTTCACTGGTAACTAGCCTAGACTTTCTATTTCCCAGTACAGATTACAGGAAGCAAGGATCTGATGATAGCAGCTTATTTTTTGAGCCATGTTCCACCAAGTCAACCCATGGGTAGCTTTCCTTCAGTGCTCTGAACAATTCAGCTGTGAATGGGGAGCAAGGCGGCTTTGTTCAGAACACTGGAGCAAAGCCAACTATGCTGTGACTGGCCCAGCTTCTTATGAGGAGTTACAGAAAGGAAGGATCATAGTGACATCTCTAGCACCAGGAGAAGAATCAGGATTTCACAAGTCTAGGAAGGTTCCCTATGATCTAGGAAGAATTCTCTTATTTACATGTGGAGGGTGTATGTCGGGACCCCTTCACATCAGGGCCCGGAGAGATGCATGCAAAGGATAACTAAACAGCTCTCAGGGAGTCTATGGTAGGGATGCCCATTATGCGGGTATAGCAAAGAGTCACATTATTTAGGAAAGGGGGACCACAAAAGATTGACTTCTCCCAAAAGGTGTCTCCCATTGGCTGTCACTACGTCTTACATCTACCATTAGAAGAGTTGACTTGGTTCAGGCAGGTGGTAAGAAAAGTCCCCATTTGCATCTGCTTTCACCCCTCTGCCCTTCCCACTCTGCTCTGTAGCAGCGCCAGATTCTCTTCATTCCCCTCAACCATTGTGCTCTCTTTCCTTCAGGCAGAACCACTCCCCCTTCTTGGGCCTCTCCTATACTTGACTTATAGACCACTCTTAAGGTCTCAGAAGATATTGTCTTTGGGAAGCCCTCTTTCCTCCACAATCCTGGGTCCACTAGACTGGCCAGTGTCCCTTATCAAAGCTCTCATTACACTGCCTATATTTCGAGGGCCATGCCTGCTTCCGACTTCAGATCTGTGAGGTCAGGGGCCATAGCTTCCTGGTTATTACTTTACACCCAAACTTAACCCAGTCTCTGGTATGTATTACATGCTAATAAATATTTGTTTAAGTGAATAAAATTAAAATAAAATGGTGCTATTTGCAAAGGGGAATTCATTGATTATTATTAATCCTCATACTCAGTTTACTTCCTTGATTCCTCAGAAAGGCCTTGTGGTGTGGTTCATAGGTCAAACACATTTGGATTGTTTAGAGGAGCAGAACAGTACCTGGAAAAGTTAAAAGCAGGGAAGACAAAGCCTATGGGCTGATGCCCTGGGTTTGTAAAATGTGAAAAAGAAGGACACCTCAAGGTAAGGGTCGCTGGCAAACAATTCTGTCCTCATCTCAGTTGCCGGCAGTTCCAGTTCTCACAGGCTCATTCCAGACCTAGCGTGACTACGGTGACAACACGTTGTTGGTCCGCTGGCCCTGCTGTGAAAGATGCCACATGCAGGAAAGTAGATAGAGGTACAGAACCAGGACTGGGACTCGGTCTACGTGAAATCTGGTAAAAAGCAATCCTCGGCCGGCAGACTCCCACTGCCATATTCAAGTAGAGGATTAATCTGCAGAAGAAAGACACTAAGTGAGGGACAGCCAGCTCTTAGGGACCTTTTCTCCTGTTCTCGAGCCAGGAAATGTTTATTTACTAACACATACGACAGAAGAGAATGTTTTTCTAAGGAAAATATATGGGAATAATATCTCAAAGAGACTCAGGTCTTCATGAGACACAGCATATATTGAAACACAGAAATATTTGATGAAGCCTAATCATTCCTTTGTCTTAAACTCAATTTTATATCCATATTTTACAAAGCTTTTCTAAGAACTGCATAAGTGGTAGTTTAACTCTTAAAGTTTGACATATGTTGATGATTTAATCTTTTATTTGTCTTAATAAGAGACTACTTTGATTTATGCAATCTTACAAGCAATTTTGTGAAACCATATTTGAAGATGTGTAATTTGGTAACCAACCAGTGATGACAGATTTGGTGCTATGTCGTTATTCCTCTTCGAAAGGCTTTTTATTGATAATGTTCTTGCAGAATGTGATCAGGGGTCAGAAATAAATATGGAAAGGGACCAAGACAGAAGTATAAATGGAGGAAGAAATGAAAAGGAAGAGGTAAAGTTTACTGATTTAACTCTCTCCTCCCCATGCAAGATGGTCTACCATTCCATCCTAGTTTTCAAGGGGGGCTTTCTTATCTCTCTCAGAGATGATCCTCTGCCCAAAATTTTATAAATTTAAAGTCTGAGGATTGGTAACCAGAATTTAGCTAGATTCCAAAAAATATATCCAGCAGTTAAGTATCGGAATGGGGAAAAATGTATTTCAAGAACTGCTTTACTAACTGACCCCCCAAAAATATAACTATGCCTTTTTTTAATCTCATTTTATTAGCAGACTAGAGAAGAAAAACAACTAATAACCCAGAGAACAGGATTTTCATTACATATGCATTTTAGAATGTTGCCTAAACAATTTGAAAAAAAAAAAAATGGTGAGAGAAAGACAAATCAATAAAGAAAACTCTTTCCGCTTGGGAAAAGTCTTTTCAGAAAACAGAGTTGAAATCCAGGTACTAGGGGATAACTTTGCAGGTATAGGGGAGGGTATCCTTTGAATCTATATTTTGGCGAGCACAACTGGAGACCCTAAGGTCTGGAATTCAGACTTTTGTTCATTCTGTCTCTTGTAAAAGGTATTTAGAGAAGGTACCATTAACATTCCCTGAACCATGTTCACCCAGAAACAAGTAATTGAAGGGATTCAGAGCACTCTACCTTCTCCTCTTCAGAACTAACAGGCAAGCGTCTGAATAGGAGGGAGGAAAGACTCCGACTTCAATAATGGATTCCGAGAATAGCTGAACAGCGTGGGTCTGCTGACAGCTCCCCCACTCCCTGCTAGACTGCTTCTGAAAAGGACAAGAGGAGAAAAGTAGAAATATAGTTATCTGTGGCACCACGAGTGTGCAATTGGCTCCAGCTCATGGAGAATTCCCTTCATTACTATGCAACCTCTACTAAATGGGAGAAAATATCACTTGAAAGAAGGATGTTAGCCATCTGATTTCAGGAGCCAAGGGGTGCCATGACTCTTGGGTCATCTGGGAGAGTAAGACCTGAGGAGGATATTGGGCACAGACAGTAAAAGGAAAGGAGTGTTTCATTTCATCTGGAAGTTCTCTTTTATCTAAAGTTGTCACCTTCTACCTTCATTGATGCCATTTTTCCTATAGAAATTAAGAACTTCTTGTATCAGGGTCAGACGAATTTGAGTTGTTACCTAAGTCCTGCCATTTACAGGGTGTGTAACTTTGGCTAAATGACTTAAGCCTCTCAGAGACTCAACTGAAAAGAGAGATACTAATATTATCTGCTTTGCAGCTGTTATAAAGATTAAATGAGATCATGCTTGTGACATGGATAGCCCTGTTTGTGGCTTTACCTGCCGGAATAGTAGATGTCTGTATACAAATATATGTCTTTAATAAAAATAAAAACAGACAGTGAATTAAGGGAAAAGCATAATCATTGATGCTGTTTCCAATAGCCAGAAAACAGAGATAAAAAACAAAACAAAACAAAACAAACCTGGGCCATTTGGTGAGGTATTGTGAAAGTAATAGAAATTTGTCACTTAGCCAGCAGCTGTTTCTAGCCAGTCACATACCCCACCAGTCCCCAGAGCAGGACAGTGATGTGTCTGCATGTCATCAATACATGGCAGATTCCTTTTGCAGTAAGTTCATTGTAATTATTTCACTAATTCTGTTATTAACACTCAGCCTTCTGCTGCTTGTGTAGCATGGCCACCTCTTCCTGATTTTTAAAAATGAAAGGATGTATTTGTTCTAGTTCCACCCGGTAGGAAGGGACATGATGTCTCCTGGAGCTGGGAGGAGAATGTGCTCTGGTGGAGGGCAAAGGGAAGAAGGTGCTGTGGTGCTGTGGGAGCTGGTTCAGGAACGAGATACTGACCTCCACCAGTTCATCTCCCACCAGTGTAAGGAATCTATCATATCACCCCCTCGCATACACTGCACAGCATTCAATCTGGAAGCAAAAACCTCTCTGCATCCCTTAACAAGGGGAAATGAGCGAAGGAATTGGTTGCAAACGTGCTGAAGAGTTGAGAAAACCAACGGGGACTGTGATGAAAGTTTAATGTAAACAATGAATCTTGGAACACTACATCAAAAACTAATGATGTATCGTATGGAGATTAATATAACACAATAAAAATTAAGAAGAGGAAGGAGGAGTGGGAGGAAGAGAAGGAGAAGGAGGAGGAGAAGGAAGAGCAGCTCTAGAAGCCACCACATTCCCTTAAGGCTAGAGTGATGAAAGCAGGGGCCGTGTTCCCAGAGTCCAGGAGCAGGCTACCTGCAGGAGACAGAACGGGGAGGCGGGGGGAGGAGGGGAGCAGTTGGGACCTTAGAGAGAGTTGCTCCTGGCAGGAGTTGGAGCCACGAAGAGGCAGCTGCTGCCAACCCTGAAGATGCCACCCAAGCCAGTGAAATGGTAAAAATACTCTCATTTCTCCCCTCCTCCCACCTTCCAGGCTTCTGCCAGAGCCTCGCAGTGTGTTTTAGAAGCCTGGGAAGAGTTGTTTCCTGTGATACTGGGCAGAACAGGGGAAAGAGAGAGAAGGGAACCATTACCAAACAGGCCAGCACAACACATTGTAGTGGAACATTTGGTGAGGTCCACCTGGGTAGCTCAGTTGGTTAGGTGTCTGCCTTCAGGTCATGATCTCAGGGTCCTGGGATTGAGTCCCGCATGGGGCTCCCTGCTCTGTGGGGATCCTGTTTCTCCCTCTGCTTCTGCCCCTCCCCTAGCCCTGCTCTCGCTCTCTCTCTCTCTCTCTCTCTCACTCTATCTCTCTCTTCAATAAGTAAAATCTTAAAAAACAAAAACAAACATTTGATAAGACTGGCCAGATGACTGTGAGTTATGCTAAAAAACCTTACATGGGAAGGTCGCTGTGATGAGGGAGCAGGAGGCTGGCTGAGGACAAAGCTGGCACCTTGCACCCCCTCTCCACCCGCTCCCCTCAGTAATATGTGTGACATTCCTCAGGCACCCCTGACTGCCCTAAAAGAAAAATAAATAGTTAACTTGCAGAGATCACAATCCTGCAAGGCAGGAGTCTCCCTTGGTTTACAAATGTCCTTGAGATTTACAACAAAGAAGTTACCTTATCAGTAGCCCAATTTCCAGAGGCACATAACTCAGTTCCCCAAGCCCTAACATCACCCTCCCCTCCATAAAAACTGAAGGATATGAGGCAGAAGGAAATGTAAATAAAGTTAAATTTCTTCTAAACCCAAATCTCACTAACAAGGACGCTTGATAGCAGGAATGTGACATTCCACCAGGAAACTCCCAATTGTCTTCATGCTAGTGCCTCATTAAAGGGAAAAACGGCCTTGGCTTGATAGTAACCAGGACTTCAATATCCTGACAGTCTTCTTTACCCTGATAGCCCTTTTGAACACCCCCTTTGTCCTCACCTACCCAACTCCTGTGTATATAATCAGCCGCTCCTCACATCCCCGAGACAGCAGCTCTTCCTACGCACGGGTCCTGTCCCCGTGCTTTAATAAACCACCATTTTGCACCAAAGATGTCTCAAGAATTCTTTCTTGGTCATCGGCTCTGGACCTCACCCCACCGAACCTCACCTAGGTTCTAGAACTTCATCAGCTGGAGAATATTGACAACCAGGTCACACTCCAGACCCCTCAGCCTAAGGAAGTTAGAAGTCACTTCTGGGCAAAGATAAGGAGTTTCAGGATGAGGAGACCTGTCTCTCTGTTCACTATTCTCTATTGTTGCCTCTCGGGAGCAACCATATGTTCATTGGCAGTTAATCAGAGTTGAAATTGATAATAACATATCAATATAATACAGTCTAATTTGCTTATTCTGTTAACTAACAGCCCTTTGTTTTAGATTATCCATTTAAACCTTTTCTTCATCATCCGGAATAATTGAAAGTCACATCTCATTGTTCTCAGAATAATTAACTTCTTGCATTTTTTGACTTAACTAATAAAACAGCTTTATAATAAGAACATGTTAAATTTATATAGATCTTTACGGCTTATGGCACCCAATCACATACAATGTCCCAATTTGTCTTACACCTTGACAGTCTGAAGTAAGGGGAGAGAGTTGGCATTTATCGAATATGATGTGCCAGACCCTGTGCCAACAACTTTACAAAGATTAATTCAGTTAATCCTCACAAAACCCAATGAGGCAGATATTATTATCCCCATTTTACAGATGAAGCAACTCCCATGGAAAGAATGCATTGTCCGTTGAAGGTCATACAGCCAAGTTCAGGGGCCTATCATGCTGAAAATGTACACACACAAACACACACACACACACACTTACTTCTTGTTTTATATATATATATATATATATATATATATGAATGATTAGTGTGTATATTACAAATTTTATGTATGCATACATATGCATATGTAAACTTCTCTCCATAAATTTTGTGAATTTTACAAAACCCTTATTTACAATTTGTTTATTTCATAAACCCTTAATATCAGAATCATTTATTTGATGCCACCTGTACTGCTTGGAAATCAAAGATTCAAGCAAGGGTTCAGTCTGTGACAACGACACTGGCTATAGTAGGTAGATTCACATTGAAGTCCTTTCTGAGCGTCATTTACGTTATATAAAATGGGGATAATATTGGACACCTGGGTGGCTCAGTGGGTTAAAGCCCCTGCCTTCGGCTCACGTCATGATCCCGGGGTCCTGGGATCGAGCCCCGCATCGGGGCTCTCTGCTCAGTGAGGAGCCTTCTTCCTTCCCTCTCTCTACCTGCCTCTCTGACTACTTGTGATCTCTCTGTCAAATAAATAAATAAAATCTTTTTTAAAAATGGGGATAATATATATTGAGTTGAAAAACACACCAATAATGCATATAAAAAAACTTAATATAATTGCCTGGAACAGTACAGGCCAGTAAAAAGTTATTAGGATCATCTTCTAATGCCAGGCGGTAGGCACATATAGAAACATATAGGTGTATAAACACTCCCACTTTAAGAGGATTCTGATCTGTCTAGATAAAAATAATAAAAAATGATAATAATGGTAGTAATAAAAGTAGTAATAAAAGCACCATAAAAAGCCAGCATTATTAAATGTCCCTAAAGGAACACTTTAGATCCCTCTCCTCATGATCAGTCAAAGGGTCTCCAAAAGGAACCTCTTTAACAGAATTAGTTTGGGCTTATGTACAGTCAGGTATTCTAGAAGACTTTCCAGCTCTAGGAAAAGAGCTATACTTTCTCTAGGAAAGGTATTCAACATTAACTTGAAACTTAGGTGGGAAATTGCCACAGTGATATTGCTAAACATTTCAGAGAAATAACTGGAAGAATATGAAATGTGGCTAGAACTGTGGGAACTCCACGCACTGCATGAACACAAAAGTAAATGGAGTTTGGAGAACAGGAAAACAAAAGGTGGAGGAAGAGGTGGATCAGAGTAATCCCATAGTACACAATGTGTCCTCAGGGTTCTGCAGGAGACGGGAACAGGCTGGTTATTCCAAAAGAGAGATGTTAACAAAAGAACTGTTAACTAAGTAATGGAAAATACACAAAGAGAACGCTCACCTATCAAGGAAGTAGCAAGTGCAGGAAGCAAGTCTTGCCCCCAGGGCTAAAGGAGCAAAGTTAGAGGAACAACTTCTCTACTGAGTTGCTTGGAAGGGGCCCCTGTGGAAGGAATCTTTGAGAAGGCATGGATGAGTGGATCCTGGGGGTGCTGCTCCTGGGGAAAGTCCCTTAGGCTCAGCCCAGACCTCTGAGGAGGGACTAGCCTTCTGTGTCTGCTGTCCTTGGGACAGCATGGGCAGTTGGTTTTGTTCATGACAGGAAAGTGGCAAAATGAATTCAGTTTCTGCCCCGAAAGAACAGCAAAGCTGAGGTGAAGAAAGAGGCCGGAGGAACGCTGCACTGAAATTAAGGAGTTAACAGGGAATGAAAAATTAAAAAAAAAAAAAAGGGGGTGTCCTTCATCCTCCTCTAGCTTCACCGCTCTCTCCAATGTCCCCCCGACTGGGCTCATAGTGATGAGGGAGCAGGAGGCTGGCTGAAGACAAAGCAAAAGCTGGCACCTTGCACGCCCTCTCCACCCGCTCCCCTTGGTAATGTGTGCGACATTCCTCAGGCACCCCTGACTGCCATAAGCGAGAAACAAATAGTTAACTTGCAGAAATCACAATCCTACAAGACAGGAGTCTCCCTTGGTTTACAAATGTCCTAGAGATCTACAAAGAATTTACCTTATCAATAGCACAATTTCCAGAGGCAAATAACTCAGTTCCTCAAGCCCTAAATAAAGTTAAATTTCTTCTAAACCCAAATCTCACTAACAAAGACGCTTGATAGCAGAAATGTGAATGGCTTGCCAAAAGACAACATTGATCAAGCCACAAGGCCTCATATCCCGGCACCTTGTAGGCCCTCTTTAGCTTAAGAAAGTTCCGTTGAAACCTCCCTTCCCCTCACTGTCCCCCAACCACAAGGTACATAACCTGTCATCTCTCACAACCTGGGGCAGCAGCTCTTTCTGCCCACAGGTCCTGTCCTCGTGCTTTAATAAACCACCATTTTGTACCAAAGATGTCTCAAGAATTCTTTCTTAGTCATTGGCTCCAGACCTCAGCCCACCGAACCTCACCTAGGTTCTAGAACTTCATCAATAGGAGCCACCTGGCTACAGAGAAACAGCCTCAGCATTGCCAGCTGCAGCACTGAGAAGATAACACCGGAAACACTGGTGCATTCTGTCTTGTTAATCACTTACTGATTATAAGGTTGATGATAAAAATTACATTTTGGGAATACACTCCAAAGAATTGAAAGAATTGAAACCGAATGTTTCTTATACACCTATACACATCACACCATTATTCACAACAGCCAAAAGGTGGAAATGACCCTCATGTCTACGGGCAGATTAGTAGATAAACAAAATGTGGTATTATATCCCCCAAGCTAAGGCAATATTTGTTTCTATTTCCTTCCCTAGATTAAATATTCCCTTTTTAAAATTTTATATATAATTCAAGGTCAATTTTAAATGGTCCCTCATGCCCTATTCAGCAGTCCAAAAACTATTCTGTCCAAGCCCAAGTGTGTGATGACATGACTTTCAGCATATATAGCTTACATTAAGCTCACTAGATTTGAAGCCTAAAAATATCCTTGAATCGAAGTTGTAGCATCACCAAACTACAGAAATCAAAAACTAGGGGTGCCAAAGGAGCGATCAATTACCTAAGAGGACCCATCGCTGAGTGTTTCCTGGGATGCAGGATTTTCAGTGCTAATCCGGTCCATCATAGGCAAACCAAGACAGTCAGTTCCCTGGGAGTAAAATTTAGTATTCTAAAGAAAAATGGGTGCTTTTTAAATTTTTCTTTCTGTAAATTCACAATATAACCCTGGCAAAATCCACTTTTCACAGACACAATAGGCAAGAACACCAGAGTAAAACAACAAGAAGTAGCTATACTTAATTCCTCATCGTTCTAGTCGAAACCCAGTTCTGATACATTCACAATTATGACTCTTAACTCATAAACAATTATGACTCTTAATTCACAAACAATTTTATAAACTCTCAATATAACTAAGTTTATATTTACAAATTTCAATATAACTATAAAATCAACATTTTTTTTATTATGGAGGGAAGGAGATAAATCCATGGCAAAGGTGCTAATTAAAAATTCCTACATCTCACACTAGAACCATCACAGGTATTAAGAGTCCTGAATATTCCAATTAAAACCATGCAGCATTTGCTCTACAATATGCAGTTCCATCCCCCAGGCATCAATATGAAATTGAAACTGGATGGTGGGAGCCCGGGTGCTTTGATCTAACATCATCTAGCATCTGGGGTAGAACCACATCGTAATGTGCTTGTAACACGCTGATCTCATCTGAGCCTCTAGCAAAGGGTTGTCAAGAGATGCTAATGACCACTTTTATCCTACACTTGGACGTACTCTGTTGAAAGCTGTCTGTGCCATCTCAGAGGGCCAGCATGACCGCCATTCCAGGGCTTTTGTGACACATAATAAGTCAGGAGCAAAAACACCAGGGATCCATTCGTCATTCAGCTGTTCATTCAAACACACATTTATTGAGCACCTAACTAAGGGTGACCATCATTCTGTTAAGTGCTATGAATACAAAGAAGAATAAGATGATTTCTGAGGGGTTTACAGACCAATGGGAAATAAAAAGTGCTGTGGAAGTCCGGGGGAGACGGCAATTGGTTTTGCTGGGGAAGTCAAGGGAAGCATGGCTGAAGAGGTGACATTTGTGCTGAGCTCTGGGGAATCCAGCAATTACAAAGGGGAGGAGGGATGGAAAAGAAGGACATTCTGGAGAAGGGAGTGTAGGATCTGCTGTGTATAGTATCCTCAGGCTGCTCCAACAGAGTACTTCATACGCGGTGACCTAAACCACCGAAATTTATTGCCTCCTCGTTCTGGAGTCCAGAAGTCTGAGATCAGGGTATTGGCAGGTTTGGTTCCTCCTGCAGGCCATGAGGCAGAATCTATTCCATCCCTCTCTTTTAGCTTCTGGCGATTTGCTGAAACTAAAGGTGTTTCTTGGTTTATAAATGCATCACCCCAATCAATGCCTTCAACTTCACATGGCACTCTCCAGGTGTGAAGGCAGGTGTCCAAATTTCCCCCTTATATAAGGACACCAGTCATATTAGGGGTCAGGAACCCACCACACTCCAGTCTGATCTCATCTAAACATAACTAATTACATCTGCAGCAACCCTATTTTCAAATAAGGTCACATTCTGAGGTGCTAGAGATTAGTACTTCCACATGTGAATTTTGGGGAGGATACAGTTCAACCCATAATATCCTGGAAAAGATTCAGATAAATTAGCAGATGGAAGGAACATTTTTAAGAGAGGTGTATCTATAATTTTGAAAAATAGTAGAAGAGGAGGGTGGAGGCTAGGATTTGAAGAAATTCTAGAGCCATGTTTGGGGTGAAGAAAGATGACATACACACTCAGATGATCTGGGAAACACTGATAATTGGCAAAGAGATAAAAAGACTGTGACCATAAATTAGGGGAAATGCTGCATTAAAAAATTAACAGGTTTCTTTATGACAGAGCTTCTCAGAGATTGTAATATGGTAATTTGTTTTATAAAATGTACAATGATGAGAGCATGCAGTCCTCCCCAAACTTATTTCATGGCACAGACTTCTTTTTTCAGTGATCTTCCAATAAAAATAATAATTTGGGAGCTGTGGGCATGGTCACTGCATACATTTCTTAGCTGGCTTCCTTACATCTATGAATTCTGATTTCCTTCTCTGTAGAGCTGGGGTACACAGAACATTTTATAAGTTTAGTCCCTGGGAAGTGAAGGGAGTGCACATGGAAGTGACTGCTGAAAGGTCAATCACTATACACGTGGCGGGGAGGGGTACATGGACACCTTTTGAACAGGAGGTAGGAGGTTTGTGAATTTGTTGGGAAAAAGGCAAGAGAATAGACAGAGCAATTATTTGGGGGAAAATAAAGGTCCCAGAGAAGTAGAAATCCACATACTGATACCCAGCCAGCATTGAAAGTCTGATGGAAGTACCCCTTACCCCTGCTGCTCATGCCCTTCCCACTATTCTTCCCTATTCCTACTCCATTTATTCATTCAACTATTATTCGTCAAACCTATTACTATGTCCTAGGCTCACTGCTCAGGATTCAAGGCACACTTTTCTCAAGTAGCCTTCATAGATCACTTGATTTCAATCTTTCCCTTCTTCTGATCTCCTTGGCACATACTGTTTGAGTCACACAGTTTGGCACTTGAATATGTATTGATTTGAACTGTTATCTCTTTGCTTCCATTTATAGAGATGTATCTCCTAAATGAGACTGTAAATCTTCCCTAAGCAATTACTATTAATATCCATGGATTTCCAACCTCAAGATGTACAATGCTAAGTGCATAGAAGATACTTAATAAGTACGCAATGCACTGAAAAATATTTTGCATCTCGGAGAAGAGGACCTCTGCAACATCAGGTTAGCATCCTAATGTTACAAGGACACTGGCAACAAAACACAGACTGTGACTTACCTGGAAACACATGAATTACAATTTTTTATGATTACTGATAATTACAATTGATAATGATTTCTAAGTGCTCATGTATGCAAGAGAGCCACTATGCATGAGGCAAACTTTGATTCAAAGAAGCTAAGCTGTGCCTTTAGCTAGCATAGAGCTATCATAGACAATGAAAAATGACAAGCAGACAATGTGAAATGAGCAGACAATAATTTCTATTTATTTATTTATTTTTTTAAAGATTTTATTTATTTATTTGACAGAGAGAAATCACAAGTAGGCAGAGAGGCAGGCAGAGAGAGAGGAGGAAGCAGGCTCCCCGCCGAGCAGAAAGCCCGATGTGGGGCCCGAACCCAGGACCTGGGATCATGACCTGAGCCGAAGGCAGCTGCTCAACCCACTGAGCCACCCAGGCGCCCCAATTTCTATTTATATATAAAAATATTCATTCAGGGGCACCTGGGTGGCTCAGTGGGTTAAAGCCTCTGCCTTCAGCTCAGGTCATGATCCCAGGATCCTGGGATCGAGCCCCGCATCAGACTCTCTGTTCAGCAGGGAGCCTGATTCCTCCGCTCTCTCTCTGCCTGCCTCTCTGCCTACTTGTAATCTCTGTCTGTCAAATAAAATAAATAAAATCTTTAAAAAAAAATATTCATTCAGACATTGGAGAAATTGGGAGCTGATTTATTTAGATAAATGACTCCACTTCATTTTGCTATTAGGCAAATGAACTTCAGGAAGTTCAGATGGAAAGTTTATTTTTGCTTGAAACTTTAGTCAAGGTCAGTTATAGATAACAGAATATACTAAGTTGTTAAATTAAAGAGCACCAAATTTCTTTGGGCAATTTGCTGTGAAGATCAAACTGGTGCTTCTATTACATTATTTCATGTGTTTTGTTAATTTGTCAGGATGATGCACTGCACTGAGATTGAAAACAATTTTGGGGGGAGGAGATTTCTTTTTGTCAACTTAAAAACTGATTCTAGTCTATTCAAATAATACCTTGTCAAGAGTTTAGCTCATCAAAATACTGAATGTTAGCTTTGTCATCTGAGAAGCCACCCTCAGACTTTATGAGTGAAAATACAATAATGATTAAATCCAAATATTCAACCAATAACAGTTTTCTTGAAAAATCTTGTATATCTATCAATAAATCAAAGGAGAAAAAACAAAGAAACAAACAATAAATCAAGCTCCTGGAGCATCCTTAGCTATCTTGTTCACTCATGCCAGGATGTTCTCAACACATACTCTTAGCAGCACTTTTACCACTCCATGCCAAAAGTTATTCTCTCTTTTATTTCCAGCTTTATTTAAGAAGGCTTAATAAATATAATTATCTATCTATGAAGTGTATAATGGAATGATGTGTTATACATATACATTGTGAAATGACTACCAGAAAGTTGTTCTCACTAATGATTTCCTTCCAACCAAGTTTGGTAGGGTTTTCAATCTCTCTAGCACCTAGAACCTCACATATCTACTTTGCAAACATATTTTCAATTCAGGAAATGTCCAAATCCATAAGAAAAATGATAAAAACAATGCCTCTTGTGGGGATAGGAGCATCAGCATGGCAGAAAAAAACACAGACCCCAGAATTAGAAGGCTCTGACTCGAAGTCAAGGTTGACTGTTTCCTGTCTGTGTGAACTTACTTAACTTTCTGAACCTCAGTTTCCCCAGGAAAGGATATTAATGTCTCAGAGTTCCTGGATTCATAACAGGTTTTCAGTTCTTGCTTAACAAATGGATAAATGAATGAATAAATGAATGATCTCACAGTGTCTCCTTTCTCTCTCATATTCTGCTTTAGCCTTTCTCTTTTCCTTTTTCTATTTTTCTATTTCAGCCTATTTCCTTCATACTACTTCCTACTACCTTCAGTTCTTTCTACTCCCAAGTATGCAAGAAATTTCCTTCCCCATGGCTTTTCAGTTAAAATTCACTCCTCTCAGTTTCTTTGCTTTTCATATAACCCATCTTCCATGTTTCCTTTTCTCACTCCAGTCCTTGTGCTTGGAAAAACTTCCTGCTTCACATTCCCAAAGCCAACTTCTTCCTCTCATTCAAAACCCAACAAAAATCACCCCCTTTGCCTATTATATACATTCAGTAAGTAATAAATGATTAAAGTGGTAATGATGAATTCATCCTCAAAGAACATGTGTTCTGAGCAATGAAATTTGGAAAAGAAAAGATAGTGAGTCACTGCAACCTACTTAGAAACAGGTGTGATTTCCCTAACCAACCGTTAACACATTTGCACAACCATAATTACTGCCCTGACAAATAATACATTGCCATAGAAACATTGTTTCCAAATTGCATATTTATAGATGTTATTGGTGGCATATGTTGACTATAAAGTAGTTTCCACATGTGAGCTTTGACAATGAGGGATGATAGGAACATTGGGCATCTTCACAGCTGCCCCAACTTGAAGGGTTTTAAGGGTGCGACAGGAAATTCCCCCACCTCTAGATGTCAAGGTGAGCATAGCCGGCATAGCCGGCATTTCCCTCAATCCCCATTTAAAAATAATGGAACTGGCTAAATAAAGAACAGATGGACTAAAGTCATAGTCAGGATGAGTCTGATTTCATCTGTAAAATGGGAAGATTTGCATTTGCTCAAGTGAGACATGGCAAATGAAAAAATAAAAAACAGCTTTATGAATTATAAAGTGTTATGTCAATACCAATTCTAGTTGTTATTCAACATCGGAACAGATTGTCCTCACACAGGACAGTTTTGAAGGCTCTCTTGGTACCCCTAGAAGCACTTCAGAATATTCTTACTTTCCCATATGTTTATGGACAAGCAGAGTCAGGATCCTTGAACTTCAGTTCCAGACTCTGTGAAGAAATAATGCCTGCTAACAGATAAGATTTTCTCTGCCATTTCATGGACTTTCCCTCACTATAACCTGTGAGGAAAAAATGTCATATGGAAACCTTTGGAATTCACATTTCTAGTTTCTTTTGGGGAAAATCAAAATGGCCAAGAAAAGTGATACAAACTCATGCCCTTAACTAGTAGCATAGAGGAAAAAAAAAAGTATAAATTGAACACTTTCTTCTTAAAAACAACAGGAAAAAAAAAAAAAAAAAAGAACCCCTTTCAGATAAGCAAGGAAGCAAACCCCGTTTAATGACAAGACCCAGTGGCTAAATTCTGATTCAAATAATGACAATTCGTGTTTGCCTAGCTTTATAATCACAAAGTATTTCCTCCTACTTTATCTTAGTTGATCCTTATGGAGTAATCGGAAGTGGTGATAGGATAAGGCTTTAAAATATTTTCTGGTGTCTTTTTCCTTACCCGTGGACTGGTTTATTTTTCTGCACTCCTTCCCTGTCAAATCTCATCATAAGGCTTATTGACCTCAAGAAGGAGAAGAAAATGAGCCACCAAGAGGTAAGAAGTTCACAAGGTAGGGAAAAGGAGGCCATAGCAGAGGAGAAAGATCTTATCAGACTGTACAAGGGAGAGAAGAGGTTTGCAAGCCACAAAGGACAAGAGAAGTAGTATAACCTGGGTCTCAGGAAACTCCCTGGACCTGATCCTCTGAGTGAGAGCATGGAAAAAGTAAGGAAGGGAGGAGCCAAGATAGTACAACGGGGCAACAAAGTCAAGGGGACCTTTTGCCCACTTACTATTTAGAAACTGCTTAGCGGGCTAACCTCAAGCTAACATGGCAGGCACAGCAGAATAAAATGGTGATGTAGTATGTTTGGGCACAGAGATGGGAGTTAAAGTTACTCCCCCATACCCATCCTAGCTCTTATGAGACAGGCACACATGTGAGGGATTGTGGTGAATTAGGTGAAAGTTAAGAGCCACATTGGTCTGGAAAGAGACACTGAGGAAAGAAATAAAAAACCCCTAGAGCAGAGACAACAGGTCACCCAGCCCAGGCAGGGGCCAGATAGGGCATTCCACTAACATTCCAAAGATAGGCACACCAAGAGAGCCAAGGTGAGGCCAACTTAGCTGCAGGGTGGAGGGGGGCCCACTATGCTAAGCGGACAGACCTATGGGTTACACCAGCCACAGATACTTTATTGGCAGAGGCAGCAAGGATAAAAGCAACACTCAGAGACATCCACTGTATCTCAGCAGGAGTTCGGTAGGTGCCCATGGAAAGGATGGCATGAGTTTGGTTACTCCCCACTGATGCTATGGGAACTATGGAAATAAAGACTAATTAATGAGAAAAGCAATGCCAGGTGTTCAGAGCTTGCTATAGCAAGGCAGTAGCCAAGGGAAGTCTTTCAGGTGTCCCCTGACTGGAGGCTATTGGCGTGGGGAAGCTGTAGGTGGGCTAACTAGAAACAGGGCATCCTGTGTGATTGTTAGAGTGCATATTTGGCTTCCTTTAGTTGGTCCCAAGTTTGAAGTAGGGACAAAAAACAAGGGAGCTACTAGTTATTAGTCTAGCCCTGGCCATTTAGGATGGATAGCTAACAAGAGGGTTCCTGCAAGTCTGACTTGCAATAGGCTGACCTCCTGAGTTGTTCACTGTAGACAAGAGGTTGGTTTTCTGGGCACTTTGCTGCAGGTTGTTATTGAGTCCTATTTTTCAAATATGGTCCGGTCATTATCTGCTTTTATAGTCACTGTTTCAGAGCATTAACTCCCCTGTCATCTAGATGGTACCTTGGAAAGAACAGGGAGAGAGAAAACTTGAGAGAAGAGCAACAGCTCTTTTGGAGGGTTCAAACTTTGGATGATCTGAATAATTATCCAAGAGACTGAGTTAGCTGGAAAGAGTATTGTAGACTGGAAGAGATGAATTTATCATCAATGAGAAGTTTAGTACTCTTTTGTCTGCTAGCAAGAGCACTGGACAATCCAGAGCAAGATAGAATTGGATTTGGAAAACACATTTGTTGCCCTCCCCATATGTAATGTGCAAATTTTGACCCCATTGTTGGTATTGTATAGAGTTTACAAATGAGAAATCTAACACTAAGAAATATTCAAGATAACAATGAACATCAAAACAATATATTTCAAGGTGTTGTTTTCTTGGAAACCAATAGGTTCTGTCCAGGATACCGGGACACAGATAGTGGGAGTTCTGCCAGCTAAGGACCAAGTCTTAATACAAATAATCACAAACCCCACAGACTACAGGTTAAGATTATGTAGAAAACACTAATCCATCCCCAAGGAAACTAATTTAGAGATTTCCCAGGACTGTGACATTTCAGATATTGTAGTCCATTGTTCTCACAAGTCTGTACATGTGGCGACTCAAGGGTTCCCATTTTTGACCCAGATAATAGTCATCAAACTGCAAATGTCAAGAGTAAGTACATAGGGATTAGATAGTATAACTGAGCTGGAGAGTCACTCTGAAAACCATAATTTGAACTGGGGGCCAGATCATGCAAGCAGGCTCTTCTAGGCAAGAGTTCTCCATGACTGAGACTCACACACAGCCTGAGGACAAAGCTTCCCGCAACAGCACCTCCATAACCTCTTCTCCCCACTCTCCTCTGAAATACTGTGGCTGAGGCCATGAGAGCTGAGGTTATCTAAGTAAAAGAAAATAAATTGCTTCAGGCTCACTGTGATTAGTTAGAAAATAAAATGAGATTTCATGAAGCACCTTTGTATTTCAGAACTCTAGATCATTTCTTGTTATGAACATAGGGTAATACAAGTTGAATATCAAGTGATTAATGTTCATTTTGAACACATCTCTGGAATTCTAATTCTTTAAAGCCTCTCTTGAAAAGTACTCCACTCTGACAGCCACATTCTCAAATGTTCCAAGGCCACCTAAAAAGGCTGTGTTTCATAAATTCCATATTGATATTACAATAGAGTAGTGGAATAATTTTAAGATTTTTCCCCATTTGATAATTGCCCTATTGCTTTTGAAAATAATGACTCTCAATTATACCAGTGTGAGATTCATCTATTTCATTACATTATCTAAATTTGTATAGATATTACAAGGCTTTATATGGCTCTTGGTAAAGATAAAAAATAAAAAGTCCCTATTTCTCTCAATTATGTTTTATATTAATTTGCACTTATAATGACATTTTCACTCATTTTCTTATTCACTACAAAATAAACATCAGTGTGTCACTATTAAGCATGATACTTTTTGTATTTATATTTATAATCACTATTTTTGTCTTTTATCATAATAGATAACTATATATATATAAAATATAGTAAAGAATTATAATAAATAATATTTGCCTACTGAATTATCTACTGGGTGCAACTTACTGTGCTTATTATCTTCTTTTGCAAGGTGATCCAGGCTCAGAAAGGGTAAATCAGTTGCCCATGATAACAGAGTTGTAACTGGTAGACAACCAGGTTTGTCTTCACCAGGGCATCTCACCCCCATTCCAGGGCAGGTCTCATTAGTTTCATTTTCACAGCAAACCAATGCCCAACTTCCTCCCCTTCTTTTCTTCTCTTTCCTGATTTCAGTAGCTTCTCTCAAAGAGTACAGAAAATGAACCCAGGAGTTCTGGGTTCTAGTCCTGTACTTCTATAGATACTGGCAATGTGATAGAGGGTATACTAGTCACAGTCATTGCCACTAGTTTTGGTGACAAATAACTCCCTAAACTTCAAGAGTTTAAGACAGTAAAAGTGTATCTCTTGCTTCCATCCCAGGGTAATGCAGGTAGGGCCGCTCTCCTCCAAGCAGTGACTTGGGGAAACAAGCTCTTGCCTTCTAATGGCTGCCAGGATGTCCTCTCATCATCCACCTGACGGCTAAAGGGGAAAGCTGTATGTGGATGGAAAGCACTCTGGATGTGTAACCACTGGCCAGAAGGAGTCACTTTTCATCAGACAGTATGTCCAACCTAACTGCAAAGGAAGTTGGGAAAATGTAGAGGAGCACATGGATGTCAGTGAATATTAATAGTTTCTGCCAAACTGGGCTAGTCTTTTCATTTGTTTTTGTTTTAAATCTGTTTAAGTCCATGCTTCCACTTCTATAAAGAAAAGATAAAGCACTTAGCCTGCACCAAGCCTATACTCAATGTTTTTAAATTTAATTATATAAATATTAAATTATATTTAATTATATAAATGTGCATATAGACTCTCAGTGGAGACAGAAAGCTACCTTCTTTTAATCTATGAGGAGAAAATTGAAAGAAGAAAATGTGTTTTCCAAACCAAATCTCAGTAAAGATACCCAGAAAAGTCATATGAGAACTCGTGCAAAATTTTCCTTATAACATTGTATGACAGGGGAGAAAAATCAGCATCTCCGCAGGAGAATAAATGAGCCCTTGGAAGGAAGGAGGAAAGGCTGGTGGAATGCAGGGGAAAATGTAGAGTATGGGCAGGGGAATTTATGAGAGGGAGAAGATAATTTGTTTTTGTTGTTAACAATATTTTCTTCTCAAAATTAGAAGGCTGAGGGATAATAAATAAGTAAAGAAAATCCACTAATAACTATGGTGTCTCTCTGAAGATACTAATTAGAATTGGTGGTTTTGTTTTTGTTTTTGTTTTTTTAATTCCTTGAATTTTCTTTCACTTCAGGAGCCAGTTGTTCATTTCCCCAGCTGAGGAGATTCTTGTCCCAGTTTCCCAAATACCCCTCTCATCTGTTTTCTTTCAACTTCCTATTTTATGCATTCCAGGATTTTGGAATAATTTTATTATTTAATGTTTTTTCGTATCTCAGTTTCTTCTTTTTTCTCTGTATTTCCCAACTCCTAGAATGTAGTCCTAGACTTACCACCTTTGAAAATGACCTTTCCAGTGACAAGCATGATGTGGACTGTACTTTGGTCGAGGTATTGGAATACTTTTCTGTGGCTGAAGAAGATGACACACATTTCCAACATGTCGACTTGATAAACACAAGAGTAGCGTAAACTCCAGAAAAACTTAGCTCACATTTCAATAGCCTTTCTTTCCCCTTTTTGCTATTAGATTTTTTTTATTGCTTTCTATTGTTTTGTTTCTTGAGATAATACCTTTATATTTTTGTGTAATTATATATCCACATTTGAAAGTTATAGTATGCTAAAAATGTAAAACCATTTTTACATTTTTTCTAGGTTAAAACCACTCAAATTTTACCAATATGATATTATTGAGACATTTTTCTATTCATCTACAAAATAGAAGGATGAACTGATTTAAAAAGAGACAGATGGAATATAGCCTTCTAGTCTACCTGCTACTTTTCAATTAAAAAGTATGACTGTATTTCATCAACTCTAAAGCACACTCTTTTTTTCACATTTCAACATCTCTAAAATTGGGATATATTTTATAATGGAAAGTGTATTACAGATATCACTGTGGCTGATGTGTGGTCCATTGCTCAGACCTGTGTGAACTTAGTTGCTATTTCTGATGGCCTAACTGGCCAAATACAAACTTTCAAAACTCAGGCAGAAAGGAAGATGAGTCTTAGGTATTGCCTAGCAACCTCTCCTTGACACCTTGTAGTTAAAAAAAGGACACACATACCCCAAGCAAGTGACACACACTGATTATTTCTGCACTGTAAGTATTCTCTGATTCTCTTTGTATATCCAATATTTCCTAAATTTCAGATACTAAAATAGTGTTATTTTTGAATTTAAGAAGTAATAAAAATCTATAAAAAGATTTTTTAGAGGACTCTGGGTCAATGGTAGTTCTAAATTTTTGCTTCCCAGCTACTCTCTGAATCATGAGTAGTTTTTCTATGATAAAGAAAAAGGGAGGGTGGGTCTGAGATAAGTTCTCCCTGGATCTTTAGGGGAAAAATGTGTTCACAGAAGCATGGGTTAGGGGGAGGTTCCCTTTATTGAGGCTCAAGATGAAGACTTCTAACTTTGTAGAGGCCTCAGGTCTACTGACCTCCCTGGGAGGAGTAGGATATGCTTGCTCTCCCAGAGTTCTGGAAACAAAAAGATATTGTCTCAATGTTCATAGTATTGTGTTAACAGTTTCCCAGATGGGACTGTAAAAAATTCAGTAATATGTTGTTTACCAGAGACCTATACAAATGAATGATACAGAAATTATAAAAGTAAATAATGGAAAAATATACCAGGTAAATATAAACCAGAAAAATAATCTATAAAACAAACATGTCATTCTCAAGTATACTCATCAGCATCCTAATCTGAGAAATGCAAAGCTTGTTTAACCCTAGAAAATCAATCAATGAAATTTACTATAATAATGAAATACAAGAGAAAAATCACATACTGTGTCAACAGATTTAGAAAACATGTTTGGTAGATTTTGACAACAATTTATGATTTAAAAAAATAATTCTCTGAAAGGCAAGAGTAGAAGGGAACTTCTTCAACTTGATAAAGGATACCAGTAAGCATCATACTTAGTGGAGGCATTTTAAATACTTTTCTTTTTAAGATCAGGAACAAAGCAAATTCTAGAATGGCCTGTTATGGCCAATGCCAAAGTCAAGAAAAAGAGAGAAGAGTTTCAGTTCTGGCTATAATGGAGTAGTTGGAATCCTATATAAATAGCTACAACACTTAGACAAAAAATTATAAAACAACTCTTCACAGACAATCTTTGAGAGGAGGAACGGACACCAAACTACCATGGAACTCAGAAGACAATAGGATGACATGTTTGTTATACTGATATTTTAAAAACCCCATTGAGACATATAGTTCTATATTAAGTGAATGTGTCCTTCAAAACTGAAGCCAAAATAAAGATGTTTTTGAACCTATAAACAAACTAACAAAAAACTCAAAGAAACTGTTGCCAGAAGGTATGCACACAAGAAATAATATAGGAACATCTTCAGGGTGAAGAAAAATGTTACCAGAGAGAAGCATGGGGCTATAAGAGTATATGAAGAGTACCTAACAGGGTAAATGTATGGGCAAAGAGAAATAAATTCTGACTCTTTAAAACAACATTAATATCTTTTTTTTTTAAGATTTTATTTATTTATTTGAAACAGAAAGAGAGAGATCACAAGTATGCAGAGAGGCAGGCATAGAGAGAGAAGAGAAAGCAGGCTCCCCACTGAGCAGAGAGCCCGATGCGGGCCTCGATCCCAGGACCCTGAGATCATGACCTGAGCCGAAGGCAGAGGCTTAACCCACTGAGCCACCCAGGCGCCCCAAAACAACATTAATATCTTGTGTGATTTATAACTTATGTAAAAGTAGAACATATAATAAAAATACCACAAGAGAGGGAAGAAGTACTAGAAATTGAACTCTTGTAAATTTCTTTTATCATTTGAGAAATGGGTAAAATACTAATCTAAAGAAGACTACAATGAATCAAAGATATATATTATAATTTCAAGCACAATCAATAAAATCATAATAATAGATGACATAACTGAAGAGCTAATAGAGGAGCGAATGAAATAATAAAAAAATTTGTTAAATCCTAAAGCAAGCAAGAAAGGAAAAATAAATGATACAAAACAGATGAGAAAATAGGAAGCAAATATCAATATGACAGATATAAACCCAATTACATCAGTAATTAGATTAAATGAAAATGGCACAGACAATACAAAAAGAGCCTGAGCATCTTCTAGTGCTAGAAAGCAAGACATGCACAAGAACCAAAAGGATGGAGGATTGGAAAAGTTGCAATGGGCAAATCTGCAGCAATTTGAGAAGCAAAATAAAATAATCCATATTTTCTCTTTGCCATAACGCAAGCACTGTGGCTAATTAATCATAATGCTTTTCCTGATAAACCAACCCAAGCTTTCACTTTTAAAGGGCCTGAAACTGTTAACAATCCTATGTCCATTGAGTTGTAGTTTCCATTGGCTTTTTTTGGAAAGAGCTTTATTGAGATATACCATACAATTCACTTATTTATTTATTTGTTTTAAAGATTTTATTTATTTATTCGACAGAGAGAGGGAGAGAAATCACTAGTAGGCAGAGAAGCAGGAAGAGGGAGAGGGAGAAACAGGCTTCCCACTAAGCAGGGAGCCCGAGGAGGGCTCGATCCCAGGACTCTGGGATGATGACCTGAGCCAAAGGCAGATGCTTTACTAACTGAGTCACCCAGGTGTTCCCAATTCATTCACTTAAAATGTACGATTTAATTGTTTTTGTTACATTCACAGACTTGTACAACAACCACCATATTCAGTTTTAGAATACATTCATCACCCCAAAAAAAAAAACCTCACAGCTATCAGCAGTCACTCCCCCACTTACCCCGGGCCTCCTAACCTAGGTAACTGGTAATATACCTTTTTTTCTAGAGATTTGTCTATTCTGGACATTTCATATAATGCAGTCACACATGTGGGGTTTTCTGTATCTGCCTTCTTTCAGTTAGCATATAACATTCTCGTTTCAACCATGTTGTAGTATGCATAGTACCCATTCCCTGTTATGCTTACATGTCTGAATACTATTCAGTTCAGTATGGAATATATCAAAATTTATGCCACATTTTGTTTATCCATTCATCAGTTAATGGACATGTCGTTTGTTTCCACCTTTTGACTACTATGAATAAATAATGTGTGGATATCTGTATAGATCCATTTGCTTTTATCACAGGACATGGGGGGACTATAACGCCAGACCAGATGATTTCCTGCTTTTATAGGCACACTGTTTTTATCTCCTTTGTATGATAGCAACCCGATTTCCTCTTCATAGTCAGGATCGATCACCCCAGCTACAATAGTAAATTTTTGGCCTATTTATTCAATGTCAGTAAGAGCTCAGAGTGGCCAGGAGGCAGCCTCAACTTCTAGGTCAGATGGAAAAAGAGATTGACTGATGTCCACCTTATTTTTAAGGTCCTTCTCTTCTGAGTTGGCCTTTCATGAATATTCACATGTGACCTAAGTATCATCATACTCTGTGCCCCTTTGGAGAGACCAATCCACATTCTTTTCGAACCTCCTTCTCGCTAATGCTTTAAACATTCTAAGTCCCTACCTATAAAGCCAAATCAGGAAGTCACAGACCATGAAACAATGTGAATTTGCATTTCTGTCCATATGTCCTTCCAGAAAAAACTTAATTAAATGTGTTACTCCTAGTTCTTCCCACTAGAAGAATTCTCCTTCACCATCATCCTTCAAGGCCATGTGGATATGGCTATCCATCCACTTTCAGGTGGTGCCAACAAATAATGCAGAACCATTGGTAACTCAGATCTGAAGTCATTCTATGTTCTACTTGTCATAGGAAACATGGGGACAGAGGTGTAAGTCGAAGTCAGTACAGCAGGAGTAGGTACTTTGGAAACTACTCATGGCTGTTAGGATCTTCTTGAGCTCACTGTTAGAAATAGGACTTTCATTTGATAATGAGGATTGCTGAGCATGCATAATTTTCTGAGTTGGTGGGTCAGATAATATCCATTCAGGATGGGCAGCTTGGTCACTTGGTAACTTGGTAGTCCATGGTCAAGCATTCAGGCCAGTAACAAAATCAGAAGCTGTTTTAAAAGAGTAGCTATCTGCAAGTCATGACATAGATTTACTCCCAAATCCTAAAGATCTATGCTGTAATTGACCTATTAGGGTCTGCCAGCAGTTCAAACAGCATCTTTATCTACCACAGATGCTTTAAGCATGATGGAATCTGCTGGGTCATATGTCCTGGGTGACAGATCAACTTTCACAGTGGACTGGATATTTTACAGAACCTAGTCCTATCCTAGGCAATGCTAAAAAAAAAAAATAATAATAATAATAATAATAATAAATGGAAGCTTTCTGGACAGTAGGTAAATGGATCAGAGTAACATATTCAAATAAGGTAGATATTGCCTTTATGATCCAAAGAGACCCGCTAAGGTTCATGTCTCTTTTTTGCTCTTAGGAGAGTCTGAATGCAGCACTTTGTTCTTCACCTTGGAAAGATATTACAACATGACCTTCAGGAGAGGTTTGAACAATTTTTCTATTAAAAGCTAGCGAGTAAATATTTTAGGTTTTTCTAGGTATGTATAGTTTCTGTTACATATACTTCTTTGTTTTTCTGAAATAAACATTTAAAAATGTAAAATACACTCTTAGCTCACCAGCTGTATAAAAGCAGACCATGGACCTGCTTTGGCCTGCAAGTCATAGTTTGGGACCCTGCCTTAGGCCACCAGGACACTAATAATATCTCTGAGGTGGCAAACCTCTGGATTTTTGTGAGATTTATTTTACACCTTTAGGCATGCAAGTATCTTACCAAGGCATCTAGAATTCTTGTCACTTCCTACCCACCAGAGCCTCAACACAGTGAACCAGCATGATGTCCCTATGAAATAGAGAGATGACAGAGGTCACTATAGACTCAGTTATGACATAAGGCTTGGAAGTTGAGCATATTTGCAACTGGAGTCATCAGATGATAAGGTGTATGATAAGTCACAACAATTTTCTAAGATCCAACCATCTTCTATACAGGCCAAATAATGAGTTGATGGGCATCAGCACCCCGATATCCTTCAAGTCCTCAACACTAATCTCTGAAGCCCCTGTAAGAATGCAATATTGCTTTTGATTCACTAGTTTGGAAGATGAATAGTTACAATGGCTTTTACTTTCCTGTCACAGTAGCCCACTCTACTTAAGCTCATGGAATCGGTGGAGAGACTGCCACTCGTTAAGCTTTTCAGTTTTACCTGTGCATTCCAAAATTGAGAAATAGCACAGGCTATGTTCAGTGGGCTCCTTGTGAGACCAACCTAAGCCAAAATTGCACTGATCACCTAATTCTGAATCCCCTACTTGCCCGGTAGACCACATAGCATAGAGATCTCTAGGAATTTGTGTTGGTTCAGAACCAGTGTTCAGTAATCCCTGAAGAGACTGATCATATCCCCTCCCCAAATGCAGTCCCTTTGGAGAGAGCTAAGAGGAAGACGTAGCATAAATTTTGGCTGTGTAGTAGGGTCCCTCCTCAAGGAGGCTTGGCCTCCCTTCATTTATAGGACTCTAGATTTGTAAACTGGCTGAAGTCTTGGAGTTGATTGAAGAACCACAGTTTTCTTAAGAGCTTCAAGTCAGGGTTCCATATATCAGATTTAGAGCTTCTAGCTTATATAAATCAAGTAAGACCATATTAAGCTGTCTGTTATGCATTGAGTCGTATCCCCCAAAATGTATTTGAAGTCCTAACATCGGATACCTATGAATGTAACTTTATTTGGAAATAGGGTTGTTGCAGATATAATTAAGATTTAAATTAAGTGGAAGTCATACTGGAATAGGACAGGTCCTTAATCAAATATGACTGACATGAAAAAGAAATGAAGAGACAAAAACACAGGGAGAATGCCATGTGATGACAGAGACAGAGATTGGAGATGTATCAACAAACCAAGGAATGACAATAACTGCCAGCAACACCGGAAGCTAAGACAAAGGCATGGAAGCTTTCAGAGAGAACAAGGCCTATGCCTTGATTTTAGACTTGTAGCCTTCAGAACTGCGAAAGAATAAACTTGGGTTGCTTAAAGCCACTTAGACTGTGATACTTTGTTATAGTAGCCTTAAGAAACTGATACACTTTCCAGCTATTCAGGACCCAGGACATCATAGGTGAGTGGCCAATGCTGACGATTTCTGTGGGCAAGATTATTGCGATGAGTGTTTTTATTCTGCTATTCATTATGGTAACCTGCTCATAGTATTTTTAGTGATTACATGCTGTCTCTTGGCTCCTACCAACCAGAATTCCATCATTTCCACTGAATTCAAGAATGAAAAGATTTCTTCTGCACAGTGGAAATCATGGGCAAGATTAATAGGTATGTGACAATGTGATAGACATCGGAAACCAAGATGGAGTTATTAACTAGATCATGCAAAGAATTTCAACAAATCAGCAAGACAAAGGTAGGTGCTCAAATAGAAGCTGCCTACTGTGCAGACATGTAGAAATCATGACTAGAAATGTAGAAATGTTTATCACTAGGCATCAGAGACATGTAAATTAATACAATGACACATTCCTTTGTGCCCATGAGATTAGAAAAAAACTAGAATGTCTGTTGGAGAAAATCATCAAGAAGATATGACAGTTGACCTGTGAGCTGGACCCAGGAAATTGGTGCCTCCCCAACCACTCCCTTGTTCTTGGAATATTTGTTCTGCTTGCTTTCCCTGTTCCCAAAAGCTGCTCCAAGGTTACAACTTTGAGATAAAAATGTGGTGTTAAAGCTATCTGGATGCTGTAAGTGACTGAACCCAGTTAAGGCCTCTCTATATAAATTTTTAAGATTCTGTGGGTGAGATCTATCTACTCATCTTGTGGCCACCCAAGACAACGCTTATATGTAAGTTCCCTTCCTTATTAAACCTACCACCTGATATTCTGAAGCAATTTGCTCTTTCTTCCTTCTCTCCCTGCCCTGTGGGTACAGGGGTCCATTTGCAAATCAAGAGTGTCACATGGCACCAAGCATTGGTAAGGATATGAGACGATAAGAATTCTGATGGATTATTATCAGGAGTATAAGTAGGTTCAGCCACTCAGAACAATCTAGATATATCCCATATTTTAGTATTCCTGTCTCAGAGAAACTATCCCACAAACCCATGGAGGGACAGTCATGAAGATTCTTAATATAACGTTACTTAGGCAAGTAAGGAGTTGAAGGCAACCTAGATATCTATCATTAGGGAAATATTTAAATAATTTTTTTAGAATAGAATGAAATTGTAGATGCATGCTATGCAATATGGCACAAAAACTCTTGTTGAATTTTCTTGCCAAAATAAACCCTTTCCTCTCACTCCATATCTCTATTACTCCCTTGGTCCAGGTGATCTTTATTACTTCTAAAATGACTGCAACAGGCCACAAATGATCTCCATATTCTACTTTTGGAACTTCCTATTTTTAACATGGTGGGGGAAAAAGTGATCTTAAAATGTGCCAGTATGTCTACGGCCATACCACCCTGAACGCGCCGATCTCGTCTGATCTCGGAAAATGTGCCAGTATTCCCAGATAGGAGCACGTCTTCCCATTGATCCAACTTTTGTGTTACATTCTCAAATAAGATTTTATAGTTTGGGTTTTTTTCTGTTTTTTTTTTTTTTTAAACTTTGCAATCATATATCGATTCTATAAAGATTTATTGTTTACCAGTTCTGCATTTAGTCAGTGCTATAGGCACTGAAGTACAAAAGTGAATAAGACAAACAAAGCTTTTACCCTCAAGGAACAGACATTCCAGCAAGAGGTTGCGACAAGTAAATGTAAAATACAATGTTAGGGAGTCATATGTGCTTTCAAAAAATATAGTATGGGCTTAGAAAATATGAGAAATATGTAAGGCAATTGCTGTTTGTAAAGATCTATACTTTCCTGTTTATTTTTATTTCTAGCTATTCTATATTTTTTCATTATTACTTATGGAGAAAAGAGTGCAGAGAGCAAAATATTCAAAAACGATCAGTATCACTGTCTTAAAGATACACTAACTATGTCAATAGCTTAAAAAGGAAAATTCAGAGAGCAAAAATAAACTCTAGGATAGTAAAGATTCTCATAGCAGAAATAAACCCTTACAAAAATGTTAGAATATAATCTCAAAGAAACTATAATAAAAAGATGGAAAAAGAAAATAAAAATAAGAAAATAGAGGATCAGCACAGTCAGGACAACGTAAAGATATAAGATTCCAGAAGAGAGAACAGAAAGAAAAGACAAGAGAACAATTATCAAATAATAATAATAATAACAATCATTATTATTATTGATAGAATGCTCAAAATGTGGCATGTGATTTTCTAAATTTAATGAGCCAAGGGCTTGACACGATGTTTGGGAAAATATCTTACACTAAGTTACATCAGCATGAAATTTCAGAACATTGGAGACATAAAAATTTCTAGAGGCATTCAGGGTGGGTTAGGATAGAACCAGTTTACATGGGTTATAAATGCACTGAGGATTTTTTACTTTTAGCAGAGAATTTGGGAACAATTGAGTAACAGATTCATACAACAAAGAAATGTTTAAATTATTAGAAATAAACTGTATTGGGGCACCAGGGTGGCTAAGTGGGTTAAGCTTCTGCCTTCGGCTCCGGTCATAATTTCAGGGTGCTGGAATCAAGCCCAACATCCAGCTCTCTGCTCAGCAGGGGGCCTGCTTCCCCCCGCCATCCCCCTCCACTTGCCTCTCTGCCTACTTGTGATCTCTCTGTCTCTGTCAAAAAATAAATAAAATATTTTTTTAAAATTTTAAAAATTAAAAAATAAATTGTATAGTACATTGCATGAGTTAGCGATAAGCAATATCCAGTTATAAAAATGTAAATATTAAATATTTAATTAACAAGTTAAACTAACAAAGTTAACTAGCAGAAGTTACTTGAATATTTAATATGTATATACTCTAACTATGGAAAGGCTGAGGCAAGGGAAGGTGCAGAGGTGTGGGTTGGTGGAAAAAGAGTAAGCCCTTGTTGTCAATAGTTGGCTATCAATAGATATCATTTAAAACTTAAAAAATGATGCAAACTTGTAAAATAAAAACAGAGAAGGACAGGTTGGAACCCAACATCATCTTTTTCTTTATCCTCTTACTTTCTACCTACCCCATCCCCATTGACAAAGAATCTGGTTTGAAGGTAAATGACAGAAAGTAACTGCTGATATAATCCTGATTTTTGTTCCTCTTATTTTGTTTGGAATTTGAGAGTGAGGAAACTCTCACTTTAGCTTTCCTTCCACATTTTCAATTCCTCTCTCTACTTATCATGACTTCGATAATGATGTCCTCTCTCTGAAAAGAAAATGGAAGCTTTTCTCAATTATTTTTCATATACCTCTACATGCACATCTGATGGCTTCATGAGAAACATAAATGATCTCAATATTGTATCTATAAAATTGACATTTTACTCTCTCTCTTGCCAAAATGTTAAAAGCTAGTGATAGTAGTACTAACTAGTCCTTGTTTTACTTACCTTGTTGCCAAAACTGAGTCATGTCACTGTGTGTATAAAATGTAATTGATGGACACAATATACCTTGGACAGCATATCCACTCAGTAAATATTTGTTGAATGAATAAATCAATATATATGGGAATGAGTGCTTGGTGCTGGAGGCTTTTTTTTTCTATAAAATTGACTGTCCTATTTATAGTGAAGTGATCTTTCTGGTTAGATTTTTCCCCAGAGAATTCTATTTTTATCTTAATTGAAGAGCGGTTATAAAGCTAATTGACTATTTGCATTTGCAGGAAACTATTCCCACCTCCCATCAACCCCAAACCCCAAGGAGCAATCAACGTTTAGAGGTTTCCACCCATACCAGCGGTTTAGAAGAAGTAAAGTCCAAGATTAATGCATATAGCTTGTCAGATATGTACTTAGACTTTTTAAAATGAATCCAACCCAGGCAAGATTAATGTATATAGCTTGTCAGATATGTACTTAGCCTTTTTTTTTTAATGAATCCAACTCAGGCAAGTCAGTAATTAATGCCATAAAATTCAGCTCAACAGAAACTCAATTGAAAAATGAGAACAACATAACAGAGTTCTATTAAAAGAGTGGCTATCCAAGGTTGCTATTTTTAAAAACTAATTCAAGGCACTGGGCCACTTTTATGAAAGCATAGATAGAGGCACATTGTATTGTACATAAACATAAAACTTTTCCTTATGCCCTTGAACCATATTCAATATGGACATATCAGATGCATATAATGCTTAAGAAAAGTGCTAAAATGTATTTTGAGGACAGTATATCAAAATGAGACCCAAAAAGTGAAGAAAAATAAGTATATGTGTAAGTCTATGAACATAGCACATTTATGTATTTAGAAAATAAAAATATTCAATGTATTTTATTATATCAATTATCTAAACAGTTATAAGAAAAACACATTAATAGTGGACTTAGAGAAGAAAACCTGTATGAATTACAAGTTTAATAATTTCTTAAATTTTTTTCTCCATTAGATGAAAAACAAAACACAACAACAAAAATAACAACATCAAACCTGATGAGGGAAGAAATAGACTACCACTAATTTAGAATTTGATAATACCACAGACATACTCATCACAAGAAAAAGGTCATCCTTCATCTAATAGTGTGATGTCAACTACAGTAAAAATGTGTAGACACAGAGATTTTAACCTATGAAAGAGAATTATTTAAACCAAATTTAGACTAATTGATAAGCAAGTAAAATAAACATGGACTGCTATGGTTCAAATATGAATACTTTAAAAAATTAATTATTTTACATTTCAGTGACATTCTTCTTTTAGTTACTTATAACTGTGTGTTACAACTGCGTATGTGTATTGTAACATTTCTGTGTGTATCACTGAATGAGTTTACAATGAGGATGTTAGGGGATTTAGAATTAAATCTCAATGCAAAAATTTTCATATGAAAAAGCGACTGGTTATCATTGGATTGATGCTTATTTTACACAGTATTTCCCAAATTCTGGTACATTAAAACAGCTTTGGTTCCAACTTAGAGTTTTCTAGTTCCATATTAAATTTTTGTAAGTAATATTTGTAAGTGTTCCTTCAAAATAAAAAAGAATACAACCATGACTTTATCAACATATTCAGCTTTCTGACCTTGCCAGTGAAGATTATTGCTTCTGAAGATTAGTATTTCTGAGCATATTATGTATGTTTCAGTCCGCACACTTCAATAGCTTTTCTTTTTACTACATAATCAAGTTGAATTTGAAAAAGACAATATTCAGATCTTTCCTTAATATGACCTTATTTTACTCCTCACCTAGAACAAGCCACTGTCAGAAACAGACTCCTCTCATGACCCTCACTCTCATGCACACACGTCATATCCCTTTCTGTTCACCTGCTAGGCCCAGTGACCACTGGTCATTGGGTGGTGTGCTCAGCCAGGGTGGTGTTCTTTCCTGTGGTTTTGCAGTAATGATGACCAGCACTGATCTCTCCCCTATCTTGGAGAACTTACACATCCTATGTTGGCCACTGATTGGTGATTTACTGTCTTTATTATTATACGCACACATTCTTACATTTATAAAGTTCTTTCTCAATCAGATTATAAATTACCAAAATAGATTAATTTGGATTTCAGCTCCTCTAGGGTCTTGTATTTATTAAAAACAACAACCACAACAGCTATAACAACACTGCTGTTAGTTATCCAACTTGATAAATATAATAATGCTTCTCCCTGCTAAAAACTCTTTATTCAATTACAGAGCGTTCCTGGTTGCCAGCATAGAAGTGGGAAAAAAATTAGAAACCAGAGAAGGAAATAGAAAGCTCTAGTGAGTGGATGGGAATGCCAGTTTGGCTTGAGGGCCTTGAATTAAATTTATTCACTCATCAAACATTTATTTAATGCCTCCTATGTGGTGTATTCAAAGGTGAAATATCTGTACCTGCCTGTAAGGAGTTCACATATTCATATTCTCTAGGGTGAGACAGCAAGAAATCAATATTTATAACCTTGTGGGATAAGCACTATACTACGTGTTTGCATAGAGTGTGACGGGAACATAAAAGAAAGGAAGCAAAATGAATCTGACTGGGAGAGAGGGTCTCAAAGCAGGATTCCTGGAGGTGACTTTTGAGCTTGGGCTGTAATTACGGAGAGTGAGAGTAAGCTAGTGTCATAGGGGAAGGTCATTTATTTATTTATTTATTTATTTTTTTAAAGATTTTATTTATTTATTTGACAGACAGAAATCACAACTAGGCAGAGAGGCAGGCAGAGAGAGAGGAGGAAGCAGGGTCCCTGCGGAGCAGAAAGCCCTACGAGGGGCTCGATCCCAGGACCCTGGGATCATGACCTGAGCCGAAGGCAGAGGCTTTAACCCACTGAGCCACCCAGGTACCCCAGGAAGGTCATTTAATACAAAGAGAGGAATTACGTTACCAAGAAAAGAGGCAAGAAAACATGGGGTATAGTTAAATAATCACAAGTAGTTCGGTACAGCCGAAGAGCGGGTTTCCTACAGGAGAGTAGGTGGGAAAAACTAGGAGCAGAGTGAGACAGAGGCCAAATCATTGTACGCCATGGCCCTAGACATGATCCTGTGGAGGATAAGGAGCCACGGGGAAGGTTTTTAAACAGGGCAATGGGGTGATCATATTTGCATCTGAAAAAGATCACTTTGATAGCTGTGCCAAGGATAGATTGGAGGGGAGGAGTCCAAAGACAGGGAGATAATTTAAATTACAAAAGAGAAATGATGAAGGGCTGAACAGGCTAGAGGAACAGCGGAGACAGAGAGCAGGGAGCCAATTTAACTCACAGGAGAGGGTATGAAATAGCACCCAGGGACCTTGTTGTGGAAGTCAGAGAGAGGAACCTAGATTGACTGCCACAATGATGGCTGGAGTGATAGAACAGATGATATTGTGTTCTATCAAGAGAGAACCTTAGGAGAAGGACGGTGGCGGGGAGAGGGATGAGGATATATTAAATTTGCAATGTCAAGGTTGGGATGGTCATTGAGCAATTCATTAGGATGGTCCTGAGGAGGAGAGAGAAACTTGGACTGGAGTTATCAGCATGTGTAGAGTAGCTAAAACCAAGAGTATGAATGAGATTTCTCAGGGAGAGTAGAAAGAATGGAGAGAAGAGCCCTGAGAACAAGCCTGGGTGATGTCATGTATTTTGTGGTTGTTCCGCAGAGTGTAAGATCAACTTCCTGTGATTAAAATTTGGGAATAAGGTGAGCATTCCAAAGGTGGCCAGAGTTTGTGTAATTTAGACTTCCTGTTGGTGCCAATGGAGGGAAACTAGAGGTTTCCTTATTGGCTTGACCTCATAATGTGGCAAAAGGGAAAGAAGGAGGGGGCAGGGTTTAAAAGCTGTCAGTCAAACGTGGAGCTTGATTTTATTACACCCTTGACCTCTATTGAACTCCATGCTGGCCCTGGGCCACAGCTGGACTCAGATATTTGCATGACAAAAATAAGCTTCAGACTTATCTATGACATAGTATTTGGGAAGTTCTTTGTACAGCAATCTAAACTCTACCCTGCCCGATACAGTGAGTGAGGTCGTGAAGCTATAAAAAGTAATGTCCACAAAACACATGAAAGAGGGATGAAGATATGATAGCCACAGGGAGGGAGACAAAAAAAGAGAAGGCTCTACATAGTTGTCAGAAAGAAAGAAAGAGAGAGAGAGAAAGGAGGGAGAAAGGGAAAGGAGAGAGAAAGAAGAGAGAGAAGGAGGGAGGGACGGAAGGGGGAGGAAAGGGGAGGGACAGAGGGAGGGACAGGAGAAAGAAGTAAGAAAGAGGGAGAAAGTTTTCATAGAGGAGTGCAAGTCCAAGAGAAGGCTGGCCCCCCTTGCTGTCCTAGCCCTTACATGAGCTATGGACCTGATATATAGGGAAAAGAGAGAACCCTCCCTTCAAAAGGATGGCAAGAAAGACGAGTCCTTTGAGAGAATGATAGTTTACACTTAAAGTAGTTGAAGGGGGAATTATGTGAGAGGTATGAGCTAAAATGGTGTGTTAACAATAGATCAGAATTCCTGGGGGCAGAACAGATTCACTGTAAGAAGATGAATCAGGGAGGAACATGGCGTAGCTGGAAAATGGGATCCGTGAGTGGGTAAAGAATGGAAGAGAGTGGCATTCTCCACACTGGATGAGAATGACAGGGAGGGAAAAGAGGGGAACTCATGGACTCCAGGTTAGCTATGAGTCACTGATGTAAACTTTGATGTTAAGTAATGCTTGGACTTTAATCCGTATATGGTGGGGGAGTGACAGACAGCATTTGAGGAGAAAGGTATGATCAGACTGACCTTTTAGAAAATCTAGTCTAAGAATAAACAGAAAAAGTGAAAAATTAGAGGTGGGTAAAGCAGTCAGGAGACAGAATTAATGAATTTCCCTTGGTCGAGGTGTTATAATTTGTATAAAATCTACAAATTCAATTGGTAGGAAATTGAAATTCTTCCTCCGGGCTTCTGAAGCACTTGTTTCTGCCTTAATTATAGCACTTAACTACTTTGTATTATGCTTTTTCTGTTTTTGCATTTGCCTTCCCCATAGCCTGAGAGCCCTCTCAGAACAGTGCTGTCTCTTTCATACCTGTATCCCCGGGGCCCTGGGCCTGACACAGGAAGGGGTTCAGCTGGACTAAGTGGACTAAGCTATTGATGCTCTGGTAATACTTTTGGGGATGTTTCTTATTCCAAAGATCTCTGAGGTTTGAACTAAAGCCTTTATAATATATAAAAAATGTATTTTGTCAACATCTCTTATACACAGTGCCTTCAGAGAGCATACTTATGGAACATCCTCTGTGTAAGTGAATGAAAATTTTGTGACTAAACTATTTCAAGGAATTAAAACAATACAATCAACTGTCTGGGTGTCAACTAAAGCAGAAACAACGGCAAGGATGATGGCTATAGGCTTAGTGAACTGAAAATCAAAACATTCCAGAAGGGGCGCCTGGGTGGCTCAGTGGGTTAAGCCGCTGCCTTCGGCTCAGGTCATGATCTCAGGGTCCTGGGATCGAGCCCAGCATCGGGCTCTCTGCTCAGCAGGGAGCCTGCTTCCTCCTCCCTCTCTACCTGCCTCTCTGCCTGCTTGTTCTCTCTCTCTGTCAAATAAATAAATAAAAAATAAAAATCTTTAAAAAAAAAAAATTCCAGAAGAACATAGAGTCAATGAATTTATGATCACTAAATAACATAACATGATCAATAGCAATATAACAAATCAGCTGACAATTTAAAAAACCTGATAACTTTGCATCAGAGGGGAAAATATATTAATACAATGTTCTAAAAAGACAAAGATAAGACACATCAAGATATTTCCTAGAAATTTTTTATTCTTTCCTAAGAAAAAGGCTAGCCATAAAGACAGAGACACCACACTTCCTCCAGCCAAGTGGCTGGCACATAAGAGGAAGATATACTGAATGTTTCTGACTTAGATCAAGTTAGTAAAAAAACAATGATGCTGGGTATGAAGTAGTGATCATGGGTTTATTTCCACTCCTGGAAGTAGGTTCATTTAATTTAGTTTATGGCTTAGGTCTTTCTATTTGATACAGTGACCCTAAGGAGAGATGATCAGTCTAGCCAAACTGACCACAGTAAAGGCAGCTCTTCACAGGGGAGGCTCAAGTTTCCCTCTTTTGCCTAGAGATGCTGCGTTCTGCAAAGTCAAGCTATAGGTGTTTCCAGGATGCTCGCTGTCTGTTCAACCACAGCCTGAGCCATCCGTTTTACCCAGGAAACATCCTTAGCCAAGGACAACTGGAGTCCCCAAGAATGTTGAGAAACTGCTGAAGAAGGTGACTATCGCTATTGTGACAGGCCAGCTCTCATTATCTCAGAGAAAGGACGGTGTGTGTTACTAAGGGTTTCTCTATAGGCTTTTATTCTGACCCAAAGTTTGTTTCTAGATACCAGTATTTTACCTTTCAATGATCATAATGAGATGAATGCCAATCAGTTATCTGAATATATCTTACTATATTCAACCCAGATCTGCTTACTTTAACTTATGGGCGAGGGACAGAAATTAGTTGAAAAGAATTAGCATGACAAACAAGCATCTGCAGCAACAAAAAGGCTACTAGCACGGAATATGTAGGCGATGGAACAGAAATTCCTCTTTCCCATTTTATTGCTGTAAACAAGCTTGTTTTACAACTACTAAATCACACCAATATCAACCCATTTTCACCTGTCTTCTGAAATTGAAACCAGAAATAGTAAAATAACAAAGACTTCTGTAAAAACCACTGAAACAATGAAATGTGTTTCAATGTGTTTTCCCTGCCCCAGTTAATGTAAATGTGTATAAGGAGAATTGTATCAGGGGTATGCATCACTTCTAGTAAGAATACTGGGTCAAAAGTAATTGGGTTTCACTTCTGTCACATATTAGAACCTATAAGGTGTCCATGGGCTTCACCAGCCACAGTTTGTCTATTCTAATCAGGTTTCCTTCTGAAACCAGTTCCCTGGGGAGGGCGGATGCTCACAGCTGAGCAAGGGACAGCCCAAATGGAAACCTTCACATCAGCAGTCTAAATACTAATCCAACCTCCCATGAAGAATGATATTTTGACTTAACTGGTTTAAAGAAATAATTCCAAGATTCTGCATGTGTTTCCTGGGCTTTGCAAAGAAAAGAAGGTTATAGTTAGGACATGGATTTAACTTTGGAGGAGGAGAAACCGCTATTAATTCCGCCTGCCAAAAAATCAATACCTGTTTTAACCTTTCTCTTCCTTTCTTTCTCACTCCCTCTTTGGCTTAAGAAATAAACTCCGTGTTTATTCTCTCTTAGGATTCATGGGTTTGTTTGAAACTTAGGAAAGTCAGTCAACAACCTATTTAGACAATCCCATTAGGAAAATTGTCTGATCCAGGAGGCCATCGGAATTCAAGCCTTCATCAAGTACTTCTTTTTGTCATCTTCAAATCCCATTTTCTTGTACCAGTCACCTACAATTACCAGGAGATTGGTCACGGTTGGAATGCAATTTCTCAGAATTCAGTGTTTACTTTTCTAATGGGACATCAATTTCTCCAACAGAATGCCTTTGATGATATGTATAAAGAGGACCTCACTGCACCCCAGGCTGTTGTTTTCAGTGGGGAAGAACAAGAACCTGAATATGAGGAAGGGAAGGATGGACTCAAAGAGCTCTTCCCATTGAGACCTGTAACTCAGAATTTGGGTCACAGAGACAGCAACACAATCGTGTCGCTTTCACTTTGGCCCTTTAAGCTTTTAAAAGGCTGTTTCTTGAAGCACTGTCAGCATTAAGACGTTTATCTCCTCCCTCTAAGATTCTTGCAAGTGGTAATAAAATTGTTTTCATTTCATTTAAGAAGCCAAGCCAAGTTTTTACTACATTCAGAAAGGCTGCTGTCCAGCTGTTTGGACCCCAAGGGCCCATTAATATAATGACAAGCGAAGGCAAACAGAGCTGGCCTAGACTAGACCTTTTATCCAGTTACTGGATGCTGGTCTATTTCTGTTCTAGAATCTCATTAAGAATGGTTTTTAGCATCTTAATCTGTTTCTGATCCAGGCTAAGGTCATGGAGAGCTCTCTTCATCTCCGCTTCTTCAGGCCAAGCTTCTGCTAAACTAAGAACATCCCCCATCTCTTAGCACATGTCCGGAGAGCTCATAGTCTTGGATTCTTGTTTGATCTTCAGTTGTCCTAAACCCAGTGCCATTCTCTTCCTCCCAGAACAGGCAGAGAGGTGCCTTGTATAGCATACCAATAGTTTGTCTCCTATTCCATTGCACGGAAGTATCAAGTGATTTGTAAGATACAGCACGTAGTCTAAAAATGACATAAATACACTTTTATGCATGCACATACATGAACCATCTCTACATGGACACATAAGAAATGGATAATAAGGCATTTCTTCTGGGGAAGGGAGCTGGGACATTCAGGATAACTGGGTAGAATGGAGACTTGCTTCATACTGTCTCCTCTTTAGTGATGTTGGAGACATTTTACAATGTGTTTTCCTATTTAAAGAAAAAAATGTATTTAACTGCTCAGAGGGAAAAAATATAGGAAAAAATGCATGGGATAAAACAGTGTATGCATTATGTTCCTGTTTGGATAAACAAAAGGATCTGTGTATATACATGAAAAATTTCTGGAATGACACACAAGAAACTTGTTTTAGTTAACTCTAGAGAGTGGGACTGGTGTTCCAAAGTGGGTGAAAGATACTTTTATCCTTACAACTTTTAATTATAAAGGAAAATTTACATATATGAAATGTGAGTGGACTAGGAAAAAGAAGACATGATTCTAATGTAGCAATTCATAAGAAGGAGCATGTGCCCTTAAATGGTTATTTAAATAACCAAATCTTCCATCCCAACACACACACACACACACACACACACACACACACACACACACGAAAAGCCAGACACAAACACCACTGGCTTGACTGAGTATGATTTTATATCTTATCTGTAAGAATGAGCTGTCCAAGTAGCATGCCTAGTTTATCACACATCTAAGCCATTTTTCAAACTTTTGTGTCATTAATAATGTGTCAAACACAATCTGCCACGTTGTCAAGACTGCATGAGAGAAACATAATTCTGGTTTCCAATTCCTACATCGGAAATTTGTGCAACATGCTTCCTTTTAAGACACCCCTGAAGTTTGATTAAAAGAGAGGCACATTTGCAGGCCTGAAATTAGAGTTACCTGGAGAAATTAGGTAAGAAATATAAACATATCCCTACCATGTTGGTCTCTCTTCCTGGGAACTAGGGACAGTAACTATGGGAAGATACTTTCTCTACTACCTTGTGCTGTTGTTCTCACAAGAGAACCACCCAAGTTTCCATGGGCATGTCATACCTCACTAAAGAATGAATTAGGGAATTCCAATCTGTGTGTGATTGTGTTCTGGGCTGGAGTCGGGGGGGTGGGGGGAGGCAGAAGTCTTCATGTCACATTTACTTTTGTGTTTTGTGAGAAATAACAGCAGCAGCAAAGGTAGTGTAGGTAGTCGTGAGCAACCTGCGCCAGGATAATCAGTTCAGTGTTTAAATGTACATGTATGTTTTATCTTCCTATCGCCAAAGCATATTAAATCACTCCCTCTGTGGGGGAAAGCCTCACATCTATATTTAGAACAAGATCCCCAGGCAAGACTTAGGTATATAATTGTTTGAGAATCAGGGATCTAAGAAAGAAAGGCAGCGATAGCATTCCAGCTGACATGATGGAACGCTTTCTATTTTCCAGGTACTGTCGCCACCTTCATTACTCACCTCAGCGTCTCATCGGGTGTCCCTGAATCTGCTTTTATTCCCCCACCACCAACCAGAGTCTTTTAAGAGATAAATCATTTTGCATGACTCCACTCCTCAAGGTCTTCTAATGGCCTCTCATTCTGAATAAAATCCAGATTTTTCCCATGGCCTTCATAGTCCCACATGAACCGACCTCTCTAACTTCTGTAACTAGCACCCTCTGCCTCCTTCATTCTGCTCCAGCAACTCTGATTTCCATTCTTTCCCTTGGGGACATCAAGGACACTTTCACCTCCAATTCTTTGCATTTACTATTCTCTTTGCTTGGGAAAGCCCTTCCCTGAGTGATACACAGGGCTCACTATGCACTTAACTGAGTATTCCTTCAAACATTCTCTCTTTAGAGAGGCTATCTGTGTCTTGCAGCTTCGAAGGTGGTGTCCAAAGGTTCCCACCTCCTGCTATTTCTAACCTTGTATAATCCCCTCCCCTTGAACATGCTTTTAACCAAGAGAATATGGCAACATTTAGGGGATGTCACTCCTATGGTTAGAATACAAAGATTATGACTGCCATCTTGCCAGGAGACTCTCTTTTGCTGACTTTGATGAAACAACTGCTATGTTGCAGAGTCTCACATGGCAAGTCACGAAGGGCAGTTTCCAGCCATAGTCAGCAACAATCCAAAAGCTGTGGAGGAACTAAATCCTGTCAACAACCAGGTAAGTAAGCTTGGAAGTGGATCTTTCCCCAGTCAAGCCTTGGAGTGAGACCCCAGCCCTTCTAGAAATCTTGATTGTACCCTTATAACAGATCCTGAAGCTAAACCATGCTCAGATCCTTGAGCTACAGAAACTTAAAATAATAATGTATGTTGTTTTAAGCCATTAACTTTAGGGATAATTTTTTTACTCAGCAATAGATAGCTAATACAACTCCTTGATCACCCCATTCTTTCTCCTAATCTTGCTTTATGCTTTATTTCTTCTTAGTTCATATCATCACCTAGCACATGCTCACTCTCCCCTACTCCATATATGAACTTATGCACTTTCACTTATTATGATATGTCCAGGATCTAGAAGAGTACTTGGTACATTATAAAATCTCTGTAAATATTTACTAAATTAGTGAATTACTCATTGAATTCTTCTAACCAATGCATTATATATGCATATTACTTTCTATTTTTTTAATTTCTATTTTTTGATGAGAAAACAGATACATGAAGATTTTAAGAACTTGTCAAGATGTGATAGAGGTAGTAGAGGTAGGATTTGAATAGAGTCTGTCTGACTCTTGACTTGCTCATTATAACAATGTTTCTGAAACTGGCGGTCCACAAACTCCTAAAGGTTTCAGACTACTTCTTGGGCATTAAATTTTTTTAAGATTTTATTTTTAAGTAATCTCTACACCTAACATGGGGTTGAAACCTACAATGCCATGATTAAGAGTTGCATACTCTACCCATTGAGCCAGCCAGGCACCCCAGGCATTAAATTTTTTTAATTAAAAAGTTAATTTGTATTGGTAACCTGGAAATTTAAGCATATTCTGCATCATCTGGATGACCACCATTTTACATATCTTGAGTCATCAGTGTTGAAGTTTGTGTATCTGATTAGGTTGGCTGTATATTGGTTATCATATTCTTCCTGACTGTCTATCCATAGGCTGCAAGCTCTAGCATCAGATGTAAAGGGAACTGCTTAACCAGCTCCCACAATTGCAGAAGCCAAATCCCCATAACAAAACCCTTAATATATTGGTTCTGTTCTTCTGATTGAATCCTGAATGGTACACCAGCTCAGTAGGTATCAAAATAAGGCTATAAAGTGGGCAAATGCAACCAGTAAAATTTGATGGTAACTTTCCTGGAATTTCAACTGAAGGATATCATACCAAAAGAGCTCATTGCTAAGTAGCTCTCAACATCTTGCACCAGAATTTGCCTCTCAGCCTCTGCTTTTCTCAACCCTGCCTCCCTCCCTATTTTACTCCATATCCTGCTCCCTTCTATCTCAAGGGCCAGAGTGAGCCTGTTCTGGAATGGTTTCTTTCCCCAACAGGAAGCATGGAAAAATCTAAAAAGAGTCAAGGCAAGGAGCTGATGGATAGGGCACTTTTGACAGTATAGGGTGACAGCCAGGAAGCAGCCTTCCCTTAGGTTCTGCTACAGATGCAGCCCTGGCATCTCTGTTAGTCTGAACTTACTGCCTCCACAGCTCTAACAACCCCGCCCAAGCACTCATATGGCAACAACCACAATATTTACTATGCATAGACTCATTTCCCAAAAGTCTTATGCCATCATTTCAGAGATATATATTCGCAAAGGAAACATTTTGGCCTCAACACAGGAGAAAAGCTATACTTAGGAATCAGAGTGTTCACATTAGGAATGCTCTGGACAAAACGTTAAACCTTGATTACACCACTTTGAGAAACAACAGACAGAAATGGCCTTTTGAAAGAGCAAATTCACAATTTAAATGTCATCAAGCCAGGATGTTTCTTACTCTCCTAGCTTTTTAATCCACACCTAAGTAATCCAAACCTAACTTCTAGAAGACAATGGTCCTCTCCTTCCAGATAGGAGTAGCTGGGCAACATGTCAATTCTATTTTGCAGATGACATAGTCCTGCTTGGGTGAGAAGAGCCCAGATACTATATTTTCTTAATTTAAAGTCCAAAATTAGTATTTTAGGTAGACTCTTTATTATCTATATGAGTTCTACTTTTTAAAAAATGTATTCTAAAGATTAACTGTATTTTGTCACTTTGCTAAAGTCCAAGCAGCTTCAATTTTTTTCTTTAACCATTTCCTTTGTTAGTTTTTTTTCCAGAGAAATACTTACAACTATGTATGGGACACCTACTATGTGCCATGCTCCATGTTAAGAGTTTAACCAGTTATTCTACTCATCCTTCCATTGGCTTGGTGAAGTAGGTGTTATGGCCTCTGACTAGCACCAGGTCAAGAAGCTGGTAAGAGCTTCCTCAACCCTAAGTCACCTGACTCCACAGTCTGTAATCATGACCCCTTCTCTGAATACACCAACTCTGGTCATTTATTGTGTATTGCAGAACTTTAAGGCCTTCATGAGTATTTGAGCGGAACTAACACTGTGTTTTACAAAATTTGGTTTTGACCCTACCTCCAGATATCCTCTGGTAGTCTGGCCAAGAAAATATGGTCTTCCAGATGGGCAAGAATTTTATTTTGAAAATTTTAAAATTTAAGTTGTGATCCTCTCTTCCTAATTGTAAATCCTGTAACCCTGTGTAAAACTCTCCCAATGCACTCTAATTCAGGAAATATGTATCTTCCAGCCTGCCTGTGGATTGTGACTCAGTAGGTTCTCATCTTCTAAATGTCCCAAGAGGTCACATGGAAGCTCTTTTCACAGTGAGTATTCTATTGGCTTTATCTTTGGAAAAATCAAACAAACTTCAAATTTCTTACAAGCACAAACTTTAGTCTATAACTCTCAGTATCCTAAAATACTGATAGCATTCTGCACCCTTCTTTTACTTCTAAAGACAGAATTTTGTTAAATTTGGCCCCTTCTTCAAATTCCCAGCTATCTCCAGGTAAAGACTGACAAATAGAGATCATCTTACAAGTCAAATCCAATAGATGCCAGCCAAGTGACAGATCTTGAAGTTTTATGTGGGGTCAGGAAAAAAGAGCACAGGAATAAATGGAGGAACCCCGTTAGAAACACAGGGAACCAGCATGGTGGCCCAGGTGCTATGTGTCTGCTCACCCTACCCTACTTACACTGATTGTACCCATGAAAACACTGTATCTCATGTCAAAGCTAGTAATGTAATCAGAACAAAGGAAGCAATATCAACCAGCATCCACACAAAGATCTAGTTTGTTGGGTTTTTTTTATTATTATATTTTTAGAGAATTTTAGTCAGAATGACTTCCATTTTATTGTCTTCAATGCCTCTCACAGAAAGCTAATTTTTGGAGCAGTTTCTAAAATATAGCAAAATGTGAGTTGCTTTTAGACTTGTTCTGAGATTAATCCAAGAATGGTAGCATGATAGCTAACTGTATTATATACCAGACCAAATCCATTATACTTCATATCAAACATGATGGGAATTTTACTAAAACTCATAAAAGCAACTGTGGGATTTGAGATGATATATACATATGGAGACAAATACTATATAGATATTAAACAAACTCCTCTTCTCTATCTTTGGAAATTTTACACCTTGACCATGGTTTCTAGACCTTTACAATTCATCATGGTTATAACTTTATGTGAAAATTACCAGTTACAAATAAATATTTTCAGTAGTATTGCTTTAATCTCTAATTTAATGCAAAATTAGCTTTCTTGAAAACAAGAGACTTTTTCCACTTCTCAATCAAGAGAATTCTCAAAACACTTGAAATTTTTTCAGAGTGCACTGCTGTTTTCACATGTCAAGACTTCTAGGGAAGCAGGCAAATTGAACACAAAGTCTATCTTCACCACCTTTTAAATCATATTTAATATTAAAGTTAAGTTAAGACTGGGTGGCTCAGTCAGTTAAGCATCCGACTCGGTTTCAGCTCTTCAAAATCTCAGGGTTGTGAGACTGAGTCCCACATCAGGTTGCACACTCAGTGGGAAGACTGCTTCCCATTTTTTCTTCCTCTGCTCCTCCTTCTGCTTGGGCACACACACTCTCTCTCCCAAATAAATAAAAATAAATAAATTTGAAGAAATGAAGCAGGAAACCTGCATAGATGAAGAGAGCAGGAACAGAGACAACACATATAAGAGATAAAACAAAATGTAGAAGCTGGAAGATAGATTATGAGTGGTAACTGATTTCCAGTATCTGAGAAAAGTACAATCTAAGTCTAAAGTAGGGGAAACTAACAAGAAGCAAACTGATGTTCACCTTATAGCCTTTTGGATTGCTCTGAATGTGGCAGAAATAAGTTCTGAAAGGGCAGGTTCAACAGGAGGATGAGTTGAAGGACTGGCTACATTTTTAAAGGGAAAATTGACCTTTTCTGTTGCAATTATCTTTTTCCAAGTACAAGTGAAACATAGAGGTTTACTCTCTAGAGAATTAAACCTGAACAATCTGGTGTTGCTCATAAGAGATACAGCTGAGAGCAAAGATGAGGGACTGTGCTAAAAACACGGAAGTTATGTGAATATCGACATACTGAGATCTGAGACATTCAACAACCTTCATCCGTCAGTTTCCAGAAAGCTAGAAGCTGGCTTTTTATGTCCTTTAAGCAATAAACTGAGAAAACTGATGTCCAGGGAAAAGGACCTACAGAGAGACAAAACTGAAGGTCCTGCAACAAAACAGCTGGGTCATAACCAATCATTCTATATTCAAGTTCAATTGTTCACAAGGTGTACCCATAAACATAAACTTCCAAGGAGCATTTTTATTATCTGTTTTAAACATGACCACCGCAAAAACAAAGCCAATTAAAAAGAAAAAGAAATTCAAGAGAGCAAATAGAACAGAAATAAATAAATAAATAAATAAACCTCAGAGTTTTAAGAGAAGAAATTACATTCTTTTTGCTTTTTTAAGATTTTATTTATTTATTTGAGAGAAAGAGAAAGAGAGAGTGCACATGAGTTGGAGGGGGGGACCAACGGACAAGCTGAGAAAGAATCCCAAGCAGACTCCCCACTGAGCACAGAGCCCTACCGGGGCTAGACCCCAGGATTCTCAGATTGTGACCTCAGCTGAAATCAAGAGTTAGCCACTGTCAGCCACCCAGGCACCCTGAGAAGAAATTGCACTCTGAAAAGAATTTTTTAAAAGGATTATTCAGATAATAATAAAGAGTTCTTGGAGAATAAAAATGTAATGCAAAAATTCAATGGAAGAGTTGAAAGCTGCAATTTAATAAATACCCCAGAAAGGAAAATGACAACAACAACAAAAAAGAAAACTCACAAAGAGATACAAAATATAGGGGAAAACAATGTTAGTGGATCATGACTTCTAGTACTAGACTAACAACAACTCCAGAAGGGACAAAGAGTGAAAACAGAGGGAAGGAAAGGATTAAACAAATATTTCAAGAAAATTCCTCAGGATTGAATAACACAAATTTTCAAATTGAAAGTGTTAAGAACAATAAAATAAAAAGATTTGTCTTTCTGAAAAGGCATGTCTATATGAAATTTCGCAATATTAAAGACAAAAATAAAATGCTAAACGCTCCCAGAGGGGTGAAAAATTTGTTGCATTTAAAGAGTCATGGATAAAAATGATATTGTACTTCCCAAAAGCAACAATGGAAATTAAAAGACAATGGAGCAAGGTCTTCATAATCTGAGGGGAAAAAAGATCTATTTCCAGCATAGAATTATGTGTCTGGGGAAACTACCAATGGTAACACGAAAATATCCTGAGATATTTCATATTTCAAAAATTTTACTTTTGCAGCATCTTACCTTATGAAGTTACTAGAGGAAGAACTCCATGAAAATAAGGGAGGAATTTAAAAAAAGAGAAAAATAGGCTTTCAGGGTATAGTCAGTCTAATGCAGAAGAAAGAAGAGAATGCCAGTGATGATAACATGTAGTAAGCCTAAGAAACAGCCATTACAGATTCATGCAGAACAGAGGACTCCAGCATCATATTTCTAAGAAAAAAGAATAATACACACCCACACACACATACACACAAACACATAATGGGAACTATCTTACTCATTGCATTGAAGCCACTGAGGGGAGACTTACACTTCTGGCAAAAGTGAAATACCCCTAGGGCACTTGAAAAGAAATGAAAGAAAGGAAGAAAGAAAGAAAGAAAGGAAGAGAGGGAGGGAGGAAGGAAGAAAGGAAGGAAGGAAGAAAGAAAGAAAGAAAAGAAGGTAACTAACATCTGCAGGGAAATCAGAAAGTTTTATAGGAAGTATAATCATGGATACCACATGAGCAAACTCTGACCAATAAGATAACTTAATGGAATTTGTGAGATAGTGAATAATGAATACTTGGGGGAGGGGAAAGGGAGTACATATAACAGCAAATTCTAACCACAGAAGAAAGTTAATGAATAATACCAGAACAACTAAAACTCAAGAAAGAGAATAATCAAGTAATTTTTTAAATATGTAACAAATACCAGGAGAGTCTAAAAAGTTGAAAATTGTTGTCTCTGAGGACTGGAAATTAGTCACAATGAGGGGCAAGACCAGGAGTGAGTCCTAGTTTTTCATGTTAAAATCTGTAATACTATTTATCTTTAAATTATGTACATGTATAAATCAGATAGAAATAAAGCATTGTCTCTTTCAAATTAAGGTATGAGCTATCAGGCAAATAATTATCTTTTGCAATACCCTAAACTTAGCAGTGAGCATTTCTACATTTCTAGTAAAAAAAAACTCCTTCCAAATTTCTGCTGGAGACCAAGTCCCCATTGTCAAAATTAACTTGAAAACTAAGATAATTATCAAAGAGGAAAGACTGCTTTTCCCCCCTGAAGAATAATTAAGTGCTCTGATTCTCTTACCCACTTTGCCTTTGCAAAATTCATCATAGAATGATAAGTAACACTAGAATACAGAATGACAACTTCTCCTGGGAAATTTTGACAATCACAGGAGTGAATCTGGGGCCCAAATTCTCAGGATAATTGCCTCAATACTCCTCTCTGAGAGAAAAACTTGTCCTTTGACAAAGAACAGTAGCAGTGGAGTAATGAATATAAACCTTCTCTTCATTAAATCCATTCCTGTTTGGTGATTGAGGTCAAGCAACCAAGACAATGAGGGGAGAAAGGATAGGCTCCCCTTAAGTCATTGTGCAAGTTGAAACTTTTTTACGGATTTATCGTCTAGTTTATTCAATTCATCTGGGATAAACGCTTGCCACAAAAAAAGAAGCCAGCTACTAGGTGGGAAAAATGAAGGGGGACTAGTGACTGCCTAATTATTTCTGTATAGGACGTGATAGCCTATATAGATAACCTCTCTCAATCTTTGTGATGACCTCTACTTTTAGGTTAATCCATATGATTTTTCAGTAAGAGTCCATATAACTAAAATCTTTGTAGAAAAGAAAACAAATGAATGTTTGAACCTAATTTGCATATCAATATAGTTTACTCTGTTTTCAAAATGCTAACCTGAGTCTTAAAAAAGCTATTATTTTTTTCTGGTCTATAATTAGCAAATAATTGTATTCATCATTCTTAGAGCAATTTTCAAAGAGGTCTCATTACAAAGAAAAGTATTCAATTTCCCTGTTTCTTTTTTTTATTATTAGAAAATCTCTCTTTACAAAACACTATCTGATACAAATTTCTGAAAGATAAATGTTACATTGAGCTTTTCAAAATTATTTTCTTCTTGTTTCTTCAAACATCTGAAGAACTCATTAATGCAACACCCAATAGGCAATAAGAAATAGCGAAGACATCAGAAACAACGCCTGATGTGTCCCAGAATGTACTGCTGTCTTTCAGAGTCAAAGGCGATACTAATGATGTGTGTATATGCAGTTTAAAAGACCAATACGCAGGCAAGAGCATTCTTCCTTACACTCTGTCCACATGAAAGAAGAGCTTTGATTTATAGTTGCAAACACAGTTTGCTGAGCCCACAGGTGTTTGAGAGTAAGCTACTTAGACTCCACTCAGCCTGAAGCCTTTGTTCAGAGGTAGCTCCTTCATTCTCACAGACGCCTTATCTGTTAGCCACTGCTATTTCTCAGCAGTCTGCAGCTGTGCTACATTGTTTAAAACTGAGCCTCAGGGTTTCCTTAAACTGTTTATTCTGTCTTCCTTGATTGAGGTGGTCCCACTTGCGCTCAGGAGCTGCTTAGTTGAGCTGCTTGCTGTCACTCAATGGGCATCATCTCCAGATGAGCCACGTCGTAAGATGGGCTATGTGCCATGACTGACATTTTCCTAGGGGTGAGCAGAAGTTGCACTGGTGAAATTATGCAAAAGGCCAGGTTTGCAGGCTTCTTGCAATCTTTTAGGGGTTTTTGTTTTGTTTTGTTTTTTGTTTGTTTGTTTTTTATGGTATTACTCCCTTTGTCCTGGGCCAAGCCTGAGAGTATTGCTGTGTTGGCACCATATTGGCATTCTTGATACAGTGTTTGTATTTTTTTTTTTTCCTGGCAATCATTGGAGTGTTGGATTTTGTGCTACAAAAGCAGACAACTTTTCATTTCATTTTTTTTTAAGATTTTATTTATTAATTTGAAAAAGACAGAATGAGAGAGAGAGCATGAGAAGGGGGCAGATCAGAGGGAGAAGCAGACTCCCTGCTGAATAGGAAGCCCGATGAGGGACTTGATCCTGGGACTCTAGGATTATGACTTGAGCAAAAGGCAGTCGCTTAACCAACTGAGCCACCCAGGCGCTGCAACAACTTTTCACTTTAGCTTGCCATGAAAAGTCCTTGGATGTTGTAGGTCCTGTGTGACCCACACTAGTAGAGAATATTGGTCTTTTAAGGTCCACTACAGATCTATTTGTAACTAAAGTCAGGAAGTCACCCATGATCAGATCATGGGTGTGGGGCCCTTATAAGAACAACCCAGAAAGACAGGACAAAGATACTTTTGTTTGCTCATGTTCATGGGTACTCTAATGAGTTACTTTATTCCAGAATCTCACTCTGGTCCATGGTTTTCTACATTCTATATCCTCTCCATGGGCAATTCCATCATATAACAATATTCTGGAAACAAGGAAGAAATTTCTACCTTAGAAATTTCTTTTTTTATTTTTCATGAAAGCTAAAAGATTGGCACCAGTGACTATGAGATACTTACTCCTCACAACTCAATAAAGGATGTATTCAACTAGAACCCACATGCACATAACCTAAAAGTCACAAATTCTTAATAATTTTTAAAAATACATGAGGATGCCTCAAAGTTACAGCATTAAAAAAAAACAAAAACAAAAACATGGTCATATAGACCAGCCTTGTACTTACTGAGTTACTGTGCCAGAAAAGTATTACGAATCAAAATAATGTAAATAAAAATTATTTTTGTAACAGCATTATTGAGATATAATTCATGAACTGTATAATTTACCCATTTAAATATGTACAATTCAATAAAAATCAGCAATTTTTAATATATTCAGAGTTGTGCAATTATTAGCACAATTAACTTTAGAGCTTTTCCATCAACCAAAAAGAAACCCCATATGTTCTGTCACCCTCATGCCTTCTATTCCATCCTTGTAAACCTAAACAACCACTACCCCACTTTCAGTCTTTATAGGTTTCTTTATAGATTTGCCTAATGGGGACATTTCATAAAAATGGAATAATATAATATGTGGTCTTTTGTGACTGGCTTCTTTCACTTCACATAACGTTTTCAAGTTTTATCCAAGTTATAGCATGAGTCAAATACTGCTCTCCTTTTAATGGCTGAGTAATACTGCATTGCATGACTATCCATTGTATGAATATCCTACTTTCATTTATCCATTCATTAATTCGTAGATACTGGGTTGTTTCCATCATTTGGCTATTATGAATAATGTTGCTTAGAACATTCATGAACAAGTCTTTGTGTAGACATCTTTTCATTAGCCTTAGGTATATACCTCAGAGAGGAATTTCTGGGTCAAATGGCAATTCTATGTTTAACTTCTTGAGAAAGTGCCAGACTATTTTCCAAAGTGGCTGTATAATTTTACATTCCCACCAGCAGTGCATGAGGGTACTAATTTCTTCACATCTTCGTCAACACTTCTTGTTACTTCTCTTTTTGATTATAGCCTTCCTCATGGATGTGACATGGTATTTCATTGTAGCTTTGTGGGTTTTTTTTTAGTTTTTTGTTTGTTGGTTCGTTGGTTGGTTAGTTGGTTGGTTTCACAATTCTATACATTATCCAGTGCTCACCATGATAAATGTAGTTACCATTGGTCATCATACAATGTTGTTACAATATTATTGACTATTTCCCTATGCTGTACTATTCATCTCTGTGTCTTATTAATTTTATAACTGGAAGTTTTTATCTCTTAATTATTGTGGTTTTGATGTACATTTCCCTAATGACAAATGATACTGAACCTCTTTATGTGGAGCTATTAGCCATTTGTGTATCTTCTTTGGAGAAATGTCATTCAGATCCTTTGTGCATTTATTGATTGGGTTGTCTTTTTTTTTTTTCCTTCAGTTCTTAAGAGTTCTTCCTAAGTCTAGAGACAGCCCTTTATCAAATACCACTTTCAAATAGATCCTATTCTTTGTCTTTTCACTTTCTTGATATTGTATTTTGAAGTATAAACATTTTTAATTTTGATTAAGTCCAATTTATCTATAATTTTTTGTTTTTGTTGCTTATGCTTTTGGTGTCACATATAGGAATCCATTGCCAAACCCAAGGTCCTAAAGATGTAGTTCTAAGTTTTCTTCTGAGGGTTCTTTAGCTTTAGCTTTTATGTTTAGGAAATTGATTCATTTTGAATTAATTTCTATGAATGGCATGAAGTAAAATTCCAACTGATTTCATTCATTTGTATGTGGGTATCCACTTGTCCCAATACCATTTGTTAAAATAAAATAATATGGGAAAAAATAGCATCTAATTTTCTCATAGGAAAAAAAAAAAACCACTATAAAAAGATTAAAATCCTAGTAAGGACCAGGCATTCAAATTCATTTTGGCATGATTATAATCCTGGGCTTAATCACCAACTTTATGTAAAATATATACACTTGTTAGTATAATTTAGTATATATATTACAATTAAACATAGTTACCACGTTCAGTCTCATACAGTTGTATTGAATAGGCTACAGTGTCATAATGTATTCTATAGAAGCTCTTTCTCTTTTTGTATATAGTGCTTTAATTTTACTACCATAAATCAGTTAATTGAAAGAAAGCTTTATGGGTGTCCTAGGATGATGAAGCTTTCAAAGATAGGTTTTAATAGGAAAATGTTGGAAAACATTTATTTGAAACCGCTGAAAGGCTTTATGTGAAAATGAAGTAACAATATCTATTTGCCTGCCTGTTTTCTTCACTATACATTTCCTAGCAGAAAGGTGGGTATCAGAGATCAAGCAACTGTGGCGGCTTCAAAATAAGAGTTCTTTGCTTTGTTTGAGTTGTTACCAAATATTGGGCATCCTCTCCTTGTGTCATCATGTCATATAAACTTATATTGGCTAGTCCTTATTTGTGCTAAAATTCCTATCATTTGCTCTCTAACTATATTATTATATTCCAAAGTTAAGGGCTTCAAAACTTTGGCCTAAATTATAGTCAAATAGGAAGGCACTAAATTTCTGGGTTTAATACTAAACTTAAAATACTAGAAGTTTTTCCTTCTTACACATAATACCTACATGTTGTTTTTGAAACTCAAAGCAGCACTAATGTTCATTACCTTCCCATACGAGTAATTTTTTGTTTTGTTTTATTGCACTTAAGTCTAAGGCTGAAAATAGCCATTTGTTATCCAATGATTCTTTAGTACTTTAAATATAATTTATATCTTGACCATCCATTGCCTAATTTTTAGATAATGCTTTATGATACTATAGCCCATTAAATACAACTTTATGACATTGAGCTTGGTAACTATGTTGCCCAGTGTTTACTTCTTAAAAAATTATACCAAGTTATATAACAAAAAAAGAAATGATTAATTTATCAGTTTTACTAAGGTAAAATTTACACACAGTAAAATGCAGATTTTAACTATAGATTTTTTTTTTTTTTTTTTTTTTTACCCTTTAGATTCTTTGAGAACAATGACTTAGTTATCGTGCTTGCTTGAGTTCCAGGTTATAACAGTGTTCCTTTCTCTTTTGGGGTGGGGGGGTGAATGTACTGAGTTGTTCTTGTCTTCACATTTTAGACCAGTGGTTCTCAAACTTCAGTGAGCATTTAAAATTTAAGTGTGGAATGTTAGAAGTGTTCACGAATGTAAATATTCACTGACAAATGTAACCACCAGCACAATCAAGATGTAGAAGATTTTCATCAGTCCAATGGTTTCCTCAAGTCCCTTTGCAAACTCTCCTCCCACACTTGTCCCTAGAGTACCATTGATGTGCTTTCTGTCCCTATAGGCTAGTTTTGCCTTTTCTAGGATTTAATATCAATGGAATCACAGTATGTACTTTTTTGTGTCTGATTTCTTTCATTCTTTCTTTTTTTTTTTTTTTTTGATTCCATCCATTCATTTGACAGACAGAGATGACAAGTAGGCAGAGAGGCAGGCAGAGAGAAGGGGGAAGCAGGCTCCCCGCTGAGCAGAGAGCCCAATGCGGGGCTCGATCTCAGGACCCCGAGATCATGACCCGAGCAGAAGGCAGAGGCTTTAACCCACTGAGCCACCCAGGCACCCCTGTGTCTGATTTCCTTAACTCAACAAAATACTTTTGAGATCCATACATGTTGAGTCCATGAGTCCTTTGTTCCTTTTCATTGCTGAGTAGTATCCCACTGTATGGATATACCGATTTGTTGATCTCCTCACCTGCTGTTGGACATCTGTGTCATTTCTAGTTTGAGGCTATAAGAAATAATATTTCTGTATAAGTCCTTGTATGGATATATTTTCATTCCTCCTAGGTAAATAGTCAGGAGTGGAATTGGTGGGCCATATGGTAACTATATATTCAACTTCATTAAAAATAAAAATGAAAACAAAAAACTCTGCCAAAAATCCTTTTTCCAAAGTAGCTGTATCATTTTATATTCCCACCAGCAGTATATGAGTTCCAATTTTTTCACATAATGGGCTATAGAGACAATATTTTTGTGCTTCTGCAAAATTGGGGCTAAAAAGATGAGATCCAGAAGCTGAAAACCAGCTTTGGGAAGTTAATTTACAACTATTCAGTAATGAGAGAACTCCAGAGAAAGTGGTCTAACTCTGGTTGTGTGTGTTTACATTTAAGGGAAAAGGAGGCCTAAGATTTTGAAGACCTCTCTAGGTAATAAAAGCTTGAGACAAAGGGTCTTATCTCTTATCGGGTCATTGAACAGATTGATTTGCATTTCAAAAAGTTAGAATGAGACCCCAGGATTCTTTCTACCCATCTCTAAGAAGAAAGGGCTTTTCTCTTGCTCCTTCTGGGATCAAAGGAATATATAGCTGACTTTATCCTGTAAATAGAGAAAAATCTATGTTTATCCAACCCTTGCCTATGAAGTGTGAGACAACTTGTACAGGGAATTTTTCCATCTGGCTTTCAGTGCATTGCAACAGCAGTAATTAATGAGACAAGGAGGCCTGATGCCGTTATTATTATATAAAGAATAAAACAAAACTGTCTTCTGACCCAGAAGACAGTGTGTGTGTGTGCAAGAAAAAAATTAATGATGATTAATATTCAAAATTCAACCTATATCCTCACCAACACCCGGTATTATCAAGATTTTCTACTTTAGTCTTACCAGTGGGCGTGTAGTAGCATCCATTCTGGTTTTTATTCACATTTCCCTAATGACTAATGATACTAAGTATCTTTTCCTGTGCTTATTAGGCACTTATATATCTCCTCTTGTGTCATTTCTGTTAAAATCTTTAATCTCTTGATGTTGCGTTGTTTACTTCTTATTACTGAGCTGTGAGAGTTCCTTATATATTCAAGATATGTGTCCTTTGTCATATGTGCGCATTGCAAATATTTTCTGCTAGTCTGTGGCTTGCCTTTCTGTTTTTCTTCATAGCATCATTTGGACAGTATTCTGATGGAATAAGAATGAACGTAGACACTAATGAAACAAAAATGAGCTCAGAAGTACACCCACACATTTTATGGTCATAGATTTTCAATAATGATGCCAAAGTAGTTCCATGGGGAAAAAAGTACACTTCAACAAATGATGGTGGAACAACTGGATATCTAATGGGGAGATATATATATATATACACACACACATATACATACATACATACGTGTGTGTATATATATATGGCACACCATTCATAGAAATTAATTCAGAACACCTGAATATAGAGTTAAAGCCATGAAACTTCTATAAGGAAATAAGAGAAAATCTTTACAAGCTTTGGCTAAGCTAAGATTTTCTTAGGACACAAAAAGCACAAAGCAATATATTTTAAAAACATTTAAATATTAAATCCATGAAGAAAAACTAGATGGTTATTTTCTCCAATTATAACGTCTTACACATTTGAATGACTATTTCCCAAAAGATACATGACTTGAGAGTCTACTGGACAGGGGAAGACCATGAAGCTACATGTTGGCTAACTGAGATGACTTTTCTGCCTTATGCATAGGCTGAGGGTGGGGGTGTATTCCGAGGAATTAGAGGTTTTGATCCTGATGTTTGGTTTTAGTCTAGTTTTTAACTACACTTATTACCTCCTCCTTTCTCTGGGGTAATGCTTTGCTTTAGGGTTGGCCTAGTTTCCATTAGGCTTTAAATATGTCCTAATTAATTTTCTCAGCTGTAGTTATACTGAGATTGTTCTCCAGTGTGACTTCCAAGGAATGCCGTAGTTGTGAAAGGAGGTGGCATGGCCTTGCTAAGAGGGAGAAAAATGACAGCATTGAGCACCAGCTCAATTGTTATCAAGAAGTTATCAAGAAGGGGCACTTGAGTGGCTCAGTTGGTTAAGCATCCACTCTTGATTTTGGCTCAGGTCATGATCTCAGGGTCCTGGGATTGAGCCTCACGTCAGGCTCCCTGATCGGTAAGGAGTTAGCTTGAGATTCTCTCTCTCTCCCTCGGCCCCTCCCTCCCTCATGCATGTCTGACATGGGAGAAGCAGAGGAAGAAGCAGGCTCCCCACTGAGCAGAGAGCCCCCTGTGGGACTCAATCCCAGGACCGTGGGATCATGACCCGAGTCGAAGGCAGACACTTAACAGATTGAGCCACCCAGGTATCCCACCTTATACACCTTTTAAAAATGCTCTCATGTTCATTTGCAATGTTACAGACATACAGCCAAGTACTAAAAACAGTCTCGTAATACCTTTGTACCTGCATGCTACTTTTAACAGATCTATTTGCCGTTGTGGTTGTTTCTCCCCATTCAGAGGCTTCGGTATTCTTCTCACTCACCGGGCTCATAAGATTTCCTAATTTCCAAAGCTGAATACAGTTTGTTCTCCTAGCTTTCTTCGTGGCTGTTTCCAGCACAGGGGTCTGTGATCCTATTTCTCTCCACACTGAATCTGAGTTATCTCCTAGTCATTGATAGTAAACACACCGATCTTTTTCACATTTGAAACCAATACTTCTTATCAGTAAATAGTAGTACTAGTATTAAAAAAATAAATAAATAAAAGTGGTAAAAAGGAAGATATGTTGAGGAAATCTGGCATGCAACACACACAAAATGAGAGAAAACCCTGGTGCAGATTGATGAAGCCAGAGGAAGAGATAGCATGATTAATAAAGAACGGACTACCCCTTCATTTCCTTGTCTTCAACACAGATTTATAAAATTTTAAGCTAGATTTTATAACTCATTTCCAGGAAAAAGGAAAAAGCACAACAAAAATTGCTTTGAGAGATAACTCTGCTAAGCTCTGCCTGTTACCTTTCATCTCTTTCAATCTGAAGCTCTTTGCATAGACACTCTGGAGTTTTAGAAATCAAAGAACCAGAAGGGAAATCCACCATCTGAAAAAGCACTATGACTTTTTACATTTGCTTTGTACCTACACTAGTAGGAAATACATCAGTCTCTCACAGTATACATTTTACTCCTAGTTTTGTGTCTGGGCAATTTTAGAAAGTATATAAACTCTTTCAGGCTTAATACGAGTCAAACATTGTGTATTTATAACTGAAGAATGCAACAGATGCGTGAAATATCCAAAAAAGAAATAATGTCAAAATACAAAAATGGTGTTATCTTTTGAAGGCAGTTTTTTTTTAATTTTTCTATAATAGATAAAATCTTATTACAATAATACTGGGTACATCTTAAATACTTGCAGTGTGGGGCGCCTGGGTGGCTCAGTGGGTTAAAGCCTCTGCCTTCGGCTCAGGTCATGATCCCCAGGGTCCTGGGATCGAGCCCCCGCATCGGGCTCTCTGCTCAGCGGGGAGCCTGCTTCCCCCTCTCTCTCTGCCTGCCCCTCTGCCTACTTGTAATCTCTGTCTGTCAAATAAATAAATAAAATCTTTAAAAAAAAATACTTGCAGTGTATTGGAATTAAGTGATATGGAGTTTTGTTTTGTTTTTTAAAATAAGTGAGCCTCATTTGGGAACTGAGTATTCTGTTATCAAAATTTATTTTTGGAAGGGTGCTTGATCTGTATTAAAATAGCTTTTATTCCTCAAACTTGGGTTATTTGTGTTGTGAAACAAATATGCAAAAAAGATATTTTGTGCAGCCAAGAAAAGTAAACTCATATGTAAAGGTTACAGACAATACTGCAACTAGATTATCTAAAAGTGATGAATGTTTAACAACATAAGGGCTAAAGACCAACACAAAAAAATGAACCAGCAACCAAGAGAAGAAAAATGCAAATTACCAAGACCAATTAAAAAAATGTTTTAGCCTCACTAGTAAGTCCAAAAAATCAAACTAAAGCAATAATATATAATTTTTCCATTATTCAATCAGAAAAGACCCAGACACATTCACTGAGGATAGTTTAGAGGGATTCATAGCAAACTGTTAAAATTGGGTGCCTCCAATGGATGGAATTAGAAAAGTAAAAAGTAAGTTAACTCTGTAGTAGAAGACTTCTGAAATTTCCTACCTGTTTAAAATAATATGAATTAGTCATGTCACTTTAAAAAGAGCAATATGCTAGAAAAGTAATAGAAAAAATACATACACATACACATACTCACAAGTCTCCAGGTTGGACCCCCTTATACATTGCTGGTTAAACTGTTAATTTCTATAGTGAAATTTGGAACTCAATAAAAATTTTAAAATGTACATATTCTTTGATGAACAAAAATTTATTTCTAGGAATTTATCCCACCAAAAGTAATTATAATTATAGGTGAGGATAACTATGGTAAAGTTTATTAGAGACCTTTCATAAGAGCAAAATGTTGAAGGGGCGCCTGGGTGGCTCAGTGGGTTAAAGCCTCTGCCTTCGGCTCAGGTCATGATCCCAGGGTCCTGGGATCGAGCCCCATATCCGGGCTCTCTGCTCAGCAGGGAGCCTGCTTCCTCCTCTCTCTCTGCCTGCTTCTTTGTGATCTCTGTCTGTCAAATAAATAAATAAAAGAAAAGAAAAAGAAAAAAGAGCAAAATGTTGGAAATAACCTAAATGTCCTACAACAATAAAAGAGTTAAATATATCATGAGGTATCTGTATGATAAAATTCTGTCCAGCAATCACAAATTAAGCTATAAAAAATACTGAATGGCATTGGAATGTTCATGATATATTGTTAAATAAAGAAGTAGAATTGTTAAACAGGATTGCAGCTGAACCAATTTTTGTTTAAAATTACACAGTTATAAATATCATAAGTATGGTGGCATTACGAATTTACATCACGATATTAACAGCAGTTCTGTCCCATTGTTAAGGGGACATGGATAGTTTTATTGTACCGAGGCAATCTGGAAAGTGTTCAAATCACTCCTAAGACCTAAAAAAGAAAAAAAAAAAATTTTTTTTGAGCCAGGAGAGCTAGTTTGAGTAACAGAGAATGGGAAGATTTTTCTGTTATGTGTATCTACAAAGGAAAATTAATAGACTTAAAGGAGAAAAGGCAACTACGACAGGCAGAATTCTAAGATACCCCCCAATGAATCATATTCTTATGAAATCCCCTCCCCTTGAATTTGGGAAAATCTGTAACTTGCTTCTAGCCAGTATAAAATGGCAGAGGTTTTGCCGTTGTCACTCTGTAACTTTTTTATCTTCATGTAAGAATGTAGGACTCTTTCTCAGTAGACCAGAGCCAGAGATTCTCTTGCTGCCCCTGAAGAAATCAGGGGCTGTGTTATAAGAGGTCTTACAAAAGGGCCATGTGGTAAGAAGTTTGGAGGACTCCAGACCCTGAGAGTGGCCCTCTGTTGACAGACAGCAAGAAATTGGGTGCTCAGTTCTACAACCACAAGGAATCAAATTCTGCCAAGAACCATACAATCTCAGAAGAGGACTCCAAGTTCAAGAAAGGAATGCAGTTTGGATGACTTCCTGATTGCAACCTTGTAAGACTCTGAGCAAAAGACCAGCCTAAGCTATACCCACGCTCCTAACCCTCAGAAACAGGGAGATAAAAAAATATATATGCTATTTTAAGCCAATGAGTTTGTGATAATTCTTTTACAGCCTACAGAAAAGTAATATAGGCACTAATGAAAAAATGTGTCACAGAATCATAATTTAACTCAGTAACTTATTCACTCTTTAATGCATTCAATCAACAAAAATTTGCTGATTGCCTACAAATACCACACTCCATGCTAGCATTGAGTATATAGTCCCTGCGATAAAAGGAGATTACAGATGGAGGGAGAAATAGGCAGAAAATAGCCAAACATAGTGCACTACAATTAAAGTGAACAAGAACAGAGACACCTAAATCACATCCCATTCCAATCCCCAATCACACCAATCACAGCTCCCATTGTGGTGAAGACCACAGGCTTTGAATCTTTATTGACCTGAATTTGAATCCCACCCCAACTGCATACAAACTTTATGACCTTCAGGTAGCTGCTTAAATGAGGGCTTTATTTTTCCCATTTGTAAAATGGTTATAATGGGACCTATGTGGTGGAATTGTTGTATAGACTACCTTAAATAACTCATTGTAACTGTTCAGTACATAATAAGTGCTCAGTGAATAGGAGTTATTATAATTATTATTTTGTCTAGAGGAGATGATGCCTGAGCTAAATTCAAAAAGAATTGTAGTTGAACTGCTGAGGGTTAGGGAAAGTTAGGAGATCCCAAGAAGAGGGAAAAGAGTTTAAAATAATAATATAATACATTGGGGAAGTGTTAGCACTTCAGTATGAAATATATCTACTGAATCTTTATATATGGTATCACAAGTTTTAAAGCTGAGGATACAGATATGGATAATTTCCGCCATTAAAGCACTCATTCACACTATGGAGAAATACACTTACATGCGTGCACACATGTTACACATACACAGATAAATGTAATACAAAGCAGATTGTGGTTGGTATTACCACATTTCACCAATATACAACACTCTGCTTCTGGGAACATGGGAAGATTGCACCTCTCCACCTCTTTAAAATTAAGCATAACTATCTGACTTGATTTAGACAATTAAATAACATATTGAGTAAAAATAACATGTTACTCTTGTATGGAAGTGTTTATTTTTAATACTCAGCTCTCTTCCCCACTCGTCTATTTCCTCATTGATTGCAAAAGCCTACATAAGAAGGTTGAAGCCACTGGGATCACAGAGCCTTTGCCTGGAGAACAGCTGTCTCGGAGTCTTGTCCAGGTCTGTTTTGGACTTTGGGGGATGAAATAGTCTTTTGTTGTGTTAAGCCAGAAAGTGTTTGGTTTTTACCTCAGTGTAACCTTGCCAATTTTGACAGATACATATATTGTTATCAGAAGTGGATGATTCCATAGTAAAGAAAACGAAAAGATGTGACATTAGTGGAGAGGCTGGATGATAGTGGTGAGTAAACTAATCCTAGAGGCTACAAAGATGGTAACCAATGTTAAAAGCAGTTAGAAAACTCTAGCCAAACTAACATTTTAGGCAGATCATGAACATAATGAAGTTGTAATATGAGAAGAGATTGAGACACAGTCAGTAGTGTGTGTTAGCTGCAAATGACTGTACTTGACAAGGTACTCTGTGAAAGAAATTAGCTGAAAAAGTAATGACAAATTTGCAAGGGACTAAGGGTAGATTGCTCCAAAATAGGCCACTTTGGCATGAACATTGAGTTAAAAGCAACCAAAACCCAACAGATTCAGGAAAAGCTCCTTACCTTCCCCTCAGGTGCCTAAAAAGAATTTAGATAAAGACCTACTCCAGGAAAAGAGTGATCACCATAAATAACTACATTATGATATAAACTAGGGGTGGTAAACAAAGAAGAATTTAGCAAAGTCTATTTGTTAAAACTCCTCTCTATATCCCATTATGCCTGTGTGGCCCAGCAAACATTTTTTTTTTTTAACCAAATATTTACTCTTTTTCATCTTCTTATGAATTGCATTTCTTCTTTGAGGTCCCAGACTCATATCCCCTTCTCCTTTGTTCAGAGTGATGTATGTACCTCATTTTGCCTGTCTTTGGAATTTCGTGTGTGTGTGTGTGTGTGTGTGTGTGTGTGTGTATTCCCCATCATATGAAACTAAATTTGATTTTCATCTGTTAATCTGTCTCTTGTCAACTTGATTCTTAGTCCAGATAGAAAGACCTGAAGGCATAAGAAATTCCTTCTCAGCACAAACATAGTGTTTAAAAATAAAGTGGAGAGGTCTAGAAATTAAGAAAATGTTGATATTGCTTCTTAATCTCAAACAGAAAAAAAAATGAGAAGGACTTTTAGCAAAGATGGCTCATTAAAACAACCTCATACTGGGACCAAATTAAAGATTTGTCATCAGATCTATTTTGAAGATCTTTGGATAAATTAAAGTAATTAAGGGAAAACATAAAATTAAGGTGTAGTGTCCAGTAAGTCTTTTCAATTGGTTAATGGCTCAGTGAAAAGAACCTAGAGTTTTTCCACAGTGCCTGACAATCTCAGGTAGCTATAATTCACTCAAGGAGAGGCTGTCCTAGTAGCTCATGAAGGAAGAAAGTAAAGAAGTGTAATTGATTTGAAAACTAAGATCCAAGCCTTGAGGACTGTATGTGTGGCCACTGGTATGTGGCCACTGGCCTGGAATTGAACAGATAAGAATCTAAGATTTTGAGAGAATCATAAAGCACAAGAATCATATAGGCTTTGACTTTGACTTTTTGAAACTAAAAATGGCCCTTAGGCCCTCAAACTTCAATGGGCAGGGAGTGTGCTGAGAAAATGCTACAGTACCCAAAGAAGGCATTTCTAGCACTACTCAAGAAGGATAATGGAATAGAAAAAGTCTCACAGAGGAAAGAGCCAAGGGCTACAGAACACAATAGACTGATGAGCCCTTCTCAGGGAGTAGCACATAGGCCCTAATTATATGCAACCTTCTCTATTCCCATGTTTGAGAGTTGTTGCAACGTTTGCCCAGGGGGATTTCAATCTTACAGTGTACTAAGGATGAATGTGTGTATCTTTATTCTCCCTCCATCTTAATGCTATTGTGGCTATTCTGACCGTGTTATACTGTTACATATTGGGTTTGTGGGAGAGACACAACTGACTTAATCAGTTTATAAAACTGTGTAATAAGAAGAGATATGTCAAGACCAATGTGACCAAAGGCCTCACTCAGAGACCCTAGACTTGGAGTGGGATATATTTAGTTGGTTGAACTCTGGGCTATCACCATTTAGGGAAAGGTAAATACTTGGCATGTCAGAAGGAAATTAAACTCACTGTGTGTTGTGTGGATAGAATTAGGTAGCCATCAGGGCTGTCCACCAGATAATTTTAGCTCTCCTTCAGGCACATGGTAGGGGAACAATGTTTTGCCCTCTTGAAATTGAATGTGACATTTGACCTGTCTTAGTCAATGAAATTTTGTCAGAAGTACTACAAAGGATTTCTAGCCAGAAGGTTTTTGTTTTGTTTTGTTTTGTTTTTTTAAATTAACATATAATGTACTATTAGCCCCAGGGGTACAGGTCTGTGAATCACCAGGTTTACACACTTCACAGCACTCACCATAGCACATACCTTCCCCAATGTCCATAACCCAACCATCCTCTCCATACCCTCCTCCCCCCAGCCCCCTGCAACCCTCAGTTTATTTTGTGAGATTAAGAGTCTGTTATGGTTTGTCTCCCTTCCGATCCCATCTTGTTTCATTTATTCTTTTCTTACCCCCCAAAACCCCCACGTTGCATCTCCACTTCCTCATATCAGGGAGATCATATGATAATTGTCTTTCTCTGATTGACATATTTCACTAAGCATAATTCCCTCTAGTTGCATCCGCATCGTCGCAAATTCTAGCCAGAAGTTTTAAGAGTCAATACACAATTCTGTCCTCTTTCTTTCTGTTTTGACAACGGGGCTCCAGATGAAGGCCGATTCAGCAGCTTGGGTCCCAGAGTGAGAATGATGTGAAGAAGAGCTCAAAGCTTACTGTGGAAGATACTCAGTATGAAGAGGTTTTTGCTATATTAAGCCAACGTGGCTGAAGGATTGTTTTTCAACCCAGCCTAAGTATCCTGTTGAGATTTATCTATTAATGGTACAAGGATCTTCATGATTTCATCCCTGCCTACTTCTCAAACCATAACCCCAATCCTTCTCTGATACATGTTACCCCATCAACACCAGTACACTTCAACTTTTAAAATAAGATCACTATAAGGAAAAGAGCATGGATTGGAGAAAAGAAAACAGAGAATTATAGTCAAACTTATAGATATTGACAACTCCTCACAAATACACAGAGGGGAGTGTTGACTACATTTTAAAAATGTACTACTGTATTTAAAAGCTGAGTGGAGGAAGCCACTGAAAGCTAGGAGAGAGGCAGAAGACAGCCTATCAGAGAAGTTCCACAGAAAACAAGAGGAAAACATCTCAAGGCTGAAAAAGTCTATAACATCAAGACTGACAAAAAGATGACGTAGGATGAAGATTAAGAAGAAGCAATTGGATTGGACAATTAACAAGGCTATGCTGTCTTCAAGAAGAGTTTCAGTGGAGAAAAGGATCAGGAAAAAAAAAAAAAAGGACTGAGAAGATCTGGAGATGGAATGGGAAGAAGGAGGGAAAATTCATGGAGGACAGGTCTAAGCTTGCGGCTGGTAGCCACTATCTCATTCTTTCCAGAAAGTAAGTCATCCTCTTATGTTGCTTTTCTCCCAAGTTCCAGAGACCCAATCCAAGAAATCACACTGAGCCCAACCCAAGGGTGTGATGAATAATCTTGGTGCTAAATCTCTGTAAGAAGCAGTGTGGACTTAAAATCTCAGCTATTCCAAGTCTGAGAGTGTGCAGGTCTAAATCCCTCTCCAAGGAGATAAGTCTCTCCAATAGCTCTCAGTGTGGTGGAAGGAGCCAACATTAATTATGCTTCTTAGATCTGGCATTCCATTTAATCCTCATGACAGCTCTACAAGATGTGCATTAAAGTCTCCATTGGGTGAATAAGAAAACCAAATCTCAGAGTGTTTAGATGGTAACTCAAGGTCAAGTTGTTGTAGGCAGCAAGGTCACAATACCTTCCTGACTCCACAGGCCAGGCCTATGTCATACTTCTCAATTTGGGGTGGTCACTGCTGGGATACATGACCCCACACCATGATATAGAGGAACAAATAAGGTTAAACATGACACATTTAAAAAAATAATAATATATCTATTTAGGCAGTGCAATTTATATAAGGGCAGTGTAAGTTACAAAAATTTTTAAGATAAAACCTGAGATACCCCATTATCCCTAGACACTGGCTTATGCGTTTGTTTGCCAGGATGAGAAATACTGTATGTTCATACCATCTAGAAAGACCTAGGCTTATAGACAAATTTCTAAAACCAGAATCACAGTGAATCAGTGGTGAGAGCAACTAGAGCCCATGTGCAAGGTAAGTCACTGCATTAGATCCTTCTGCGATACCAGGCTTCCAAGTGCACATAAGGTAACCTACCAGTCAGCTGGGAAGATTACGGAGATATGGGGCCATCCCATTTTCTGGCCTGGAAAAAATACCAAAAAAAAAAAGCAAGCTTTTCTCCATATTTCCTCTCCACTCCGCCCACACCAAAAGGATTTTGGCCAATTGAAATATAAACATTATGAGTATAAATAGGCCCATATCTCCTAATATCTGATCTGTTCATTTCACTTTACACACATAATTAAAAGCATATATTGATATGTAGTAATATTACATTAGTCTGGTCTTACAATGCTCGAAACGACTTTATTCAAATGTCTCATATGCACCTGCCTGTATTGCTCTCACCCTCATTGGATTCACTTTTCAGATTCTCACAGTTTTCCAGAGCCCATCATCTATCTTACAATTGAAATTGACTGGAAGACAGTTATTTTTTTTTTTTTATTTTCTTTATTCATTTGAGAGAGACAGAGACAGAGAGAGCACAAGCAGGGAGAGAGACAGAGGGAGAGGGAGAAGAAGACTCCCTGCTGAGCTGGGAGCTGGATTTGGGGACTTGGGGCTGGATCCCAGGACCTGGAGATCATGACCTGAGCTGAAGGCAGATGCTTAACCACATGAGCCACCCAGGTGCCCAGAGACAGTTATTTTTAATTTGTACAGACACCATCAATGAAAACCTCATCCCAAGCTACAAATACCCATCATGTATTTTTTTCAGGAATTTTTTTTTATTTGTCTTAAAGATATTTATTTGCAAATATCCACTGTATTGCTCTCAAAATGACCTTTTTAACTTTTAATCTTCCTTAGAGTCAAAACTTAAAATTACTTGGTCATACAAACAAAGGTATAACTAAAGCTGTGTCAAAATTTTGTGTGTGTTTTTTTTAAATCAATTGTCAAAAAACTTTCAAAATGAGCATTCCTTAAGGTGTTTTCAAGCAAATGAGTTTTTCCCAAATATGTCTTTTTTATTCAAAATAAAGTAATTGAGGAAGTACCTTATAATGTGAAACTCCCTCTTCCCTGAGTGATAATTGTTTAAGGGAAAAGAAAAACTCACCATGTAGTCAAATGGTAACTATTTATGCCAGTGGAAAAACCTGCTTCTAGAACCCAAGAGTCTAAAAGGGAGTCATTCATTAAATATTAACAACTCCAAAGTAGGTTATACCTTGGTAGCATGAAAAAATCAGCCATAGAGTAATAATAAATTTCTCTTCCTCCTGCCTCAATTTTCCCCTCTCCTTTCTTGCCCATATTTGATTTCTATTCATAATTCAATTCCAGAGCAACTGATATCACTTACTGAGCCTACTGCAAAGCCCCCAATGCACTGTGATTTGGTAATTTGGGTTCACGTCAACATAGCCTTTCTCTAAGGTAATGGCTCACGAATGAGGGAAAATCTATTTTCATGTGACTAAAAACCAAACTGAGATGAACAAACTGAGAGCCCCTCGAGCCTATCACTTAAAAAATCTAATAAAAGTACATTCAGGGGTCTTCATTAAAAGCTGACATTCTTTGAGTGCTATTTACTTAATGATATTATCTGACATTCCCTGAGGTGATGTTTTCCTAAAATACCTCTGAGTAGTTCTTCCAATGCCTAATAAAAACGTTATTCTATGCTGCTCACTTCCATGTTTATAGTTTCCAGCCCTGATTTTCATCCAGGCTCTAATCCAATCAACTCCTTGAAAACCACAAACCCTAGGACATCCCACTACCACCTGAAACTCAAAGTGCACAATAATGAATTCATTTTATTCTTTGTGTAGAGGGTTTTCTAAAGGATATCTTTGCATTACCTCACCTTGGAAAAGAGCAAATAAGTTACACTTAATACATTTTGACTTAAAGTATATAAGTCCGAGTAAATTAATTACTTTGTAGTGATCAGAAAGAACTGGTCATAAAATAGTTCCAGTTCTTTTGATTATGAAATTTTGTGTGCCACAGAAAGATTTTAAGAGTTGAGTTATGGGGCGCCTGGGTGGCTCAGTGGGTTAAAGCCTCTGCCTTCAGCTCAGGTCATGATCACAGGATCCTGGGATAGAGCGCCACATCGGGCTCTCTGCTCCTCAGGGAGCCTGCTTCCTCCTCTCTCTCTGCCTGCCTCTCTGTCTACTTGTGATCTCTGTCTGTCAAATAAATAAATAAAATCTTAAAAAAAAAAAAAAGAGTTGAGTTACTAATAATTACCTACTTGTTTTTCTGACCACAGGTATCCAGTGAGACTTAAATGTTTCTTTCTGCAGCCTTAATACCCCTGAGTGAGCACTGCTGTGTGTTTATACATGCATGCTTGTGGGCATATGTGTACCTTTGTGTGTTTCTGCCTGTGTATGTTTGCATGTGTGTGTATCTTGCATTTGTAAGTACATGATGTGCGTGTGTGCACTATACAAAGATTCAACTCCATCCTCTTCCACTATAGCTCTGCCCTTCCATCAGTCAACGATTAACCCCTTCTGTCCACAGGAAGAATATCCTAAATTAAATTCATCCCATCTTGGAATCAGAGGGCAAGAGTATGGCAAACAGACCGTGGGACCCAATTTTTCTCTGTCTACCACGTTTAAACAAAAGCAAAGATATAGACCCTTTGCCTTATATATAAACGTAAGACTTTCTCCCCACATCTTTAAAACTATACTTAGTATGGATGCCTTGGATGCATACTACGCTTTTAAAAAGTGCTAAAAACTTATTTGAATGTCAGGTTACCAAAATGACACACACAAAAAAGAAGAAAAATAAATTCTTAAGTGTATAAGCATAGGGTATTTATACATTCAGGAAAAAAAATATTGAACATATTTTTAAAAACCAATTATCTAAAAACTTCATTGTGAGAAAATGAGCTAATAATGGACGTGGAAGAAAGAAAGAAGTCACTTTTTGTTTTTATTTTATTTAAATACCTCTCGTTTAGGGAGCTTGATTCGGTCAACCCATAGGGGTTGGTTGGAGAGGATAAGCTGCTTTCCCATTCCTATATGCAACTTTGGGTCATCAGTCTTCTTCATCCTTAAACAAGGCAGTCCCAATTACACTCGCTGGTTCTTTCATAATGTCTTCCTCTCCATGGTTCTTTCACAATGTCTTCCTCTCCATCCCCATAGCTACCGCTTCAGTCCAGACCGAGCTCCTGAGACTCTAAGGATCACAACTCCCTCCTTACTGATCTCCCTGACCCGAATTTCTTTACCTAAATCCATCTTGCCCCGGGGCACTAGATTAATCTTCCAAAGGCTGCATTTCCTTATTCCACATTGGGGCCAACTCATTGGTTATCAACAAATAAGGAGGCATTTAAATGCGGGCCACTGAATAGGGAGGGGATGGCTAACAGATAAGGATATCTTCATGGGGTAAAGGAAATCAACGTCTCAGCCTCAATAGCCTTGCCCATCAGTTGGCAATCTCCAAAAACATACTCACTTTGCAGAGGCCTTGTGGTGTATTTCCATCTTTGTGCATGTCTTGCCTTCCTAAAAGTAGGATGAACTTCCTAAAGATAGGGGCCATGCGTTAAGCTGTGAATATACCCTCTGCAGTGGCCTGGGGGCGGTATGTGACTGGGCTACATGCCAGTGCCACCTCTCTCTGTGACCTCTGCCACCTTTACAAGTCATGTGATTTTTTTGAGCTTTATGCCTTGTATGTAAATGAGTTCAAGAATACCTGCCTCAACCTCGTTCCAATCATTAAATTTGCCAATTGAGCTAACATGCTTCCTGCGGTACCTGCACACAGTAGCTATTGAATAAACTGTAGTAAGTGATTTTTTGCTGAGTGGAATGCAGCTGCAGCAGCTGAAAACCTGCGAAGAAGTGTGCTGCGAGCATTCACTGCTCTGAAATTCTGCCTGCGAGACAAAGAAGCAAGTGCTACCAACACAAAGGCCCTAAAACCCATCGCCACGGCCAGAATTTAATCCGATATTTGGATTTGGGATGACAAGGCTTGTAAGCAAAGCAGCTGGTTTTCAGAAAACCCACAGCCTCTCCACAGAGGTCCCCGGCTCCAGGAGATAGCCCGACAGAAAAGGAGCTATTTGTGTAAATCTCTGTGCCTCTATTCCGAAGCACTGAAATGAGTTTATCTTGAAATGCATCTTAATCTCCTCACCCTGTTCTCTCCGACACGTACTCCGTACTCCGGGTATTACTCTTCATCTCCCCCAGAGAAAAGCTGCAAGCCCAGCACCTAATAATAAGCCATCACTGTGCCCAGAGAGTAAGGAGAGGTTTCAGTCTCTCCCCATTTTTTAACAGGTCATTAAAAAAAGAAACGTTATTGTTTCTCGGTTACCACTAGATGGTACTAGCCAGCTGCTTGTCATCTCTCTTATGTTGTTTTTTTGTTTATTGACTGATAATATGCTTTTTAGAAGTGAGACTTCAGGAGACCTTGGTCAGTCATCGGAAAGTCACTAAGGTGCCATTTCTTAGATGTGTCAGCACTTCCCCTTGGCCTTCATTTATATAAAGTCCTTCTTTGCCCTATCCTGGATAATGGAAATATTTAGTAATCATACAGATGATTCATGCCACATTTGCCCCTGTGTTTGAGACCTTAGGAAGCCCTGGGAGAGATGCGGGACACAATGACTTTGAATTGAAGGCAGCCAGAGTGAAAATTGGATTTTCCATTACTCTCAGGAGTCCTGTCCTGCTGCCTCTTTATTTAGGATACCTTAGTCCCCTTGTCTCAGACTCCCAGCACATCCCGATGCCTTAGATTTTACACACAGAAAATTGGAACTTCCTTCTCTTTTCTGGATGGGAAAGACAGCAGTAGGGTAAGTCATGGGAGAGACTGGGAGAGACCAGAAAGTAGGACCCTGACACCTGACCTTCTTCTTCCCCAAGCTATTTTAAGAGAATTAAGGGGCACCCCCATCCCTACACCAACCATTTTTTAAGACCTTAGATGCTGCTAAAGCCCAGCCTCATCTGGGATGGATGAATCGTAGGAAGTGGGGAAAAGGGTCCAGGTACTTGATATTTTATTTTATATTTAGGCTATGAGAATTAACCAGGAACCATTGAGGGGAGAGGTGTGTGTGTGTGTGTGTGTGTGTGTGTGTGTGTGTGTGCTATGCTAATCCAAGATTAGTTAGGAGTAATTATTTGGAGATAGGTATCCATCACATAACCCCAGCAAGTGACATGGAAAATTGCTCAATCTTTCTGAGCCTCTGTTTCCCCACCTGGAGAAAATTTATTTTTTGGTAAGATCACTAGAGGAACAGAGAGAAATAAAGTTTGTAAAGCTCCTGGCATTTAGCAGGGCTTCCCCAAACATTCCTCTCTCCTGAAATAGCTATAATGGCCAATAGTTCCCAACTACCACCCAAGCCTCTCCCTAGGCTAGAGACTGAGTTCCCAGGAACTGGTCCTTAGTCACAGAAATTAGTGTAAGATGTAGGAAAACCTCAAATGCCAAATCTTTCCTCTCACTTTTCATAACAGTAGCAGTGGCTTCCACACCTCCTGTTTATATGCCCCATTTGTCTCGAGAAGGGGTGCCTTCAAATCTCAGGAGAGGTTACCATCTGTGAGACAGCTGCATATTTCTATCCATTTTCGTAAAGAAGTATTTCATTTCCTTAAACAAGATTTTTCCTTTGAAAAGGGAAACAATTTTGCTTCATTGTTTTTCTCCCAGAAATATTTCCTAAAGGCCAGTGAGACAAAGCAAAGGGACAATATGAAATGATGGTGTAATCTTTCCTATCTCAGTTGAACGCAAGTATAGTAAAATGAGTAGGTTGCATGATATAAATAATTGCCTCAGGAACACAGGATGACATTAAGATAACATAAAGTATTTGTCTCTGGATATAGAGAACAATAGATTTAAAAAGCAATAATTTGAACTAACTACAACACATTCTAACTGCATGGGGAAGGGACCATCGAAGTTTTACTTCTTTCAGTAAAAATTATTCAACAGCAAGTAAGTAGTTGGAGCAAGCAGAATCTCGTGTTAAAGCAAGAATTAAGACATCTTCTAGTTATCTTTAAAAATGGTAGGCAGCTCAAAGCTAGCCCCAGAGGAGCACAAAAATGAAAGAAAACTAAGTTTGGGGAAGCCTACATGGGCAGAAAGAACAAAGACTAACATCTATCATATGATAATTTCTGATTTATGCTTCAAAGGACCCCAAATTTTTAGAATGTTTAGCTTAAAAACTTCAAAGTTAGAATGAAAACTTTGGTGTGTTTGGTAATGGACCACTCCAGCATCATACTGGGAATGGTTCCAAAAGCCATTTGTGTGAAAGACAGCTTGGATCAATTAGTGATGGCTGGATGTTGCCGGTGAGAAGGACTGGTTCAGGATCTCTCCAGTATACTCCTAGTACTTCATGTACAGAACTATCAGGACATTTACACATCATTTGATAATCGTCTGTTTATATGATAGACCTTCTTCTTTGCAGTCCCAGCACCTGACAAAGAATCAATGAATCCATTTGTAAAGCCAAAAATAATTATTCCTGGATTCTGAGAGAATGAAGGAGTAGGAAGCATCAGATATCTGTCTTCCCACCCAGACAACAACTGCACTGGCAGAATCTTTCGGATGTAGCTATTTTGGAATCCCAGAGTCTATTGAGAGCTTGCAACAACAAGGGGAAATCTTGGTCAGTAAGTTGAGGCTTGGGAGGTAAGTTGTGGTTAATTTCAGCCAATTTTAGCTCTTAGCACACTAGCAACTATCTATCCATCACTCCCCAGTCCTGCCGCAGGCAGCTGCACATGTGTCCCTGGGGCAGTTTGCACACAGTTTATGAGAGCCAGTGGGAGAAAATAGACCTTGTCCTCCAAATATTGGAGATCTGTGCTCTGATCATGGACTGCTGCTTCTGATCTAAGGGGCGCGGCTGAAGGCAGGCAGCCATTTCTGTTGTACCGTCCTCTTTGTTGAAAGCCCCTCCCTCTCTGGCTGAAGTGACTTTCAGGGGGTTTTAAGGCAAAACTTGATTGAGTTTCTGGACAAAAAGATTATGGGGATTATTTGCACTATTCTTTTGTATAACTTTTCTGTAAGTTTGGAATCTTTTCAAAAGAAAAACAAAATTTACCATTGTGAAAATACATACATACATACGTACATACAAACATACATACATTAAGTAAATAAATAAACAAATGCTCTTGCCTTATTTGGGTTTCCCAAAAGCAGAGCAAGAGAGGCCCATGGGTGGCTCAGTTGGTGAAGTGTCTGCCTTTGGCTCAGGTCATTATCTCCAGGTGCTGGGATCCAGCCCCTCCTCAGGCTCCCAGCTCAGCAGGGAGTCTGCTTCTCCCTCTTCCTCTCCCCAGGCTTGTGCTTTCTCTGTCTCTCTGTCTCTCAAATGAATAAATAAAATCTTAACAACAACAACAACAACAGTAAAAAACCCAAAAACAGAGCAAGAGACAATGTCCTGGGAAGTGATTCCAGGATGCTGGATTTGGGGGGGAAGGAGAAGCTGAGTGAGACGGGGAAGAAGGAAAAGCCAATATGATGATGTTTCTTCATGTAGGTGTTGCTGGAGACAATCTGGGCTTGACTGCACATTTTTATCCATCTTTATAAAGAAGCACTGCAATTCTCAGCAGAAACCTTATTGTCTAGGAGAGAGTAGAATGACATATTAAAAGTACTGGAAAAACCCCTGCCAACCAAGAATACTTTACCCAAGAAAGCTGTCTTTCAGAAACAGAGCAGTGATAAAGACTTTCTCAAACAAACAGAAGCTGAGGGACTTCAGTACCACTAAGCCTGCCTTACAAGAAATACAGAAAGGAGTTCTTTAAGGTGAAATGAAAAGATGTCAACTCATAACGTGGAAACATAAAAATATACAGGGCACTAGTAAAGGTAAGTATACAGTCACATTCAGTACACTCTAATTCTGTACTATGGTAATGTATTAACCACAAATTCTAGTCATATGCTAAAAGACAAGAGTATTAAAAATAACTATAGTTACAATCCTTTGTTAATGAATACACAATATACAAGAAGTTGTGACATCAAAAATATGAAAAGAGGGGAGTAAAAGAGTAAAGTTTTTATATGAGATTGAAGTTACTCTCAGGATAAAGTAGACTTGTGTCTTTAAGATGTTTTATGTAAGCCACATGGTAAGCTCAATTCAACAATCTATAGTAGATGCATAAAAGATAAAAAGAAGGAAATCAAGACATATCACTTTAGAAGTCATCAGCTCACAAAGGAGGACAGCAAGAAAAGAAGGAAAGAAAAAGGGAATTACAAAAAGCCAGAAAATAATAAGATGACTTTAGTAAGTCCTTAACTATTAATAATTCTTCTAAATGTAAATGGATTTATCCTTTAATCAAAAGCCATGAAGTGGTAAAATGAATAAAATAATAAGATACAACTATACACAGCTTACAAGAGACTTACTTCAGCTTTAAGGACACACATATGCTCAAAAGATATTCTATACAAGTGCAAATCAAAAGAGAATATGGGTAACTGTATCTATATTAGACAAAAAGACTTTAATACAAAAATTGTAACATGAGATAAGGACTATATATATGTCTCATATATATGAGATAAAGAAGACATATATTTAAACTACATTATCACTATAAAATAATAAAAAGATAAAAGGATCAATTCATCAAGAGGGTATAATAACCTTAAATATATATGCACCCAACATTAGAGGTCCTAAATATACCAAGCAAATACTAACAGATTGGAAGGGAGAAAAGACAATTACTATCACAATAGTACAGTACTTCAGGACCCCACTTTCAATAGTGGATAGATCATACAGACAGAAAATCAATAAGGTAACATTGGGTTTGAACTATACTTTAGACCAAATTATCCTAACAGAATGTATGAAACATTCTATGTGATAGCAGCAGAATACACATTCTTCTCAAGAGCATATGAAACTTTCTCCAGGATAGATTATATGCTAGCTCGCAAAGCAAGTATCATTCACAATATTTATTTATTATTTATTTATGAATTTATTTTCTTATTATTTATTTATTTATTATTTTATTTGTTTGACTGAGAGAGCCAGAGAGCACAAGAGGAGGAAAAGGCAGAGGGAGAGGGAGAAGCAGGGTCTGCACTGAAAAGGGAGCCCGATGTGGGGCTCAATCCCAGGACCCTGGGATCATGACCTGAGCCGAAGGCAGATCCTTAAACATCTGAGTCACCCGGGGGCCTCTCATTCACACTATTTAAATCATGGAGGTAACCCAAATGTCTATCAATGAATGAATGAATGAATAAGCAATGGAATATTATTAATCTTTATTATACAACGGTATGAAAGTACTTAATACCACTGAATTATACACTTAAAATGATTAAGATAGTAAATTTTATACATACTGTACTGTAATAAAAGTATTAGAAAAAATTAAATGTATGCCTCTTTGGTTCCTTCCACCATCTTCTTTCCCCTCCTTCCTTCCTTCCTTCCTTTTTTTTTTTTTTTTTGTTTTTCCCCTTCCATTCCTGATGCCTGGTAACAACTGAACTGATTTCTGCCCTTGTACTTTTCCTTTTTCTAGAAAACGATATACAGATAGAATCACATGGTAGGCAGTGGGCTTCTGTGCCTGGCTTCTTTCACTTAACATTACACTGTAGGGCCTCAATTTGTTACTGCATGCATCAACGTTGTTTCTTTTTATTGTTGTGTGGTGTGTTGTATGGATGTACCACAATCTGTATACTATTTTCCATTGGATAGACATTTGGTTGGTACCCAGTTTGGGGTTTTATGAGTATATCTGATGTTAACATTTACATACAGATCTCTGTGTGTGAGCTACTTATAATTTTTTCATTTTTTAAACTTACTTTTTCTAACTTCTTACCATTCCAAATAGGAGAACATTAGCAGGGTCCTGTAAGTCACTGAAACGTAGGAGGTGTCAGGAATTGATGAGGGCCAGTTCAAGTGGTTTTAACTGGATACGTCATTCTAAAATCTTCCCTTTATCCCCATTCTGCTTTGGTATTCCATTCAGTTTCAAATGTGGTTTTCTGATCTGACTCACATCTTAATTCCAGGCACTTGTTAGAAATTACACTGGTTGCAAAATGGCAGGAAGAAAAGATCAAATCTCTTTTGGATTTAAATTTGGAATGAAATGGAACTTTTGTTTAAATTCAATAGAAGCAGTTAACAAAGGAATAGAGACCTTAAAGATGTTTCATTAAAATTACCCATAATGCTACTCTGAGTGATTCATGGTTTTGAGCATTTAAATGAGTCATATTCACCCAAAAGCTTAAACTAATTTCTATTCTAAATGAGGTTCTTAGGGAAATTCTATTAACCATTTAAGCACCATGCAAATTCTCCCCAGCTCAGGTTCTACCTCCTTCATGAAGGAGGCTCCTTCCTCAATCAATTTTTCCTTCTCTGATTCTCTAAATTCCTTTTGACAATACACTATTCATTTGCTCTCTTATATAAGGTATGCATCCTTATTTAATTCAGTGTGCATGGGGATGCCTGGGTGGTTGGTTAACCTCAGTTGGTTAAGTGGCTGCCTTTGGCTCAGATCATCATCCCAGAGTCCTGGGATTAAGTCCTGCATCAGGCTCCTTGCTCAGTGGGGAACCTGAGCTCCCTCTCTGCCTCTCTGCCTGCCACTCTCTTTTCTCTCTGCCTGCCACTCCCCCTACTTGTGCTCTCTCTTCCTCTCTCTCTCCCTGACAAATAAATAAATAAAATCCTTTTTAAAAAATTCAGTGTGTGTGTGTGTGTGTGTGTGTGTGTGTGTGTATGTATGTATGATTTATGTTAGAAGATTTAATCTCGGAGGAGCCAAAAAAGGATTTGGGGAGAAGAGCTCTTTTCTTTCCATCTGGCATCAGCCATCAGCTCCAAGGTAAGCCAAGATGGGTGCTTACAAGTACATCCAGGAGCTATGGAGGAAAAAGCAGTCTTATGTAATGTCTTTTGTTTTCAGGGTGCACCACTGGTGGTACTGCTAGCTCTCTGAGCTCCACAGGGCCTTCTGACCCCACTCAATCCACCAAACTGCCCAATAAAGTGCATAGACTATGGCATAAGGCCAACAAAGATTATGCCATATATCGGATTCGTGGGTGACACGGTGGCAACAAACGCCCAGATCTTAAGGGTGCTACCTATGCCAAGCCTGTCCATCATGGTGTTAACCAGCTAAAGTTTGCCCAAAGCCTTCAGTCTCTTGCAAATGAGAGAGCGGGACACCACCCTAGGGCTCTGAGAATCTTGAACACTTACTGGGTTGGCAAAGATTCCACATACAAATTCTTTGAGGTTATCCTCCTTGATCCATTCTATAAAGCTATCAGAAGAAATCCTGACACCCAGTGGATCACCTAACCAGTCCATAAGCACAGGGAGATCTGAGGGATGGCATCAGCAGGCTCAAGAGCCTTAGCCATGGAAAGGGTCACAAGTTCCACCACACTATTGGCTGTTCTTGCCTCCCAACATGGAGAAGACACAATACCCTCCAGGTCCACCATTACTACTCAAATAAGTAATGCTTGTAAAATTCTTACCTAATAAACAATTTAGGACATTCAAAGAAGAAAAAAAAATTAATCTCCAAAAGGTCAGGGATCACCAGTCAGAGAGCATTAGAGCAAAAAGAATCTTATAGAGATTATTTTATTCTTCCTGATTAAACAATTAAGAAGCTGTTTCCATGTGTTGAGTGTCTTCTATGTGCCATGAATTATACTGGCCAATTTATTTATATTTCATCATTTAATTTAATCTATCCTTATAGCAACTTCATATTAAGGTGGCATAAGCAGCAATAAAAAATGAAATTTCTAATCAGACAGAATTAGATTCTAATTTCACCTCTGTTCCCTACTACCTGTGTGATAATTAAGTGTCTTAACCTCTTAAATCTTTTGTGTTTCTTAAGTGTTAACAAGAGTACAATACCTCCATCATAACCTAAAAGGACAAATAAATATAATGTACGTGAGATGTCTAATACCTAGTAAACTCTCAAAAGTAAGAATTATATTGCTTACTTTATCTAGATGATGAAATTGCAGTTCGGAGTGGTGAATTCATTTAAGATCACATATAAGTGGCCGAGCCAAATTATGAGCTAAGACAGCCACTCCATACCTTATCTTATGAACACCCATTTCTTTTTTCTTTTTAATTTTTAAAGATTTCATTTATTCATTTGACAGAGAAAGAGAACAAGTAAGGTGGGGGGCAGAGGCAGAAGCAGGCTCCCCTCTGAGCAAGGAGCCTAATGCAGGGTTCGATCCCAGGACCCTGGGATCATGACCTGAGCTGAAAGCAGACACTTAACCAACTGAGCCACCCAGGTGCCCTTAAATGCTTATTTCTTACACTTCTTTACTCATCTCTGTAGCACTTGTTACACCTAAGTACTTAAATAAGCTGTACTTGTGGTAGATTAGTTGAAGGCAGAGATATTAATGTCAGTAATTAGAAAAGGCTCTTTCTGTGCACCTTACTATCTAAATGAAATTGGTTAAGCTTTCAATTCCATCCCCTAAGGAAGTTCAAATGGCACTGAGATTTCCAAGAAGTCCTAGAAGATCCACATTCTCTTGGACTCCACACTCCTGGGTCTCCCTTCTGTGTTATCTTGATCTCATACCTGAGATAGTCTTATCTGACTAAAGGCAAAATCTTCTGAGAGGTTGTCATACCTCCCTTCTCCCAAGGAGAGCTTCACTCCCAGTAAGGAGATGACCACTCACACTGGGATACAGAGACCACATGAACAAATAATATCTCAAACTGTCATATCTTCCATTTATTAAGTTGGCAGATGGAAAATTTTTCCTCCCAATTAAAGTTGCATGTATCTCATAGATGTATACGGAGTAGACTTTCTTAAGATCTGAGAAGTAAGAAGGAACAGTTGAGTTTCAATTATTGTCTTTGTTATGAGGCCATGCGTCCTTCTCTGACACCTAAGTGCAGACTTTTCCAGGCAAAGTCATCAAGGAGTCCAGCAGACAAGGTTCTCCCTTTTAATAAACATTTCCTTCAAAAAGTAGTTGTGCCTGTAACTAATGCTTTCTATTAAATGTATGTACAGTTGTCTGTGTACTCATGGGCATATGCTGCATCCTGTTCCACTGGGGTCTTACTGTTCTTTGCTCCTCATGTCATACAAAGTAATCTCATTGAGGGACTAAAAGGGCTGCATGATTTTCATATGGTTTGATTGCTTTGGGGATGGATTGTATGCTACAGGAATATTTCCATATTTAAGAATTTGTGAAGAATTTTCTGAATATCTTTCTTCCAAGAACTTTTTATCTTTCTCACCAGAATATAAACTCCTTGAGATCAAGTGACTGGTCAATTTTATTCATTCCTGTATTCCTCCTAGTATATAAAACTCAGCTCCTAGCACATAGTAGATATTTAACAAGTATCTGTTGAATGAGTGATTGAATGGCCTCTCATCACCATTCCTACTGCCATGGTCTCTCTCTCAAAGTCCTTTATCTGGGCTGTTGCATCAACTTCTCATCTCCTTAGAAACAGGTTTCACCGCTTCCATCTATTGTCAACATCAGTATTTCTTTCCATATACAGCAAACCTATTTATTCTACTCCTCTCTTGAAAGACTTCTATTCAGTTCTTATTGTCTGGGTGTGGGGGGTAGGTAGAAACTCTAGGTAGTCCACAAGGACTTCCATGTACTAGACCCAGCCTGCCTCTTGAGGTTTTGGTTGAGTCACTATTCCCCCAACTTGATGCCCAGGGACCCCATGGTTGAGTGAGTCAGCATCTCACCATCTGTTAAATAAATAGACTAAAAGTCAAAGCGGTTAATATGCCTCAAGTCACAGAGATTCCATTCTTTACACTTTGTCATTTGTCCTTAATGCTTCCCTTTGTTCTTACATTTAAACCTCTCCTCTCTACAAAACCCCAACCTTTCCTTTGAACCTCAGCTTCTTTCAGAATATTCCACGTCTCCCAACAATCTCCACCCAGTTTTAGGTCCTAATCTCCTGGAATTTTAACTTCTTCTATCTAGACATCTAGAATGTCTGGAAAGAGCAGCTCTGGCCAGGACTGGATTCCATACCAGGCAGAACATGACCCAGCCTAAGAAGCTCTTGATTTAAATCTCCCTGATGCCTAATGATGATGAACATTTTCATGTGTCTGTTAGCCATTTGTATGTCTTCTTTGGAAAAGTGTCTGTTCATGTCTTCTGCCCATTTATTGATGTGATTATCTATTTTTTGAGTGTAAGGTTTGAGAAGTTCTTTATAGATCTTGGATATCATGTTGAGTGAAATAAGTCAAGCAGAGAGAGTCAATTACCATATGGTTTCAATTACTTGTGGAGCATAAGGACTATCATGGAGGATATTGGGAGAAGGAGAGGAGAAGGGAGTTGGGGGAAATCAGAGAAGGAGATGACCCATGAGAGACTGGACTCTCAGAAAAAAGCTGAGGGTTTTGGAGGGTGAGCCTGGTGGTGGGTATTAAGGAGGGCACATATTGCATGGAGCACTGGGTGTGGTGCATAAACAATGAATCTTGGAACACTGAAAAAAATAAAATAAAGGTTAAAAAAATTTTTTAAAAAAAGAAGCTCTTGACTTGGAGCTTCTCATGGTGTAAAGCCAGTCGGCTTTCTCACTGAATTAATTTTATTGAATCAAGTCCAACCCAATTATTAATTTACAATGAGCAATACAAGTAACCTGGCTCTTAATGGGACACTTTTAGCCTGAAAGAGTTAATAGGGCTTGCAGATTAACCACAAGGGAGCTTCTGATCCTGTTCATTAAAACACTAGGGATTCCAGCAAGTGTTTAGAGCTACAAATAAATTAGTTTCCTGCTAAGTAAGCCATCTGGGATTGTCCCTAGGAAGCTTCTAAAAGTCAGAAAATTCTCATGATGAAACAACCTCTGCATTTCTAACACCAGCTGCCAAGATCTCACCAGGTGATCTCTGAGGGTAGCCCCAAATAACACACACCACAACTTGACAAGCATCTGTGTCAGGAGAACAATCAACTTTCCCTAAAACAACCATTTTTTTCTTAATGCCTCCCTAAAATTGATTGGTTAACTGTGGCCTCTTATGTATCTGTACATCTTATATATACCTAAAATATCAGGAAAATATATTAATTTACTTGACCCAAATACCTGATTATTCTTTTTCTTTTTTTTAATATTTTAAAAATTTATTTGAAAGAGAGAGAGAGCACAAGTAGGCATAAAAGCAGGCAGAGGGAGAGGGAGAAGCAAGCTCCCCAATGAGCAGGGAGCCTCACATGGGGCTCAATCCCAGGACCATGGGACCATGATCTGAACCCAAGGCAGATGCTTAACCAACTGAGCTACCCGGGTGCCCCTACCTGATGATTCTCAATTGTTTAATTCCACTGGCCACCATTTGTTTCCAGAAGAATAGCATGTTTCTTTTGGTATAGCAAAATGAAAACAAAGTCCCTAAAATTCTAGATATTTGGTAGAAGAGCAATCTTATCTATTCTTTATTATTTAACAGATTTTTAGCTTCAGTTTGATCATCTTCATTAGATTAAACATTTGGATTTTTCTGGATTTCCACTCATAGACTAAATTCCTATAACTAAAGGACTACCGAGACTATCAAGAATCATTGGAACCATCCAGATTATTTCAGAAAAAAAAAAATGTTTATGTCTAAATGACATAAAATAATTATTTTATTCTTGAATTTCTCTGTAGTGATAGAAATACAATAATATCCTATCCATGCAATATTTCCTGAGGAAATAATGAACATTATTTCAGACATTAGGAAAAAACTTCCTTTACCTATGTTCTGGGAAAACATCACCTGTAGTTGGTTCTTTGGGAGGCAAAGCATATGTGTAGTAATTCCAAGTCATTTTAACTTGTGCAGATGTCACCGAGAAAAGATGTTCATACTACTCACTGAGAATCTCATTGGTGTTTTGTGTGAAAATTTCTTACGCCATCACACATCTTAGCAGACCACAGTTCATAGACTGTGTCAGAGACATCTTACTGAAGAAATAGAATTTTAACTTTTTAAAATTGTGAAGAGCTTCATTTTATAAGACTTCTTCCAGGAATGTAAAATATCTGGTTGGTAAACTTTAAAATTCTGTCAAATCATGTATCTGGTATCATAAAAATCTTTTCTTTACTACATTCAAGCAGTAACATTTATAACTTCTCAAATAAATAATGTGGTAGAAAATGGTTTCATGGGAGTTTCCAAATGACTGACAAGTTTTAATGTTGCAGGCTAGATGATATCTCTTGCTATTGAGGTTTTTTTCACAAAGAGGAGAAAATTCCACAGGAGAATTCTAATAAGAAATTGAGTCTCAGCCCTTGAACTTCTTAAGGAGTGAGTCTAATGATTGGAGGAGATATGTGGATACCAGTCTGTCAATGCACAAGTGATTTGATTCATTTTTTGAGTGATTCATTCAATTTGATTCATTGAGTTGATTCAAATTGATTCAATTTGATCATTTTGAGTGATTCATTTCAATTGATTCATTCATTTGAGTACATTTTTCCTCCCATATTTGTGTGTGTGTGTGTGTGTGTGTGTGTGTGAGGGTGCATGTGCTTGGGGGTGATGTACTTAAAGTGGATGAAGGTGTATAGCAAAGGAGTATAGTTTTATTACCTCATCTTTAAATTCGATCTTACCTTCTCTGCATTATCTGCACACTGATTTTCAGTATGTAGCTAATATAATATCTTAAAAGGATGGTATTATAAGAGTTGTACTAGCTTTTCCAAAGTGATTTCAGCATTTTAAACCAGACTTTTTCAACTGAGATTCTGTGATAGAATCAAATCCTACAAAACATTTAAATCACTATATTCTTCACTCCAAGGATGGTACTTAGCTAGTGCCATTTTATTTTATTTTTTTTAAGATTTATTTATTGGGGCACCTGGGTGGCTCAGTGGGTTAAGCCTCTGCCTTCAGCTCAGGTCATGATCTCGGGGTCCTGGGATCGAGCCCCGAGTTGGGCTCTCTGCTCGGCAGGGAGCCTGCTTCCCCCTCTCTCTCTGCCTGCCTCTCTGCCTGCCTGTGATCTTTCTCTGTCAGGTAAATAAATAAAATCTTAAAAAAAAAAAAAGATTTATTTATTTATTTGAGAGAGAGAGAGCATGAGCAGGGGAAGGAACAGTGGAGGAGATAGAGAGACCCTTCACCAGACCTCCCACTGAGCGTGGAGCACAACATGAGGCTCAATCCCAGGATCCTAAAATCAAAACCTGAGCCAAAATCAAAGGTCGGCCACTTAACCAACTGAGCCATCCAGGCACCCCTATCTAGTACCATTTTAGATGCATAGAAAGAAGTCAATTCATTACATACAATGAATACCTCAGGGTATATATGTGCATATGTGTATTTATACATGCATTTTATATATTTAAAATGTGTAATATATATAATTAGATAAAGTTCTGTAATACATTTGAAGTATAAATTATAATTTTGTTATATATAAATAAAATCCTACACACAAAATTCAGAGAATGGGTATGATAGTAGAAAAGTTAGACTCAGGCTGTCTAATACATTGCAATAAAAATGCAATATTTTAAAAAAATGTTTACATCTATTTTATTTGCATAATTTCTACTTCTACAACATGTTGGAATCTTAGCGCATTTCACGAGCCAGAAACTGAGTCTCAGTGGGTATCATACTGGTCTCCAAAGAAAGATCCTCAGTGAACTATATATCCTGGTATTCTGGACTGAGACTCTTTTCAACCAATAGATGGTGGCAGAAATAAGGCCATGTGTCTTGTGAGGTTAAGTAGGAAGAAGTCTTACAGCTTTATCCTTAATCTCTTGGAAATTAAGGAGCTACTTGGAACCCCAGCATTGGTATGAAGATTATTTTAATTTTAAGCCTAAATCATTTGAGATTCAACAGATGCAAAAAGAAGCCTTCTCTGAGTGTTCGTTATCTAACTAAAAACAACTTCTTGGAAATGAGGCTGCAATAAATTCCCTCTTTAGAGTGAATCTATTGCCAAGAGGAAGAACTAGCATAAATCTACCATTGATTCCTTCTCTAGGAGTTTTATGGCCCTGAAGAAGACCAAAAGACCACTCATACCTGTATAGACAAACATTATCATGAGCTTTCTTATCTCGCATTTATTCTCCTAAAATCTCATTTGTTTTTCCTAAAGAAAAGTTCCTTTTCTTTTCTTTCTTTAGCAATTTTTAAAAAAGATTTTATTTATTTATTTGAGAGAGAGAGTAAGAGCATGAACTGATGGAAGGAATAGAAGGGGAGGGAGAAGCAGACTCCCTGTTGAGCAGGAAGCCCAACATGGGGCTTGATCCCAGGACCCCAGGATCATGACCTGAGCCAAAGGCAGACACTTAGCTGACTGAGCCACCAGGTGCCCCAGAAACCTATTTGTTCTTTATGAGCATCTTCCTGTCCCTTTTCTTTACTAAGTTGTATATATAAGCCTCCAGCTTTACTCATTGAACCAACCAGCTACTTCTCTTTTTGGCTGCTGTATATATAAACCTTTTTGTCCCTTTAATCTGCCTTTTCTTCTTTTCTTTCAGTTTAATTTGTTGGCTTCTGGACAATGAACCTAGGAGGAGAGAGGAAAAGTATTTTCTTCCCAATAAAACACTACCTCTTAGAGCCTGAGCCTCCAAAGCAGAAGTCCAACTGTCCTGAAACTACCCTTCTATGAGGAAGTCTGACCAGCTGTGGAGAGAATAATGCCAGCTCATAGATACTAGGCTTGTGAGTGGAACCGTCTCAGGCCCTCCAGACCAGAGAAGTCACCAGCCAATACTACAATGATTCCACATGCAGACATCCAGTGGAAACATACCTGAATTTCTAACCTATTAAATTGTGAAGCATAATAAGATGATTATTGTTTTAAGTCACTAGGCTGTGTGTAGTTTGGTATATGGTAGTAGATAACTGTGACACGGAGGTTAAGTGGCATGTTCTAGACTCATAGTTTCTTAGCAGGCACTCCAGAAGAAAGCCAAGATTCCTCACCTGCTGTTCCTGAACCAGCTTTAACTTTGAGGCACTGAAACACCTCATGGTAAGAGTTCAAAAGCAAGAAGTGCTCACTGTCCCCAGGACCCCTGGGCACCATCTCAGTGATTAACTCTCCTTTGTAACATTCTGGTTTTACTGAATAAAGATAATCATGATAACTATAATCCTATCTACCATTTTATAACTTAGTTTGATTGACTTCAAAAATTTTCCTGTGAAAGTAGCTTGGTAGAGGAAAAAGAAAAAGGTTACTGTGATTTGGGGTTGGGACAGATCGGAACTGAAGAAAACAGCCACTTAAATTTGAATTTCAGATAAAGAACAAATACTTTTCTAGTATAAGTATGTACTCTTCAATATTTGGGACATTCTCATGTTTTAAAAAGTAGCAGGCATTTACCTGAATTTAAAATTTAAATGAGATTCTTCTATTTAATCCGGCAGCTCCCAGATAGGGGAAGTTTATGGAAAAAAGGACGTTAAGGGTGTAGAGAAAAACATTTCTTTACTTCAAAGTATTGTTGAGGGCCAGTCCTTTGTAGCCCATTATTTTGTCCAGTAGTCCGCTTACCCTTACATAGAAGAAGGTGTGCCGCTTCAGTGTTGAAACATTCCTGTGGCTGGAAAAGCCTTAGGAAAAGTGAGTTAGCAGGCTTTATTCCATGTATAAAGCACGACATATACCCTTCCACATGATTTATCAAAAGCCACAGGTTTAGCACTTGGAGCATAGCTTGAATTCACAAAGCCCACGTACTTGACTCATAAAGAGACTTGATTATAACTGTGTATACATTTTGATGAACAATTTGAAAACTTGGTAAAAACTAACAATAACAAGAAAGTACAGCTGACCTTAAGTAAGGTGACAGCAGAACTATAAGACACACATATCAGGAATTCCAAAGCCATTTGAGTAAGGTTCCTCACTACCACCCACCACTTTAATTGTTCCTGTTTCAAAAACTATTGAAGTCAAGTACAAACAGCAGATGTGTCCTGGTGACCTTAAATCAATGAGAGATTACACAGTTTAGTGTATTCAGTTGAAGAGGGAAGACTAGTGTACAACCATCTTGAAAAAAAAAAAAGGTTAAAATTTCCAAAAAACTTTGTGGGGGAGGACTGATGGTTAAAACATAAAGTTCTTTGATCTGGGAAACTCACATATGTGAATTCCTTAAAGATGTCCCTAATATTAAAAGAGGTGTTGGGTCTGAGACTATGTTTTTGAATTACAGTGCAAAAACACTTCTATAACATGGTCCTTTGGCATATTCTCTTGGCACCTATTTTCATGTAAAACATTAAAATGTCAGAATAAAGAGAGAGAGAAAGGAAAGGGAAGGGAAGGAGAAAGGAGGAGGAGGAGGAGGGAAGGAAGGAAGAAAGGAAGAAGGAAGGAGAGAGAGAAAGAGAGAAAGAAAGAGAAAGAAAGGAAGGAAGGGGGAAGGAGGGAAGGAAAAAAGGGAAGGAGGAAGAGGAAGAGGGAAGGCAAATGTCCAGAATAATACAAGCATTATCAAGAGCCCTAACCATGCCATCAAAATATGCCACCTTCAAAATGTTAATGTGAGATGGCCACTTCAGTAAGAGAGACGATGTGAAAATTGGAAGGGATGTGTGTGAAAAATTAATTCCAGGAATAGTCTCTTGTTTAAAGAGTGCAGACCAACAGGAAGATGATATTCCAGATAGTATTTCCTGACTGTTATTCAGGTTGTGATTTTGCAGTATAGTAAGCATAGCTTTGGGTGATAATAAAGGATAATGAATGAATTTGTGCTCACCAGCAGGCATATCTTTTCCTTGGCTCAGAATTTAAGAATAGGCAAGGGAGAGCAGTGCAAAGCTAGTTTTTCTTTTATGATTTATTACATTGCAGCCTACTAACAAGAAATGTGCTCCAAAGAAGTTTGGGTCAGGTGGTAGGAATCTTTGCCCTAGTGTCTAACCAAAATTTAGTCAAATTCAATTAGCTAGTGACCTCCTCAGTAGTTTGAGTACTTCTGGAGGAAGCTGAATTTTGGTACTGTACGATCTGAACAAACAGCATCTGGGTCACCTGGGAATTTGTTTGAAGTATACATTCTCATCCTTCCCCACCCTCCACTCCTGCTGAAGCAGAAACTCCAGGAATGGGTTCCCATAATTGGTGTTTTATCAAGCCATCCAGGTGATTCTGATACTGTTAAGGTTAAGAATCTCTGATTTAGAGAATTAAGAATGAGTAGTAAATTTTGTGGTATTAGAAATCCTGTCATCACTCCAAGAATGTGAATTATTTGTGTGTTTGTTTAGCTTATACCTAGAACTTTCTTCTATCTTCCTTTTCTTATTTTGGTATATATAACCGTAATTGCTACTTTTCATGAGAACTACTGCAGAATCCAAGGAACAAGGGAAGTCATAGAATTTCCCAGATAATAGTAACAAGTACTAGGTGGGGCTATTCTTGTCAAGAAGGGCTCTTGACATTATGATTAGTAGCTCAGAACCTTCTTAGATCCATGAGTCATGTCATCTCTCCTGCAATAGCACTCCTATTTCCTTCCTGGGAAGGGCTTCCAGATATAGCCAACAAAAATACTGGATATCAAATTAAATTTTAACTTCAGACAAACAGCTAAATTTTTTTTCTAAGTTTTATTTATTTAAGCAGTCTCCACACCCCACATGGGGCTTGAACTCATGACCCTGAGATCAAGAGTCACATACTCCACTGACTGAGCCAGCCAGTTGTCCCACAAACAACTAAATCTTTAAGTATAAGTATGTCCCAAGCAATGTTTATGATATACTTGTACTTTAATTATTGTGTATCTGAAAATTGAATTTAATAGTTTCCTGAATTTCTTCTGGCAGCCCTAATCCCAGGGACAATGAAAAGTAAAGAGAAGGCTCTCAAGTTTAAATCAGTTGAATACATACACATGTATGTCCTCTTAGAAGTAATAAAAACTAAAGAATATTTCTATCATAGCCTTCATTATTAATGAAATCATTTGCAAATAGGTGGCTTTGGAAGTGAAGTGTAAGACTGTTCCCATCTATTCCCTCACCATAGGCTGCCAAGTTATTACACTCCTTGCCCTGGGGGGTGGGGGACAAGGCTGGGGTCATAGGGGGTACCTTCTTACTTGTACCTGCATGTGTAGGAGACCAGAATATGCCTCTTTGGCATAAGGATTATTTTGAACTGATTATTTTGGGAAATAGCAGATACAGGAGAAGCACTAAAAAACAGGTCAGAAGTTACACTTTTGTAAGGGAAATTTATATTTATAAAGGAAATCACATTTGTAAGGGTATCTCCTTATTCAAACCAGGAAATGAAGGAAGATGCTAAATCTTGGTTCTTATCAGTGGAGAAAGACATGGATTAAATCTGCATAACAAACCTTATCATTGCTTAGCTACTTTTCTTAGTCACCTCCCAAAATTTGCCTCTCTCTACCCTTTTTCCTTTGTTTTAGCTGATGATGGTATTTAAGCTCAAGTTCTAGCCACATCTTTGAGTTTAGTCATTTCTGAGCTTCTTCTGTGCATATATGAGATATACATATGAGCTAATATATTTTTGTTTATTTATTTCTTATTAGTCTCTTTGGTAACTGGAGCCACAACCAAAAATCTAAAAGGATAGAAAGGAAAAGATTTCTTTTTCCTCTTCTACATATGTGTGGAACGTGTGGGTACACATGTTTGCATGGCTTGGGGTAGAGAAGAAAGCACTCAAAGACCATTTCTAACTGTATTATTTGGGATCTGATGATATAATGCTCAGTTTTCTCAACCATAAAATAGGGAATTACCTCCTAGGACTTTTGGAGCCTCAAATAAAATAATATTTTTGAAAGCACTTGGTAAACCATGAAATAAAATTCAGCATGATATAGTAGAAAGTACATGGGCTCTGGCATCAAACAGACCACAGAATGAATTTCAGTTCAGAGATATAGAAGCTGAGTAAGTTATTTAAACCTTTGAATGAGTTTCCTCATCTGCAAAGGAGGTATAACAATGCCTACCTCCAACACTGTTATTAGGACTAACAGAAATAATGTAGAAAAAGTTACAGGAACAAAAGAGGCACCATGGGCAGTATATGAGCCTATATATATAATGAGTTAAAGTTTTGGAAATTTAGATAGTATGAAATTCAACTTTTTTCTTTTTTTGCTGTAGGTTATTAAGTACCCATGATCTGATTTTAATAAAATCAGGCTCTGATTCTTTTCTTTTAAAAGTGATTAAAGGCAGTATAGATTTTTTTTTGATTTGCCACCTCAATTGCAGAATCTGATGCCCTCATTAATGATTTAAAGAGCTACTTAGCATGTATTAGAGCAAAGTGACCAACTTAAATAATTTACAGTCGGCTTAGATTACTCTCTTATACCCGGGATGGAAGCAACCCATATTCTCTCCATAGGATATCTAAGGCTAAGGGTATTTGATTTGAATACATTAAGAAGAAAAAAACCACAATCTCCTTTAATTTGCAATGGAGTAATTTATTTGGTAATATCTATTATTAATTTCTATTTGCAACTGGATTAAATATGTAAATATAACCATGGCCTACAGTGTATCAGGATAACAGAACAGTGTAGGGAAATGCTTTCCAGTCAAGCCCGCTGTTCAAGTTTCTCATGAATGATGGTAACTATCAAGTAACTTCATAGTAACTACCAAGTTAACTACACAAAGCAATTATGTTCAGTTACAATGAATTATATCATACAGATGCATTTCACCATTGACTGGCCCATCTTCCCATACCTCACCATCCTTAGGAAAATAAATTTTTAAAAACAGATTAGCAATGTATATGAGAAATGTATTTTTCCAGTGGAATCTACTATGAAATTCAACCTTGATGAAAATCACATCTGACTTGTATTTAATGAATTTTTCTTCTTCAGCTTCAAATTTTTGATCACTTGACCATTTCCATTTTGTTTTTTGTTTTTAAAATTTGGCCTTTATTCATCCAGCAAGAAATGACATACACACACCGAGTTCTAAATGTCCAGATGTGAAGAGCTTAAAAAAACAGGCAGCCACACCTCAAAGCCTCACCTAAAACTGCAAGGAGAGCCCCAGGGTGTTCATTAGTTCTCTGCATCACCATCAAGTACTACAGACTGCAGCCCCAATAGTTCTAGAAATGACTTAAGTCCTTTATTTTTTCTGAGTCATAATGCCCTAATCTAGAAAATGAGGGAAGTGAAGGATTGGGGTCATGTATTAGCTTATTAGAGCTGTCATTAGAAAGTACCACAGACTAGGTGGCTTACACAATAGAAATTTATTTTCTCACAAGTTTGGAGGCTTGGCATTCAAGATCAAGGTGTCAGGGGGGTTGTTTTCTTTTGAGGCCTCTTTCCTTATAGATAACAGCCTTCTCCCTGTACTTCTCTCTATGTGCGTTGATATCCTAATTTTCCCTTCTTGTAATACTAGTCATATTGAATTAGGTTCTACCTAATTGCATTAGGTTCTACCCATGTAACCTCATTTTATCTTAGTTTCCCCTGTAAAGGCCCTCTCTCTAAATATTACTGCATTTTGAAATGCTGGATGTTAGTACTTTAACATACGAATTTTGGGGAGACATAACTCAGTCCAAAACAGGGCCTGACTCACCACCTCTCTTTGCTTCCTTGGATTCTGACCAAAAGGTTGTGTCTACCTGACCACCCTCCACCCATCTCTGGCCCCACTCCCCACTCCCCAGGGGCTTATGTTGCCAATCTTCTCCCCACCAAAACCAACCTGGTTAGCATGTCATCTCCTTGGAGCCAAAGAATCAACTATCTTTGTATTAGTTACTTATTTTGGCTATAAGAAATTACCATAAATTGAATGAATTAAACCAAAACATCCATTAGGTAGGTCAGAAGTCTGAACTGGATCTCACTCGGCTAAAACCAAGGTGTCAGCAGGGCAGTGTTCCCTCTGGAGGCTCTAAGAATCATCCATTTAATTGCTTTTTCCAGCTTCTAGAGGCCACATATATTTGTTAGCTCCCCGTCACCCATTTTCAAAGATAGCAATGTCAAGTTGAGTCCTTTTCATGTTATCATCTCTCTGATTCTTTCTTCTGCCTCCCTCTTCCACTTATGAGGACCCTTGTCATTACATTGGACTGAACAGAAACTGTATTTGTTTCCTAGGCCTGCCATAACAATGACCACAAACTGAGTGGTTTAAAACAGAACACTGTTCTGGAGACTAAGTCCAAAGTCAAAGAGTCATCAGGGCCATGCTCTAGGGGAGGATCCTTCCTTGCCTCTTCCTAGCTTTTGGTAGCTGAAGGTAATCCTTGGCATTTTTTGTTATTCAATATAGAAAACTTCTTCCCAGTTCATAACTCCTTAGTGATCATTCTCAGACCATTTCTTCCCCTGCTACATTATGACTCTCTTCATTTACCACCTTCCTTCTTGACAGCAGAAGCTTTTCTTTGGACCCTTCTCTGGGTGCAGAATGTCTTATTTCCATTCAGACTGGTCTACTCAAGCATGCAAAAGCCAATATATTTCAACTGCCCCCCCAAACTTGTTCTAAACAAGTGACACAGTCCATCTAATTCTGATACACCATTTATATATTCATTGATCACAGATGTTTATAAAATGGCTATAAGTTCTTTGATACTCCTTTCAATAAACAGTGAAGTTTATATCCCCTTTGAGTCCGAGTGAGCCTGTGACTACTTTGACCAATGGAGAAAGTTGGAAGTTACCTATGTGATTTATGAGGCTCAGTCATAATGGGGATTCCACTTCTGCTTGGTCATCTTGGAACACTTGCTTTTAAGAAGGTCCCTTCCAAAATATTTCTTCTAGGATCCCAGTTGCCATGCCAGGAGAAGCCCATACCACATAAAGAAGTAACATGTAGGTGGTTGACAGTCTCAGCATCCCTGTTAAGCCCATCTTCAGCCATCATAGCCAAGGGGTTAAAATGTAAGAAAAGTCATCTTTGAAGATGATCTTCCAACCCCAGTTCTTCTAATCTCCAGGTTTTGGGGTCTTCCCAGCTAAAGTTGGGGGGTGGGGGGAATCTCCTTGTTTAATGCTTAACTGATTTATAAAAATGGCTTCCTTGATCACACTTCGAGTTAATCTAATTGGCTTCATGAAGGTGAATTTCCTTCCTTTCCTTTTTACTTTCCTTTAATTTTCCTTCCTCTCTTCTTTCTTGCCTGCCAGCCTCCCTCCCTCCCTCTCTCCCTCTTTCCTTCCCTTCTTTTTTTTTCTTTTTTTTACCCTCCTAGAGGTTGAAAGCTGAAAAATATCTAACCACTTCGCGTTCTCCAGCAAGTAGTGTTCTGAGAGTCTCATGAAAGTTGATTGCTAAATTATCAGGGATTTTACAAACCAGGTGACATCATGTTGGCAGCTTGAAATTGGCCAACATGCAAGTATTTACACCATGAAAATAAGCAAATGATAGAAATCAGAGTTATTATTTCCAGAGACTGGTTTGGTAAACATTTACCAGCATGTCAATGACTTCCTTCAAAGATGACCTCCACAAAGTAGTGCCATTTTCCTGGAACCAGCACAAGAAGAATAAGTTGTATTTGATTCATACTTCTTCTGATCTCACTGTATCATAGACTTTCTGAAATAGTTTCCCACCCCCCCCAGAGCAAATACTAATAGGAACTATTGAAAGAGGACAAGATATGTTGGCAGCCTGTCTTTGATAGCGTTTTGGCTAATATCACAGTCAGCTACTGTGATCAAAGAAAAATCCTAATACATACACAATATGTTTCCTGAATTTTGTAGTATATACTTCAATTTTATTTTTCAAAGTTCCAGGATATAGTCCTGAAATACTGGGTGAAAATACACATTTGAAAATGGTACCAGAGGTGTCTGGCTGGCTTAGTCAGTAGAGCATGCGGCTCTTGATCTCTGGGTTGAGAATTCAAGCCCTGTGATGGGTGTAGAGATTGCTTAAAAAAAAAAAACTTAGGGCACCTGGGTGACTAAGTCAGTTGGGGGTCCAACACTTGGTTTTAGCTCAGTTTTTAATCTCATTGGTTGAAGGATCAAACCCCATGGGCTCTGTGCTCAGGAGGGAGTCTTCTCAGGATTCTCTCTCTCTGCCCCTCCCCCTATTTGCATTGGCACTCTCTCTCTCTAAACTAAATAAATCCTTAAAAAAAAGAAAAAGAAAATGGTACAGCGTTTTAGATTGGTTCATTGAGCTTTCTATACAACAAAATTCTATTAGGCATATATAAAACAATCACTTTTTCATTTACCTTTGAAATAAACTCATTAATTTTATCCACTCGGGTTAAAATAATGTAAATTTATAGTTTGTAATAGAGGAGAGAGAGTAAAATGAAGGAAATCTGATTTGCACTTTTTAAAAGATTTTATTTCTTTATTTGAGAAAGAGATAAGGAGAGAGAGCATGAGCAAGGAGAGGGGGCAGAGGGAAAGGCATGCTCCCCACTGAGCAGGGAGCCCAGAACCAGGCTCAATCCCAGGGCCCTGGGATCTTGATCTGAGCTGAAGGCAGAGACTTAGCCAACTGAACCATCCACGTACCCCCTGATTTGTGTTTTTACTTCTGGTCACTCAGTGAGCCTTTCTAAGCATCAGTTTTTATCTACAAAACAAAAGATTCAAGGCAACTCCCAACTTCAAAATGCTATGATGATTGGTAGAAACACGTTTGCAAAATGAGGTGAAACTTATAATAAATTATCAGGTTAATTAAGGTCAAAAGCACTTTTAATTCTTTAGAATTCCACTTTACTTGTGAGTAGAGCTAAAAGCCTAAAGATTTTGCAGAAAAGTATTAGTGAATTTGTCTTTAAAAGACAAGGCAATGGGATAAATTGTGGTATATTCACACAATGGATTTACTCAGCAATAAAAATAAACTACACACAAGAATGTAGGTAAATTTCAAAAAACTTATGCTGAATGAAAGAACCCAAACTCGCAAAGATACATATTCTGTGTGTGAGTCCATCTATTTCAAGTTCCAGAGCAGGCAAAACTAATCTATGGCAATAGAAATCAGATCGATGGTTGCTTGGGCTGTTTCTGATTATCTGGGAAGGAGAACAAAGGTCTTAAGAAGTTGGAAATACTCTGTATCTTCTGATCTCTGTATCATGTAACTTCATATAAGTTAGATGAGCATGTACATTTTTCCAATGGATAAAATTACCTTCTTAAATCAGCATATTACACTAAAGGTAAATTTATACTTTAATTTTAAATAAAAAGATGGCCTAAAATTTATAATGTATGTTTAGATTACTAAAAAATTGAGTTTGTATAATTACTTTTGCTATCATTATTCTTCTTGGATTCTCAATGAAAACTGATTTATTGAAATAATTTACAGTCAAGAAATACAAATGCTTTTTTTAAATCAAATTATAATTAACATACAGTGTTATATTAGTTTCAGGTGTACAATATGATTCAACAATTCTATAAATTTCTGAGTGCTTATCAAGATAAGTGTACTCTTAATCCCCTTTATTTATTTTACCCATCTACCTCCCTTAGAGGGACCACCAGTTTGTTGTCTGTATTTAAGAACCTGTTTTTTAGTTCATCTCCATTTTTATTTTGCTTTGTGTCTTAAATTTAAATTTTATATGAGTGAAATCATATGGCATTTGTCTTGCTCTGTTGGACTTATTTCATTTAGTATTATACCCTCTGGGTCTATCCATATTGTGGCAAAAGGCAAGAGTTCATTCTCTTTTTTTTTTTTAAACTAATATTCCTGTGTGTGTGTGTGTGTGTGTGTGTGTGTGTGTAAAACACTTCTTCTTTAGCCATTCATCTAATGATGGACACTTAAATTGCTTCCATATCTTGACTATTGTAGATAATGCAGCAATAATCATATCCTTTTCAAATGAAAGTGCTTTCTTTTTTTTTTTTTTTTTTTTTTTTTTAGTAAATACCCAGTAGTAGAATTACTGGATCATAACGTAGTTCTATTTTTAATTTTTTTAAGGATGCTCCATACTGTTTCGACAGTGGCCATACTAATTTATATTTCCAGCAATAACGAATGAGGGATTCCTTATTCTCCACATCCTTGTCAACACTTGTTATTTCTTGTCTTTTATATTTTAGACACTCTAACAGATGTAAAGTGAAACTCATTATAGTTTTAATTTGCATTTCCCTAATGATTAGTGATGTTGAGCATCTTTTCAAGTGTCAGCTGACCATATGTGTATCTTCTTTAGAAAAATGTCTGCTCAGGGTGTCTGGATGGCTCAGTCGATTAAGCAGCTACCTTTGGCTCAGGTTTGATCCCGGTGTCCTGGAATCGAGGCCCATGTCCGGCGCTCTGCTCAGCCGGGAGTCTGTTTCTCCCTCTGCCTCTGCCCCTCCCCTCCACTTGTGCACTCTCTCTCTCCCAAATAAATAAATAAAATCTTAAATAAAGAGAGAGAAAAATCTGTGCAGATCCTCTTCTAAGTTTTTAAGTAGATTATTTGATTTTTTTGGTATTGAGTTGTATAAGTTTCTTTTTATTTTTTTGATATTAACCCCTTATTGGTTTTACCATTTGCAAATATTTTCTCCCATTCAGTAGATTACCCTCTAGTCTTGTTGTTGGTTTCCTTTGCCTACAAAACCTTTTTTATTTTGATGTAATCTCAATAACTTAATTTTACCTTTGTTTCCCTTGCCAAAGGAGACATATCTAGAAAAATGTTTCTATGGCTGATTATCAAAGAAATTAATGCCTATGTTTTCTTCCAGGAGTTTTATAGTGTTGGTGCTCACATTTAGGTCTTTAAACCATTTTGAATTTACCTTTGTGTATAGTATAAGAAAGTGGTCCAGTTTCATTCTTTTCCATGTGGCTGTCCAGTTCTCCCAGCACTATTTGTTGAAGACACTATCTTCTCCTCATTGTATATTTTTGCCTCCTTTGTCATGGATTAATTGACCATATAAGCTTGGGTTTATTTCTGGGCTCTCTATTCTGTTTCATTGATCTATGTGTCTGTTTTTGTGCCAGTAGCAAACTATTTCGATTACTACATCTTTGTAGTATATCCTCACATCTGGGATTATGATACCTCCAGTTTTGTTCTTTCTCAAGATTGCACTGGCTCTTCAGGGCCTTTTGTGGTTCCATACAAATCTTGGATTATTTGTTTCAGTTTAGCGAAAAATGTCATTGGTGTTTTGAGAGAGATTGCATTATATCTGTAGATTGCTTTAGGTAGTATGGACATTTTAACAACAATGTTTCTTCTAGTACATGGCATGGAATGTCTTTCCATTTATTGTGTCATCTTCAATTTTTTTCATCAGTAGTTTATAGTTTTTGGAGTAGTGGTCTTCCACCTCATTGATAAAATTTATTCCCAACTATTTTATTATTTTTGGTGTAATTGTAATGGGATTGTTTTATTAATTTATTTTTCTGCTATTTCACTATTAATGGATAGAAATGCAACAGATTTCTGTATATTAATTTTGTATCCTGCAACATTACTGAATTCATAATCAGTTTTAGCAGTGTTTTGTAGGAGTCTTTGCAGTTTTTGACATAGTATCATGCCATCTACAAACAGTGAAAGTTTTTTATTTCTTTACCAATTTGGGTACCTTTTATTTCTTTTTCTTGTCTGATTTTTGTGGCTAAGACTTCCAGCACTGTCGCACTGTCTTGAATAAAAGTGGTGAGGGTGGACATCCTTGTTTTGTTCCTGATCGTAAATGAAAAGCTCTGAGCTTTTGACCATTGAGTATGATGTTAGCTGTGAGTTTTTTTTTTTTTTTTAATTTTTTTTATTTTTTCAGCATAACAGTATTCATTATTTTTGCACCACACCCAGTGCTCCATGCAATCTGTGCCCTCCACAATACCCACCACCTGGTGCCCCAACCTCCCACCCCCCACCCCTTCGCAGAGAGAGTCAATTATCATATGGTTTCACTTATTTGTGGAGCATAACAAATAGCATGGAGGACAAGGGGAGATGGAGAGGGGAGTTGAGAGAAATTGGAAGGGGAGGTGAACCATGAGAGACTATGGACTCTGAAAAACGATCTGGGAATTTAGCTGTGAGTTTTTAACATACAGCCTTCATTATGATGTGCTCTATTCCTTCTAAACCTACTTTGTTGAGAGTTTTTTTTTTTTTTTATCAGTAATGGATGTTGTATTTTGTCAAATGCTTTTTTTGCATCTATTAAGATGATCATATGGTTTTTATCCTTTCTCTTGTCAATATGATGTGTTAAGTTGCTTGATTTGTGAATATTGAACCACCTTTGCGTCCTTGCAATAAATCACACTTGATTGTGGTGAATGATTTTTTTAAAACATATTGTTGGGTTTAGTTTGCTAATATTTTGTTGAGGATTTTTATATCTATATTCATCAGAGATATTGGCCTATAATTTTCTTTTTTTCTAGTCTCTTTATCCAGTTTTGCTACTAGGGTAATGCTGGACTCATAGAATTTGGAAGCTTTCTTTCCTCTTCTCATTTTTGGAATAGTTTGAGAGGAATAGGTATTAACTCTTTAAATGTTTGGCAGAATTCATCTGGATTTTTGTTTGTCAGGAGTATTTTTACTACAGTTTCAATTTCATTATAATAAATTTCAAATTTTGAAATTGCCAATTAATTTCTTCTTGATTCCATTTTGGAAGGTTACATGTTTCTAAGAATTTATCAATTTCTTCTAGGTTGTCCAATTTTTTGACATATAATTTTTGTAATATTCTCTTATAATCCTCTGTATTTCTGTGGTGTCAGTTGTTATTCTCCCCCTTCATTTACAATTTTATTCATTTGAGTCCTCTCTTTCTTTCTTGATGAGTCTAGATAAAAGTTTATCAATTTTATTTATGTTTTCAAAGAACAAATTCCTGATTTCATTGATTTGTTCTATTGTTTTAGGGTTTTTGTTTGTTTCTTTCTATTTCATTTATTCCTCCTCTACTCTTTATTATTTCCTTCCTTCTACTGGATTTGGGCTTTTTCTTCTTCTTCTTCTTCTTCTTCTTCTTCTTCTTCTTCTTCTTCTTCTTCTTCTTCTTCTTTCTCTAGCTCTTTTAGGTCTAAGATTAGGTTGTTTGCTTGAGATTTTTCTTTTTTTCTTGAGGTAGACCTATATTGCTATGATCTTCCCTATTAGAACACCTGTTGCTGCAGCCCAAAGATTTTGGACCATTGTGTTTTCATTTTCATTTGTCTCCGTGTATTTTTAAATTTCCTCTTTGACTTCATGATGGATCAATTCCTTGTCTAGTAGCCTGTTCTTTAACTTTCATGTGTTTGTGTTTTTCCCAGACTTCTTCTTGTAATTGATTTCTAGTTTCATACTGTTATGGTTGGAAAAGATGCATGATAGGATTTCAATCTTTTTTAATTCATTGAGATTTGTTTTGTGGTATAACATGTGATCTATTCTGCAGAATGTTCCATGTGCACTTGAAAAGTATGTATATTCTACTGTTTAGGGATAGAATGTTGTGAATATACCTGCTAAAGTCCCCCAGTATTAATGTATTATTGTCCATGTCTGCCTTTAGTCTGTTAATAGTTGCTTTATTTATTTAGGTACTCCCATGCTTGGTGTATAAATATTTATAATTATTATATCCTCTTGTTGGATTGTTCCTTTGATTACTATGTGGAGTCCTTCTTTGTCTCTTATTACAGTTTTTGTTTTAATGTCTACTTTGACTAATATAATAAGTATTGCTAGTCCTGCTTTCTTTCCACTGCCATTTGCATGTCAATGTTTTTCTATCCCTTCACTTTTAATCTGCATGTGTCCTCAGGTCTGCAATGAGTATAGTCCAGGCACTTTTCAAACTGCTGCTTCTGTGCCATATCTCAGCTGGTTTATTCGTTTAACTGGCTCTTTTAGGTCAGGGACTCAGTTTCCTATCACCCTCCTGAGCCCACTGATTTTTAAAGTAACTGGAGTTAAACCCCACTGATTGCAACAACTCTGAAAAGTTAAACCCCACTGGTTTTCAAAGCCAAATGTTATGGAAATTCATCTTCCCATGCCGGGGGAGGGGGGGTGTGGGGGGTGGGGGGTAGGGGGGTGTCTGGCCTTGCACTCTGATCCTCCTGCTTGTAGCATCCCTGTGTTTCTGGGCTTTGTGGTCAGTCTTCCCAGGAGTTTAGTTCCTGACTGTGTCTCTGCCTCTCCTACCCTTTTCTATGTGGTGTCCTTTCTACAATTAACTGTGGAAAGAAAGTCTGTTCTGCTAGTTTTGGGGTCATTTTCAGAGTTAGTTGTACTGATGTGGCTGTTAACCTTGGTGTGTCCTTGAGATGAGGTGAGCTTACAATCCTCCTCCTCTGCAATCTTCCCAAAAGTATACAAATGCTATTTTTTAAACAATTTTAAAGATGATATTGTTTTGCTTTTCAATTATATGTAAATATAATTTATGTTCATTGTATAAACTTAAAAACATAGAACAGCTAATGATCTCACAGTCACAGCCTTTAGAATGTTCTATCAACCCAGAAAACTACAGATGTGGGTATTAGCAAAGCCGTAACACTAACTTCTTGCTTGGGTGGTTGGGTGGGGGCAGGGAATAGTGGTGTATATTCAAAGATAAGGATCCCTTTCACACATCAGCACTTCTCCACTGCCCTGTAAATGGTGTCTACCAGGAAACTGAGTTTATTCCATGTCACTGTGAACTTCTCTTCAAAGGCATCAGTGATCATCTTAGTATTTGGAATCTGACCCAATGAGCCTTAGCTGAATTTCACATTTGCCTAACAATTCAGGGCAAATAGGCTTTAGTGTCACCAGTTCCACTTCCACACATGAGAGATAAAAACACTGAGCTCTCATTTTAAGCATCTGGGGGATGAGGGTGGGAGTAGGGAATAATCTCATTGTGTGTGGATGACTTCTCACACATTTCCATTAATCTACCGCATCAGCTATTCAGCTCCACCCTACTCTACACAGGTCGAGCTAATGTTGCATTAATTTTGATTCATGTGTCCTAATGGTCATTTATGCAGAGAATTTGGATGAGAGTGAAAACAATGATTGGAGAGCCCAGACACAAATACTTGATTTTCTAAGATTTTGTGAGGCTCACAAGATCTGCATTCCAGTAGCAATACCCTGTGGTAATGCCTATTGGTTCCTTAATATACACTTTGATATGATCAATACCATGTCTACAATGTTAATGCGAAGTAGGTATAAATGAAAATTGTTGCTGCTGTTAGAACACTGATGATGGAAATAAGAACTGCTAATATAATAAGATGTCAGTCATGGTTACAGGCAAATAAAACAAATCTTTTCATTTAAAATTGCATAACAACAGAACCTATTTGGATTTATCTTCAGAATACCAATACACAGAGAATGGAAAATAATATACTGGCTTTTAGAACTTTGAAAATAAACAACTTAATTAATTATTCAGTATAATATCTATAGCAAATACAAATTTCAGCCATCACCCACTGAAATTCAGTAGTGGAAAAGTAAGATAGAAAAAAATATTCAGGAGAAGATCCAGTATACATTTCCAATGAAATATGAAAGAAAAAGTTTGGGAATGGCTGAGCTGTCCTAGAGTTCAGAATAGAGCTCTATGTGTTTGATTTATTGTCCTTTTTTAGTTCAGATCAGCTTCCACAAAAGTCATCTAAAACATACTGAATCCAACCAATCCCCAGCCTCTTGTGGAACGGCTAATCACTTAAATAAAGACAGTTAAACTTCTTATTTGTAAAACACACTAATAATGCCTATCCCATGGGATTGTTGTTAGAAAATATTAGTGAGTATAATTCATTCACAAAATCTTTGTTGATGTCCTCTGTCAGTCTGGAGTTATGGTGATGAGCAAGACAAATAAGATGACTTCTCTCTTCTAGAGAGGTTAAATTGGTGAGGAAAGCAACTATTTGCATGTAAAAAAAAAAAAAGCCCTCCTCAAATAGTGTGTGTACAGCAGTGCTGGTCCAAAGTACCAAGGAGACCCATAATGGGTTTTGGGGGTAGGTTAGACAGGGGTAACCACAATGGAGATCAAAAATGTCAATATGATTTGCAAATGACAGTACAGACAAAAGGTTGATATCCAGGATCTATAAAGAACTCCTCAAACTCAACACACACAAAACAGACAATCATATAAAAAAATTGGGCAGAAGATATGAAACAGACACTTCTCCAATGAAGACATACAAATGGCTATCAGACTCATGAAAAAATGTCCATCATCACTAGCCATCAGGGAGATTCAAATTAAAACCATGTTGAGATACCACCTTACACCAGTTAGAATGGCCAAAATTAGCAAGACAGGAAACAACGTGTATTGGAGAGGATGTGGAGAAAGGGGAACCCTCTTACACTGTTGGTGGGAATGCAAGTTGGTGCAGCCACTTTGGAAAACAGTCTGGAGATTCCTCAAGAAATTAAAAATAGAGCTTCCCTATGACCCTGCAATTGCACTACTGGGTATTTACCCCAAAGATACAGATGTAGTGAAAAGAAGGGCCATCTGTACCCCAATGTTTATAGCAGCAATGGCCACGGTTGCCAAACTGTGGAAAGAACCAAGATGCCCTTCAACAGATGAATGGATAAGGAAGATGTGGTCCATATACACTATGGAGTATTATGCCTCCATCGGAAAGGATGAATACCCAACTTTTGTAGCAACATGGACGGGACTGGAAGAGATTATGCTGAGTGAAATAAGTCAAGCAGAGAGAGTCAATTATCATATGGTTTCGCTTATTTGTGGAGCATAACAAATAACATGGAGGACAAGGGGAGTTAGAGAGGAGAAGGGAGTTGAGGGAAATTGGAAGGGGAGGTGAACCATGAGAGACCATGGACTCTGAAAAACAATCTGAGGGTTTTGAAGGGGTGGGGGGTGGGGGGTTGGGGGAACCAGGTGGTGGGTATTAGAGAGGGCACGGATTACATGGAGCACTGGGTGTGGTGCAAAAACAGTGAATACTGTTATGCTGAAAAGAAATAAAAAATTTTTTAAAAAGACTATTAGGAAATGAAAAAAAATGTCAATATGTAGGGGATATATTTTAGATAAGAGTCAATGGACTCACTGATGGATTGGATGCTGGGGGTGAAATATGGAAAGTATTCAACCATGACTTCTAGATTTTTGTCTTGATAATTAATGATACAATAATTCAATCTCAGTTTAACTGAAGGATTTTATGTTATTTTATAGTTCTATGATATTTTATTATTTTAAAACATTTTCAGACCCATAACAGCATTCAAAATAATTTTGTAGATAAACATGGCTGTTATAAGTTAAAAATCCAGATAAACAGCATGCCTCCAATGTTACTGTGAAGTAGATAACTTTGTACCAAGCCTTAAAACTAGGAAATTTGCAAAAATCACCTAATTTGATTTTTATAACATCCCTATGAAATGTAAATTAATAACCTCATGATGAGGATGAATAAACTGAGATTCAGATAAGTTAATTCACTTATTCAGACTTATACAGACATATACAGCTAGTTAGTTAGCAGTATCAGGATTCTCTTCTGGATCTCTTTAATGTCAGTCCTGCATGTAGAGAGGCTGCTTTTAGGCAACAAACCTGAGCAATGGAAACCTGACTAAGGTAAAAAAGGGCCCATAGTGACCGCAGCACTGAATGCAAACAGGTTCCTTAGGTGACCCACCTCAAAACATCCATAGGCCCTAGTTGACCAATGGGCTACTTACAACCCAGCACAGGTACCAAAAAAGAAACTTCATATGTTCTCAGCTCCCTCCCTTCCCCCACTTAACTACAGCCCCCCCCCCCCACCACTCCCTGGCAGACAGTCTCTCCTTTGCTGTCCTGCCCAGTGTCCCTTGTAATGTATTCAATACACTTCTGTCTCCTTTGTTCTGTCTTGGGTGAATTCTCCCACAGGACTGGGTCACCTCTCACTGCCTCCTTCCCACACACAAGCCTACAAATCCTTAAGAGCTTCCTCAAATTCCATAATGGCATTACGTCCTTCTCTGAATAACCTCAGCAGTTACTGAAAGAATAGAGCATCCATTCATTCCATCCAGATGGGCTCATGTGGATAGAAGTGTGAAGGGCAGAGACAAGGTGAGGATGTGGGCTCTAGTACAAGTGGGCACAGGACAAAGGGACAGAAAGATGAGGAGAACCTGGGGAGGTAAAAGAGCAAAAGGGTCATGTCATTCCAGGAGAAAACCAGAGCAGAGGCACCTGCTGCTCTTTCTTTGCCAGGTTAGGCCTGTTTCAATGAATTCAGTAAACAAAAGCCTGAGGGTCAAATATCTGAAACAGAGATTGTGCAAATATTCCTAAGGTGCCTTTTGTTTAGAAACTTTGGCTAACCCTTCCATTGAAGGGGACCTGTGATCTGCTGAGATCTGAGATCCATGTTAGAGAAAGCCCTTTTGTTGGCTTTGCAAGGTTTCTGTTGAATACTGCTGCTGACTGGTCTGTTTGGCCTAGGTCATTTTAGGCCTCCTCTCTCCTGGCTCAGATTACATTTCCTATTAGTTTAGGAAAAAGCAGAAGCTTGGACACTTTTAACCTAGTAGAGACATTAACAAAGAACAGCCTATTTGCTTGTTATTTCTATTAAAAAAAAAAAAAGCAAAACAAAACTGCAGTGTAGACAGCCAATGTTACCTTGGTGATTTTCTTCCCTCTCTTTTGAGCTGAAATTGTGCAAAGTTAATATGAGACATTCAAAGGAGGAAACAATTTAGAGAGTGAAGCTATTACAGAGCAGGGAGAGGGATGGGTCCTTCTCTAGGCCCAGTACTAACCAGATTAAAATATGTGCGAGAAAATTACACGTAAGCATTTTAATCTAAGGCAATGGAGCTGGTGCACATTTTTATAACTAAGAGGAGTGGGGGAAATGAGCTCATTGAGGAAGGTCGGGAGAGTGGCCTCACTTTTGCCTTCCCACTCAGTCCCCTTTGCATTCCAGAGCATTCTGCGGTGATCATTTTTCTCCTCCGTGAAAATAATGATTCTTTAAAGGGCCAGAAAGCGCAGCTGATTCCAAGTGAAGCTGACTCAGACTGATGGAGGGAAAGGAAAAGTAAATGCGATTTTATTTCAGGTTTCTGAAAGCTATTTACAAATGAGGGCAACAGACACTGTAGAAATACAGTGGAATACGCTATGCAATGTCGCCAAACATGATTAAGATGGAATGAGACCACTCGGTAACACCAACTGAATCCTCGGTGACTCAGGGAGCCAGCCCAGAAAAATGGAGACACTGCCAGCGGTGCCTGATGCCTCTCTTCTTGGTAGGTTAATCTAATCTCCATGTCAGGGAGATACCGCCTGTCTTTAAATGTTAGTAGGTCCCAGCTCTGAGGTTTGCTAATGAGAGTTTGTTTTGGAGGTTCTGCACTGGGCCTGGAAAGCATGAGCCTCTGGGCTGCAGAGTCCCAGTGTGACCAAGCACAGTATATACTGGGTGTTTTGTTTCTAGTACCTTCTTGTGAGAGAAACTCCTGTGATGCCTGAGAGGTAGGGCAGCTGCTGTGTGCCTGACTTATCTGAGATGATGTGAGAGCTCTCAGTTCCAAAAGATTTTATCTACCCAGTACGGGCCACCAGCCCACTTCCTCCAACTGTTACTTATTACTGTATTTTCTTAAGATGCAGTGTTTTGTTTTGTTTTGTTTTGCAGCTTAAAATCTCTGAAACTGAAACAGGTCTTAATGATTGATAGGGTAGTGTTTTGTTCCTACTTCCTTTCTCTAAATAGAGGGGAGTGATACCATATTTGTATATGGTGTCATGGTCCATAAAATTGAAACTCAGCCTCCAGCCTGTAAGGCCACAGGGACTGAAGATTGATAAGAAACAAGTAGGAAGATGAGTGCTCAGGCCCCAGTATCCAAGACAGGTAGAAGCCAGGAAGGGTGGGGGAGGGCAGGCAGAGCTGCCTATGACCAGCCGGTAATTGTCTTAGAATAAGGTCACCAAGCCCACATTTGTCCCTGTGCTTTTGTGTTTGCTTTGTTTCAGTTTTGTTTTCTCCATCATAGCTGTACTTAGAGGGAAAGGGTCTTTGTCTACACCAGTGTGGGAATAGGAGCACTTTCTTGGTTACCTTTAAATATATGTCCCTTGGTGTCTAAAATGCACGTTTTTCCCCAGCCCTTCAGAGCACCTGAAGCACTGGGGTTCCGCCATCCCCTAAACATCCACGAAACATCCACAGGCCCTCATCCCTATCTTTTCCAGAACATTCCCTGTCCTTCACTCCTTCCCCGAGGGCTCTGATGAGTAACCAAAACTACTTTGGAGAAAGAAACTTAGGCAAAGATACGAATGAAAAATAATATTCCCCCTTCTCGGGTGTTGCATTTTAAAGGGGTCTGGAGGAAACACAATATCTTAATTCAGAATACTTGACTTTGAATTGAGGAATTTTCAAGACATCAGGAAAGGTATATTAGGGCAAGAGAGATTTTAAGTCTCCATCAAATCCCATTATATGGGCATCCACATGCTGTGTCAGAGTCCCAAGATTCTGGGCAGCGAGAAATGTCAAATGTAAATGTAAAAATCATACCTCCTTGCTCCTGGCATTTTCATCACAGCCTGGGTGATCCTGACAAGAAAGAGAGAAAAAAAAAGAAAAAAAAAAAAAAACAGTTTTTCCTTTGCAAATTGCTTGCCAATTAGCTTTTAATGAACACTTGATTCTTTCATGATGACACAGACTAAGGGTATTTACTCAATCTAATTTCTCCTCGGCTTAATGAGAGCATTTGACTAGTCCCTGCAACAAATTCATCAAAACAAACATTTATTCTGCTACCATTTAAGAGATGCTCTGCCAGCCATTGGGAGAGATTAAAGATATATGAGACATGGTCTCTGCTCTCTAGGCACTTAATATCTAGCTGCAGGGACAAGTTTATAAGAGCTCAATAACAGATTCAACACAATGATACGTGTAATGGCATAAAGCAGAAATTCATCACTAAGTTCAGTGCCAGGGTATTTAAGAAAGAAACAGTGTGGATGAGAAGTCCTTCTTTGAGGAGTTGAATCTAAAGGGTGGTATTATGAACACCTGCTATTTTCATTCACCTAGCATCCTTATACCGTTTGGAGAAATTTCCCAGCCCCATTCCCTGTGGTCCTGCAGGCAATACCACACAATGTGGCAGTGGTTCCAGGTTACACCAGTAGGGATTATTCACTCTTCTGGCAACAAGACTTGGTCCAAGTGAGTACTTGACTCACCTTGGGCCAATCAGAGTCCTTCCCTGGATTTCTGACTCATACTGGGTAGGGGTAGTCCTTCTCTACAGGGATGCATACATAAAAGGGAATGAGTACAGGATTGTTAGAGGCCATGTTCTGTCTCATGAAGAGAGACTTCTTAGAGAAGAAAGCCAAAAATCAGGAGAAAGCCAAAATGAAAGAAGAAACAGGCATATTCCTGACATTTTTTGAGCACTTAAATGTAGCAGGCCTAAAGGTTCACCACTTAGTTTTATAAGCCAATAAATTCCCTTTGTATTTTACTTACCAAATAAAGCCCCCACCCTTCCTGAAACTCAAGTTTTATATATTAGTCTTCTTAGTCCCAAAGGGTCATCAATGCTCTTCATTTTTTCCCCTATTTTTTAAAAATCTATTTGTGCTTAATTTTAAATGGATTCCGTTGCTATGTATTCAAGTTCATTGATCTTTATTTTTGCAGTGTCTAAATGGCTCTTCATCTTATCCTTTGATTTTTCTCATTTTAGATATTGTGCCTTTCATATCTGAAAGTTCTGTTTGTTTCTTTTTTTATATCTATCTTCCACTTTTTAAATCTTTTTTTTAAAGATTTTATTTACTTATTTATTTGACAGAGAGAGAGAGAGAGATCGCAAGTAGGCAGAGAAGCAGGCAGAGAGAGAGGGGGAAGCAGTCTCCCTGTTGAGCAGAGAGCCCGATGCGGGGCTCAATACCAGGACCCTGAGACCATGACCTGAGCAGAAGGCAGAGGCTTAACCCACTGAGCCACCCAGGCGCCTCTATCTTCCACTTTTTGTCTCAACATGTTCGTTTTTTTCCTACATCTTGAGCATATAGAATATATTATAATAGCTATTTTAAGGCCTTTATCTGCTAATAACATTATCTTTGCCATTTTGGGGTCTGTTGATTTTTTTCCTTCTGGATCTGAGTCATATTTTCTTATTTCTTTGCTTTGTGGTAATTTTTGAGTGAATGCTGGATATTGCAAATTTTATATTATTGGATTTTTTCTGGTATGCAGTTAATTTACTGAGATCAATTTGGTTCTTTGAACACTTACTTTTAAGCTTGGTTAGGACAGGTCTAGAACAACCTTAAGTCTAGGGCAAGTTTAGCCCATTTTACTGAGGCAACAACTCTTTGAACACTCTACGCGCCGCCTGTGTATTAGGGATCCTATGTGAACTCTGAAAGTTATTCTCTCTCCTACTTTCTCTTCCAGCCTCACTGAGCTTTAGGCTCCACATATGCAGGGTGATATTCAGCCAAAGATCCCAGAAGATCTGCTGAAGATTTCCAGAGTTCTCTCTCCTTCCCACTCTGTCTATCCCTCTCTGTCTCTGTATCTCTCTCTCTGATTGCTTCTCAAATTTTAGCTGCCTGAATTCTGATGTCTGTCTCCTCAACTCAGTAAGAACTTTGGGCTTTGTTTGGATCTCCTTTCTTGCACTGCATCTCAAAAGTGCCTCCTAAATGGAATAATTATAGGGCTCATCTCACTCATTTCCTTTCTGTCAGGATCACATTACCTGTTGTTCAATATCTGAAAGTAGTTATTTTCTGTCTTTTGTTTGGTTGTCTAGTTCTTATGGTAGAAGGACAAACTCTACCATATTAGTTAATCCTTATGGATAGAAGAAGTCCCAAACTTTAATTTTTTTATCCACTCCTTATCAAACTTTCCTCTTAGGGAAACAGTCTATAATTTTTACTTCAGAAAAAAAAATTAAAAAGTGTCCAATATTAACAAATTTATACTCATCCTGCCCAATTCCTAATTACTATACTACCTCTCTTCTCCTCTACCTGAACTGATCCCAGGAGCCACAAGTTATGAGACATGATTTCATCTGTCAAATGGAAATAATAAAAAGCACTCATAAGTTTGTGATGAGAATCACATGAGATAAATTATATAAATCCTGGTGTATAATATTTGTTCTGCAAATGACAACTCTCTGCAGCACCACTGAATGAATCACAGGAAATGGAAGCACTGATTTTGTGGAGCGGAAGCCAACATTAGTGGCCCCATTTTTCTAAAAATAAACACAAACAATAACACATAAACACATTTTCAGTTATGACTTCATTTGATGCCAACTTTCTGTCCACGAGGCCTTGTTAATTTTGTTATAAAGCTTCTTGAGAGTTCAAAAGTTCACCAAAAGAATGCATTTCGTTCAATATGTTTATGTTCTGTAAGTCAGATTTTCAAGTAACAATAAAAACTAAATATGAACTGCATAATTATCATTGAAAAGTCATGCCAAAAAAGCAACAGTCCTGGTTTTCTGAGTTCTAGAGCTTTAGTATCTTGAAGTGAGAGTGTGGAAGGAGGGAATGGCTAGACTTGCCTTGAGCTTGAAAGATAAATTACATAATTGGCATTTTTACTAAATCCTGGAAATAGAAGTACCAAAACTTGCTGTCTGCTTTTCATAAATATTAAAATGCATTATTTGTCTATGGAAGAATTTGTTTCAGATTTTGTTTCCAAGATGTCATGGATTTCATTTTAAAATAGCACTCCCATCAGCTCTTTGTACACATAGATCACAGTGATTCCTCACTTGGGAAATGAAGGTCTCTTAAATAGTTAGGCTTTCTTACTCCTGTTAGGGTACGGAGTCGACCACCCCTCAATTAGACAGAGAACACTCTCGATAACGCAAGTCACACAGCGAGGTTTATTTCCAGCTAGCTGGGGTCCAAGTATCTGCCCTGCGCAGCGGGTTTCAACAAGGACCCCAAGCACTCAAAGCCAAGGGTTTATATAGCATTTTCAAGCACTTTTTCATAGCTACAACCACACTTTGACGGTTTAACTTTGTATAACTTTTTGCCATCCTGGCGCCATCCGGGCGGTTAAGTGAGATTTAGGTTTAGAAGAAATTTAACTTTATTTACATTTCCCTCCGCCTCAGCCTCCTTCAGTTTTATGGTGGGGAGGGCAACATCAGGCCTCAAGGAACTGAGCCATTTGTCCCTGGAAATTGGGCTATTGAGATGACAGCTTCTTTGTTGTAAATCACTAGGACATTTGTAAACCAAGGGAGACTCCCTTCTTGCAGGATTGTGATCTCTGCCAAGTTAACTATTTGTTTTTCATTAACATCTGGTCCCTGTGGCGCCACCGCCTGGTGGTATATGATTAAGTTGTTTTTTAGGTTTTAGCTAGTTTCTCTTATCTCAAGTCATGTACGCAGTATCAGCCGGTTAGAGACGCTCAGTAAAATGGCCATTCTTATGCTAACCCACTCTTACACTCCCTTACAACATTTACTAAGTATCTGCCTATTCCAGGGATTCTGCTAGACCCTGTAACATGCTAGATTGCACATATTCTCATCTTATCTCTTATAATACATAGAATTATCGCCATTGTATAGGCGAGGAAACTGGAGGCAAGAGCGATACTATGACTTGTGTCAAATCCCACTGCTATTTAGTGGAACTTCTGGAAAACAAGTAAGACTGAGTTATTACTTTCAAGGAACTCTCTGCCTATAGTTTTAAAAATATCTCTTGAAGAGTGAGGAATGGCTGAGTCTCAAAAAGACCCTAAAACACTGATTACAGTAAGTAATCTCCCAACAGCAAGAGGCCGGGTTTATAAGGACAACACTGGCGGCTCCTAGTAGACCAGTATCAGGGGGTTCTGATCCCAGGAAGACAACATCAGGGGCTACTGTGTTGTTTCTTTCAGAGAAGCCTCCTGAAGTTTTGCCTAATATCTGAGGAATTAAAACGTTCTTTAAAGAAAGGGTGCAATTGAGGCATTTCATTTCCTATTTCGCTTCCTTCTATTTGCTTAGTAGTCCTCCATAGAGATTTGAACAAAGAATTTACTACAGGGTTTGTATATTCATGCAAATAACATATTTCCCTACAAGAGGATACCCTTTGTTCTTCCAGATGCTGAAACATTTCTGTTTGCTTTTCTAGTTGATTTTGAATAATTATGATGCAAATGTGTGGTTGGCAGATAATTTGCATTCTCCTCAAGCACTTCCTTTTGCTCTGAGAGAGAGAAGGCTGTGCTACTGAATTTGGGTTCCCTGTTGCTTCTAGCAGGTGTGGATTGGCCACTGCCAGAGACCAAGCTAATGGGCAGCATGAGCTCCTCCTGGAGACATATATGGTCTGCCTTCACTTGGAGTGCTGTAAATTGACTGTGTGCTTTAGGGCCAACTTTTCTAATTCTGCAGATTTAAATTTAATTTTATTAGGGTCTCTCTCTGTCTCTCCCTCTCTTTCTATGTATGTGTGTATGTGTCTGTCTGTCTCTCTCTTTAGTTAAGGAGTAAACCCTTTTTCTCTTTGGTTTAACTTAACATCTCAGTTTCCAGAACATCCAGACAGACTGAAGTAATAGGTCAAAAGCAGTCAGATGTTGGTGCCTTCAGGGCCTCCTGAGAAGAACCAGCAGCGGAGCAGGGAAACCAGAAGCCTCCCTACCCTGAAATTATCCTCTAGAACTGCCAATGGATGATCTGAGGAGCACTGGAGTGAGAAGACCATTATGCAGTTCCAATGTACATAGACTAAAAGAAGTGAGAAACACTTGCTGGAGGCAAATCTGTGACCCAAATCACTCAAGGTAGAAACACACAATGATTTTGTCTTTCTTTCCTATTGTAGGTTAATAGATACACTTTTTACAAACTAAGCACACTTTCCCCCTCATTTTTTATAAATCACAATTCTGCCTGTGCCCTGAAAAATAATATCACTGATACTCTCTTCAACACCTTGAACTAACTTATCCCACAGAAAGATATCATTCCTGTTCTATGTGAGGTAATGAAGGCTGTGCTATGTTAAGGAAATAGCTGACTGATTTTTTTTCCATAAGTAGATGTGAAATAACACAACAGACATATATATATTTTTTTTAATTTTATTTTTTATAAACATATATTTTTATCTCCAGGGGTACAGTCTGTGAATCACCAGGTTTACACACTTCACAGCACTCACCATAGCACATACCCTCCCCAATGTCCATAACCTCACCCCCCCTCCCAACCCCCCTTCCCCCATCAACCCTCAGTTTGTTTTGTGAGATTAAGAGTCACTTATGGTTTGTCTCCCTCCCAATCCCACCTTGTTTCATTTACTCTTCTCCTACCCCCTTAACCCCCCATGTTGCATCTCTTCTCCCTCATATCAGGGAGATCATATGATAGTTGTCTTTCTCCAATTGACTTATTTTGCTAAGCATGATACCCTCTAGTTCCATCCGCGTCGTCGCAAATGGCAAGATTTCATTTCTTTTGATGGCTGCATAGTATTCCATTGTGTGTATATACCACATCTTCTTTATCCATTCGTCTGTTGATGGACATCTAGGTTCTTTCCATAGTTTGGCTATTGTAGACATTGCTGCTATAAACATTCGGGTGCACGTGCCCCTTCGGATCACTACGTTTGTATCTTTAGGGTAAATACCCAGCAGTGCAATTGCTGGGTCATAGGGTAGTTCTATTTTCAACATTTTGAGGAACCTCCATGCTGTTTTCCAGAGTGGTTGCACCAGCTTGCATTCCCACCAACAGTGTAGGAGGGTTCCCCTTTCTCCACATCCTTGCCAGCATCTGTCATTTCCTGACTTGTTAATTTTAGCCATTCTGACTGGTGTGTGGTGGTATCTCATTGTGGTTTTGATTTGTATTTCCCTGATGCCGAGTGATATGGAGCACTTTTTCATGTGAACAACAGACATATATTGATCCTTGCTCCGTGTTCCTGACACAGAGCTCCTAAAACCCTTAGGAGTAATAACAATATCTGATATAGAACTCTTAACTCCTTGGAATTTCCTGGGTAATAGGAACATCTTTTGTTCTAGTGAGATGGCTCTTGGTGGGCTCCTGGATGGGAATCAGTCACCAGAAAAACCAAGCCATGAATAGAAGTTAGGAGCTTTTAGTACCACCTCCCATTCTCCTGAGAAGGACTGGAAATAATCAACCGTGTCTACATGAGGAAGCCTCCATAAAAATCCCAAAAGTATGGTGTTCATAGAGCTTCTAGGTACATCTAAATGCCAGGAAGGTGGTGCACACCAACTCCAGACAGACAGAAGTTCCTGCCCTTGGGACCCTTCCAGACCTTACCCTATGTGTCTTTTCATCTGAATATTCACTATATACTTTATCATGTCCTTTATTTTAAACTAAACTGGTAACACAATTGTTTCCTTGGTTCTGTAAACTGTAAAGCAAAAGATAGATTCCAAGGAAAGGGTCATGAAAGCTTCCAATTTGGGCAGGAAGTTGTGCATAACCTGGAGACATAGTACTTGCAATTGGTGTCTGAAGTGGGGGCAGTCTTGTGGGACCGAGTCCTTAATTTATGGGGTCTGCACAAACTCTAGGCAGTCGGTGTCAGAATTGCTTGATGTGGAAAAGCCACACATTTGATGTCATCAGTGTTTGAGAAGTATAGTAATGTAGTAGTGGGGAGCAAAAGAAAAGAAAAAAAATCAGAGAGTTTCTTTTCTAAACAGTGGAAAACTAGTGCCTTCCCTGAATACCACTGAAAGAACATAAATATTGTTCATACCTCTTTGGCTGCTCCTTTTCAATCTCCTTTCCTGGCTCTCCCCATCTCTCTGAACTCTGAAAGCTGGGGCACTCCAGGGCTTGGTCATTGGCCTCATTTCCTGCTCTGCCCTGATCTATTTGCAGGGCTCTGAAGTTCACGTAAGCAGTGATATCTCCCAAATTTATACCTTTAATACCAACCTTTCCTGAACTTCAGACTTAAATGTCCAATTTCTTATTTCACATCTCTACTTGGATGTCTAATTAACACCCAAATCCTAACATATACAAAGCTGAGTTCCTGACATTTCTACCAAATCTTGCCCCTCCTGTGGTTTTCCTCATCTCAGTAAAAGCCATATGTGTACTTTCAGTTGCATAGGTCAAAAGCCTTGGTGTAAATCTTGACTATCATCTTCCTCTTATATCACACAAGGTATAAGCTTTCAGCAAATTCTTTATCCAGAACCTGAGCATTTCTCACCAGTTCCACTATCACCACCCTGTTTGAGCCACCACCATCTCTCACCTGGATGACCACACAGTCTCATAGCTCAACCTTGTATATGTTTAGTTTGTCGAAAACACAGCAGTGAGAGCAATCTTATTAAAACCTCAGTTAAATCACATCACTCCTATGTTGAAAACCCTCCAATGGCTTCATATCTCGTGCAGAATAAAATCCAAAGCCTTTCTAATAAGTTACAAGGTCCTACTGTATTGGCATGAGGACCCCTTTTGCACCATTGTGCTTCTGACTTAGTACGCTCCTATCTTCTCTCTCTGTTCCAGTCCACTGGCCTGGCCTCCTCACTAGTCTCACCTCATGGCCTTTGCACTTGTCCTCTCTGCCTGCAGTGTTCTTTCCTCATCTGCAATCATGGCTCCTCTCTCTCTTCCTTATTTCAAGTCTTTACTCTGAAGAAATAAACAAAGAACAACCTAATGACAAGAAAGGCTGCTTGTTCAGAGCTTGCTACAGCAAAGGAGTCAGCCATCATCCCCTTTCCCAGAGTTGTGGCAGAGACTGAAAGGCAGAAAGAGGAGTGGGAAAGCTTTATGGTAGAAAAAGGAGGTGATAGGTATGCCCCGATTGGGGAGGTTGTAGGTGCGCTACCTATGTGACTGCTTAGAAGCACTTTCTCTAGGTGGTCCTATGTTGGAAGCAGTGGTAAAAATTAGGAAAACTGTCAGTTATTAATCAAGTGTTGGACACTTGGGGCTAATTATTAAAGGGAAAGTTATTTGGACTCTTGGAGTATTTGTTAGAGATAGTGGTCTGACTTTCTATATGTCTGATTTAGAGAGAGCAGGCTAACTTCCTGGGCTGGTTACAGTCGACTAGGTGTTGATTTCCTGAGCTGGATGCCACAGGTTGTGGGTCAGAGTTCTATTCTCATACATGGTCTGGACATTGTCTGTTTGCACATTCAGTCTCTCAGTTCTCAGGGAGACCTTCCCTAACAATCTCTTCTAAAATAGCCAACCCTTCCCATGCCTTTCCTTTTTTATTTTTCTCTTTAAACATGCATCTTTTGGTTGTTTATCTTATTTACTATATGCTTCTGCCACTATTATATAAATTCCTTGAGAAAGGCTTGGCTCTCTTTTTTCATTGTTATATCCCAGAACCTGAACTACTACCAATTTAGCCCATCATACAAGTCAGTGGCTATTGTTGAATAAAGCAATGAACTATTTACTTAGTACCTCTTACTGAAGAAGAATTACATGAGTTATTAACTTCACTGTGGAGAAACCTGGCAATCACTACCTTAACAAAGTGACTATGATTAACATCAGCAGTAATGAGTCATATTAGTGTCATGTATTCTGAGACAAGATGATGAGAAGTCTACACAACTTCTATGGTTTTCTCCTCCAAAACCCACAACCCCAATCTAATGATAAGAAAAAAACAGACAGGGGCGCCTGGGTGGCTCAGTGGGTTAAAGCCTCTGCCTTCAGCTTAGGTCATGATCTCAGGGTCCTGGGATCGAGCCCTGCATTGGGCTCTCTGCTTAGCGGGGAGCCTGCTTCCCTCTCTCTCTCTCTCTCTCTCTACCTGCTTCTCTGCCTGCTTGTGATCTCTGTCAAATAAATAAATAAAATCTAAAAAAAAAAAAAAAAGAAAAGAAGAACAACAGACAGACCCAAGCCATGGAGCATTCTGCAAAATACCTGGCTAGTACTCTTCAAAAGTGTTGTGAAAGACAAGGAACAAGTTATCACAGTTTGGAGGAGACAACTAATATGTAAGGTGGTGCCCTGATTTGGAACCTAGAAAGAAAAATGACAAAGTTCAGTGGAAAACTGATGAAATAAAAATAAAATCTAGGGGCACCTGGGTGGCTCAGTGGGCTGGTCCTCTGCCTTTGGCTCAGGTCGTGATCTCAGGGTCCTGGATTGAGGCCCACATCAGGCTCTCTGCTCAGAGGGGAGACTGCTTCCCTTCTTCTCTCTCTGCCTTCCTCTCTGTCTACTTGTGATCTCTCTCACTCTGTCAGATAAACAAATAAAATCTTTAAAAAAATAATAAAAAAATAAAATCTATACCTCAGTTGCCAGTATTGTGCCAATGTTAATTTCTTAATGTTAGTAACTGTACCATGCTTATGGAAGATGTGCATATATCAGGAGAAGCTGGATGAATGGTATACAGAAGCTACCTGTGCTACTTTAGCAACTTTCTTTAAATTTAAAATTATTTCAATATAAAAAGTATATAAAAATTAAAATATTTTAAAAAGAAAAAAAAAAAGAGTGCATTAGGAACTGGCAGGAAGGGAGGACCATATAGAATTATTCCAAAGACACTTACTAAGTACCTACAATGTGTTGAGTGTTGTTGAAAATGCTGGTGATACAATATCAAATAAATATTTATCTCTACAGTTAAGTCCTGGGTTGTGGTATGGTAGAGAGATGTATACTGTATGTTACATCTACCATGAATGGCATCCAGACAAGAATAAGCAGAAGCACAAAGAAGAGAGTTCAATTGTAAGGGCACATTGGATCAAAGGAGAGCCAGTGTGAGAAAAGGCTTGCTAGAGGTGATGATTCTTGAGCTGAATTTTAAGAGAAGAACATTTATCCCCTGGGAAGGAATACAGCTGGGGAAAGGGATTTGGAAGGGCCTGGAGGACAGTCCTGAAGCCCAGAGTTGGACAAGATGACTTCACCCAGGGTATACAGAAATGAGTGCAGAATATCTCTGACATAGCTATGTCCTCACGAAGCTACACTGATCTCCTAAAACCTACTGCCCACTGTTTGTTGTATGACTTTAAAGTTGGTTCTTTACTCTTTATAAATTTGGGGAAATAAACCAATAAACTTGGATCTCACCTTCAAAGAGAAACATACTTCTGAAAGAATTCATTACCCTTAAACTGTAAAGTTCCCCACTAACAATTTAAAACTAGCTCATAATTTAAAAACTTGTGTTTAGAAGATATTAAATTTTATTAAATAAGATTACTAAGGGCAGTTTAGGAATCTTTACAATGTCAGGGAAAGAATCATTACACCCTCTCGAGTGACTTTTTTGAATGCGTGGAGTAAATACTGATTTCCCTGCTTTGGAGTCCTTGCAGCTGCTGAGGTCTGGTCTGGAAATTATTTATAAATCTCAGTGAGATGAAGACAACATTTTTATCAACTGAATTGTTTAGTTCCATTCATTGTTTTTGCTCGCTATGGAATGCCAACTATAATGTTGGTAAAATATCAAGAACTCAGTCCACATGTTTGGAAATACAGCAGAGGATATATAAGAAAGACTTCACCCATCCATTCACCTATCCATCCAACCGTTTAACAATATTTACTGAGCACCTACCATATACCATATATTATGCTACAGATACAACAGTCTACAAAATAGACTTGATCCTTCCCCTCAACAAGCATATACCTCAAGAGAATAAGCAATTATATCCAGAGTGATGAGAACTCTGGGAAGGGGCATTCAGGGGGCTTGAATTGACACCAACCTGGTATGAGCAGGTCAGGCAAGCTGTAGCCTCTAACAAGAGAGGCTGGCCACAAGGGTAGTAGGCACTTTCTGGACCTGGGTGGGAACAGAGGAAGGAAGGGAAAACATTTATACCAAGTAACAGAAAAGCCCTTCCTCCCCTGCTGCCTCATAGATATGAAGCACCCTGTCAGTGTGTGCATAAAAGTCCCTTAATGGCATCAGAACTTCCTGCTTTATTAGGCTGGAGCCAGTGGGACACTGAAGAACAATTCTGGTGACAAGAATGAAAGGTTACAGGAAATTCTATTTCTATTGCTTGGTGACTTGTTTGCTTTCTTTTTTCCCCCTAATCTTTGAGTCATCTGGTCTCCGAGTATTGCCAAGGACATGGGAAGGTCTTAACCTGTGCCTGTGTTATTCTTCCATCCCCCATTACCTTATTTCTTTAGTCTCTATCTCAAGTGATGCAATGATGTTTATAAATGATCAAGAAAGAAAAACTAGCCCCTGCTGAACTAGCACGTTCCTGTAGCACTCAGCATTACTATTCCAAATTACACATCTTTTCATCCCTGGACTTTAGCCCTGATATTTTACTGCAGATTGACCCCAACTGGAAATGGGCTTCAAATCATTTTGTACTGGCCTCCCAGTTCCACAATTCTTCCAAGGAATTAGTTGCAGTTCCATATCAATTGCCACCCACACCCAAAATAATTTCTCCTCCCCCATTTCTTCTCCTCCAATGAACAGGGTCCTTCTTTTAGACTAGTGAGTTCTGAAATCCAATATAATGTATCTCTTGATGCATTTGGAAATAGAAAACAGAATTGAGAGACAATTGAGAGACTCACTAACCCAGTGAGTGTAAGTCTCTGATTAGTAGAAACGGCTTATAAATACAATGATTTATTATATTTGTTTAGTAGTGGTATACCGATCATATTATTTTCTATAGATTTTTGGGTTATAATCAACATACAATAAACTGCACATATTTAAAGTGAATGATTTGGTAAGTTTTGATGTACATACACCTCTGAAACCATCACATAGTTAAGATAAGGAATCCATCAGCCCAAGTTCTATTATTTGCCTTTGTTTCTCAAAAAAGACATTAAAATATCGATATCTTTGGGCAAGAAAGAAGAAAAACTCTTGGGTTTTATTAATCGATGCAATTTTAACAGTACATGAGCACCAGACTAAGAAACAACATCCCACAGCTGAGTCAGCTGAGCATCATTCTAAGATCAAGTTGCTGAACAGGTTCACAGAGCAGCTAGGTGACATGTGACATCTACTAAGTAGTCTGTGAGCTCTGCTGATGTGTGTTGCCTTGATAAGTGGTCTCCATTCCAATGCTTCCCAAGGCAGGATTACATACTAACTGTGTAGTCACATAGCATCCTATCCTAACTCCTAGAATAAAATCATACCATTGCATTGCAAAAACCTATTTATTTGCTTTCCTTTCCCACTATGATATCAAGAACAATCTCCATTCATCACTATCCCTGATGGAATGCCTAGCACATAGCAGAGCTCAGTGCATTCTTATGGAAGAGAAAAATTAATGAGTCTTACTTTTCCTGAAAGCAGCTGAGCAGATGGCTTGGTATAACCCTTTTCCACGCAGGAAGGAACTCAACATACACAACTGACTAATGACATGATCTAGTAGTCTAAAAGCAGCATATTTCACCAATCAGTAGATCTTGGATCATATCCCACCAATAACTGTCATTACTGGGAAGGGTTTCCTTAAGGTGATATTCTTATTGAACCATGTCCAGTTTGCTAAAAACTGGGAGAGCAGATAGGTGAGCTTTTTTTTTTTCTTTTATAATTAATTGTAAAGAGATTCATTTGTTTGCCCACATATTCTAGACATTGCTTACATGGTTTTTGGAATACTTGATTTTTCCTTTGAAATCATCTTAAAAGAGAAAAGCATTGCTTCTGAGAGTTATGAAATCTCAAAGGCAGTTAGAAATTCATTTATCACTTTAATGCAGGAAGATAAACAGGGGTATTGAGCAAAGATACTCCATTTTGCTTCAGCAGAGCTATATTTTTGCTTTCACTTTGGCTTTACTTGAGGATTCTGTACTAATGGAAACATTGATCTTATTTCCAACATCACATTCCAGCATTTTCCTAAAATGCAAATTCCTCTTCAGCATTTGCATTTGTTTCTAAGCATGGTGAATTAAATCCTCCCTGTGGTTATGCTTAAATATCACAGCCTATTGCATGTTCTTTCTGATCACCACATAGCCCACACTCCATAACAAATAGCTATACACTGATCTTCTGGGATCCCCAAATCCCCAGTGCAGAGACAATAAGAGACCTTATCAGAGTGTGCTGCAATTCTTTGTGTCTGAATAACTGGACTGGGAGATCTGTCAGGTTTCTTCAGCTCACACAGAAATTCCTAAATTTGCCTAGTTCAGATCAGCTCATAAGAATTGGAAGTAAATCCAATAGCTTAAAAAATAAAGATAAATATATTTTCTACATACCCCTTCTTCTTTTCAAAGGAGGATTCAAAAAAATTCAATCAAACTCTTTTGGAAATTCCACTTATCATTATAATTATGTATTAGCCAATTTTCCTCATATATTCATTTGCTCATTTAATACATTTTACTTGAGTCTTATCTTAATCCACTTTTAAAAGATACTATTACAAATATACCTGCTGTCAAGAAACACAAGAAGCACAGCAGAGAAGATATGCACCAAAAAACAACTGCAACACAGACTATCTATACAAGTAGAAACTCATGCACGAGGTGATCCAGAAGCCTGGAGAACAAGCGCCGAAAGCCCACCAACTGGGAGTAGGGTGGGGGTGATGGTCAAGGAAATCTTCCACAAGGATGCCATGCTTAAGCTGGACTTAGAGACAGAATAGGAATTTTCTGTCAGGATGCAAAGGGAAGAGGAATCTGGACAAAGAGCATAGCACAGGAGGTCTTAGAGAACAGAATATACTTTGAAAACAGGTGTGACATTTGTCAGAAGGTGTTGGGAATGAGTTTCAGAGGTGATCTGGGAAGGGTTTTGCACCCATACTGAGTAATTCTACACTTGACCCTATGGGAAATGGATAACCAGTGCAACAACTAAGCACAATTGTAGCACAGTCATATCTTATATCTTGGAATGTTCACTTAAACAAAAATGTAGGGCAATGTTTTATAAAGAACATTTCTAGGGACCTTGGCATATTAAGAGTTATGACTCAAAATGATTTCCAGTCAGGCAAGTCTGGGAAAATGAGGACTTAAGCACACTTAAACTACGTAAGCATACATCTCAAATGTTTAACTTGCTCACCTTTGTTTTGTTTCTCCAAGAATGGGATATGCAACTTCTCCCAAAATTATTTCACTATGGAAACTTTGTTTTTCTCTTCACCAAATATCTCATAAGATTCAAGTTCCCAAGAATACACTTTGGGAAATGCAAGTGTGGAGGACTTATTGGGATGTTACAGTGAAGTCAATGAGATCATCTGTGACAATATTATAGTTTTATCAACTATACCAGCAGCCAAGGCATGGAGAAGATTGAACCAACCATCATCTGGTGACTCACTCTGATGCCTGTGGTATTAATTCTTTAGAGTCATAGAACTTTTCAGAAAGGGCTAGTCTAATGCTACACTTACTGTCCACTGCCACCTTTTACAACATAAGGAAATTGAGTCCTCAGTAAATTAGGGACTTGATCAAAATGGACCATCCTGATACATACAACCAGCTCTGCCTGCTATTAATATTTTCACTGGAGGACAGCCAGAGTGTGAATATTTATAAACACTAGATAATCACCAAACAACTTATGTTTGTCTTTGGATTATATTTCTTTACTTATATTTGAATAGCGATCCATGAGACGTTTAGGGAATAGATGAGGCTCTAATAAAACTAATGAAGTTGCACTGTCAAGACTTGACTCCAAAGGAACTGGAAAGCTGCCCAGCATTTTTATCCGGCCTGCATGAATTCTGGCCTGCTTCGCACACTGTGCTGGCCAGAGAGGGCAGCCCCCTCCAGGCACGCCTGAGAGTTCCCACTGGGCATGGTGCTCTTTCTGGATTCAGTCTGTGGGATGCTTTGCTTCTTTAGTGAAGGGGGTCAAAAGGGAATTACCTTTTGGTTTTAGTAAAGTTGTACCATGGTTATGCAGTTATCCCTCAAATAATCATATTCAGGAAAGTTGGCTACTAAATGATTGTTTATTATTGTAGCTTCCATTGTATGTCTATATTTAGAGAGCATTCAAAATCCAGTACCAAACCACTCTTAAAGCCTGTGATTTCACCTGGAATGACACACAGTCTTTCCTTTTTGAAAACCATCAACATAAGGGAGTATTTGCTTTGTCTTCTTTCTTCTCAGAGAACTGCTGTATTGCCCTGGCCCATGATAGTGATCTCCTTAGTCACTAGTCTAATGAGATTTGGGTCCTCACCAAGGTAAGATCAAAGGATTGGGATAACTCTGAAATGACTCAACTGTGTCTTTTTATTCGGGCATCTGATATTATACAGTCTGGCTGCTCTCTCCACTCTGAATTCTTTGGTAGCTTTTGATTTTCCCTGACAGAAAGACTGTTTTGCAGAGGACGGGCCAAACAAGATTCACCTGCAACTGAATACACTACTCATTCATGGATAGCAGTTCCTGGAAGGTGTTAATTGGAATACTCACCACTCTTTTGGCTATTAAAAATTACTGAAGGTCAAAGACAAGCAACTTGCTCATTCTCACATATTTTCCATCCTGGTAAAAATGTTTGTAATTTGCCTTTGCTCAAGATTAATGAGAAGGCGAGAAGACTATTTACTGAGACACACCTGATCCACTTAAAGAGCGGCAATCTTCACACTAACGGACTGTATTTGGCCTTTATTTGGAAAAAAAAAAAAAAAGGAAAGAAGGAAGAATGGAAAGATAGAAAGATATTATAAATTCGGAGGATTGGGATAATTCTACACCAACTAATCGAAGGAAATACAAGAACTAGGAAGTAAAAATTAACTTCCTTAAATCCTATGAAATAGCCCTTATACACTAAGAAAGACATTTCGTATTGTTATTCCATGAATCTTGAGTTAATTGTTTTCAGTCATCGTATTATTAGAATGAGCACTTTTCCTCCTGTTTTTTTTTTCTCCCTTTAAAACGATTATCAAAAATTTCCCTCGAGAAAAGAAAAAATTTTTAATCACTTTGATTTGTTTTACTTTGCCCTCTGGATGATCATGGCTGTACCTAAACAGAAACTAAAGAAAATCAGTGACTACTTTCAAAATTTAGCTATAATTAAATGGGTACATAAGGAATACCACTGAGCCTCCATATGTTAAACTTATTCTGGGGTCATTGACAAAAAGTGTACTTTCATGACTCTGAACATTATTCAAGACCTGGATCAAGTACAGCCTCTCTATGAAAATTTCCCCCAATTTTCCACTCTACATAGGCGACATTATACATCACCTATTTTGTTTCTACAGTCTACCTAAGAGTACCATATATAATTAGATGGATAGATACAAAACAGCACTAATTACATTTATTGAAATATTTGGAATGTAATACTAGTATAGACTCACTCTCTACTGTGAGATGTTCCATAATGGAAGGAGTGAATTATCCCTACTTCTATTCCCTGTGCTTCAAACAGCCTAGTGCAATGTAAGTACTGTATGTGATAGTGTTACCAAAGTGGTAGGTTATTTCCCTACTCAATACCCTTTCCCACGTAACCAAACAACAATACAACATGTGATGGCAGGCGAGTAATTTATTCAATGACCAGAGAATGGAGAAGGGAGCTCCCTGATTAGGTCTCATGGTCAGGGTTTTCTAGGGTTAGAGTAATTAAGGAGTTGATGAGCTGATAAGCAAGCTCTCATAGTTTTTCAGCAAAGTGGAGGGAGGCTTTTCCGATTCAGACTGCCACCTTTCTTCTTCCCTTAAATGGGCGCAGTGTGATCTGTCACGCACTGGTTGGTATGGTTTTTGTTATTACAATTAGATGGCAAGGAACTCCAGGTCATCTGGAGGGTTAGCAAGGGGTCTGAACTGGATCAAACAGGTTGAAAACTGGGTCATGAGGGCTTGCTTGGAGCCTGGGGCTTCTGGCATCCTGCCTTAGTTTCTAGTGACAAGCTGCATCTCTAAGCAGGGCTAGAAAACTGGGTTATTGTAGCTTATTAGTGAGTGCTTGGTGACAGTAGGACATTTGTTTTTAAGCAGCCAGGGAAATAAATGATTAAATATATTCAGGGTGATAACAACTATGAAGTTATCCCTTGAATCCATTAGCTTGGAAAAATGGAATCATCTTTCAGCTCCTAAAATACAACACTCACAAGTATTCTGAAGTATTTTGCTTCCACGTTTTAACATAATAGATACAAATTCTAAACACATCAAATGGCTGCTTATTTTTATTCCAAAGCTTTAAGCTCCAAATGTAAAACATCTCCCCTATTTCTCTTTTCCAGTAGCTTTTAACAAGGCATAGTTGTTAAAACAATGAAAATATTTTTACAGTATCAAGGTCTTAAAGAATTAAGGTTGTTAAAACAAAGAAGTTCCTGAAAATTTTCTCTCTCTTTACATATAGAGAAAATAAGAATCATTTTCTAAAAGCAAAGACAAAAATGCTATGAGGAAAAGATTTGAGAGATTAGGCATATATGGAGAAAAGCTGGATAAATACAATAAGAACATGGTAAAGATGCCGTATCGTACACTATCTTACACTATCTTACACTTACAACAGCGACTAGCATCATGTGACACTGGGGATTTGAAATGTGACTAGTCTAAACTGAACTGTTGTGCCATCAGTATAAAAATACTTACATTTGGGGGCGCCTGGGTGGCTCAGTGGGTTAAAGCCTCTGCCTTCGGCTCAGGTCATGATCCAAGGGTTCTGGGATGGAGTCCCGCATCAGGCCTTCTGCTCAGCAGGGAGCCTGCTTCCCTTCCTCTCTCTGCCTGCCTCTCTGCCTACCTGTGATCTCTGTCTGTCAAATAAATAAATAAAATCTTTAAAAAAAATACTTACATTTGAAGACTTAATACAAAACCATGTATTAAAACTATTTCACTAATAGTGTTTCTATTCGTTATGTTGAAATCATAATATTTGGATATACTGGATCAAATAAAAATAAATTAACTTTACCATGGGGTGCCTGGGTGGCTCAGGTCAAGATCCCAGGGTCCTGGGATCCGGCAGGGGAGGGGTGGGGAGGGAAGAGCAGGGCCCCCCTTCTCTGCTCAGTGGGGATCCTGATTCTTCCTCTCCCTCTGCCCCTCCCCAGTATGCTTTCACTCAAATAAATAAATAAAATCCTTAAAGAATTAAATTAAATGAACTTTACTTATTTCTTTTCCATTTTTTTTTATTTCAAATTTTTTCAAAATTTAAAATTAGGTAAGTGGCTCATGTTATAGGTCCTATTGCTAGTTCATAGCATTGAGATGTAGAACAATTTTCTTTTTCTTTTCTGATCTTATTTTTAGTTTAAACTTGTCTTTCATTAAATGGACTTCAGCTCCTTGGTGCGTGTAGGCTAGCTATTTTTAAAAGACCTCCTCTTACAATATCCTCTGGATAAATTATAACAATCACATTTTAAAATCCGTTGATGAGCTTGCAGGACAGTGTGTAAAACATCTACCAAGGGGAAAATGAACTGAAAGCACATGAGTGAAGAATAACCTCCTAACACAGAATCTGTCTGTTGTGGGGGCAAAAGGTGAACTCTGGAGATTACTTGGAATCAAACAAAGCCCTGGGACAGCTCCAAGTGGCAAAGCCAAAGGTGAGGTGTGCACATTAGGTCAGGAGCCATGAACATAACTACATTATTGTGAAAAATGGGCCAGAAAAACAATGTCCCTGCCAGAGAAACAATCCTTTAAAGAATCTTTATTCTCTGCATTATGGCTTCAAATGGAAAATTGATATACAATAGAAAGGATTAATGCTTCCAATATCTGGTTCTTAAAACACATTCCCAGAACAAATTATAAATATCTGATGAACATTCATCAAAAAATTAGTACATATAAAGTATATTAGAACTTTTTTATTTTTTTTTTAATTTTTAATTTATTAGAACTTTTTTAAAGAGGACATAATTACAAATAAAGCAGAGATTACAAGATTCAAAGAGAATACTATGAATAGCATTGTGTCATCAAATATTAAAACTATATTAAATGGACTGAGGCCTAGTATAAAATAATGTACCAATTCTGACTTTAATCAGTAGTTTAAAATCTCATAAAGAAGACAACAGGCCAACAGATGAGTTCTATTCACTTAGAGGAATGGATTATTCCAGTATCTTATACATCAGTGTGGGGGGAAATTATAAAAAGGGAATACTTCTTAAATAATTTTATGAAGCTATAGTAACTTGGTCCTCAAACTTGGCAAGGAAGGTATGAAAAGGAAATTTAAATACAATGTCACTCATGAATATGCATGTGAAAATCCTAAACAAAATGTTAGCCAATCCAGCAATATGTATTTTTTAATCCATACTAAGTCGGATTCAAGTGGATTTCAATTAGACCAACTTCCAGAAAAAGGCAAAACTGATGGCAAGCACAGCAATGGTTCCCAGAGTTGGATGGTGGGAAGGAATGGGCACAAAAGTGTTTTAGAATAAGGGAACGGTTCTAATCCTGATTGCGGTGATAGATATCCTGTATGATTTAAATGGAAGAATTTTATTGTGTGTGTGTGTATACACACACACACACACACACACGAAGTCCTTAATAAAAAGAGATACAAAAGAAAAATTGAAGGGATTCTCACTGGCCAAATGTGGGAAATGGTGACAAATTATAATCCATTGAATAAGACAAAAAGCCATGAGATGGTACTGAATGAATGAAAGAATGAAGGAGAGATTAAAGGAAAAAACTATTTCTTATAGTATAATGCTGACTACCAAGTATGCAAGCAATGACAGAATTTTAAACATATAAATACTTTGCAAATATCTGAGTTAAAACTGACTAAGGCAAGAATCATCAATGGATGCTAATATCTAGGGCAGGAATACATTCTCAAATATCTCGCCCTAAATTACTGATTAATCAGTAATTAAGGAAAATTAATAATTGTATAGTGGCACAAGTGGACAGTACCTTAATCAAATGAGCAAGATTAACATCATCAATGAAAGGCAAACAGACATTCTTTGTCTCTGGATGTAATATCTTAGATGGACACAATGTCACCCAACTCCCATTCCAGCAAAAATCATGATCATACAAACCCAAATCAAGGGATATTCTCTAAGATATCTAGCCTAATTCTTCGGAAGTCTCAACGTCATTAAAGATAAACAAAGGCTGAGAAATTATGCCAGAATAAAGGAGAATAAAAAGAACAAGTTAAATGTATCTTTTCATTCTGGACTGGATTCTGTAAAGAAAAAAAAATGCTATAAAGTGCTTTTGGGGACCATCACTAAATTGCAGTACTGGCTTAATAATAATTTATATATCAACATTGTATTTTCTGAATTTGTTACTGTACATGGGTTATATTAGCAAGTAGACTTGCTCTTAGGAAACACACAGTAAAATATTAAGGGGTAAAGGGGCATGACATATGCAATTACTCTCAAAATGCCCAAAAATGATAATAAAAATATTTGAGAAATAGAATGATAAGGCAAATGTAACAAAGTATGAAAAATAGTGGATCTTGGAAAAGATTATAAGAAAGTTCTCTAAACTATTCTTTCAACCTTCTATAAGTTTGAATTTATTTTAGGACACATTTTTTTAAAAACTTAAGAGTTCGTTATATACTAATATGAAACAATCTCCATAATTTATCACTGGATAGAATAACGAAGGCACAGAATAGTGTGTATAGCATACCACTTATGTAAAACAGGTGTGCACACACACACACACACATATACATACATGTAAATATACACACTTACTTCCTTGGATTTGCATAGACTGATCTCGAAAGATAAGCTAGAAATTAATAACACTTTTTGCCTCTGGAGAGAGAAATTGAAGTTATTTTTCAGTCTACACTCTTATGATTCTCTTGAATTGTAAACCATTATTCAATTCAAATAATAAATAAATGCAAAGAAAGATTTAAATGTCCACCACAGGTATACATTGGTGAAAACATAGAACAATGAAAGCTCTCATATAATACTGATGGAAGTGTAAATTAGTGCAATAAGTCTGGAAAATAGTTTGGCCCTATCTTGTAAAGGTAAATATATCCAAAGCCTAAGAACCCTGTGGTCAATAATTCTATTCCTAACGACACATCATTCTGGCAAATGTGCACCAAGAGTCACATTCCAGAATGTCTTTGGCAGCTTTGTTCACTGTAGAAATACACCAGGCACAACTCAAACCTAGTTGGGCAGGGAATAGATGAATTTGTGATATACTGGAATAGTATACAACAGAGCGAATGAATGAATTTTAGTTGCCTATAAAAAAAAAATCATGAACCTCAAAAATGTCATGTTGAGTAGTGTGAAGTCAAATAGAAAGTAACATTTTATAAATTTCCAATAATGTAAAATTGAATCATATATTTGTTATATCATACACATAAAGCTATAATGAAAGTAAAGGAATTATAAACACATAGCTCCTAATACTGATTCCCTCTGACAAAGGGAGGAAGGTACCAGGATAAGGGAAAGGCAATAGGCTTCAACAGAGTCCGGAGTTGGGAATGTTTTATTTGCTAAACTACATGGTGGCTACATGAATATTTGTTTTACTGATCATATTTACAAACATATGTTTCACATATCTTTTTTGAAATAAATACTTTCAAAACACAAAATATTAAGACCGTTATTTATGGAGAAAGTTAGAAAATATGCAGTGGATTGGATGAAGGTAAATTGGACTGAGGGATAGAATAACGCAGGTAGAATGCATCTCCACCAAATCAGTCTATGTGGAGGAAGAAAAAGCTGATTAGCAAATGATGGAGTTCCCAGCCTATTGAGGTCATCTTCTCTATGTCTGTGTGACAGAGATGAGGGAGAGAAACTCTTGGCTAATGGGGAAAGGTGACAGCTTGAGATATGAAGCAAGAGTCAAACCAAGTCATAGTGAGAGGTTCCTCTACTTCAGATCAGTGTCTCTTCTCCTCACTTCAGGCCAAGGAAGATACTAACAATATTCACTTATTCATTCAACAAACACTGTCCTATGTCTAGGCACAGGGAAGCACAATGAGCAGATTGATGGCCTTCTTACTTCCTCTTCCTCCTCTATGGATTCTTCTAAGTCTCTTCCGTGAGCATCTTATTGTGGTCTCACCCTGCCCTCAGAAATCTAATTCTACTTTCCTTTTCTTTCCAGTTTTATAAGCCAATCATATCAAATCCATAATGTTTGCTTTCTGGACATCTCCACTTACATATTCCATGGCTAACTGTTGGGGAAATAAAACAATCTTACCAATGCAAGCCCCTTCTGTACCAATAGAGGAGAGAAAGCCATTTGAAATTGAGTATGATCAGATTACATACCTGTGAAGATAGCAGGAACTTCTCTACAAAGTCTGGAGAGAATTTTGCTTAAATTAATTCATAAACGTAATTGCTTAAATTAATTCATAAACATAATTCATAAACGTAATAGCTCCATTAGTGATCAGAGGACACACATTTGTGTGTGATTATCTCATGTATCTCTTTTGAGGGACTTTCAAGTTCCTCCCGGAGGTTGTTTTTACAAAGTCAGAAGGTTCATGACCTTGCTTGATGAGTACAAGGTCAGACATGTGATGAGGATCCCTATACTTTCATGGAGACACCCTGAGGAGAACAGCATGGGAGGGCTTTCACCTCCCTTCTCTTTGCTAAACAAAGTAAATTTGATCATCTCACCCTTACATTTGAAAGATTGACCGATGTACCCTTACAAACCACAAATGTATATTTCTCTAAAGTGAAATAGTCTCTTTTCTTCAACTTCACCCTACACCTTCCTGGGGTTCTTATGTCCGTATCACAGGGAATTGCGCTGCCATCCAAGTCTTTGCCCAAACCAGAAATAAAGACGTTATCGCTGACTCGTTTGTCTCCCTTCTAGATTCCCCTCTTGTGTGATCATTAGAAATTTCTGGCCATTCTACCCCATAAATATCTATCAGTATAACTCTTCCTTCTACCCTCTCTACCCTACTGAACTCAGGCCTCCCTTCCCTGTGTGTCAGCAGCATCCCTGCTTCCAGAAGGGGCTCCATGGGGTCAGGGGATTATGGGAAAGGATACAGAAGCCTGAACAATTTGCATTTCTTCTTGTCAAAAGGAGGATCTAATAGAAAATTTGGTCATGAAAAAATGGTTCTTCAGCGCTCTTGTCAAAGCTTTTTACCCCATCTTCTGTGTCTCTTCATTATAGAAATAAAGCTTTCTTTTCCGTTTCACATTTTACAAAATACTTCTCCTTCCTCACTTTTCTTTTCCATTTAGCTGTCATCCTAAATGACATTTGTCATTTGTCTCCCAAATATTAATGAGACAATAAGACTAACAGAAAATAGCCAACAGCAATGTGTACAGCTTATTTGGCAAGTGCTCTTGGTTGCTTCTTTAGGATGGGAAGGCTTGTCCTCATTCTGTAGTGCCCAGAATGGATGAAGGCAATGGGTGCTCAGTACACTGCATTGATAGGGAAGAACACAGGTGGAGATTATGCTGAGTGAACTACGTCAAGTAGAGAGTCATCATATGGTTTCACTTACTTGTGGAGCATAAGGAATAACACGGAAGACATTGGGAGAAGGAGAGGAGAAGTGAGTTGGGGGAAATCGGAGGGGGAGACAAACCATGAGAGACTGTGGACTCAGAAATAAACCGAAGTTTTGGAGGAGAGGAGGGTCGGGGGTTGGGTGAGCCTGGTGGTGGCTACGTAGGACATGGAGCACTGGGTGTGGTGCATAAACAATGAATTTTGGAACACTGGAAAAGAAATAAAACAAAATAAAATGAAAAAAAAAGTACAAGTAAGAATAGAAGTGGAAGCCCGTTGAAACAGAAAACTTTTGGGGTTTAAGAGGTAATATTGGTCAGTTTGTAGCAAGCTCATTGCAAAGCTCTGAAGAAGAGCAGACTTTTTTTTTTTTTTTTCCTGGCAAACAATCGCCATAGACTTGTGCCTCTGAGAAGGCACTAGGGCATGGTTGGAAGGGGAGCAGTGAACAGTTATGGAAGCAAAGGGCTACAGGGGCTAGGAGACAACAAGAGAAAACAGGACAAGTCAACTTGGATAAAAGGCTTAAGTCGGTTCTTCTACTTATATTTGCTTCTGCCTATGTAAGTAGATAACTATGGCAGGGGATTTGTTTTCGTTGCTCTTGTCCTTAATTGCTAATGATAGTGGCAGTCCATTTATTTCTGAATTTCAAACCCTGTTGGGAATTTCCTTAGCACTCCAAGTAAAGACAGGAAAGTCATCTTTTTTATTTTTTTAATTGAATCCTTTAAATCAAATGAGAAGAAAATATGTCATAGAGTTATAATCATTGTGGTGTCATTTGCATCACCATTCTGAAAGCCGTGTCAGTGTCTCCATCGCATATCAGTCCTTTTACAGGTTTATTGCTGTCATAAAATACCCTAGGGAAGGAAATGTGCCACCTACACATTTTTTTTGGTTCACCTGCTGCATGGCATAATTAATACAGCTACTTTTGCTTTTATTCAATCTCCATCATCAAAAAATAGAAATATCAGACACAAAGCCTTCGTCTGGCACCTGGTACTCTATTCCATTTTATGGAAACAGGACAAACAAGTTCAAGGGTAGGGTGTACACCCATCACTTGTCCTTAGAAAAGATAAGTGAGAACCCACCCTCCCACTCCCCAAAAAGTGACAGACTTGCAAAATGCTATGTGAAAACTACCAGCTCTCTCTCTTCCTGACTTCATGTACTGGAACGAAAGCCAGACAATTTATCAAGAATAGTAAGTATTCTACAGGTACATGTGATGATCTGGTTTCATTTTCTCCTCATCAGGTTAAGAGAACCATTTCATGAATCCACTCTCCTCCTGTCCTAGAACTTACATTTCTGTTTGTTATCTAAAAATGTTATGAACCTACCTGGATGGTACAGACAGACCTTCAATAGGAATGATTTACGATTTTGGTGCCTGAAAGTGGGGTACAGCAGGGGCTTGGGAAGAAGATTTAAGTCAGCTCGCAAATAAGTGCTAAACTACTCAGAACTCGTTTCCTTATTTGTAAAACGTGAATAACAATAAGGCTTTAATTTTTCTCAATTTTATTTAATTTTAAGGTAATTCGAATAATACAGAAGGATACACAAAAGGGGCATATGTGTCTCTCCCACCTACCCGATTCCTGCTGGCACCATTTCCCACCCTTCCTACTCCCTCTGCCACAGCCAGGCTCCTGGGAGTCCCTGCGCAGTCTTTGCTGTGTGTGTATGTACACTTGTGGGAATAGACGGATACATGCATATGCATATATTCTTTCTGTTTGTTCCAGACAATTTTTACAGAATACCATAGCATTTTAATTGGTAATTAGAGTTCCTCATTCCAAGGATTCCTTTTCTTCTTTTTATTTTATCCTTCTTGCCCACACATGCAAACAAGTTCTGATGTATTTCTTTATATGTCAAGAATCTTTTATGTGGGATCGGGTTCATGTTATGCAATAAATAACTTTCTGGGACCACATCCCTCAAAAATCAAAATAGTGCTATGCTCTGTGTACCTCAATAACACTTGAAAAAGACTGTGTAATGACTGTAAATATGAACACATAATATTTTGACTGTGACATTCTGAGGTAGCTCTTTTGATGGTAGCTGTTTTGACTACCAATTTTTAATTTTTGCATGCTGATAATTTTGCTCAATTTTTCACACATGCCAATGTAACATTTTTTTCCCCTCTGAAGACATTTTTTACTATTTTTTGTTAACCATCACTATGTCTTTCCAATAACAACCAATTCTCCAATTCTCTGAAACCAACTGGGTGTCCTACAATCCATTTCAATTCTGACACTAACTAGATCAGCACACATTCCACAGATCAAGAGCACAGTCCCACAAGACTGGCCCCGCTTCAGATACCAGCTGCAAATGGGAACCCCAGGCTACTCACACTTCCGCCCAACTGAAGACAAATTCAGAGGTTCACACATTCCCCCATTTCTCACCTTTAGGTCCAATAATTTGCTGGAATGACTCATAAAAACCAGAAAAGCAGTATGCTTCTATTATATCTTTATCCTGAAGGATACACTCCAGGAACAGCCAAATAGAAGAGATGCATAGGCAAGGTATGGGGGAAGTGAGATGCAGCGTTTCAATACCCTCTCAGGATATCCCACCCTCTTAGCATGTCAATGGGCTCACCAGTTCACAAACTCTCTGAAAGTCATTGTTCAAGTTGTTCAAGGATTTTGATCCAAGTTTCATTACATGTTACATAGGCATGACTGATGAACTCATTGTCCATTTGTGTATCTGACCACCTTGTTAAACATACTATTATGATGTTACTAATTGATTTATCTATTTTTCTAGGTAGACTGCACACACGACTAGTTTTTTCTCCTTCTTGCCAGTATTTATACACATTCATTTCCCCCTCATTTTATTGTATTAGTTAGAACTTTTCACACAACCTGGAATGCCAACAATGACCATAGGCTTCCTTATTTTACTTTTGAATCTGAGAGAAACAGACCTAATATTTCACCATTAATTGTGTTATCAGTTCTGGATTTCTGGTAGATGTTTTTTATGAAATTAAAGAAATTTCCTTCAATACTAACATGAGAAGAGGGTTTCTGTTTTTTGAAATCATGAATATAAATTTTGTTATATTCTATTGAAATGATGATGTTTATGTTTTATTTCTGATCTGTTAATATAATAAATTACAGTGATATATTTTTCATATTAATGTTTCTTGCAATACTTGACTACTTCTTGATCTTTTAATACACTGCTAATATTTCAGTTTTTAATTTTGACATACATTTTCATAAGTTAGAATGCCATAGAGGTTTCTTTTCTGATCCTAAACCACCTAGTATCTATGGATACTAGGTTAAAACCTCCTTCAGATCAACAGACTTAGACTAACTGATTTCTCAATTATACACATTTAGGAATACAAACACAGAACCACAGCTTAACAATTGAACGCAAGGTTGCAAACTCAAATCTGTACACAGATCAGCAAAATATCATACATGAGTGAAGCAACCTATGTAAAATATATATGTATCCACAGTGAGCAAGTGGGAGGCATTCTGGCAAAGAAGCCCACGAGCCAACTGAAGGAAGCAGCCTCTACCCAGGTCTAGCCAATTACTTATTGCCTGCAGACATGTGAGCACAGTGCTGCCAGATCTAACAGATATTTAATTACTTTTAAAGATTTAGCTCAAACAAAAACAAAAACAAAAACAAAACAAAAAAAAAGAATAAAGAAAAAAAGAAAAGAAAATGAAAAGCTACTCTCTGGGACTTTGTTTGTGACTTTTTAATTCAACAATAAATTGTAGGATGGACACATGTGCACACATCAGAAAAAACTCACTCTTTTCTTTTGCCAGTCAGAAGGAAAGAAAAAAAAATTTTTTCCTATGAACTCCTATCAGTAGACCAGCAGAGAGCTTTAAAGAGACCCCAAAACAGGCAGACTCCTTAAAAATTAGAGCATGATTTAAAATATAAGAAAGCAGAGGTGATTCTGAAAGACAATGAGATCACTGAAAAGTACTTGCTAATCAGATTTTTATGTAGAGTGATAAAAATGAAAATCTCAAATTGCCTCTAGATCTCATGACTCGCCAAATGAAAAACCTAGTCTTGACAGTGAATCATTATTTTTGGCCTCAGAATGAAAACTCTAATTCTCTAGATTAAAAAGCACAAGGTTAGAAAGCAGAAAGCTTGAGGCATTTTTAAAAAATACAAGCAAATGCACTAAATAACTCCTAACTGATGTAAGTTCCATATCCTCTATAACAACAACAACAAAAAAATTGATTGCACACACTCTTTTGAGACCCACCTTCTGCTTTTACTGGATGGAATTAATATGCCACCCTTGCTTCCCTTGGGTACACCTGCTTGAGGGAAGGCTATCAAAGATAAAGCTGTACGAAAAGGTGGAAAAGACATCTATGGTTTGGGGCATCCCCATACACACACTCATACACCCACACATACACAGGGATATCACTGCTGCTCTGAGCTCCCCCAGTCCACGCCCACTCCACAGCAGAATCCCAAATGGCTCATCTATTCGTCTGAGAGCCCTCTTGCTTTTCCTGCCGCAGTCTTGAGTATTGCTTTTTTATCCATCATCGTTAATTCGGCAGTGGGTCTTCGGCAGCCTCTATGGCTGTTTCGGACCTGTACTGAACAGCACTGTGAGAAATGCTACAGCAGAGGTAGAACCTTGAATCTCACATCAGGACTGTCTCTTCTGTCTCTGTGGGTATGCGCCCTACCAATGCTGCTGAGAATCTCACTCAAATGATATTTTTATCCTAAAAGTAATATTAATCCCAACTCAGCAGTTGCAGATGAATTAGTGAGGATATGTGAGTCTGCGGTGGCAAATAAGCAATGCCTCCAAGGAACGGAAATTTCTCATTGATGTGGTAGGTCAAGGTGGCTCAGGGTAATTCAAGCCGGTGGGAGCAATCTTCTCCCCTCAGCCATTCAGGGCACCAGACTGGTAATGACTTTGTCATGTCTGACACATGTTGTTTAAAGTGCAAAAAATGGGAAAAGTATGGAAGACCATGTGTGGGAGACTTGTTATGCCAGGCCTCGATATGACAGACATCGCTGCTGCTGGTATTCCATTCACTCGAAGTCAGGCATTTGGCTACACCAAACTGGAAGGGCAACTGGAAAATGAGTTCTAGCTGAGTACTGGGAAAGAGAGGGAACAGGGGCGCCTGGGTGGCTCAGTGGTTTAAGCCTCTGCCATCGGCTCAGGTCATGATCTCAGGGTCCTGGGATTAAGCCCTGCATCGGGCTCTCTGCTCAGCAGGGAGCCTGCTTCCCCTTCTCTCTCTCTGCCTGTTGCTCTGCCTACTTGTGATCTCTCTTTATCAAATAAACAAATAAAATCGTTATAAAAAAAAAAAAGAGCGAGGGAACAAATTTTGGTAAATACTTAGCTATGTCCACCACAGATAGGAAGAAATAGCATTTAGATCAAAATTGCCTCTGCAGAACTTGTGAAAAAATAGACCCTTCTTTCTCTATATAATTTTTTCATTTTTCCATTTCAAAACCTTACGTACTACTCATCCCACAGATTAAAGGACCAAATAGCTGTGTTTGAATATGAGCCATACAGCTTGTGCATTAGAGCATTTGGGCATGTAGAAACTCTCTGCTTTCCCCTGGCCCCACGCCTGAGACACAAGCCTGCTCCATTCAAATCAAAGCATGGGTAACACTGAAGACACTGAACTCACAGTCTCTGCCCTCTAAGGGTGTGCAGTTGAGTTTCTAGAAGGGAGAAGACTTATAATTGTAAACACAATCAAAGCGCTATCACCCTACACTATTAGATACCCTTTCACTGTGAGAACAGGAAGAGTGAAATCCTATCCCCAGGAATTTCCTGATTTGTTGCCTATGCACACAGCATGCATGAGTGTCTTCAGGATAAAGAGGAAATGATGTTGAAGGTTGATTACATTTTAATCAGAAAACCCATTTATTAATCCCATAACCAGTGATTTTCAATTTAAAAAAATCTCATGCCTAAAAAGCTTGGCAGTGTGCTGGTTTATTTTGTTTCTTCTAGGTCTCTCTTTTTGCATATCGGATGTATAAAACACTCATTAAATTGCATTTCATTTTCCCTTCTGTCTTCCTTCATAAAATAATGAAATCAAAGGTAAGAATTACTGTCGTTAGAGAAAGGACTATGATGAGTGCAGGGAAATGTGACTTGCTAACAACTATTTAATCAAAGCTTTTCCAAGATCCATCTGTAGTTTTAAAAGATTTTCTTCCAAGTTTTGCTGTATTGACATGCAGTACAAAACTCTGCATTAAACCATGAATTCTCCAAATTCAATAAAAGGAAATGTAAAAAGATACTTTCTTCAAATGCCTCCAGCTGGCCATCTGCCCTAATCACATACAGGCCTCAAAATTGTTTTCTACTGACAATAATAGGATCTATAAAGAGTATTACTGTGGAGTGATTTGAGAGCGCATGGTGCATTGTGACCCTCACCTCAGCTGAGCTAAGCCTGACTGTACCGGAATAGAGAGACACAGGCGGACACCGAAGATCCGGGCACAGGCCAGCTCTGAACTGCTAAGGCATGGTGCTCAAATATCTCTGAGAGGCAAAGGACAGCTGATTAGCTGCTGGCCTCCAGCCCTCAGAGGGCAACTTCACACAGCATAGATGGTGCACAATTATTGTGATAATTCAGCTAAGTGGGAGTTATAAAAAGAGGTTGGCTCCAGCTGCTGCTCTGAATCCTCAGTCTTCACTGGGCCATCCCCGTGTCCATGCAACAGCACCTGGGGGGAGCGAGCACCGGGGTTGGCCAGAGCTAGAGGGAAATGGGGTTGGGGGGGGGAAGGAAGCCCCAGAATGGGTCCGGGGGCCAAGGAGGCTCCCTCAATCAATCCCAGGATGAGTCTAGACTCCTGTCTTGTTTAGGAAAGTGATCCGGATCAGGCTCAGCCCCTTGCACATTTCAGACTGACTGAGTCTGAGTGAGAGGTCAGGAAACACGGGAGGCAGCCTGGTGTCGTGGGGAGAACATGGACCCTGGAATGGAAAGATCTAGGTTCATAACATAGATCTGCCTCTTACCACTCATGCCTCTGAGGAATACTGACTAAATGACTTCCGGGAGTCCTAGTTCCTTCATCTGTGAGGGAAGAATTACAACAACATGTACCATTCAGGACTGCCTCATGGAGTGACTGAGGTGTCTTTAAAAGGGCTTTGAAAACAGCCAACGATTATAAATATTGTTGAGTGATATTAAAGAATACAAAAAAAAATTCCATACAGAGATCCTGATATCAGGGCCCTATTTCTTTAAGGAGAATTGGGCATTCACCAAACAATTTGAGGAAAATGGGCAAGCAGACAAAAAAGGCAAAATTACATGATAATGAGCGCTTCTCACTTACTAGGCCTGTATGCACATTACATACACACAGTTTTCAGTTGATCTGTACAACTGTGGGATAGAGCTGTGTTAGTCTCCATCCCCCAACTGTGACACATTTCTTGTACCGTGCCCTGTTTCATGCTTTATGTGTTGTGAGGAACATGACATTCTTACAGATAAACAGTGAGGTAGATGCTAGTATTCTCTTCATTTTAGAGACAGGGAAACTGAGGCACGAAATAGCTAAGAATCACGCCAAATCAGACAGGTAGTTAGTGCTTCCAGGCAAGTTAAGAATCCAAGGAAATGGCGTCCACAGTGCTACACTACTATTGCGACTAGGAGCTGAGGTTCGAACACTGAAAGGACCTTTTGAGACAACTCAGTAAGTAAATAAGCAAGGGAAGATTCCATACTAAGACAAGGGTCTTTTGGTCTTTGGTCGCAATCAAAAGACCAACTGTTGCAGTAAAGAAGCATAATCATTTAGCTCTATTTCTCCTCAATTATGCATTTTTAAATAAAAAGGAATTAATTAGAAGAGTTAAACATGTACAGTGAAGCATATTTACTTGGATGATTTAGGGCCTAAATTTGAAAATCACAGAAAGACCTACATTATATTTGAAAACTCCACTGACTGACAATTTGTGGCCCCTCCCTAATCTCCCACATTCCTTCACATTATTGATCATTGTCCTATCCTGGAATCTGCGTGTTGAGGGATTTGTGGATATGTAACAAATTTTGTCATAAGCCAAAATCCCTGTAGCTTTTCGTTATTTGTTGGCTTCCTTCCTGGCTAGTCTCTTCTCATCTTGTTAATCAAATTCCTAAACAAATGCACAGCTCAGCTCTGGTTTCACTCGGATTTTGGAACACTTTGTTTCCTTCCTTCACACTTTGTTTCTGGAAACTAGCTAATCCCAGAAAAGGCCTTAGTTCCACCTTGGACTAGTTTTCCGAGTACTCAGGGCTGTTACATGATTTCATCTGCCAAAGGCAGAGAAAAGAGAACATGAGGGCCACCCATCCCTCAGGCACAGAAGATAACGTCGCTCAGAAATAAATCTCTCAGTCACTCCCGAGAGTGATTCTGCGAGCTGCCATTTCTGCCTGACAAGGGAAATGTTCCTAATTCACTTCTGGAAGAACCAGATTTGTAAATTGGGAGGAAGCATGTCCCAGAAAGATCAAACAGGCTTAATAATCCATCAGGAATGAGAGCCGCTCACAGAGGTGCTGAGAGAAGCAAGAGAAATGATCCATGGGAAGGATTCTTGACAGTTCTGGTCTAAGTTGTTCTTACACAAGGGGGACAGGATTGATTTTAATTTTGGCCCATTATTTAATGGTTTCGAGACCTTGGGTATGTCCTTTAACCTTGCTGATCCTCAGTTTCATCAAGTAGTTCAGTTTCAAACTAACCTGAGGGTTAGTGTTAATTCACCAAATACTCATTAAGTACCTAAGCAAGACTTGTGTTTGTTCCTGGGCATACAGCAGTGAATAAACTGGCCACCATCTCTGCTCCAACAGAGATTATGGGCTAGAGCTGGGCAATCTATAAAAAGGTGGGGGAAATGCCTGATAATAAGCTGTCTTTCAGAATTCAGTGAAAAAAGGTAAGCAAAGCATGTGTCATACAGTGAGCACTTAATATACAATATAGTCGCTGTGTCAAATCTTTAGAAATTTGCATATATAAACATTGGATCAATTACAATAGCTTCAATAGGATCTTACTGAAAAGTTTAGCCTTTTCTTAGACAGGAACCCTCTTATTTAAGAGGATGAGAACCCTTTTCATAGAAAGTGTTACATGAAAAACAAATCTGAATTAAGCATATTCATGTTTATAAATATGGGGCACCTAACTTTTTCATCATTCTCTTCATTTCCCATTTTGCATACATTCAATGCTTTCGAAATTTGCCAAGAGGCTTGGGCTTCCCAGAGGGAAGAAACTACAAAAGCTCAAAACGATAATATCCCAGTTAAAGTGGGCTGCAATGACTCCACATGACATTTTAGGAATGGCCCTCGCAGGACTCTCTCAGTAATGGCCTAGTTGGGCTAGACGCTCTCAACTAAAGGCCAGGCCTCACCGAGCAAAAAATGAAAAAGGAAATTGAGGCAATTTTTCAAGTAATTTAGGGGGAAAGCGCTTTCATCTCAATTCTCAAGGTACAGTGATTGGCACAAATCTCTGTCCTGGCAGTGGAGACCTGGCCATTTTGGAGCCTGTACAGAGTCAGTCATTTGGGAAGCGAGGGCTGTGAGCAGAAGGCAGATAATCAGAAGGAAAGCACATTCTTGTGGAGCATGAGCTCTGGAGGGCTTCTCTATCCACTGCACCGATATGTCTTTCTGTTGCAAGTAACCAAATCAATAGCTCACTTTGGCTCTTAGAACATACTTAATTATATTAATTCATATGGAATTTTTCTGGTAGTTATTCTCTCACTTTAAATGCAGCCTAGAGGGACACCTGGGTGGCTCAGTCAGTTAAGGGTCTGACTTCGGCTCAGGTCATGATCTCAGGGTTCTGGGATTAGTACTCCCCCCCTGCCCCGCCATGTAAGGAACACTTGTAGGGCTCCCTGCTCAGTGGGGAGTCTGCTTCTCCCTCTCCTTTGCCCCTCCTCAACCCCCTGCTTGATCTCTCTCTCAAATAAATAAATAAGATCTTAAAAAAAAAATAAAATAAATGCAGACTAGAATTTATTTCTGAACCCAAAGGACAGTGAGCATGCAAAGTCAGAGAGGTAGGCAAATGGTTATTTGCACAGCGACCATAATGAAAACTCCACAGAAAAACAGCATTCTCCCTGGGCTGCCGACCAAAATTGCATCAGACAATTTTGAAGGCACTGAGAACCTGTTTTCATTAGTCTTTCCTAACTGTGTTTCTCTGGCAGGATGCTTACTTTCTGCTCAGACTGAGAAATTGTACCAATTCATTAAAAAATAGATAAATGATCCCTCCCACCCCCCGCACATATTTGGTAACTTCTTCTTCACCAGAATGTCCAGCCTCCATGAATAATTTTGGCAAGCTGAGCTCTGGCAGCAGAGGGACAGTATGGTTATAATGCCCACCATCATGGCTCTCTGCCTTTTCTAGGCTAAGGTACTCAGTTACTTCAGATAAATCACAGTGGGTTATATGTTAATCAATGAGGAACACGTTGTGCAGGGGAAAGCGTGACTTTAAAGATAAAAAAGGATTCTAAGAGATGATTCTGTCACTTACTGTGTGATTTTTGGTGAAATACCCTACCACTCTGAACTTGTTTCCTTATCTACCCATGAATATCAATGGGTATTAATTTATTAACTTAAGTAAAGCCCAATCGTGGGGCTTGGATAAAAACAAGCATGTAGTACATGCACCTTCCCTCACACCTAATACAAGTACATTTCTCTTTTTTCTTTTTTCTAGGATTCAGTGTGTAGACCAGAACTGAAAATGTAGATCCAATATCCTGATGCTGAAGCAGAATTTGGTACAAGGCAGCTCTAACTCAGACTTCACCCTAATTGAATTAAATTACTAAAGTTGATTTACCTTACCAGGCGGTCTCTTGAGAGAGGTGAAATAGGCCAAAAACTATAGACTGAAGCTCCAAATGTTGTATTAGATACAGTTTCCCTCAGTGGTTACTCACTTCCACTCTACTTCCAAACAGTCCAACAGTATCAAAGCCAAAGTCTGAAACAGCTACTATGCTTTTCATGTTCTCAACTTAATTTTAGAAGCTTTGGTCAAATAACTATCAAGCAGTAGGAATAATTTTGTGCAATGGATGACATTTTGCTTATTTGTTTTGATAATATGTTCATCATAAAATCAGTTTATGCATATGAAGAAATGAAAACAATACAAAAAATTGAGAGGTAAAAAATGAAAGCTTTCTATACTCATGCCTCTTCCCTTCTCCCCAAACGTCAGACCACACACACGCAGTGTGTGGACTTGGAGGCTGATTTCTGGATGGAGGAGGTGACGTATTGAATTGAGGGGATTCCATTCCTCTTGAAGACAACTTCACCATTCACAACACTCAGGATTGTGACATTTGTTGGGAGACGGATGTAATGGACAATCGTCTCTGATCTTTATCTTGGCTGTGGCTACGTTGAGGGGCTCTGACAGCCACTCTGTAACTGCCATACAAACCCTGCAAATATGCCCTTTAGTTATGTTGAAGTCAAATTTAGTACTCTGTAGAAAATATCAAAGTATTTTTATTACTAAATATTAGTGGACAAGATCTTTCCAATTCCTAAATTCTCATGGTTTCTTTGAGAGTTATCACAAAAAAGTAATGGCAATAACTTTTTCAACCCACATGATATTACTCAATTCACTGAAACAATAAAATCAAACAGGCTCCCAGTCCTTTATAGAGGCCCAGCAAATAACTCAGGTATTAAAAGAAATTGCTTCAATTCGGTATCTATTATATACACACAATGCATACAAAGAAATTCCTGCAATAGTCTTTCTATGGATTTTTCTGTCTTCATTTGACCACCCCAGTTGACTCCATCCTGTTCATGAAATATCTCTCTAAAGAAAAATTGTAAAGATGAAAAGTTTCTACTCAAAAACCATCATTGGTTTGGGTGCTCATTTGTTTTGTAAGTGATGGGGATCATTCAAAGGAAAGTTCAAAGGCCTGTCATCCAAAGCTCTCTTCAGCCTAAGCCAATGTATATTTCCAGATTCTTCTTCCCCAATCACCTACATGTCATGGACTTGTAGGCACAAATTGGACTACTTCTACAACATTCTCCCAGCATCCTTGACTTAATGTCTGGACTGTGATGACTTATTTTATATACTAGGAATGCTCTTTTTTCTGTGTCAGAGGTATCATATTTATCTGTATAAGAAATAGAAGTGTTTTCCAGGAAAATAGTAAAAACATAATGATTGTAGCACCCCTGATGTGAACAATGGTGTGGGAATAATGAGGGGTGGTAGAGTAGCATTGGCCATGTCCATATTCAAAGATAATCCTACCGAAGCATCTGAGCTGGCCTAGATTAAGGAAAACAAAACAAACAAACAAACAGAGCACTGCCATTTCAAGGTTTTGTGCTGCTGAAATAGTCCTAGAAGAGAAGCCTCTGGTTTCATAAAGTACTTTGTGATCTGTGTGCACCTAACATCACTTGGGTATTTGGGTTAGGGTAGTGATGACAGACAGTGTCTGTATGTACTAGCCTTGGAGTCTTTTGCTGTCTTCTGAGAGGCAGCCAAGGTACAGTAGAGAGAGAGGCTTCATAAGATAACCACAGACTGAAGGAGATTCTCTGTGAGAAAGGCCTGGTCATGGAACACAGCTGAAGGACTTTTAATTACAGGGCTTTCTGATACTTACTGTTACATCATTTACAGTATTACATGTAAATCCACCCACCTCCACTTTCTCAGCATCTTAGTGAAATTTATCTATCCCCCAGCCTCGTGTCTGTGGAACCTCAGAGGAGGAGAGAAGAATAGAAGGAAAAGTGTGCCCAGTGGAACAAAATGTTACAGAAAAGAAGGACACATCATCTGCAGTAGGGACACAGAGCCAGGGTGGCTGGGAGAAAATTAAGAACCCTTGAATCCTGGGAGTTAATGGGAAGGATCCTGGGTTCCTTTGACATATGTAATGGGTGTAAATCAGTTTGAGTTAAGTCTTGAAAGTAACCCCAGAAAGCTAAAAGATTCCAGTAATACACAAGTAGGCAATAGAGGGGCAAAATATCCACTCATGAATATCCAAATGAAATGTCATTTTATAAACAAAGTAAGTAAAAATTAAGAGAAGACAGAAGGTTACGGGAGAGGATTTTATTGAAGGAACTGCCTAGCTGGAACCAGGAGAGGGGCAGGTGGCAGTCACATCATCGTCAGCCCTTCCTGTCACTACAGCCTGAGGAAGCAATGGCATTCTGCCAATCATTTTCTTCACAACTCCTGCCCTTTCCATGGCTTCCATATCCCCACTCGTCATAAAAAAGTCCCCAGAAGTGGCAGTCCTTGTTGTAAAAGAGAGGGTTTGGGAGAAGGAAGGATTTTAGGGATGTAAAAACCCTCACGTTGTGGTTGCCCAAATGGATTTCCTCAGTGTCTGCTGTTTCAAGTAATGCTTAAAATGTCTTATCCACATTTGTTAAAAGAGAACTTTTTCAACTGTCAGGCATTATAATAATGATATTCCACCCATGTTTCCCTTTATATAAAGAGGATATTAAATATGTATTAGACCCAGGTGACTCAAAAGTCTTAGCTGTGATCAGTCTGTAAAGGGTACAAGTCAGGGGCACCTGGGTGGCTCAGTGGGTTAAGCTTCTGCCTTCGGCTTGGGTCATGATCTCGGGGTCTTGGGATCAGCCCTACATCGGGCTCTCTGCTCAGTGGGGAGCCTGCTCCCTGCCGCCTGCCTACCTGTGATCTCTCTCTGTGTCAAATAAATAAATAAAATCTTTTTTTTTAAAGGGTACAAGTCAATTTTTTAAAAATTTTAGCATATCCTTGGAGATCCTAAAACTTATATATTGAAAATTCTCCTAAGTATTTCTCCATTAATTTGTTATAGGATATACATTAGATCAGAAATTTCATTTGACTATGTTTTTATACATTTGTAACTTAAAGCAATATGATGGGGGAAGAATAATAGAAACCTAGAATGGAGTTAGAAGGGATCATAGAAATCATAGAAATTAGTCAAAACCTGTTGTTTTACACATGAGGAAATAAAATCAAAGCCCAGGAACAGAGGATTTGATTTTTCATCCTCATTCTATTATAAACATTAGGTTTAATTAAAAGTAACCATCTCTCAAACAGAACATATACACTCAGAATCTACTCAATTCTTATACAGTTGTGATCCATGATGATGATGATGGTGGTGGTGGTGGTGGTTTCATAAATTATTAGTCCAATTCTTTTCATATTCACACCTTTCACAATGTGGCTCTTTAGTTTCTCCAAGAAGAGTAGAAGTATATTTCCCTGTCCCTCGGCTTTAAGTTTAGCTGAGTGACCAGCTTTGTCCCAAAAATTAAAATGAAAGTGACAGTGTGTGAGCCAGAACTAATCCTGGACCTTAAGAGTTCTGTGGGTTTCTGCTTTCTGTCTTGGGTCATATTCATCACAATGAGAAGGACATTTCTTGTGTAAATGACTGGACCAAGAAGGATGAGAAACATGTGGAGCAAAGGCATCCCATCCCAGCCCACAGTTGCACGATAAGAAACTGTCCAACAGCCTCAGCCTGAAGCAGAAGCATCCAGCCAAGCCCAACCCGAATCAACCACCTCCTGCCAACCTACAGATGCACGAGCAGTAATAAATGACTGTTGTTTTAAGCATTGGGATGCTTTGTTGTGAGAAATAGCAAACCATACAATGATAAACCATTCAGTACTTCTAAATTCATTTCTAAAAATTATTTTTAATAGGCTTTAAATACCAACTGAGTTATTTTTATTTTGCTTGGCTTTTGGCAGGCATGAGGGGAAAGAAGGAATATCTGCTCTTTTTCTTTTTGTTTCTATGTCTACCCATTAAAGGTAATAACCAAAATCCACACTATCTACCTAGAAGAGTACTGAAGGTAAGACCCAGCTTCTTTGATTCCTTACAAAGGAAAGAACAGTGGTGAATTTTGTGAGAAACTGACATCCACTAAACCACTTTTTTTTTTTTTTTTTTTTTGGTGGTCATGCTGATGGTTCTGAAAGCCATACCTGATTCCACACTTCCTTTTCCACTCTCTGCACTCTGTCAAGCATGAGCTGCCTCTTCTCTTGAGGTAACTATTCCACTTAATTTTCTGCCTCCAAATGGATGTTTAAGGCAATCTTGAGGTCTTCATTCATCCACCTGTTTGGGTACTGGGGTTTTGAGTCTGTACTTCAGACCCAGTAAAATCTCTGGGTATTAGTACTGAGAATGAGAGCAGAGGGTAAGAAGCCTATTTTAAGATTTTATTTATTTATTTGACAGAGATCACAAGTAGGCAGAGAGGCAGGCAGAGAAAGGAGGAAGCAGGATCCCTGCCAAGCAGAGAGCCCGATGCGGGGCTCGATCCCAGGACCCTGAGATCATGACCTGAGCCGAAGGCAGAGGCTTTATCCCACTGAGCCACCCAGGCGCCCCAAGAAGCCTATTTTAAATTTGACTCTAAGACATGGTATCCATTCCAAATCCCTATTTGGCTCATCAATTTCCTTTATGTGTTTCCTCCATTGATCAATATCCAGAGAAAAAGAGGGGTTCCTTTCTCTTTCTTCTTTGTAGGTCTTTAAATTTAGCTTGTTCTTCAAAAGCTAGTTCTAATCTTGGTCTGTGATTCTCCACAGTGAAAGGAATCTCCACTGCCTTCAAACTGCAATAAGCCTAATCTATCTGTACAGCTCACATGGCTCATGTATAATCAGCCACCTTTTTATGGATTTATATATTATTGCTTCTTTCAGCTTATTTGGTCTTTATATTACTCTAATTCTATTTACCTTCCTCAAGGCAACATAATGCCTTTCCCAGGTAGGTGTTCAACAAACAACTAACTTACATATGAATGATCTATTCTTGTGCATTCTTTTTTTTTTAATATATATTTTCTTTATTTATTTGAGAGAGAGAGTGAGAGAGGGCATGAGAGGGGAGAAGGTCAGAGGGAGAAGCAGACTCTGCATGTGGCTGGAAGCCTGACCCAGGACTTGATCCTGGCACTCCAGGATCATGACCTGAGCTGAAGGCAATTGCTCAACCAACAGAGCCACCCAGGCACCCTGTTCTTGTGTATTCATGCCTTTTATCCCACCCAAGAGCAGATGACATAGACAAACTTATTTGTGTCAAAGTTTGACTTTGAGGATTTAGCACATTGACCAATAATATTGGTTTGTTGTTTTAACAAATATTAGCACTAAAATTGTTCACCTATTGCACAAAGTCGTGTGTTTGTGGCTGCCTTTCCTCCTGCCTTGGTTCTCTTCTATTTCCCACCTCAACTGTTCCTTTCCACCATCAACACACACACAAGATATCCTCAGAACTAAAATAGTTCTCTGATTGCACCTCTCTTTCTTCATCTTCCCTAATTCTAGCTTATCTTTAAGGCAATTTTCCTTAATTGTTGACTTATTTAATTTCTTTGAGCCTATGGATTGACTTTCCAGGTTCTATTTACTTGATTCTTTCTACTATACCTTCTTTAAGTGAAAAATAATGAGGCCTCTGATTTTTGTTTATGAAACAGCCAAAAAGTTGCTCATTCCTACAATTTTACAAACAGAATTTATAGAAAAACATCTATTATATGTGTCAGACTGATGAATGCAATGCTAGGAGATTACTGACTGGGTTGAACTGCATAGGATTAAAATAAGCAGTGGTTCTTTTGTGAGAGAGAGAGGAAAGAAAGAAAGGAAGGAAGGAAGGAAGGAAGGAAGGAGGGAGGAAGGAAGGAAGGAAGGAAGGAAGGAAGGAAGGAAGGAAGGAGAAGGAGGAAGGAAGGAGTGGGGAGAGAGAAAGAGGGAGGAAGGGATGAAGGGAAGGAAGAGAAAAAGAGGGAGAAAATTAGAACACTATACTTTAGTATTTGCCAAATCAAGTCTCAGGAATTTGAAATGCCCTCTCCCTGACTCTGTCAAGAGTCTTATATTGATACAAGCACCAAAAAATAAAAATCTCTGTCAAATGTGGTACTTGATCTTGTAGACCAGCTTGTGCTTGACCTAAGTGGTCAGTGGAGCATGGTACTGTAGATGGAGGACAGAGAGAATGACTGTTTACCCAAAATTTGAAGCAAAGGCTGTGTTTGGAAAATACTGGATTGAAAAAAATATATTGCCATGGCAACAAATTACTTTTATACTCATATAAAGCAAAAATAGATCTTTCTCTCTCTTCCTCTCAGAGAAGCACATATTTTAAAGTATATGGAAGATTAAAGGTGATATGCAGAAACAGCTGCATGAATAAATTTTCATTTTTCTTCATTTGGTTTATACTAATGTCAGTATAAATCTGAAAGGCAGAAATAATTTTGAACTGGAAGTATCTCAGTTCCAGAGAACAGGAGCAGGCTTAGGAGAAAAATGTATAATTCAGTCAAAAACTCTATTTTGACTGTAATATAATGATGGCAGAATTGAACTTATCAAAACAAAATGTTCCTGGCATCAGTCACCAAGGAAAATAAGATTTCTTCATGTGTTTTTTTTTTCTTTCTCTTTGAAAAGCCAAAATGTCTTACTCCTCCCTTTGGCTAACAAAGAAGAATTCTTCAGTTTAACTTACATGAAAGGTAAATGATATTTTCAAGCATTCTTAGATATTTCTTTAAAGTTCTAAGATATGCTGCTCTATGTGGTAACGGCTGTAGAACAGTGTGGAGACCGTGGAGAAATGAGGAAGAAACCACCCAGTTTGTCCAGCACAGTTTTTGGGAGTTGAATCCTAAAAAGTGCACCCATGACTACCACTCACTTCCCACATCAAAGCTCTCCCCCAGCTTCCCTGGAAAACACCAACCTTCCCAAGACAGTAGGTAGTGAAAGTTGAGTAATAAAAGGTAGATATTTTGGCCTGATAAAATTTTTATCACCTGATCTATTTCCGTTGGAAGATTATTTTCAACACTTAACAATAATCCTCATTTCTCTAGTGAAATCTGAAGACAATCCTTTGTAAAGATCTTTCCCAAAGCCTTGGAAACTATTTGATGGGCAATATGAAATTGCCATTTTATGTAGATCAAAAATGGCCATATTAGCAATTTCATAGGGTTCAACCAGTAGATATTTTATGTGTTCATAGAACGTCCCTTTAAAGCACAAAGCTATTGATAATTCTCTTCAAGTTCATCACAACATCGCTGGTGCCCAGTTGGACAGTGTTATCATAGGCTGACAACCGCCCAGTTCAAGCACCTATGTCTTTCCGTTTTTCTGCTGATGGCTCTTCCCCAGCTCTACAAGAATTGGCCAGCCAAGGAATGCTATATTCCCCTAGGGGCAACTTTCAAACAATGATAGTTAAGAATGGGTAAATAAATATCCCAAATTCCCAGGCCCTCAAGTGCACAATTCTAAGGTGTGTTCTACCCAGTTCCTCAGAGTTCCTCAATGGAATCCAGCTGCAGTTGCCCACAGTAGTACCCAACAAAGTGATACAATTTTAGTGACTTTTCTCCTTTCTCAACTGATTTTTTTTTCCCTTCTCAATTTTTCCATTCCTTTCCTGTGCTTCCTTTGACCACTTCCCAAATAAATTACCTATATCCAAGTCCTTGTCTTAGAGTTGCTTTGGGGGAAACTAAAATTAAGATGGAAAACATTTTGAGAACCTAGTGCCCAGGTAGTTCAGAACATCAATAAAGCCAGGGAGTACAATAATAAAATCACTAAATTTTAGAGCATATAGTGTCATAATGATCATGTTTTTGTATTCACTATTTCTCCCTCTCTTTTCCTTCCAAGCGTCCTGGCTGTCCTGGTTTATGTCTGTGCAGGGCTTTGTTCCCTTGTTGCTTTACTTAGGCAAAATGGTGTTGAATTTCTCCAAAGTAACTATACATGGGCAAAAGAAAAATGCAAACCAAATATAAGCCATAATAGAAGCTTAAAACTTGGCAGAGTAATTTTATTAGTTTTCTAGGGCTGCTGTAATGAAATACCACAAACTGGGCTGCTTAAACAACAAAAATTTATTGTCACATAGTTTTAGAGGCTAGAAGTCCAAGATCAAGGTATTGGCAGAATTGGTTCCCTCTAAGGGCTGTGTGAGAAGGATCTGTTTCAAGCATCTCTCTTTGGTCAGCATATACCTATCTTCTACCTATATGTCTTCACATTGTCTTCCCTTTATGCATGTCTATTTCTGCATCCAAATTTCCCCTTTTAAAGGACACCAGTCATACTGGATTAGTGTCTGCCTTAATGACCATATTTGAACTTCATTACTCTGCAATGACTCTATCTCCAAGTAAGGTCACATTCTTACACATTTTCTTTATTTTTTTTTAACATATAATGTATTATTTGCTTCAGGGATACAGGTCTGTGATTCAACAGTCTTACACAATTCACAGCACTTACCATAGCATATACCTTCCCCCATGTCCATCACCCAGCCACCCCATCCATCCCACCTCCCTCCACTCCAGCAGCCCTTGGTTTGTTTCCTAAGATAAGAGTCTCTTATGGTCTTTCTCCCTCTCTGGTTTCATCCCATTTCATTTTTTCCTCTCTTCCCCCATGATCCTCTGCCTTTTTTCCCCAATTCCACATATCAGCAGGATCATATGATAATTATCTTTCTCTGATTGACTTATTTCACTTAGCATAATACCCGCTAGTTCCATGTGGTATATATACCACATCTCCTTTATCCATTCATCTGCCAATAGACATCTAGTCTCTTTCCATAGTTTGGTTACTGTGGATATTGTTACTGTGAACATTGGAGTGCACGTGCCCTTTTGGATCACTGCCTTTGTATCTTTTGGGTAAATACCCAGTAGTGCAATTGCTGGGCCATAGGGTAGCTCTATTTTCAACTTTTTGAGGAACTTCCATACTGTTTCCCAGAGTGGTTATACCATCTTGTATTCCCACCAACATCCTCACCATCCTCACATCCTCACCAACATCGGTCATTTCCTGACTTGTTAATTTTAGCCATTCTGACTGGTGTGAGGTGGTATCTCATTGTGGTTTTGATTTGTATTTCCCTGATGCCGAGTGATGTGGAGCACTTTTTCATGTGTCTGTTGGGCATTTGGATGTCTTCTTCACAGAAATGTCTGTTCATGTCTTCTGCCCATTTCTTGATTGGATTATTTGTTCTTTGGGTGTTGAGTTTGATAAGTTCTTTATAGATTTTGGATACTAGCCCTTTATCTGATATGCCATTTGAAAATATCTTCTCCCATTCTGTCATAAGGTCACTTTCTGAGGTGCTGGGAGTTAGGACTTCAACATATCTTTTTTGGAGGGATACAATTCAATCATAACAGTTCATAACACAGATTCCTTGTGAAACTGTGTAATGTTGTATTTGTTTTTTGAATCAAATTACAGATCACTCAGAGCCATGTTCCTTTCTTCACTTCAGCAGAATCTAGTTTACCAAGGGGCTAATCTCTCACCTGAGGTAAAGTTCAGCAGTTTGTTGCTATTGTTAGCTATATGAGGGTTATAAACTTTAGTCTTTTTGCAGATCATTAAACATTTTGAGAAAATGTCAAATTTGTCCACCTTGAACATTATTTTTCATGTCAGTAAACTACAGTCCTAATTAATGTATACTATTAAATATAATATCCTTCTCTGATAAATATTTTTGCATACCATTATACTCAACTGTATACCTTCAGACAACTTTAGATATGTGGTTTGTTTGTGCACACGTTATAAATGGCTTTTTCTGAAATACTCAGTTAAAAATACTGGGTTTGAAGTATATGCCCCTCAGAAGGCAACTCCCAGGTTTCTTTCCCAAAAAGACTATACCAGTTTGTTTTGCTCTTAGCAAAATGAGTATATTGTTTTCCCATATCCTCACTACTACTACACTTACCAGCTTTCTTTTTTAATTTCACTCAGTTGATGAAAAATAAATATTTTATCTCTATTTTAATTTGCATTCCTGTAATTAAAGGGGAAGGAAGATGGGCCTATTTAATTCATTATTGTTCATTTCTATTTCTCTGCTAGGCTTCCTGACTGTAACTTTTGCTTATTTCACAATAAGTTTTGTACATATTCTTATTTATGTGTGAGAGCTTCTTAGATATATGTTGGCAATATTTTGGTTTCTTTCTTTTGATTTTTTTTATATCAGACTATTTGTGGAATATATTTTTATGTATAGTATGAGCTAGGAATCAAACATATTTTTCCCCAAATGAAGACTCAATTGTCCCCAAACCATCTTTACTTATTTAATCAAAATATATAAATTTATATCAAAATTTTTTTATTTTTCTCTTTCTACACAAATCAAACTATATAAATTACTAACAAATCTTTAATATTTGTTCTTATCTGTGTAAATTTTCTTGACCAGGTTCCCACATCTTTTCTTCTAAATAAACTTCATAATAGGTTATGAAATTTCAATTGTCTTTTGATTATAATTGTTTTCTAGATATAGATTAATTTGTTGATAAGACAATCCTTTTCCCCCACTGAATTTCCTTTTAAAATTTAAAATTTAAAATTAAAATTAAAATTTAGTTAAATATTGATGAACTCATACTAACCTTAATATTTCTTGGTTTATTCACAGATCATATACATGTTTTCCTAGAAAATCCTAAATTTTATATATCATATATATATACACACATATTTTTTTTCCTTATTTCATTAGCATGGACCTCCAGGGCAGTGTTGCATAAAAATGCCAAAAATTAGATCCTTATCTTGTTCATGATTTTAGGGTTAAAGTGTCAAATATTTCACCATTACATATAATGTTAGTTGTAGAATGTTTTAGACATACTTTATGAGATTGAGAATCTTTCCTATTCTTTATTTTCTGAGTTTTCTTCTTGTCACAAATGAGTATCGAATGTTTTCATGTTTGTTCCCATATCTTTTAAGAATAATATAATTTTCTCCTTTATGAGTTATTCAGTGAATTATATTGATTGGTTCTTGAATGCTAAAACCAATTTCGCATTCCTCAAATAAATTCCACTCAATATACTATATTTTAGGTCTTTAAAAATATTTTTATATTACATTTGTTATTAGATATTTTAGGTATTATAAATTTTAATATTCAACATACTTTATAATTTAGCTTATTAGCATATTTTAATTATAATTTAAATATTTAAACATGCTACATTTAAATATGGTTTAGTCAAATATTTTATTATATAATTCTATTTAAAATATTTTATACACATTTATATTTTATTGGATATGATTTGCATATATTATCAAGGATTTTGCATCTATGTTCATAAGACATATTGGGTCTGTAATTTTTTTTGGAAATGTCTTTGGTGGCTACATAAGACAAGTAGGAAAATGTTCCTATCTCCTCTATTACCCAATAGAGTTTACATAAGAATGTTAATTCATTTGATCCTTTAACAATGCAGGTGTTGGAACACCAACCCCAGCCCCCCCCACCGTGGTTGAAAATCTGTGTATAAATTCTGACTTTCCAAAAACTTAACTACTAATAGCCTACTATTGACCAGAAGTCTTACTGATAACCTAAATAGTCAATTAACACATATTTTGTATGTTATATTTATTATATACTATATTCTCACAATAAGTGAGCTAGAGAAAAGGAAATGTTATTAAGAAAATCATAAGGAAGAGAAAATACATTTACAATACTGTAGTAAAAAATACGTGTAAAAATGGACCTGCACAATTCAAACCCTTGTGATTCAAGGGTCAACTGTATTTCTTCCTTCACTGTTCCTTAGAATTGACCAGTAAAACTATCGTTTGAAGATGATTTTTAATTCAAATGTCAATCCTTAATAGATACAGAAATATTCAGATTTCCTTTTTCTTTTGGCTAGTGAATTGTGTTTTTCAAGAAACTTGTCAGTTTCCTCTAAATTGATTAAATGCATGCCATAAAGTAGTTCATATTTTTTTTTATTATTCTAATGTTTGTAGCATGTCTGGTGGAATTCTCTTTTCATCCCTGATATTGGTAATTTGTGTCTTACCTCTGCCTTTTTTCACCTCTTGATTAATCTTGCTAGAGGTTTATCACTGTTACTAATATTTATGAAAAATCTACTTTTGGCTTTGTAGATATTTGCTATTGTTTGTTTTCTTTACTTTTAAATGTATTAAATTTGGGTCATTTCTACTATCTCCAGTTAGCTTTCTAACTATCTCCCTACTTTGACCTTTGATTCCCCCTATATTAGCAACAAAGAAGTCACAGCTTTGTTAATAGGACATATGAGTGTCCCTCCCAATCCCCATTCCTTCTCTATCATTTACCTCTGCTCCTTTTCACTTTTCAAATTTCCTCTAGCCACAATGGATTTCTAGCAAGAAACAGTCCTCAAACACTTCAAGTATGCTCCTACCTCACAGCTTTATATTTACTGTTACCTTTGCATATAGCAATCTTTCTCTAGACTTTCCTAATTTCCTTCAAGTTATTATTCAAAAATAACCTCTTCTGACAAATTAGTTGGGAAAGGAAATTAATGTGGAAATTAAAGGAAGTAATCAGAAAAGGACTATCTACACAAAACCTTCAGCAAACATCATATGTCACACTGAAATGTAAATGCTTTCCATTTCCCATTTGGTTTAAGACAAAAACGTCTGCTAAATGCAATTTACCAGAAGTCCCAATAAAGGCAACAAGACAAGCAAAGATATACAACTTATAAAGATTGAAAGGGAAGAAATAAAACTTTCCTAACAAGTCACATCTTTATGCATGTAGAAAATCCCCCCCAAAGCTACAGAAAAGCCATTTGATGTTTAAAAAGTGAATTTACCAAGGTCACTGTATACACATCAATACACACAGTTATTTGTATTCCTGTAAGTCATCTTATAGGAATAAAATTGAATCTAAAAATAAGAAAATAGGAAAAATTAATTCAAGAATAAATTTAATGACTGCAACATCTCTACACAGAAAATTATAAAACAATATTGAAATACATTAAATAATATCTCAATGATGTATATACTATTCTCATGGATTGAGAGAATCAATATTGTAGAGATGTCCCCAAAGTAACCTATAGATTTATTATAATACTAATAATTCCACTAGTGATTTAGTGTAGAAATTATAAGCTCATCCTAAAATTTATATGTAAACATAAAGAATAGCCAAGATAATCATGAAGACAATCAATGTTGGAGCACTTCCTTTACCAGATATCAAGGGTTACTATAAAACAATGGTTATTAACAGAACATAGTAATCATGCAAGGATAAACAAATGGAACAATGAATAGGAAGAGAGTATTCAAAAATAGACTCTCCTGTACAGACACTTGATTTATTCTGGGGAAGTCTCTGAAGGGCTGTAGGGAAAAAAATAGCCTTTCCAGTAAATGGTGCTGGGTCAGATATACATTTAGGGAAAAAAAAGATATACATACATACACACACACAAACACACACACATATACACACATACATGAACACTCCTACTTTACACCATTTCCAAAAATCAGTTCTTGTGAAGTAAAGTATACTTGCAAAAGATAAAACAATAAAAATTTTGCAATATTACATAAGAGAACATCTTCATGACCATGGATTATGTGAATATCTCTTAAGCAGACAAAAAGCAGAAATCATTAAGGCAAAAGTGCCTTTATATTCACTAAAATAAGGATGAATCCTGTTCATCAAAGGACACTATCAAAAACTGAAGAAACACTCAAATCCATATTATATAAAGAACCCCTACTAATCTATAGAAAAATGGGCAATGAACTTAAAATAGTCATTTCACAGAACTCCAATAGACTGATAAATAATTAGAAACTTGCTAAATCTCCCAGTCTTCAAAGGAACACACTGAAACCACAATGAAATACAACCATCAACCATCAATATAACTAAAACAAAAACAAAAATACCAAATGTTGATGAGAAAGCAATTAGAATTCTTAAGGACTCCTGATGGGACTATAACCTGGTACCACTATTTTGGAAACTGTTTGGTGTGCTAAAACTGAACAGAGACATAGTCTACAACATCTGACAATTCTGAATCTAGGAATTTATCCAATGATACTACATAGATATATACACAGAATTTTGCATACAAGAAGACTTACCACAGCTCTATTCACAGTAGTCAGTCACTGGAAGCAACCAAAATGTCTATTAACAGTAGAATGGGCAAATAAAGTACGGTATAGTCATAATAAGCTAATATACAGCAATGAAAATGAACAAACTTGCTACATGAAACAACATAAGTACACTTGACAAATAAAATGTTTTGATCTTGATTTCTTGACCTTCCCATTTCTTTTTTTTTTAATATTTTATTTATTTATTTGACAGACAGAGATCACAAGTAGGCAGAGAGGCAGGCAGAGAGAGAGGAGGAAGCAGGCTCCCCGCTGAGCAGAGAGCCCGATGCGGGCCTCGATCCCAGGACCCTGGGATCATGACCGGAGCCAAAGGCAGAGGCTTTAACCCACTGAGCCACCCAGGCACCCCGACCTTCCCATTTCTTGATCTTCATTTGAAGATGTTTTCATTTCATGAAATTCATGGAGCTATATACATTTATGATTCATGTGATTCTCTATAAAATTTATATTTCAATAAAAAAGTTTATTTGCTAAAAATTGATTTATCCATGAGACTTTTTCTAGATATCCCATCCCAGGTTACACCCTCTACCCATACTCCATGTCTCCATTCCCTGCTTTATTTTTCCCTTGGAAAATCTCTGTAGAACACAGCCTTCAGAGTTATCTCACCTGTGAGCTTAGATTGCTAGTATGTTTTACAAGTTAAGTTCTGTCAGTTGTTAGTTGAGGGCTGCTCCTAGAAGTGTCTGGCCTTCCAAATCTCCAGGCAGAGCAGGTTCTAGAGGTAAGCCCCGAGACCAAGAGTTTCAGGGGCTCACAGAAGGCTCTTGGGATGACTGCACCAAGTGGAGATGGACTGCTGGGGATATGGGCTGGCCATATTAGGCATTTTACTTGTTTCATCTTATTTTCTGAATCCTATCCACTATAACTAGACTATAAGCTCCAAAATGGCAAGAATTTAGGTTTCTGGAGTCTGTTTTTGTCTGGCATGTGGAATATACTCAATAACATTTATTGAATAAATGAATGAAGAATAACCAAGACTATCATTTCAGTCTATTTATGGTCATTTAAATTATCTTTCAATATACACAACCTGAAGTATATGAAGGCTTTTATTTTCTGAATTTATTGAATTCAGCAATATTCTATGTGACAAACATGGGTTTTTCTCTAAGCTACATAATTCACCATCTTTTCCCTTCAGTTGACGTGATTGCCTCTTCGCTAGAGGTAGAAAATGAGATGTCTGACACAAGGCATTCTCTAAAGAAACAAATAAAATGTACATGTGTGTATACATAAATATATATATACACATAAAAATATATACATTTTTTATATATACTAAGCTACAACTTAGTACCATTTACTCATCTAGGTATTTATAACTCATTTGATTTTTATTGCTATGTGGATTTTTTTTCTACTTGAAATACTGTGGTGGTCAGTGTAACCTTTTATGTTTAACAATAACAATAACATTAATAATCATAATAAATGTGACACTTCTAATACTATGCAAAGAATTTTATTTTAAGGCTCTTACACATATTTTTAAGTATACTGTGTTCTTTTCATAGTCTTTAAATAATTTGTTTGTTAATAAATTATTAAAAATTATGAATACTGACCTGTATGCAACCCTAGTATCTTAAATAATTTAATCAGTTCTAAGTGCCACCTTCATCTCTTAAAATTTTGTTTACTCCCCTCTTATAATCTCCTTCTCTGGAGTACATCTCCTTGTCATTCATAAGCAGACATACTCTGTTGGAAAGACCATAAGTGATATTTTTAATAAATAAAGATCATTAAAATTGAAGGCTTCTGACTTTTTAAAAAGTCATCTTTCTCTCCCAGATTTTGACCTCTTTCCATCTTTCATTTGTCCCAGATAGCTAAAGCTTACTGGCCTCTTCTGAACCTGGGCTCTTTATCCTCGAGTAGCTTTCATATACCGGACAAAATCGCCCTTTTCTCTTGCCCCTATTCTATAATCTGATTAAAACTCTGGGGATTGGCTAAGAAATTCTATGAATGAGAATCTATAATATCAACTTCTCCATTGGTTGCAGCATGAATTCATTTCTTCCTCCTTTCATTATTACTGGTTTGCTGACTGAATAAAAAGTCTTTAGTTATAAATGGTTCCCTACAGAATAAAGAAAATCAGGATTTGGTGAAGTAGAAGTGGAAGTGTTATGTTGTATGGCATGTGATATGGTTTTTAAAGGAGTAAGGTGCCCATTAGTGTCATTGAGTCAGCATAGATTTTTAAATGCTGACTATCTATCAGGCACTGAACTAGTGTTGGGAATACAAAATTAAATAAGACATGTTCCTGTCCTCAAAGAACTAACAATCTAATGAAGGTTGAAATAAGCACATGAGTGATTATATTTTACTTCGGTAAAAGATAGGAGAGCGGTATGCAGAAGGTGTTGTTGTCTCAGTAAGGGATAAAGAAATTAGATGGGGATAGTTAGGAAAGAATAGATGAGGAAGAAGGAAAGAAAAGAGAGCGATCTCAGACAGACAGAGTGTATCTCAAAAGCCCAAAAGGGTGGTGAAGTCTTGGAAGATGCAACACCCATGTAGGAAAGAGATAATTTTATGTCCTAACATAGGAGTTGGCTTTATTCTAAAACAGCCAATTGAAGGATGTTAAGCATGGAATGATTTATATTTTAGAAAATCCCTCTGGTATATTATAAAGATGGACTGAAGGGGGACCACACTGAAAACAGAAAGACTAGTTAAAAGATCCAGGTGAGAATAGTACAAGACTTTATTCCTTGGCTTTAGTGAGCTTAACTAAATGAGCTCATTAATTAGCTAATCAATTCTAAAATACTCCTAGATTTCTGGTTTGGGAAACTGGGTTGAGGATGGTTCCATTTGCTAAGGTGGGAAATATAATCATAGGTTGGGAACAGGGGCTGGGGAGGACGTGTTCAGTTTTAGACATAAGGAATTTGGAAGACCTGTAAGGCAGCTAAGTGAGAGACTTCAGTAGACACTTAGAACATAAGACTTGGAGTTCGCTAGGGAAATCCTGCCTAAAAACACAGGTTTCTGTAATCATCAACACACTATGCAGTATTTGATGCCATAGATGTTGTTTATGTCGCCCAGAAGTCTGTGAAAAGTATAAGAGTAGAAAATCAGGGGTAAGGGGACAGGAGTTTCGATTGTTAAGGCTTGAGCCAGAGAAAGAGGAGTCTTAGAGGAGAAAGCAAAGGAGCAACCACAGATGTGAGAGAAATCTAAGGGAGAGTTACATCTTGGAGACAGAGAGGCAAAGAGTAATTCTCCGATCTTGCACAGGTTAAAAATTATATCTGACTTTTAAACAAAATTTTGACTCAAAAGACCAGGAGACTCCACAGCATAGCAGACTGCTGAAAAGAGTAATGCGTGGTGAAGAGAAGCAATGGATGGAAAAGCAGAAAATGGGAAAGCAGAAACGACATGTTAAATAAGGATACTATGAAACCAACACTGTTGTTTATACTTGGTCATTTGGTAAATGCGATAAAAGCTTACAAAGTTCTCCTCTTTGAACTCGGAGGGCTTTCAGGGGCTGTTTTGGCCCCTGCCCTTCATTTTTTAGGCTGCTCGAGCAGCGTATCTGTTTATAGATGTGCTGAGGATCACAAAACGATTTGTCTGATACTCACTTAAGTATAAAAAAAGATTTCCACCAAAACACCACAACTGTGTTTTTTCTCATCCTTACCTCTCCTTTCAGAAAAGACTCTATTGTTTACTAGTAATGGGTTTGTCAGCCTATGCTATTTTACTTATTAAATTTCACTTCTTTCTTTTTTGATACAAATGTTAATTCAGGACTTTGGAGAATTTTGAACAAAAACAATCATATGTGAGAAGGGTCATAAATGAATTGCCAGGTATATCAATTCTAGACTATATTAGAGACTAAGTTTTGTTGCATTAAAAGTAGCTTTCAAGGCTTAAAAAAATCAGAAACCTCTCTTAAAATTAAGTAATAAGTATGATCCAATATGTAAAACAGTAATCCTAACATTATAAACAGTGATATTTCATTAATAAAATTTTATTTTATAACATATTTAATTTACAAAGTGTATTTTTGCCTTGTATCTTTAGAGATCACTTAATTAAGTTGTTTGAATAAATACAAAATTATTCAAAATTGGGATTATGCCAACAAGTTGAAGATGAGTCTGCAACTAATGTCTGCCATGACTTTTGTTTCTTCAGCTTAGAGAAAGTCCATATTCACATGGACAAGTTATGGTAAATGGTACTTGTTCTTATAAAAAAATTCACCTTGCATGATCACAGTACCCAGTAGCTATATATAAGTGGCCAAAGAAGGCTTATCCTCAGGACTGCTCAAAAATTAATTAACTTGGAAGCACAAGATAACAAGCTAGTTGGTTCCAATGTTAAAATTTGCTATATAATACATTTTAAAATACATATTGGTTTTATTCCTGATTAAAATATATTAGAAGATAAAATTTATAGCAAATTTCTGTCAGATCCCTTGAAGTTCATAATCTTTCATGGAAAAATACTTTGATATTACAAGGTCTAATAAAGAGTATAGAGCAGTATTTTTCTAAGTAGAAATATTATTATAAGACCCTTTTCATTTTTTAATAAACTTTTTATTGTAGAATGGCTTTTAGATTTACATTCAAACTGAGAAGCTAATGCTGAGTTCCCATAAACCCCAAACCCCATTTTACCTATTGTTAACATCTTACATCAGAATGGTACATACACCACAATTAATGCACTAATATTGATACATTACTATTAAAGTCCATACTTATTCAGATTGTGTCAGTTTTTCTCTAATGACCTTTTCCTCTTTCAAGATTCCACCCACAATGCTACATTACATTTAATCGTCATATCTCCTCAGGCTCCTCTTGCCTATGACAACTTCTCACTTTTCTGGTTTTTGATGGTCTTGACAGTTTTGAGTAGTATTGATAGTATTTTGTATAATTTCACTCAATTGGGATTTTTCTGATGTTTTCTCATGATTACTCTAGGATTATGGGTGTTGGAAAGAAGATCACAGAGGTAAATAAAGTACCATTCTCATCATATCATACAATCAACATGACTTATCACTGTTGACATTGACCTCGCCAACATGGCCCAGGTAGTGTTTAACAGGTTTTTCCACTTAAAGTTAGTCTTTCCCTCCCTTTGCACACTGTCCTCATTGAAGGAAGTCACTTGGGCAGACCATACTTAGGGACTGGGGAGTTATGTTCCTCTTCCTTAAGAGCAGAATATACTTCTCCCCCATTTATTTTATTCAATTACTTGTCAGTATGGCTCCATGGTATTTATTTTTTATGTTGTGCTATAATCCAATACTACTTTATTTTGTGCCTCAAATTGCTTCAGAATTGGATACTGGGAGCTTTACCAGTTGGTACCTGTGTTTTTTGACATGTATTTGATATTTTATTTGGGCCACATCCTTATTTTATTTTATTTTTTTTTTACTATAAGATAGTCCAAAGCTCATTTTGTATATTTCCTAACCTAGTCCTAAAATCAGCCACTTCTGTGAAGATGCCCTGGTTCTTTTTATTGGAGGATGGTATTAGAAACCAAAATCTGGGTGCTATGTGCATTCATTACAACAAGGGTATTATTGCCTCTAGTTCCTCACTTTAGACAGAGCAAAAAAAATAGAATTCGCTATACTATATGTATATATACATATCTAGAAATATGTCTATATATAACCATCCGTATCTATATTAAGCTAGGGGTGCTTGGGTGGCTCGGCAGGTTAAAGCCTCTGCCTTCGACTTAGTTCATGATCCCAGGATCCTGGGATGGAGTCCCGCATCAGGCTCTCTGCTTCAGCAGGAAGCCTCCTTTCCCCCCAACCCCCTCTCTGCCTGCCTCTCTGCCTACTTGTGCTCTCTGTCTGTCAAATAAATAAATAAAATCTTGTAAAAAATATATCTACATTAAGCTAAACATGCATTCATACTAATGTCTCCAACTCTAATCCATTACCTCATGGGTCATTCCAGCCTCTTCCTTTCTTACCTGTAACCTCCCATTGCAACAGTAAAAAATGTGATGCCTTCTGTCATCCATGTAATTAATTGTTCAAATCTCCTTTACATGTATAGGGGTTTCAGAACTGTTAGTCCATATACCCGCAGGCAGCAACTTTATCAACCAAATTACATTGCATATGTGTGTTTCTTTTGTCTTTAGTTTTAGAGACTCTACCCATTTCCAAAGTTATTTAGATCAGCAATTTTCCTCCATATTCCTCAGTGAGACTGTTTCATGCACTTGTGATACAGTTATATAATTTTGCTACATTTACATCTCATCTTGGGATTCCCAGATATCCTAAAAGACTTTTTAAAATTTGCATACATTTTCATTTTTTTGCTATAAAGTTCTATGGGGTAGTTTCACCACCCTAAAAAAATCCTTTGTGCTTCATGTATTCAAATCCTTCCCCTTCCCCTATGGAACTCTTGGCAACCACTGATTTGTTTATCATCTCAATAGTTTCGCCTTTTCCAGATGGGCATGTAAGTGGAACCACACATGTCGCTTTTTCAGACGAGCTTCTTTCACTGAGCATTTAAGATATGCCCATGGCTTTTCAGAACTTGGGAGCTCATTTTTTTGTGCTGCAGGATGGTTTCTGTTGTATGGATGTATTACGGTTTGTTTATCCAGTCACCTTTGAGGACATCTTGCTTACTTCCAGTTTGCAATGATTATGAATACAGTCACCATAACCATTATACTCAGGTTTTTAAGTTTCCAAATCAGTTAAGTGTATACCTAGAACAATGATCACTGGATCATATGGTAAGTCAATGTTTAGCTTTGTAAGAAACTGCCAAACTGGGTTCCAATGTGACTGTACCATTTGGCATTCCTACCAGCAATGAATGAGACTTCCTATTGCTTCAAATCATTGCCAGCAACTAGTATTGCCAGAATTTTGGATCTTACCTATTCTAATAGGTGGACAGAGATATCTCATTATTAGTTTAATTTGCAATATCCCAATAACAAATGAATTTGACCATTTTTTCTTATGCTTATTTGGCATCTGTATATCTTCTTTGGTGCAATGTCCAGATCTTTTGCCCATTTTGTAATTGGCCTGTGCCCTTTTCACTTTAAAATCCATCCTCATAATTCAATCATTTGGTGTAGTGTTCCACTAAATAACATGGCATAACCTTCATAATTTTTTTCCATTCTTAAAATTCAGAGAATTGTTCTCAAGTTTATTTGAGTTGGCCATTATTCTCTTATTTTATGAGCTTAGCAAATACTGTCAGCTAAGAATGTTTTATTTGAGGCAAAAATAGTGATTCAGAGACTATCAATTCATCCTGGAAAAGAGGTAGAGATCAGAGAGGGGAATAAAGATGGTTTTGGCAGCAAGGGAGCAATAGTCTGGGCCCCAAACACCCAAAGATGTGACTCACGAGGAGTGAGCTACTAATAAGACCTGGGCAATGTCCACACACAATCTAAAACAGGCTGGAGAAGAGCAAGTGGGAAACACTATTCTTTCTTATACAACTATTTGCTTTAAGTAAAGTAAATAAAAAAGGAAAATAAGGATATTGTGTATTCATTTTTCTAGGCACTTTCATAATAGTTCTTCCTGAGTCAAGAGTCTGGAGCTAGCTTTGCTGCCAGGGTGACTGCTGCAGCCAGGGTGCAAACTAACCAGACCTTCAGCAAAGATCGGTTTCTCTCTCAGATGCCTTCAGTCTCTGTTCTTACTAGTCAGGCTGTGTGGAATCCACTGCCATTGGCAATCCCATATCTCTGTCCTCAGATCACACATTGGGGGTGGGGGGCAGAACTAAGTACAGATCTCAAATTCTAGGATTATTATGCTACACAGACACCCAGAGGTGACTTTCTGAATCTTCCACTGAGATACAGCCTGAAAACAAGAGAGTCGGAAAAGGGCTTTTAAAGCCACTGGGTGGGGGCATCTGAGTGGCTCAGTCAGTTAAGTGTCTGCCTTCATGCCAGAGTCCAGGATCAAGCCCCACATCAGTCAGCCTGCTCAGTGGGTATCTGCTTCTCCTTCTTACTCTTCCCTTCCCCCGCTTCTTCTCTCTCTCTCTCACTCACTCTCTCTCTCTCTCTCAAATAAATAAATACACTCTTAAAAAAAATCTTTAAAGCCCCTGGATGGTATGCCCTAGATGACGCACAGCTTGCACTTCTTTTAGGATCTACAAATGAGCTATCTAAATGCCTTTATAGACCTCACTCCTTCTGAGTATGCTAGGCTATCTCTCCAACCACCTCCCCGGCTTTAGTTAGAAAAGTAGAGAAGACCGGGCAATATACAGTGACTTTAACAAAGGCAGACCCAACATCATCCCTGTGGACACACTGTGTTCTTTTTATCTGCTGATCTTAATTCATGTACTGCTCCCTCTCCCAGGAATGCTCTCTTTGGTGGACTACTGAAATGCTGCCCATTCTGGAAGAATATGACCAAATCTCTCCTCCTTTAAGACATCTCTCTTGATTCCCTTTCTCATAATACATCTTTGGTTTTCTAAACTTTCATATCATTTGCAGCTGAACCATTACTATCATCTGTGACATATATATGCATATGCACCACATTCTGCAAGGTTCCTTGTGTGTATCCTTGTCTGCTACAAGACAGCAAGGAGCTCATAGCCTTCCCAGGTAAAAAGGAAATAACCTATACTATTTTCTATATCATCCTTCAAGACTGAGATGATTCACAAGAGATATTAAATGAATAAAGTTAAGTGAATTGATTCCTAGTATCCAGTATAGAAATGATCATTGACTTTCTTGTGCCGTTCTGTATGTAGGTCCCCATAAAGCCTCTTCAACAATTTCTATTTCATGTTGTTTTAACATACATCTAACAAGTACTTAATACTATAGAGCAGTATCATGGATGCTAAAGATAAAATGATGTATAACATATTGTTTCTGCCTTCAAGGAGTTCATGATTTAGACTCACTGAGCAAAAACTGTGGCACGAGGTAGAATTAAGGTCGCCAGCTACATTCCCAGGGCACCAATTTATCATGAGTTTGTCCATTTAGAGAAGCAATGTGAATGAACAGTTTTTTGCAAACATCTGGAAGACCCAAGCAGAAATGGAAAGTCTCCCTTCCCATTAACAAAAGATGAAGCCACAGGGGAAAATATAACAAAAAAGTACAAAATTAAACTTAGTAGCAAGAAAGGGAGATCTTCAGGTGCTAAAAATGAAAAAACTTACTCAAATCTAGGAAAGCTAGAGTTGAAATTAAAGATCTGTCTCAACTTTGAGGGCTGGATATACATTTTAGACAGTTGGATTCCAATGCTCTTATAGAGCTGGAGGTAAAATTTATCACTCAGAGCTAGATGAGGAGTTACATTTGGACTCTGCATACACATGGGAAGTTAGAGGGGATTGTCTTATAAGTAAAGAAAGATTTGAAAAATTTTCACACCATTTTGAGAATTATTTAAAAAAATAAATAAACCTCAAAACATAATTCATAGAACAAATTGATAAATTGTATCAAAACTTAAAAATGTCTGTATGGTAGACTGACTTTCAACACCTAAAATATTTATTATCTGGCTCTTTACAAAATATTTACTGACTCTTGCTATAAAACAATTGAAAATAAATGTTTCAACATGATTAGACTATAAAAACAATGTGAAATGAAAATTACAAGTTGTAGAATGATGTGTACCATTTATACCATTCATATTAGGTTGTAAGACAGGTAGAACAGTACTACTTTCAGAAAAATTTTGCAGGTAAAATTCTTTCATTAAATTCATGATAGCAGTTCAAATTCTAAAGAATAGAAGGAAAAAGGACTGAGAAGATCACAAAGTGAAGTTCTTGGCATACATATATACACATACATGTATATCCCTGTGTATGTGTGTGTGTGTGTGTGTGTGTATCTGTCAATACTCAGCTCATATTCCCCTGGCCTCTCCATTTAAGTGTACATCAGTCTACTTTCAGCTGTCAGGACCAACATTTCTTTGCTTAAGGGCTTTCCCTAGCTTCCTCTAAGACCACTCAATCCATGCATGTAACAGCTGAAGTGTCGAAAGTTAACACCTCCTCTCCCAGAATAGTCTTCCTTAATGGCTGAGTGGAGTTGGTACATATGTACACAGTAGTATCATCCCCTAGGTGAGGTAACTCTGAATGTCCTATACAGCTTCCTAGGGTTCCCAGTAAGACTAAGTCAGTTGTGCACAATGATTATTGGAAATCATGCCCATTTCTACCTCTCTTCCCTTTTCCTTACTGATATTTTCTGGGACAATTTTCCAAATAAACTATTGCACCCAAGTTCTTAAGATTTGGTTCTAGGGGGATTTCAAACTAAGACAGCCATTTACACAAAATAAGCCCATGTGTATTTTTTACAGTTTGGACAGAGCATTTTTTTCCCCATTTTACAGGGAAAGAATTAATCTCTTTAATTAATCTCCCAGCATTACCACTGGCAACCATGACCATCATTCAAATCTAGCTAGTAACAGACAAAATTTGTGCTTAGACATTTGAAACTTTCTATTGTGTTGCACAACTTGAGAAGACCTTGGGCTTCTATTTCTACTGTGTAATGGAAGTTGTATTATGAGAGCTTGAGTCTGTAATAAGTGGCACACTTTGATTTTGTTGCAACTCCCTAGAAATGGTGACTCCTGTGTTGTGAGGGGGCTTTATCCCATGCGCATCAGAGAGAATGCTGGAATCTTCCTGAGTTCAGTCAGTGAGAATGCTTATCTCGATTACTTTTGGGGAGTTACTACCAAGGGTGGAGAGCCATCCGGTCTCTGCAGGAAATGGCAGGTGAAACAGACTTTCTTAGATCAGATTGTTTCTCCAGTTTCCAAGGTTCACCTTCAGAAGAGTGGCATGTCAAGTTTCATGAACTAATTACTTTGGCTTTGAGGTGTTGCAGCTTGTTAAAAATACTCACTCTTTATTGATTCCCCATGGCTTTTCAAAAAGGAAGGACACTTTTAATACACCACATGAGGAATCTGTGATACGATATCATCAGGAGTTGAAGGCAATCAAAGTCCAGATTTCAAATCCCATTGCTGCAAAATGTTTACTTGTCAGATCTCATTTGTTGACGGTGTTCAGATGCGTGTAATTTCTTGCAAGGCAGACTTTTAGAATGTGAGGACATGGCAGTAATGAAGAAAATTTGTATGGTGGGTGAACCGCAAACCTGAGCGTTCGAGCTTGGCTTGGTAAAGTCAACACAATGCCAACATTAGTATTCAGATGAAATTTCAGGTCCTATGAACAAGCTGCCATGCAGCCCAATTTGTCAAGATAAGATTTCAGAGCCTTTTTCCGTGTCTCTTCTCTCTAATAAGCAGAACTTCCAAGACGTGAAAGGCAATTTCAAGGATATTGATGACAATCTTCTTTGTTGAGAAGGTTGTACCAAACGTAGTGGTAAGATGAGCACTTTATAATTTATAGAGTGTCTACTCTTAATTTTGTTGGTTAGTCTTCACAATAATTCCATGAATCTATAAGTATTTTTTGACAGTGTTGGATATTAATTCTTCTATCGATTAGTAAGCACCGTATGCATGGAAGGCACTTAGAAAAACTTTTAATTGTGACTAAAAGACAGGGCAATCTAAGCTTTGGACAAATTATGGCTGTCCTTCATTCTGTGTACTTAGTTTATGGTCACTTAGTTAAATTACCATGCAATGCAGATGTCCTTGGCCACATTTGAAAAGATTAAGTGTCTGGTTTTATACAGGTAAAGTATTGACCCTACACAATGGTTAGGAGGCATAACCAACTCAGCATTATCTTTCAAGTGAGGTAATAATTGTTATATATTTGTTCTATAATTTAAAATTTGTATGTTAATAATCATTACCCCAGTACAGAATTTCTTCAAGGGTGTTTCAAAGATTTTCTTAGAATGTTAACAAGTATGATTGTTTAGAAAAAAAGTTTGAGAATTCCTTATTTAAACAAGTTTAGGAATTGCTGATTTAAAATAAGTTGATTTCTTAACATTAGGACACCACAGAGCATTTAATATGTTAATACATATTATACTCTTCAAAAGGGGTTATAAATAGTGCTGTTTCTAAAACTAATTTGCTCGTTAAGCTCTTTTTCATGGATCATCTCAAGGGACTGGTGCTCCACAGCATACGGTATCAGAAATACTACCAATGTATTTGAAGGAAATGAAATTTAATTTGCTTCTTTTGAATTGGTCTCATCACTATGTCAATAAAATTGGTAGCTTTAGCTCATTCTTAATGTCTTCTTCCTACAAAATTTTTCTGGAAAAAAATTTAATTGTCTATTTTGGTTTATCAGAAAACTAAGGCCTTGTGCCTTTGCAGGTATAGAAATTTATGTTAATTCTGCAGGGTTACAAATTATACAATAGAAAGACTGAGAACTCAAAGTGGTCACTTCTGAGTGTAATATTTTTCATTGAGTCCATTAAATCCCTAAGCTGCTTTGTCTTTAATAAAAGCATAATATACATGTCAGCTGTTTTACTCCCTTCCAACTTGCATAGAAAAAAAATTTGTGAAAAAATGCAGACCGAAGCTAAAGAAAAAAAGGTGGTGATATTATTTTTATTACATGGCGGCATAAGAATCAAAATTATTTACTAAATACAGGACAAATAAGTACCAGGAGATGAGCTCGATGAAGGAATACAGGTGGGAATAAACCTACCTGGTCCCAATTCATGGACCTTATCATCTTCTAAGAAAGATATAAGTTAAATTGATCATTACAGGTGAGATGCGTGTTTTGAAGAAGTAGAGGGTTTTGTGGATGTGATGGACCTAACCATTCCGGGAAGGATTTTCTCAGAAAATGATGTTCAGACTGGGTTCTGAAGCTTGAACTATAGAAAGAGCAGACATTAGCACATCATGAGCAAAGTGGAAAGTATACGCAAACTTTCAATGCTACAACATAAGAGAGAAGTTAGCTCAATGACAGGCCATTCCTGGGGGTCTCTGAGAGTGTTTTACAGCTTCTTCAATCCCCCTTGTGTGCCCAGGAGAGTCATTCATGACTCTATTCATAGTTTACCACAGACCCACTATATGCAAGATTCCAGAGGATACAAAAGATATGTAAGACACTTCAAAGTGATTTATAGTCTAGGAGCAAGCTGTGAATGAATGAAGAAAATGAGATCAAGACAAGTGACTCTTTGGTGCCATTAAATAGCATCTAGATTATAAGAAGTCATGATAAAAACCAGGTCAGTCCGTTCAGTGTGTGAAATTGAGGCAGTAGGCCAGGAGGAGCACCTGCAAAGCCCTGTTCAGGCTACTCGGGGCAAACACAGACTTTAGGATATTTGAAAATGGGTTGGGTAGAAGCTGAAGCAAAGCTGACATTTAAATGCTAAAAGTAGCTTCTATCTGTTAAGAGGTGGTGACTCCAATACATCTTTAGAGATCACTCTTTCCTTGTTCGAGCTGTTAAATTAATTGAGCAAAGAGGCCATTAGACTGAGGTATCTCTAATGTTGTGGTGGCCTATGTAAGCAAACTGAAACCTAAGCCTGTAAGTGCCTCAAGGTTATGCAATCAAAATGCTAAGGACACTAATTACTAACAGCTAACTAGGCTTCATGCTGTAGCCAACCAAATAATTTCTTCTCTACTTCTGTACCTTCTCTATATAAGTCTCACCCCTAGCTCCTGTCAGTGGAGCACTCCTAACCATTTCCAGTTTGGCACTGCCCAACTGAATTTGATTTTTCCTCAAATCAACTCTTAAAATTTTTAATATGCCTCAGTTTATCTCTGAACAAGGCAATCCCCCTTCGCTGGCCTTTTAATTATGGAGATGCAATGATAATAATGTAAAGACAACTTATTTATTTCTCACAATAACATGATGAGGGATATACTATTATTATTACGCCCATTTTATAGATGAGAACTTAGAGAAGTTTATCAACTTTCCCAGTGTCATGGCAGATCTGAGGCTAGAAACCTGGTCGGTGAAATTTAGAACCTGCCTGTTTCAGTGTCCTGGGACCGCTGTGACAACTGACCGTAAACGGGCTACCTTGAAGGAACAGAACTTACTCTTTCACAAGTCTAGAGACCAGAGGTCCAAAACCAAGGTATCAGTATGGCCATACACTCTCCAGAGGCTCTAGAAGAGATTTTGTTCCTTGTCTCTTCCAGTTTCTAGTGGCATTCTTAGGCTTGTGGCCCCTTCACTCCTAGCTCTTTCTCCTCCAGTGGCCACAGTGTCTCCTCCTCTGTCTCTCTTCTGTGTGTCCCTTACAAGGATACTTGTCCTTGGATTTAGGGTGCACTGGTATAAGCCAGGATGATCTTGTCTCAAGATCCTTAACTTACCACATCTACAGTGGTCCTTTGTCCAAATAAGGTCACATTCAGTTTCTTGAGAATAGAACATGAACATGGGATGCCTGGGTGGCTCAGTGGGTTAAGCCTCTGCCTTCGGCTCAGGTCATGGTCTCAGGGTCCTGGGATTGAACCCCGCATCAGGCTCTCTGCTTAGCAGGGAGCCTGCTTCCTCCTCTCTCCCTGCCTGCCTCTCTGACTACTTGTAATCTCTATCAAATAAATAAAATCTAACAAACAAATAAACATGAACATATCTTTTGGGGAGAGGGGGCACCATTCAACCCACTATAATCCTCCTAACCAAAACATCATACTTTCCAAATGGTGATGTGGTTGAAGCAGCTAAAACTACTTTAGGGTGAGACTGTAAAAGATTGTCTATGCTGGAGACAAACACCCCAGTTAATATCTGGGGAAATGTGTTTTGTCTTAGGAGGAGATGAGAGTGGGGAAGATGTTACGGTGTTTATTCCCCCATGGATTTGATCCACTATGATTTCCATAGCCAAAAACTGGTGAGAACTTTTTCACAATCTACCTTGTGAAATTTGGAACAGAAAGCAAAATGTTTAGGAGTCCAGGGCTCAAAGTGAGGGGCAAGTTTAGGGAATGTGTCATTCCTCCACCTGGAAGGAATCCACATCTGTCTGGCTCATTGAAGAGCCACTATTGCAAATCATATCTTTTCATTATAATTTATTATTGATTATTCCTAAAAAATGTTTTAGGTTTTGGGATGTTTATATTATATCTTTTCTAATTCTCCTGAGTTCTCCAGGCATACAATCATCTCCTTCTCTGAAAACAATCATGACACACCTCCTTTCTAATACACCTTCCACTTGTTAATGTTTCCTGAATTATCACATTATCTAAATTATAAACTGTATCTAAAATAATGAACATATAACATAGTCAAGGCTCAGAAGAGCCATTTGAATACGGAGAGGCCAGTAGCGAAGCAAACAGCTCCAAAGATACTACAGTGATTTCATCATTTAATTATGTTAAGACCAGCATGATGACTGAGAGCTGAGGACAGAAAGAAGGCTTTGTCAGAGCTCGCAGGAAGGCGTATGTCAGAAAATGCTTTAGAGTTTTTTACTACTTCCATAACTGATAACAGAAATCACGTAAGACTGTAAAAATATTTATTTCTAGACTGAAAAGCTCCATCATTTGATCACACCAGACGCTGACACACTTTGTTACAAACAAAGTAGTAATAACCTTTGTCGCATTGGACAAACAAAACTGCCTTTGTTTGGTGGGTATTCCTGTCTGGGAAGGTTTAAGCTGCCGCAGCTGCTGTGAAATCCCTTCTCAATCTCAGTGTTGTTTGTGATAACACACTCCTTTTCTCATTATTAACTGTCATTCCTCAGAGAGAAATGAAAGCAAAAGAACAGATACAAGTCAGTCAAGCCCAGTAGTCCATGATAGCAACAGAGGATGGAGGAAATATCGGCAAGCAAACTAATAATATCCCTAAATAAATGCAGCCTGCTCTATAAAGCTTTTCAAGGTTTTTAATCAGGCAGGCGACTAGTGAAAGCTTATCCTGTCCTTTGTTACTAAGTACTGCTCCCACTAACATAGTGCTTCATCAAGCATAATTAATTTGGTGTCCTTGCTGCAAAGCATGATTTTTGGAAACCATACCATCTCACTGTTCGGGTAGTAGTAACTGAACTTTACAAGTATAACATAAACATAATGCCTGCAGACTGGCTTAGTGAGTTAAGATTTTGTTTAAGTACTGAGGATATTGAGCCTTCATTTTCTGCCAGGAAGTATTGAGTTACACAGAGTTCCCTATTTGATCTTGGCATATTTTTGACAATATCCCTAGATCTTTTTATCATGCCTCTAATGATAAAAGAAAAGAAAGGCTGAAACAAAGCATTCTTTGTTGCTGAAGAAATGTCATAGCTGTTACAAGCTTTATGTCAATTTATTTAATATAATAGTTTAATTCTATTATAAAAATAATACATATTCACTATAGGTAACTCTAAAAATGAAAAAGCATGGAAAATAAATTGAAAAACCTATAATATCACTACCTAGTGACAACTCATGTTAATATTTTGGTATACATATTTTGGTGGTAATCTCTTGGATTTTTATATGTTTATATACAAACACCACTTTCTGAATTCCTACTACTCGGTAGGACAAGAGGCATTCGACAGATGTTTTCCTCATATAAATACACAAAATAACTCTGTAAGATAGGTACTATTATCCTCATTTTACAATGACATCTTGAGGTCCAGTGAATTCCCAGAATCTCACCTAAAAAGCGGTAAGCCTAAGTCATTCTGATTCCAAGCCTAATGCTTCTAACTTCAATGTTCTATTGTTTCTCATACACTCCAATAGTGTAACATATCTGTTACACTATATATTTTATATGTATACATATATGTACACATGTATGTTATAACTAATATATACATTATACTGCTTGCAACACAGGGTCTTTTATTTTGGCTTTCATGATAGCATTCCCAATCACAAGCATCCCCTTTGCTATTAGTTATTCCTAGAAAACACTATTTTCATGAATGCATACTATTTCATCACATGAATATCTCAGAATTACTTATTACAACAATATTATGAGCACCATTGAACAGAAATCTTTAGCCCCTGATTACTTCCTTAGGTTAATTCCTAGAAGATGAGCGTTGTGAGAACTATGAATATTTTTCAGGCCTTTAATATTTATTCTGAAAGTGTAAGACAGTAGCTTAAATATTATTAAAGAGCTACTAAGTCAAAAACCATTCACTTGGGGAGTGGGGCTAAAGCATAGAAGTACGTTGATGAGAAGAAAAGGGAGAGAAAAGAACAGAAAAATAGGGAAAAGCTTCTGCTTAAGAAATGAGTTAAACCAAGGATCAGCTGGGATCATAAGATGTTGCCAAATTTTGACAGTTTGTTGTTTCTCTTTTCCTTTCTTTAGCAGATCCATCAAGTCTCCCCTTGCGTAACTGTCCTCCCAGCTCTAATTAATTCACAAAGAAAAGAGGAAAGTTGCTATCTGCCTTTGCAAGCACTTGCTACTCCCACTCCTGCTCCCCTTGCATACCCAGCAGAAGGGCTTGCCATGGCTCTCAAAACCACCATTCATGACTGTTCTGTGGCCCCTTGCTTATGAGAACAGTTTTGTCAAGACAGATGTGACCAGATGGTCCCATTCGGTCTCTCCTGCCAAAATTCTTCTTCTTCTTTTCTTTTTTTCTTTTTCTTTTTTTTAAGTAGACACCATGGATGCCTGGGTAGCTCAGTTAGTTAAGGGTCTGCTTTCTGCTTGGGTTATGATCTCAGGATTCTGGGATCAAGCCCTCATCTGCTTCTCTCTCTCCCTCTGCTCCTCCCCCTGCTTGTGCTCTCACTCTCTCTCTCAAATAAATAAATAAATAATCTTATAAACAAACAAACAAATGTTGACTCCATGCCCCCCATGGAGTTTGAACTCACAACCTTGATATTGAGAGTCACATGCTCTACTGGCTGAGCCAACCAGAGGCCTGTCTTCTGCTAAAATTCTTAAAAAGGAAAAGGTTTCATGGGCTATCCTTTGTTTAACTGTCAGCTAGTAATCCATCTTTTCTTCACTGTCAAATTCTCATTAAACTGACTTATTCTTCCATGGGGACACTAAGGGTAAAAGGCTTCCAAGACACTATGTCTTGTTTCTGGTCTCATCTCTATGTTGTAGATCTCTGATAGCCGGCCATGATGTTTCTAACTGTGCCTGCCTGGAACGTCCCTCTTCCTGTGTCTATGGTCTGCATCCTTACTGCATTCCCATAAAACGCCCCATGAATGTGACCATCTGGAAACTAGTTATCGATTTTGATATCTCGTATCTTCTTTAACTGAGAAACCTATGCTTCTGCCCATGTTTTTCTCGATGTGCTTTCAAAAGCTAGTAAAATGACACCATTTGACTCAACAAACAAGCATTATTAAACAGCTAGTAAATGCCAGGCATTTTGTTAGTTTCTAAACATAAATAGCAACCATGGATCCTATCCTCAAGAGATGTCTAGCTTAGTGAGTCAGATAAATAGACAAATAAATAAGTAGAATAGATGTTTATAAGTAGCCTATTAGACATAAGCCCAGGGTACCACAGAAAAAACATCTAAATCAAAATGAGAGGTAATGGATACTTTTCAGAAGAAATGAAAAGAGTCCTAAATGATGCATGGTTGTGAAGTAGGAAGAGATGGGAGAAGAAGCTGTTGATGGAAGACATGACAGCAGGAAAAAGACAGAGGTCCTTGAGACCACCTGTTATGATGGACAAGATGGCCAGATTTTAGCAAATACAGGATGCCCAGTTAAATTTGAATTTTAGGTAAAAAGAAAATAAGAAAATTTTTGTATAAATACATCCCATTCAATATTTGGAACACACTTATATTAAAACATTGTTACTTATCTGAAATTAAAATTTAACTGGGTGTCCTATATTTTAGAGGGATGGCTAGTGATTTGTGGACTGCAACAAGAAGTGAATAATGATACAGCCAGAAGAGAGGGGCATGGGTTAAGTCACACATCAGTGTGCATCCAGTCATTTAAAAACTTGGTCCTAAAAGCATTATTGATCATTGGCATATTTAAGGCAGGGCAGTAATGATCATATTTGCATGTTAAAGTCCTGCTGGGGATTGAAAGCAGATCGTCAGACTGTTGAGAGGCTCTACGTGAGGAGGAAGGATGTTTTAATCAGCCAGTAGGATTTTCTAGCTGTCAGTCCTGTTCCGTGTACTGGCTTCTCCAGTGTGGTTCTGATGGTTTTTAGCAAGGGCTTCCTAGATCATCTTTGATACTGGATAGACCAGTTTCCAAAAGCTTAAACTAAAACTAAAACTAAGGACACCTAGATCTTGTAGGTGTGGAATGCACTGGCAGTAGAAAAACAGATTAATGTTTCCTGAGCACATCAGATAGGCCTGACAGTACAAAAGTTTAAAATTCCATTGGATTTATATATATAAAAGATTAGACAAAAAACTGTAGAGAAGCTGCTCTTGGGCTGGACTCTTCATTTATCCTTTGAAGAAACAGAGCCTTTGATCTCATGCAACTTGCCCAGGCCACATGGTTATCCAGGGCCACTGGCTGCCCTGAACAACAGATCTTTTAACTGAGTGCTCTTGTCATGGGGCAGCTCGGTGGCTCAGTCAGCTAAGTGTCTGACTCTCAATTTCAGCTCAGGTCATGATCTCAGGGTCATGAGATCCAGCCCCACATCAGGCTCTTCATCTGGCATGGAGCCTGCTTGAGATTCTCTCTCTCCTGCCCTGCCCCACCCCCCACTTGGGCACACTCTCTCTCTAAAAACAAAACAAGACAAAACAAAAAAACAAATAGTAAATAAAAATGAAAAGAACACTGTCACTTGTTTTCCTGGTTAGCCCAGGTTGAGGAAACAACAGCAAACTTGGGTGAAAAGTATGGAGTCAGACATAAGGGAGCCAGGAGTGGGGCAGAGTAGGTCATTAGGGAATAAGCACTATATGCTCTCAGCTTTTGAAGAGGTCACTGTAGAGGAGGAGGGAATAGACATGGCTAACAATAATATAATTGGGCCTGGGATAAATGCTTTCCATGGGAACAAATCGCTATGAGAGCTGAGAGGAGGAGGGAGAGACTCATTTGGAGTAAAGAAACTGATAATGACTTTATAAGAAGAATGCAATTCACACTGGGCTTTGCAGGAACAGGGGTGGATGATGAGAGACTAGAGAGAAACCACAAAGTCTTCACCAAGTTCAAAGTCACCCTGCATGTCTGGGTGCACACAGGCCTCGTAGGAGGGATTGAGAATGACAGTGTAACAGGTGGTAGATGACAGTTTGCAAAGAATCTTGAAGGCTCTGAGAAGGGGTTTGGCCTGTATTCTCCAGACATGAGAAATTATCAAGTGTGTAAGCAAGACAATAACCTAGTCACATCTGCATTTTAGAAATAGAGCCAGAGCAGCAGGATGGAGATGGCATAGAGAGGGGAGGAATTTAAGAAGGGAAGAGGAAGATCAGGAGTTTTTCAGTTTACTCTGTGGATCTCTGGGCTCATAAGATGCTTCATGAGGGGAGATAGGGTTCCAAGTGTGTTTGGAGACAGTGACACTTATATTTCTCTCCTATGTCTCCAACCTACTTGAACACAGATTTCTTTTTTCTGTAATAGTTTTATGGAACTAACAGAAATGATATTCAAAGTATTTAATCACCAATAATGAATAAACACTAATCAAAATGCATGCTAGAAAGGTCCTGGAAGCCCTTTGTAGCATCAGGCATGTCCCAGATCATGGAGAGGTGGTAGAACGTGCCAGATGAAGGGCCAGGGCAACCAGGATGCAGAGGCAGTTCTCAGCATCCAACTCTACAAGCAAAGTTAAGTTGCTAGTGTCAACATTCAGTGACTAAAAAACACATTTATTCAGGTCTGTACCCCCATGCTTATTGCAGCAATATTCACAATATCCAAGTTATGAAAACAACCTAAGCATCCATCAACAGATGAATGGATAAAGAAAATATGAAATATATATGAATATGATATATATTATGTATTACATATACATAATGGGATATTATTTAATTATGGGAAAGAAGGAAATCTTGCCTTTTGTGACAACATGGATGGACCTTGAGGGCATTATCCTAAGTAAAATATGTCAGAAGAAAAACAAAAACTATATGTTCACAGTTACATGTCGACTCTTGAAAAGCTGAACTCAGAGGAATGGAGTAGCATGATGGCTATCAGGGGCTGGGAAGGGAGTAGGTAACATTGAGAATGTTGGTCAAAGAGTACAAACTCCAAGCTATAAGATAAATAAGTTCTGGGGAACCAATATACAGTGTGGGGACAATGATTAACAATTATATGACTGAAAGCTGTTAAAAGAGTAGATCTTAAATGTTACCACCACATACACACACAAAGGTAATCATGTGAGGAGAGGGAAGTGTTAACTATTCTTATTGTGGTAATCATTTTGTAATATCTACATGTATCAAGTCATCACATTGTATACTCCAAATTTACATATGTTGCATGTTAATAATATCTCATAAAGCTGGAAAAAATAAAAAAATTTAAAAATAAAAACAACAAAAATAAACTAAATATATGGTAGAAAAAAAAACCCAACAGAATAGATTCAGAGCTTTCCTCTATCTGCTCAGAGTGCACATCAAACTTTATCTGAAACCAGACATCTACCTACAGTCCTCTCTCTAGCAAACAAAATCATTTCCTGTTTCTCGAAAATGCCTTGTTCGTTGTTGTGTTGTGGTGGTTGTTACTGCTATTGTCTCTATGCTATTGCACAGAGTATGTTTCCAAAGCATGTTCAAGGAAACATCAATTTTCGAGACCAATACCCATCCAGTTTGCTCTGTACTACCAGGCTAGTTGTAAAAATATTAAAACACATCCATAACAGTTCTGAAAGCTCTACTTTATCATGACAGCAGGAATTAGGTGCAATTATTTCCGGAAATCTTTCTCCTTGCTTTTCCTACTTCAAAAAGTCCACTCCTTCCCCCCTCAGGGCCTTTGCACATGTATTTCTTTTACTTGCAATGTTCATCCATCACTACCATCACCCTCTTCTAGCAAAAACCTCTTCATGCCCTGATATTTAATCTAAGATTCAGGTTTATGTCTTAATCTAAGACCTATGTTTCTGCCTTGATTTCAGTCTCACCTCCTCAGAAAGACCCAACATCATCAACCTATCCAAGGAAGCACCCCTTTCTAGTTGTTCTCTCTACCCCTATTAGTTTCCTTCTTAACATTTATAACAACTTGTATAATTTTACTAGTGTGCCATTTTTTCTGCTATCATCTCTACTAGAATATAAGGTCTATGCATATGGGACAGTATCTGCCCAGTTCACAATTACATCTCCTAATACCTGCAACAGTGTGTGGAACGATAGCAAATGTTCAGGAAATCCCCGTAGAAGGAAGAGAGGCAGGTCGGCCACTACTCAGTCAGCCTGGAATGGTGGTAATCATGGAGGGTCTGCCAGATCTTGAGGCAAACCCTTCTTTCTTTGCAGGAGACCTTCACAATCAACTTATAGACTCCACCTGATAAATGTAGAGAGCTTGAGCCCCTTGTGCTGAAGTCAAACAACCGCAGCCTGACACGCTTGATCAAGCTAGCTCAGATCTTCCCAGCCTCCCATTTATACATTTGACTATTGTTCCTACAGAGCAGCAGAAGTGGGCTTCGTTATTCCTGATTATTTCATATCCTGTACACATTGGTGGCGTATGCAGTCCTTGCAAGCAGAACTGCGCAAGGCCAAGTGCACGCCCACCATGCTGCTCCACAGCTTCAGTGACTTCTTTCCACGTTTTGTCTTCCATGGCCACAACTGTACCTGGTCTACTATAAAATTAGGTGACAGTATAAAATATAAGCCCTAACTAATCTAATTATGCTTTTCTCTTCTCTGTCATGACATAAAGAAGAAAAGAAATGTAGGCTTGATCATCCAATGGGGCTCTGGGAGAAAGTTGATGCATATAAATTATTCCCTTTAGCTTTTCACCATAATTTTTTAAATAAAATCTTGGGAAGCTACATAATATTAAAAGGAAAAATGAAATGACCTACACATTTATAGTCATCTTCCAAAACCAGAAAAGAGTTACTGATATATTTATTTTTATATAAAAGTATAGAAAGGGAGGGAGGGGAAGGAAGGAAGGAAGGAAGGAAGGAAGGAAGGAAGGAAGGAAGGAAGGAGAAAGGAAGGATGGATAGGAGGGAGGGAGGAAGAAAGCAGGAGAGAGGGAGGGAAGAAAGAAAAGACAGGAAGGAAGGAAGGAAGATGGGCAGAAGGGAGGGAGAGAGAAAGAGAAGATACATACATACATAGATATATAGATACACAGAAACACAGGTGATAGACCTACATAGATCTACACATACATAAACACACATATACAGAGAGGATAAGAGAGAGAGCAAAAGCTTACATTCTGTTAGTTAACTACATGCATATGGACCTTTATCATTTATTTTCATGTTACAAATTTTCTGATTGATTGTTGGGACTTTTCCATGGTTGGTTAAGTAGGAGTTATTTTCCAGTTTTATAAGCAAGGACACAGAGTCAATAGCCACCTAGTGCTGCTTTGCCCAAGGTCACAGAGCTAGGAGTGGAAGAGTCTCCTAGGATGCCAACTAACTCTCTGTCCACACTCTTCTTTTATATGTTCTTGATGTAGAAGCTCTTCTAAGAAACAAAATCCCTTAACTTTATACAATCATTCATTTAAGGTTTGGGTATCTGATATAATTTGTGGTGTGATATATTTTATTTCTAAGTTAGAATATTTTCTGTGGAGTGTTTTTCTAATATGCTGGTTCAGCAGAGTTTGGGAAAATTTATTAGTTTTGGCTTCAGCAGTCCTGAGACGGTGCATAATTTGCTGTGTTCATCTGTATTCACAAGATTCCATCAGGCAATGTCTTAAACCAGTTGAGCCCAGAAATCACTACCATGTACTATTTCTGAGATTGAACGAATACTTGGGCCATTAGCTCACTCTTCCTAGAAATCCAACCACTAATTTCCAATCCAATGTTCTGATTTTTAATGTTTTGATGTTCCTGATGTATTTTTTAATTAATCCCAGTTCAAGGAGAGAAAATATCAATTCACTTTCCTTTTTTCTCCTCTGAATGTCTTTCAATAACAAGGCAGGGTAGAGGGCTTTTTTTTTTCCTCTCAGTGGCAGAAATTGGAAGAGAAGTTGGCACATGTCCAATGAGTTGAAGGGAAAACAAACAGATCAATGAAAGGAGGAGAAATAGCAGATTCTTACTAAACTTTGTCATTTTTTCTGTTTGAAAAATGTTATAATTTATTTATTTTTTGAAAAACTCATCAGGAACCAACATTTTATAGATCATGCTCCCTAGTGAACTCTTTAAAAACTGGGGATAGTAATAGAAGACATTCAGGAAATGCTGTCTACTCTATTGCCCCTGGAAGAGTCACTATGCATGTGAACCTGCTAACACCTCTGAAACATCACCGGGAGGTGGAAAGGGCAATTTTTTTTTAGAGTAATCCAGTGTCATAAAGTTATTTAACCAGAAAAACCTGATTTTTGAGGACAATCCATATTGATCAAAAGATATACTTTAAGCTACTGCATTCATGTTTGAGTTCGATCGCTAACTTATGTTCAAATTGCCCATTTGATTTTAATATTAAAAAAATGTACTGAAAATGGGATCGGGAGGGAGACAAACCATAAGAGACTCTTAATCTCACAAAACAAATTTAGGGTTGCCGGGGGGAGGGGGATGGGGAGAAGGTGGTGGGGTTATGGACATTGGGGAGGGTATGTGCTATGGTGAGTGCTGTGAAGTGTGTAAACCTGACGATTCACAGACCTGTACCCCTGGGGCGAATAATGCATTATATGTTAATAAAAATAATTAATAAAAAGTTACTGAATTATGAGTATGTTGAGCATGATCAGAGAGGCAGGCATGGTAAGGACTAGCTGAGAAAGAGTGGGATTAGGATCAAGTTTATAGCCAAGGCAATAAAAGATTTAGTTCGTTCTCATACCCTTTCCTAGGAAACCCCATGCTTATCATATGCATATTCTCTTCCCACCCTGCCACATAGTTGATTTTTAGTTACTGATTCTATTCTCATAGCCCGTACCAGTAATATAAAAAAATTACCCAACAATATCTTTGTTCGGCACAGTTAAACATTTTTTAGGAATCCTCCATTGTTTATCTTTTGCAACTGTTTCTGTGATTTAGTTTGTAGGATTTCACACAACTGTCTTCCTTGAATTGCTTCTCAGAAGCCCTTATTTCAACTTTTTCTTTCTCTTTCATTTCTACTTTCTACTTTACCTGTCTTAGTAGCTCAGTGAAGTGATGGTTCCTTCTGTGACCATTTCTAAACACTTGAAAGGAAATTGAACACCAGAGGAGACTTCCTGCCCCCACTACTCCTAAGGACATGTGGAAAACTACACCAGGAATATCAAAACTAAATTGTTGGGCTGCATTCAGTGAGTTTGTGTCTTAATTGCAGTGTTTGCTTACAGAGACATTGATATTAAACTTAAGGCTGAATTTTGAAAATAGATGACATCCAGGGATGGACTTCATGAAACTGAAAGTGAATTGGGATGAACTAGAATTCCTCTTAATTTTTGCACATAGTGAACTGATTAATCCCAAATCTTCCTATGCCCAAGCATTATGATGCCCTCTGGTGCCTGGAACACAAAGCTCTTGGGCATTTTATGAAATGACCATCACTCAGAATCCTTCTATGCTCTTGAAATGATAAAATTCATTTTTGTGAATTGCGATCCTCTTCCTTAGTTTTGTTTATGAAATTTTCCCCAATAATTTCTGTTGATTTCACAAAAATATAGATATTCTATACTTTTGCTCTAAATCTATCTACTAAAAAATAACTTTTACATGAGGAAAAAAATAATGAAAATGAAAGGTCATTTTCTTAACCCTTTATAAGGTTTCTATCTTTTCTATCTTTTTTTGCCAATTAGGTTGGAGATCAGCTGAAGGGGTCTTAAGAATGCCAAACCATTCTCTTAGTACCATGTTTTATATTCCTTTAAGTGAATTGTTTTTAGAATACTCCTGAGGTCTCCATCATCCCAGATTTTCAGAAAGTTATGCAGTATAAAAGGGAATTAATATGATTCCTCAATTGGTAAAATTCTATTTAACACTTAATACATTACCTAACACTTTGTCCTCCTTTAAAATTCATCCCAAAATGTCATGTCAAACTTCTATTAATTTTCAAGCAAAAAAAAAAATTAATAGAGGAGCATGCATAAAGGAAAAAATAATAAAAAGGATCATAAAAAATTAGGGAACTGGACAGTCAGAAAGTCTGGAAACAGAGCAGCCCCATTATGAGTATTTGCTTTCTGTGATCAGATCAGTGAGTTTTTGGATCCTTGGATTCCAGCTTACTTCCAGAACTACATCGTCATGCAAGTTATGGCTTCATAGGGACAGTGTTTTCAAATGGCAATCATTCTTGTTTCTCAGGATATAATCAAAGAAAACAAGATACTCTTTTCCCAAAGTTATTTTAGGACTATATTTATGATATGTCTACAATCAAGGATTTTCCAGTCACTGTTAAGAGGGTGTGAGCTTTTTCCATTGTCTGAGAATAACAGTTTCCATCACATTATTGTCACTGAGTAATTACTGAAATTCTTCTGGGATTTCCTTTCATTCATCAAGCTTACTTTCAGGAGGAATATCACACACTTAAACCAATTTATTCCTTCATTTGTCTCAAAATCTGATCTCAGGATGTAGACAGGGATCTTGATAATTCAGACCTAGGAAATGTTCACACATCATCCCTCCAGTTCAAAAAAGAACACTTATCCTTTCTGTAATAGATAACTTCCAAACGATCAAATAGGAAGTGAGAACCTCAAGCTCAAATTATAAATATCTCCAAATGAATTATAGCTCTAGTTTCTCCTAATTTTTTTCTTATTTTTGATTTGAAATAGTACTTCAATGACAGCATATGTATGTTCATTCTACCTAGTTGAAGCATAGTTTAACAAAATTTTTTTTACAGAAGTAGATTGATGGTTTTAAATATTTGAGTGTCTCCTATATATAAAAGGAATGGCAATTTTTCTATATGACATAGGAAAACAGATGTAACATCAAGGGCTGGAGCATACAAAGATATTGTGTTGAAAGCATGAGACCAAGAAGCCAGAACTTGATGTTCAAAAATTCCAGAAAGGAGGGAGACACATAAAAGTAAAACCAAAAACATGTTCTGCTTTTCCTTTTGAAGTATTTGCTGATTCATGAGCTGAGCAAGACTAGAAGTGAAGAGGATCAGAACAAAGTGTTAGCTGAAAGACTGAGAAACTAGGCAGAGCAATCCTCAATTTCATTGTGTTAGAGAGACAAAAATTGAATTCCGGGACTCATCAAGGAGATGAAGTCCCGTGAATAGCCTGGCTCTCAGATGAAACCCCTGAAGGGCAGCATCTTAAGAATAGACTGCAAATAGTTAAGTCCTTTAAAATACTGCAGTCCAGACGAGAATGAGTTCTAGCTTGATTGCATCAAGGTGGCCTGCCCCTACTCTTACTACCTTGTAATGATCTAAAATTAATTTCCTCTGCAAAGATACTATATTTTTTTAAAGATTTTATTTATTTATTTGACAGAGAGAAATCACAAGTAGGCAGAGAGGCAGGCAGAGAGAGAGGAGGAAGCAGGCTCCCCGCTGAGCAGAAAGCCCGATGTGGGGCTCGAACCCAGGACCTGGGATCATGACCTGAGCCGAAGGCAGCAGCTTAACCCACTGAGCCACCCAGGCGCCCTGCAAAGATACTATTATGATCATACACAATGTCTAGCATTCAATTAAAAATTACCAGGTATACCAAGAAATATTTTCAAGATGAAAAGAAAATAGAATCTAGAAACAGACCAAGGGGTGATCCAGACATTAGAGTTAGCAGATACAGACTTTAAAGTAGCAGTGATTAATATGTTCAAAAATGATAAGAGAATGTTAGAAAAAAGAGGGATAATTTTTAAAATCAATCAGAAATTCTGGGGTGCCTGGGTGGCTCAGTGGGTTAAGCCTCTGCCTTCAGCTCAGGTCATAATCTCAGGGTCCCGGGATCAAGCCCCACATCAGGCTCTCTGCTCAACAGGGAGCCTGCTTCCCCCTCTCTCTCTGCCTGCCTCTCTGCCTACTTGTGATCTCTCTCTCTCTCTCTGTTAAATAAATAAATAAATAAAATTAAAAAAAATCAATCAGAAATTCTTTAACTAAAAAATACAATAACTAAAATCAATTCAGTAGATGAGTTCATCATTAGATTGGGCCCAGTTAAAAAGTTGATTTTACTGAACAGGAAGATAGGAAATATGCAGATGAAAGCATGAAAATATATGGAAAATTCAAAAAACAATATATGAAATACATGAGATCTTAATAAGTTCTGTGATACATACTATCAGTGTCTTAAAATAATAATACAGGGAATGTGGCAGAAGCAATACTGAATAGATATGACTTAGAATATTCAAAACTGATGATTGACATCAACTTACATATTCAAGAAGTGTTTTAAACACCAAGATTTAAAAAAATATATAAATCCACAGTTAGGCACACTATAGTAAAGCTGCTAAATACCAAAGACAGAAATATCTTAAAGACAACCAGAGAAAACCAACATGTTATCTTTGTAGGAGAAATAGTAAGTCTGGGCTGATTTTTTAACAGAGAAGGTGGGAGCCAGAGAAAATAAAAGGATATCTTTATATGCCAAACTAGAATTATATAGTCCAGGAAAATATCCTTCAGCAATTAAAATAAAATTGAGATACTTTCAGACAAACAAAAACAGAATATTTACCATCAGTAGACTTTCCTAAAATAATTACTAAAGGAAATTCCTCAGGCAAAAGGAAAACAGTCTTGCACAAAATACAAGAAGGAATACAAGGTGGCGTTTTGTGATAAATATGTAGATAAATATAAATGGAGGGTGACTGTTCAAAATAATAATCATAATCTGCTGCAGAGTTTAAAATACACTAAAATAGATGACAATGGTATTGGGAAAGGCCAAAGGAGAATAAATGGAATTAAAAGTGCTCTAAGTTTCCAGCATAATCAGAGAATTGATAAAGGTAATATTTTTTCATTTGTGGTAAGTCAAGTGTAAGTATTAAAAACAGAAGAAGGTATAATAGACAAGATCACTGAAATTAAAATAAAAAATAGAAATATTTTATTACCCCTAAAGTAGACAATATGGTAAAATGATGATTATGAGAACAAAATAGTGAACACAGTTGACATACTTCTCATATGTAAAATACTATACTTATCAATTGCAGAATATGCTTTGCTGCTTTGCATATGCAACATTTACCAAAATTAGCAATATGCTGGGTTATGAAGCAATTTTCAACAAATTTTCAAAGGACTGAAATCATACAGAGAATATTCTTTGAGATAATCCCCAGGTGTCTGAAAGTTAAGCAATATAATTCTAAATTAATCCAAAAATCAAGAAGAAATAATAGTGAAAAATAAAAATTATTTTGAACTAAACAATAGTAAAGATTAATAAAACTTGTGGTGTGTAGTTAAAGCCATCCTTAGAAAAGAAATTTATAAACTTTGATAAACACATTAGAAAAGAAGAGAAATTGAAAATCAGTATCTGAGTATCTAACTCAAGAATTTAGATAAAAACTCAACAAATTATTTCCTCTCCTAAAAAAAAAAATAAGGAAGTAGGAAGAAAACAATAAATTGGAATAGGAATTAGTAGAATAAAACACAACTATTCAATAAAGAAAATCAACAGAACCAACAGTCTTTTTTTTAAGATTTTTATTTATGTATTTAAGAGAGAGAAAGAGTGTGCATGTGCATGAGCAGGTGGGGGGTGGGGGGCACAGAAGGAGAGGGAGAGAATCTCAAGCAGACTCTGCACTAAGCATGTCTCTGCAAGTCTCGATCTCCTGACCCCAAGATCATGACCTGGGCCACCCAGCACCACTTTTTAAAACATTAGTAAAATGAATAAACCTCCAGGAAGATAGATCTGGAAGAAAAAAGAGAGCACAAATTATCAAAATCAGAAATATACAAAGATGACATCATCTCGGATTTGACAAATATTTAAAGGATAATAGGAAATTATAATTTTATGCTCTGGGGTATTTTCTCTGACACCACAACCAGTTCTCCGATTCTCCAGACACCAAGTGGGTGTCCAACAATTCATTTCAATTCTGACACTATCTATCCAGAGTTGGTACAGACACCAGCAGTTAAGGGCTCAGTCTCCCAAAACTGCCCCCACTTCAGACACCGGTCACAGGTGCAGGACTATCCACACCCTGACTCCCTATGAATCAGGCTATCCACACTCTGACTGGCTATAAATCAGATCCCCTCCTCAGTTTCAAAAATTTACTAAAACAGCTCCCAGAGCTTGGAAAAATAGTGTACTTTAGCTTATTTTATTCATCCTTATTAGAAAGCTTACAACTCAGGAATGGCCAAATGGAAGAGATACACAGAGCAAGGTATGGGTCCAGAACACCTTTTGGGATAGCAAAAAATGGGAAAGTACCCAAATCCCTACTTAAAATAGTTAAATAAATTGTAGTATATTCATACAATGGCATACTATTCAGTGACGAGAATGAAGAAATCACAAATATTTATCATAAAGTTGAGAAGACAAGGTAACAAAATACTGTATGCTGCATGACTCCATTTGTATAAGATGCAAAAACAGGAACAACAAATTGATCTACAATGTTAAAATTCAGTATAACAGTTACCTCTGGGAAAGGTAATGACCACAAGGAGTCCCAGGCAGGCCTCTATAGGGTGCTAGTGGTGTTCTGCTTCTCAACCTCATGCTTATTTCATGGGTGCTTTTACTTTTTGAAAATTCATAAACGTGAAACTTACGGTTTTTCTGAATGTAAGTTAAGCTTCAACAAAAATTTTAAAAATAAAATATGATTTTAAAAATGGAATGGAACATATTTCCCTGAGGAAGTGAAGAATATGCCAACACATTTAACACGCAAACTTCCAATTACTTTATTTTTCTAAGTTACCTTCATGGCCTTGAAGGCATTTTAGTTCGCACCTCTTGTTTTGGGGCATAATATAAAAAACGATCCTGGTTTTTGTGGCTAGGGTTTCTCTTGAGCTGTGGCTTTGAAAATGTGAGATCCTAGCTGCTAAAGTACTCCTTTAGGAAATTTGCAAACACCCTTGGACTTCCCATACAGGGAAGGGCTCCGGGGAGAGGAGAAATAACTTTAAACTAGGTCAGATAATAGAAGACTTGGTGAAGCCCCTGGGTTGCTTCTCCTCCTTAATGATCTTCTGGATGAATATATACAATGGGCATTGTCCTATAACCAAGAACAGAGAAAAGTAGTCACCTCTTTGTGGGGCTGGCTCTACTATTCAGGAAGCAGAGACTTAAAGGAGGGCCAGGTACCCCACAGTCATCCTCATTAATATTCATAGGCTAGTGGTCAGAAATAATAAGAGCCACCGCCCTAAGGAACACATTAGAGGAACACATCTTACTGTTCTCAGATAGCTACTTAGACTTTTTTAAGTAACAAAGTTAATCTAAAATACAATTTCAGTTAGACTAACTATAGATAACACGCAGGGCTAAACATTTTCACGACTCATTTTCAAGGTTACTTTTATATGTATTCCAAATTCATGTTCCTATATCACCCCACTACAAACCTTCATCTTCACATGGCATTTTCTTTGTGTGTCTGTCTCTGTATTCAAATTTCTCCTTCTCATAAGGACACAAGTCATATTGGATTAGGTTTCATCCTAATAACCTCATCCTAATTACACCTGCAATGGCCTTATTTCCAAATACGGTTACACTCTGATGCACCAGGGATTAAGGCTTCAACATATGTATTGGAGGGAAGGGGGAGAAATTTGACTCATAACAGACCTTATTTCCGAAGAAAGTCGCATTCACAGCTACTGGGGGTTGAGATTTCCACATCCTTTTGAAGGATACAATTTGAGCCATACTCCACCCATACTTATAGATGGATAGTACTCTCGTTCAGGAATATTACCCCATAATGCAATCCACCTTTAGTATCTTCTCAGTCCCTAAGTAAAATGTAGATGCTAATGTCTTTGTCTCCCAGAATTACATTGCCCATCCCCACCTAATATGGACCATCATCAGCCATCTGGGTTACTTGTTACCATGTTTTCTCATTGATTGCATCTTCCTGATGTTATTTCCATGACCACTTGAGCTTTCCATTCCTTTGGAACAATGTGCATAAGGCCTTCTGACTTCCTTGCCCTGCCTGCCTCTCCCTTCTCACATTATTATGCTAGCCTGCCTATGCCCACATGCACATATGTGCATAACATACCACTTATACCAGAACTCCACAAGGCTAGTTCTGTGCCCCAGGTGCTACACATGTCTCTCAATGAATCATCTGGGTGGACCTGATCATGCCATTCATGCAAGGGCTTCAGTAGTGAAATTGTGCTTCAGCCCCAACATATCTTCCCCTATTAGTCCATTCTGGTATAACTGTATACATACAGGCAATGGACTTAAGTTTGTCCAGTATTTTATTTTATTTTATTTTATCATTTCATTTCATTTCATTTCATTTCATTTCATTTCATTTCATTTCATGAGACAGAGACAGAGGGAGAGGGAGAGAGAATTTTAAGCAGGCTCCACATTCAGCGCAGAGTCCAGCACAAAGCTCAATCTCAAATTCCTGACTGAGATCATCACTTGAGCCAAAATTAAGAGTCTAACCAACTAAGCCACCCAGATGCACTTTGTCCAGTATTTTTCAGACATTGTTTCTTTTTGTTTTTGTTTTTCCCTAACAGACTGGAGTAACACTGACTCTATTATCTTCCTACAAAGTGAATTCGAAATTGCTCAGGAGTGACAGGATGGGTGAGTTAACAAAAGTTTCAAAAAGAAATTGGATAGTGCTTTAAGCTACACCTTTTTTGTGTAAACGTGAATCACAGTGAAATTCTAAACCCTCTCTTCCCATTGCTACCTCTTAAATTAGGATCAAAGGAAAATGCTATAATCAATAGTTATTAGTAAAACAATAAAAACCAATATATTGAATTATGGAAAAAAAACTTATTTGTAATTGGGAAGGAAACTTAATTGTGACCAACAATTCACTTGTACTTACAAGCTGGAAGTAGGACAATTTCAGGTCACCAACTCCTTAATTCCATCCATTTCTTATAAGTAGTAATATAAATATTACTTATAAGTAATATAATTCCAAGTAAAATTTCTATGCATTATGTAATAAAGGACCCTAATTTCTCAAAGAACAAAGGTAATGTATTTTGGCATCATCTGAATGTCAAAGAGACTTCCTGCTCATAAGTAGGAAGTTGATGGAACCTTTACATTTTATAATTACATTTCTAAAATTTAAGTTGTTTTGTCACAATCATTATTTCCAGAATCCCTTGGAGAAATCTACTTAAAATATGCTTTCTCTCCTTGACATTTAGAAGAATAAGAATAGGAATAAGAATAAGAATAGGAAGAAGAAAAAGAATAAGAATAGGAAGAAGAAAAAAAAAGGAGCAGGAGGAGGAAGAGAAGGAGAGGGGAGGAGGGGGAGGTGGGAAGGAGGGGGAGGAGGAGGAGATGGAAGAGGGGAAAGGGGAGAAGGATGAAGGGGAGGGGAAGGAAGAGGAGGGGGAAGAGAAGAAGAAGAAGGAGAAGAAGAAGGGGAGGGAGGGGAAGGGGGAGGAGAAGAAGAAGACATCTAAAGGCAAAAAAAAAAAATTATGACTCTTCAAAGGGAAGATTGGCATATTTTAGGACATTGATATGATCCAGTTACCTGGTAACTAAAATAAGACCCTCAAACCAAGAAAGGTAGCCAAAAGATCCAAATGTTGAGGCAGTCCGTGAGGACAGTTTCCGCAGGGCACACTGCCATGTAGACAGGCCATCAGGAAGGGTGAGATCCAGCCATCCAGGCTGACAGGTGCTTCATGACATGAGAGTTTGTGTTGGGTTGCAAACAAGAACTCTTTTTGAGGCCCAAAAGACGTGCTTTTGGAGAAAGGCAACACTATATATATAGCAAAACAAAACAAAACAAAAACAAAAACAAAAAAACAGTAGTAGATAACCAAGGATAGATGCCCTGGCATAGGAGACAAATGACAAGGGAGCTGCTTACAAGAAATGAAACACAGAAGACAATGGTGGGCTAAAGGCAAGGATGTCTACCACAGAGTCTAATCAGGGTCAGTATGGATCATAAAAAACAATCTGTCAGGAATCAGCAGCAGGGGATTGAGCTATTGAAAGAGGGGCACCTCAGAAGATGGGCTATCAGAAGAATTTGGTGGTTATTGATTCTAATGTCCAAAAAGCAATCGAGGGACCTAAGCCAAAACACACGGTTATCTCAGAACTCAGGGAGGAGTCTTCACTTTCTCTTCATCTCTCACTGCCTCCTCCCTCTCCTTGCCTCCCTATTACTCTTCTTGCCTTTGGCTCTCTGCTCTGTTGTAGATATTTTATTTCTCTGGCCTGTTTCTCTTCCTTTCATTCCCCTTTTCCTCTCCTTTCTACCCCCTTCTCCACTCCCCCTCATCTGCTGCCTTTCTCAGTGTCCCTACCCCGTTCAATGGTTCCTTCACCCACCTCCCTCTCTTACTATTCTTTCCTTCCCCAATCCTGGATTCTCTTACTACCCACCATATTAAAATTACATATTTTTCTTAATTTTATGTAGCTATGCAATGAAACCTTGAAATCCCAAATTTAGAGAAGATCTTCAGGATGTTTTTAATATTTCTTTCTCATAAAAAGATAAAAGCAAATTATTTTTTCTTTTATGTGTCTGATTTGGGATATTTTTTTTGCCACAAAAAGGTCAGTGATTCTTAATAAGAAACAAAAAATCTTTCTCCCCTCGCCCTTGTTTTCAAATTTCCTAAGTCCTCATTTGAAAAATCTCACCCAGAGTGAAATTCTTTGTACATTATTAATTCTATCATCTCATTGATTTACTATCTCTTTGTTACACCAGAGATAGAGATGATGAGAATCTGACTTACTCTTATAAATGGTAACAATTATATTCATCATGGCTAGGTCTCTTTGAACATCACAAAGGAGATGAGCATCCAGGCCAATAATAGCAGTGGCCGTGAAAGCCATGGTAATAAAAGACAATCACTAAACCAATAATAAGTTTTCAGGATACATTGTTTCCCAGGCACTGACCAGCAGTTCATTTTAACACAATAAGACCTCATTCCCAAATGATACAGGAAAGGTAGAATGCGATTATTGTACACTCTTTATTTGTTCACCCAGGTCTCCATGTGTTTTCTGACCTCTACTACTGAAACTGTTATTGAGGCTTATATTCCCTATTATGAGCTTGGCATTAGCAAGCTAGAAAAGGAAGAAGAAAAACAACCATAGAGTTGAAGAATTTATTGTCTGCCATAAGCGCCTGTATCAACGAGACTGAGCAGCTGGTTCAAAGCTCTTATGATATCGCCATGTGTAACTCAAAGGGGAAAATGAGTATCTCTGATTTTTCAAAGGGTAAAGAGAGTACAATTGTATTTATTAGGTGTTCAAAAGAGAGGCCTGTCAGATGGTATTAGCATGTGCCAGTTGGCACGCAGATTGCGGACATATTGTCCATTTAAGTTGTCAAGTCTCAACCAATGTTTGCAAATCTGCATAGCAAAAGCCAGTCGTTGCTGTCATGATCCCAAGAATACTTAGAGACTGGTGTCCCCAACTGTCCAAAACTTACATCAGAATGTGCTTTGTAGGAGAAGCAAACAAACACACACACACACACACACACATATATATATACACACACACACACATATATATATATAATACTGAATATTCAAGACAAACATATATATTAATATGTATATACTCAATACTGAATATTCAATATTCAATATGACTTTGAATACATATTCAATATATTATTGCATTATTCGATAATATATATTCTATATACATATATATTCAATACTTATTTAGATATAGTGGACTGTCCATTATTTTACATGATTACCTTGATAATATAAGAATTTTCTGGCTGTCCTTGCTCTAGGGCAATCCTTTCTCTATACTTTTTCTTCTCCATTTGACAACCTACATTCCTTCTAGGGGGCCCACTTCTGAAGCTTCTTGGAATCTCTCGTGTCCCTAATAAAATATATTTTATAATAAACCTAACTAACACATTGTACTACTTGCATTTTATCTTGTAACACAGGAAATATGAAAGAAGACCCTAATAAATGGAGGAGAATACAATGGTTTTGGAGGGAAAAATTATTATAAAGATATCCATTTTTCCCAAATAAATATATATTATAAGACAATTCTAATCAAAGTCACAAATGGAAAAGTAGAGTCACAAATGCTTTTCTTTCCCTTTTTGAAACTTTACAAAATGATATTTAGAAGAATAAACAGGAAAGGATCATTAACATTTTTTAATGATGTAATGAGGAGGAGCTTTTTGTATCTCAAATTAAAATGTGTTCTGTAGCTACAACAATTAAAATCAGTGTGGTACCTATGCAACAATAGATGAACAATGGAACAGATTATTGAGATGCTAAATTCCATGCAGGCAGAGCCCACATGTGTTCTGTTCATGATTATTTTATTCATTCTGTATCTTCACAGTGCCTGGAAGATAGTAAACATTTGTAGAAAGAACAAGCTAGAACAGTAAGGGCAATATATACAGCATTGGAACAAAAATACACATACACATATAACATATGAGAAAAACAGAATCATAAATCAGTGAAAAACAAATGTTTTATTCAAAAAGTGTTGAGAAAGTTGTCTTTTAAGGAAACAATATACTGTTTTAATCATCACCTCACAGAATGCATGAACGGAACTTGACTTGATCTATAATTAAAGTGTAAAAAAAAAAGAATTAAAAAAAACCTAGAGGCAAACAAATGACTATAAATTTGATCTTTGGATAGGGGATCGGAAGCTCTTGAAAGGAGGGGAAGGAGAGTTCTAATGTTTCAAAAAAAAATCAGGCTTTGGAAAACAGTGTGGAGGTTCCCCAAAAAATTAAAAATAGAGCTACCCTATGAACCTGTAATTGCACTACTGGGTATTCACCCCAAAGATACAGATGTAATGAAAAGAAGGGCCATATGCACCCCAACGTTCATAGCAGCAATGCTCACAATAGCCAAACTGTGGAAAGAGCTGAGATGCCCTTCAGCAGATGAATGGATAAAGAAGTTGTGGTCTATATATACAATGGAATATTATTCAGCCATCAGAAAGGATGACTACCCAACTTTTGCATCAACATTAATGGGACTGGAGGAGATTATGCTGAGTGAAATAAGTCAAGCAGAGAAAGTCAATTAATCATATGGTTTCATTTACTTGTGGAACATAACGAATAGCATGGAGGACATTAGGAGAAGGAAGGGGAAAATGAAGAGGGGGAGATGAACCATAAGAGACTATGGACTCCAAGAAACAAACGAGGGTTTTAGAAGGGAGAAGGTGGGGGGATTGGTTGGCCGAGTGATGGGTATTAAGGAGGGCATGGGGTGTTATACATAACAATGAATCTTGGAACACTACATCAAAAACTAAAGACGTACTGTATGGTGACTAACATAACATAATAAAAAAATAATTTTTTAAAAAATCAGATGTCACAAGAAAAAAATATTTCTACTATCAGCATTTAGGGTATCTGTGTATGGTCACAGGCATATGACAATGCAACTGTAGGAGTTGCCATTCACACAGGAACGGCACCACTGGAGGTTAAACAAAACAAAACAATACAATACAAAACAGTGTCTCTGCAGTACCATTATCCTCTCCCAGTCATTTTGGCCTCCCAGGGATACCAGTTTAACTGCTAACATCTTAAGAGATTTTATAGATCTCACTTAAGGATCAGCACCATACAAAGCCTAAGCTCAGCTCTCAGATAGCTTAAATCAGTGGTTCTCAAAGTGTGCGTCCCAGCCAGCAGCATCAGTATCACCTGACCCTCAACAGACCTGCTGAATCAGAAATGCTGGGGTGGACCCCAGCGCCTGTGCTGGGGATGCTAATGTGAGAGCTGAAGTCTGAGTACCACTGGCTCAGATGAAACAAACCACCATCCACTTACAACTGAATCCACAACCTCCTCTCAGTTCAACTCCACTTTCCTTACCACTATGAGCAGTAAATATCATTTTCACACCTAGTGGTCATATTGTTCTGTCCCAGGCCTATCAGCCAATCAGCTCTTGGAGAATCTATGTTTATTAGCATATTCCTACCATGTTGGTGCCTTCGAAAATTTTCACAGTCCAATGTGACCAAATCCAGGATTCATAAGTCAAAGTTGAGGAGAACATCAATAGCACCTAAAGTCTTACATAGTAAGCAAGGATAGGCTGAAGTAGTCAAAATCTAAATTTGCACCAAGCATAAACGAGCACTAAACAACCTTCTAAGAAAAAATGAGAGCGCAATATATCACTCAATAGCATTAGAAATCCATAAAGAAATGATAGGTGATGAAAAATGACTCTATTTTCCATAAGAATGAAAGGAAGGAGAGGAAGGCAGGGATCATGCTGGGAAGAGAGGTTTGAGATCTCTATGTGTATATTCAGTACCAAAGATGCTCATTTATCTCCACTAATGCCTCATGAAAATACATATGATTATTAAGAAAATCCTCAAATCTTCAAGAAGAAAGTGTCTAAATATCATAAACTGACAAGTCACAGCAGAGAAAATTAAAAGAGCTAATTTATGAACGTGAAAGTGGTAAGCTTCTGTAGAAATGATAGAAAAATAAAGTTATACAATTCAGTTATTTATTAAATTGTTCAAATATTAGAGGAAAAATCTCAGTGATGACAGAAGTATTAAATTACCACAAAGATTCTAGAAGGCAATTTGGCATGCTACATTAAGAACCTTAAAATGCTAAATCTTTCTGACTCAGAAGTGCCTTCTAGCACTCCATTCTAAAGAAATAAACAGGAATATGGACAAATATTTGTATCACTTAGGAATATGGACAAGTATTTGTATCAAAAATGTTTATCTTAATGTTAGGTATAACACACAAATTGGAAATAATCCAATTGTCAAACTATAATAACCTAAGAAAAAGTTCAGAAATTTCCTTGTGAAAAAGTAGGATACAGAATTAAATATATAGTGTGAATTCAATTATATAAATATATGTATATTTGACTATATCAAATATATATACTTGAGTTCAAATATATAAACTATCATAAGCATATGCACGTACCAAACACTAACAGTATTCATGGTTGGATGGATATGGGTGGAGTATCCAATATGGCTGGAGATTATGAATATTTTTTTTTCCTTTTACTTTGCCAAATTTTCCAAACTTTCTATAAAGAATAACATTTACCAGAAAAAATTTTGAAAGCATATTACATGAAAATTGCATTTGGAATAATTTGGGGGAAATATTTGGGACTATGTGATCTTTCTAAAAAAAAATCACCAATGGCAATAAGTTTTAATGAGCTTTAATGACATAATTATTCCATTTAGTGTTAATTAAATCTTTATGAAGTAGATCCATTTTTTCCACCAACTTGCAATATGAAATCAGAGAGATATTTATTTAGCAACACTTTTCCATTATATATAATTAAAATGTTCTGGCTGGCTTAGAAAAGAGGGCTATGTCAAGCACTCCTACAATACTTTGCTATCCATCACAGCACCCTTCTATCTCGTCATCTCACCAACCCTCCAGGATAATTTATGATTAGCAATGTTTGTCAGACTTCTCTCTTCTCCTGTCTTTCCTAGTGAATTTAGCACAGCAAAAAGAATAAATGCAATATTATGTTTTATTAACAATTAGGTATCCTTCTTTTAAATCCTTTTAGGTTAAGATTTCTGAGTCTAGAAAAACTATAAACTCTATTCATCCATTCCAGACTAAGAGTGGTAAAATAGACTTTGAAAAAAAAATTTTTTTTTGCAAATACTCTACAAAAAACTTATTTTAGATATAATCTTAACTCAGGGCCAAAAGTGGGCATGTTCTTCTACAAAGAACCACAACTCTGTGTTCAGAGGAAACTAGTCCATTTCAGATAGTTTTCAGTTTCCTCTAAGACACTGGGGTCTCATCATTCAAACACAACATTGATTGTAAGAGACATATGCCTGCCTACTTGACAAGATGGCATGCAACTGATGGATCCTGTAGAGGTTTAAGCATCAGAGAGTGGCTGGTGGGCTTGGCAGTAAGGATGGGATCCAGATGTAAGAGTGCAGGGAAAGGCTATACAGAATCCAGGGGGCCTCTGCTACATCAGCCTACAGAGCCTGCAAAACAGAGAATCTGTTGAGCTCCAGATCCCCTCCTCTGGCCAGAGCTGGGATGAGGCACAGGGAAGCTGATCAACATGATAGGACATGGAGAACACGTTCAATTTAACACAGGCATATTTAACACATCTCAAACGCCCGAATTACTTATACCTATGGATACTGAGTTCAGTGTACCCTCCAAGCGAACACTCGCAGAGCCCCTGACTGTTGGTTAATGGGATTCAAGTAATCCTGTCATCACCATACAACTTGAATGGAAAATTTGGGATTAACATTTGTAGCAGAGATTTATCCTTATAGCCATAGATTTTAGTGTATAAATACATAACTTTATCTCCCTATTTTCGAGTATCGCTTGCTCCTCAAGTTGCTGTATCTGCTACTGAGCCACGTTCAGTCTTTCTTGGGAAATACTCAGTCTCCCTCCTCTGCCCTTTCCTTAGAGAAGCAATCTGAAATACTAGATAAGCCTGTGGTCCTGGTCCTGCATGCCTTCAGTTACCGTCTCTGTTACTTCACTGCTGTGGGCATTTGGGCAAAGTATTTAACTTCTCTGTACTTTAGATCCACCCTCTGACAAACAGGAGGTGATAATAATAGCTATTCCCCTCACAGGACTATTTTGAATATTAAATGAGTTTAACTATGTGATCTCACAGCATATCTCATAACATTTCCCATGTTATACATCTAGCACATGGCAAATGCCAGGAGAATGTTAGCTGCTGTCTTACTGCTGAACTAACATTCTGGGAGCCTCTATTTCACCAACACATTGGTCTATCTCATCCTGAAGCCCTCCTTGGACTTGAGGGGCCCTCCACTACTGATATAAGACAACCTCTTTTTCACTCAACGACCTTTATTCCAGTCAGGACCACACACATCGTCCACCCACCGGGCCTCTCTAGCCCAACAGCCCACACTCAACTCTTCTGAACCTCTGAAGTCACAGCAAATCTCAGACACTCATGGTTCCCATGAGTTCCCAGATGTTTCAGGAGACATCTGGTGGATCAGGTTCATCTTATAGCCTCTCTACCTAAAATGCCACATCGCCATTTTCCATTTCTACTCCACTGAAGATATACCATGTCACCATGTAAAGTGAAGTGAAGAAGGGAACTTTTCCAGGTGGCTTTCTCTAGGCCAGGGGTCAGAAAACATGAAGGGCTGGATGGTAAATATTTCAGGTTTTGAGGGTCATACAGCCTCTGTTGCAAGTACCCCACTTTGTTGTAGCAACCATAGACGCTAGGTAAGCCAATGAGCATGGCTATCTAACAACAAAGCTTTGTTTACAGAAACAGTGAGCAGGCAGGATTTAACCTGCCAGACACAGTTTGCCACCCCCCTTTCTAGACCAGAAATGCCTTGAAAATGTAGACTACATCTAGGTCTTCTTAAACTACAGAGAATTTACCGCCTTCCATTCATAGAAAGTCAATGATGTTTGAGTGGAAATTAAATGAAAGAAAGAATGAATGAGTGTGTTCCCCACAACTGCCTAATAAATCTATTCTTGTCTTTAAAAAATCAATCGTCCGTCTTTTAGAAGATCCAGTTGCGTTTTTCAAAGTTTGGACCTGTAAGCAAAATCCTTTCTGAGCTTGTACAAGTTATGTGTAGTCTGGGGCTTCTCTTCATCTTGGTTTCAAAGACTCTTTCAGGACTGAGCTAAAGGTGTAACTAGAGAGCCCTGAGCCCTGATGCCAGCACCCATAGAGGAAGCTTCTGGATGCTGGGAAATCAGGTTCCTTCAGACCTTCAGAGATAAATCCAGCTCTAACCATGGGAAAACGGAGGAATCTTGGAAGGCTACAACTGTCATGACGGAACTATACTTTGTCTGGCCACTTCTGTCTGGGACTTCTGAGCCTTATAAAGCTCTCCTTGAGAGAGGCCAGAGAGACTGAAATACACTCAAAGTGTAAGAGACTATAAAGGCCAATGGGGAGTGATGCAGTCAATTGTCTCCCTGGCCTCTACTCACAGCATCAACCTACCTCACTTCCTCCTGTGGTCATCATTCTCCATTTATAACCCACCCTTAATCTGAGTCATTGTTAGAACCTGTAGATCCAGCCTCCCCAGCAATCACCAGGCATCAGTCCCACTCAGTAGCACCTCTTAATTCAGTCCTACAAGTAATTATGAGGTCTGAGGATCCCAGGCAATCAAGTCATCTCACTTGCTCTGGATCTGGCGATTTCCGTGTTAATATCCTTGTCCCTAACTATGCACAGTTATCACAGAGCCATGAGCATAGATGATGTCCAACCTGCCAGTCTAGAGCCTCTCATGGCCGCTCCCGGCATTTTTCAGGCTTGGTTGAAGGCAGGTGATGACCTCTCTGTGCCAATATACCTAAAAAAAGGAAAGGCATTAGGATGTCTTTCTGGGAGTCTTCTAGCAAGTTCTCTTTTCCTTTGGACTCCCTCATCTCCTCTGCCCATAGCTAAAGAGCAAAATCAGATTATACTGCAATAGCTCAATCTTTAAGCCACAGTTTTTGCACCAACATTTATTTTCATTCTGTTCTCCAATGACTATTATCCCAGTCAGAGAGGGAGACTTTTGGTTCCCCACTGAAGATCCAAAAGAAACTCTTCCCCCACATTTATAATTTTCCTAATAGGAATTCACCTTCTTTGTTCTTAAACTTAATAAAATCCCTCCTTTATCAATTCCTTTTATCAATTCCCTAGGAGTCTACAACTCAATAAAATTCCAGGAGCCATTTATTGAACTCTTACTAGATGCCAGGCACTGTATTAATTGTTTTACTATCATAGGTTAATTCCTGCAACCTGTTATCACCTCTATTATATGAGTGAGGACCAGAGAGTTATACAGTGGACCAGAGAGTTAAGGAACTTGATTTAACATCCCACAGCTAGTAATTAATCCTTCGATTAATCAGTTTTATCTGAGTCTGCCTACACAGAGCCCTCATACCTAATCCCATAGCATACTACCTCTCTACTAGTGTCTGCCCCTTTTCAAAGACTTTCCAGTAATACAGACAAGATTATTTCAATAACTACCTGTTAGGCCAGGCTCCAGGAGTGCAGGAGGAACAATAGAAATGACCTCAGGGTCATGCCGCTTCCAGCCTCCTCCCCGCCTTTCCTTCACCCTTGACTCTCCCGCCAAAAGGATGTATGCCCAGGTCACCGTCTCCACAGGTAACCCAATACCTATGCATGAAACAGATAAAAGACCCCTGCTAACTCCCTCCCAGTGCGACTTCCCCCACTCTGCTTTCCAGAGTCACAGAACCTCGCCCGAGGGTGCCCACCTCCTCCCGGTGCAACTTTCCTGGCTCCCCTTTTCCTGAGCCCTGAAACTTCGCCGGAGAGTGCCTTTAATAAATCTTGCCTTGAACCCACTTCATCTGGTGTCGTGTTTATCTTGCCTATAAAACCTTAACTACCTTTTCAAAACACTTAAATAAGAACTTTTTTTTCCCACAGAAGATTCATGACAGTATTTGTTGGTTTTCTAAAACTTATTTATTTGAATAACCACCAAGGGCCATAATGGAATGTTCTTTGTATGAAATCTTAAAAACTCTCTTAATAATTCTTAATAATATCAACAAATATTATAAGTGATGCCCTCCCTCATTATGCAGAAAGAATCTGGATGGAAGTTACCAGAGAATATAATCTTTAGAATGATTGATTACTAAAAAATACCAAAATATTTAGCCACATAAGAAAAATACAGTGGTTAATTTGTACTGTATCAGTAGTATATAGCCAAGTGAGTTATTGGAAGTTGTAATATACTTAAAGAACTTTTTTTTTTTTTTTTTTTTGGTGGGATGTGAGGGTAGTTAGGGGAAAGAAATATGGGTTGCCTTTTGTTTTTGTTTAGTATCAAATATCATTGGGAAGCTCCTTGGGAATTATCTATAGTTCGTTTCCCATCATCACCATATGCAACAAGGGTACCGGAAATAATCTCCATTTTCAGATAAAAGAATTTACTTTCTGGATTAGGTGCATTGGCTATTAACTTATCCAACAATCACACAATGGCACTGCAGAGAGATTTCACTTTAGGCTCTACTTTCTCCACATAGTTCTTAATCAGGTGCAACTTCTTATCAGAGGTGATGGGGAGAATTAACATTTTCAATGATAATTATCAGAATACCACAATATGACAAATTGTAGATATTTAGTGAATATGATGATTATTATGGCTTCTTATATAGAACATTTCATGAACATAATTAGGAATTCATAGACCTAAAACATTCTTTCTACGATGATGAAAATGTCCTAAAATGTGATTGTGGTATCAATTGCACAACTCAACTAAATACTAAAATTTATTGAATTATACATTTAAAATAAATGAATTTTATAGTATGTAAAGTATATCCCAATAAGCTATTTTTAGAAATAATTATACAGGAGAAAAAAAGAATGTTGCTGAAGCTTTTAAAAATCACTTTCATTACTAATTATCATTTGCTGATGAAACCAAGTATCATGTTAAACAAGGAATCTCACTTAATTAAAGAAATTTCTTTGCTTCATTTCACCTTTTTTTTTTTTTCTTTACATCTCACTTAGTCTTCACAGAAGTCCTCTGGATAGCTATCCCCAGTCCTGCTTCATAGATGCTGGAGGTTTCCTAGATATGAAGAGAAGGAGCCAAGGGACAAATCCATATTTCTCTAACTGGACTCCAGTGATTATACTGTGCTCTACAATTTCCTTAATTCTGGGCACCCCATTATACCTTATTTAAATTAGTCCAAATCCTGCCCAAACAGCTTTTGAGTAAGCAGCCTTATAAGAAATTGATATATCTGAAGTCTGGAAAAACAGATCAGTAAGTTGAAATTAAAAAAAAAAAAAAACAAAAAACAGAGGGTCATCTTCGTTCTTCACCCAAAGACTCTATTCTGGGGTATGCTGGGAGGGTGGCATGTTGCTTCAAATCATCTTGAAAGACCACACAATCAGGACGTAACAGAGCTACAACCTCAGCCTATGGAACAAAGACCCACAGTGCTGATCACGTAGTTGGCTAAAATACACAATTTCCTATTTAAAAATAGCTGATTGATGACACCAGAGTGGTGAGGCATGACACTCTTCTCCATGAACTTGCAGGCACAGGAATGCAACAAACTATCTTTTGGCCTCTGACCTCTAGTTGTTCACATTTGCTTTTCCTTCTTTTTAGAGCAGTCTTCCCAACCTTTTTAATCAAGTAATACATCTTCAGTTCTTGTTATGCCCGAGCTTTCGCGTCCAAGAGACCACCAAGGAGCCAAGCATAGATGCAATCACATGAGGGTTTATTTGACAAGCTTAAGCTTGAGCCCAAGTATACCCGACACAGCAGAGTAGGGACTTGGACCCCGAGCCAGATTATAGTCAGGGTTTTTAAAGGCAGAGTAGGGGTGGACTCAGCGGTGGGTGAGGACAATGGGGGTTATGGATGATGTAAGTCTCTAAGGAATTTTGGAAGCGAGGTCTCCAGGACCTTGAGTGGCTAGCTGTTGTCTGGGGAAAAGGTTATTCATTACCAATAATAAAAATCTTCTTGTGAGACCCTTTAGATGTATATCCGTGGGTCATATGCTTGGGGATGATTGCTGACACTATCTTGGAGGTTTAGAGAAAGTTTCACATTTCTCCTATCAAGTGTCCTTGTTAGTGAGATTTAGGTTGGGAGAAATTTAACTTTATTTAGGGCTTGAGGAACTGAGTTATTTGCCTCTGGAAATTGTGCTATTGTTAAGATAGCTTCTTTGTTGTAAATCTCTAGGACATTGGTAAACCGAGGGAGACTCCTGTCTTGCAGGATTGTGATCTCTGCAAGTTAACCATTTGCTTTTCCCCAGGGCAGCCAGGGGTGGCCGAGGAATGTCACACCTACTACTGAGGGGAGGGGAGCGGGTGGAGAGGGGGTGCAAGGTGCCAGCCTCCGCTTTGCCAAGATGGCTGTACTTATGTCAGGGCTAGACTCGAGGTGGGTACAGTCTTGTTTTTCTTGGCCTCCACATTCTCTGCTTCAAAGGCGTCACCTTGGGGAAGCCTGACTTGACTTACATGCCATTCTCACGTGGGTTAGGAAGCCACACATACTCTGAGAGCCTGCAGTTCACTGCTCACAGCACTTAGCAGCCACTATTATAGATGTGTACTTGATGTCCCATGAGAGGCATCTGCCACTGAATCCCCAACAACAGTACAGCAAGGGGAAATAGTGGACACTCAGTAAATAGTCATTCAGTGAACAAAATAAATAGCCTAACTTACTTGGTGTTGGAGATTTCAAGTTTTTGTTTCATTTCGTTTTTCTACCTTTTTCTTATTTACAGCCATAGTTCCTATTTATAAATTGTTTAATCTGTGAGGATAAATAAATATAAACAATAGTATATCATGTGGTAAGGAAGCATACATATATGCTATCAGTTGAGGTGTATATAAGATACAGTGGAAACATAATCTTGATTTTCTCTCTGTATTCACTTTTATTAAAAAAATAATGAAGATTCATAATGTGAGCCAAATGTGGAGTAGGGAAGATTTAGTAAGATAAAAACCCTTAAAACTGTTTATTTCCTTTCAGATATTCTATACTACTAATGTGACTGCATTTTATGATCACAAGAATGAAGACTTTGCATAGGTGTAATAAGTTGAAGGTGCAGATAAAGCACCATCACAAATATGTTTTTAATTAGGCACTTTCTAAAACTCATGCTTGTAAAACATAAACTATGAATTTTCTCCCCACCTCAACCCACCTTTGAGTGATCAAATGTTGTATTGAGAGGGGAATAAATTTTCTAATAGTTACTTGGAAGTTATCATTATGGAATTTATCAAATCTTTGTTAAAGCTTCTCTTTTCCAGGTCAGACTTGTCCCGGGACATTGTTGAGTAATATAATAATAGAGTAGGGATGGCATGAGAACACTAAAAATTTGCTGAGGCTCTGAAAGCCAAACATTCTCTCCTTTTGATCCAGGTACATCACTCCAGGATCCTAGAGGTGAGTTTCTGCGGGGCTGAGCAAAGGGAGGGTAAATAGGGAGACAGACTGGAATAGGACTGAAATTTCCCCAGCATCTGCTATCTGCCTGGCATGGGACCAGGAGCATGACACATATAGTTATGTTTCAACTTTACAACAACCCAATGAAGTTTATGCAGGAGGATACTGTAACCCAGGTAAAGTACCCACAAATAATAGCAGGTGGGTCTAATATTTTACCCAAGACCATAAAACTTCAGAGACCTTTTTCCTTTGCACACACATGCTCCACAAATATCTGTTCCCCATAAAATCTCCCCATAGGAATAAAAAGGAGATAAAATTCTTTAATATAATTTTTCCATTTTTTGGAAATATTATAGCAAAATGGTGTTTTTAAAGCATACACTAATAAAATAATATAAAATGTCTATATTAATAAAATATGATTAAATATGTAATATATAATTTTATATACCAAATAAATACATAAAATATATTGCTTTATATTCATAAGATAAAATAATAAAAATACACATAGAAATAAAATAAAACAAGTAGATTTTTTCAAAATCATCAAGGTTTTACTCCAATACTTTCAGCAAAAAAAAAACAACAACCAGCCAATTGGCTTTATTAATTTTTCTAAATGATCAGTTTGCATTTGAAGCAAACTGATTCTCATCACCATAGTACAATATAATTGGTGTAACAGATTTATCGAGCATCTTAACTTAGAGCAAGTGTCTGGTGAGCATATGCATAATAGCTTTCTAGAGGAGGAATCTCAATGTCAGCCAAAGGAATAATCACTTAAGAAGGAAAAAAAAAGAAAAAAAAAAAAAAGAAGGAAAAAAAAGATTGGGCACTTCGGCCTAAGTACCTTCAGGGTTTCCATGACAACCACAATTAGTACCATTTAACAAGAAAACAATGGATTCAGAGGCTCAGAATAGTAGTCAAATATGTGTCTTCTAATTTATTTCTATTATTAGAAATACAAAGGGATAATTGAATACAGTACTGTGAGCACTCTGGTACATACTTTTCAGAATTTCTGATGCGGTGAGAGGATCACATCATTAGCATAAACAATATTGATTGTGTGGGGTGTGAAGGGATGAAGATGAATGTCCTCTAGAAATCCCATCTGAACACTCACCACCATCCCAAATCAATTACCCTCTACAGGATAAATAAGAACTGACAAGTTCTTTGTTCCAAAATGACCGAAAGACAAAAGGGATTCCCCTGCTCTACCTCCATTTTTGGCTGGGTCGATCACTCCAAATTACAGAGGTTAACCAAAGGCAAATCAATAAGCTGGAGCTGTCAGCATTTCATGATTAGTCCCATAAAAACTTTCTGATCACCCTTTTTCTTGACTTTGCTTTTGAGGATGTGAAAATATGGTCAATCAATTCTCAGGCATATAGACTTGGCTGTGATTACTGCCTGCCTTTAGCTGAGTCAGCAGTCAGGCTGGGAAGTAATGGGGCATGGCTGCTTCAGCCTTTCCGGTCCAGCACGTGTTTTGTTGCAATGCCCTCCACAGCTGGCAAATTTTGTACATCAGCCTGCTTTATTTACTTGGTATTATTATTTGAGGTTTCTAGCAAGTTACAAGTTAATTTGGTCTAAAAATACTCCCCCGCTTAGGGCACCTGGGTGGCTCAGTGGTTAAAGCCTCTGCCTTCGGCTGGGGTCATGATCTCAGGGACCTGGGATTGAGCCCCGCATGGGGCTCTCCGCTCAGTAGGGAGCCTGCTTCCCCCTCTCTCTCTGCCTGCCTCTCTGCCTACTTGTGATCTCTGTCAAATAAATAAATAAAATCTTTAAAAAAAAGAATAATAAAATAAAAATAAAAATATTCCCCTGCAAAAAAAAAAAAAAAAAAAATTATTTCCCATATACCCAGAGCAGGGAAGACATAAGCATTTATAAGCAATTTCGGTAATAACAAGTTACCTTGTATTGATTATCTGATAGTACATTGCAAGGATTCTTTCATTTAATCCTCACAACTCTCTGAGGAATGTATTCTTATTACCTTCATTTACAGCTCAAGAAACCTAACCCCAGAGAACTAACAACCCCAAACTACACTGCTAGCCAGGAGTCATGTACCAAATAAATGTGAGGGTTCGAATCCTAGCAGCCTGGCCCAGGGCTGATTCAATAATAATGCTACTCCAATTGCTGAGGTCTGAAACTGCTAGGAATTCTCCAATACAAGTTGATACTGTTCATTGGTGGTATTCACACAAACTAATGTGTCTGCAGCCTGTCTGCCTGGCATTTCTTTTTAAAGAGTTATTTGTTCCAAGAGGCAGAACAATGCAATGAAAGGAATGAAACCACAGAGACACAGGTTTAAATTCCAGCTCTGCAACTCACCTACTAGATGACCCTGGACAATCTTTGGGGCTTTTGTGGATCCCAGTGTCCCCAACTGTAATATGCATCCTGGAGAGCTTTGGGGAATCCTAGCAATGGCGTATGTTAAATGTTTTATAGGTGACAGGCACTCTGAAAATAGGGTCAGTAATTATCTTGAGCTTCTTAAGGATCCATCTCCTTCAGATCTATTTCTGACCCCAATTCTATCCGTTGCCCCAACAAACAAAGTTTTTTCCAGCAAAATCTGAGAGGATTGTCTGTATGTTCTGAATCCTGCTAGTGGAATAGTTGAAGGGGTTTCCTTTCATTTCTAAATGAGGAAATTCTTATCAAGACACCTTTACATACAGTGTGTTTAGGAAGGTACTTAATCCCAGGGGGGCCTGTCATTTTATAAGAAGGAAATCTTAGAGGCCTGAAAAACTCAACTTATATGCAACAAGATGATTCCAGAAGAAAATTAAAGAGCATCTGAGTTGTGACCACTGGGTTGTGCTGGGTCCAGAGTGGAGGTTGTAGAAAGGGCCCTATGCAGTGCATAAAGCACAACTAAAGGAGCTAAATGGGACTGCTGGCAGCATTTGCTCAACTCTAAGGAAACAGGAGGGCTCTTTTGATCCTAATATATTCAAATAGATCCTGAAGAGGCCCTGGAAACAGCAGAGTGTTCTGCAATATTTAAAGGATGCTGCTGAGATTCACAGTCCTAAAATTAGACCTGCAGGCTGTCTCTTGCACTTCAGGCCAAGTTTCCTTTCCACGCCCAGGATTATCTTTCTAGAAATTAAGGTGCTGGTTCATTTAACCATCTACTCTGTTTACAATATAAAGAGGCCCAGAAGAAGCCTGGGTTCTCCTGCCTTGCTCACAGACTTACGGAGCAGGACTACACCTGAGTTCTGGCTGACAGGGAAACCAGCTGGGCCTGGGACAGTGTCTTATGACTCAAGGACTGTGTGCCTTGTTGTTACTCCACTTGCATGGTGAGCATCTCAAAAATGGGAGATTAGGTCTAGAATCTTCCCCTTTTCTGAGTTTTACTGTTTCAGGACCTTGAAACAGAGTATTGTCTCCAAGTCCACTGTACTCACTTAGAAATGACATCTTTATTTCTTAAAAAGTATCCAAGTAACAACTTTGACTTTTATGTTCAATCACATCAGTAACCTTGGAGGTGAGGGAAGTAATATAAACGGAAAACGCATTGAGCAAACGGCATTAAAAACATTTACACACACACACACACACACACACACACACACACACACACACGCTTGCATCTATATATGCAGTTGCCGCCTGTGAATGGCCTTCATGAAATCATCATTGGCACCATCAGCCAAACCTCCGTAGGGACTATGAGTCAATACTCTGCATTATTGCGTGTCACCTAGTCAAAATGAAGAATACTTCCCCCCCTTGGCAAAGTCTAACTTTGTGTGATCCAGACCTCTTCGTGACATCTGTTTCTGTCACCAAAGAACTACAGTGACTCCTGTCTAGAGAGAGGCTTGCGTAGACTAGTACTGCAACCCAAGCCTCCCTAATAAGTCAGCAATTTTCTAGCAATTTCTTAACTTGAATAGAGCTCTATCATTTATAGATAGTTTTTCTTTCTCAATCTTAAAATCAATTATTGTGAATAATTTTAGTCACAGTTTAATCATGCTATAGTAGTAACGATACAATATTTGTGGAAGTAGCCAATGAAAACTTCCAACTCTCCTACCTGACATTAATTGAAACTACCCTGTGTGATTGAAAATTAGAGTCTAGGAAACTGAAAGAAACTGTAAAGAAAAGGAAAAAGAAAATAAAACCAAACCCTGGCATAGGTGTGAGGAAGACTGTGGAAATCTACCCCCCAGGAAAGCCAGCAAAGCCAGCATTGTCCCTTCTCATTGCTAACAGATGCACTGATGTGTGAATATATTTATTTTATTTACAATAATACATATAACCTGGAAGCATATTTTCAGATTAAATGGTCCATTCCCTGAATAAGGAATTATCTAATCATGCTAAAGTATGTACATATACCTTATTATATATATATGATAACCAGAAATAAATAATAGCCAGAAAAAGGGACAAGTGTGTTCTGGCATTTTGAAAACCTCTTCATTTTAGCTCTTGCGTTCTCTGTTGGCAGCATCGTAATTCCTGCGGTAGCAACTATGACAGCCAAACAAAGGATTAAGGCTGTTTGTGAAAAAGCAGCAGCAGTTGAATTCATAAGCAAGAGAAATTCCATATACTTGTAAATGCCTCTCACAATAGAACACAAGGGGGATAAAACTCTGCAAAACAGAACTATTTATTTCTCTAAGATTACTGGAATTCTAAAAGAGGTGAAGCCTTTTTATTTGCTGCTTGCAAGATGCCATCTTGGATTTTGACCACATATAGAACAATTCTTTGTGGTGTTCATTTTAAATGTATTATAAAATATTATTAAAATAAATTGAAAATAAATTTTTAAAGGTGGCAAAAAAATCATTATACACTCCTAACACATTATTTTTATTTTTGTTTGCTCTTTCCTAGTCATTTTTATGTTTCATGCTAATTCTTTGTATAGATACAAACATAGAACAGGTGAATTCTTCGAACTATGTTATCTAAGAGATATTTATTTTGTTCAGATTTCTAAGGACATTTTGCAAATATTGTGAATAGCTGCATATTTATATGTAGAATTAATGTGACTGTCATTCTTTTTATTTTATTTTTTTCCATTTTTTTAATCATTTTTAAAATTTATTTTCAGCATAACAGTATTCATTGTTTTTGTACCACACCCAGTGCTCCATGCAATCCGTGCCCTCTCCAATACCCACCACCTGGTTCCCCCAACCTCCCACCCCCTGTCATTCTTATTTATTATTTAGTATTGGATATTTAATTTCTTTCCTGTTTCTTATTATTATAGATAATACCACAATAAATATCTTCATACAAATAGCTTTTTTTCTTCTGCTGAATTATTTTCTTCAGCTAAATTTCCAAGGAAGTGAGGTTGATGGATCAAATGGCAAAATATTTTTGTGCCCAACTTATAGAGACATATTACTTTCTTAACCCACTGAGCCACTTAGGCGCCCTGACATATTACTTTCTTAAAAGGTTGTTCCAATCTACCTTATCATCAGTCACATACGTGTGTAAGGTGCTCATTTCTAAATTTGTGTGTGTGCGAGGTGCCCATTTCTAAATTTTTCTGGGAGTTTGGAGTGCATACAGGCAAAGTGGAGGAAGAAGGTACAGAGTAGATAGGAAGGGAGGGACATGAAAGAATAACAAGGAGTATTCAAGAGATGATGGTTGAATGAACGAATAGATAACTGGACTATTCAAATGCTCAACTCCTTGCCTGGAAGAAAAGGTAGCCTAGAATGAAATATTTGTCAAGCACAGTGAATGGTCACATTTTTTCCAAAGGTTGGCTCAATAATAGAGCAAGCGTTGGCTTCCTATTAGCTTTAAAGTAGAAATAAGACGCTCTTTTTAATATGTTTTTTTTATTATAATTGACCATGAACTGCCTTAATACCAATATCATCATTTCCAATCTTTAACTAAATCCATTTCTAAGGCAATTACCTGTCTACTATTGATTGGCCATCTGTTTCCCCAGTAATTACATGAGCAGATCACTTAGCAACAGGATGCACTTTCCTTCCATATTTCCATAGAACAACATGGTTATGGTTTTAAAGCAAGAAAATACTGAAGTGTTCTGTTATTGCAAATAAATGTATAGTCATATGTTCTGTGCACATCTGTGTGAATGGACGTAGCTGTGTGCTCCTTTTATCCCTGGTTTCTGTAGTTAACAAGGGAAAAAAGATATTTGCCTGGATATCTCGTAATTACCAACAACAGCCACTATAGTGATTATTGGAGGCTTACAATTTATCAGACAGTGCAATTTGCAAAAACTTTGCATACATTACTTCACTTAATCCTTGGAACAATCTGATAAGCTAGGTATTTTTATACCTAACCAAGTGGTTTTATCTTATTTACAGATAAAGAAATTGAGGCTTAGAGAAATTAATTTTCCCTAAGGTCACAGAGTAAGTGACCGAATTAGAATTCTAAACTAGAATTACACTCAAAAGCCCATGTTCTTAACTACCGTGTCCTTCGAGCTGATCACAAAATTAGTTCATTTACTACTTGGGCATCTTGGTGCTTTCAGACCAATTTCATATAGATTAACAGTGAAGGGAGATTTAAGAGTGCCTCTGGCTCCCTCTTTAGACTCATCCAGATGTTTCTTTGTTCTCTTGCTAGTACCTGGATCAGTGCTTACAGTCAGTTCAGGGCCTGTGGACACTGCTTCGGGTACTGAGAAACCCCCAGATACTAGTATACAAAACATATGTCCTTGTCCAGGGAGTTTTATCTCCTTATCCAGAGTAAAGTAAGTATCCTTGGTAAAAAAGCCAGTTATTAAGTGTCTGTACACAAACTGACATTTTCACTTGCCTGTTGCATACTACCCTGCTTCACTTGGGTGATTAATACACATTTCAAACTGAAAAGATCCTAGACTAAACTCACTTCTTTTTCTTTTTAACCTTCTCTATACCCCTGAACTGTCTGTCCCTGGTCCAAGGTCCCCTGCTTCTGTGAATGGCACTACCAGAGGTGGGTTTGCTCAATAGAGCCTAGTGAATACAATTCACCTATGATTCCTCCCTCTCATCCACTCACAACTCCAATTCCATTACCAAGCCAGTTTACCACTCTCATCCTTCCACTTAACTCCATTCCCAGCCTACCAATACATGTTTCTTTTTTAACATTATTTTATTTTACTTTTTTGCAGTGTTATATTAGCTTCAGATGCACAATACAGTGATTCAACAATTCTATACATTATCCAGACCTCATCACAAGTGCCCCCCTTAATCCTCATCACCTATTTAATGTATCCCCCCTCCTCCCTCCCCTCTGGTAACCATCAGTTTGCTCTCTATAATTAACCAATATGTCTTGCTGTAGTTATTACAAAAGCCCCTAAACTGATACGTATCCACTCTTGGCCAAGCCGATATATCCAGTCATTTCATTGCAACTGGAGGAATCCTTCTAAAATGTATGTCTGGTCTTTTTACTTCCCTGATAAATAGCATATGATTCCACACTGTCCTTAAAAGGAACTTTGAATTTCTCTCTTGGGTTCACATAGTCCTTCATAGCTGATTCTGTATCACTGTCCACCTTCACTTCCCGAGATGAATGAGTCCCCTCCATTCCAGCCACACCAACTCACTTCTTTTTTTTTTTTTTTTAAAGATTTTATTTATTTGACAGAGAGAGATCACAAGTAGACAGAGAGGCAGGCAGAGAGAGAGAGAGAGAGAGAGAGAAGCAGGCTCCCTGCTGAGCAGAGAGCCCGATGTGGGCCTCGATCCCAGGACCCTGAGATCATGACCTGAGCCGAAGGCAGCGGCTTAACCCACTGAGCCACCCAGGTGCCCCCCAACTCACTTCTTGATCTTGAATATAACCTCTTACTTCCAGGCCATTGCACTGACTGTTCCTCAAGCCTCCTTTGTCCAATAACCAATTCTTTCTAGGTCCAACTCATTTCTATCCATTCCCACATTCGATGCTGAAATTACTTCCTCCAGAAAGCTTTCCTGAACACTCTTGAGTCAGAATAAATGCAGTCCCCAGGATCCCCCATAACAGCATAGAATCCCCCTATTGTTGCACCTATTACACTAGTTTGAAGTCTTTTGCTTACCTGTTGCCTCCCCACCATCGCTGTAGTGAAAAGTCGCCCATCTTCGTCATAACAATATCTCTAGGACCTGGGACACACAGTGGAAGCTCCATTTCTTAGATGAATGGAAACTCCATTTCTTAGATGATTGACTAATTGGCTAAGTAAATAGTAATGATAAGAAATCAGGGGCTGGAAACTAATATACCTAGATGTGGACAATTTTTTCTTGGTTTCATATCATGAACTTTTTGGTTTCCTTTCTTCATCTTGACTAGATCTTATGGGCAAGAATTTGCAATTGATCTGGCAATGAGGAGCGGTATTAATAGAAAGTGTGTGTAGAGTCTAAGAAGAGAAAAACATTAATGACTTCTACCAATACAAACCAAAAATACATGCATTATCAGCCCTCAGTTTCCAACTGGTTAAGAAAAAAGTTATGAATGATAGATAGGCAAAGTTGCTGATACAAATTTCTAACCAGAAATTCTCAATTCCTGTGTATAATGATGGGTTAGTGATGGGTGGCTGTGGTGTGAAAGAGCTCTTTCACCAGCTGTTTGGACTTAGGAAATTCATTCCAACCAGGCATTTTGGTCTCAGTCTCCTCATTTGTAAAATGGGTGATTGTACTATCCTACCTTAAATTGGTCTCCATGAGGTCTGCTATTACTGGTTTCTTTAAAATTTCTCCATAAGTGCCTTGAACTTTCACAGCTTATTGTTTTCATAATCACTACTCTCCTTTATCTGGAATACCCTTTTCTAGACTTCTTCTTAGAAGGTAGCTCCTAGTGTGTCCAAGGACTCAAGTATCACATACTCCAGAAAACCTCTCATGATCTCTCTAGCTAAGATCAAGTGCCAGTTTCCTCAGCCCCATTTGTAATGGAGCACTGACAACATTGTCATGCTGCTCTATATTCTTGATTTACTTCCATGAGTCTCTGAGTTGGCTTCAAGGTTAATGTCAACAGTAAGAATAACAGTGAGCATATGAGTGCTTACTATCTGCCAAACCCTTTCCATGCACTTCAATCATCACTCTAGACCTATTAATCCCCACCTTATATGTGAGCAAATCGAGGTTTAGAGATGTTAACTTCTAAGTAAGTGACAAAAACTGGGTTTCAAACACCATCCATTCAATTTCAGAGTCCAAATTCTTAACCATTGTGCTATATTAACTCTTTTTGAAAGAAAATTCTGTCCTATTTATCTGTGTACTTTCAATACATGCCTAGCACACAGTAGGAATTAAGTAAATATTAGGGAATTGGACAAGCAGTTGAATGAATGAACAAGTGAATTAATGAATATGGCAAAGTAAGAATGATAAAATAGTAAAAAGAATAACAATAATATTGATTGGATATTGAATAATGGAATAATATCAAATGTGGAGATAACAAAGCTTGAGAAATCTTATGTGCATATTATTGGCATGGTTTCTGGTCTATAATTCTTACCTACTTGCTGAAAAGGTGACTAAAAGTTTACTACATTTTTATAACAGAACTTCCAAGACCTATCTCCTACTTCTAAGGTAAAGCGTTTGATATAGTACCCAACATAAAATTTGTGCTAATCAAATGTTAATTTTACTGAGGAAATGCCCCAAGTAATCTTTCCTGTAGTATGCCAAAGTATCAACCAAAGGGGCATACATTTTCTAAGTCTGCGGGAAGATTCTTACTTTGGTTACATATCTAAGATATTGGCTCAAAAGATAATTCATCACAGAGAGATGACTAGCACAGCTCTTGCCTTCAGGCGGAACACAGACAAACTTAAGTTAAAGAAGTGTGCTTTTCTTTTTATTTATTCCAATCACTTAAGTTTTTCCACACTAGGAAAAGAAGGAAAAAGAACAGGAAGAGGAGGAAGAGAAAAAAAGATAAGGAGGAAGAAATGAAAAAGAGGAAGAAGAGAAATAGGAAGAGGGGAAAATGGAGCAAGATAAACAGGAGAAAGAAGAAGTGGAGGAACAGAAGAAAGAGGAAGATAAGAAGGAAGAGTAGGAGCAGGTGAAAGAGAAGACAAGGCTCTCCCCAGATGATACCTTCCTTTACTTTAGAAGTCCAATGGACTGTGAGAGAAGCCCTAGCCTAAATGCAGGAGGACAGGGACCAACTTGGCCTCTTGTTGCTTCAGGGAACCCATGAGCCTTATCTCTGTGAAGATAGAACAAGGGAATTGGACTAAAAATTTCCAAGATTTCTTCCAGGTCTAAAATATTAGTAAGTCTACAGAAAGCCCTGTTTTCAATTCTTTTAAATTCTGACTGAAGAATATATATTATAGATAGTTTCAGTGTTTTTGAGGCAACATGAGAAAAATCCATCAGTAGAATCATACTGTGATGGTTAACTTCACGTGTCAACTTGACTTGGCTTCAAGGTGACCAGATATTTGGTCAAACATTATTTGGGGTGTATCTGTGAGGGTACTTATGGTGGACAGTATAATTTGAATAAGTAGACTGAATAAGGTAGATTGCCTTCCTTAATGTGAGGGCCCTCATCCAGTTATCTGAAGGCTTGAATGGAACAGAAGTGCTGACCTCCCGAGTAAGAGAGCACTCCTCCTACGGGACCGTTGAGCTGAGACAGACTGTGTTTTCCTGCCTTTGGACTTAAACTAAAATGTAGGCTCTTCTTGGGTCTCAAGCATGCTGGCTTTTGGACTAGAACTTGTGCTATCAGCTCTCTTGCTTTTCAGGCCCTTGGACTTGAACTAGAATTATATCGTTGGCTCTCCTACGTCTCCAGATTAGTTACTACAGATCTTGGGTATTCTCAGCCTCCATAAGGACATAAGCCAATTCCTTTTAATAAACCTCTCCCTCTCTCTCTCCATACACACACACACACACACACACACACACACACACACAACACACATATACATATTAGTTCTTATATATTATTTCATATTTATGTATTAGTTCTAATGTAAGTTTTACTAGTTCTGCTTACTAGTTCTGTTCCTCTAAAGAACCCTAACTGAACACAGATCATTTCCAAGAGATGAATAAACAAGGTTTGATAATTTCCCTCCTTTTCTGGAACTATTAAGACCTTCCCAGATAATTTTGTGGAGCTGACAATCTCCACAAGAACTAGGATTCAATTTATAGCAAGCTTTCTAGATCATAGAGCACCCAGTGAGCCACCTCAAAAATCACAGATAATCACAGTTCCTCTGGTACTTAAGTTAGAATTTCCTGAAACTCTAGGGCTCGAAGCCACTAAAGCTTGCTCCATGGCTCCTTAACACCATGGAGCAGTTTCCAAAACGCTGAACCTCTACTCTGCCCTGTGTCTCACTCTTTTCATAGGTTGTTCAGCAGATACTCATCCTTCTTAGAGAATAAATGCTGAACTGGTTAATTTAATTTTTTTTAAATTACAAATCATTAATTTTAGTGGAAATATTTGCGGGGGAGGTTCTTTGAGTAGTTTAATACTTGACTATTTTACCCTTTCTGACTTTCAGCATATCCTTAGAAAGAGAATGAAATTTTGCTATTTAGAATTCTTTATTCCAAACACATTAAAAACTTTCTTTTATAGGAATTGTCAGGGAGAAAGTAACATATAACATCTATATGCCATAAAAAAGAGAAAGAATTTTTCTTTAAATTGTGATACTCTGATTCTCAAGTACTTTTCAAAAATTTGTGAAAGACCTTGAATTTAACAAAAATATAGCAGAAGAATTATTTCTGATTACATGCTTCTCTTGCTTTTTAATAGGGTTTAAATTGGATCACTGATCTAAAATATTCATTTTGAAAATTATTTCACAAAAAAATAAAAGGTTAAATAGTTGATGCTTTTAACTATGGTCTTTAGAGACAGCCAAATGATATTAAAGCCTTTTCTTCATTGTCTTTTGTTCTAAATAATCTCTATTAGGGTGATTATTGCTAATATTTGAATTAACCAAAGAAGCAATTAGTTCTATTCATATTAAATTAGAATGAATTAAATCTATAAGAGATTTTCATTTTAAAATTTTACATAACAGTTACATGATGTCTCCTTCACTAAGAAAAGTATTTTTGGCTGTGGATTTAAGTGTAATTTTTAAAATGAGCTATATTCCCAATTAACTTTTCATCTATTTTATTTGTCTTGGGGTGATTTAATTTTTGACATGTAGTAACCTGGGCAGTGAAAAATGTCCCAGGATTTATCATTTCTTTAAAAAAAATGGCAAATGCAATAATCCCAAGATTTCTGGTCCAGGTTTAAGGGTAATAAAGATACTAGAACTCAGCAGAACAGAGAATTTCCACTTCCAAATAATCTTCCCTTCATGGTACCAAACAGTTTAGGGATAGAACATACTACCCAAAGTCTTTACCTCACATATAATTAGGATTAGAATTCAGTAAGTAATTAGTACTACACTAGTACTGTGAACAACATAGAAATAGAGATTATGAGTGAACTAAGAGCCTTTTCAGGAGAGGAAAAATGTGCAAATAAAAAACAGAAGTCAACAGTAAGAAAGTCTGCAGAATTATGGCTGACTATATAATTAGAGACTGACATTTCCACAGAAAGTAGTGATCAGGATATATAGGGTCTCCATGAATCTGAGAAGTCCAAGTTTGTTCATATCTAGAGTCTGAGTATCTCTTGTAGGTCTAGTTCCAATGCATGTCTGCTACTAGACCTACTACTAAAAAAACGAATACTTTTACCTTGAAGGTCAGTAACACAGAATGGAAATTTCCTTATAAATCAGCTTATCCAACTTTCAAATCTCTTTTGATTTACTGAGCATGAGCCAAATAAATAAGAATCACATGTTATAGAGTGGTTTCCAATTCAGATTCATGCATAGAATTTTAAGGTCCTGTGGCAATATACACAGAGCTGAGTCACAACCCAAACCCTTTATTTTGAAGATGTGATCAATGTGCCACTTATTGCAAACAAAATCACTAATCAAACAACAGATTAAGTAACACTATATACATAGCATTACATATGATAAAAAACATAAGCCACAGTTCCTTAAGGACATTATGAATTTGATATTGAGAACAGAAGCAATTAGTGTCATACAACTAATCATAGCAGGAGTTAGGAGAAGGGCAAAATCAGGTTGAGTTTAAGATTTCTTGTAACTTTTTTCCATGAGCACATAAAGGTATTATGCCTTATCATATAAGACATTTATCAAAGTAAGCTTTCTAGTCATTATTCCATTTGTGTGTGTGTGTGTGTGTGTGTGTGTTCGTGTGTGTGCAGAAAAGGCCAGATTGGTGAAGAATGTTAGTGGATTATGTGAGTTGAATACTAACAGTCACTGGAAACCCAGTCAACAGTATTTAATGTGTACTTACTATGTGTGAGACACTTACTGTTTTGTCAGCCATCTTTATGCTCTACATTGACCATAGTGAGAGGACAAGTCATGGGAATTCTGCTTTAGTTATGACAATCCTGAAGTTATCATCAAACATAAAGGAAGATATTGTTAAAAAATGATGGACGATTTTTTTCTTGTTATAGAGATTTTTATTTTGTATTTAATGAAAGAGGTCTTTCAGACTTGGAATTTTGTCATATGTCACTCTTATGTATACAAGAAAAGGAGAACATAAGTGATAGAAATTGATTCAGATATTTCTAAGGTAAAGACAACCACATCAGAATTGTCACTGGTTCTCAGAAATTTTAAGACCATCCTGATTTCAAAGATGCTAAAATGTGAAGAAAAAAAAAAGGTTAAACAGCAACAAATAACATGTACCCATGTACACGTCACCTTGCTTAAGAAACAGAACAGGTCCCAACATCATTAAAGCTCCTTGTATATACCTCCCTTGTCACACTTTCCTCTCTCCACACAAAATAATTGTCACCCTGAATTTTGTATTCAGCATTCCCTTTTCACCACATTTTTACCTAATATCCTCCCCCAAACATACATATGTGTGTGTGTGTGTGTGTGTGTGTGTGTATAGTCAAGTCATATTTTTCAACACAACTTGGCTCTGAGAAGTCCTACCAAGCTCTGTTTGGGCCAGCATTGTCATCCCAGCTTATCTGGCCATGGGAAAAGTGTCCAAACTAGTATCTATTAATTTCTGAGGAAATACTGTTCTGAGGAATTCACCTGGGAAACACTGGCATGTCAAATGTGGAAGGAATTGCTGAGAGGAAAGGGTGGATAGGCAGATTGAGGCCAGATTGTAGAAAAGCCTGAATGGCACATGAGGGAATTTGGATTTTATCCTGATGGTGTCAGAGCCATCTGATCTGTTTTAAAGGACACGGTGTGATCTGACCTGTGCTTCAGGAGAGTTCCTCTGGCACCAGGAAGATGGATTAATATGGAAGGAGACTGGAGGTAGGAAAACTAATTAGAAGACAAACAGCCATGGCCCCGTGAAAGGTGATGTAAGCATATGAGCTAGGCCAGAGGCAGCAGTTAGAAAAGATATAAATGGGTAGAGAAGGGACAGCTATAGTGATGGAAGTTGGTAAAGATCATGGGTGAGGAGATGAATGCTTAAGAGACAACAGAGGATGTGAGCATAGGTGACAAAAAACAAAAACAAAAACAAAACAGGTACCTTTAGAAAAAAAAAAAGTCAGGAGAAAATTTCTAAATTTTTTAGAAAAAAATATTATTTACTTTGGACATAGAACAAGATACAACCATCCAATCATTTAATAATTTTAACTGTCAGCCATTATGGCTGACGAAGATATCCCTTGTTCACATCTCCCCCAACAACTATGTGGTATCACTCACAAACAAAAGTGCCTCCATGGAAGTTGTGGAATCCAGCACCATATGCCAATGCACCCAGGAGGAGTCTCATCCATCTCTGCATCAGGTAATAGGCATAGAGATTCAGTCCTGGCTGTGGACCCTGCAATGGCCCATGAACCAGCCAGAGCCCTTCTCAGCTGTGGTCCAGAGGGCCTGGACAATACTGTCTTAGACAAGAGAACATCTGTGGAAGTCCATATTTCCAGCAGAGAAGTTCCAGCACACCAATAGAGCAAAATTATATGAGTTTGGACACACTGGAGAGAGCAGTTTGTAAAGACTGGATGTGCCCAGTACTTAAAATGTGAAGACAGCAGTACAGGACTTCAAGGAAAATGGTGGTGATGTTTATACAACAATACGAAAGTACTTAATACCACTGAATTGTACATGACAAATAGTTAAGAGAGCAAATTTTATATGTGTCTCACCTCAATAAAAAAAATTGGAAAAAAAATGTATGTCTATTTCCTCCCTCTACCTTCCTTTCCTTCCCTCCCCTCCCTTCTCTTTCTTTTCCTCCCTCTCTTCCTCACTCCCACTTCCTTGTGGGAACAAAGCAAAAAGAAAACACAGCCTGGGATCTTTCTAAGCACTGGACCCTGTGCAATTGTACATATGGGTGGTACAATTATAAAGCCAATTTGTCAGCACCCTTTCAGAGTATCTCGTCACAAAATATTTTATCAATTAGAGGAAAGAAAAAAAGTAAATTTACCTTGGAAAACTAAGCAGCTGACACCATCTTAACCACATAATTAAAGTTAATACCACAGGTAATAAGATAAATGGACATCGTGTGCCACCTGATAGGACATCATGAGAACACAGGGCCACTTCTATGGTATTTCATCAGAGATTCAAAACCTGAGTCTAATTATGAGGAAACATTGGACAAACCTAAACAGGGAAGCCTATAAAATGGCCTTGTATATTTAAAAAGACAAGGCTGTGACAGTGAAAGAAAATTGAGGAACTACTCCCATTTTGAAGAAGACTCAGGAGACATAATATGGGTATAACATGTGATCCTGCATTGGCATGTTTTACCATAAAGGATGTTATTGAGATGATAGGTGAAACCTGATTGAGTGCCCAGGCAAAGAGAATGTGGGAGTTATTTTGTTCCATTCTTTCAGTAAAACTTTTCAGTGAGTTTGGAATTATTTCAAAAGAAAAAGAAAAAAGCGAATTTTCCATGACAAAATTAAATAAACAAATACTCCTGTCTTAGTTTGGGTTTCCCAAAAAGCAGAACCAGTGCAGTTACCTGGGTGCAGTATTCGGTGGGAGGTGACACCAGATGGCGCTTATGAAATAGACAAGAGATAACAAGTATTGATGAGGATGTGGAGAGAAGGAATCCTTATGTACTGCTGGTTGGATTATAAGTTGGTGCAGCCACTGTGGAAACAGTGTTAAAGTTCCTTAAATAATTAAAAATAGAATTAACATATTATATAGCAATCCTACTTCTGGGTATATGTGCAAAAGAAAATGAAATGAGGATCTTGAAGAGATATCTGCATTCCCATGTTCACTGAAGCACTACTCATAGTAGCCCAGATATGGAAACTACTTACATGTCTGTATATGAATGCATAAAGAAAATGTGATCTATATGCCCAATGGAATATTACTCAGCCATGAAAAAGAAGGAAATCCTGTTATTTGCAACAACATGGATGAACCTTGAAGGCACTATGCTAAGTGATGTAAGTTCAAGTGCTATGGGATGAAAGACAAATGCTCTATCATATCACTTATCTAAAAAACCCAAATGTGTAGAAACAGAGACTAGAATGGTGTTTACCAGGAGTTGGAAGCAGAGGGGAATGGGGAGATGTCAGTCAAAGGGTACAAACTTCTAGTTATAAGATGAATAAGTTCTGGGGTTGTAATATATAACATGGTGCTTATAGTTAACAGTATTATAGTATACACTTGAAAGTTACTAAGAAAAGAGATCTTGAATGTTCTCATTACAAAAAAATGGCAATTAGGTCAGGTAATAGAGGAGCTAACTAACACTACTGTAATGACCATTTTGCAATGTATGTGTAGTACAACACGTTGTACTTTAAATTTACTCACTGTTATGTTTCCATTATATGTTGATGAAGCTAGAAGAAATAATTTTACATATCTACCAGATTCCAGACAACGTATTAGGTACTAAATATACTATTTTGAAAAAGTCAAAGGCCCTGTTGTAGAGTAAGGCATAAGAGGCAAAATTTACCACAAGTGATTTTAGAATGTTCAAGTTCAAATAATATTTTAGAAATAAGTATCTTTTTTAAAAAGATTTTATTTATTTATTTGAGAGAGAGAGACAGAGATAGCAACAACACAAGCGGGGAGGAGAGGGAGAAGCAGGCTCCCCACTGAGCAGGGAGCCTGATGCAGGCCTGGATCCCAGGAACCTGGGATCATGACCTGAGCAGAAGGCAGACACTTAACCGACTTAGTCATCCAGGCACCCCAGAAATAAGTATCCTCAGAAGGAGAATACTTAAAAAAAAAAAAAAAAAAAAGTCTTGCGTGCACACACAAATGTAAAATCGGAAGAAAAAAACAGTGGTGTGTAATAAACATGGACATCCACAAGATACAACAGGAAGCAAATGTATCTGGGTTTTTTTTGTTTGTTTTGTTTTTGCTTAACTTGAACAGAGATTGGTAATTAGAAGACAAAATGAGACAGTGAGTTTCTACTCTTGGGAGAAAACCAATTAGCAGTAGGATTACCACCAGGAAATGACAGCACAGGGGTCTGAAAAAGGGACTTAGGATCCCAAATCATTCCCCACATCACAAAGGTAAAATAAAGATATAAATTTGCTTAGCAGGGTTCCAGGGAAAATGGTACTATCCTCCCTGGAGGTCAGAGCTGCAAGACCAGGAACAAAATGTAGAATACTTTCTTTGGTTTGCATAAGCATGCAAATCTAAGCCGGAGTGTTTAAGAACTTCTGGGGTACATACGGTGATGTCCTGGAGTTAGCATGCACCAGTTCATGAGAGCCTATGGCTAAATTTTCAGGAATTTTGCAATCCACAGTGTTTAAAAATGCATATTACTAAATAATAAATTATATAAGCTTACAAATAAGTTTCATTTTTAAAGAAGAGCAGTAAATATTTAAAATTTATCACTTTCAAATTATAAATTTTACTATTATCCTGTGCTCTTGCAGTTTTCTGAGGTTTTTATGCCTAATCTTACATGTACAGTAGAAATATGATAATGATGTGTGACTGCACATTTCTGCCCAACTATGGAGTTGACAGTGACATGTCAGTAACTTGGAATTGGTAAAGGAGGGAGCATTTACAACACAGAAATTGGCAAATGCTACATATTGGACTTGGTTTCTTGTTTTGTTATCTGTCTAGACTTAAAAATGTAATAAAGTAGAGTGAGCTGGATAAGTCAAGTAGTTAGCCCAAAGTTACAGCACAAATAAGGGCCATGTTTTGATCCTGAGCAGTTTTTCTCCACACTCATGGAACTTAGCCAGATTTTATCCTGATAGAATCACACAGGCCTGAGATAGGATCAGCTTTATGTTTGAGTAAGCAAGGAGGCTCTTTTTTTTTTTTTTTTTTAAAGATTTTATTTATTTATTTGAGAGAGAATGAGTGAGAGAGAGCATGAGAGAAGAGAAGGTCAGAGGGAGAAGCAGACTCCCCAAGGAGCTGGGAGCCCAATGCGGGACTCGATCCTGGAAGTCCGGGATCATGACCTGAGCCGAAGGCAGTCGCTCAACCAACTGAGCTACCCAGGCGCCCCAAGGAGGCTAATTCTAATAGGACCTGACAATCTGGTGTTCTATGAGTCTCCAAACATAGCCCCGTGTTTCTTCAACTACATTCACCTGTCTCCTACCTGTCTGTTCACCATTCTTTACCTGACTTGATATTCCCATCATCAGTGTTATTCTGGGTAACTGCTGTTGTCTTACACATTTTATTTTATTTTTTTTAAAGATTTTATTATTTATTTATTTGACAGAGAGAGAGAGAGAGAGAGAGAGAGAGATCACAAGCAGAGAGGCAGGCAGAGAGAGAGAGAGAAGCAGGCTCCCTGCTGAGCAGAGAGCCCAATACAGGGCTCGATCCCAGGACCCCGAGATCATGACCTGAGCCGAAGGCAGAGGCTTAACCCACTGAGCCACGCAGGCGCCCTGTCTTACATATTTTAAATATACTCATAGCAGGGCAGGGGTCAGGGTCTGGAGCGTGGGTGGACAGTTCTCTACTAGGGAAGAATTCTCCTCAAGCCTCTTCTCACCAAGCAGCTTCACATGAATCCGTGTATTACTTCCTTTTTTAAAATCTGAAAAAGACTGACTCTAAGGTTTTAAACTGTAAGGAAATGCATTCATGGGTAAAACTGACATTGTTGGGAGTGGGAGAGGGGGCACACGTGCACCAACTGAGTTATAGATCTTAGAAGGTTGACGAAGGGAGGCAGGCCTCTTCAGAGGAGTCACTGATGGAACTTCTGAAGAAAACAGACTGGGAATGAAATAGGGAAATAGAAATGGTGTGGTGTCAATACTCAATTTTGCAAATGCTACAGTTTTAATTGTGGCAGAAAGATTATAAGATGCTTCTAGGCTGAGGCCCTCTGGTTTCGGGTGGGTAGAACCTTCTACGAGCATGCAGAGGGTCTGTATTCCTTAATCTGGCTTCTGGAGCCCTGGCATTTATATTCTTTCTTCGATCATTAAAAAAAAAAAAAAATTTCCCCTGGGGCACCTGGGTGGCTCAGTGGGTTAAAGCCTCTGCCTTCGGCTCAGGTCATGATCCCAGAGTCCTGGGATCGAGCCCCGCTTCGGGCTCTCTGCTCCACGGGGAGCCTGCTTCCCCCTTCTCTCTCTGCCTGCCTCTCTGCCTACTTGTGATCTCTGTCTGTCAAATAAATAAATAAAATCTTTAAAAAAAAAAAAATTTCCCCTAATTTTTGTCTTCGATCTAATTAAGCTACATATTTTCCCACCAAGGCAAGACTCTCCAAGGGCCAGCATATTTCTATATTTAAGATATGTCAACTATTAGTAAAATTCAATCAGTACATGTATAGGCTATCAATTACTATTTTGATGGCAACGGTAGATTTTTTTTTAATTCATTTGACTTGCTTGGATAATCATCTGACCAAACTTTTGGTTGTTTTGATACAGGTAGGCATATTCAAATAATGTTATCAATTATCTCTTATCTGCAGTTTTTTTTTCTCAGACTGAATTGTCCTGGTATCTTTAACTCCTATGCCTAGAAAGTATATTCTGGTGTCTCACTTATTTTTCCTGCATTCCTATGAACTCACTCATAATATGCACATCCTTCATGTTTGGGACACAGAACTTTAGGCAAGTCTATATGATGCAAAATTCCGATATAATACAAAGGCCAAAAATCAGATATTTCCAAATACATGTACTCTGGGTATGTGTGTATGCACACGTGTATATATGTATGTTTATACAGATACATTTGACATTGTAGACATAGGGCATCTGGTATCTTCATCCAGATGTTTGACATTATGTAGTTACTATAATCCAGCCAGCTATGTGCTATAGGTCACTTTTTTCTTTTTTGTTCATTGATGGGCATAACATGCAGATAATCAAAAGATCTGTTGCAATCACGACAGAGTACATCTATCATTTCTCCTTGATCTACCATATTAGATTAGCTGAAAAGGATTTGGTTTTAAGTAGGACACATTAGTCATTATCCACTAAGTACCTTCTTGTCTTCAAGTTATTTGCAAATTGATTATATCAGGGTTTCTGCCATTATTTTCTTAAGTATCCAATTGAAGGTTACTTGTCTGTTCTGCTTGTTATATGACTCGTGACTTCATTTAGTCCTTTACTGGTGACAGATTTCGCTGTTAACACTTCAAGATAAAACCTTTAGGGAACCTGACATATGAATAAAAAGAATGCATTAAAACCAAGGTTGGTGGAGTTGTTGCTATTATTAGAGCTCTACATATGAAATTCTGCCAGTATTTCAAATGCATACTGAATGCTTAAAATTACCGTTGCCATTCTTAGTTGTGTATTTAATAGCAGACTTAGCAAGCAAGATTGTGACAGATTCTCAGTTTACTACTTTTTACAACAATGAAACATGGTGGACTTTGCAGTTTTGTTTTTTTTTTTAAGTGACCATGACCTAGAAGGACCAAAAAGTGGAAAATTATAATAATTTCTAAAGTTTTTCACTTTACATATGGATTAAATTATATATAACAAAGTCATGTCATTTCATGAGTGTTATGATTGATATACATTAATATGTTATCTCATAAGATAAACGTCTGCACTTAAAAATTAAGTTAATTTTACATAGTGACTTATCTGGAAGAAAATATGGTATAAAAGAAATAGGAATGGACTTAGGCATCCCACAGACCTGGTTTGAGTTTCAGCTGGCCCACCTACACGTTATGTAACCTTTGACAAGTAACTGAAGCACTTGAAATCTCGGTTTCTTCACCAATAAGTGAGGGGTGGTATTACCTATCTCATCATTTATAATGAGCTTAAAGGATGTAACATATTTACGTTCACAATTTCTGACACATAGTGACTGGTAAGCAAACAGGGTTCTAAAGATTCACAGATTTTTCTGCAGATGGATGAGAACTATGATGGGAAAATCTGCCAAACCATTTTGAATAATGGCTTTCTCATTTCATTAGTACAGGGTCAATGTGATGGCATGTGATTCACTTTCACATGGTTTCTGGGACATAGTCATGTCCTGTCTGATGAAGTCAGGTTAACACTGTATTATTGGTGTTATCAGATTTGGCAGAACTACCCTTATCAGATTTGGCAGAACTACCCATTCAGGATAGCTATACTACATACATGACCTCTAAGATTACTTTTAGACATGGCTCAAACAGTATTCAGATCATGGGCACAAATAGAAAATTGGCATAGGCTCTAACCAAATGACCAAACTCAGAAGTTAACATCATTCACTACATTCCAGTTCTCCTTACAGTGACACATTGCTAAGAATTATACCAGCAACCCCTCAAATGAAAGCTAGGACCCTTACCTACCCTACGCAGCTTAAAAAGTAAGTCTCAACACTCTCTGAGACTTCTGTCAGGAGATTATAGGGTTCTTCCTGATCCTAAAGACAGCCATTATCACTATCATCATCAACATGCGAATAAATATATTAAGGCTCATGAAGGCAGGGCCCTTGAATATACTGTATATCTCTAGCACTCAAGGAAAAAAACAACGTTATACATAGTAGTCTATCAAAAGGTATTTGTTGAATGAATAAATGAATTAATTTTAAATTTGGCAAATTCTTGAATGATCAACAGCCTGTCAAGTGATTGAGCTGTAAAGTTTTGCCACCTGAGGGTTACAGAGTACTCCAGCTTCCTATTGGTTTCTTATGGTTTCTAAATGCTTCTCCAAATGTCTGTATACAATCTCTTGCCTTGCTAAGCAGTCTAGCAAACATGGCTCCATCTTTCAATGATACGATAGGTCATTCCAGCCTTAGGATTATCAGGCTAAATCCATTTTCATCTTTTAGCTGCAGGTACAGAGGTAGGAAGTATAGAGCTGGGATGAAGGAAGTATGGTCCTGAAATATAAATTTTAGATTTTCACTAAAATAAAGATCTACCATCAAGAAATGTTTTCATCACCTATATCTTTTTCTAAAATTCACAGGGAAAAAATATCAATATTTCTAGGTTTCTACCATATGGCATCTGAATAATTTTTGCTATAATGAAGATCCTAGTATCATTCAAGAGGTGAGTAAAGTTTCTTTTGTTCCAGAAACTGTTTGTGAGCATCTACTGAATACCAGGAAGATAACTGTGCTTGAAAAACAGATTCACAGACATTTAACCTCAATTCAATATATTATAAAAATAACTCACTACTGCAAAATATAATTACAAGATACTGTGTTCAACTAGAAGTGGTTACTCTGTATATAAGGACTTCTCAGAAAAGGCATTATGTGAGATAAACTTTCAAGAATGAGTAAGAGTTCACCAACATCACCAAGACCATGTTGTACAACTCCAAGGAGCATCACCATCATGTTATATATAAATGGTGAGCCCTGAGTTTGTGCTCCTGGGAAACTCCTTTGTATGTCAGTTCGGATGACTTCAGATGCAAGCAAACAGAACATTATAGAAAGTGGCTTAATTAATAGAAGGTTTTAGGGGTGCCTGGGTGGCTCAGTTGGTTAAATGCCTGTCTTTGGCTCAGGTCATGACCCTGGAGTCCTGGGATGGAGACTTGCAGAGGCGGGCTTCCTGCTCAGCAGGGGGTCTACCTTTCATTCTCCCTCTGCTCCTCTCCCTACTCAAGTTCTCTCTCTCACAAATAAACAAATGAAATCTTTAAAAAAATTAATTAAAGTTTTTATTTTCTCAAAATCTAAAATAAGTTGTCCTAAGGTGGTTCAGGTACATGGCTATTTCAGTCAAGATCTTCCATGATTTCACTCTGTTGTGGCCAGCATGTGGGCTTCTATCCTTGGGCTTACCACCAGATGGTCATAAGAGGGTTTCTAAAGTTCCAGAATACTATCCAAAATATAGGAAGAAAATGGAGCAGATGAGAACACCCTCTTTGAATGTATCTTTTTAAATTTTATTTTTTAAAGCGAAAAAAAAATCCTTCACATGTCATCCAGATGTTACTCTTACACCTCACAGGCCACAACTTACAAATAACTAGTATCAGTTACAAAAGAGATTGAGAAGGCAAATAAGTTAGATATTTTTAACCTCTAATGTGCAAAGCACTCTCTACTAGGAGGGAAAAAATAAAAAGGAAAGCTCTTGCACAGTCAACCCACAGTGTCTCAAGGCTATTCTAAGGTGAAAAGAGATTAGGCTTTTAGTCTCCAGAACTAGGCATTTTGATAAATATTAGGGTTTTCTTTTTTTTTTTTATTTTTAAGATTATACCCATTTGAGAGAGAGAGCATGAGGGGAGAGGTCAGAGGGAGAGGTGGGACTCGATCTGGGATCATGACCTGAGCCAAAGGCAGTTGCTTAAACAACAGCCACGCAGGTGTCCCAATATTAAGGTTTCTTGTCAGTGTCTGCTAAAACTATACTTAGGTTTTAATAACGTCTAGTATTATTCTTCTCTTTCTCAAGAGCACTATGCTTCAGCTGAACATCCTCTTTTTATGCTACCAAAATTACCTATGAGATAGGTATTATTATAGTTAATATCCATCTATAGAGGAGAAAACTGGGGCAAAGAGGGGTAAAGCAAACCAGTCAGCAAGGAATTAAATAATGACTACCAGAAAGAGTCCCTGGTCTCCTGACTCTGAGACCAATTTTTTTTTTCTGTGATATCTTAAATGTTTATATTTTCCTGTCATTTTCATATATTTATTTTATGTTTATATTTTCAAGTATGATATTACAGTATAACATGATAAAGGATGATACAGTATTTCAACTGTATTCTGTTTGATACAGCTTAGTACAATAATTTTTTTTTTTTTATTTGACAGACAGAGATCACAAATAGGCAGAGAGACAGGCAGAGAGAGAGGGGAAAGCAGGCTCGCTACTGAGCAGAGAGCCCAATGTGGGGCTCGATCCCAGGACCCTGAGATCACGATCTAAGCCGAAGGCAGATGCCTAACCCACTGAGCCACCCAGGTGCCCCTACAGCTTAGTACTATAACATAGAGCAATAGTAAATCTTTGCCATTTTAAACTATTATACCTCAAGATAGACTAATCAGCTTCATAGGAATTATTCACTATAGGCTTTAAGGCAGTTCTGTTCAATAGGGCACTCTGGTCCAGGAGCCCATCGTCTTTCCAATTCAGTCTGAGAGAAATAAAAAGTTGGCTCTCACTCCAAGAGTAGAAGAGTTCAGGAAATGACCTGGGTATGAGGGCAACCAAACATAAGAAATGTGATTTGAAAAGGAAGAACTCTTCATTCCTTGGACCTCTTTCCCTCCCTTTGTCGTCTAGTTTGCATCTGTCCATGGGGAGTAACAAAATCACCAGCAAATCAAAAGAACACATTGTATCAAGAGATAAGATGAGCCTTTAAAAGCCTACAAGGAGCTAAGATGTGCTTTACCCTTGGGGAAGAGACTGCATGGGCCATTTGAAAACTCTCTGAGATGGACTCTACACTCAGGATCAATAGATTTAATATCCGATAGCAGCAGTCATGGTCGCCATGGTGAGCAAGGCTCTGGCTATAATTATAAGGTTCAGCTGGATGTATTACAGGGAGAAATTCTTTATGAACAAAACAGGCTTGGCACCCTTACAAAGCTCGTATCCAGCATATTTCTCCGTCAGGGACAATTCAAAAGATGGTGTCTTTGAAGATAAAGTAGAAACCAGAGTAACTGGGTCGTTTCATTCTGGGGTTTTCAAAAACTATTCTAAATTAGGCAAGGTTCTAAATAGTTGCCAGTGTCTATAGCTATAATTCCGGACTATGGCTGAGTATTTACTCGACCTCATTTTCCAACATAAAGAATTATCTGTTAGACAAGTAAAAATAGAATTTCCCCAAAGCAAGCACAGTTTGGTCAGGGCAGAACCCATTCAAGTGGAACCCCGTAGCAGAGCATCTACAGAATGGGAGAGGTCAACGACAGAGTTTCCCTAAGATGTTATCATGTATTTTTAAAAAGAGTGCGCCAGAAGAATTGCTAGAATGTCATGTTTCTGAGTCATAAGTTGTTTAGTATGCTTTGATCATGCAGATTATTGTGCAGTTGCTCAAAAAAACTGTTTCAGGATAGGCAGTTGAGCTTTTTGACTGAACCATATATATTCTGAAAATTCAAAGATTATATAAAGCCTACAGATTGGTGGCAAGCCCCAGAAATAGAGCAAATGGTTGATGTGGTTTTTTAAATTAAACTTTCTATTTTTGAAATAACTGTAGCTTATTCTGCAATTGTAAGAAAAAAGAGAGAGTACTCTTAATCTAGTTCCCTCCAGTGGTAATATCTTGCCTACCTATAGTACAAATCACAACTGACATACTAACAGTCATATATGATCCTTCAACCTTGTTCATATTCTCCTAGTTTTATGTGCACTCGTATGTGTGTGCATGTGAGAGTGTTTGTGTAGTCCCACAAAATTTTACATAGGTCTACAACTACAGTCAAGATACAAAACAATTCCATCACTGCAAGGGTCCATCTTGTCGTTCTTGATGTAAAGTTTTAATGACCTGTGAAGGAGAGATGAGAACTACATATTTTTTAAATTAAGTAGGAGAGGGGTGCCCGGGTGGTATAGTTGACGCTTGTTTTCTGCTCGGGTCATGATCTCAGCCTCCCGAGATCGAGCCCCACATGGGACTCTGTGCTCAGCGCAGGAGTCTACGTGTACCCTCTCCCTCCCCCTCTGCCCCTCCCCCAAGTGGCAAGTGCTCTTTCTCTCTCAAATAAATAAATCCTTAAAAATTAATCAATCAATCAATTAAGTAAGAGAAACAGACTCACAAAAAGAATGCATTTTAACATGTACATTTATAAGTTCCTTTCAACTTCTAATATGTTCCTATTTCCCCCGGATTATTTAAAAATACAACTAATCTGAACTTGCATAGTTTTGATATTTTATATAGTCATTTTAAGATATATATTTAGTTGTTAATCAGTTATTTCCACTATAAAATACTTGACTCATCAATTATATGCCTGGATATTCATCATAGAGAAATGAAAATCTATTTTCTCCCAAAAACCTCCAGATGCACATTCACAGCAGCTTTATTTTTAAGAGCCCAAAGCTAGAAATAACCCAAATGTCCTTCAGTGGGTGACAGGATAAATAAACTGTGGTACATCCATAAAATGGAACACTACTCAACAGCAAGCGGGAATGAACACTGATATACACAACTTGAATAGATCAGCAGTATGCTGAGTGGGAAAAAAAAATGATCCCATTTATAAAACAGTCCCAAAACAACAAAATTTTTTTGATGGAAAATAGATCAGTGTTGCCAGAAGTTAGGACTGGGAAGAAGTTATGACTTAAAGAAATAGCACAATAGAGGTTATAGGGACGGAACAGGTATGTATTCCGATTATGGTGGAGATGACACACATCTGCACATGTAATAAAATTTCACACAACTATATATCCTTCCCAAAGTGTTTACATGAATAAAATGGGTGAAATCTGAATTAGGGGTGAAGTTTAGTTCATGGTGCTTTACCCATGTCAATGATCTGATTTTAATAATGCTCTATGGTTATCTAAGATCTTGTCATTGGCGGAAGCTGCCAGCAGGATACACAGGAATTTTCTGTGCTAATTTGGCAACTTCTTGTGAGTCTAAAATTATTTCAAAATAAAAAAATGCAAACAAAAAATTAGCTTCCCAAATTTACAGAGTAGTAAATTAAGATTCAAACAGGCTAAATAAACTGCCATTATAAAAAAGCCCTCAAACTAGTAAAAGGCCAAACTGGAATTTAAACAGCAGGATTTCTGACTCATGTAACTATTGAAAGTTAAATTGATTTTATATTTTTTAAAAGATTTTCTTCTTAAATAATCTCTATATCCCATAGTGGGGCCTGAATTCAGGACCCTGAGATCAAGAGTTGCATGCTCCACTGACTGAGTCACCAAGCACCCCTAAATTGATTTTAAATAAAATTAAAAATTCAGTTCCCCAGTTGCTCTAGCCATATTTCAGGGACTGAATATCCACCTGTAGCTAATGGCTACCATATTAGAGTAGATAGAGAACTGTTCTGTCATCTCAGAAAGTTTTAATGCACAGTGTTGCCTAAAGTAATACACAGTGACTCACTAATTTGTCTTTCTTGACTTTTTCCTACCTCTCTCACACAATCAATCATATTATTTAAAAAAATTCAGCACTCCATGTCTCAAATGGGCCCCTGACATCTGAAAGGAGGATAGCAGCATTGAGTTTTCAGCACAATTATGTGGAATCCAACTATAGAAGAACCCTGATGTCTTTTATATAAACATATCAAATTTTATGATTATACCATTACCCCCTGCTATGTTTAATATGGTTAAGAAGTGCAGTAGGCAGGAGCACCTTGTCAGGAGTGCCTCCTAAAATGTCTACATCCTAATCCTCAAAACCTGTGAATATTAAATTACATGGAAAAGGGGAAAGAATTAAAGTTGGCTGATCAGCTGACCTTGGGTGCATAAATTACTTTGGATTATCCAGGTGAGCCCAGTGGAATTACAAGGTCCTTCGAAACGTTAGAAGGAGGGAGAAGAGTCAGTGTCAGAGTGATGTGGAGGGAGAAGGACTTGACAGGCTGTTGGTGGCTTGACAGGATGATGGAAGGGAACCGCATGCCCAAATGCAGGCAGCCTCTAAAAGCTAAAAAAGTCAAGAAAACCAATTATTCTATAGAGCTTCCAAAGAGGAATGCAGCCCTGCAACACTTAGAATTTAACATGCTCAGGGTGATGTTGGATTTATAACTTCCAGAACTGTAAGATGATTCACTTGTGTTGTTCTTAAAGACACTAAGTTTGTCAAAATTTAGTACAACAGCAATAGGGAACTATACAGAAGTTTCCTAAAATTCAATATTAATGGATGTAACTCTTGCTTAGCTACTTAATTCTATTTCCTTTTTTTTTGGTTGTGGAGAAGCAGATTTTAAAAGAATTAGTGGTACTCTGATTCTCAGAAGTTCTTGTATGAAGACACCAAGGCTTCAAATTGGCCCCTTGGCCTAGAACTGCACAAGAGGGAATGGAGGGTTTGTGGAGGAGGAGAGTAGACCTTGAGCTAAGTCTCCATGCAGAGTTGTTAATGCAGCGTGGTTGTTTGCCTGAAAATGACACTGAAGTTCTCAGCCCTGAGGATAAAATTAGCTAATCTATTTTGCTTCATGAAAAGGACAAGGAAATGATATAATCTTTAAGAACTGTGGAAGAGTATGCACACTGCTACTTAAAATAGCAATAAGACAATTGTTCTATTGTGTCAAATTACTGAGATTATACGTTAGCAGATAAGATCTTATTTTTCATTTTGGCATTTTTTAAAAATTCAATGTGCTTCTAAAGACAAAAAGGTCAATAAAATATTGAATGTTAGTATCAAAATAGAAAAGTGGATTTAATACATTTGAAATGGGAGGGAATTTGCTGGGACATGTGCTAAAATAATAAGTTCTAGAGTTTTCATGTGATGCACCAAAAAATTATGATTTAATGGGAGCTAAGAAACCACCTCAAAACTTTCCCAAAAACATTCACACTTCTGGGCCTACCTGAAATTTCCACATTATTTGCTCATTTTGTTTGAGGCTTTAATGGCCAATGTTAAAGTGGAAAAAAAAAAATACACATACACACACACATGTAGACAGTTTCATAGTGTTTTCAGGAAACCTATTCTTTTTTTTAATTTTATTTTTTATTAACATATGATGTTAATAAACAGGTTAATAAATAATAGGTCTGTGAACCATCAGTCTTACACAATTCACAGCCCTCACCACAGCACATATCCTCCCCAAAGTCCATCACCCAGCCACCCCATCATTCCCATTTCCCTCCCCTCCAGCAACCCTCAGGAAACCTATTCTTTTTTTTTTTTTTTTAAAGATTTTATTTATTTATTTGACAGAGAGAAATCACAAGTAGGCAGAGAGGCAGGCAGAGAGAGAGGAGGAAGCAAGCTCCCCGCTGAGCAGAAAGCCCGATGTGGGGCTTGAACCCAGGACCTGGGATCATGACCTGAGCCGAAGGCAGCAGCTTAACCCACTGAGCCACCCAGGCGCCCCAAGGAAACCTATTCTTAATGTACCTTCCAAGAGCTCTGAATTTCCTGTGTCTACTCTCAGAGGCCCTGAGATCCAGTGCATGTCTCCTATTCAGAGCCAAGGATCTAGCTGCCTACCACACACCTCAAACTCAACATGTGTCAAACACAGCTATTCAAATGCTTCTCCTCCCCAACCCTGTCCTTCTCCCATTTTTCCCCACCCTCCACTCAAGCTGGAGATCTCAGTTATCCAGAGACGCTCTACCTTCCCTCCCACCTCTTCCAGCTCATCACCAAATCCTCACAGTTCCTCCTCCTCCATATATCTTTCTGGCCCACACACTCCCCTTCCATATCCAATTCTGGAGCCTCCATTCATCTCATTGGTTCACATCAAAACTCTAATCAGTATCCCCTAACCAATCCAGTCAATAAAAAGGATTTATTACCACAGGATTTATGGAAAGGATTTATAATCAATATTCCATTTTAAAATATTTTACATCCCTGTTACCTGAAAATCACTGTGGGAAGGCATATCCCTTGTTATCAAGAAGTTCAAAATGAAAAGGGAAACAATAGTAATGTACGACAATCATAAAAATAACTACAGTTATCATTTACTGAGTATCTCCTATATTCTTGACATTATTCCAGATCCTTTCCATGTATTGTCTCTAATAATCATAACAGCCCTATAAGGTAGGAATTATGCTCATTTTATAGATGAGAAAATGGAGGCTCAGCATTGTTACTAATTTGCCAGGATCTTGTAATTTTAAGTGGAGTATAAACTGGAGATTCCTTTTTTTTTTTTTTAAATTTCATCTATTTATTTGAGAGAGAGAGCAAGCAAGAGAGAGAGCGAGGGGAAGAGGGAGAGGGAGAAACAGACTCTCCACCGAGCAGGGAGCCCAACACAGGGCAATCCCAGGACCCCAGGATCATGACCTGAGCCAAAGGCAGACACTTAACCAACTGAGCCACCCAGGTGCCCTAAACTTGAGATTCTTAAGGGCAGAGGCTTTAATTCAATTCTTTATTTCCTATTCATGCCAGATTAAAAGAATTTCAGAGAAAATAGCAGCTGGCTTTGTAAATAATCATAAAAGTCTAGGTCAAAGGAGAACCATATCCTTTAAAATGGTTTTTATATTCCTTAAACAACTTCCATACCAAGGCCTCAGGTTTTTCCTATTTTGTTTGTGGACTTCTTTTCTCCCTGATATGCCTTTGTCCTATAATTTCTAGTTCCTCTTATAAAGAAAACATATGGAGTTAATGAGAATTACTCCACAGGAATGTTGGGAGACTTAATAAAAGAATGCTTGTAGATTGTCTACCACAATGCCTGAAAAATAGTAGACCTTCTATAAGAAGTAGTCTATATAGCATAATGGCTAAGAGAGTGAGCTCTGTAATCAGCCTCTTGCTACCACTTTACAAGCTGTGTGACCTTAGCTAAATCACTCAACATCTCTGAAACCTGCCTCCTCACAAGTAAAATGTGGCTAATAATATAATACTCATTCCACTGAGTTACAATGAAATCAAATTTGGATAACACATGTAAAGCACTCAGCCTAATTTAGTAAGGTCTCAATAAATACTAGCTTTCAGCTGTTATCTCACCCTCCTCCACCAGAAAAGCAGTTTCAACAAAAGTGTTACAGTGAAAAAAGAAATCAATGTCTGATTTTAATCCAATGCATTTATATACACACCAATCTGTTTTGCCAGAAGCTCACTGGCTCATCATCCGCACAGAAAGATATGAGATCATGGGATTTAGGAACTCAGAGAGAATCTTATCTGAAATCCAGCTCAATCTGGCCAAGTTTAGAAATGAAACGGAGGTTCATAAAAGGAAAATTGACCTCTGAAGTTGTAAAGCTTGTTTAACAAAGATCCAACAGTATAATCTAGATCTCTAGGTTTATAATCTCATGCTCTTTCAACTACTAAGAAAAGCACACCTTTCTAAAAGTTGGTTTAGCACTACCTCATATATTAGAAATACTAAAATGAATTACTAGTCATATTGTTCCAAAGTGTTTGACTATATTAAGTAAACTCTCTATAGCTACGTTTAAAATTCAAGTAAAAGCAAATTTATATGCTCCTGAATATGTGTTCATATTGCTTAAAAAATAACATAAAATGTGAAGACTCTTATGAGTTAAAGTTTTTAATGTTAAATGAATTTTTTTAAATCACTCATTAATTCAGAAAGCAATTGACATTGATTTAAGTAAGGATTATCAACAAAACCTTGGGAAAATAAAATGAGTATTTTAAAGCCCTAAATCACCCATGTTTTCTGCCCTCAGGAGGATTCCCATTTCCTGATGGGGTAGATCACAAAGGAGCTTCACTACACACAGTCTTCAACTCTATCACCTTCAAATTAATAGTTCTAAATGTAAAACAAATGTGAGTCACACAATGAATATCCCCATTCATTGTATAATCATTGACGGAGCACTTGCTTTGTTCCAGTAATGGTGGTAGGATCTGGAGTCATAACGGTAAAATAAGATATGGTCCCTGTCCTCCAGAATTTAGAAGATCATAGGAGAAAGAGACAAGAAATTAAGAAACTAAAATCCAGGATAATGGACATCAACAGCTAACATTAAGCATAACTGATATCAATAGCTAATATTTATTCAACACATATTAGGTACCAGGTATTATGCTAAGCACTTGCAAGTTTTAGGCTGTTTCACAAAACCCTATGAGATGGCTGCCATTATTAGCCTCATTTTCTAAGTCAGGAATCTGAAGCCAAGAACTTATTAGAAAGCAGGGGTGGTAGGAGTCAAGTAGCTAATTACTAGTCAAGTAGATAATTAGCTGTATCCGAGCCCTGTCTGTTAAAATTGAGGACCACTGCCTAAATGATAGGTGGAGAATATACTGTGCCAAAGATGAGGGGCTAAACCCACTCATGGTGGATAAGGGATCAGGATTCTTAGAAAACACATGTACAGTGAAATTTGACAGGGATTATGCCAGTCAGGAAAGGATAAGAAAGACCTTCCAGGTGAACAAACCAATATAAGAGAAACCACTTTCCCACTGACCTAAAAAAGATCCTTAAAAACATGACCTTCAAGTCCCTTCATGGCATGGCCTAGACCCATCTCTCAACACAACTCTTAGGCTCAACTACAATTTAACATTTTTTCAGTTGCTTCAAAGTTTACCTTCCCTGCTGGGCCCTTAGGGCATGCCATTCCCATGTGGAGATTAGAACTCTGCTCCTAGGTAATGCTTAGTCATGCTGCAGGTCTCAGCATAGACACTGTTTTCTCTGGGGAGTCTTCCAAGAGCTCTGTCCAGACCCTTCTCAAATTGTACTTAGGGTCCCTACCATTCATGCCTATGGTCCCCTGCATTTCTGTGAGGACAGTACTAAGCAGACTGAGAAATCCACATTCAAACATCTACCTTCTCTATGATACTGAAAACTCCACTGGGCAAGATCTGTTTTACTTATCACTGTAATCCCAGAACCTGGCACAATGCCAAGCACACAGTAGGCACTCAATAATTATTTGTAGAATAAGTTAAAAGATCTAAATTTGTAGAGTAATATCCCCATCTTGTGGCCTTTTGGAAGACTCTGATAAAGTCATGGTACCCTGCTGAGTTTTCAATACCAAAAGCACAGGTAGGCACTGGCAATCCTTGCTCCATGCACTGAAGGAAATGAGAGTAAGTGTTAGACCACCTGTAAGGTCAATGTTCCCTATCTTTAGCTGACACCGGCAAAAGAAATATTTGGAAGGGAATAAACCTGAAAGTACAGTCATATACAGCAGTGAAAGTACACTCAAATCAGACAAGCCACTTCCCTTATCTGCTTCCATTTTTGAAGTGAAAGATTTTATTCAGGTTTGCCTTTTGGAAGGACGTTTTCCAAGCACATACTTCCTCATGGACTGAGTCATTCTCTGTTATTATTATTAACTCATCATAACTAGAACATAATTTTTCTATGTATGGTGCAGAAGTGGGTGGTGGCACATAAATTAAAACAATGACCAAAATGGGGTGTTCTGAAAATGTGTATTCATCCCCAAAATAATAATCTAAAATTTCAGAATCTTGGGTGATTTGGAGAAATAAGGCTTAAAGAAAGACCAGTTCTAATTAAAATGAATAAAAAATTGAAAAAGACTTTGACTTCTCCCAAATAATTACCACCAGCATTTCCTGCAGGACTTCCTGCACACCGTAAACTGGATTAACATGGATTATTCTACTTACTTTCGCAAACATCCCAGTCTTGTAAATAGACACTGTCATTAATCCCATCTAAAAGAGGAGGAGAGCAAGCAAAGAGGGGCTAAGGGACTGTAAAGTCCCTCATGAGTAGATGTGGACCTGAGATGCAGGAGAGCTCTTGCTTCTGTGGCTGTTTGCAAACATGAAAGTTAAACCCCTCCTTTCTGTCAGTTCGTCACCATAAAACCTTCTTTTGAAGATGTGTTAAAATTTATGACCTCACTTCCTTTCAGACACTCCATGGATTTTTTTCTCAGTCTTTTCATTTAGTAGAGATTTCTTGCATACAAATAAGTGAAAGCCATGAAGTCAAAGCCATACTTGATTCGGTGCTGAAATACACAGGCTTCAGAATACTGAGATTTTCCAGTTTGTCAAAGGTCACTTAACCTCCTTCAAAGTTTCCTAATCTATAAAATGAGAGAAACACCTATTTCACAAAGTTGTTTAGAGAGTTTACATTCTAAAAGGCCTGGGGCATGGTGGGTACTCAAATATTTTTTGGTTCTAATGTGATGGTTGTCCTTAGATTCCCCAATACCCTTGAAAATTGGCATTGGCCCCTCCCACACAAGAAGCCTGGATATAAGGAGTCAGCCACTCAGACATTGGACTGATGGAAGGAACCCTGTGACTATTTTCAAACATTCTTTAAGGCCCTAGCAAAATGCAGCAAAATATTTTCCTCAACTTGGGTCTCCTAAGCATACCAAATCTGGCACATTTCTGACTATGGGGCTACATTTGTTTAGCTCAACTTTAAAAGTTAAGTGACTCTTTAAGTCATCATCAAAGGTAGAAGCAGCAAATAAGCCCAAATGAAAACATTCTTCATGTATTTTTCATGCAGAATCAATCAACCCATGATGAGATTCATTCATTCAACACTCAGCAAACATTTATTGAGTACCTACTATATTTGTTTTTAATAAAATATAATGCCAGGTTTAGAGAATATTTGAAGACTGGTAAAGTTCATATAAATTGCAAATATTTTTATTCTCTCTCCAATCATTCTCCAAGAAAGGAATTCAGAGAGTGACAATCTTAATCTGTCTGTGAAAAAGCACAGAAATGACAGAACTCTACAAGGTGACAACCTTCCCTTGCTAATGAGGTCTCCTCCTCTCCCACAGCCTCCTCACTACATAGCTTTTGGTAACAGGCACCTCCCTGTTCTGAATCAGCCACTTATATAATATGTTTAGGATTAAGAATAAGTTTTCTTTACCACACACTCCTCCCATTGGCACAGCCCAAGGACATGAAGTCAAACGAACAGATATTAGGCAAACATTCTCTTATCTCTTGCCATAGAGATAAAAGAAAACAATGTGATTGAAAGAACAAATGAAGCCACCTGCTCTGAATTTTAACCAAAAAAATTAGGAACCTAAGGACTTTGAATACTGCTCTAAGCACTGAGAGCAGTTCAATGTCACTTGGTATAGGCAGATATGCCTTAAGAACCAATGTCTAATTCAACAAATCTCTTAACTTTCCCCTTCTTTACTAATCTATAAAATAGGGGTGATGTTGGCCTTTCACTGATCTGTGGGTCAGGGAAATGGACAGAGGCAAAAGTGCTGTATCAATTGAAGAAAACCACCCCAGTGTTCCATGAGTTTTACAGTATAGTTTTGACAATAAAAATCTTTTATGCCTTCTGTATTGTTTGGTGTCAGAAGACAGAAGAGGGAATAATGAGAGGTAGGATGGAGTACAGGCAGAATAGTGTCCCAAAGATGCCCACATCCTAATCTCTGCAATCTGTAAATATGGCCCCTTATATGATAAAATGGACTTTAGAGGTATGACCAAATTAAGCATCTGGAGATGGGAGATTATTCTGGGTTATCCAGCTAGGGCCAGTGTAATTGCAAGTCTCCTTACAAGAGGGAGTAGGAGAGTCAGAGTCAGGAACAAGATGGGATGGTAAAAACAAGAAAGTGAAGTAACTCAAGGAAGAGACCCCAAGCCAAGGGGTGCTGGTGGCCTCTGGATGCTGAAAAAGGCTCAGAAACAGATTTTTCCCTCAGAACCTCTAGCAGAAACCAGTCAGTGAAAGCGGTTTTCAACTTCAGACCTAGAACAGCAAGATAACATACGTGTGCTGTTTTAAGCCACTGTGTTCATGATGAAAATGAAATGGATATAAGTGGAAAATGAATAGCGGGAAGCTATGTTCTCTAGTAAAAAGAGCAAAGGATTGAGGGTCATAAAGACTTTGGCTCTGGTTTTAAGTTTGGCACTACTAGCCATGGGACCTTAAATGAGTCAACCTCTCGGGACTTTATTCATACCCCACAGGGCTTAACTCTGGCTAAAGCTTTAGTCCCTTCTAGCCCTGGGAGTCTATGCTGGGCACAATGCTAAGTATATGGAACCACTTAACATCCTCCTCATCCTCCAGACGATATCCCAAAATTTAGTTTACATTCTCCCTGCCATGCCACCTCAAATGACTCTACAGCCAGATCACAAATCCGACATTAGCACTAAAGATACCGTGGCATACAAAATTGATGTCTAAATCCTGCAATGTATTTGCCTAGTACACAAGATTTTTTTAAACACATGGAGCTTGCCTTAGGTAGTTTTATTCTGGAGAAGGAGCTTCTTAGCTCGGCCAAACATATGGTCTGGCAGTTCCACTACGCCCACTGAGTGTTTATCTTCTCTGCTCCTGTGCAGTAATTTTAATAAAAACCCGTACCAGCCCTCACCCCAGGTGGTGAGCCAGCCCCACCTGTCTCTTCCTGACAGACTGTTGAACATGGATGCCTTCCAGCAACTAAAAGTTATTATTTTGCCTCCCCAACCTTTCTGCTTTTGCTCCAGGTAGGTATTGCACAGAGTCGTATATTTAGAAACATGATGTCAGCTATTTCTTATCTTGCCATCTTTGAGATGTCCTGTGTCTTGGAATTTCCAACAAAATAATTCCCTCTTTGCAGCACTCCCCATTCTAAACACACAAAAGAAAATCAAAGAGATTAAAGGAATCCCATTATTTTATCTGTGTTTCATCTCCTTCAGAATAAAATAAGCCTACCCAGACATTTGGTGCTGGAAGTAAGCTAAGGAGGGTAGCCAGGTGTTGTTTTGCCCTTCACTGCCCCTGTACAAAGGATTTTTTTTTTTCCTGAAACTGAGCTGTTAATTGCTTTTAATCAGACATATCCTATGAGAACATTTTCACCAAAAATCAAAATAGAAACCAAAATATTCTGAGTATACGTTTAAGAATCAGATTCCAGTAACTTAGCAATTCTGAGAGTTCATGAGAGCACTCACTGTATTTTGTCAACTTAACAAAGAATTGATCCTGCCCTTTGTGAAGCTAGCAAACATGAGGATAAGAGAGACTTAGATTTTTATATTTCTTTCTCTCAGACTTTAAAAGGGACAGGCTTTCTACACTATCTTGAGGAATCTGGAGCCTCTGAAAGTTTGAATAAATAATATGGGGGCCTTTTAGAATGTGGCATTAAAAAGGTTATAAAAATTATTTAGGATATTAACATATAAGACATATGCTAGGAGATTAACCATCATAGTGCAGAAAGGTCTGATTTTTGTGATACTCCTCCTAAAGGCCAGATGCTAATGAAATCCTTTTCTCTCTCTCCGCTTTACTCTTAGAATCTAAAGCACTCACTTCACCTTCTCCTGCCCCTGCAGGCCTGTTCCATCCAGGAGTGGAACTAGATGAAGATGAGAAGGGCAAATAAATCACGCTGTAGACACAAAAGCAGAACTTTGCAGGCACAAGGCACAAGAGAAATTCAACAATATCCTTCTTTGTAGATAAACATTTATCTCCCTGAGAAGGATTTAATTTTCTATTAGTGGAAATTATTCCACTTTTTCTATTTTTTACTTGTTATATAAAAAAGTAGATGAGTAAAAAGGACAACAGTAATACAAAATAAAAAATCTGCAGTGTTTCTCATGTAGCCCTTGATTTTTTTGTGGCTCACTGTCCCTAGATAGAAATCAAATGTTATCCATGAATCACTCTTGTAAAGGTCATGGCTCTTGGTTGCAAGCAATGGAGACCATATATCACTAACATAATGAAGCAGTAAGGCATTTATTAAAAGAATATTGTGTTGCTGACTCAATCAACAGGAAGGCTAGAGAGCCCAGGCTGAGAAAACGGGCAGGGCCAGAGTACAGTGAACAGCAGGGAATCAGGAACATTCTGTCAGGATGCCACCACCAGTTACTACTACCACCAATAGCTCAATGTTGCCACCACCAGACACTTCAGTCCTTTCCTCTAGAATTTTGACACTAACCACTGCCATTGCTGAGCTCCATGAAATCACCAAACTAGCACCAGGAAGTATTTTTCACTAGCTCTGTTTGTAATTTTTTTTTTTTTAAGATTTCATTTATTTATTTGACAGACAGAGATCACAAGTAGGCAGAGAGGCAGACAGAGAGAGAGGAAGCAGGCTCCCTGCTGAGCAGAGAGCCCAATGCGGGGCTCGATCCCAGGACTCTGGGATCATGACCTGAGCCGAAGGCAGAGGCTTTAACCCACTGAGCCACCCAGGCGCCCCTGTTTGTAATTTTTTATCACTATCCCAGGAATGCTGGAATGCTCCAGGCTAGGTTATGGAGTTATAACCTAGCACCAAGAGGAATGTCTGGCTCTTTTAACTTCTATAATGGGAGGTAAGACTTCCCTTCCACCAAGGTTCCCATCTGGGAGTATTTTCCATAAATACAAGCGTGTTTGGATGCTGGGTAGCCAAGCAATGGCAGATGTCCAGCATAGTCCACTACTCTTCTTCCCTGATTTCTGCATATAGTCCTCACTCAAAAATACTCCTGTTTCATAATGCTCCTCAAACAATCAAGACATTTTCAGCCTTTCCCAACAAAGGAAGGCAACCTTCAGCCTTAAAGTTACTGCCTTTAGATCAAAGTCTAAGATTACCGAGAAATCTTTTTTCCTCCATTTCTGTTGAACGCCTACTTAATATTCTGCAGCATATGACCTGAAATGTAAAATTAGTCAACAAAATTTATTTAGAAATGGTATGGGAAAGAGGTAGGAAAGAAAAAGAAAATTTGTGAAAATATACATGTCTACATATGACATGGCAAGGAAGGACACCGTGGCCATGGGATGGAGTTGATAGAATTTCTCTATCGCACATTTTGTTTTCCCTTCATCTTCAGCCAGCACTGTAACTGCTATGGGGTCTTTAGCTACATGGATGACACAAACCTTTCCCAACTGGGGTATCTTAGTCCTGTGGATTAACCTAGAAGGGGCTACTTTGAGGTTTCAATAACTTACTTTGTTTGATAGAGTGATAATAGGATACTGCCCAGGGAATAAATTACCTGTACTCATCTCCATCTCTTTGGAATAAATGAAACTATATTTCTTCTCAATAGTCAGAATCCATTACCCCAGTTACCACTATGGTCCTCCTTTTCCTCTGTTTTCCCAGAAGGTTGAGTGGTCTGAAATGGTCAATAATAGCTTCCAGTTTGGTTGAAAATTACTGTGATACCCTTGGGAAGAAGTATTTCTCTTGGAGTACTAAAATCACTAAACTAACAGAACCAGAGTCACAGGACAGAAAGCAAGTTTTATAAGTGGGTCATTAGCTATGCTAGGTAGAGGATCCACCCCACTTCCAGTTCATTAATCTTGGACATGCACATTCTGGCTATGGGAGAAAGAGCACCATGTTTCAGTTGTCAGTTTAGAACACATTCTGAATTCTGTAAGACAGTATCCAACTTCACTAGGCATTGGCACTAAAATGAGTATTGCATAGTTCATTGCACCATTCCATAAAGCTAACTGCTAACTGTGATAAAGATATAAATTTAGTGAATTCCATAGACATCAACCATGCCTTGTTTCCCATACTGTAGCTTAACTTCCACTTGGCCCTTCCTACCATATAGTTCTTACTTCATGAATCAGAAAACTAATGAAGAATATAGGTCAGGATACCTATTCTGACTGATGTAATATGTATACTTATCTTTACATATATTTATATACACACATATATAATCCAAACTTACAGGAACTAGGTAAATAACCCAATGAACCCACGGTGAGGCAGATCTGAGTCAAAACTCTATTATCTGGATTTTTTAAACCCCCATTTTTCCTGGTAGGCATCAGTAGAATTTGGGGTCACCAGAAATTAGCCTGAGTTAGAACCCCTGTGACATCTTTCCTGGAATAACTGGGTATTTCCCTTTCTCCAGAAGCTATTTACCATGGTAAATGGCTATAGGGCCTTTAAGGAACTACTAGTGCCTAAAGTGTATAGAGTACACATTCATGACTTTCTAGTATGTCCTTTCTGAGGGGTCCCAGACCCCCCTTTGTTCAAGGGGCTCCAGGTCTGTGATGTGGCTCAGGGTTGGGTATTGGGTCAGGAGCTACTACTCTATCATAAAAGTTCATTGGGCCTCTTTCACCACACCTATGGATGTTTTTGTTTTTTATTTAAATACATCAAGAAGGACAGTAGAGAGCTGTAATTAGGTAACCCAGGATCAATTAACCACCTCCAAAATCTACGTGGGTCACACTCTTCTAGTCAGCCATTATCCCAGCTGCCTTTCAAAGTAACCTCACCAGTGTCTCTCTGTCAATAAACACCATTACTTGGCCTAGGCATCTAGGTGCTTCCCATCCCCACTGAGTTGATGAGTCCATTTTCCTGCAGCACTTTCCAGTGCTATTGAAGCCTACAGAAAAGAACCCCTGAACTACTTCTCAAAGGTGCTCACCTCATCCTTGTATTATTCAAGCCCTTGTTGAAGACCGTTTCTTCTGAGATCTCTTGGAGGGCATTGTTATGGGAGTCACCCTTGATTAATGCAATAAGGACTCCTGTCTTTGTAGACACAGGCTACAATGCACTGAGTATTTCCTGACACATAAGTTTCCTTACTCCAGAGCTCTATGAAACCCAGTTTTCATTCAACTAGCCAGGTCAACATCGAAAACTACTTACAGCTGCTTGGTCCAGCACATGGGATCCAGAATCTCTGGGGTCTGTGTCTGCCTTGATAAGCTGAGTCTGATCTGTAATTATGTCTTTCCTTGCTTGATACAGCTTCCCCAGAAGTCATTTACCTGCAGATTTTGCTGACATGAATTAGCAAAGATATTTAATTATTTTCTTACATCACTTCTACGTTGCTTTTGTAATTTTCCAAGCACCCACTCCTCCATCACCCACATTCAAAACACACATTCTGGTTTCAAGTCTAGAGACATCACTAGGGTGAGTGTGTACAAGAGAATAAGTACTTCTTCCAGGTCAACTTCCTCAAGTGAAGATACTGTGAAATAAAGTGGCCTAACTCTCTGAAATCCAACAATGCTTCCAGAAATATTTTTGCATATTTTTACTGACTTTTCAGGTGTTCTGAATGGAGAGGACTACTCTGGACAGCAAAAGCACCATATTCTTGGAAAACTCTCCTACATTTGATGATGGTAATCATTCTCCGGTTTGGAAACGCTCCTCCTTCTCTGCTTCTATGTCATTACATTTTCCGATTTTTCTCTTTCTCCTTCAGTTTCTGACCATTCCTCACTACTGCAGGACTATCTTTGATCTTCTCTATCTCTTCTCTTCTTTTCTCACAGTTCTAACTGTAATCAATTATTCATTTTTTTCATCCATAGCTGCATGCCTGGGTTTTATCTCTATTCTGAACTCCACTCCCACATTTCCAGTTGCATGACAGATACCCCAAAGTTGCCTATGCAACATAATACTCCTAGGACTGAACTCTCCTTCTTCTTGCAAAACAAGTTCACCATCATCTGAGTTAGGGTCTAGGAATCATTGAGTTGCTCTCCTTCATTCACATATGCCATCTATGCCAGTTCCTTTCAAATATTTCCACAGTCTCTAGATCCATACCATTTCCTTGGTTATATAATTTTCTGCTGAAAATTTTTCTAAGGGTTCCCACTGCCTTGAAGAAAAAAACTATGTATATAAAAAAGGTCAGGCTATCAGGTATCTACTCAGTCTTTTTTCAGCCCCATCACTCTCTAAGTAGATCTCCAGTTCACCCCTTGACCTCTCACCATACTTCCCAAGGTAATCTCAAGTGTCTACTATTTCTCATACTCACCCTTGGTGAATTCACTTCATTATCTCTGGTCATGTTATCCCCTCCATCTTACCACTTTTAACCCTCCCCTCTCAGATGGATTAGGTGAAGAACCCAAGAACTGGAAGATAGATATAAAAAAAAACAGAGGGAGAGGATGGGAAAGTGATGTGATGTCTTTGAGAAGGTATCCTGTGCTGAGCCATCTCCTTTCCTGAAGAAGTTACAGGGATGAGGAGGGGTGAAAGTTACAAAAACCTCTGGAAACACGTTTGAGAGATAAAGAGCAAAGGGAATCTGTGCCCTATGCCCAGGAGAACCCTGAAAATTGGCAAGATCCCAGTGTTCCTTATCTCAGCATACATGCAAGAAAAAAGCAGACAGAGCGGTGGGTTGGGAAATCCAGAACAAGAAACTTACATGGTCTCATAGAGGGCCTGGGTACATATTCAGTGTCAAATAAGAGTTGAATGATTTCATTACACAAAACAGCATTTCAGAGCAACAACTAACGTGGAAGAGGTGACTCAGCACTGATAGCCCCTCAGTGGCTGAGAGCATTCCTAAGTTTGGAAAGGAAGACACCAGAATTACCTACATGAAATAACCCAAGGCCAACAGGAATGAGCACATCTCAGCTGATGTCAAAGGGATCAGGGGCAAAGATCCACACCGCATATGGCCTTCTCAATGCCTGAATATCATAAAGCCACTCTGCCTGCTCTCTCTGTCCCTCTCTTTTTCCATGAACAGAGCCTTGGATTGTGGGGGGGAGGGGTGCTAAATGGATAAAGATGTAATGTCCGCTACCTAGCAGAGTGAGGACTCTGAATATAAATTAGACTCACTTACAAAATGGTAAAAATGATCATTTCTGAGCCACCTGATTTTGTCTGAGATCCATACCTGTATATGTGTATTATGTATATACGTATGTGTATATTCATTTTTTCTTTCATCCATAAATCATCAATGTGTGTCTTAGTCATTTGGGCTGCTACAGTGAAATATCATACACTAGATGGCTTATACACAATAGAAACTTATTTCCCACAGTTCTAAAGACTAGGAAGTCCAAGATCAAGGTGCCAAACAGAGGTGGTATCTGGTGAACTTACTTCCTGGTTCACAGATCACAGTTTTTTCACTGTTGTCTTCACATACAAAAAGAGCAAGGGAACTCTCTAAGGTGTCTTCTAGGGAATAAATACATTCCTGAGGGCTCCATCCTCATGACCTAATCACCACCCCACCTCCAAAGACTATCACACTGGGACTTAGGTTTCAACATATGAATTGGGTGGGGTGGGCACAAATATTCAGTCCACAACAATGTGGTTATAAATACTATGACAAAAAACAATCTGTCAGTAAAAGGAGTTTGTGACTATAGAACATCATTCTAAATACTTCTAGATACAAAATCAAAATCAATTAACTGACAAAACAAACCAAAGTTCTCTGTGGGAAACACTATCCTGAAGGACTTCTAGGAAGTCATTTTCTAAACTTTCTTGGAAACTCAAGTAGGAGTTTATTATAAATAATAGAATCTGACAGCATTGGGAGGCAATTTATAAATTCCATTCTATGATGAAATCATGCAGCTGGAAACTCGAGGAATGGACCAAATAAAATGACCTTAGAGGTGACTTCCAAATAGCAACCCTCATTATATTTATGGATCCTAATTTTCCTACTTCCTATATCATTTCAGGACATTTAAACTGCTAGTTGCAAGAAGAGATCAGATCAAAATACTCAGAATTTAAGACACAACTATAGAAAATGCATATCAAAATACATACACTGATATATATATAGAGAGAGAGAGAGAGAAAGAGAGTAGTAAAAATACATGAATATACAATACATAAGTACTTATTTAACCTTTTATAGTTTGTCTCATTTTTTTAAGTATTTTGCTATGTGTTCATGTGTATATAGATATATGAATCAGTGGGAGATATACTGATTTATATAAAATCATCGACAAAATAGCTGAGGTAGAAAACCAGCAGAAAATACAGGAACACATCTAACTAAAAGGTTGGAAACTATAAATGGAAAAAATTACATAAAGACATTGAAGCTGCGTCAAGAGAAGTCTTTAAGCTCTTCTTTCAAGAATAACTGTTAAATAGATTTCATTGAAATTATACTTTACAACATGTTAATTCTCTGTCCCAAAGGGATCCATTTTGTATAGAACGTAAATAAACTGCCTGAGAAAATTTTGCTGAGACTGGATTTAATTACCAGACCTAATTCTTCAGTAATGGAAATTCAGCCAAACAACTGGGAGAAAATGCTGACTGAATAGAGACCCGAGTGACCCCGCTAACTGGAAGGGAACAACATTTCTGATTAATTGAAAGGACAAACGCTTCATCTTACAATATCTAAAGGTGAGACGTGTAGAACTAAGTAAATCTACAACACTGTTTGATAGCACTTTTCCAATAACCCTGTGGTGTACCTTTTCATATGATAATATATGAAATAGCAAGAAGCATATTTTTGCAGTCACCTTTCTACACCCAAAGCTAAAATTTAATGTTTTTTTAGAGTCTCCTGACTAGGCATTTCTACTAAAAACAATTTCTTGCATTTTCGGGGTTAGTTTTACAGCAAAGGTCACCAATTATAATTGGCTATAGTACTTTTGTATGGCACAATTGGAGTTGGCAGAGACTGTTAAGTGAAAAATCATTTTTGGATCTTCTAAGTCAAGTTGTGTGTGTCTTTACAAGATGAACGGCCTCTACAGCAATGAACTGCAATGATTCTACATGTTATTTCAAACATGAAAATGTCAAAATTCTTCCCCTTTCCAAACCATCCTGCAATCGGCAACAATTAGTATGCTTGTTAAAAAAGAAATGACTTTATCGGTATTAATAATTCAAACATTAGAATCAAGTTTATTATCACTATTCTAACAAATCTTGAAATCAACATGCAGCCTTTAACTAGTATGTTTTTCCTGTATGTTAATACATTTTTAACTATTATATGATCTGTTCAGATATGCTTCTTAAGTAATAAGAGAGGAAAAAAAGTTTTGGCTACTTTAAGAAGTCACTGCAGGACTTGTATGAAAATGAGGTATCACTAACCAGGAGGAAGTTATTTAAAGGGATATAAAATGGTTGTTGCCAAAGTAACCTCCCCCTAATTGGAGGAAAATCATGACTACAGACAGAAGATCATGCTACAGACATAAACATAACACATCTGATTTTTCTCTTTTCTATCCTTGTTTTAGCCTAGAGGGAAAGAACACGGAGTTTATCCTCAGAGCTGCCTGGAACACATATGGAGTCTAGTGTCACTCTAAGAAGCTGACGGATAAGAAGAAACACATGCGGAGACAGCAAGATGAGGGACAAGGAGTCTGGGAGTCACAAGATGAATGTTTGTAGCAACAGGGAATGTGTAGTTTGGAGTGGGGACAATTAGGGAGAAATACAATAACTAACTCAAATATCTGGAGTTATTTTTTTAAAATTCAAGTGATTTAAACTAAAAACAAAAGCAGTTCACCCATATCTTCACCCGCCCCTCCCAGTCCCACTTCTGGAAAATACCAATCTGTTCTTTGAATCTTGGTTTGGTTTAAAAAAATGGTTTTTTAGATTGCACATATAAGAGAAAACATATGGTATCTGTCTTTCTCTGTCTTATTTCACTTAGCATAATGCCCTCGAGGTCCATCCATGTTGTCACAATAGCTAGAGTTCCATTTTTTATGGCAAGATAATATTCCATTGTACCTAGATACCATAATTTCTTGCTCTATAATATAGAATATGTTTTTAAATATGACTGTGCAGTGACAGAGAACAAGATCTACCCACATATGAGCAAGCATCTGAAGGCGGTAACCTGCCCCAGCAATAAGCCATGGACTTCTCTCCTCCTCCTGCATATTATTATTCCCTTGGTTTCCTTATGGGGGACTTTGCTACTTTAGGTTTCTCCCCCGGGTCTTTTCCCTTTTTAAAAAATAGATGTTAACACACCCAGATAAAAGTAAGTCTTATTCATCCATCATCATATAAAGGATGCTATTTGCCTGGCCTGTCTATAGGAAATTTTATTATTTATTTCAAACTGAAAAAAATATATATATACATATATAAGTATATATACAAAATACATATATACATAATGTATATAAACATAAATTTAATTCATGTTCCTTAGATGGAGAAATTAGAATATATAGAAAATAGAAATTACCTACAGTCCTGCTACCCTATCACTGCTAAAATTATGCTCTTTTTCCTCATGATTTTTCTGAGTACTTTTATAAAATTCTGATGTTTGTACAATTGCTATTTTTTTAAAGATTTTATTTTTATTTATTTGATAGACAGAGATCACAAGTAGGCAGAGAGGCAAGCAGAGAGAGAGAGAGGAGGAAGCAGGCTCCCTGCTGAGCAGAGAGCCCGATGTGAGGCTCAATCCCAGGACCCTGGGATCATGACCTGAGCCGAAGGCAGAGGCTTTAACCCACTGAGCCACCCAGGCGCCCCTGTACAGCTGCTTTTATAAACAGCTCTTCACTCATTAAAACAAAAATTTTATATTATTAAAAATACTTTGAAATATTCAACTATTTTATACCTCTCCATTATAAAGTTATTTAGCTATTTTATCGTTTGGGGGCATTAGAGTGATTATCAACTGTTTCTACTGTAAATATGTTGGGTTAATCTGTTAATAAGCCATCTGTTTTTTTTTTTTCCCTCAAAATTATCATTTTGTTCCATGACCTCTCTTTTGGGCATTTAGGCCTTGCCTCAGGGAAAGGACAGAAGGGCAAGTGAAAAGAGTTCACACTCAGCTTCTGAGTTTGAAAGTAGACTTCTGAAACTTGCAACAAAGATGAAGCAAAAGGTTATTTTTGAGCTTCAAAAGCCTGACTTTCAAGTATCAAATAAAATCATGATGCTACTGGTGGCATTTGTACCATACACAATAAACTTGAAAGCATATGAGATTGGCTAAAGCAGTTTAGGAGGGATAAAAATGTACAAGAGAAAAGTCCAAGATATGAGAGAAGAACCATGGAATTAGATGGTGTGAATCTTTGAAAAGAGATCCTGCCCTCTGACCATCATCACCAGGGCCAAAACTCTTGGGAGAGGGTGAGAGGCAAAGAATGTCAGATAGGTTTGGGGCTCTGAGTGAAGAGGAGACCAGTGCCCCACTTTCTGACTGGAGACTAGGCAAGAGGCAAACCTTATATAGAGATTTATCTCAGCAAGATGACAGTGGGTAGAGATGATGCCTTGGGAATGTCTATAGGGAGGTGCCTGAGAAAGATCCTCAGAGTTTCCACTGGCCCCATTATGGAATAGAATAGCTTTATTTTTGCCAGTGCCCCCTTGAGAGACATGGGGTTGTTAAAGGAAAGTTCACACATTCATCATATCCCCCAGGTTGGGACATCTCAATAGCTGAAGGGTGTACCAATGGAGTATAACAACTAAAGACCAATGGGAACCCAGATGCGTCAGTAGATGCTACAGTGGAAGTCACAGAGCCCAAGGATCAGTTAGAATAGAGCATTTCACCAGCTCTCAGCTTGGGCAGAGAGCAGCCCAGGTGCACTTTCTTCCTTATGTCTTGATGTACTGTAACTTCCTCACAACGGAAATGCAGAATCAGAAGAGGAGACCCTGAATTTACTGAGAAAGCCACAATTTGACTAAGTCTATCCTGAATTGCCTAAGATTAAATATCCAAGTAGAAAAAGGGGCTCAACATTAACGTTAATTTCAGTTGAATAAAAATTATTACATTTTTGCATACCCAAATTCCCCACCTCTGTGTAATCAATGCCACACTTAACCATTCATTGTTTTGCAGCAGTAAGAACTTGAATGCCTCTTCATCTGGGTTTAGTCATTCACCTTTATATTCATTTATTCCTTCAATGAACTTTTTTAGCATCCATTTTCCAGGCATTATACTAGACATTAAGGTTAGAGCAGGGCACAAAACAGATGTAGCTCCTCTCTGTTTTCCCTGAATTCCAGTTAGGAAGATTGGCAATAGAGAAGTTATTATAACAAAATAATGTGGCCATTTTGACAAGGGAGGGGTCCTAACCTAACTTTCTAGGCAAAGCATCAGCGACACAGAATCCCAAAGAATTAGTAGACAAGACAGAGAAGAGTATCTTAGTACTCTTTGGAAGAAAACAGCTTACCAAAATGTCAGGAGTCGGAGAAGAATGCTATGGCCATAAATTACCAAGCGTGCACTTTGCATTTGAGGATGAATGTTGTGTGTTTTATAAATGGAGTTTCAGGGCCATGGTGCTATAGTTTAAAGAAAAAAGGTGAGACTAACAGCTAGAATTAGAAAAATAAATTATGTGAAAAATACAGAATAAATTCTGTATTTGATAGCCTACCACTTTTGTTTCCACTTAAACAATAGATACTTCATTTCTCTATGACTAGAACAGAGACAGATAATTGTCTACCTCAATATTAATTTTCTGTCTTTTCTCTGATTTTTTTAAAGATTTTATTTATTTATTTGACACACAGAGAAAGAGAGATCACAAGTAGGCTGAGAGGCAGGCAGAGAGAAAGGGAGAAACAGGCTCCAAGCTGAGCAGAGAGCCCGATGCAGGGCTCGATCCCAGGACCCTGAGACCATGACCTGAGCCGAAAGGAGAGGCTTAACCCACTGAGACACCCAGGCACCCCTTTTCTCTGATTTTAAAAAAGGATTTCGCTCAGTGCAGTCACATGCTCAGCTCTTCTCCAATTTCAGATGTGACTAAGGGAAATAAATTCTGGTCATCCAGATATAAGTAAAAGTATAGGAGGTACCTGCAGGAAATCTTCTTAAGTTTCTTTCTCTCTGCTGCCATCCTAGAATGCAAGCATGATGTCTAGATCTCCAGCTGCCATCCTGAAACATGAGGACAAAATTTGTACTCTAGGGTTTGTAGAGTGAAGAGTGAGAAGGGCCTTGGTTACCAATGGTTTTGTAAAATTACTAGACTAGCTTCCCAAATTGATTTTACATGAGAAATAAACTTCTCTCATGTTTAAGCCATGTTATTTATCAGGGATATCAAATATATAGCAAAGCCTAATCCTACTTTATGTATTGTGGTAAGGAGCTGATATAGGATAACTGAGAAATATTCTAAATCTATGCCAAAGGCCTAAAACAATAATCAGAAAACTGTAAAGCTCAAAAGAAATGTAGAAGTCATTTGGTCTAACTGCTTCATTTTGTTAACTTGAACACATCACTCTATGGGTTGAGCCTGTTAGTCTTCTGCATTGGTAAGATAATGTCTAGGTTTAAGTTTCCTGAATAGTATGCTCTGGTCCTTTCTACTTGCCATCCTTATCTCCTAACATAGAAATAATGCTAGGAAAGGAAAGGAAAGGAGAAAGGGGAAGAAATTGTACTTGGGAATTATCAGCTATTTTTAGTATCCTAATAATACATGCATGTCCTAACCCCATGTGTTTATTATGTATTATTCTCTCTACCAAAAATAAGCTTCCTCTGATTTGCCATTTTGCTCAAGAATTTCCTTCTCTTGAAAGCTGCCTACCTCCAAATTACCATGTAGGCTGATCACTTCCTCCTTTGTGTTATATATTTTTGTATTTTTATATTTATATTTTGTATTATATATTTTTATATTTATGTATTTTGTATATATTTTGTGTATATATATATTTGTGTATATATTTTTCTAATATTATACATAAGCATGTTAATAGTTACCATCTAATGAGATATTGTTTATTCTATATTATTAGGGCCCAGCACAATAACGTATAGTAAGTTGAATAACTTCCTAGTAAGTTAACTGAAAAACTATTTGTTGAATTGACTGGCATTTCAAATTAGAAAATTAAGAACTTTGAAAAACTAATCAAACTAGGTTGTAAGACCTCAGAGACCCAAGATTTATATCAGGGGCCAAAAGAAAAGAGAAAAGATAACCCAAAACATCACTTTTATATCTAATAGAGGTCGAGTTGGAGGGTTTGACTTATATGTTGACACTAACATTGAACTCCAGAATCAGTCAGACTTACTGGTCTAGTAAGGTAGCACTGGAACAGGGAGGCCTCCCATATGTCCTAACAGAGGGAAATGCATGTTTACTTCTGAAAGGAGGAAAATGGGAGTGAACTGAACATGCCCTACTAACTGAACTCAGAGGCTAAAGAATCTTGGCAGAGTCAAAGTGATTAACAGGGTAGAGGGAAGCCCAGAGTTAGAACAAAGTGAGCTCCTTTCATAAGAAGAAAGCATCAAGAGTGGGGAAGAGGTGAACCTGGTCCACATCTCCCAGTTTTTCATTCTCTTAATTCACTGGACTTAAGCATGAAGGCTTTGGTCAGCGAGAGTTTTGGCTCTCTCCCTCAGGAGAACTTTGCCTCTGACCTTCATGAGACCACACTCGACACCAATCTCTGCTCTTTGGGGTTTTCTCCTGGGCCCAGTGGCAAAGCTGAAGCTCCTAAATATTTAAATATTTAAATGTTGTCCCCAGAAGAATCTGCAGTGGATCAGAACAACACATTCAATATATCAACTTTGAAGGGCACCTGGATGGCTCAGTCGGTTAAGCATCTGCCTTCAGCTCAGATCATAATCCCAAGGTCCTAGGATATGGCCCTGGGCCAGGATCCCTGCTTAGCAGGAGTCTACTTCTCCGTTTTCCTCCGCCCTTCCCCTGCGTGTACTCTCTCTCTCTCAAATAAATAAAAATCTTTAAAAAGATTATATACATATATAACAACTTTCAGTCCAGTCCACGCTGAAAATGTATTTCTTATTCTATTTTCTGTTCAAAATTATGTCCAGGCACGTTGTCCAATGTAGCATGCAGAGGTTCTGCAGAGACTGAATACTACCTTGAAGATACTTCAATAATAAAATGTCTTTAAAGAGATGCTTAATATTTGAACACGATTTCCCTTCTATTATTAAAGTCCCAAGATTAAATTCCTTTACAAGTTGAAGACATTAAAACCCAAAAGAACTAAAGTCTAAAATCGAATTCTCTTGTCCTATGTGTTAAAGTTCCAAGTGCAAAGTTCGGCTGCAAAACAAAACTCATCCTTGAATTCCTTATTCTACACAGGCTCAGCAAGAGATTTTCTGCCTGAGGAGAGTGGGGTCCCTTCAGCAACTACAGCAGTCTCTCCCTAGAATGGGTTTGGAGCTTCAAAAGCCTAAGAAATTATAGTAATTCAAGGCCTGGTTTCTCAGAAGCCTCACTTCTAAATATCCAAAGAGTTAACAGGCCACACAGAATTATCACAGGCCTTTTCCAGATCTGCCTAATACAGAAAGACATTCTCCTGCCATTAAATCAGTTAGCGCAGGGAAAATTACATTCCCAGAGCCAGGGCTGCCAAGACCCCAAGAGAAATCTGACGGTATCTGAGAGGAAAGGAAAATATTCTTGGCCTCATTCTCAGCAGGAAGTCTATCATTCCAGACCAACTGTCTGGATTCCATGACCTGTTTATTTAAGCCAAACCACGAAAATTCTTCCGACAAGAAGTTATCTGAGACTACACGTTTAGCATTTTCATTTACATTTCTTCACATTTACATTTTGTGAAGAAAATAGATCCATCTCTGATTCCTGCCTCCTCACACAGAGAGTCATGTGAGGCATTTCCCTCTCCTCAAAAACAACTGGGGGGTGCGGGGGGGACCAGCACCTCTGCGAGGCTCACTTCAGGTGCTTTTTTCCACACCCAGCATATCCAGTACTTCTTAATCTCTTTCCCAATGAGTCTTGGGCCCCTAACAGTACCCCGAGGACAGGCTCTGTCTGGTGACACAACCATACCCATCTCCTGGGAGTAGGTATTTTGGGATTGCTCGCCTGAGAACTGCCCCCTAGCGAAGAGTTCTTCATTCCCAATTTGTTTTAGTTGAAGAATCATCCTCAACAGATTCCTGCACTAGGAGATTTTGATGCTTCTGAAGCTTATGTGCTGAGGAAAAGCAGTTTTAAATGTCCCAGGATCTGAGTAGCTTTGTTCCCCCCCCTCCCCAGCTATGTCTTTTTCTGAAACACTGGGACATAGCACTGGTATTTAATTTCCTTTTGCTGGTTCTTGACAGCTTGCAGGAATCCTATTTGAGCTCCTTAACAAATTAATCTCATTCTCAAAGTGGCCCTTTCCTTCTCTAATCCATGTAAGAGCTAATGCTGCTTGCTGCTTGCCTCTCTTCTGTTTATCTTTACTTTCTGGCCAGATGGTTATTTTATAACTACCCTGCATTAATAATAATAATAATAGTAATGACAAAATCAGTAAGTTCTGGGTTTATTGTTCAAATTTTGTCTGCTTTATTCTCAACAAGATGGATAATCCCCACCTCCCTGGAACTATTCTTCCATCACACAATTAGCCAAAGCCTGGACTTGCTCTCTTATCACACCTTATCACATCTAGATTTCTTCATGTCTTTCCTCTACTTTCGTTTAGGATCCTCACTTCATAAATTTATTGGTTAAAGTCATTAAGTTCCCTCCCAAAAGTACTTTTCAGATGAGACAGAATCATAGCATATGGAGAAATAGGCATTGCCATTGCACTGAGTAATGTATAAAATTATTGAATCGTTATATTGTACACCTGAAACTAATATAACACTGTTAATTATACTTGAATTAAAAACTAATTAAAAATTAATTTAAAAAAATTTAAAACACTTTGTATTTCATATGGATTTCCTCTCTTAATTCTCCCCAGACTTTCTGTAACCACTTGGGGGTAGCTGTCCCAATCTCTAAGAAGTGGTTCTTCAATTGCTCTGACTGAGGGCCTGTGGCTTTCAGAAATCATCTCTCAGTGACATGGCCTTTCTTGGAGGAATCACTCAAGCTTGCTTTGGATCCCAGTCACCATTTCTGATCCGGTAACAACAAAAATATCCTTCCTTCCTAAGGGCAGTTAGAATCTGGGTACCTTTTCCCCCGCTTGCCTATTTGTCGTTCAGGATAACTTTTTCCCCTTTACTCTTTCTTGAATGAATAAATTAAAAAAATCTCTTCCTCCAGTTTAATCAGCCTATATTCCTTTATTTTCTTAATCTTTATGAGCTTCTAGATTTGATGGTAAAACTGAAGTAACCTTTTCAAACCATTCTGGTTTCTCCTTGTTTTCCCAAGCAAATGGGACTATTAGAGGCAAACAATTCCAAACATAGAGCATTTTTTGTTTCCTTCTAAGACTCTGCGTTTATAATAATGTCATTTAGTTGATTTTCTGTCTTAAGGGGATGGCATTTTCTTTCTAATAAGGGCTTACATCTCCTACCTGTTCATTAAATCTTTTATTTTTTTTAAAGATTTTATTTATTTATTTGACAGAGAGAGACAGCGATAAGAGGCAACACAAGCAGGAGTGGGAGAGGGAGAAGCAGGCTTCCTGCTGAGCAGGGACCCTGATACGGCTAGATCCCAAGACCATGGGATCATGACCTGAGCCAAAGGCAGATGCTTAACAACTGAGCCACTGAGTCACCCTGTTCATTAAATCTAACATGAGTTTATGGTGAAGTCACAGTTAGAGTCTCAGATATCAAGTCAGCATTAGAACTTCTATCAACAAAGAGCCAATTTGAGATTCTATGATGGGATAGTGAGTCACAAAAATAGGCAGAAATGCCACATGAAGTCAAGGTCAATCCCTCCACAGTGACCTCCTTGATCCTGAAAGAGAAGAGAACCTGGAATCCCAGTTTGGTTACCTAACTAGGCTTGGCACTAAATGTATAAAGCTCAGGCCTCTCTAGTGTTCTATGATACATGCAGAATTCAGCTGTTCTTCAGTTTTAAAAGTAGCAAATGTTCTTGTGTCAACCAATGTCCAAAATGCATGTAAAACTCTTCTCTACGAGGGAATCTTTGCCTCAGCTGAAGAAAAGCTAGCCTGAACAGTAAGCTACAGCAGTCTCTACCTGCAGCCCCCAACACAGCTAATGGGCTGTGTTTTATTTTCTCACATAAGCTGCATAAGTCAGAAGTTGCAGTCACCTGCCAAGCTCAAAATACCTCATGACAGTTAGAGCTTCTTTCCCAGGCTACAGAAGTTCAAAGCCACGTGCAAAAGTGTAAAAACATGTTTGGCCTAAAATAAGATTCTATAAGCCAGGCACAAATATCTTTTTCTGAAATTTTCTCCCTCGAGGTGTCCTCTTTTATTTCTCAAGGTCCCTGGTGAATAAACCAAATCTCTGAGAGCCACTCCCCAATAAAGAGCACCCTTATCCTATACCCAGTTTAAAACAAGCTGAGATATACAACCAAACAGAAAATAGGAGGCCAAAATATCACTTGTTACTGATAGAGAATAGCCTTCAGGCCATGGTTTGTTTGGTGGGGCAGTGCTGGACTTGGATAGGCCTCTCCATATGAAGGAAGCCTGACAAGTTAAGATTTACAACTTGGAACACACAAGCTCATTCCCAACAGGGATAAAACTGGAGCTAAGTCAAGTAGGTTCATGTACTCTTCATAGTGCTAACACTCAAAACACTTCTCTCTAGGAGCTGGATAAATAAAGGATGAAGAGAAGCCTGGAGTTACATCAAGGGAGCCCACTTCCCAGGAAGGAAACATCAGGAATGGGGAAGAATTATTCCCAGCTAACAACTTACAAACACAGTTAAAATCCTTGTTTATTTGCTTTTATACTGACGGTAACTTTTCTCAAGATGTTTGTGCAATTTTGGTAGTATAATATTCTCATATTTAGTTTTCAGTTCCATCTTGTACTGCAATTTAATAAATCCTTTTCATGGATTTTTAGTGTTTCACAATATCAACATTATTTCATTTTCATAAAATTTGATACCAGAAAAGTCCATTCTAGAATTTAGTCCTCAACTCTATAGTATTCATAGTTAGGTCTGTTATTTAAATGTCTGGAAATTGATTTCCCATAAAACTGTAAGCCAGATTTCTCCCTGCCAAATAATTTCCCAAATTCCAACTTTAATAGGACTAAGTATACCAGAACATAGATATGTATAAATGATATAAGAATAACTTTACATAAAAATATTCACTGTTTAGGTATGTTGTATTACTAACTAAAGAATCCAATTTTTTCAAGGCAGGAGGGAGGAGGTCTAGGAAAATTAGGAGTAAAATTTCTCTTAAATTACATAAACAAAGTAGATCCTTATAACAATTCAAAATAATTTTTACCTAACACCTATGTGAAAACAACAGACACCTCAATGATGTGCTCAACGTATCTACAAAGCATTATATTATCTATGGTTCAAATCTTAAAAGTGTATCTAGTTCATGGTGTTAATTTCTTATTCCATGAAGGGTTCTGGCTTGTTTTCACACATCAAAAAATGAGGTAATGGAGTATTATGCCTCCATCAGAAAGGATGAATACCCAGGATGCCTGGGTGGCTCAGTTGGTTAAGCAGCTGCCTTCAGCTCAGGTCATGATCCCAGCATCCTGGAATCGAGTCCCACATCGGGCTCCTTGCTCAGCAGGGAACCTGCTTCTCCCTCTGACTCTGCCTGCCACTCTATCTGCCTGTGCTCAATCTTGCTCTCTCTCTCTGACAAATAAATAAATAAAATCTTAAAAAAAAAAAAAAAGAGGTAGGTTTTATCTTTAAAAAGAAAAAATAAAAATAAATAAACAAAAGAGAGGATGAATACCCAACTTTTGTAGCAACATGGAGGGACTGGAAGAAATTATGCTGAGTGAAATAAGTCAAGCAGAGAGAGTCGATTATCATATGGTTGGTTTCACTTATTTGTGGAGCATAACAAATAGCATGGAGGACAAGGGGAGTTAGACAGGAGAAGGGAGTTGAGGGAAATTGGAAAGGGAGGTGAACCATGAGAGACTATGGACTCTGAAAAACAATCTGAGGGGTCTGAAGGGGCGGGGAGTGGGGGGTTGGGGGAACCAGGTGGTGGGTATTAGAGAGGGCACGGATTGCATGGAGCACTGGGTGTGGTGCAAAAACAAGGAATACTGTTACGCTGAAAATAAATTAAAAAAAAATTAAAGACATTTTTAGGCAGAAAAAAATGAGGTAATGGATAGATATAAGATGTTACATTCTTTTTTTTTTTTAAAGATTTTATTTATTTATTTGACAGAAATCACAAGTAGGCAGAGAGGCAAGCAGAGAGAGAGGAAGGGAAGCAGGCTCCCCGCGGAGCAGAGCCTGATGCAGGGCTCGATCCCAGGACCCTGAGACCATGACCTGAGCTGAAGGCAGAGGCTTAACCCACTGAGCCACCCAGGCGCCCCTAAGTTGTACATTCTTGCAACGGAATTTATTTTGTGTGTGGAGGTGGGAAGATTTCAAAATTAACATCAACTATTGCGGAAGTATTTATCTTATCCCATACCTAGCCATAGTTCCTACCACAGTTTGTCTCATAAGGATGTAATAAGTACAATCCCTCAAAGTAGACATGTTTTATTATACAGAGAAATACTCTTCATATCTGCAAAGAAATATGCTTGCTCAATTTTCTTGAATTATATAGCCCTCTTCCACTTCTCATTTTGCCACTTTTAGTAAGAGAGTTGATCGTAAGAATAGCTCATTTTCCTCACCTCCACGAGTAAAAATAAACAAATAAAAAACCTGCAAAAGTGCAGAGCTAAACCTCCACTTCAGGGACAAAAAAGAGTGTGGTAAAAAGAATCAAGATACCCTTCAATGGACGAATGGATAAAGAAGATATGGTCCATATATACAATGGAGTATTATGCCTCCATCAGAAAGGATGAATACCCAATTTTTGTATCAACATGGATGGAACTGGAGGAGATGATGCTGAATGAAATAAGTTAAGCAGAGAGTCAATTACTATATGGTTTCACTTACTTGTGGAGCATAAGGAATAACATGGAGGACATCGGGAGGTGGAGAACTGAGCTGGGAGAAATCGGAGGGGGAGACAAACTATGGGAGACTGTGGATTCTGAGAGACAAACTGAGGGTTTTGGGGAGGGTAGAGGGTGGGGTGAGCCTGGTGATGGGTATTGTGAAGGGCACGTATTGCATGGAGCACTGGGTGTGGTGCACAAACCACGAATTTTGGAACACTGAAAAAAAAAATTCAAGGTTCCTTCAATAAATAAATAAATAAATAAATAAGCAAATAAATAAAACAAACAATAGCCTTTAAAAAAATTAAAAAAAAAAAAAGAAATCCTTTAGGTAGATAGATAGCTATGTACACTCTCAAATATTATTGTAATGGTTAAAAATGTCTGATCAAGTATTATTTCACCTCTCCTTTTTGCTGTTATTCTACTTTTCTAGATAAAAATTAAAATTAAATAAATAAGCGAGCCAAAAAAAAAAAAGCCTGTGCTGAAATGGAGAATGCATACTCTAAAGACTACCCTACCATTCCTCAGCTCTGATGAATTAGAGGAAGGAATACTAATCTTCTGATTTTCAAAAAAATTTGAGAAAAAATTTTGAGAAATTTATAGGATATCTCTAGATTTTAAAATATTGATAATAAAGTATTTTAAAGCAATGTGTAAGCCAACACTATGTAAGCCAATAAAATTCTTTATAAGCCATGTGTTTAGAGTCAAACGTTTATATGAACAGTAATTAATACTCCTAACCCAGTAAACTGACTGTTAAAACATAAACCTCATCATGTCATCCCTCTGAAACCCTCCACTGGCTTCCTTTCTCAAAAGAAAGGGAAAAAAAGGGAGGGGAGGGGAGAGGGGAAGAGAGGAAAGGAGGGAAGGGGAGGGGAGAAAGAGGAAAGGAAGAGAAGGAAGGAAGGAAAAGGTGGAAGGAAGAAAAAAAAGAGAAAATTTCATTATTGTTTATAAGACTCTACATCATTGATGTGCCAGAGAGGACATATCAGATCACAAGATCTATTAAGGAATTTTTGAAAGCTAGTTGATCTCGTGTTGGTAGCTTGAAATTGGCCATGGCAGGGATATTTATACCAGAGAAATTGATAAACGGGGCAAATCAGGGCTTTTTATTCATTTTTTCCCCAAGGAGCTAGCTGTTAAAACATTTAGCAGCACACCAGTGTCTTATGTGACCTATCCTACTCCATGCCAAACCAATGTACCATTGACATCTCCTACCACTTTCCCATTTACCTAATCCACTCCATGGGCACATTACTTCCTGCCTCAGGTCTTGCATATACTGTTATCTGCTTAGAATTCTCCTATCCCTGATTAGTTCCCTTATTAAAGAGGTCTTTCCATGATCATCCTACGTAAAACAACAAATTCCCCATATTCATAGCACATCCAACACACACTATTTTACCTATCATTTATCATTCATCTCTTCGTAGTATAATGTAAATTTCACAAGGGGACATGGTATCTATTTTGTTGTGCTATTTCCCCAGTACCTTTAAAAAAAAAATGCCATGGCACATATAAGGTGCTCAGTAAATATTTTTCTGAACTAATGAATAGAAAGAAGTTGCCACTTAGTGGTCTGAATCTAAACATTTATATGTATCTCTTTCTTGCATAGAAATTAGTTGCTAGAACACTTATGCTGCTGAATATAAAAAGTTATATATATATATACATATATATATATATATATATATGTATTTTAACACATAACTATGTTTTGCTTTCTAGAAATCTGTTGTGCCATCAGAGTGAGCCTAACCATGAGTGCACACAGTCTGTCTGTTACCCTCAATTTAGTGGCAGGTACAATTACAGACACCAAATGGTGCAAGTACAGAAGGATGAAAATAACATATATCAGAGAAAATGACCAGAACTTGACAACTGGCTGTTTTAAAATAAAGGGAAAGGTCAATTTTCTCCACAGTTTTACACCAGGTAAAGTCCTGACACAAGCAAGAAGCTAAAAGGAGCAGTTGGTTTAACAGAAAAGTTGGTGAATTATTTTTATCATAAGCTAAAGTTAGTGAAGATTATATCAGAAAACACATCAAATGTCTGGACATGGAAATCATTAGCATATACATCATTTATAAACCCCAAACTCAGTTGTCTTAGGGAACATAAGACAAAGATACTAAACTGGTGACTGAAAAAGAAAATTAGATAGAACCACAGGAAATTCCAACACTTGTAGAACTTGGAAAACAATCAGAAAAGATGACTCTGAGGGGCACCTGGGTGGCTCAGTGGGTTAAGCCTTTGCCTTCGGCTCAGGTCATGATCTCAGGGTCCTGGGATCGAGTCCCGCATCGGGCTCTCTGCTCAGCGGAGGGCCTGCTTCCTCCTCTCTCTCTCTCTGCCTGTCTCTCTGCCTACTTGTGCTCTTTCTCTGTCAAATAAATAAATTTTAAAAAAAAATTAAAAAAACAAAAAGAAAAGATGACTCTGAGAAAAGGAACACTGGAAACGATCTAGTTGGGAGCTGAGAAGATCAAAAGCTCAGTATAGGTCATGCTCAAATTGAGATGTCTTTGAAGTATTTGTGAGTAAGGATCAGATAGGTGTTTAGATGTAGAAGTCTGAAATTCAGAAAAAATCTGAGCCTATATAAATGAAATCATTGACTAAGAAGAGGTGTTTGAAGCCCTAAGCTTGGATAAGGTCACTCAAGGAAGTTTTATGAGCAGAAGAGTAAAAGATAAAGCCATATTCTACATGTGATAGTTCAATAAGAATAGCCTGTTAAGTGAGCAGCCAAAGAATTATGTAAAAAATACAAGACAGCATTTATCGCAGGGAAACCATGAAAAAAAGAGGAATTCAACGAGTAACAAATATTGCTGACACCAAATAAAAAAAGTACATTGGATATGGAGCAGAAATTCACTGGAGAGAAAACACACATACCTGTTTTTAGACTAGATGGGTTTTTGAAATTATGAGAGGGGGGAAAACGGATTGAAATGGGTTGAGAAATGAGAAAATTGTGGCAATGGGAACAGAAAACGTTTGTTTAGAAGTTTGTAAAGAGTAGTAAAAAAGGCTGAAAGATGGGGCATAGAGGCATTGTTTTAATTTTTTTTTTTTAATAAGGAGAGACGTGACTATATTCACAAAAAAATGGGGAGGACCCGGATCTGTGGTTGGCTTTTGGTTTGGCTGATTGCTCTTATCAGACCAAACTTCCAGTAGATAACAATGATAAACTTTGAACAAAATATAAAAAGTAGTTGCTGGGCAGAGAAGAAAAACAGCAGAAATTGGAAGGGAGTCAACAACTGAGATGTGGGTAGAGCACTGACGGAATTTCCTATTTTTTAGGGCTTTTACTAAGAGCAGGCCCTGGTCTGCATTAAGATGGGTACCTAAAACCTCATGGAAACCCTAGTTTTACTGGATTGAAGAACGAGAAGACTAGGGTAACGACAACTGCTAGAAAGTTAATAGAGACAATCTCAGAAAAGAGAGAACAAGACAGCCTGAGCTCCAATTTTGGGCATACATTATGGCTAATGCCTAAATCATTCAGAACCTCTGGTACAATTCACAGTTACTCACTATACCAAGAAGTAGGAAAACAGGACTTATGATCAAGAGAAAAGACAACCCACACAGTCCAGCCTCTTAAGGATCCATCCAGACTGTGAAACTCACAGAAAAGGAACTCAATGCAGTGAATATAACCAGGCTCTTGGATATAAAGGAAAATAAGCTCATAATGAATAAAAAGGAAAATACCCGTAGTAAAAGAGATATTGTTAATAAGAACAAAACAGAAATTCTGGAACTAAAATATACAGTATCTAAAATGCACTAGATGGTTGTAATTGGAGAATGAAGATGACAAAGGAGCTGGAGAACTCGAAGACATTCTATAGAAATTACAATCTGGGGGCGCCTGGGTGGCTCAGTGGGTTAAGCCGCTGCCTTCGGCTCAGGTCATGATCTCAGGGTCCTGGGATCGAGTCCCGCATCGGGCTCTCTGCTCAGCAGGGAGCCTGCTTCCCTCTCTCTCTATCTCTCTCTGCCTGCCTCTCCATCTACTTGTGATCTCTCTGTCAAATAAATAAATAAAATCTTAAAAAAAAAAAAGAAAAAAAAAAGAAATTACAATCTGAAAAATAAAAAGACAAAAATGTTTTAAAAAATGAAGACACAAGGACCTATGAGACAACAGCAACAAGTCAAATATATGTGTAATTGGATTCCTGGTAGGAGAGGTGTAAGAGAATGAGTTGGAAAAAACTTTCATAAAATAATGCCTGAAAATAACCCCAAATTTGGTGCAAAATATAAATTTTACAGATTTAAGATCAATGAACATCGAATAAGAGGAGTACAAAGAAAAAAAAAATCAGGCATGTCACAGTTAGATGCTGAAATCCAAAGTTAAAATACCTAAGGGCGCCTGGGTGGCTCAGTTGGTTAGGTGACTGCCTTCGCTTCAGGTCATGATCCTAGAGTCCCGGGATCAAGTCCCACATGGGGCTCCCTGCTCTGTGGGGAGTCTGCTTCTCCCTCTGACTCTCCCTCCTCTCATGCTCTCTCTCAATCTCTCTCTCTCAAATAAATAAATAAATAAATAAAATCTTTTAAACAATAAAATAAAATAAAATAAAATACCTGATTAAGGACATTATGCTAAGTAATATAAGCCAGTTACAAAAAGAGAAATACTGTCTGACACTATTTACATGAAGTACCTAAAGTAGTTAAATTCATTACAAGGGGCTAAGAAGGGGGAATGAGGAGTTTTTTGTAGGTATAGAGTTCCTGTTTTCCTAGATGAAAAAAGTTCTGGAGATGGATGGCGGTGATGGCTGCAACAATGTGGATTGTACTTAACACCACTAAACTGTACGGTTAAAAATGGTTAAGATGCAAAATTTTATGTGTATTTACCACAGTTAAAAATAATAAAACAATTTTAAAAGGAAAAATCTTAAAAGCAGGAAAAGAAAACTGAAATTACACATATGAGGACAAGAACATGTATGACCAAGGACTTGTCAAAAATAATGAAGGTCAAAAGGTACTTCCTTGGGGCGCCTGGGTGGCTCAGTGGGTTAAGCCGCTGCCTTCGGCTCGGGTCATGATCTCAGGGTCCTGGGATCGAGTCCCACATCGGGCTCTCTGCTCAGCAAGAAGCCTGCTTCCCTCTCTCTCTCTCTCTGCCTGCCTCTCCGTCTACTTGTGATCTCTCTCTGTCAAATAAATAAATAAAATCTTTAAAAAAAAAAAAAAAGTACTTCCTTTAAACTTCCAGTTATAAAATGAGGAAGTGCTAGGGATTTAATATCAGCATGGTGAATATAGTTAACAATGATTATATACTTGGAAATTGCTAAGAGAATAGATCTTAAATATTCTCACTGCAAAAAAAAATGCAGATGATGGATGTGTTTACTAATCTTACTGCGGTAAACATTAAGCAATATATATGTGTATCAAGTCATCATATTATGCACTTAGAGTGTTATATGTCAGTTATATCTCAATAAACCTGGGGAGATAATCAAAGAAAATGTAAGGATGGAAGCATAGTCAGAGTAAAATTTGAAGATGCTACGTTGTTGGCTTTGAAGATGAAGGAAAAAGGAATGAGCCAAATAATTCAAACAACTTCTAAAACCTGGAAAGGCAAGGAACTGATTCTCCCCTCAAACCTCCAGAAGGAACACAGCCCTGCAGACACATTGATTTTACCCCAGTGAAACCTATTTTAGACTTCTGATCTCTGAAACTAAATGATAAGCTACTAAAATCATCACCACCATCAAACAGCAGAGCAACAATTTTAAAGTGAAAAAAATCTCTTCAACCTAGAATCTCACATCTAGTGAAAATGTCCTTCAAAAAAATCAAGACAAAAATAAACACTAAGAGAATCTGCCATTAGACCTACACTATAAAAAATGCTACAGAAAATTATTCTGGCTCAATGAAAAGTAAAACAGACTGAATCCTGGATATTAAGGGAAAAAAAGTTTCAGAAAAGGTAAATAATAAATGTTAAAGTCTATTTTTCCTCTTATCACCATATTGTTTTTTGGGGGTAGGGGGTACAGGGAGGGGCTGGTGGAAAGGGAGAGAGAATCTTGAGCAGTCTCTTAGATGTTTAACTGAGCCAGCCAGGAACCCTACTCTTAACTTCTTTTAAACTACTTGGAACTTGGGGTGCCTTGGTGGCTCAGTGGGTTAAAGCCTTTGCCTTCGGCTCAGGTCATGATCTCAGGGTCCTGGGATCCAGCCCCGCATCGGGATCTCTGCTCAGCAGGGAGCCTGCTTCCTCCTCTCTTTCTGTCTGCCTCTCTGCCTACTTGTGATCTGCCTCTACCAAATAAACAAATAAAATCTTTTAAAAAAAAATAAAGTACTTGGAACTGTTTTGGTTTAAATCAAAAATAATATTTACTATTAGTTTTACAAAGTTGTAGATACAACATGACAATTATAACATAAATCATAGATCACTTTGGAGAGAACTGACAGCTTGATATATGGAGTCTTCAAATCCAAGACAAATGTCTCCGCTTATATCATGTTCTTTAATTTTCTAACATTGTCAATATACAGGTCTTAAGGATGGTTTATTAAATTTATTTCATATTATTTTGGGGGTTTTCTGATGTATATAAATTGAATCAATTATTTAAACTTTATTTTTCAATAGTTTACTGTTATTAAATTTTAAAAAACTGATTTCTGTACATTTTATCTTAGGATCTTACTAAATTCACTCACTTGTTAAAGGAATTGTTATTTAGAATTTTTCTAGGAAAACAATGATTTTGTCTAGTACAAAGAATATTCTTCCATCCTTTTGTTTGCTTATTATGTCTGTTATATGTTTTTCTTCCTTTAATTAAACTAGCTTGTTAATGATACACATGCTAACAGGCTTGGGAGGAAATACTCTTAAGTCTGTAGCTTGCTTTGAAATGCAGCAAAACCTAAAAGGACTAAAAGATGGAGGGAGGAATAGATATATGATAAAGCAAATAGTTAAATTATACTGTACATTATTTTATGAATGATCACTGTCAATTTTTTCTGTTTTCTGTATGTTGGAAACTTTAATAATAAAATATTAGGAAAATCAAAATCAAAGCAAGGATCTACTTTTGAGAGGACTGAAAATACAAGAGGGAGAAAGGACAGATGTTAGGTTTTTAGAAGCAGGCTAAAATTGATGAAGATTCGGCTTAAAAGGAGACGAGCAGCTTCTCTTTATATCCGAAAATAAAAATACATGTGGAGTATACAGGATGCATACAGATGAACATATAACAATATGGAATGCATACACATTTGGTGTTGTTAGCTGGCTGATAAGGAGATAAATTTTGAAAGAGACACTGTGGAGACCTAATTAGAGAACTGGGCACTAATGAAGGCCTATTTCTTGGTTGGTGGCTTTGAATTTATTAGAGTGGAGCCTGTGCTCAGCTGCCTGGATCATCTCCTCACTTGTAAACTGGGCTAACAACGCCGAGTTCTGAGACTGTTAGGAAAGCTAAATGAGAGGATGCCCATGAAGAGCCTAGTACAGCACGTCACACGAAGGTACTTCGTGTTATCCTGGGAAGGCTGTGTGGAGTTCTCTATGTGCCTACTAGTAGTCTTTATTTCGCACAGCTGCTCTTCAGGAAGTTGCTGAAGTTTCCTATGCTGCTGAATTAGAGAGACTGCAACTTCAGTAGGCAATCAGCGAATCAAGAGCTGTAACAGGCACAGGAGGTACCAAGCCACCGAGGTGCCGTATAGTGTTTATAACCAGGCTTAGGCTGCAATTTAAGACATGAGCGAAGGTTTATGGGGACCACTATTTCTGCAAAGCTACTGAGAAGAAAGTAATTTATTCTAGGTCTTGCACACCCCAATCAGATTGATATAGAGCATCTTGTGTTAATGTTCCAAATTTCCATAGGAATTATAAACAGGAAAGAAACCGGGGCAAATAGCGAGTGAAATCTAGTTCATCGATTTGAAAACTATGAAATGATTATGTTTTTCTTGAGAACTAGGTATACGGAAAATTGCTGCCAAGAGTTGACTTTTTACTTTTTAAGAACTGTGTTTCACAATTTGGAGTGCTATAATTTGGAAATAACACTTAAATTCCTATTACTCAGCTCTGATAGATCTAGATATAAAACAGAACTTTGTAAAACCCACAGCAAGACTTTTTGTTGTGATGTATATTGCACAACTTCAAGCCTTAGGAACAAAATTTTAATTTATATTATAAAAACATAAAATGAAAGGAGAGTGATATCAGCCATCACTGTAGCTTAAGACCTCCCTACTTTTGTTACCCACCACAACAAAACTTCGGCAGCCATGGGCAGAAGTGCCTTTGAGAAAGCTGTGGGGTTCAACCACATATGGAAAGGGAATCTAGAGGAGTCACACACCTGTGCATGGAGTAACAGTCCTTCGTCCCAGTTGTTGACCCTGCAGTAGTCTATAAACTGGCTCCAGGCCCTCTCCAATCAAACAGTCCCCCTGGAGAACACTGGAAAACAGTAACTTAAGACAATCACTTAGAGAGGAGAGAACCTTTGTGGAAGTCCAGGTTTCCAAGAAATTCTAGCCCTCCACTGGAGGAAAAAAACACGAGTTTTAATGCATTATAGTGGTAACAGTCACAGCTTGACTTTATCCAGGTCACCCACTCCCCACAACATCACAACTTTGGACCAAAAGGACACCTTCCTTTACCACATTTGTCCCATGGGGGAAAGAAAGAGCGTGTGAGTGAATACCTGTACCTGATGCCGTCAAAGAAACCCCTTTCTCTATTGTCCCATGAGAGTACAGAATCATGAGCTACATGACTGGGGGCAGGGTGAGACAAAGAGAGTTGCAAATACAACTATTGGAGGATAATAAGGGACTCAGATCCTACCTGCATCACAGATTCCATCAAAAATCTGCCTGTGAGCTGCTGGGAACACCTCACTTGTGGGCCACCCCAACTGGTCCACAGAAACTCCCAGCACTCTGTGTACTTCACATACAAACCTCCCTATCCTATGGCCACCTATTTGTGCTCCCAGCTAGAGTGAACTTTGGAAGAGGGTAGTGAACATGCACTTAGGTTGGCCAAATCTGCAGACCAGGGAGAGACCATAAATTCGAGCTTTAGCACCACCATTGGGAAACAAAAGGGAAATTGTCAGCACTTGGCCTGCTTCATTGTAAGGTGAAGAAAAGGCTTAAAGCTTAAGAACTCCGCCATCCAAGGGGGCGAGAAGTAACACGTGGACCCAAAAGAGATCTGTGATAGCTTCAGAATCTGTATCACGGCTGATGGAAGGTCTCTCTCCCAAAAGCAGTTAGAGAAGCCCAGAGGAGAAGACTGCTACTTCAGAAATGAAGAAAGTAATGCAAAACTTCAAAGAACTTGAAAAATCAAGGGAACATGATTCCACCAAAGGATCATAATCACCTCTGGTAACAAAACCTAAAGACAAATAGATCTGTGATTTACCCAATAAAGAAACACAATCTACCAATCTACCTATCTACTAGATCTACCAATCTACCAATCATTATTGAAATGAAAAATCTGAACAGACCAATTACTAGTAAGGAGATTTAACTGGTAATTAAAAACCATTAACAATTAAAAGTTTAGGACCAGAAGGCTTCACTGGTGAATTCCATCAAACATTCAAAGAATGAATACCAGTATTTCTCAAACTCTTCCAAAAAATTAAAGATGAGGAAACTCTTCCAAATTCATCTTATGAGGTAAGCATTACTCTGATTACAAAAATACCACAAGAATGAAAAACTGTAGGCCAATATCCCTAATGGCATAGATATAAAAATCCTCAATAAATTATTAGCAAAACAAATTTAAAGTGCATTAAAAGGCTCATACATCATAATTGAATAGGATTTATTCCAGGGATATAAGGATGGTAGAAAATCTGCATATCAGTCAATATGATACATCACATTACTAAAATAAAGGATAAAAATCATATGATCATCTCAATATTCAGAAAAAACATTTGGCAAAATTCAACATCCATTTATGACTAAAAACTCTCAACAAAGTGGGTAAAGAGGGGAGTACTTCAACATAAGGGCCATATATGACAAACCCAGAGCTAATGTCATACTCAACAAGAAAAAGCTAAAAACCTTTCCTCTAAGACCAGGAACAAGATAAGGATGCCTACTCTTGCCACTTCTACTCAAGATAATATTGGAAGTCCTAGTCAGAGCAATTATACAAGAAAAAGGCAAAGAGCATCCAAACCAGAAAGAACAAAATAAAACTGTACTGTCTACAGATAACCTGATATTATATATATAAAACGCCAAAGATTCCAGCAAAAAAAGTGTTAAAACTAATTCAGGAAAGTTTCAGGATACAAAATCAATACACAAAAATCTGCTGCATTTCTATACACTAAGAACAAACTACCAGAAAGAGAAATAAAGAAAACAATCTCTTTATAATTATATCAAAAAGAATAAAATAACCAGGAATAACCAAGAGGCCAAAGACCTGTATATTGAAAACTACATTAATGAAAGAAATTGAAGACGATACAAATACAAAAGATAATCCATGATTAGGAATTTGAAGAATACTGTTAAAATGCCCATACTACCCAAAGAAATCTAAAGATTCAATGCAACAGGTATCAAAATTCCAGTGGCACTTTCACAGAAATAAACAGTCCCAAAATTTGTATGAAACCACAAAATAACCCCAAATAGCTAAAGAAAACTTGAGAATGAAGAACAAAGCTAGAAGCACTGTGCTCTCTGGTTTCAAACTCTATTACAAAGTCACAGTAAATAAAACAATATGGTATTGGCATAAAAACAGACATATAAATCAATGGAACAGAATAGAGAGCCCAGAAATAATCCCATGTGTACACGGTCAATTAATTTATGACAAAAGAGCCAAAACTATATACAATGGAGAAAGGACAGTCTCTTCAGTAAATGGTGTTATGAAAACTGGACAGACACATGCAAATATAATGAAATTCAAACACACACAAAAATTAACTCAAAATGGATTAAAGATTTGAACTTAAGACCAGAAACCATAAATTAACTTCTAGAAGAAAATACAGGTAGTAACCTCCTTGACAAAGATCTTGAGTCTGACACCAAAAGCAAAAGGAACAAAAGCAAGTAAGTGGATCAACATCAAACTAAAAAGCTTCTGCAGAACCATGGAAATCATCAATACAATGAAAAGGCAACCTACTGAATGGGAGAAAATATTTGCAGACCATATATCTGATAATATCCAATATCCAAAAAACATATGCAAATACCCAAAAGAAAGCACTCATACAACTTAAGAGCAAAAAAGAAAACGTTCTAAATAAAAAATAAGCAGATCTAAATAGACATTTTTCTAAAGAGGACATACAGATAGCTAACACACACATAAAAAGATGCAACATTACTTATAGGAAAATGGCAATCAAACCACAACGAGCCATCACCTCACATCTGTTAGAATGGCTATTATCAAAAAAACAAGAAATAACAGTTTTGGTGAGGATATGGAGAAAGGAAGCCCTTGCACACTATTGGCGGGAATGTAAATTGGTACAGCCACCATGGAAAACAGTATGGAGATTCCTCAAAAAATTAAAAGAACTACCATATGATCCAGTAATCTCACTTGAGTATATATCGAAAGGAAATGAAATGGGATATCGAAGAGACATATGCACCTCCATGTTCACTGTGGCATTATTCAGAACAGCTGAGACATGAAAGTAACCTAAGTGTCCCTCAACAGATGAATGGATAAAGATGTGAGATATATATATATATATACATATATATATATATACACACACATATATATATATACTTATTAATGACATTATTATTAAGCCATGAGAAAGAAGTAAATACTGCCATTGTGACAAGACAGCTGGGCCTTGAGGGCATTATGCTAGTGAAAAAGACAAAGAGAGAGATTGTATGACATCACTAGTATGGAATTTTAAAAAGCTAAACTCAAATTGAAGAAGACACAAAAAGATGGAAAAGCATTCCATGTTCATGGATTGGAAGAATAAACATTGTTAAAATGTCTATACTGCCTAGAGCAATCTATACTTTCAATGCATTCCAGTCAAAATTCCACCAGCATTTTTTTTTTAAGATTTTATTTATTTATTTGACAGGGAGAGATCACAAGTAGGCAGAGAGACAGGCAGAGAAAGAGGAGGAAGCAGGCTCCCTGCCAAGCAGAGGAAGAGGCTCCCTGCCAAGCCCCCAATGTGGGGCTCAATCCCAGGACCCTGCGACCCACTGAGCTACCCAGGCACCCCTCCACTGGCATTTTTCAAAGTGCTGGAACAAAAAAATCCTAAAATTTGTATGGAACCAGAAGAGACCCCAAATTGCTAAGGAAATGTTGAAAAAGAAAAACAGAACTGGGGGCATCACATTGCCTGATTTCAAGCTTTACTACAAAGCTGTGATCACCAAGACAGCATGGTACTGGCATAAAAACAGACACATAGACCAGTGGAACAGAGTAGAGAGCCCAGATATTGACCCTCAACTCTATGGTCAGATACTCTTCGACAAAGCAGGAAAAAATATACAGTGGAAAAAAGACAGTCTCTTCAATAAATGGTACTGGGAGAATTGCACAGCTATGTGTAGAAGAATGAGACTCAACCATTCTCTTACACCATACATAAAGATAAACTCGAAATGGATAAAAGACCTCAACGTGAGGCAGGAATCTATCAAAATCCTAGAGGAGAACATAGGCAGTAACCTCTTTGACACTAGCCACAGCAACTTCTTTCAAGACATGTCTCCAAAGACAGAGGAAACAAAAGCAAAAATGAACTTTGGGGACTTCATCAAGATCAAAAGCTTCTGCACATCAAAGGAAACAGTCAACAAAACAAAGAGGCAGCCCACGGAATGGGACAAGATATTTGCAAATAACAATACAGACAAAGGGCTGATATCCAGGATCTAGAAAGAACTCCTCAAACTCAACACACACAAAACAGATAATCATGTCAGAAAATGGGCAGAAGACATGAACAGACACTTCTCCAAAGAAGACACACAAATGGCTATCAGACACATGAGAAAATGTTCATCATCATTAGCCATCAGGGAGATTCAAATCAAAACCACATTGAGATACCTACCACCTTACACCAGTTAAAATGGCCAAAATTAACAAGACAAAGTAAACAACGTAAACAATGTGTGTTGGAGAAGATGTGGAGAAAGGGGAACCCTCTTACACTGTTGGTGGGAATGCAAGTTGGCGCAGTCACTTTGGAAAGCAGTGTGGAGATTCCTTAAGAAATTAAGAATAGAGGGGCGCCTGGGTGGCTCAGTGGGTTAAGCCGCTGCCTTCAGCTCAGGTCATGATCTCAGGGTCCTGGGATCAAGTCCCGCATCGGGATCTCTGCTCAGCAGAGAGCCTGCTTCTCTCTCTCTCTCTCTCTCTCTCTGTCTACTTGTGATCTCTCTCTGACAAGTAAATAAATAAAATCTTAAAAAAAAAAAAAAAAGAAATTAAGAATAGAGGTACCCTATGACCCTACAATTGCACTACTGGGCATTTACCCCAAAGATAGAGACAGAGTGAACAGAAGGGCCATCTGTACCCCAATCTTCATAGCAGCAATGGCCACAGTCACCAAACTATGGAAAGAGCCAAAATGCCCTTCAACAGATGAATGGATAAGGAAGATGTGGTCCATCTAAAATATGGAGTATTATGACTCCATCAGAAAGGATGAATACCCAACTTTTTTATCAACATGGACGGGGCTAAAGGAGATTATGCCGAGTAAAATAAGTCAAGCAGAAAGAGTCAATTATCATATGGTTTCACTTACTTGTGGAACATAAGGAATAACACAGAGGACATTGGATGAAGGAGAGGAGAAGTGAGTTGGGAGAAAGCAGAGGGGGAGATGAACCATGAGAGACTGTGGACTCTGAGAAACAAACTGAGGGTTTTGGAGAGTTTGAAGGGTTTTGGAGGGTGAGGGGTTGGGAAGGCCTAGGGGTGGGTATTAAGGAGGGCACGTATTGCATGGAGTACTGAGTGTGGTGCATAAACAATGAATTTGGAACACTGAAAAAATAAAATTAAATGAAAAATAAAAATAAAAAGCCAAACTCAGAAACAGATGGTAAAATTATGGTTTTGGGCCTAAGAAGTGGGGAAATGAGAAGATATTGGTCAAAGAGTATGAACTTCAGATTTTAAAATGAGTAAGTTATGGGGATCTAATGTGCAGGATGGTGATTATAATGAGTAATATTTTATTATATATTTGAAAGTTGCTGAGATCTTAATGTTCTCACCATTAAAGGAAATAGTAATTTCATGATGTGACAGAGGTGTTAGCTAAAGCTTTGGTGATAATCATTTGGCAATTATGTGTATCATGTCAACACATTTTACAATATACAACTGACACAATGTTATATCTCAACACCCTGGAGGAAAAAGTACATATATCAGAAAGTTTTAAAGAACTGTGTTAGATTCATACACAGAAATCAGGGCTTTCAGTTAAAAATCCTTAATTCAAGGCTTTCACTACCAATTACAAAAAAGTAACTGATACTAGACTTGCCCTCCCATTGTAAACAACTAGAAAACCAGACAAAATATATATAGCAACTCTATAATGGACATTGGACAGCACGCAGTGCAAGACTGATGTGTGAGAGAAAAGAAACCAGTGACAGAAACTCTAAAATCACCCATGAGTTTTGCCTAGAGGCATTTTCCTGCAGGTAGGAAGGGTAAATGCAGGCAGACAACTACAATGACAATGAGCTGGAGAAAAGAGCAGAATTCAGAGGCTGTGGTGGCTGAATATGCACAGCAGAGATCTGGAAAGAAGAGAGTTATACAGAAAAAGCATACAAAAATCTGCATAAGGATTTTCTTGCATCTTTGTCTGATTACTAAGCCACATAAGCATTGGGCATGACTCCACAAAGCCAGACCACAAAAAAAAAAAAAAAAAAAAAAAAAAAAAAAAAACTACTGGGAAAAGATCTGTTGGAAACTAAAAGCTAAAAAATTACCAGAGCTCACGCAGAGCTGGATGACATTTGATCTCTGGTGATTCAGGTTATAGACACCTCAATGATCTCTAGGGCATTCAGTAGAACACCAAAAATCATGCCTCAGTTTTAAAGCTCAATTACAGATAAAAACTACTCCAAGAAATGGTGAAAAATAAGCAGCCAAAGGGATTAAGCTACTAATCAAATAACCGCTGCTAAAACAAAGTTCAAAACTGTTTAGGGGAGCCTAGGTGGCTCAGTCGATTGAGTGTCAGGCTCTTGGTTTTGGCTCAAGTCATGATCTCAGGGTCATAAGACCCACCTCTGCCACACTCTGCAAAGGACTGTCTCTCCCTCTCCTTCCACCCCATCCCCCATGCTCGCTTATACACTCTAGTAATTAAAAAAAAAAACAAAACTCTTTAAGGGTGCCTGGGTACCTCAGTTAAGTGTCTGCCTTCAACTGAGGTCATGATCCCATGGTCCTGGGATAGAGCCCTATGTGGGCCTCTCTGCTCAGTGCTCAGTAAGGAGTCTGCTTCTCTCTCTGCCCCACCTCCCACTACTGCTCTCTCTCACTCTCTCTCAAATAAATAAAATCTTAAAAAAAAAAAAAAACCTCTTTAAAGACAACTGATTTCAGACATTCAAAAATGTAACATTACAATGTAATATTCAAAATATCCAGCATCCAATAAAAATTCATGGCAGGATACCTGGCCTATGATCAGAAAAAATGATCATAAACAGATCTAGAAATGACTGATATGATGGAAATATCAAAGATTTCAAAAGGGTTATTATTAATATATTAATTAATTAATTAATATATTTAAGAATTTTTTTAAAAATCATGGACAGAATGAGAAATGTAAAATATAACAAAGAACCAAATGAAACTTAACTTCCAGATGGAAAAATTGATTATTTAAAATGACAATTTCACTGCATGGTCTTAAAAGCAAGTTTAACTCTGCAAAAGATCAGTGAACTTGAAGGCAACAGAACCTATCCAAACTGAAGAACAGTGAGAAATGGCAATAACAACAAATATGAAGCAATAAATATGAAGCAATATAAACAGGAAAATACTAAGAAAAATAGTGTCAAGACACATCTTAACAGTTTATTTGAAAGAGAGAGAGGGCACCTAGGTGGCTCAGTGGGTTAAGCCTCTGCCTTCGGCTCAGGTCATGATCTCAGGGTCCTGGGATCGAGTCCCACTTTGGGCTCTCTGCTTGGCAGGAAGCCTGCTTCCTCCTCTCTCTCTCTCTCTCTGCCTGACTCTCTGCCTACTTGTGATCTCTGTCAAATAAATAAATAAAATCTTTAAAAAGAAAAAAAAAAGAAAAAGAGAGAGAGAGAGAACAAGTAGAAGACCAGAGGGAGAGACAAGCGTATTCTGTACTGAGCACTGAGCCCCATGCAGGGCTCAATTCCTTGACCCTGAGATCATGACCTGAGCCAAAATCAAGAGTCAGATGCTTGACTGACTGGGCCACCCAGGGGCCCCAACACGTCTTAATCAACTTCTCAGAAGAAATAACAGAAGGTAGTAGAAGAGCCAAAATCAAGAGTCAGATGCTTGACTGACTGGGCCACTCAGGGGCCCCACACATGTTAATCAACTTCTCAGGAGAAATAACAGAAGGTAGTAGAAGAAATATTTACAGTGCTATGGGAAAAAAAAAAAATAAAAGTAACATCAACCAAGATTTCTATAAATGAAGATAAAAGATACATTCCAGATAAACAAAACTGAGAATTCACTGCTAGCAGACGTTAGCTACAAATATGTCCACCAAGCAAACTCTCAGCAAAAGCAAGCTGGAGAAGCTATCTTAATATTAGATACAGTAGATTTAGTGCAATAAGTATTATCAGAAATAAAGAGGCATGTTTCGTAATGACAAAGGTGTCAATGCATCAGCAAGACATAATAATCCTTAATATGTTTGCACCTAATAGCCTCAAAATGCATGAGGTAAAACCCAAAAGAATAGAATCAGACAAATCCATAATTATGGCTGGAGATTCCAATATTCCTTTCAGTAAATGACAGAAAATTAAAAAGAATAAAGAAGACCTGAAAATGTATCTGGACAATCTTAATTATTTGGAAATTAACACATGTCCAAGTAATGATTCAATCAAAGAAAAAATATCACAGGTGAAATTAAAAAATAATTTAAACTAATGGAAATGAAAACACAAGATACCAAAGTTTATAGAGGAAACTAGATCAGTATGCAGGGTTAAATTTTTAATTTTAAATGATATTAGAAAAAAAATGGTCTAAAATCATTCATCTAAATTTCCATGTTAAGATTCTGGAAAAATAAGAGCAAACTGAATCAAAGTAGGAGGATGGGATTAATAAAGATAAAAAGGTAATCAATAAAATATAAACAGTACAAAAAATCAATGAAACCAATTTTATAGGACCAACTACGACTCTCATATTTTGTTGGTAGGAATGTAAAATGCTACAACCTCATTGGGAAGCCTGTTTGGCAACTTCTTAAAAGTTAAACTTACACCTAGCTTATGTTCAGTCATTCTACTCCTACATATTTACTCAAGACAATGAAAACAGTAAGTCCATAAAAAGACTTACACAACAATATTCAGAGGAAGTCTGTTGATAACAACCAAAACCTGGACACTGAAAGGTCCATCAGTAAGTAAATAGGCTTAAAACATATACAAACATTACTCATTACTGGCCAATAAAAATTGAAATTAGTATAACATTAAGTTTCAACAATATAGAGGAATCTCATTTTTATTTCTGAGACAATGAAGCCTGACAAAAAGACTATACAGTATTTGACTCTACATACAGGCAGAACTAACCTATAATGACAGCAAGTAGATCACTGGTCACTTAGGCCAGGGTAGGGATGGACTGCCTGTAAAGGAATGTGTAAGAAACTTTTTAAGGTGATGAAATCTGTATCCTGATTAGGATAATGGCTACTCTGAATGTTTGTCAAAAATCATAGACTTTAAATGGGTATGTTTTATTATATAAATTATACTTCATTTCTCTAAACCTCAGCCTCTTTATTTTTATAGAACAAAGATAATACCTACCTCCTAGAAATGTAAGGTTATAATAATACGTAAAGTTTCTAGTGCAATGTCTAGCATATGTGGGCATTGCATTCTCCATTAATTCTCCCCCTGAACACTTCCTGTTTATAAGGAGCCCTCAAGTTTGCCAAACAATTATGGTAGCCACTGTTAGAAAGTTGTTCTTAACCTCCAACTGTCGCTCTTTAACCTACACCCACTGATCCTAAGTATATATTCTCTAGAGCAGTGGTTCTCAAACTTAAACTTACATCAGAATTCCCTAAAGAGGTGGTACAACACAAAGATTGCTGAGGCCCGTTCCCATAGTTGCTGATTCAGTAGATGTGGAATGAAAATTGAGAATTTGTGTTTCTTAGTTCCCAGGTGATGCTGGTGCTGGTCCAGAGATTCTACTCTGAGAAGCACTGCTCTAGAGATAAGCAAATTATAAGACCACTCATACTTCCAAGTCCATTATTCTAAACATTAAAAGAAAGTCACCCTATTTTTACTTTTCTTTTTTCCAAATTAAAACATTCTTAGCTCTCCCACATCTCACTTTCCCAGTTCTTTTGTTACAATGTCCGTATATCCTTCCTGGCATATAAGCCCCTCAATGACTGCGACTGCCAACTGGGGCCTAACTTGTACAACCAGCAACAGAAAGGCAATCATCACCTCTCTTGACCTACTTTCCCACAAGCCTAAAATAGTATTAGGCTTTTTTGTATGTGTGCAGCTGTATCTGTCAATTAAACATTTCTTGATTTTTTTTATCACTCACTACTAAAAGAACAGGTCTCCCTGTTACCCTTACAGAGGTAATTTAACTTATATAAATTCAAAATCTTTTATTTGACCTTGTTGGTTTAGCTTATTTTAGAGTCATGCTTCTGTTGCCACAAATTAAAGAAACTGTTCAGAGCCTGATATACAAATCTGTCAAGCAAACTCTTTGTTCCATGAACCAAATTTCTAATGAAAAAAAATGTTGCAAAGGATAGATCAATGACAGAAAAATACACCTGCTCAAAGAGTAATTTCTATACTAATATACCTTTGCTGTGAACCACAAGACACATGTTCTTCAGGAACCTCAAGCATTTATTGAAAACATGCATACTTCTTAGTACCCAACCTAATACCAAATCTGAATCACTGAAATAAAAGTTGGATTTCTGTAGTTTCAACAGAAATGGCTCCAACAATATTCTTCATATTCATGCTATTATATTTCAAAAATCAACCCTTATAGTTCCTGTAGAAATATAGGTCTTGATTGAGGGGAAATATGATTACAGGTAATGACCTGCCAAGCAAAGAGTTATGTGCCTGTGGCCAAAAATGGTCCCTTGGAGGATAGAAAATAATCTCTGCTTTTGCATGTGGTAAATTTCCTCCAACAGATGAAGGAATAAATGGCAAATGAGAGGCCCAGCATTGCGTACTTGGATAGCAAATTTTCAAAGTACATTAAAATGATGTTTCTGGACTCTAAAGTTTCAAGTTGTGTCCTTTCAATATATTTCTTTAGTATGAAGGAACAATTATTTAACTTAAGAGTATAATGTTAATTCACAGGGAGATTATTACCAAAAAAAAAAAAAAAAAACCCACAAATAAGACATGATTAAGTAAAGTAAGTTTATTTTACCTGCAGCTCTTCCAATATAAAATGAATGTAAATGCTGATACTGAGAAATATTAGGAAGAATTAAGGATAGACGTCAAGATGTCAAAACATCATGCCTTCCAATCCATCCTCCATAAACTTCTTATAAAGTGCCATAAATTTGGCCACAAATGCTTCCAAGTGATAAATGGCTTTGCTACCCAGCTGTAGACGATGTTCATAGTAAGCAGCCATCTGGGCCACTTCCCCTTTCAGTTGTCCATCACAATTATGTAAAAGTTCTGAGAGAAGGCCCTGAAAAAAGATAACTAGTAATTAAAAAGTAACCATTTAAAAAAAAAAAAAAGGTGAACAAGTTTTCCCAAATCTTTCATTCTTTTATATGGAATGGCAGTCTTCATCCAAAAACAAAAAATTGTATACCCTTCTATAAAGTAGAAATGTGGCAGTTCTCAATCATATTCCAAATGCCAAATTGAGGGTGCAGAGATATAAATACAAAGATGCTTACTGCAGCATTACTAGTTATAATAATAATCTGTAGAAACCTCCGGTTCCACCAACAGGGTCATATTCAAAAACCTATGCTATAGTCCTACAATGACATTCCATTCATCCACTAGGATAAAACAAACCCATACTGTCATGAAATATCATCCACGCTACACTGTCGAATAAAAAAACACAGTGCAACTATACACACACACAGCCATACATATGGTCTCATTTCTGTGACTAGAATACAGGTCTGTTGAAAGTGCTTACCCTTATGGAAATGGAAGGGTGGACCTTCATTTTCTCTTTTAAATTTAGTATAATTTGAATTGTTTCATGTAGGTATTGCCATGTAATTTTAATAAATACAAACAAAAACCCTGCATTCTCTAACATCCAAGTCAATCAACACAGCTGGCTAGGTAGCTAAAAGACCAAACCTAAGGCTGTGCTTCACAATATCCTACATAGACCAGACTCTGCCAACTTTTTTAATGTCATTCCCCATGTGCACTAACATCGTCATCTGAAATACAGCTCTTAAAAAACATGGGTTTTAACTGTGAGGGTCCACTTACAAAAGGATTTTTTTCAGTAAGTGCAATACTATAAATGTATTTTCCTTACAATTTCCTTAGTAAGTTTTCTTTTCTCTAGCTTACTTTATTATAATACAGTATATAATATATACATATAATGTGTTAATCAAATGTTTATGTTGTCAGTAAGGCTTCTGGTGAACAGTAGACTATTAGTAGTTAAATTTGGGTGTAGTTAAAAATTCTATCCGGATTTCAATTATGCTGGGGATCAGGGCATTAATCCCCCCAGAAGGTGGAAGGGTCACCTGTACTTGTTCCCATTTATTTACATGGTTCTCTTCTTTTAATCCTCCAAAGCTCAGTTTGAACATGCCTTCCTCATAGAAGCTGTTGCTGACTTTCCACAGCCCAACTTCCATTACTATCATTTCACCTTGTTACTTCCTTTTAGCACTTACAAAATTCTGAAATTCTTTTGCTTCTTGTTTCCCATTTCACACCACTAAAATATAAATTGTCTAAAAGCAGGCCCTCCCTAGTCTTCTTCAACACTCCATTAATGGTGTCTGACATAAGGAGAGGCTCAATAAATATCTGTTGAATTAATGAGCTAGATAGAAAGAGATGACAACGTGTCTCAGTACTGCAAAAGTGCTGTGATCACATACCCCAAATCCAAATTTTATGATTATAAATGGCTGAAGATCTGAAATCAGATTACCTTCATTATTATTTCAGGAGGAATACAATGAGTTAGAAGCTCATAAAGTCTTCCACGAACTTCAAGGAGCCTATATAAAACAAGATAATTAATATTTTATAATGAAAAATTAGACATAATTTTTTCAAGTACCTACTCACTGTTTCACTTTATGAGTTAAACAAACAATCCAATACAGAGATTTTCTTAAGTGGCTTATCATTCTTAGCATACACATTTAAGCTTTTCCTAATTTCAGTTCATTTTTCTAAAAATGTTCAGAATTCTTTAAAAGTCAGACATTTATATTCAGACATCTAGAAAATGGTCATGAAAAGATAAATCTCTAATTATACAAGTAAGAAAAGAGAATATAAGCGTGATATGTAATATATGTTACTATCTCAACTGCTAAGTTAAAAAGCAGTGTGGCAGGGAAACAAAACTGTCCTGTCACAGGGCAGTGCAAGAGGTCACAGGTTAAGCACAGAATCAGGTTGCCTAAGTGAATATGAACATTCCAACCTCTGAGATCTTAATTCTAGGCCCTTCTTATAGTAGTTTCAGGAGAGAAAAGGGTAAAGAGGGAAATATACATATGACATTTTAAAACAGGAAGGAAAAAGTGACAAGTAAAATTGTAAATATACATAAAACAATTATCTTTATCTTCCTATATATACTTAGTACCCTAAAGGGAAAATACTGTTTTGAATCTTTACTAAAATAATATCACAGATGTTCCACATTTCAGATCAGAGAAGTGATTCATCTAAGACTTCTTAAAAGTGGAGGCTCGAATCCTTTTCCAGGGACTCTAAGAGTAGGAAGCTGTGCCACAATAAAAGTAAATAAAGTGAAAAAAGAAACTAGCATCTTCTGAGCCCCTGCTATGTGCAAGACACTGTACCAATTTAATTTAGTCCTCACACCAGCTCTGAGTGGGGGCATTATCTCCATTTTTTTTTCGATGAAAAAACTAAGGCTCAGATAGTTTAAGTAACCTCACAAAGATGACTATAGCAGAACCATAATTTAAGAACAGATCTGCCTTACTCCCAAATCCATACCCTTCCAATGTCTGTCAAAGCATTTACTAAACCCATTGCTCTGTAAGAGGCTTACTACAATGTGCCTCACAACACCACTCTTTCACTGAACTGAAGTTCAGAGAGGTTAAGCATCCATTAAAACTCATGTAGTTGAGGTAGAATTTTAATTTCAAGTCGGACTCCAAAGCCCTTGATCCTTCTTGGCCATGGTAGTAGATCTCAAAAAAAAAAAAAAAAAAAAAAGCAACTCTGATTATTAAAAAGAAACAGACACAAATAATAGATGGTATGAAATTGTTTTAATAATTATGCATATAGTTTATTTCTGAAGAGTTAAATCAGGATATATTTCCCTCTACAAATGTGTTATAACTATGCTGTGCTCATCTCATGCATACTACATGCATCTCAGCTTAGTCTTTCATTTCTAGTATGACTTAACTTCTTAAAAATGGATATACTCTACATTTTCTTTGTATCATTGTTTCTTGGGGATTGCAAGTGATTAAGAGTGCAAATTCTTCTGTCAGAGAAACATGGTATTATACAACTATCTCTGATTCTTAACAGAATATCTGTGAATAAGCAACCATCTCCCAAAACAGCAGTTTTCTTACCTACAAAATAATGATATAATACTTTTCTTCATAGGGTTGTTCTGTAACTTAAATGATACCACAATGTGTAAGAACCAACATACTAATTGCTTGCTAAATATTAGTGGCTATCTAAATTAGAAAATTATGACTCTTCTAAAACAAATCAGACAAGAATCAAGACTAAGGGGTCAAAAATAATAAAGTCATTTGGTAATGTGTAAGCCAACAATCAGAATGACACCAGCCCTCCCAATATTTCTGGTCAACCTGGATGCTTTTTGGAACTGAAATTTCTTTTTATGTAACACAATGGAATCAGTTCCCACAACCGTTAGTTTACATAAGAAATAACAGCACCTCTTCTTAAACAAATTTATTTGAGAGCCTCCCAAACTTGTATAGAAAATTGGAAGAAGAGGTAGCAGCATCTAGAAGAATTAAGCAAAGTGATAATCAACTAAAGTATTAAAAACACAGCTAGCAATTGTCAAATATTACATCTTGCATGGAGCTCTCTTAAAATTAGGAAAGTTCTACAACTACTCCACCAAGTTTTCTTCTTTAAAATCAAAAAACAAGAAAGTATCTTCAATATGAAAATATTTAACAAAAGTAAAAGGCTCCTAAAACAGGCTTTGTTTGAATTTTATCTCTTTAAAGCTGAGATTACATCATAGCTTATCAACATTTTACAAAACGGAATGTACACTTTTTCCTAAAGTTAAGGTTTCTTTTCTGAAGAGATTACTTACAATGTTTGGCACTTCTTAAAAACTATTAAATTCTTCAATTAAAATAATTGAATTATAGGCATTCTAGCAAACCCCGATGAAATACTAAGTACCCATTATGTGTGACTATCCACCTCCACTCATCTACATAAGGAGCCAAAGAGTTCATGTTATAATCCTTTTGCAGCATATTTATAAAAACTAGAATTCATCAGATATATCACCCAAGAGGAGAAACATGGTATATTTTTCTCACGATTATTTTCATATGAACGAAAAAGTTTAAACTTGCGTGGCTGAACTCAGTCCAGTCTGTTTCCTAAAGCAATCAACTACCTTCTCTTAATTCCAAAGATGGTTTCTCAGTTCTGACAGGCAGTAAGTAAGAGTAGGAGACTGCACACCAAGGGGCCTTAAAAATCTCCAGGCTTCCCAAAGGTAGTGGGCCTTAGGACCGTCACTCTTGATTTGGAGAAGAGCAGACTGCCCTTCTCAATCAAAGCTATCATAAACCAAACAATTAACGGCTGAAGTATTTTCAGTATGGCCCACTAAAGTAAATGTAAACAACTGTTCAGCAAGTGTGACACAAAAAAACACTTCCTAAATACTGGTGGTATATACATAGTATTATTCTTAACAGAGCTTATCACCATACATGAGCACAGTTTTCCAGTTCTCAAACCATTATCACACAATCTTGCTCTTCACAACCAATGCCCAAGTATTCCTAGCAGGGTAATAACACAAGTGAAAAAGTTCAAACTCTAAGATGAAGTTACCTGAAGAATCTTAGCTAAAAATCAGTAGAAGTCTGATTCATAAGCTGTTGTCTTTTCGGCATGTGATCCATCAATTACAAAGTTATATACTATTCTTTTCAATATCAGAAAACTAAGCGCATTATGTTACATACTAATATTAAGTCATCTGAGATTCTGAAAGGAAAACTAAAACTTCCAAGATTTCTTTCATGTATAAATTCCATATATACCTGTCAATAGCTTAATAAAAGCCATTGATACTACATACCAGCTATTCTGAACCACTAAACATTTAAAATTAAATCATATTTTTTCTTCGAAAGTTTAGTATTCAGATACAAGATTTACTATAATTCTAAATGGCGTATTGGTAGTATAAACGAGCTAATCCAAAACTCACATCATCTGGAGTATTTCCATAATGAAACTTTTGGTTTTTTTTTTTTTAAGATTTTATTTATTTATTTGAAAGAGAGAGAGATCACAAGTAGGCAGAGAGGCATGTAGAGAAAGAGAAGGAAGCAGGCCCCCCACCGAACAGAGAGCCCAACACAGGGCTCGATCCCAGGACCCCGAGATCATGACCCGAGCCAAAGGCAGAGGCTCAACCCACTGAGCCACCCAGGCACCCGCCATGATGAAACTTTTATGGTCATCTTTGATACTATTTACCTTTGTGGAGTCTGCTGACTGACAATAGCATTGGCAGTCTCCCTGAGATACACCTCCCAATCTGTTTCAGGGATTTCTTGATCTGCACTAAAAGGATATCTGCATGTTAAAAAAAAAAAAAAAAATTACACAATAAAGTAAATGGAGTATGCTTCTGTCCCAAAGTGCTTCCTCTGGTAATTGCCCCTTTCACTTACTGTTGCACTCTGCAGGCTTCACACATAAGTAGGGCTTTACGGAGATTCCTACAGGACTTCTCTGCAAGTCTATGAGCCAGTTGTGAAGGAAGATTCAAACCTTCCTTCTTGCACACAGTAGATAATACATGACAAATCTACAAACAAAACATTATTAACAAAATTGGACAATCTGTCAAACAGCGCACGGACAGAATTCTGTTGATAACATCTTCATAGACCTGTTATTTTATTTATTTTGTCACTCCCTATCCTAACTCACATGTTCCTTTAAGCAGAAAGCCAGGGGTCTGGTCTAGCTGTCAGGAAGGGGCAGCAACGGACTCTGCAACCAGAGAAAGACCTGGTTGAAATTCCAAGCCTGCCAGCCCCCTTGGGGGAGCTGTAAGGAAGACACACAGAGCCTCAGGTCTTTTACAAGGACACCACTCACAGGGCTGCCAAGTAGAGCTGCACAGGCTGAATTCTGCATGACTCGGGGGTATTATTTGCATGCACTAAGATGACAATGGTGCCCATAGGAGTGGTGTAACCTGGCAGCCTTGCCTTTTTAACTTTAGTAAATTTTAAGTACATCAAACTAATTTTAACTATATAAAAATGTTTGTAAGTGAAACATTTAATAAAGGTACTTTGCCACTTTGCAACTAACACAGTGTCAGTCGCCTTTTATCCCTACTTTGCATAAAATCACCCAAAATCTATTAGTAGCAGGAAAGCTGCTTATTGTGAGAAATTTGCATTTTTATTTATACATATTAAGAATAAAGGAAAAAAAACATGTATTATGTTGTTTCAGACTAATTTTGGTCCCCTAACTAGGAACAAGGTATTCTCACATTAATCTCCTTGCAAAATCTATATCCTCCAACCTCAAGTCTTTTCCAAAGCCAATTAAATCAGCTTGAAGTAGAAGACACTAAGCAACTAGTCCTTGCCTAGTTTAGTAAAATTCATAATACCTACTGGTTTAAAGTAAAAAAAAAAAAAAAGACTTAAAGAGAAGAACTTCCTAAATACTGATGGCATATACACAGTATTCTTCTTAACAGAGCTTACCGTCACACTTCCTATATAATGATATCTGGCACTTACTACTATATATATTGGTTTATATATCTACTAACAATTAGCATCCAGGTCACAGCTGTCCTTGAATTACTAATACACTTCACTAAGTTTGTATAAAACAAACATGACAGGGATGTACATACAGTACTCACAGAATCCAAAATAATTCCCGAAAAGTTTCACTTGACTTACATCTTCGATGCTGGGAGCAGGCACACGAACCGCCAGGCACCTACTGCGAATCGGTGGTATCACTTTAGATGTAGAATTGCAACACAAGATCAATCTGCAAGTGGACATATACTTTTCCATGGTCCTGCGCAAGGCATGTTGAGCGTCTTTGGTGAGTTTGTCAACCTCTGTCAATAATACCACTAGTCGAGGAGAAACAAAACAAACTTTAACTTGAGTATCTATCTCTTTCTCTTTCTCTTCATTATTTAGAGTGAAATCCTAAATAATAAGTTTGATATACTACTCTTTCCTTGGGCAAGGACATATAAAAGTCTCAGGTATGGTGGGAATAATTTATTCAATTTTTATTTTAAAAATTCCAGTCAGGGTGCCAGGGTGGCTCAGTGTTAAGCATCTGCCTTCGGCTCAAGTCCTAGGATCCTGGGATTGAGCCCCGCATCAGGCTCCCCGTTCGGTGGGAAGCCTGCTTTCTCCCTCTCCCAATCCCCCTGCTTATGTTCCCTCTCTTGCTGTGTCTCTCTGTCAAATAAATAAAATCTTAAAAAAAAAATTTTTTTTAAATTCAATAAAACAAACCTAAGAAACACTAGGCTAAATGAAGTTAAAGATGTTACTTTTTTGTAGAATTCACTGCAGCATTTATTATATTTCTATGAACTAAAAATCACCAATACAGGGAGATACTGTGCTGCATTTCCACAAAATATTTTATCACAGGAGCACCATTTTGTGGAACAATTTAAATCTTATCATTCCTAGAAATGTACTTTGGAAAATACTGATGAAAGAGACATAGTCAATAAGGAATAAAGATATCTGGTCACATACACAGTAAGATTCCACCTGGCCATAATAAAGGACCAGCTTTAAGTTGTTGTAGGTAAGAACTGAGTCCAACTATTGTATTTTTCCTTTTCTTTTTTTTAAAGATTTTATTTATTTATTTGAGAGAGAGAGAGAGAGAGAGCATACGTACAAGCATATGTGCATATGTTCTCAGGGAGAGGGGCAGAGAGAGAAGCAGACTCCCCACTGAGCAGGGAGCCCAACACGGGCTCTATCCCAGTACCCCAGGATCATGACCTGAGTGGAAGGCAGATGCTTAAGCAACTGAGCCATCCAGGTGCTCCTGAATTTTCATCATACTCTGTTACTTCTAGAAGATGGTAGTGGTAGCAGTATACATCTGTCTCTCCCCCATAAAAACAGAGATTTCAAGACCAAAGACTCATCGGTAACATTTATATCAAAACAAAGTGAGAGGTTTTACCTAAAAACCCTGAATATGAGCAAGTGAGAACAAGGAACTATGTGTGGGAGGGTGTGGTAGGGATGTACTAGGTTTTTACAGCCTCGGGTACAGAACCCCAAATCACCCACAAGAGCACACTGTGAAATAAACAGCACCTATGGGGTCCAATTTATGGGTCAGAGCAAAGGAATCTGGATGCAACAAGGTTTGACAGAGCAGTAAACTGAAAATAATAAAATGAAGCTCCATTCCAAGACAATCTTTCAAAATGAGGAGAAATTCTGGAGATAGAAATCCAAATGGAACAGAACAGGGAAAAGAGAAATAAGAGATTGATCCCAAAATCTACCAAAGATAGCACTACAAACCAAATGATATAAAAATAAGTCCTTGGTAGGCAGAAAATAGCAGCATATTTAAAAAATTAACACATCATGACCAAGTGAGATTTACTCTAGAAATACAAAGCAGTTTCACTAGAAGACCCAATATAATCTACAATACCAATACAGCTAAGAAGAAAAATCTTAAAACCTCATTCACAGATGCAGAAGCAAGCATTTGAAAAAATTTAACACACATTTATGTTAGAAACCCTCAAAATATGAACCGATGCTTACTTTCTTATGATCAAATAGATACAACTCGGGCCAAAACCCAGCAACTAAATGACTAAATGGGGAAACTCTAAGGCTCTCCTTCCAGAGTCATGACAAGGACATCTACTACCTTTAGTACTAGTGAACACTGTATTGGAGGTGCCGGCAAATACAATTAGGTTAGAGAAAAAGTGTTTAAAGCCATACAAACTAGAAACAAGGGGAAAATTCATCTCTATTACTCACAGATTGATATAAATACACACACACACCTGAAAATTCAAAAGAAACAATGGAAAGGCTATTACAAACAATAAAAGAATGTAATAACATAGTAATGTATAAAATTAAAACACAAACATCAATAGCTATCACATACAAACATAAAACCTAGAAAGAATATATGAAGACTCCATTTATAGTGGCAAAAAAACAAACAGACAAGGGGCACCTAGGTGACTCAGTCAGTTAAGCGGCTAATTCTTGATTTCGGCTCAGATCATGATCTGAGGGTCTTGGGACTGAGCCCTGAGAACAGGCTCCACACTGAGGCTCCAAGCTCAGAGGGGAGTCTGCTTGGAGATTCTCTCCCTCCGCCCCTCCCCACACTCACTCTTTCTCTCTCTCTCTCTCAAATAAACAAAGAAATCAAAATGTAAAATTATTTTGTAAATGTAAAATTGTAAAATTTTTGTAATCATGTAAAATTATTCTGAAATACAGTGAACTAAGGAGGAAAGGTAAGAAATAGGCTGAAATATTCACAGACAATTCACAAAACAGTAAAAGAAGCAATGAATAAAAGAAAAAAATATCACACTAACTAAAGAAAAAATAAACACAAACTATTTTCTCCACTCAAAATGACAAAGATTAAAACTAATTAAACACAATGGTGATAAACGTCAGGGAATAATGGGCACTCCCAAATACTTCTGGTGGTAGGATAAGTCTACCTTTCGGACGAAGAATTTGACAAAATATATCAAAAGCATTAAATGCTGGCATTTTTATCATCACAAAATCTTCTATGAGAATGTACACATATATATGCATATAAATAATATGGGAAGGTAATGACAAAAATGTCAATGATAATCTCTGGACAGTAAAATTATAATTATAAAATTACATTCTTCTAAATATTTGATAATGAACATATAACTTTGATCCTAGGAACAGTTATTTTTAAATGTTATTTCTTGGGGCGCCTGGGTGGCTCAGTGGGTTAAAGCCTCTGCCTTCGGCTCAGGTCATGATCCCAGGGTCCTGGGATCAAGCCCCGCATTGGGCTCTTAGCTCAGTGGGGAGCCGGCTTCCTCCTCTCTCTCTCTCTCTGCCTGCCTCTCTGCCTACTTGTAATCTCTGTCAAATAAAATAAATAAAATCTTAAAAAATAAATAAATAAATAAATGTTATTTCTTATTTTAAGTATTTTTTCATTATTCATCTAGTTCTAAAATAACAAACAGGTGGTACAAACAATCCTCTCTCCACCAAAATTCAATTCCATTAGGCTACACACTTTCATGAGCAGAGATCATGCCTCTCTTATTCACTTTTATATCCAAAAATAACAAAGCATAATGTTTGCCATAGAATAGGAGATTAATAATGTATTTGCTAAATAGATGGAATTTATGTTTCCCACTACATTTTCTCTTACACTCACTGTGTACAATTTCTTGTCTGCCTTAAAAGAAATCTGTTTATCACATACCTTTAAAATCTCTTTGAGAGTTCGTTTCAAGTTGCTGTGATTGTGCCACTGTTTTCAACATCTCCTGAATTACTACCCGGTCACTATTTCCAGCATCACTACAGAAAACAAAAATAATTGTAAATATAGATGTAACTATTTAGAAAATATTATGCTCTTATTCTTAATCTGTTATTGTAAGAAAAACACTGAAGAGAGTTTATTTAAATTTTAATCAAAACTACTCATACATGGGCGCCTGAGTGGCTCAGTGGGTTAAGCCTCTGCCTTCGGCTCAGGTCATGATCTCAGGGTCCTGGGATGCAGCCCCGAGTCAGGCTCTCTGCTCAGCAGGGAGCCTGCTTCTCTTCTTCTCTCTCTGCCTGCCTCTTTGCCTACTTGTGATCTCTCTCTCTCTCTCTGTCAAATAAATAAATAAAATCTTATAAAAAAAAACCCAAAAACACTCATACCTAATTACATTCACAAAACTTTCAAAGGGAAATATTTTAAGGGTCATTAAAATACAATATATTCTGGGGCGCCTGGGTGGCTCAATGGGTTAAAGCCTTTGCCTTCGGCTCAGGTCGTGATCTCAGGGTCCTGGGATGGAGCCCCACATCGGGCTTTCTGCTCAGCAGGGAGCCTGCTTCCCTTCTTTTCTCTCTGCCTGCCTATGAATAAATAAAATCTTTATTTTATTGTCAAATGAATAAATAAAATCTTTAAAAAAATAAAATAAAATACAACATATTCTAATATTCAATTACAATTTGGTAAGTGACACTGAAAACACTAAACATGTTCTTTTATCAAGTTTACTGTAACTTAAAAAGAGCAATAACTAATCCTTAAGTTTCTTAATTACTTGCAGTGACTCAAAATGTAAAAATAACTCTGAAAAGGAATGTTAATCTCCATTCCTTTTCTTCATCCCCCCAATAATAAAATACCAGCCTAGACAAGTCTGTTCCCAACACTAGCATGGAGCTGATTTAGGGTCTTAGCAAGAGGATGGGATAAGCAAATGGAATTTAAGATAGTCAGAACTCTGTAAGCTACTAATTATAAGCATTATCTGTCATTTATACTCACATTATTACTTTGGCACTTAAAGTCACGCAACTCACAAACCAACATAAGTCACCTAGTTAATTTAGGCTGTCGATTTCAAACCCCTGAAAAACAATCCGCTCCATCTCTAATTGACTGTTCTTCCTACTGAGGAACTCACAATGAGAAACAGAGCAAAACAATCAGCTTTAGTTTATTTTCCCAAACAGCCATCAAATCTTTCTCAATTCACTATTAGATCACTACACCTGGAATGTCTCTTTTATGATTACTCCCTAGTCAAGAATCCAAAACATTTTTCTGTCTATGGAATTAACATTTTCTTCTAATTTTCAGGTTAGACCCTTTCCAACCAAATCTCAGTTCTCTTAATTTTCTTGGACATACATGAGGAAAATAATAACACCTATCTGTTAGGGTTGTTTTAATGACTAAATACAATAATTCATGTAAAGCTGCTCACACAGTGCCTGCTACTGAATACACATTAACTTTTAACTATACTCTTCCTGATCCATTCAGTTTTAAAATGGATGTTCATCCTCATATCTGTTCCATTGCCCAAAAACACTGCCTTTGCCTGAAGATGTCCTTGATTCTGTACTCCTTAAAAAACATTATCAGGCACTGGACAACCCTGAAGCTTTACCCAACTTTGTTCCTAATACATTCACTTCTACAGTATTAAGCAGTACTTTATGAGCTTTCAATGTGCCTTCCAACAGGATCCTAATCTTAATTACTCATGATAAATAGTAGAGACATTGGTTGTTAGACTATTATAACACACTCTAATCAAGAATATGAAACAAAGGAGTGGCAAAAAAAAAAATTATAACCCAAATTCACATTCTGAAATATTCACTCACATTACAAACTTTTTAGACATACTTTACTTTGCTCATCCGTTCTGAATTAGTCAATATAACAAAAATTTAGTGACTATGAAATGTACTCTTATAAAACAGAGTATATTAATTATTAAAATTTAATAGAATTTAAGTCTGTAGAGCAAGAAAATTTAATTATTAAAATTATTTGACTCAGGAATCAAAGACAAAGGGAGAAGCAGAAAGCTTCTAGGCTATTTCACATTGAGCAGCATTACCTTTGTGTATATACTGTGCTTCCATATATGATTCTATTTCAAGAATGGGTTCTACTCTTAAAAAAAAAAAAAGGCTTCATTTCTATATAGTAGCCTTACCTGGGATTAACTTCAAGGTGATAATTGCTTGCAATAGTGCTAATTTCAATTTTCTTTTTAGATGGAGTCTGCAGACAAAGAAAATAGATGTTTTTAATGTTTATTTACTGGCCATTTCTCCTCTTTTCCGTATTTCATTGTTTTTTAAAAAATAAACAATTTATGTTTTATTAAAAAAAAACTTTAGATAACCACCACTAATATTTTAACTTCATTCTTTTCTCAATGTGCAAATAAACACGTTTCTATATAAACTGGATCACATCACACATCCTGTTCTTACTATGATTATTTTTTTCCCTCTACCTCCAGATATCTACAAACCATTCCATTATGAGCAGATCATCACTGTCAACAGTCTGCATATGTCTGTTCAGACTTTACCATAACATATATATGTATATTTATATATACTTTTTATATTTTATACATTTTTATATATTTCTATAGTGTCAATGTTTCTTGTAAAAAAGAGTTATAAAAAAAAGAAGCAATCATATCTGTTTTACTTTTCTTAGTTAACACCTAGGCAATTACCCTCTGACACTGATATAGGGTAGTTGCTTATCAGCCTGTAACTTCGATGTCCCAGAGACAGTCGTACCGATGAGTGTTTGTTTCTTGCTTTTTGACATCTCAAACAATCCCACAATTAATATCCTTCTACATATGTCTAATGTACTGACTTGATTTCTGTGTAACAGATTCCCAAAAAGGAATTTGCTGGATTGAAGGGGATATGTTTTCTAATGTTTTATGTGTATGTGTGTATGTATAACCAGACTGTTTTCAAAAAAACAAAAAACTAACAAATGCCAGTTTTCCATTGGCAACAAATACTCTTCCCCCCACATTCCCCGCCTGCAGGTTTTACATAACGTCCTCAGTTTCTGCCACTTTCCTAATAGACTCACTTGTTTCTCTTCAACTATCACGAATGTCAAACATCTTTACATATGTTTATTGGTTGCTTATATTTCTCTCTTGAGACTTTCATTCAGTTTTCTACTAGGTTATTTGTCTTTCCATTGTTAATTTGTAAAATCTTTTATCTAACTTGTTCCTTTCAAATATTTTTTGACAATTTTTCATTTTTCATTTTTCTACTTATTTTATGTTATCTTCTGTCATACAAACTTGTAAATTTCACATATATATATAAGCACATATATGTGTGTGTGTGTGTATATATATATATATATATACATATATATAAAGGCACATATTTTTTTCTATCACTTCCATGTTTTTATTAATAGGTATTAAAAAAAAAAGTATTCCTGACCATAGGCTATTCACTTAAGTAATTAAGTATTTCATTTTAACATTTAAGACTTTAATTCATATGAAATTCATTTTCACATTTTCACAAATTATGAATCATAGGGATTCAACTTTATTTTCTTCAGGGTAGATAACTAGTTATGCTGGCACATCTTGCTGACTCATGCTTTTAACACTGATTTGAAGCAGCTACCATATTTTGGGCCTCTCTAATAAGTTCTACTGATTGAATTCTCTATTCCCAAGCCAATACAATATTGTTTTGATTACAGTAGCCTTACAATAGGATTTAAGATCTCATAATACAAGTCCCACTTCACAAATCTTTTTTGTATTTTAGCTAGCCTCAGAAATGTATTCTTCCATATGTACTTTAAGATCATTTCCTACAACTAAAAAAATGTTGGATTTTAACTATAATTTACTATAATTTCATTGAAATTTATACTGTAACTTGGATAGAAAAGATTTTAAAGTATTAAGCCTCTGAGCACTTGCTGCAACTTTCCATTTGATTAGCTCTTGTTTTTTGTCCTTTTATAAAATATTAGTTTTCTTCCCACAAATCTACACTCTTCTTGTTAAATTTGTCCCTGCACACTTTTTAAGAATTCCCTCCAGTGTGTACCACCAGCACCTCAAACTCAATGTGTCTAAATACAAGTTCATAAACAGTAGCCTAAAATCCATTTGTCTTCCCAAAGATTCTATTAATAGTACTACTTATCATCCAGTCACTCAGCATACTTTTTTTTCAGTGCCTAATATGTACAAGATGCTACACCACGGCCTATGAAGGATATAAAAATGAACCGCACATGTTCCCTACATAACTTCAAAACAAATAATATCTTGTCAAAATAAAAAAGAAAAACTGTAATCAAGGCCAAACAAAGTAAGTACTCTAAAAAGTATAAACTATGGATGGTAGAAGGAAAAATTAATTCTAAAGGGATTGGGGGCACAACGAGCGGAGGTATTTCAGCTAAATCTTAAACACTGTCTATAAGGAGTATGAAAATGCACTGCATGGTATGAGGCTGGAAAGCTCAGCCAAGGGCAAAGGGCAACATCACAGAAATTCTCTGAACATCCCAGAGCTTCATGCCTCCTTTTCTAAACAGTCAGCTGCCCAATCTCTACCAAGTTGCCTGATTCCGTATTTAAAATTTTTTTCAAAATCACTCCCTTTCCAAACCCACTACTGCTCTCAGAACAATGAATTTAGAGACTTGAGTTCCAGTTCCAGCTGAGGTACTATTATTCACTAGATAATCTAAAAGGAATCCCACCACCTACATTTTACCCAAAAATCTCCTGTTGCTCATATTTTCTCTTTATTATATCTGACTCTGGTCTGGTTTTAATAATTAGGTCTATACATCAGTAGTTCTCAATCCTGTGTACCTGGGTTATCTGTAAAATTCTTAAACACACATGAGCAACAATGGCTGGGGCCACAGGAATATGTATGATGAGGACTGAAAAATCCCTGTTATTTAGAGGTCTCAAAGTAAAATGCTTACTGTGATGGTCTGATGTTCAATTCTTAATTTTTCCACTCCAACACCATAAAGTTCACGTAGAATACACATAATTCTTGTCTTTTTTCCAGCCCCTGATGGTCCATACACTAAGAGATGAGGAAAATCACCACACTGCACCTGGAAAAAAGGGAGGCATTTTCCCTGGTCAAACGACTACTCTAGATAGAATTAAACTACTTTTTAGGTATCAAATATTTTGTGTCTCCACCTCTGAGGTGGAGATACTTAAAAATATATATGTATGAGTATATATAAACTGAGACTTTTTAAAATTAACTGAAATGTTGATTATTCCCCTGGCATTAATTTTATATAATTAAATACTAAGCATAGTACATGCAAGATAACACACCATGTGCTAGAAAGCAAAAACTTCCAAACCAAGTCTGTTAAAATCTCCTAGAGAATTTTTTAAAATAAAAGACTAAATACCACACTCTATCCGTGAGATTATAATTCAGTAACTCTGAGACAGATGCCTGTCTTAGTTTGGGCTTCTACAGTCCCTCTTATAAGAACTAAGTGTATCTGGTTTATTTGAGAGGTAAAGGAAAACTTTGTAGGGGAAAAGGGAAGCAAAGCAAGGTCAGGAAGGCAGCCAATAAGTGTATCATCTGCTTAAATACCACTCTGGGCATCGGGTTGACTTCTGCTGGGGATACTCTTAAAGCCAGTGTGAAAAAAACACCACAGTGTTAACCCATCCAAGAGGTGGGGAAGCTGGAGCATGATATTCTATTTCTCATCAGTCTCTTGATGAAGCTTGCTTGGGAAAGTGGTTGGGATTAAGGGAGGACAATTATTTCCCAGGCATTTCAAGTCTGCTTAGGGATGTCAGCAAAAAAAAAAAAAAAAAAAAAAAGCCTTCAGGACACACAGATCCAGGAAGCTGGAAGTCGGTCTGTGTGCACTCACAAGTTAAGAGCAATGGGATGGAGTAGGGCATTGACAGTACTGCAACAGACTACAAGACTGTGTGCACTTAAACAGCTTCCCAGGTGACTTTGATGATCAGTCAGGCCTGAGAATGAGTGCTATGAAGGGTATAAAAATGATGAAAATACAAACCACAACTTCAAGGACATAATATCTTATGGAGCAAAAGCTTCTATGTAAGCATTATAGAAAAAATAAAATAAGTACCTTAACAGAAGTGACTATTGCAATAAATTTTAATACTTTGTAAACTGATCTGTCTCTACCACTGAAAAGTTTCAAGGAAAGGAACTATTCATCCCAAACAGTGCATGGAAAATAGCAGGTGCTTCACAAGTACTGCTGCCTCTGCTTTTTAAACTCAATCTAGCCAAAATAAAGACTTCACAGTTTCAGTAAGTTGCAGATTCAACAGTATAATGGGTGAACATTTTTTAAAGGCAAATCTATCACACACAAGACCATTATATTAAATTTTTGTCCAAAATATTTACTCCAAATTCAACAAAAAGATGGTCATAGAATAGAAAATGTATCCTATGACTAAGAAAATCAAAATGAAAGCTACTTTGAGAAAACACAATTTGTCTAAACATGAAGTATATAGCTGTAATAGATTTTAAATTAGTATAGATGGAATACCATTAAAAAAAAAGCCCCTCGATCTCACATTATCATTTTTCTAATGACTTTCATATAAGGATGGATGGTTTTTTAAAATTATTATTATTTCTCATTTTTGAAAAATAGTTAACTCTAAAAGAAGGTGGGTATTGAAGAAACAGATCTGAGCAAAACACTTCTGTTAGCATACAGTACTATTAGATTCTTAAAAGGACGGGATAAATAGCTTCCACAGATACCAGATTTTTCTCAAGACCCTTCTTCCTTCTACATTTCCTGAAAGATTCAGTAGAATACACATAATTCTTGTCTTTTTTCCAGCCCCTGATGGTCCATACACTAAAAGATGAGGAAAATCACCACAATGCACCTGGAAAAAAGGGAGGCATTTTCCCTGTTTCGGAAAACATTGCTATTAGACACTTTTACCAACTACAACAAGAAAATACACATCAGGTTGGAGAAAAGAAAAAAAAAATGTTCCATAAGGAATTAAACACAAGGACGACCTAATACAACCTATTTTAGAATTAGAAATTACCTCCGAAATTAGTAAATACCTTCCTTTTTGTAAATAAGGGCAATGACACCAAGAAATTTTAAGTAAACCTGTTAAAAAGTAAAGTCAGATGATGTCACTTCTCTAGCCAAAACCTTCCAATGGCTCCCTATCTCACCCTACGAGGATTTACAGGATCTGCACCTCCCTGGTCCCGCTACACACCCGCAAGATTTCCTACTACGCTCCCCGCTCCCCCAACCCCGGCCTATTACTATCCAGCTACAGTGGCGTTCTTGAGGTTCCTAGAACCGGCCGGGCACACTCCTGCCTCAAGGAGTTTGCACTCGCTGTTCTTTACCTGCTCCACTCTTCCCTCATATTTCTCTACTGGAGGTTTTCTCACTTAGGGTCTGTCAGACCTTAGTTCTCAGAGGACAGTTCTCAAGAGGGCCTTCCATGTTTATAAGCACTGCCCCCGCCCTCCACACTCTTTCCCCCTTCTCTGTTTCATTTTTCACAGCACCTTCCGAAGAGGGTGGACGATGCACCTCTCCCTAGGGGAGCGAAACTCCCGAGCTGGGGCCTACCTTCTCCCCGCTCTCCCCGCCCCCCTCCCGCAGACCCACCAGGTTGCGCAGCTGGGCCGCCTGCTCCTTGTGATAGTCCAGTCGTCCCAACGAGCTGGGCCGGTATTTGTCCACCCAGAGGCTCATGACAGCTGGGACTCCCGGGGTTTGACGCTTGAAAGTCCCGCGCGCGGGCGATCTCTCGGTCCGGAAGCGGAGATGTGTTCTCCCGCGAATTCCAAATCTCGTGACGTCACTACCGGCCCTGTCGCGTACGCGACTTAAGGTCTACTACGGAAGCTGGATGGGGACAATATTAGCCGCAGTGTTGGCACCACCTAATTATTGATGTTCATTGTTTATGTAGTCATTTTTGTTGCTCTCACTTCCAATGATAGCGCAGAGAGTACTACACAAAATTGGAAATTTGGCTCTGATATTCCCGATTTCAAATGCAAGTACCTCAAAGAAGCCACGTTCCTCGATTAATTTCTTTTGTTAATTCGTTCATTCACTCATTCGTTCTGCAGAAACCTGCAAAATATCTACTGTGTTGAGCGCAGCGCTGTCCTTGGCTCTAGAATATATACGACTTGGGGCATTTCTCACTGGACAGGCTCTCATAAAGCTTTTTAAATAAACTACTAAAAATAAAATCTAATCGTCACTATCTTTCCTTACTTCCATTCTTCAAGAGTCTTACTGTGTTGAAAGCAAGAGAACCAAAAGGTCATGAAAAACTACAAAAATGTGGCCCATAGGAGAGACAATATGAGGTTAGTATGCTATTCTAAGTCCAAAATGTTTAAACACCCTTCTGATTAAAATAAGAATAATATGAAGTCCTTGGGGAAATATTCTGCCTTTATAAAACTTGAATTGTGCCCCTCAAACTGCACCTCTTAGATGCACTCTCCTAGTTGTACATAAAATTAATTCGTTATTTAAGTTATGGTCTTATTTTACATACTATTCAGAAAACTGTCATTGGATCTCAAGTAATTACAGACAGTCATTGATTTCAAAATATGTTTTATAACTATCAGAGTACCCCCTTTAATTCTTTTATTAAACCAGAATTTATTGTGCTCTTTGAGTCATCATATTTTCTGAGTTATTCCTATGGGCAAGATATTACTGAACAATCAGCAGCACCAAGAACTCTAAGATATAGTTCTTATTCTCAAGAAACTTTCTGAAACAAGCTTAGGGTACTTCTATCTCAGGACCTTTGCACTTCCATTACCTCTTCCTGGACCACTTCTGTCCATGTGTCAATAGAGCTGGGTCCCTCGCTTCTTTCAGTGTGTTTGCTCAGAGTCTTCTCTTCAATGAGGCTTCCCTAGCCCTATTTAATACTACAAAACCTTCCACATTCCCTATGCTATTCCCCTGTTGAATTGGGATAGAGGGGGAGAAAAATGTTTGAAATGAGAAGGTAAAGGAAATCAAAAGCAAAGGTATTGAATTGTCATCTATGTGGGTAATGGAACCTGAAAAAAATAATGATGGAAATAATTCTTCAGAGGAAGAAAGTGAACCAGTAAAACCAATAAAAAGAAACTGAACTACTAAAATGATCAATGAATTGACAATGACCCTGAGTATGACAGACAACTTCTACTACTATGAAAGGTAGTAGAGTGTGGAGTCTGAAGACATGTAGACATGTGTTTCAAAGTTGCCAGAGGTTCTAAAGAAGGAGAAATGGTGTGGAGGGGACAAACAAAACATAAGAAAGACCCTAGCTCCCCTAGGGTTGTTGGATTCCACAAATAAAAATATAAGAAGCCTAGTTAAATTTGAATTTCCGATAACTTTTTAGGATTACCTACAGTAATATTTAGGATGTTACTAAATATTACTAAATTTAGTAATAAATATACTAAATTAGTATATTACTAAATATTACTGTAAGCATTGCATGGGCATACTTATACAAAAAATATTCAATGTTTATCTGAAATTACAGTCTAATTGGGTGTCCTGTATTTTATCTGGCAATCCTACTCCAGATTCTTGAATATATGGGAAGTGAGAGATGGCTCCAGAGGAAAATAGGATCCTCAGGAGAGAGTCAGAAAATGAAAGAAGTGTTCAGAGAAGTGGTTATGCATGTTAAGCAGTGGCCAGCTAATAGCCCCAATCACTAGATGACTCAGCTTCCTCAGCCCTAAAATGGGGTTGATGAAACCTGCTTTACATAGTTCATTTGAGGATTAAGTAAGGTAATGTAAGTAGCAACCACATAAAAGTTACTCAATAATTAGTGTTTATGTTTTAATGAGAAAAATACCTAAGGTGAAACAGGATGAGGGGGCATGAATACAGAGATGATTAAGAACACACCAAGGTTAAATTTGTACTGAGCTCATCTAAACAAAAACGATAAAGCTGTCGTCTTGTACCCTGTAACCCAGGGATAAGCAGAACCAACCTAAATTTCTGAAGACCCTCAAGATCAAAGATTGAGCTGCTCCTAACCCTTGGCAGTTTATCCCAACGTACCACTCTATGGCAAACCTATAATTGGTTCCTGCCAGAATCAAGGCCTTTCTATAGGCTGGATCTAATTTGGCTTCTTTAAAGAGAAGTATCAAAGCAGATACATCATGATCTCAAGAGGCCTAGAGACTAGTCAAAGAGTGTATGTAATGTTACTTCCTCTAAAAAAAAAAATCACTGACTTCACAAACTTTTATGAGTTTTCTCTTACATATGTCTGAGAAGATTTGGACCTTCCTTTACAGACAGCACATTTTAAGATGAGGGAGTGTTCTGGTCCTTTTTTCTTACAATTTATTCTTTGAAATTGTCAGTGATAGTGTCCAGTTATAATTCGGTTTCTCCATTTGGGGAAGGGCCAATGTGTAGATCCCTCTCTGCACTTTAGAAATAGCATTCAATAGTAAGCTGGAAAGAGTTTTGAACAGAGGTTTCTCACAGGAACTTCACATAGTGTCACATTTTTTGTGACAATAATATAAAATTTATCTTTCTATAAAATAAGTAAGTATAGAGATAACTTGAGAACAATATAGTTTAAAACTTCCAATTTGTTGTATTGTTGATGGACATTTGGGGTGTTTCCAAGTTTTGTCTAGTAAGAATAATTCTGTTGAATATTCTTGTATATATACATTTTTAAGATTTTATTTATTTATTTATTTATTTATTTGACAGAGAGAAGCACAAGCAGGGAGAGCAGCAGACAGAGAGAGGAGGAGAAGAAGGCTCTCCACAGAGCAGGGAGCCCAATACAGTGCTGGATTCCAGGACCCTGGGTTCATGACCTGAGACAGAGGCAGATCTTAACCAACTGAGCCACTCAGGAGCCCCATTTTCTTGTATATATTTTTGAGACAGGTAAAAATTTCCACTGGAAAGACACATCTAGGAAAGACATTCCTAGGTGATAAGGCAAGCATATATTTAGCTTTAGTAAATACTGACAGGAGTTTTCCAAAATACTTACACCAATTTACGTACCCATCATCAAAAACTGAAAGTTAGATGTTTCCCATCTTCTTCAATAAGTTTCTTTTTTTTATTGTGGTAAATATTCATGGCATAACATGTATCATTTGAGCCCTTTTTAAGTGTACAGTTCATTATCATTAAGCACATTCACATCATTGTGCAACCATTGCCACCATCCATCTCCAGAACTTTCCATCCTGCCAAACTAGAACTCTGCACCTATTAAATAGTAGCTCCTTTTTTTCAGGATTTTATTTATTTATTTGACAGAGAGAGAGATCACAAGTAGGCAGAGAGGCAGGCAGAGAGAGAGGGGGAAGCAGGCTCCCTGCTGAGCAAAGAGCCTGATGTGGGGCTCGATCCCAGGACCCTGAGATCATGGCCCCAAGCCAAAGGCAGGGGCCCAACCTACTGAGCCATCCAGGCACCCCTAAATAGTAGCTCCTGATGCTGATAACCCCCAGGCCCTGGAAACCACCATTCTTTCTCATCTCCATAAGTTTGGCAATTCTAGGTACCTTACAGAGTGGAATCATATAATATTTGTCCTTTTGTATCTGGCTTATTTCACTCACTGTCTTGTCTTTAGGGTTCATCTGTATTGTAGCATGTAACAGACTGTAATTCTTTTTAAGGCTGAATAATATTCCGTTGTAAGTTTATACCATATTTTATTCCTCCATTTATCCATCAAAAGATATTTGGATCGTCTCCATCTTTTGGATTTTGTGAATAATGCTGCCAGGAACATTTGTATACAAATATCTGCTTAGGCTCCTGCTTTCAGTTCTATACTCAAAATGTAATTGCATTCCATGGTAATTCTATGTTTGATTTTTTTGAGTAACAACAGAAAACAACTGTTTTCTATGGCAGCTTCACAATTTCATGTTCCCACCAATGATGCACAAGGGTTACATTTTCTCCACATCCTCACCAACCACAGGCCTTTTAATTTTAGCCATTCTGGTGGGTTTGTAGAGAAATCTCATCATGTTTTTAACCATCCTAATAATTAATGATGTTGGGAATCTTACCATGTGTGTACTGGTGATCAGATTATTCCCTTGTAAAGTTCCTATTCCAATCTTTTTGCCATTTTTAATCTCTTATTGATTTGTTTTTCAAACATATATATTGTAAATATCTCTTTCCTATGTGTGGTTTGACTTTGAACTCTCTTGATGGTTTATTTTGATAAACAGAAATTCTTTTTTTTTTTTTAAAGATTTTATTTATTTATTTGACAGAGAGAAATCACAAGTAGGCAGAGAGGCAGGCAGAGAGAGAGGAGGAAGCAGGCTCCCTGCTGAGCAGAAAGCCCGATGTGGGGCTCGAACCCAGGACCTGGGATCATGACCTGAGCCGAAGGCAGCGGCTTAACCCACTGAGCCACCCAGGCGCCCCGATAAACAGAAATTCTTAATTTTAGTGTAGTCCAGGGCATATGGTTTTAAAAAAATCTTTGTCAACTCTAAACTCATGAAAATGTTTTCCTGCGGGTTTTTTTAAGCTTTATTGTTGTTTCATTCTCACATGTAGATTTAAAATCCACTGAAATGTATGTGTATTGTGTGTGTGTGGTGTATGACCTAAGTTTCAAGATACATTTTTTTCCCATGTGGAAATTCAATTACATCAAAACTAGTTTTTTCAAAGATTTATTTATTTATTTTAGAGAGGAAGAGTCGGGGAGGGGCAGAGGAAGAGGGAGAATTTCAAGCAGACTCTGCATTTAGCATGGAACCTGACTTGGGGCTCCATCTCATAAGCCAAAATTAAGAGTTGGACGCCTCACCAGCTGAGCCACCCAGGTGCCATACACCAGCACTATTTATTGAAAAGAATTTTCTCCACTCTAGGATCACCTTGTCGTAAGCCAGGTGACCATGTGTGTGTGTATTTGTTTCTGAACTCTGTATTCTGTTAGTTTGGTCTATTTGTCTATCCAGGCAGAGATACCACACTGTTTTGCTTATTATAGTTTTATAATAGGTCTTTATTTCTGGTGATTGGTCTATGTTCTTATCCAAGGTTGCCTTTGCCAGTCTTTATCCTCTGCATTTTCATATACATTTTAGAATCAGCTTGTTCACTTCACACACACACACAAAATCTTGGTTAAGATTATTAGTTACAAGCATTTAAGGCTATATTTGAACATTGCAGATTCATCTTCTTGGTCTTGGAAATCATAAAATATATTTTTTCCACCTGAGCACATTATAAACCTGTCACCCATTTTACTCAAGCCTTTATATATGCAGCAATAATCACAAAAGCAAAAAAGCACTTTCTTCTGCATGATTTAACTATGATATATATATATAACACCTCTTCAGTTGTCCTTGTTGCTTTCTTGAAAGGTAATATATTAGAACTGAAAATAGTCACTCATTGATGTTAAAAGGGAGAATTTATTTTACATGAAATGGCATCAGAAACCAATTACAAATTTAAAAACACAAAATATGATTAAATGTCTGATATAAAAAGAAAGGACCTTTAGTCCTTTGAGGCTCTGTGGTTCTTGTAACTGATAATACTTTAATGTGATGTTTCAAAATTGATCAATCTGTAACCTCTGAGAAAGAGACCTTGAAAACAGGAGATCCCATTGTGGAGCAGAACAAGGGGACATTCCAGGGTCCCCATGTGGGAAAACTCCGGGCAACAGTGACAGACAAGCTTGGAAAGTGAGTGCGTTAGGCTAGAACAGGAGAGGAGGACAACTATCTTCAGAATATGAAATTAATATCTGATGTGCTCACACATATTGAAATGAGGTTTACACACGTGCAAGAGAATTGGGGGGTAAGTTAGCAGTAGGTACATTAAAAACTAAGCCAAAGAGAAAGCAAGACAATTGCTAATAGTGAGAAATATAAAAATTATATAAAAAGATATATAGTGTCTAAGAAAGAAAATGTGATAACATTATAGCTTGCGGTTGAACTATAAACAACACATATAGAATCAAAATAACATAAGCACCATATGTTTACCTTACCAGAAACTATGCTCTAAATGCACTGGGAAGTGCCAGAGAGGGGACTGGTGTTAAAAGAGATCAGACTTCATTTTCCATAGTAGTCAATCAAAGTCTATCTTTTCAAAATCAAGAAAAATTCAGGGTAAGTATGTTATCAAGAAATATGGAGTTAAGGGATGTCTGGGTAGCTCAGTGGGTTAAAGCCTCTGCCTTCGGGTCAGGTCATGATCTCGGGGTCCTGGGATCGAGCCCAGCATCAGGCTCTCTGCTCGGCGGGGAGACTGCCTCCCCCTGCTCTCTGCCTGCCTCCCTGCCTACTTGTAATCTCTCTCTCTCTGTCCAATAAATAAATAAAATCTTAAAAAAAAAAATATGGAGTTAATACTAATACACACACACACACACACACACACACGCTAAAAGAGTTGAAAGAGTTTTCCTTAGGAAGCAGAAATCAATTGGTGAGGCAGAGACCAGGGATAGGGGATGCCACTTTTCATACCAAACTTTGTAGAACCTTCTGACTTTTCTTACTATGTCCTTTGATAAAAGTAAAAATTAGTAAACAATTCAGTGATTAATACAAAGTGAGCCTAAAGAATATACTGGTCTCTACTGCCACACATATTAAATTGTTTATTTCAAAACTAGCTTTAAATGGGATTTCTAGGGGCACTTGGGTAGCTCAGTCAGTTAAGAGTCTGACTCTTGATTTTGGCTCAGGTCATGATCTGAGGGTTGTGAGATCAAGCCCGGCCTCAGGCTCCATGCTCAGTGTGGAGTCGGCTTGAGATCCTCTCTCTCCCTCTCCTTCTGCTTCTACCCCCTGCAGCCCCCAGCTCATGCCCTAAATAAATAAATACATAAATAAATAAGTAAAATCTTTTTTTAAAAAAAGTTTAAAAAGCAGGATTTTCTAGGGAGATCCACCTAAGCACATCAGTCAGGAAAGGTTTCTATGCAAGAGTAACACTTAGGATGAAGCTACAGTTGGAATCAGCCAGAAAGGGAAGAAAGGATCAAAAATTGCATAGGCCCTGAATAGGCAAGTTTCAGGGTCCTACTGCAAAACTTGTTGGCCCAAGAAGAATAAACATGAAGGAGAAAGGCAGGAGGTATGGCGGAACAGGCCAATGAAGAGACTGCGCTTAGTGACCCTTGTAGCTTTTTTTTTTTTTTTTTTTTTTTGGTCTATATCCTGAGTTTCCTTTAGTTACCTCCCTGGTCTGCAACAGGATGAAGCTGGTTCTTCCCAAGGACAACATTCTACAATTCTAAAACCCTGAGCTGTTTTCCCAGGGATTTTGCTGTGATGGACAGTTCTCTGCTAGCCGCCCCCCCTCCCCCCGCCACCACCGCCCCAACCTGGAGTCTTGTTTCTCTTTGGGCAGATCGCTTTCTCCAGGCTTGAATGCACTCATCCACAAAGTGAAAGGCTGCATGGGGTAACCTCTACATGCTCTGCAAGCCCCAACACTTTAGGTCCTTGCACTTTTGTGTCAATCTCCTCTTTTTTGAAATGATATTTAGCAATTCCTCAACTTCCCATTTCTTGAAATGTTTCTACAGAGTGGAATAACGATATCAGTGGGTAATGGTTTTTCACAAATGGGATGCAGAGATGATGCTGTAGCACGATCTTGATGTCCATCTATGACTAGATCACTTCATGGCAACTTTGTTTTCAAAAACAGAGCTTGGTTTTTTTCTCTTAGAAAGTAATCATCATTGTAGACACTTTTATTAACTAGATAATTTTAGCAACATTCTAAACTTTTCCTGTAATCACAGCAACTCATTACCCCATTTGTTTGATGATTTCCATATATCATCCGTATCAGGAACCTCTTATATAGGGGTCCCCTGGCAAGGAGACAACCCCCTCATCTGCCTGATCCACAGGACTCCCATCCAGCAGCATTTCACAAGGGAAAATAAAACATTGTGGATGGGGAAAAGAAAGGCAGAGCTTTCTCCTGTTTAGTTTCTTACTTATGCTACCACAATGATCAAAGCCTCAATGGTTACTTTCCTTTTGGGTTACTGTCCTAATGGATGACCCTAACATCTGGCAGCTCAGATCTCATCAGCTTAGCTCAGTCTTGACAACAGCTTATTACCAACATGAAATACAACACATGTCAAGGTCTACAACAGCCAGAAGTATAGGATGTAGGAAAGGGACTCTGTAAAACATTGCAGTTCTTGGAAACAAGTCAGTGGCATTCGAGTATCTTGAATATAGGCTATTAATGCATTAATGTTAATAGGGCGAGATTTTTTTCCTGACTGTCACATTTCCCTTTGGAGGAAGACCCCCCAGGGCAATGCGGCTCTGTCATAGAAGAGGGAAAAGACCTCATTTTGGGTCCTCCAGAGCCGTGATGCAGGAAACACAATGCTAGGCTTTATTTAGGCTGAAAAGGATCCTGTCCTGAACTCCAGAACAGCTAGGTTGAGCAGAAATGGTTTACCTTTTAGTTTAAACTTCTGGGGTCTGCTGCGGAGCCTGCTGTCATTGACTGCTCCAGTCTAGGAAAGGGACAGCTTGCTTTCAGTTTCCCATGGTTTCCGCAGGGCAGAAAGAGCATGAATAACTGAAAGATGGAAATAACCCAGGACCTCTTTCTAATCCTTTGTTTCAACCTCTTCCTTGAAGGTAGCAACATTTCAATCATTAACATTTTGTTCACCAACTGTCTCTTGTAGTACCTCTGTCTGTGGCAATAAACAGTGGCAAGTGAGTTCTATAGCTGTCCGTGTCCCTCTCTCCTGATGGATGGTAGAGAACAGTGAGTGAGCTGCGCAACTCTGGCCAGCCCATCAAAGCTTTCCGCATGCTTGTGCTATACGCTTTCTCTTCTTACGTTCCTACTTTGGATACCGAATTACATCATTTTTCATCTGTTTTCAGATTTATTTTGCTAATCGGGTGCCTGGGTGGCTCAGTCAGTTATGCGTCTTCCTTCAGCTCTAGTCATGATCCCAGGGTCCTGGGATTGAGTCCTGTACCAGGTTCCCTGCTCTTCCCCTTCTCCCATTCCTCCTGCTTGTGCTCTCTCTCTCTCTCTCTCTCTGCCCCCATCTGTCAAATAAATAAATAATGTCTTTTAAAAAGCAGATTTATTTTGCTAAAAGTTATGTGTCTAACAATCTTAAATCTTTTCAGACATGGCAGAGTGTGCATAAATAAATAGACAAATCATCAATATATCAGCCATTTAGAAACAAAACAGCAAACAATGAGAGTAAACACTTGGAAGGGTCAAGAGTGTGGCTAATCTAAAATCTTAGTAATTGGCTTGACTGGGTGGCTCAGTCATTAAGCAGTTGCCTTCGGCTCAGCTTCATGATCCCAGGGTCCTAGGATCGAGCCCCACATCAGGCTCCCTGCTCAGCTGGGAGCCTGCTTCTTCCTCTCCTGCTCCCCCTGCTTGTGTTCCTCTCTTGCTGTCTCTCTCTCTGTGTCAAATAAATAAATAACATATTTAAAAAAAAAACAAATAAGATAAAATCTTGGTAATCCTCTCTTTCAAAAATGGGAGGGAATCACTACTTCTGTTAGGAGGTGCTGTTCTTCTGAGGCAGAGTTTTTAAGGCTAACAGTAGTCTGAAATTTCCTCAAATTGAATCAAATCTTCTCAGAAGACCAGTCATAAGCAGGCTTTGACTAGAACACCAAGAGTCTGTGGCTGGAAAGGCCATACTGAAGGAAATCATTGCTGTTGCATTTTTGTATTGTTTGGGATTTTGTTTGTTTTTTCTTTTGAAATAAAAGGCCAAGGAGAAGGAAAAACTAAGTAAAAAAAGCCAAGAAATTTATAAACAGTGGTTTCATCATACTTTTCTATACTCACCAGTGTGACTTAGGGTTAATCTCATTTGTCCTGCCATACAAAAAAAAAATGTTGTTGCTTTTTTAAGGTGTCATGATTCTGTTGACAAAAAATGAACAAATATTTCAGAATTTCAAAAAAAAAAAAAAAGAGAGAGAGAGAGAATAGAGTTTCATCCAAGCCCAGGTTAAGACAGCTGCCTGGGATACACAATCTTCACAAGGAAGAGAGTGCTCCAGAAAGAGAATATTTGGTGTAAGGTTATATATTTTTTTAACACAAAAAAGTACAAATTATTAGACAAAGAACATTTCAGAAAGTTGCAGACCTTAAATTCCTATTACATGCAGCACTGCATGACTTTAATCTTATGGGAACCAGAGAAGTTTCTTACTTTTTCTTGTCCTCTGTGTTCAGAATCCTCCTTTTTGGTTATTTTCTTAAACGAAGCAGATGTACAATGTGTGCTTGGGACAGAAATAGAGCCCCTTGCTTTGAGGTTTTGCTGAGTCATTTTGACCTTGATAAATGTTAAAGCATCGCTTCTCTGGGAGCCCAGGAGCAGAAACCACAAACATTAAAAGTTGAAAACTTCCTTTAACAGTTCCCAGTTGTTCTTAGATGGTCAGAGTTAAGAAAAGTACATGAAATATTCAATACCTATGTATTCTGTATCCACACCTTAACTTTCATTTGGAAGACTTAATTTTTTTTTCCTTCTTGGGGCTGCCACACTATCATTTTAAGAAGCACTAGGCATAGTGCCATTAACAAAAACAGAGAGATAGGAAGAAGACAGCTTAGATGATTCAAATACGTGAAATGTAAACCTAAATGCAGATATTTTGACAGTAAGATATTATATAGAGTTTAGAAAGGTCATAAAACTGTTAGATATTCATTCTCTTAAGATTTCTACACTTTATTAAGAATTTAGAGATTTATCAGGGGGTGGGAGGGCAGCTGGGTGGCTCAGTCGGTTAAGCATCTGCCTTCAGGTCAGGTCATGATCTCAAGGTCCTGGGATGGAAACCTGCATGGAGCTCTCTGCTCAGCGGGGAGTCTGCTTCTCCCTATACCTCTGTCTGCCACTCTCCCTGCTTGTGCGTGCTCTCTCTCTCTCTCTCTCTCACTCACTCTAGTAAATAAATGAATACAATATTTTTTTAAAAATAGCATCTGACTCTTGATTCAGCTCAGGTCATGATCTCAGGGTTGTGAGATTGAGCCTTGCATCTGGCTCTGTGCTGGGTGTAGAGCCTGTTTTAAGATTCTCTCTCTCTCCCCCTCTGTCCCTTCCCCTAAAAAGAATTTAGAGATTCATCACAAAAACTTCAAGTTCATTAATTTAAAGATGGAAGTATACTTCCTTCAATTTGTACATTGTTAACTGAATGAGACGGAAAGCCCTTGACACATAGTGTAGGTAGAAAGAAAAACATTTATGCTAAGTTAACAGGTGTTATTTCTTTGTTTCAGTATTCCTTATCTAGCTCACTTTAAAAGAAAACCCAAAGGAGATGGATATGTCAAGGAATATCAGCAAACTAAAAAGGTTTTTTTTTTTTAAAGTTTTTTAAAAATATTTTTGTTCAGCTGCTATGAATGATCCATCCAGTCCATTATAAAAAAAAATGCCTTTGTTTTAAAAAATGAAACAAGATGGAATCAGGAAGGAGACAAACCATAAGAGACTCTTAATCTCACGCAACAAACTGAGGGTTGCTGGGGGTGGGGGAGTAGGGATAGAGTGGCTGGGTTATGGACATTGGGAAAGGTATGTGCTATGGTGAGTGCTGTGAATTGTGTAAGCCTGATGATTCACAGACCTGTACCCCTGGGGCAAATAATACATTATATGTTAATAAAAAAAAAAAATAAAAATACCTTTGTTTTGAAGTGGTACTAGCACCATCAATTCCTGTTTTTGTTTTTTTTTTCCCCTCTTGGATAAAGATCTAAGTTGTGGAGGTTTCAAAACTTGCTCTGTTTCTTCATATCCCTATGGCCCCATCCGCATTTCTCTACACAGCAGTTACAAATAGAAATGCCAACAGGGGGCAGACAGGCAAATACATATCCCAGGCTTTGGGAGAGCAAAACAGAAGAGAACACAGGAAGTCTGTCCTCATCAAAATGGGGTAGTGGCCCCTTGGCATCACTTGAAGCCCCCAAACAGGACCCAGCCCACTGGAGATAGAATTCCGTACGTTTTGAGAAAAGTCTGAGTCCAGATTTTTATTTTCCCAATCTCCTGAGAAAAGCTATGATACAGTGTCCGCCTACAGAGTTCATCTGCAGGCCAGACTCAGCCCGCACTCCTTGCCTTGCAAACTTGGCTTAGACCTTGGAACACTTTGCTCAAACCTTCTCAGAAAGAACCAAAGTTCAAATCAAGCCGTATTTGATTTATTTCCCCCTTGATGTATTGATTTATTACCCCGTGTTTGATACTGGAGGGAAACCTTTGGGGCAGGCAAACCTTGGAACAGTTAAATGAAAGGTGAAGGGAGGATTCCTTTCTGACTTCCCGGATGCAAACACTCCCTGCTTTTTGGTACTTCTGGATTGCCTGCAGCTGATAACTGGTATCTGCAAGGCTATCTCTATGGTTTCACAAGTTAAAGGAGATTTGCTTGTTTTCATTCACAACAATGTATAAGAAAATACCATTCATTTATATTTTCCACTTTTGAAGACTACTCACATTTTCCTACAAACAACAGCTTATCCACAAATCATGCTCAGAGATGGAAAGCAAAGCACATCTGACCATTTAGTAATTTATTTACACAGTAATCTGTTATATAGAAATCAATTCTCTGTTTCATTTCTGGAATGAAAAGGCTCAGAAATCTCTTTAGTTTCATTTATTTTAAATGATGGACAATATATATTGTAGCCAATAGTTATAATCTTATGAAATATAAATGGCTTTTATTATGAACAACTGATTATACAAGTGAAAATGCAAAGGATTAATAATGACTTCTAACAGAACCCTATTGATTTTCCTTGTATTCCTCATACTTCTTTTATGTCCCTGGTGCTTTCTTGCTAAATATTCTGCTATATTCCTCCTACCTTCAAATTTAGGAATGATTTTGTAGGAACTACTTACCACAAAGGAAATTTTGAATCACTATGTCCTTTCTTATAGTGCTTTTGAATATTATTCATTAGAAACAGAGTCTCAAAAAGCAGTTCTGTTTACTCATGGCTTTAAGGGCACATCTATTTTTAGGTATTTTCCTAAGAACCATTAATATCTTGAACTTACTTATAATTTTGTTATTAACTATTATAACAAAAAATTGTTCATGCAATTTCTGTGCTGCATTTCACTGGTGAAACTAGACACATTCTAAATAATGTTTTTTTAAAAAAATTCTAAATAAATTCTAAACAAAACATTTACTATTCAAATTAGAACATGGTTTTTATGGCATATAATTAGCCTTGTTCACTCACCTGTGACCATGGGTATATAAATAAAAAGAAACTTAGTTTAATAGGAATTTATAAACACCCCCTGCAAAAAAATGTGAAAACCCTGAGCCAGTCCCAAACAATACCAACCTTGCACCAATATCATGGTATCTTTCTACCAGATTACAAAATTACCACTGCTTTAAGTAGAGTAGGAAGTTCACTGTAGAAACAGAACCCCCCAAATGTATAATTGTTCAAAAATTCTACAACTTTATTTCTCATTTATTGAAGGGTAAAAATGAATGATCCCAAAACAGACTCCTCCAAGAAGCAATACAGGTCACAAACTCCTGCCATTTTTTGTCTCCGCTATCTTCTCCAGCTGGCTTCCAAGGTCGCCGGGCTTGTCTGAATCAAGCTGATGGAAAGAAAAAGGGCACATAGAATCACAGCTGAAAGCATGTCAGCACTGGAACTGGGAGTAGGATATAGCACTCCCATTGGCTAGACTTAGTGATCTAGCCTTATCTAACTCAAATAAATGGAAACTGGGAAAATAGCCCAGCTACATGTTCCAGTGTAAGAGAAAGGGACATAAAGAACACACAGCCAACCTCTGCATCACCAAATATTTGTGACTGTGTATAAATTGCATAATCCAAAAAAAAAAAAAAAAAAGGAAATAGAAGAGGACTGTACCTGTATCAAGATAGAGGCGTTTTCCTAAGATACATGCAGGCTTCACTCTGTCCTTGCAACTCAGAGGGTGGGACCCAAACCAGCAGCAATCTGTACCATCTGGGAAGTTGTTAGAAATGTGGACTCACAGGCCCCACTCTAGTGCTTCTGGTCTACATTTTAATGAGAGCCCCAGGGAAATTTCATATACATTAAAGTTTGAGAAACACTAACCTATATCTCAATTAAGATAGGTTAGTTCAGAATTACTGTTCTATGCATACAGAATTTATAGTTCTTGTGTGCAAAGTTGCATATTTCATGCCCTTATGTAAACATACCACATATGCTGTGTGTACAGATGTGTGTATATTCCTGTGCATTAATAGGTTTACAGGTGCTAACTGTAACTGTATGTATTATATTGATTTGTTGGTATAAAAGCATGTTTTAAAATTATTATTTTTTCTTTGACTTTGTAAACTATCAGTACAAATTCTTTTTTCAGACTTTGTTAAGAGAAGAGCACTTAAATCAGGTGGACCCACTGACAATTTCAAGTAAGGTTTATATTCCAGAGAATACTACAACGGAAGCGGCATGTCTCACAGAATGATGTTCATTTTAGGGTATGCCCACAACAGGCATGGAGACTGAGGGAGAATAGTAATTAGGGTGGGAATTGTGAAATGCATCTTTAAGGTGGTACACTTGAGTTGGATCCTAAATGATGAGTAGGAATTTTTGCAGACCATGAGAGAAATCTACTGAGGTAGTCTTGATAGCAAAGATTTATTCAAGAAAAGATGAATGGTGTGTTGTCAATGGTTATGTCTGCTAGGACTGCATTTGGTTCCATGTCTAAGTGACCTGAGTTAGTGGCATAACCAAATAGAGATTGATTTTTCTCTGACAAAAAAAAAGAAGACCAGAGGCAGACAACCAGGGCTGGTGCAGCAACATTATGTTGCCCTCCATATCCCAGGTTTCTTGCAGCTCTGCACCACTGTCTGTAGCTGGTAGCTGTCATCCTCATTGGCCTCATGGTGAAAAAAAGAGGCTGTTCTACCTACAGGCTTCAGTCCACTTAGTCAGGCAGAAATAAGAAAACAAAAACAAAACAAAACAAAACCTCAACCAACCAACCAAACAAAAACAACTAGCAAATTGAAGATTGGGGCACTATTTCAAGAAACCAAACTCATCCCACAGATTTCTGACAGACAATTGCTTCCATCTCTCTGGCCAGAATTTTGTTAGATGATGACTCCTGGCTGAAACAAAGGTGAGAAATGGTGTGTGTGTGTGTGTGTGTGTGTGTGTGTGTGTGTGTTAAACTGGGCATATCAATGCCTTGGAATAAACTGATTATTTAAGAATAGGGAAAAGGAGAGATTAGATTTTCAGTATATACTATACTAGCATCTGCCAAAAGAGGCACAGTGTGAGGATTGCGGAGTAGGGAGAAATGAAGAGAAACTAGGCAAGTGCCAGATAAGAAAAGGTCTTCTGTATCATGCTGAGGAGTTTGTATTCACGTGTGATTTAATTACTGTGATTTGTTTAAAATATACTTGTAACCCTAGAAGAAGCATGGATGGCAGATTGGAACAGATAGATGATGAAAAGAGGAGACCAGTAAGAAACACATGGTGAACATCTAGTTGTGGGATGATGTGAGCGTCTTCTAAGACAATGGAATTGAGGAGGGATATTTAGAAGGTATTCAGAGGAGAATGGGAGAATGGGGGTGGAAAGGAGTAGTTGTCAGAATGTTTCTAAAATGTTTCTAAAATTCTTGTTTAAATGACTGAGTAGTTTCAAAGTTATTTCCCAAGTTGTGAAAGGTAAAATGCACTTCAATTAATTAATTAGTAATTAATTAGAGAGAGAGAATTTCTTTCTTTCTTTCTTTCTTTCTTTCTTTCTTTCTTTCTTTCTTTCTTTCTTTCTTTCTTACTTTTTTTTCATGCTTATCTTCTTTTGGGAGAGAGTCTTAAGCAGGTTCCACCCCAGTGGAGACTGATGTGGGACTTGATCTCACAACCCTGAGATCATGAGCTGAGCCAAAATCTAAAGTTGGACGCTTAACTGAGCCACCCAAAAGCCCCTCAAATCCATTTTAAACTGATAGAATTGTTCCTAAATTTTCACCTAGTATATTATAATTTTAATATTATAGTCCAAGCCCTGAGTGAATGTTGTAAACACTCAAAGAATGCATTTTCACCCTTGTCCCTCCTCTACTTTTACTTGTTTTATTAGTAATTAGAAGAACAAATTTTCCAGTGACACATTAAAATCAAAATATCACAGAACAACTAAGTGAAAAACAGGTCTGTTAAGCAACCATTTCGAAGAAATTTTGCTTTTACTTCCAAGGGAACTAGTTACTAAATGATTATTTTTCCCCAAGAACATCAAGTGTTATAAAATGAAAAAGCAGAGTTTTCAACTGGCCCCAGGGTGGCTGAGATTCTCTTACCTGAGTCTTGAACTTGTCACTGTTATTCCCCAAAGCAAACTCTCTGTTTCTGTAGAGCTTATGAAAACTTTAATTAAACATCATTCTGAGTCTGCTTCTGAAAGACACAGATTATAGTGCCCCACAGTGGTCTACAAAGTAACGAGACATTGTGTTTGGCAAACTTTTAAGCACAAAAGTCTATTAAATTAGTCAGGGAGATGAAAAGTACAGCGTAGGAAATACAGTCTATAATACTATAATGCACTTACAATGGTGGTCATTTTGTAATGAATATGTGTTGAATTATTATGTTGTACACCTGAACTAATTTAGTATTCCATGTCAAGCATATGTCAATTACAATTTAAAAAAAAAAGCTATTTCAAATATACAACTATGTTTGTTTCCTGTTATTTCCATAACAGGTTATCACAAATTCGGCGGCTTCAAACAACGGAAATGTGTTCTCTCATTGTTCTGGAGGCCAGAAGTCTGAAATCTACTTGTCTGCAGGCTTAGTACTTTCTGGAGGCTCAGAGGGAGAATTCATTCCATGCCTCCGGCCTAGCTACTCTTTTCCTAGTTTGCCTGTAACACTTTGTTTCCTAGATTTACAGACATCTCATCCCAGTCCCTGCCTGGGTCTTGACATGTCTTCCCTCTGGTACTTCTCTGTGTCTGGATGTCTCAAACCTCTTGCATTCTGCTTATTAGAACACTTATCATTGGATTTGGGGGCTCATCCCAAGCCCATTATCCTCTTGTCTTGAGATCTGTAAACTAATATTACGTACAAAGACCCTATTTCTAAATAAAGTCACATTCACAGATACTGGGAGTTAAGACATGGACATAATTTGTAAGGACATAATTCTGCCCACTATAAAAACCATCCCATGTAGAACACCAGGGTTTTGTGATTTCAAGGGGGACCAGAGACAATGAGACCCAAACTTGGGTTGATTGATCTAACCCAAGAACCTAAGAGGAAACTCTATCAAAAATAAATGATTTCGGGGTATTCTGTTCACACTTTTTTTTTTAAGCTGATGGAGACAGAGGGTCCTGTTTTAATATTTTTCTACATATTGCATTTTCCTGTTACAAAATGCATTTCTCGTTACTTTAAAATGATAAAGGGTTTTGGAATTGTTGGGTCATCATTACTTTTTTTCCTTTCCCTCATAGCAATAAATCAAAGGAAGACAGAACACTACCTACCTTGCTTGCACACCTTTTTCTCTCCACACTGCCATTTTATTCACCAGGTGACTTTACGCTGAACATTTCCATATTTCAGTTAACTTTTATTTACAGTTTTGAAATAGGAATCTCTGAACCATGAAAGGGGCAAAAAATCAACTGAAGTTATTTGATGCTTACATAAAGTAAGTGTGTATATCTGCTTCCTAGCTAAATACTATTAACTACACCATTGAGACTAAACTTGACTTTTACTTTAAGAATTTAAAAGAGTTTTTAAAGGGAATTAAAGAGAAGCAGTTTGCATTTTGGCAACTTTTGTTTATAGATCTCTCATCGATAGGTGGCAAATAACGTGGAGTATAATCTTCTATTTTAAATGATTTTATTCATCAAGTGTATGAATAGAGATGTTTGAGAGAAATTAAATGTAGATTCTACATGACTTTTTAAAACATTTCTCCCTAAACTGTATAGTTAAATTCACTCCAAAACATTCATTGAATGTTGGCTGTGAGCTGAGCACTGTTTTAAGGATTCCATGAACAAGAAGACTAAGTCCCTTTTCTCATCGAGATCATTCCAGTGGGAGGAGACAGATAAAAAAAACAAAACAAAACAAAAAAAAATAAGCCCCGTATGATTTCAGACATTGATGAGTGTAATGAAGACAATAATGTCAGGTAATGTGATCATGTGTCACATGGTGGCGTGGGGTGAGGGATGTCTGCTTTAGCTAATGCAGTCAGGGAAACCCTCCCTAAAGATAACGATGCAGAATTGAGGCCAATGGATGAAAAGGTACTTTAAATACTGCCGAAGAAGCTGACACTGTATTAGCAAGGCCAGATCTATCCACACTCACACTAAGCACAAGCAATCTAAAGGAAGAAGAAATGATGTCAATAGCTTCAGGACAAGATTTGAAGCCAGAAAATTTATTTCCAAGCTGATGACTCAACATAGAGCTGGTGCAGAAACCATCTTAGATGTATGGCCAGAAATGAACTGGGAGCATTCCAGACCCAGGCCTGTGGCCCTGTGCCCAGATGCAATTTTATTCTATTGATTCTGGGTATGACAGCAGCAGGATCTCAGGAGCAAATAGCTCCAGGTGAGGGGCTAAACTGAAAATCTTTTCTCCAACCCGCCAATGTTTCCTTTGTGACCCACAATCACCACACAGTTTCATAACACTGAATGTGTTATGATTCCCAAGGCTTGGAGGGGTCAATCTAGAAAAGGCTGGAGGGAGGAGAAAAAATTAAAACAGAGCCCATTTTTTGGTAAAGAAGCAAAAAAAAAAAAAAAAAAAAGGAAAAAGAAAAGAAAGGAAGAGAGCAAGCTTTCCCAATTTATCACCTCAGTCCTCTGCAAATGGTTATCTGGATAGAACAATCCAGCAGTATAAATTGTATATACCTTAAATTAAAGTTAGAGAATATAGTTAAAGAATACACCTAAAAGTTATAGTCAGATTTTATTTTGCTTGGAATCAAGCTTTGAATTCGATTCAATTCAAATCAGTGGGCAACATTATTATTACTATTATTTTTTGGTTTCCATTTTTCTTTCTAAAAAAAAATCAACTGTATTGAGGTATAATATATATACCATAAAATGTTTACAGGCCTCTATTGACAAATATAAACATCTGTGTAAATGTCTCACATGAAGAAATGAAGTATTGCCAAGGTCACTTGTGATCCTTGCCCATTCCATTCCTGTCCCCACCCTCAGTCCCAAGAACCTGGTCCTTCTTTCAATCACTATAGATTTGGTCCTTTTCTAGAGGTTTATATAAATGGAATCAGAGAGTACATGGTCTTTCGTGTCTGACTTTTTCCATTTAGCATAATGCCTGGAGACTCACCTGTATTGCTCTATGTCTCAATAGTTTTACTTTTATTTTTTATTTTTTTTAAAGATTTTATTTATTTATTTGACAGACAGAGATCACAAGTAGACAGAGAGGCAGGCAGAGAGAGAGAGGGAAGCAGGGCTCCCTGCTGAGCAGAGAGCCCGATGCGGGACTCGATCCCAGGACCCTGAGATCATGACCTGAGCCGAAGGCAGCGGCTTAACCCGCTGAGCCACCCAGGCGCCCCTAGTTTTTACTTTTAATAGCTGAGAAATATTCCATTGTTTATAGATAAAACACAATTTATTTACACACCCTTTGATGGACATTTGGGTTGTTTCCAAATTTTTGCTAATATGAATAAAGATGTTACTAAGGCTTGAGGTACAAGCTTTTTGTGGACATATGGTTTCATCTTGAGTAAATATCTCAGTAAAATTGCTCACATAAGGTGAAGGGTATATTCAACATTAACCAGAAACTGCCTAATAGTTTTTCCAGTGTGGTTGCAAACATTATACATTCCCCACCAGCATATATGAGTGTCCAGGTACTCCTACCTTTGCCCAGCATTTGGCTTTCTTGTTTAGTTGTTTGTGTGTTTGTTTGTTTTTAGCCCTTGAGTGTGTAAGTGGTATCTTACTATGGTTTAATTTTCATTTTTTCTTATAACTAAATGATATTAAGCATTTTTTTCATGTGCTTCTTGAACATTGACATATCTTTGTGAAGGGTCTATTCAAATCTTTTGCCCACTTTAATTGAGTCTATTTACCTTTATTAAATTGTAGGACTTCTTCACGTAATGTGGAATATAGTCCTTGTGGAATACATGTGTTGTGCATGTTTGTCTTCCAACATTTAGCTCTCCTTTCATCTTATTAATGGTCATTTCTAAAAAGTAGAAAGATTTCCTTTTCTTTTTCTTATGTTGCTGATCTTTTGCTCATTTTTAGGTTCTTGTCATATCCCTCAATTATGTATGTTGAGAAACTGAAATCATAATTTGCAATAATATATATGCTAAATATTAATGGGTAAAAAGTTATGTTATTATAAACTGAAAAAAGTTCTATGATTACAACTGCCTGTACTAGCTTTCTAACAGCTGTTTAAACAAATGACACCATGGATAGCCAAAGATAACACTTACTTATTATCTCATGGTTCTATATATTGGAAATCTGTTGCTTATAGCTCAGGTGGGTTCTGCTCCCAATTTTAAAAGGGCCAAAATCAGGGCACCTAGGAGGCTCAGTGGGTTAAACCTCTGCCTTGGCTCAGGTCATGATCTCAGGGTCCTGGGATCGAGCCCTGCATCAGGCTTCTGCCTCAGGGCGGGAAGCCTGCTTCCCCCTCTCTGCCTGTCTCTCTGCCTACCGAGTGGAGCGCCTCTCTCTGATCAAATAAATAATAAAGTCTTAAAAAAAAAAAAGGCCAAAATCAAGGTATGATAGGGTTACATTGCTTTCTGGAAGTTCGGAGATGAATCCATTTTCAGTTTCATTCAGGATGTTGGTAGTATTCAGTTTCCTTGTGGTGTAGGACTCAGAACCCCAGTTTTCTTGCTAACTGTCAGCTGGGGATTGCTCTCATGCTGCCCTCCAAGCTCTGGAGCCTGGGCTCCCTTTACAGCCATCAATGGCAGTTGTGTCCCTTGTCAAGGTCCTTAGTGTCCTTTTGCCTCGTTTCTCCTGTCTTCCTCTTGGCTGCATTTCTCTGACTGACCCTTATGTCCTTCCTTTCTACTTACTAAAGGTTCCCATGATTAGATGGCACTCACCAAGATAATCCTGGAACAATGTCCTTATTGCAGTTTGGCTGATTAATAACCTTAATTATATCTACAAAAGTTCCTTTATAGAAGTACCTAGATTAGTCTTTGATCAGATAACTAGGGGGTGGGAATCTCAAAGGAACACCTTAAAATTCTACCTAACACCCTGCCAAACCATTATCTACATCATGTATGAAAAAAAACAACTTAAATTAGATTCAGCAACAGGTTGGAACTAAGAATGCTAAGAAGATATCTTAATTGGAAATAATCATGCTATGTTTAATATTAGCTTATAAATTAGAGATTAGAAGGTAAATTTATCGATATTCTGCACAGTCACCTTTTTTTACCCATACTCACTTGTCACGCTGATATGCAAAGAAAAGAAACTCTTTCTTTGCTTTTCTTCTCTTTGCCCAGAAAGTGATTTGATAGACTACCTTAAGCATTAATAATGTTGTATCTGCAAATCTATAGGTCAATTAAGTTTGAGACTTTATTTGAGAATTAATTAGCAATGAAGAATAGAAAAACAAATCTTAACTGTAACATATTGTTAAAGACTGCAAGTTGTTCCTCCTCTTTACCCCCTTTCTTTGCTTTGTCCTTTTTCAACCTGAACTGCTTCTTCAAAATCTGAAGACCGAAGTAAGAAAAGTGAAAGGTATAAGAAAGCAAACATGTTGTCATTGTTAAGTTGCTATATTGGTCTGCTAGGGCTCTCATAAGAAATGCCACAAACCAGGTGGGTTAAACTACAGAAATATATTTCTTCGCACTTCTGGAGGGTAGAAGTTCAAAATCAAGGTGCCATCAGGGTTAGTTTCTGGTGAGGCCTCTCTTCCTGGCTTGCATTTGGCTGCCTCTTCAATATGTCTTCACCTAGCCTCTCTTCTGTGCATGTGTGAAGAGAGAGAGCGCTCGAATACTTTCTCCCCTCATAAAGACACAAGTTCTATCAGACTAAGGTCCTAGTCTTATGATCTCAGTTAACCTTCATTCCCTCCATAAAGGCCCTATCTTCAAACACAGGCACACTGGGGGTTTGTGTTTTAACATATGAATTTTGGAAGGACACAATTCAGTCCATAACAGTTGTCTTAATAACAATTTTGTAACCAAAAAATGACAAATTGAATTTGTTGTAAGTTGAAATGTGTCCCCCCAAAAAGATAGGATAACACCCTAACTCCCATTACCTCAGGATGTAACCATTTTTGGAAATAGGGTCTTTGCAGATATTTTAGAGGTGGTTCATGGGCTTTACTTTGATGATTTAATATAATATGGACCTTCAACAATCTATAATAGTAGATATTAACTACAAAACTCACTCATTAAAAAAAACAAAACCTCATTCATATCACTTCTTTTTTTTTAAAATGTGGTTAAAAACATATAACATGAGATCTACCTTCTTAACAAATTTTTAAGCATATAGAACAGTATTGTTAACTATAAGAATGACTTTGTACAGTAGATCAATCTCTAGAACTTCTTCATCTTGCATGACTAAAACTTTATACCCATTGAACAGCAATTTCTAATTTTCCCCTCGACCCAACCTCTGGCAAATATTGCTCTACCTTCTGCTTCAGTAATTTTACAACTTCAGATGCCTCTAGTCAGTGGAATCATGAATTATTTTTCCTTCTATGACTGGCTTATTCTACTTAGCATAACAGCCTCAAGATTCAGCCATGTTGTAGTATATGAGAGTGGGATAGTTAATTTTATGTGTCACGTTGACCGTATGTATCTGTGAGTGTGTTTCTGTATGTGATTACCATTTCAATTAATAGACAGAGTAAAGCAGAGGGCCCTCCGTAATACAGTGGGCCCCATACAATCAGCTGAAGATGTGAATAGAACAGAAAAGCTGAATGAGCAGGACTCCTCTGGCTGGCTGCTTGATCTGAGAGATTGGTTCTCTCTTGCCTTCAGACTCAAACTGAAAAACTGGCTCTTCTCAGGTCTTGAGGCTTCCAGCTTTCTGACTGAAATATACAACATCAGCTCTCCAGCTTCTTAGGCATTTGAAATTGGACTAGAAATATATCATCAGCTCTCCTCTATCTCCAGCTTATTGGATGAATATCTTGGGACTTCTTAGCCTACATAACTGTATGTGAATTATGTGAATAATATTTCACTGTATATATATATATAATATTATATATATTATTATTATATAGAAATATTATATAACTGTGTATATCTATATATATCACATTTTTTATAAAAAGAAAATGTGATATATATAGATATATACTATGTGGTGTATATATATATCACATGTGATATATATATCACATTTTCTTTATCCATTCATTTTACTGATAAGTAATGATGTCAAGCATATTTTCGTATATCTGTTAACTATCTGTATGTCTTCTTTGGAGAAATACCTATTCAAGTCCTTTGTCCATTTTTAAAAATTCAGATAATTTGGGTTGGTTGGTTTGTTTGCTATTGAGTTGTAGCAGTTTCTTACACATTTTAGATATTAACCCCTATCAGATAATACGGTTTGCAAACATTTTTCTTCTATTCCATGCATTTTTTTTTCTGTGCAGAAGATTTTTAGCTTACAATGTGGTCCCATTTGTCTATTATGGCTTTTTATGTTGTGTATCCACTATGTATTTACAGTTAGAGTTACTTTTATACTTTTGACTTTTAACTCCTAAAGTGATATATACACTTCTGTTATAATTTTACAGTATTCTACATTTGTCTTTATTATTATTGTCTTTGTTAGTGAGCTTTATAATTTCATGTTGGTTGTTTTGGCATCTTTTTCACTTTGAGGACTTTCCTCTAGCATTTCTTTTAGGATAGGTCTATGGTAGTATTGTATGATGACTAACATAACACAATAAAAAAAAGATAGGTCTAATGGTGATAAACTCTTACAATTTTTTGTTTTTTGGGGAAACTCTCTCTCTCCTTTGCTTCTGAAGATAGTTTACCAGATATGGTTCTTGGCCAGCAGTGTTTGCTATTGTTTTTTTTCTCTTAGCACTTTGATTATCATTACAAGTGCCCCTGGCCTGCAAAAGTTTTGGTTAAGAAATCCCTTAGTCTTATAGGGGTTCCCTTGCATGTGATAGTCACTTTCACTGATTTCAAAAATTTTCTCTTTGTGGCTTTGACCATTTGAGGGGTTGGGGTTCCTATTCCACCATCTTTCTGATGTCACTTCCTGGGTCCTTCAGATTGAATCAAGTTAGGATGAGAAACATAATTGTGGAACTAACCCAATATGACTTACAACAAGGTGTTCTTACAGAGAGGGGAAATTTGGATACAGACATACACAAAAGAAAGACAGTGTGAAGACACACAGGAAGAAGACAGCCATGTGACTACACTGATGCCAAGGAAGGCCAGGGATGGCTGGCAAGAAGAAGCAAGGAAAGATGTTCCCTTGGTCAGAGAGAGCATCATTTCCTTGCTGACAGTTTGATTTTAGACTTCAAGCTTCCAGAACTGTGAGACAATAAATTTCTGTTATTAAGCCACCTAATTTTTGGTTTGGGCACCTTGTAATACAACAACCCTAGGAAACTAATACAAGAGCTCCTTTAATAAACGGAGTGCACTGAGGATTCTCTCCCACTTGCCAAGACAATGTGCATAGACACAACCACTTCTGAGAGCTTCCTATTTTCTCCACAACTAAGAGACAGGGAAAAGGAAATAAAAAGTATATCAGGGGTTATGGAACTAAAATGAATGCTTCTTTTGAGAGATTTCTCGAAGTATCCAAATGTGAACTTAATAGTGTAATATCAAAAGTAAAATGTATTGTAGTAGACAGTTGCTTATTTTTTCTTACATCCTCAATAATGTCATGAGCTCATCTCTTCACCTTGGTGATCTAACCTTCTGATGATTTTAAAGTTCTTTATATCTTCTGATTTTTTTATTTACTAAACACGGATGCAAGAAAATAAAATAAGAATTAAACAATTACAAAATTATATAGTAGGGTGGTGACATGTAAGCAAAGACGTAAATGTGAGGCCCCCAGTTTTGTTTTTCTTTTTCAACATTTCCTTAGCAATTCAGGGTCTCTTCTGATTCCATACAAATTTTAGGATTGTTTGCTACAGTTCTTTGAAAAATGCTGGTGGCATCACATTGCCTGATTTCAAGCTTTACTACAAAGCTGTGATCACCAAGACAGCATGGTTCTGGCATAAAAACAGACACATAGACCAGTAGAACAGAGTAGAGAGCCCAGATATTGACCCTCGACTCTATGGTCAAATACTCTTCGACAAAGCAGGAAAAAATATCAGTGGCAAAAAGATAGTCTCTTCAATAAATGGTGCTGGGAGAACTGGACAGCTATGTGTAGAAGAATGAGACTCGACCATTCTCTTACACCATACACAAAGGTAAACTCGAAATGGATAAAAGACCTCAACGTGAGGCAGGAATCTATCAAAATCCTAGAGGAGAACATAGGCAGTAAACCTCTTCAACACTAGCCACAGCAACTTCTTTCAGAGACAGAGGAAACAAAAGCAAAAATGAACTTTGGGGACTTCAACAAGATCAAAAGCTTCTGCACAGCAAAGGAAACAGTCAACAAACAAAGAGGCAGGCCCATGGAATGGGAGAAGATATTTGCTAATGACAATATAGACAAGGGCTGATACCCAGGATCTAGAAAGAACTCCTCAAATTCAACACACACAAAACAATAATCATGTCAGAAAAGGCAGAAGACAGAACAACTTTCTACAATGAAGACATACAAATGGCTATCAGACACATGAAAAAAATTGCTCATCATCACTACCTCATGGAGATATAAATCAAAACCACATTGAGAACCACCTTATACCAGTTAGAATGGCCAAAATTAACAAGACAGTAAACAACGTGTGTTGAGAGGATGTGGAGAAAGGGGAACCCTCTTACTATGTTGGTGGGAAGTGCCAAGTTGGTGTAACCACTTTAGAAACAGTGTGGAGATTCCTTAAGAAATTAAAAATAGAGCTACCCTATGACCCTGCAATTGCACTACTGGGTATTTACCCCAAAGATACAGATGTAGTAAAAAGAAGGGCCACCTGTACCCCAATGTTCATAGCAGCAATAGCCACAGTCGCCAAACTGTGGAAAGAACCAGATGCCCTCAACAATGAATGGGTAAGGAAGATATAGTTCATATATACTGTGGAGTATTATGCCTCCATCAGAAAGGATGAATATCCTACTTTTGTATCGACATGGACAGGACTGGAGGAGATTATGCTGAGTGAAATAAGTCAAGCAAGAGTCAAGCTAATCAATTATCATATAGTTTCACTTATTGTGGAGCATAAGGAATAACAGGGAGGACATGGGGAGCTGGAGAGGAGAAGGGAGTTGGGGGAAATTGGAGGGGGAGACGAACCATGAGAGACTGTGGACTCTGAGGTGGGAGGTTGGGTGAGTCTGGTGGTGGGTATTATGGAGGGACACATATTGCATGGAGCACTAGGTGTGGTGCTAAACAATGAATTCTGGACCACTGAAAAGAAATTTAAAAAAAATAGGGACGCCTGGGTGGCTCAGTGGGTTAAGCCACTGCCTTCGGCTCAGGTCATGATCTCACGGTCCTGGGATCGAGTCCCGCATTGGACTCTCTGCTCAGCGGGGAGCCTGCTTCCCTCTCTCTCTGCCTGCTTCTCTGTCTACTTGTGATCTCTCTCTGTCAAATAAATAATAAAATCTTAAAAAAAAAAAGAAATTTAAAAAAAATAAATAAAAATTTAAAAAAGACTCAAATGTGTAAATACCACTATTACATAGAGTGAAATATATATATATTTTATATATATAAAATATATATATATAAATTTATATATATTTATGTCATAAATATATATATAAATAACAAAATAACTGAACTGATTATATAGCACTTACATGTTTTCTGCTTCTAAAATAAATATCATTTTTATTTCCTGTTTTTCTTTTATTTGTATAGTACACTAGTGGATACAAGTTTTTGTGACAGAACTGAGCCAACACTGAGCTCAACATTCCACCCTTTATGAAAAACATAAATTGTTAATAAAACTTTCTTACTTTCTTCTACTTGGATTTCAAGCCTAGAAGTTCACTTTCCTTGGTGTCTCTTTTTTTTTTTTTTTCCACAGAGGAAGAAAGTTTGTCATTTCATAGAGCAGAGAATAAGAAACCAAAATGAGGTTCCCAGGCCAATTCAAGGTGTACTCAGGAGCCAAGGGACACACCTCCCTACACAGCCTCAGGCATAATGTATGCAATTTCCACATGTCATCAACCTTTTGAGGTCAAAACCATAATGACAATGGTGAATCCATAAATGCCTAGGAGCTTCTGTAATTAAAGGTAAGCCCTGACTGACAGTAAATATGGATGATGGGACTCTGTCCAAATCATACCAAGAGAAGGTTATAAGGGGAATTTGGGAAATAGCTTCTAAACTGTGGGGGAATGGGGTCCTGGTGATGGTATTAAGGAGGGCACTTGATGCAATACTTGGGTGTTATATGCAACTGACAAATCACTGAACTTACCCTGAACCTAATAATATAGTATATGTTAACTAACTTGAATTTAAATTATAAATAAATAATAGGCTGGGGTTCCTACAGGAACCAACTCGTAAGTGACTCATAACCAACTCATAATAAAATTAAATGCCACCTTGAACAATATTTGGAAGATACCACAACTAAAACATCATGCATTAATACTAATTTCAAATTTTTAAAAAATGGAACTTAAAAAAAACAAGAGTGTTAAAGAAGCATACATTTATTACTTAGGGGATTTTTTTCATTTATAAAGCAATTGGAAAACACAATACTTAAAAGTGCATTAGAACATAAAAGCAATAACTTCTGCCCCCGTCAGATCCCTCTAAGAAAAGCGTTCTTTCAGTGTGTGTTCTTTATTAAGAACATTCATCTTCATGCCAATCAGTGACACCAGTTGGCTTTAAACTCCATGGTAACAACATTAACTACTAGAAATACCAAGAGTAGCAATAAAAATAATAATTATAATAAATGCCTACTTGGAGGAAATTTTCAGCTCCTTCAGGAGTTTGATTTCTCCTTTGTCTCATGGAGGCAATTATATAATTGTTTTGTCAGTTGCTACTGGAGATCTTTTAACTTCATATCACATTAATTCAGAGATCCCAAGTCTAACTGTCACTCAGATAGTTAAATAACTGTTTGGGGACCCTGCAGGAAGATGAAGCTTTTCTGATTCCTTCCATTGAGTCCTATGGAATAAAACAGCATTCCCTTGACACAGCGCTTCTCCAGTCCCACAACGCCTCAGGATTATTTTCAATCAGATCCATTGAAAGGATAATGCCTTTTACAAGGATGGGCTGGGAAACTGCATATGTGAATTTAAGTGCTTGGAGGAGTGCACACAGAGTGATTTCCCATTCAACAATAACTGACAGTTGTTATGTAATGGAGAATAAAATTTTATTAGTAATGGGATTCATGGGGAATAATGGATGAACTGGTTCAGTAATTTTTTAAAAACCTGTTCTAACTTACCCTTTAAGCCAGTGAACAGCTGTGTAGGAGCAAAAATAAATAATATAGGTCAAAATGGAAAAACAAGAAATTTCTAGAGAGTCCTTTCTCTTTGGGAATTCTATCAGAACAGGGGCAGTGTTTTCCCTGTTCATTACTGCTGCATCTTTAATATATTACTCAACATGCAGCCAGCTTGCCATGAATGACTGTTGAATGACTGGAGGAGAGGCATGGTGGCTATCATAAAAGATCTTTACACAGTTATTCTATTTTTCTTTGAAGATTTTATTTATTTATTTGACAGATAGAGAAAGAGTACAGCAGGGGGAGCAGCAGGCAGAGGGAGAGGGGAAAGCAGGCTCCTTGCTGAGGCAGGGAGCAGATGCAGGGCTCAATCCCAGGACCCCAAGATCATGACCTGAGCCAAAGGCATCCGCTTAACTGACTGAGCCACCCAGATGCCCTACACAGCTCTTTTGACAACAATCTTATCTTGATATTTTATTCCATCTGTACTTTTTTATATAGCCCAAAATGAAAAGATAGGTGAAGAAGGATAAGTATAACTATTTTCCTCCATTAATTAACTGTGGTGTTTGGAACAACACTGTGTTAGGGGTCAGATGACTTCTGGTGGGATGACCCTATCCTGTCATGACGTGAACTATGAATTAGTTAAAATCTGAAGTTTAGAGAATAACATCTTGCAAGAGTTTATTAGAGATGAAGTAATCTTAATACGAACATATACAATACAATTAGCAAAAGAAGTGTTAGTATGCTACCTTGTGTTTATACATACTCTAGCATTTATAAAACCCCTCCATTTATTATCACTTCAGGTGCTCATCACAAAGATGCCACAAGAAATAGGAGCTCAACCATCAAATAAGAAACAGGTTAATTTGAGTCATCTAAAATAAAACATGGGCATTTTCTAATAGCTTTATTTAAAAGGATTATTTGCAACCATACAATTCACCCATTTTAAGTGTAAAATTCAATGGTTTTTAGTAAATTTACAGTTGTAAAACCACCAAAATCTAATTTTGGAACTTATTCATCAGCCCAAAAAGACTCTTTGTGCTCATTGCAGTCACATCTACAATGTGCCTCTAGTGGTTTGGGTAACTCTAGCTACCCAAATAGAAAAATAACAAAGAATGTTTCCATATATACATATGTCCTGCATATTTCATAGGGCATATTTATACCAAAATATTTTATCATTTATCTGAAATTCATATTTAACCAGAGACCTTGTTTATCCTACCAAAACATTGACCTTTTTTTTTTTTTAAGTATTGTTGATGTATTTACACATCCTTATTTACAATCCCTTCATTGGTAACAAAATATGCTTTTATTAGATGGCTGACGAAGGAGTTATATTTATACAATTCTTCTTACATAAATCACCATTAGAACAACTCAGGAGTTCTAAAAACCGGTATTTCTAAGGAAACTAATCCCCACATCCCCTTCGCATGTAAGTTACCAGAGGTCTCCAGGCAGAAGGCCAGGCTCAGTGTTGCTCTAGGATGTTGTATTTATGATTCTAACCTGATGCGTCCCCAGGCAGTACATGCCCAGGCAATACACGTCTACCTCTGGCATTCTTTAAGGCACTAGTGCATTCTAAAATTAGCTTTGGTACTCTGCCTACTTGCCACACTCAGGGAAAGTGTGACTTCCCACACACACTGCCTCCAGTAGAGAATCTGTTCAGGGAATGAATGCTAAGTCGAGCAACGTGGAAACCACAAAGAAAGGACTGCCTCACTTTATTAATGGTGGCATTATATTGGAGACCTGAACCTTCAGGCTGGGATTGTTGAGTCATCAGAGATCTGGGGTGATTTGTTGTTGTTGTTGTTGTTTTGTGTTTTAATCAAATACAAGCTTTCCACTGAAGTATGAATGTTAGGTTTCTCATAAGATGAGGCTGGGGCACCAGGGTGGCTCAGTCAGTTAAGTATCTGCCTTCTGCTCAGGTCATGATTCCAGGGTCCTTGGATCAAGCCCTGCATTGGGCTCTCTGCTTGCTTCTCCCTCTCCCTCTGCCTGCTGCTCCCATTCTATGCTCTCTCTCTCTCCCTCTGTCAGATAAATAATAAAATCTTAAAAAAAAAAGATGAGGCTAACAAATGTTAGGTGGAAGATAGTCTCAATGATTTCCTTCAGTTTCTATGCTATGGTTCCAATTTGTTTCCTTCATTCTATAACCTCAGTGTAGTCATTCAATCAATCCATCAACAATACTTCCTGGGGGTATTGATTTGAAAACTAGACATTTTGGTGGGATATAGAAGTTCAGGACAGTGTTTCAGTTTTGTTTTCCTTTTGGTCTCAGGGCCAACCTCAGTGCCCAGGTGGGTCAACACCCAAATTCATGTGCCAAATAAATGAGTGCATCTAGCAGTGAAAAGACAGGAACAGTTGTTGCCCTTGACAAGTTCATAGCCTATTTTACTGACGCTTCTCCGGAAAGTTCTGAAGCACAGCAGAAAAAGTCAGGCCACAAGAGTCTCTACAGTTCTAGTTTTTCTTTACTTAGCCTTTTGTTTAATCTTGAATGCTTGAATCTTGAAAATCTTTTGATATTCTACTTTAGCACTCTGACCTGAGATGGAGGCAAAACCACTAACTGCTTCTTCCATGACTCACTCCAGGGGACATTACCGGTCATCCCAACCCTAGAAAATCCTGAATAGTTCTCCTCAGACTGAGGGAAACACTTGGAAATGGTAATGTCCCTTCTTTCCTTGGCTTACAGTTTTCTTTGGATTACATGGAAATCTCACTTAGATCCATTTATGGTAGAGCAGTGCTCTCACAATCCAAAACCCTGAATCAAAACAAAACAAAAGCTAGGTAGCTGCAAAATGGCATGTGACTAAATTTACTCTTTGAAACTAATGGAAACTACTGAAAGCTCAGTTACATGTTAGCCTAGTGATCTTGTATTATTGACACCTTACTAATATTTAATGATTACTAACATCATTCAATATTTAGTTAATATGACCTGCCATAAAAAGGAAGATAGCTTGGTGGAAATGTAAAATGATGCAGCCACTATGAAAAACAGGATGGAGTTTCCTCCAAAGTTAAAATAGAATGATCATATGATCTAGCAGTCCCGCTCCTAGCTATTATCCAAAGGAACTTAAACCAGAATCTCAAAGAGATGCTTGCACACCAATGTTCACTGCAGCACTATTCACAGTAACCAAGAGACAGAAGCAATTCAAATGTCCATTGACAGATGACTGAATAAATAAAATTATACATATGCAACATAATATTATTCAGCCTTGAAAAAAGAAGGAAATCCTGTCTTGTGCTATAAACGTTCTCATGAATATGAATCTTGACATTCTGCTAAGTCAAATAAGTCAGTCATAACAAGGTAAATATTATATAACTCCACTTATCTGAGGTACCTAAGGGAGTCAAAAGAAAAGAAGCCAAAAGTAGAGTGGTGATTGCCAGGGGCTGGAGAAGAGGAAAATGGGGAGCTGCTGTTCAATGGTTATAGAGTTTCAGTTTCATAAGATAAAAAAGTTCTAGAGATCTGTTGCACAACAATGTGAATATAGTTGGCACTACTGAGCTGTACACTTAAAAGTGGTTAAGATGATAGTGAATTTTATGTGTTTTCTAAACACAATTTTTATTTATTTTTTTAAAGATTTTATTTATTTATTTGACAGAGAGAGAGAGATTACAAGTAGGCAGACAGGCAAGCAGAGAGAGAGGGGGGAAGCAGGTTCCCTGCTGAGCAGAGAGCCCGATTCGGGGCTCGATCCCAGGACCCTGAGATCATGACTTGAGCTGAAGGCAGAGGCTTAACCCACTGAGCCACGCAGGCGCCCCTAAACACAATTTTTAAAAAAGGACAACCCTAGTTATACTGAGACCTAATATTTTCTTAGTTACAAGAAAGGAGATTGAAGGTTTAGCTTTTAAACCTTGTAATCTCCACAAAAAAGTGAAACTTGTTGTAGACTGGACAGAGATTATTTCCAAATTTGCATTGGAGATTGATGTTAAGCATGCATCACTGTGTGTGAATCCTAAAAGGGAGAGTTATTTAAGATAGATTAAATGATGTAGAATAAAACTTCCAAAAGCTGTAATTGAAAGTGTCAGAAACATTAGCTTTGAAACAAGTAACACTTAATCACATAGATTATACAGAAGCATAAATTTTTGTAGGCTGTTTTCTTCAATCAAATTTACATTTTAATCTGCTGAGACTGTTCATCACTTTTGGCTGTCTGGTACCAAGCGACTTGTCAGAACTTATAAATGCAAACCGCCTACTTTGGGAATAGGACTTTTCCTTTAAGCACAAAGATGATGAAAGTTTAATTAGAATACTTCAAGATAGCAGGTGTCTGAGAGTGGTGAGATTAAAATAAAGGGCGTTTTGTCTATCGGTATTTCTTTAGCTACTAAATGTTAAAAATTATAATCATTCATGCCTATAAAACAACTTGAAGGGCCAATAAAATGTAAAACTTTCAAAAATGGGCACTTGCCAAAGGAGAGAATTTGACAAGATATTTATTGGGGTTGGGAGAGGGAAGCCATGAGACAGACATGAGACAGAACTCCCTTCAAGGGTTAGGCTGGGAGAGGACAGCTGTTGGTCATTCTGGAGGACTTGCTGTGATAGGAGGGTTCCAAGGAGTAAGAACTATGGCTGCACAGTTCGGCAGTTCTCTTAATTAAATATTAAGTTCTAACTGTTCTTCACAATTGTCCATGGAATTTGTTTTCAATATTATCATGTTCTGGATCAACTTTTGATTTTACTGGCATCACAGAGGGCTGCTCTTGGACTATCAAGAAGCCACAACTACATCTGGTTTGTTGAGGTCATGGTAACAAACTGTAGTTTATATCCTTTTCCATGACACAAGTGGCACCAGGTACAATATCATAAGGTAGAAGAGTTGAAAAATGTGGGTGAATATGTACAAAGGCAGAACCTTCCTAGAATATGCGTCTTTGGGCCAACAATGGCAGCGGCATGGATTTAGATGCTATAGTGAGTCAAGTCACAGAAGACGTGGCATAAATTGCCACCATTGTTATTTAGTGCATGAGAAAGCAGTTCCTTGGGAATGGCCAATGAGGAGACCATAACAGCCCAAGTGAACAACCTGGAGAAAATCATTCCTTTTCCCCACAGAGCGAGATATATACCCGAGGAACTGGAGAACAAGCATCACGAAAACTCAAAGAAAGCATAAATTACTGCCTATTAGAAATTATTTTATACAAGGACCCTGTATTACCCTTTTCCTTTTCTTTCTTTTTCTCTTTCTTCCTACTACTGGGAACCCATCTGACTAGAATAAAAAAATATGATGCTTATATTTTACATAAGGATGGTAATTAATAGCTCCTTAGTTCCATGATAACAACAACAAACTCTAAAATCTATGTACTTTAGCACCAGGGTAGGATAAATGTTACTCCTAAGTCTAGTACTGAGTGGTAATTGTAAGGGAGACCAGGAAGGCACAAGGCACAATTAGAATTCTTTGCTTATTATTCCTTCTTTTTAAGCATTGTTCCTCTATTCCCTGTGCTCAAACAATTCTTTACAGCCCAAGAGAGAATGAGTTTACCAGATAGCTTCTCTGTGTCATAGTGGGAATCAGCACAGACAATAGCAGCCTGGGGGAAGGGTGTTGGGGCAGTCTAAGATGGGCTCAGTCTTGGTTCCCTTGAGTCTGAGATGTTCATGGGCCATGCAAGTGGAAGTGTAAAAGAAGATCTTGCATATTCACATCCAGAGTTCACAATGGGGATCTAGACATAAGACAGACATTGATGTCTGGAGGGTAATTGATGTTGGCATACTGGATGAGCTCACAAAGGGAAACCATGCAGTATGACATGAGAGGAGGTAAAGAGTGGAGCCCTGTATGCTGGTGTTTGAGTTTCCCAGGGACCACCCCTGACACAGAGTTTTGTGCTCAGGATGTTTATTGAGGAGTGCACCTGGGATCCACACCTGCAGAAAAGGTGTGGAGGAAGCAGGGGTAGGCAGAGGGAGAAGTTGAGCTGCAATGCAATGCCAATCCCAAGAACAGGTGGTAGGCAGAGGGAGCAGGGGTAGGCAGAGGGAGAAGTTGAGCTGCAATGCAATGCCAATCCCAAGACCTATCAGAGCTGTCCTATATTTGGTCAAAATCACCAGCCCTTTATGCTCTGCCTTCATCAGTTAATCATTGGATATTTGTTCTGGGAACAGTGTGGACCATACATGAGAGCCCTCTTTGCAGCTGAGGCCACACCAGGCTGAGCTGAAAGCAGTCCCTGTCTGTACTCCCAGCAGTTATGGTAGCAAGTCCCTTCCTACAGAGGGACCCGGACAGCACATCCCCATGTCCACCACACTGAGAAATACAGAAATGTAAGGATGAGCAGAGAAAGAAAAGCCTAAAGTTCAGAAGTTCTAAAGAGCAGGTAGAGAAGTAGTAGGACAATAAATAGCTTGTGGGGTGTTGGAAGTGCTGGAAGACAGAGGAAGAAGGAGGGAGTGGCAATAGTGTTAAGCGTTATTTTTAAAAGAACAAGTAAAATAAGGACCATCAAGTGTAGATAGATGTCAAGGGTTTATAGTTACCAGTAGAGGTACAGGGTTTGAGAAGCCATTGCTTTTACATGAAGGTGAAGCATTAATGGTCCAAAAATGGCATGGCATATAAAAAGTTACTGAGTTAGATCTTAGCCCAAAAGTATGTAGGGTTGGAAGAATAGACCTAATTGGCTTGAAAGGGCCATTCAGATCCAGTGTCTTCAAGGGGACGTCAGGTTTCAAGTTAAGGCAAGAGTTCCAAGTGGTCTCCAATATCAAAGGTTTGTTTTGTCACATCAAATATGCCAAAGCACAACAGGAAAACTAGAAAGGGGATGAGGGAAGGGAATGGCAGGATGGAGAAGGCAGGGGCCCAGCTATGAGCGATACGATTTTGACCCAGATGAAAGTGTTCGCCCAGCTGTCTGGAGTGAATGAAATTATAGGAAAGAAGGAATGCTCAAAGGGGCTTCTAGTGCTTTGGATGGGAATGTGAGGCATGGGAAGATTTGTAACCTCATGATTGCCAAAATTATTTGCTTCCACCGGCCCAATCTAAAAAGATCTCTAGGGAGGGAGCGAATCATTTTGCCATCAACACCATCATTTGAGGGTGTTGCAAGGGCTATCTCAGGAGAATGACAACAAAATTGACTTGTTTTCAAGATTCCTACAAACATTAAATTCAGCAGAAGCCCTCAGCGGCTGGGAGGGCTCTTGGAAGGTGTATTCCGTTTTGTAAAATGATTTGTCTATTTATTGATTTGGGAGGGGGAAGAGGCAGAGGGAGAGACTCTTTCAGCAGATTCCCCACTGAGCGTGGAGCCCTATGCAGGACTTGATCCCAGGACCCGTGAGGTCATGACCTGAGCTGGAACCAAGAGTCTGTCACACTTCACAGACTGAGCCACTCAGGCAACAACAACAGGCACATTCTTAAAGGACTATCACAGTGGCAACATTCATTTTCCCCCTTTTCCTTCTCTATTTTGTTCTATGTATTAAGCAATAAATATTTATTGAGAATTTATAGTTCCAGATAGCTGTCCTGGAGCTTGAAGATACAGAGATAAATAAAGCACATCCTCCGTCCGTCCTCCAGATGCTCAGAGCACAATAATTCTAGCATAGTTATAACTGTCAAGAAAAATGCTATGCGACAGTCATGCAAACAAGCACTCACAACCTGGAATAAATCAGAGCCAGTCAGATATCAAGCTGCTGATAATTAAGGATTTTAATAAAAGTTGAGAAATATCCCTTGGCACCGTTCTCCACACATTTCCTACTTCTGATGCTCACTGCTGTCAGGTGTAACATTGCGAAGATATTATGCGAGGAAAGGACAGTGAAAGTAGAGTCCATGATTGATGTTTAGAGAAAATATCTGCATAATTATTATTCTGCTCACCTCCACATCAGTCTGGAAGAGCGGAACATGCCAACTGTCTTAGCCACCTACCTTCTAGTCAGACTTCCCACTCACTAGGCTAGAAGGGATCACTTGTCTTTCATGCCTTTCATGGATCATGCCTGATCTTCTTGTTCCATCCTCCACTTCCTCTCTTCTCATCAGCTTTCAAGAACATTCCAGACTAAGGGTTGATCTGGAGGCTGACACCCAAACAAGCTCAGGCTGCCCCTCCCTCCATGATCCACGGTCACCTTTCACCAAAACCAGGTTCTCACTGGTGTAGAACTGTTCTAACCTCACATCTTCTCAAGGGGTTTCGGCCCTTATAACCAGGGCAAATATTAAATTGCTATAACTTATTCGTGAGACATTTATTGAGTGCTTGCTAGGACTCAGAAATCAAGATGAGTAAGATATGGTCCTTTCACTAAAGAACCAAGGAGGGGAAACCAACAAAATATCAACCGAGAGCAAATGGATTGCTTACGGAGCAAGCACGAGACATGGACAAAATCATTCCATTTACTTTCATGGAATAATAAAAGTCTGAAAATAGTTCACAGCTAAAGATGTAACCTATTCTTTATCATCATTGACAGGATCCCGGTGCTATGAATCAAACCTTACTTACATGATTATACATATAAATACTTAACATATGTGAACATATACATTCATTCATATAGTAATCATACACATAGAGATGTTCAATTCTGAAACTTAAGTGTATCATGTATACATTTCACTTATTAATATTTGTTGAACACCCATTCTGTGCAGAGATCTATTGGACACTAAGAGAGTTATAATATGAATCAGGCACAAGGTCTCTTTAAGTAATCAATATTAACTTTTTTATGGACAGTTTTTACCAAATTTGGAAGGCATATTTGGGATGTACTGCCTTAAAATACAGATTCTGTGGCATACCGGAAATTCACTCAGGGGACCTTAAAGAATCCCTCAACCAGCTAGGCAGCCTTCCCAGTTATTAGCTATTAGGAGCCACTCACCTTCTAACGGTACCTTGTTTTTTGGAGGGAGGCATTACTTCTTCTTTCCGGCAATCTTAGCTAGACGGTAAATCAAGGTATCAATCCCCCTCACAACAGTTGCTGAAGGGCCTCGTATGAGTGCTTCCCAGAGGCAGGCAAGAGAACTAAGATTGACCAAACAGCTTCTCTCTCCCAAGACTTAGAATCTTGAACAGAGTAATCAAAGTAAATAAATAAATAAATAAATAAATAAATAAAAGAATAAATTCCTGGAGCTGGCTCATCCCGGTGGTAGAGTCTGTATGAAGTTAAGCTGCTTTCTCTGGCAGTGAGATCTGTGGTTGGTTCTGGTCTCTGTTTTATGAGATCTGTGGTAGGTTCTGGTCTCCGTTTTATGCCTGGTTCTTCAGTTGTCCATGGGATTCTGTAAGTTTCCTTATAGTCTTTTAATAAACTACTTTAAAAAAAATTCATCCAGCCACTATTCTGTTGCTTTCAACTGAAAAACCCTAGCTGATACAGGCCTCTCCCAAGGACAGTTAGAGATCCACAAGGCAGCTGATGGGAAGAGAACTATGAAAATCACTTATACACAGAGATTTCAAATACAAGTCCCATAATGTAACTCATGAGACATTTTAAACTCCAGACATCAGTTTGTGACAGACCTGCTTCTCACCTGGTGATGACCTACATCTCACCTTGATGTAGAAATAAGGATTCATTTACTTAATGATGGCTAACAATTGCCCTAAAAATGTAGAATTCAGATACAACATAGTTAAAATTCAAAAGGAAACAAGGCTATTATCATAAGAGGACAAGTAAAGTGTTATGGAATGCTAAGGAAAGAAACTGAAAAAGCCAAGGAGACTTCTCAAAGGAGATGACATTGAGCCAGGGAATAAGATGAGCAAATAAGTCATAGAGGCACAAAATTATGGATTTTGAGTAGCTAAGCTCTGCTAAAGCTTAGGGTCAGTGGTGAGAGGCAACAGATAGTCAAGGTTGGAAAAGCAGTTTGTTGATAGAATTAAGGGACACATTAGTTCCATATCTACATCTACTCTTAATCAATGGTGTGTGTATGTGTGTGTGTGTGTACTACAGGAAAGCAAGCACTGAACTTCATGTACCATTCTATGTGTTGAACTGTCCAGTGTTCAGCTGCATCTACTGAGTTTAGATATCTAGCTTTCAGGAATCGCAGAGAGGTTCTTTTTTCATGACTTGCTATGTGCCTTTGAAAGGTTTTAAGGAAACCTGGCACAGTTAATCTTGTGTTTTTATTGCCCTCTCTGGAAAACATTGAAATCGAGTCTGGGTACCACGTCCACGAAGTACCTAATCTATGATGGGCACATGGCATGTGCTTGGTAAATAGCATCTTCTTTCTCCATGACTTTTCCTCATTAAGCATTTGGTGAAGCATTTCCACGGTCTTCAAAAGTATCTTCATGGATCCTACTTTCCTTCAATTATCATTCTTTTCCTAGTCTAGAAATATTTGTCGTCATTTCCTAAATATCTCTTTTAAACTTTGGAAAACAAACTGGACCCAATATTGTCTAGAAGCAGAATATCAGTGGTTCTTCCTAACTGTGCTAGTTAACAAATATATAACCCAGTCATAAATACAGGATACAAAAGATGTAACTTTATTTTTTAAAATTTGCTTTAAGTTTTAACCCTTATTCCATCAGTCCCTGGCATGTGTTAAGTATTCAACCTCTGTTTGTTCAATAAATCAATCAATGAATGAATAAATGAATTTGCTAACATGACTTTAGTCAGCAAGTCCAACTCCCTACTTAGTGCATTGATCCTTACAATGAGGCATCCAACTCAAAAGAGTCAAAAGACATTCTAGTTTTTTGCTGCCTTTGAAAAATAAATTGACATCTTACTGTAATTGTGACCAATAAGAAAACCACATGTACTAGTCTTCCAACCTAGTTTAGATTTTAAATATTCTATCCTAATGTCGGTCACAAAATCACAATTTTTGTTTTAGAAAATATGATGACTGTATATGATTTCTATTGTTGCTTTCATATCTAGCTTATCCCCATCACATTTGGTTTTCTTCCTTCCTTTCTTATCCTCTAAGGTTTTCTAGGAAAATCAAGAGAGAAGCTGACCGAGAGTGAATGAGGCAGCAGGCAAGACAGAGAGATGCCCCAAAACTACCAGGAAAGGCAGTTTGACAATAAGCTTCTGCAGCACTGAAGGTAACCTGGTTGTGCGGGAACTTGGGCCTACCACCTGGGTAGACTGTAGGTCAGAAGGGGGAGTGGTTGAGCAAAGAGAGGCAAAGAGCTGTTACTGACCTAAGTAATGAATGAGGTGCCCTCAAGTCCTGGACCCTCACTGGGCAAGTATAAATTGATAGCTACAAATGCAACACCCCAAGACTTAAGTCTGTGGCCTTTGGCAGCCTTTACTTCAGAGATATCCAGTAATTGGGGTAATCAGGACTTTGGTTAAGCTGAAAATACTGAACCAAAGAAAACCAATTAACTTGGGAGTAGTTTTAAATCAACTTTTTTCCTATAATCACTCTGCCTTGTGTTTCAGTTCCATGCTTTTTAAATATGTGTGAATTGCAAATGGCTTTGCACACAGTCTCCACTTTGACTCAGCGGGAGACAAATGCTCTTCTTAGGTTCTTCTGGTTCATTCCAAACGGCCTGAGAGCAAAGGTCTCAGATCTCAAGTGTCAAAAGTTAAATTTGCAACCTGCTTAGGACCTCAAGGTCACACTCTTCAGAAACTCATTTTTCTTTAGGATATAATCAGGACACATAATATCCCCATATTACATCTGTAGACAGAGATTCCAAGAAGTGATGGTAATTGCCCACTATCACTGAGGGAGGTAAAGGGCCCCAGCTCTACCAACACTTGTGATAATGTCAGCTCTTCTCTATATTTCTGAACTCAAACTTGTTTCCCGTGGCTCCTCTTGTCTCCCTTAGGCGGGGAAAAAAAGCTTGCAAGGATAAGGGCAAATAAGGAAAGACTATAGGTGATAATTTCTCAGTTATAGGTAGGCATTTCCTCAAATTTGGAAATATCTACCCCCCCTTGCTTTAAATATTCAAATACTGGAATTTCACATTCTGTGAACTTTCTTTTTAAGACAGTCTACAGAGTAGGTAGTTGAGGATTTACAAATATCAGAAGGCTCTGAGCAGATTCTGTCAAGGTATTATTCTTTTTAAACCACCTATTTCCTGGTTTGTAGCAGAGTGTTAAAATGATTGATGAACAAATAAGTTCATAGTAGTTGAAGCAAACAGTGCTTACCCAGCTGAAGCAACTACAAATCATACATCATTTTGTAGCATTAAATCCTTTGCGTGTTGCAAAAAAATAAAAAATAAAAAATAAAAAGCCACACACTCACAATTCTTAATGACAACACAGAGGGGAAACGGGTGATTTTTTGCATCAATCAAATGGTACTGTTTTTCTTAGCAACAATTCCCAACCATAAAGGCCTTTGTAATGGTGAGCTGTGGGCTAGATGTCTTATTCCTCCTTTCTGGGCTACTTCCAGAAACATCTGCAGTAGTACAAACACATCTTTCATCCTTAATACACTTACAACTGAAGATGAAGAAAGCACAATGCACTGCTATCAAGATAGTAACCTCATCTGTCTTGAAACGCTACTGAGGTAGCTCATGGCTTTAGTATAAGAGAAGTTTCAAGTCAACCCTATACATGTTCAAGCAGCTATATTTTCAGCGTGTGCAGCGGAGGTACAGAGAGGAATACAACTGAAACACAGCCCTGGTACATTTTATTTTACAGTTAGGGAGATGTGAGAGATAAAGAAGGAAAGAGTGACCATACAGTGTGGATAGATGCAATGACAAGTGTACATCCGATAGACAGAAGAGTCCGAGAGGGGCCACTTACGCCTACTTGGAGTGAACAATGGAGACTGCCCAGAGAGGTGAGGTCAGAACAGGACTTTGAAGAGACAGTAGTAGGTCTGATGGTCAAGAACGTGGGTGTGTCCTCTGGGGACAGGGAGAAACACATGAGAACTATGATGGGCAGCAAATGGCAGCTGTTGAAACATAAAGGAAGGGGTGCTGAGATCTGTCAGAATGAGGTAGGAGGTGGAAGAGGAGGAAGTATTTATGTCACAGGGATCAAGAGAGATATACTTATTCAGATCTTCCAAAAAGTAGCCATACTCTTCCCCTCTCTCTTTTGAAAATTCTTGCTATATATTCCTTTGGGCCATACCTACCAGAGAGAAAAGGCTACCGAATACTGAAAGCATAATTAATTTTTTTCCAAATAAATATATTTCTTCCCCTCCAGTAAGGCTTTCTACAAAAATCAAGGTCACAGTCGCCTAGTGGTGAGAGCATTGGCTTTAGAGTCAGGCAGGTCTGAGTGCAATTCTACGTCTACTGTGTATGACCTGAAAAGTTACTTAAACCTTTAAATTTATGTTTTCCTACCTATATTATGGCTGCTGTGAGAACTAAATAACAGATACCTACCATAGTGTCTGGAGTGTAGTAAGTATCAGAACACAATACCCGCTGCCATTATCATTATTTTTTTATTAGCAGTTTCCTAGCATAACATTGTGTTAGTGTCAGGTGGATGAATAAACAATTTCACTGTAAATCCCCCCAACTAAGTTCAATGGCAAATAGACTGGATACAGTGGAGCCAAGCTCCACCCCTGAGAGCCTTAAAATGTGATAAGGAGAGAAACCACCAGGGTCCTAAAGACAGGACCCTATCCCAACTTACCCTGTCATCTGCCTCCAGTGGGGACTCCCTCAGGCCCCTGAATGATTAAGCAAAAATGCCCAGAAGTGTAGACAGATGTGCTCATAAAATCCTGATTGTGCATATATGGAAATCATGGTGTCTCCCATGGCAGCCGGCATCTTGTGCTGGGAATCTGAAGCCAGGTTTTTACACGTTCCTCCCTCATTCTGCACTCTGCAGAGGCATTTGGTAAAATATTGAGCTTTAAATCCACAGAGTACAACAAAAATAGCTTTAGTGGCAAGATCTGAGAATATTTATTCCCTCCAGAAATATTTTCTTAAACAACCTGAACTATTTATTCAATCTTGTATATTAGAAGAAAACCAGAAGTTGAGGTAAAAGTGGTGGGACTATTAGAGCTAGCTGATCTCCAAAGAATGAAGAATTTCTTTAGAGAAACAGAAATGTGTCAGGCCCCTGTTTCAATCAAAGAATCAAATGTTCATTTCTGGATGAAAATCTGTTCTGTATGAGATTACTCTGGAGTTTTACGGTGATAACTTCCATACTTTCTATTTTGAAAAACAGGCCAGGGGCTCCTGGTGGCTCAGTCCGTTAAGCATCTGCCTTCAGCTCAGGTCATGATCCCAGGATCCTGGGATGAAGCCCCGCATCTGACTCCCTGCTCCCTGTTCAGAAGGGAATCTGCTTCTTCCTATCTCTCTGCTCCTCCCCCTGCTTGTGCTCACTCTCTCAAATAAATAAATAAAATCTTAAAAAAAGAAAGAAAAGAAAAACATGCCAGTCTTATTAACAAGATGATACCTAGGTATCTGTCACAGAAATGAAAGTGCCTTATCATTTCATAACTATATTCTGTATTGCCAAAATACATACCTTGTGCCATCTCTGCTAGCTCTCTTTCACCAAGTTCTGTGGCAGGATTTTCACACCTGTCTTCTCATGCATTTCCTGGAAGCATGAGGTCACTGCTAAAAGCTGAGCTCCAACATGAAACTTCACCAAAATTAATTTATGAATTAAACTTTACTGCCTAACCACCAGATCTCTATCACCCTAGCTATAAATAATCAACAAATATTTGGGGGATGTCTAGTTTTATGTCCAAAACTGTGCTAAGTGCCATGCAGAAATGCCAATGGATAAATTATGCTCTTTGAGATTAAAAATTACGTAAGGTTATGAGGGGAAGAAGGTCACAGAAATTAACCTGCTAAACCAAGAACAAACAACAGAATCAAAGCAATGTAGTAGTATTGAAAAAGCTGAAAATTTAAAACAGAGTACGCAAGGTTTAAAATCTTGTTATGTGACATAGTACTTGTGAAATCACAGTATTAATTTTATTTTGCTCAGTTTTAGTTTTCTTAATTCTAAAATGGGGGGGGGTTGGCTTGTGGGAGTGTTGTAGGATCAAGCACGATAATCTACATAAAAAATTGTTTTGTAGGGGCGCCTGGGTGGCTCAGTGGGTTAAAGCCTCTACTTTCGGCTCAGGTCATGATCCCAGGGTCCTGGGATCGAGCCCCGAATCGGGCTCTCTGCTCGGCAGGGAGCCTGCTTCCTCCTCTCTCTCTCTGCCTGCCTCTCTGCCTACTTGTGATCTCTGTCTGTCAAATGAAATGAATAAAATCTTTAAAAAAAAAAAAATTGTTTTGTAAACTTCAAAGTCCCAAACAAGAGTTAGATAGTATTATAAGTACTGAATCCTCCCATATATACTTTACATTCCCTTTTAAGTTTTTCTAAAACAGGGACCACTGAGTGATTTATAATATCTAGCTTAACAAGTTAGTATACTACAACAACAAAATTCTAAGAAATCTAGAAAATGCATATAATTGCATCCCACCATATTGGATTTCTCAGGGCATTTAATCATATTTTTATGTTTTTGATTTGGAGTCTCTTAGAGCCCCCAAATTCTTGAGAATTCAAATTGACAAATAAATGTAAGGCTCTTTTTTCAAACTATTATTAATTAGTTAGGAACCGCACGGCAAGACAATAGCTTTAGAAGACCAGGAAATGGATATGATTTTACATGATCTTGCTCATATGGATTTTACCTTTTGTTTCAGGAACTATTTTTGACTTGATTTTCCAAGTATGATCAAGTTTCAAAGGAGGCGCTAGTACCACTCACACAGATTTGCACCTGCATGCGTTTACGTGCAAACGATTTCATTTGCATGCACAAATTGAGTAATTAGCCAGCTAACTACAAGATCAGCAAATGTAAATGCTTATTAGCACATCAACAAATTTGTGCTCATAAAAAATTTCCAATCACAGTTTATAGTTCTATTTCTTTTTACCTTTAAATATTTGCAATATTTTATATGAGAATATTCTTAAATTTCCAAGAATGGGAGATATTTTCCAAATAAACATACTTTCTGAAGTGTTAATCCTTCATAAACTTTTCAGTTTCAAAGAAGGATTGAAAGATGCTCTATTATTAGCAAAAATGATAAATTTCCCACCAAATCCAATGTGGTGTGAATGTGCATACAGAAGAATATGTGCATGTGTATATATGCATATTTACATATGTATACACATATATGCACACACTCATATATATATATATATATGTGTTTCCTGATTTATAGGTACATTTCTTAAAACTGAATTTTATTCCTGAAATGGAACTTATAACTTGCTCATTTCTTTGTTGTTTGGACTATAAAACTAAGAAGCAGACTAAACAAATACCTCTAGCTAGTTGCATAGCTGGGGATTTGATTCTATGTCTCCTGATTCATCCTATCATATTAGGGCATTCCCTCAGCATTATTCTTAGGAAAGACAGAATATCCAAATAAAGCAGAAAGTTAAAATCAACACATGCAAAAATTCTCTGATATTATCCAAATGGGCTTTTTCTTCTTATCTTTTAACAGGATAACTTGAAAACTGACGTAATTTGACAGTTGGAACAGAGTCTGGGAGTTAGGGAAACAGGAATTCTCAGGCTTTATGAAAGTCTGGGCCTATAAAACTTCAAATAGTGTGTTTCTAGCCTTTATGTTGCCAAGTAAGGACACTGAAAAAAACTACTATAACTCATTCACAGTGTAATTCATAAAATGAAGATTCTAGTACCAAAGAAATTGAAAAGGTTTGATCACAGAATAAAGGACAGTCTTATAAATCAAATGAATTTAGTTTTCTTTAAAACTATGCAAAATAGGGGCACCTGGGTGGCTCACTGGGTTAAAGCCTCTGCCTTTGGCTTAGGTCATCGTCCCAGGTCCCAGCCCATGGTCCCCGCATTGGGCTCTCTGCTCAGCGGGGAGCCTGCTTCCCCCTCTCTCTCTGTCTGCCTCTCTGCCTACTTGTGATCTCTCTCTGTCAAATAAATAAATAAAATCTTTTTAAAAAAAAAAAACCATGCAAAGTTTACTTAGACACATTTTTCTCAGTCTGTTGCAGGCAAGTTAAGAAGTTCTTCCATATGTTAAGCTAAAATTGACCTCAGAACTTTCACCCATGGTACTAGTGTGGATACTACTGTTTCTTCTAGAACAGACACCAAAGTTCAGCATCAGATCCCTGGATAATTAGGCAAGCACCACATGGGGGTCAGAGACAGCCAATGTTAAATAAAGAACCCATGTCTTAAAGGACAGACAAAAAGATCTAAAAGATGTTACTTAGGATTCCAGAAACTATCTGACAAAATTCCATGCCAAAGACATTTGAATAATGGTGTCACTATCCTATTTACAACAATGACGAATGAGCACTGTGTCACTTACAGGTAATTTTACATCTAATCTATCATTTCATATATCATTATATATTTGCATTACTGTAATAGTTACATATATATCTGATAACCATTCTGTGTTTGAAGTCATATCAGAACTTTTTTCCTAACGAGAAATTATAAGATGTAACGTGCAGAGTTAAGGAGGATGCCTTGGGAGAAAGTGAAGTCCACGAGAGTCCTCAGATCGCATAGATTTTAACCTATGCACCCTTGTTCTTACGCTCTTTCTGCCTAATGTGACCTTTGTCTTATGATCTTATGACCTTACTAACTTGTGAAAGATTCATTACAAGGCTTTCCACCCTATCAGGTCCAATTACTTTTCCATCCTCTTCTCATTTATACTTCATACATAAAAGCATTAGCTCACCTCCTATTGAGTTTTGTTTGTGTCAGTTATCCTGGTATACCAGAACAGCCCCAAGATCAAAAACTGAATCTTACTATTTTCTATTCATTTTATCCCAATGCAGGTTGAATGTCACTGTCTTCAGAAAATCTTCCTGCACGGGAGGGTAAATTATGGTTCATTGTTGGGTGTTGGGTCAGCCCTAGCACCATGTACCTTAAAACCCCTGTCACCTCTTACCTAGCTCACCCACTAGACAACACATCCACCAGGGCATGGCACACAGTGAAGCTCATGAAATATTCATGACTAACAAAGCGACTTACACAAAGTCATTACTCAAGGAAATTTTTACATGGGATTGTTAATAGAAGTTCAATATTTTATAGATGTCCTGGAATTTCTAGATTTCCTAGAGGCTACCTAAATATGAACAATTCAATTGTCACCCCAAGTATAACACTGTGAATTGCAAAATGCATCATCGCCTTCCAAAACAATTTTCTCTACCTCTGTAAGGAGGGTGATCCTTCTCTATGCCCCTTGAGTCTCCTTCAGGGAAGAACAGAAGTGTACTGCTGTGTCTCCGAAGCCTAGCAGGGAGCGCTGCAAGTACTAGGCATTTATTTTTTTTTATTTTTTTTTTAAAGATTTTATTTATTATTTGACAGAGAGAGACACAGCCAGATAGGGAACACAAGCAGGGGGGGTGGGAGAGGGAGAAGCAGGCTTCCTGCTGAGGAGAGAGCCCGATGCGGGGCTCGATCCCAGGACTCCGGGATCATGACCTGAGCCGAAGGCAGAGGCTTAACGATTGAGCCACCCAGGTGCCCCAGTACTAGGCATTTAAAAAGCAATTGTTGAAAAAAGAAAAGTTTTAAAACGTCGGGGAATTTACTCAAAGGCTACAAATGTGTTGATAATGTTTACAGCTCTGAATGAAAAGTACCTGATGTTTGCAATGTAATTTTAATTCCTAAAATATTTCAGATACAGTCACATTTATTGTGTGAAAAAAAACACATAACATAAAATTTACCATTTAACCATTTCTTTAGTAAAAGGTGAAAAATATATTTGATCTTATCCTAGACACTTTTAAGTATATGGCATGGTAGGGTTTCCTGTGTAAACCCTACCATGCAACAGATCTCTAGAACTTTTTCGTCTTGTAAAGCTGAGAGTCTATATTCAGTAGACAACTGACCTTTCCTCCCTGCTCCTGGCTCCTGGCAAGCACATTCTACTTCTGCTTCTAAGCATATGATTACTGTAGGTAATTTGTGTAAGTAGAATCATGTAGTATTTGTCCTTTTGTGACTGGCTTACCTTGCTTAGCTCACTCCATCCATGCTGTAGCGTATCAAGAATTTATTTCCTTTTTTAAGACTGAATAATAGTCCATTGTACCTACATACCACAGTTTATTTATCCATTCCTCCATTAACGGGCATTCAGGTTGTTCTATCTTTTGGTTATTGTGAATAATGCTGCAACAAACAGGTATGTGTCAGAATATGGTTTTAAAAACCTTGGGTCCTCTTTGAGTCACATGTTAACCAAATTCTCAAGGATTTTCTCCAACACTCTTCTACCCTTGCCTCCCTCTCTAGCTGACATTTCTTTCAATCCTGTTCAGCCAGTGTCTGATTCACACCTGGAGGGCCAGAACATTTCCTTCACTTTTCTTCCACTCTTCCTACTTAATCATTTCACACAATGCCATCCATCCAACAACTTTCTTAAAACTGCCATGTTAATCACATTAATGCCATGTGAAAAACCTTCAGTGACATTTCACTGCCTATAGTAAATGGAGCCTGACTTCAAAGGTCTTCCCTTCCAGCTTTGTCAACACTTTCCCCCACTCTAGGTTTTGCCAGTTGCCAGGCTTCCACCAGGCAGAGTGAGAGCAGAAAGGTATCAGAGGGAAGGTCCTGGAGAAAGGAGCAAGTGAGCCATGCCCTTAAGGAAGATAACCTAGGGCTGCACCCAAGATTTAGGGTCCCCACAACAAAGCCAGTGGGACACTTTAGTGGTAAAAGTTAAGCCACACGGGAGGAGGAGACAGCAGAGTCACATGCATGCAGGGACACAGATACAGACACACACACACACGGGGGCATTGCAGCCACACCACAGACTCACCGAAACACAGACACAAATGCTGATATGCACGTGACACACACATACACAATGACAAAGCTGTGAGTCACTGCACTGGGAGTTGAGAATGAAGCCACATCCACCTTAGTCAGCCTGTCAGTCCTCCCAGAACAAAACCAGGGCAGCTCACACGGCAGCCAGGAGCAAGAACTTCAGAGAACTCAGGGAGGGTATCAGTGGGTGGCTCGATGACAAGTTCCACCTGCCCTTCTCCATCTGGTTTTACCTGCTTTTAAGTGATGTTTAAAATTTAAGTTGTAAAAAATAATAATAATAAATAATAAAATAATAAAATTTAAATTGCATTATGTTTGCAAATAGGCAAATCCATTTATATAGGCAACATATACATATATATAAGATTCCTACAGTACTAAAAATTTATCCTGTGCATCAACTCTAACGCTGCATAGTATTCCACAGACATATTTAAGCAGCCCTCTATTCATTTATATTTATGAGACTATCTTTTGCAGATTCTGGCCATTTCCCAAAGGTAGATTCCTGGAAGTAAGACTGTGTGTTAATGACTATGAACAACTTTAATATCGCTGATACATATTTTAAACTTCCCCAAAAGTCCTTACCAATGTATAAGAACTCTGCCTTACGACTTTCCCCAACACTGAGTATTTTAAACCACTGCTATATAAACCAGCCTGACCTTCATTCACAAATAATATCAGACAAAGAAAGAACCAGCAGATATTTGAGAGAATATATTTGCACAAATGGAAAGAACCAAGATGGATTGAACAACTCACTCCAGTGAAAACATATAATTTCAGGGGATAGAAGGGAGCTTGAAAATTTCTTTTTTATATCCTCAGAGAAACACGAGAAGATATTGAAACCATAAAACAAACTACAGTACAGGCTGGTATGAAAAGGAACAATCACAGAAGAAGATATTTCTTGGTAATTAAAAAATATGATTTCCAAAATGAAAAAAAAATCAATAGAAGTGCTGGGAGATGACCTTGCAGAAACCTCCCAAAATATAGAGCCAAAAAAACAAAAAACCAAACAAAAAAACCAACAAAAAAAAAACCCAAAACAAACAAACAAATAAATGGTAGAAAATCTGAGTCACAAACTGTGTGGACTGTCCTGTCCTAAAACAGAAGATAAAAACATCGCATTGAGAAACAGGAGTCACAGAGAACTAACAAGCAAGTGGGAGAAAGTACAAGGGTCAGCACATTTGAAATCAGGGAGTCAGATTTTGGCAAGTCAAGGAAGAGAGATTTACATGCATGGAATAGAGTTAGAAAGCTAACCACTGAAGAATCTCAACTACTGGTATCCATTAGAACTTAGGGTGAACAGAGAAGAGGGGGAGTGGAATTAATTCTTTCATATCAGTGAGATAAGAGATGTTGCTGATAATTTTTTAATGAAGAATTAAAGATGTCTGCATATTATTTGGCATCATAGAGGTAATCGCCAGAATTGCTACAAGCTAAAACGATTAATTTTAATTTATAACTGTTCCTTGTTAATATGTACTTTTCCATGTTCTAGTCTTCCAGGTTGTTGGAATTTTTTTCACGAGGCACATATAATTATTTTAGAAAAATAAAAGTTACATTTCACCAAGATGATTCCCCAAGCTTTTTGAAACATGTATATGTATACTTATACTGTTAAAAAAAAAAAAAAAAGCAGCAATGCATTGGGTGCTAATTTAGGAGGCAACATGTGGAAAGGATTTGGGGGGCTAGCCTTAGAAACCTTAGTCCTCTAATCATTTGCCTGATGTGGGACTCAATCCCGGGCCCTCTGCTTCTCCCTCTGCCCTTCACCCTGCTTGTGTGCTTTCACTCACTCTCTCTCTCAAATAAATAAATAAAATCTTAAATAGTAAACCAGATTTATAGGATTGTTTTAAAGAAACAGTGTCACACATAGGGAATCCAAGAAGTAACAGATTCTAATGAATTAGAATCTTTACTAAACCATTCTCCTTCGATTTAAAGATAGAGAAGGTTCAGTTAGGGAGTGCCATTTTAAAGGAATGGCAAGAAGCTTGTGTTACCCCTCCCCTTTGTCATCTGGTTGACTAGATCTGTTGGCCATCATTCTTATTTTGGTAGTTGGTGACAGCTAGTTTGTTACATAATCTGGAACATTCTAAATATCTTGGGTTACGTACAGGTAGATGTGAGCTTTTAAAGTGATTTCTTTGACTCTAGTTTCTTTGCTTCTTTAATGGGCATCTGGAAAACAGTGGTGCCCACAGGCAAGCACTATGATTAATGGAATTTCCAGAAAAATATTAATTAAATAAGGACTGAAAAGAATGAAATTTGGAATATGAGTATTTCTACTAAAATTGACACCTTGTGTGTTAAATTGGGTGAGTTTCTTCTGTTGCCTCACCATCCAACTTCCAGGTCTTTCTCTAAGATCTTGAACAAGAAATGATACTTTTATCACTCTTGTATTCCAGTGATAACTCATCTCATCATAAACACATGCTCTGTAGATGTTCACCATGACTGAACAAAATGTCAGCAAATCAATTCCCATAGGTAGACTTGAAAAATAAAAACAAAACTTCAGAATCCATGGGCTCTGTGGCTTCTGGTCACGATGAATCATTTTAAAAATACTGAGCAGAAATGTGTGATAAGAGTTCAAGGTATGATTAGAGAGCCATCAAGATTGCAGCAAGAGTACTTACTTCAGTGTCTATTTTCAGAAATTTGATTTGAGCCACAAACTTGGATGAGAAGAGTGGGCACAGGCTTCTTTTCAATTTCATGTCTGGAATGAAAGGGAGATCAGGATTTCATCTTTTAGGGAGGAGATGAGTTTTTGAGAGCCGTTCTATTAAAGAATGGAGGGTTTTATTTACAAATTCTGGGGAAGTTGACTTGAACCCTTAAGAACTATTACAGGCTAATTCTAGGATAACAGCATTCCTTTTGATCATTTTCCCCTCCACTACCATCACTAGAAATAATTTGCATAGAGAGTTTAGGGTCACACTTTAAGAGTTTCTAATTCACAGGCATGGCTGGGAAAAAAAAAATGTGTACATATAAACCTTTTCTTTTCCAGCCAAAACTGGAGAAGGACTGTTTAAAAATATAGGCTCCAGAGTTAGTTAGAGCCACCTAGTTTAGATCCCTGTTCTTCCACACACAGCTGTGTGACCTTGAGCATGTAGTAATATCTTTTTTCCTTAGTTTCCTCTTCTTGAAAGTGAGGGTGACACTAGCACCTACAGTAAAGGGAGACTGGGAGCCAAACCATATCAGACCTGAGAAATACTTAGCTAGCTTCCTGATTCCCACTGTTATTAGTTAACTATTTTAAACCTCCCTTTTCATCTGTAAAAAGAGATAATTATTTTGCCTATCTTACAGTGTTGATGTGAACATAACACTTGCTGTGTCTCTTGGTACATAATTAGACATTGATAAATATTAGCTATTATTTATTACTCTGACTTTTCGATAAAACAGCAATTATAATACCAAATACGGTCTCTTCAGAGTGAACTTCAGAAACACTGCCATCTAGTGACACATCTAAACTCCCAATGTCCTCTCTATTTCAGAGGCTCTAGCTCTACGCCTTTGATTATTTCCAGCTCATTGATGAAATAGGCTCTGCTCAATCCTTCAAAGGCATGCTTTGAAAAGCTCAGTCACTGCTGGCCTCTGCTGCCCGCCCCGGACATCAGGAAGCTAGATAGATAAGAAAGAGAAACATCAGCCCTGTGTGTGTACTCGGATTCTAACAAGCCATTTGCTTCTTTCCTAACTGCATTGACTCAAGCCTGGACACAGAGTTTCCTTAAGCAAACTGAACCTGAACAATATTGAAAAATCAATAAAACAGCAAAGCACAAACAATGAGCTACGGCATTACTTCACCATGCCATGGATCTGTCAGATCATTTTGGGGTGGAGGGTGGTTAAAAAGGCTACGGAAGAGCCATGGCAATTACGCAGCATGTCCTGTGTGACCAGAGGCCAGTGAACTAAGGATTATCTCAGCTAAGCAAAGTGCAGTAGGTGCAGCGGAAACCACTGGCTCCCGGAGGTATTTGTGTGTTCATGGACTAGAACAGAAATTGCCCTAAAACAAACTGAGCATGTTGAACCTCATCTAAAGAGCAAACACAGAAATACCATAACTAACGGTGACCTTTGTGTTCTATGTGTGGAGGTCATCCATTATATCTTCACGGTCCTACTGCTGTTTGCCGGCAAACACCTGTGGGTCAAGGATTGTTCAGGCTCTAAATATTAAGGAAATTTCTCAACTTAATAGAATAGAATAGGCTTTAGAATCTTTTGCTTCGATTACCCAAGTAATAAAAGAAAAATTTCTGAGAGTAGAGATAGAGGAGGTCAGGCCCCAAATGCCTAGAATTCTATTTCTGCCTTCTGGTTGATCTTGTGGTTCAGGACCCTGGTCTCCAAATCTTGGCGCCATCCTCACTTCTTTAGGAAGTCTCAGCCGACCTCAGTGAGATCAAATTTTCCAGCACTGTTCTCACTGAACCAAGTACTCACTTTCTTCACACTTATAACACTGGATTACATTTATGTGTGTGATTGTTTGATTAACATGTCTTTTTCACATTTGACTGTAATCCCCATGAGAGTAGGGGCCCTATCAGATTTTGCCTGATCTCTTATGCCCACAGTCAGTGCAGACCTGTCACCACACAGGTGCTAAATAATTGATGAAAGGGGGAGATCTCTTCTTGCTGGCTGAGCCAAACCTGTCACTGACCAGAAATGGATAAATGCCTATGGTCAAAAACCTTTGGACCTATTCACTGTCCATCCTGCTAGTTAAAAATGACTGTCACAGGGAGATCAGGGTGCTCAAGGAGAAAAACTGGGACTAGTGTGGCAGAAGAGGGACAAATTCATTTTGTTAGAAATAGGAAAGAATACCTCACTCTTCTCTCTAAAACCAGGACTAAGCTTAAGGTTTATGTTGGGGAGCAATGACTTAATTCTTCTCCAAAAGTAACCTTCAAATTGGGTGTAAATGACTAAAATTCAATTTTATATTGGTGGCATGAAATCAGTTGATATAACAATTCCTCCCTAAAACATAATTAAATAGTGCTTTATAGGTCTGATATCAAAATAATAGTTTATGTAGTGAACCTTCCTTTCAGGTCAGCACCCAAACCTAATGTGTTGATAGAGGGAAAATGAGGAACAAAAAAAACATAAAAAGCCTTGGAGAATTCCAAAAAATAAATCTCAAGTCAACAAATACCTGTTTCAAGATTAAATACTACAGAATTGGGGTTCATAGTCTTATCCCTTCAACTCACAATAGTAGCATCGGGCCTATGTTGCTCTTATTGGTGTTGCCAAAAATTCACCAAATATTTTTAGTAAGATAATACGTGGGGCTGAGGAGTAAAAGAAATGGTCCTTTTCTTCAAGGAGACTACATTCTATTTCCATGAGGAATATGTTACGTTTGTTATTGTAAAAAAGGAAGCTGACTTCTCTTACTTTCTAAAAATAGTATTTTATTTTGGGAATATTGTTTTTTTTTTTGAAGATTTTATTTATTTATTGGAGAGAGAGAGAGAGTGAGCACAAGAAGGGGGAGTGGCAGAAGGAGAGGGAGAAGCATACTTCCCCACTGAGCAGGGAGCCTGACATGGGATGGGATCCCAGGACCTTTGATCATGACAAGAGCTGAAGGCAGATACTTAACTGACCGAGCAACCCAGGTGCCCATGGGAATATTCTTGGTTGAGAGAAATAATTTAATCTGCTTTCATTGGTGGGCCAAGAGAGTCTTAGAGAAAAAAAATTCTACCTACCTATCTAGATACAAATTCTTTTAACATTCAGGGTTACAGATAGAATTAGTGTATCAGTGTGCTTTTAGGGCTACAAAGGGTTATGGACTATGAGGAATTCTACTGCCTTTAGCCTAATAAAATAATTATAATGAGGTCAGATAGAATTAAGGGGGCAATTAAACATCTGTCAGCAACAGTTTTATAGGTTTTGTTTGATTTAAGGAGTACAGTGATAGTCTGGTAGTCATCATCTGGTGGTTAGAAATTAACTTTAAACTCTTTGGAAGCCATATCTAATGAGTAATGTCTAAAACAGTTCCAAATGGGCTCCCAAAAACATGAGTTATATAGGATTAGGAATTGTATAAATGGAATCTAGTTTGGTAATCAAAGTAATGAAGGTAATCAAGGACCTTATACTACATTGAGCCCCATTATAAGTTGGTTTCTAAAAAAATTGATGTGTAATCACCGATACTCTTCTTCAGCATGTTTTCCTACAAATCAATACAGAAATGAGAGTTCAAAAATCACAATGTATCAACTAGGTTCTAGCATTCTATGAGTTTCATATCTTATATCCAAGTTCTAAGATTACTGTGCCATCCGACTGATATACACGTTCTTTCCTTTTTATTTTTATTTTTTACTAGATTTTTTAATCTTTATGATGTGATGACTTTTTAGATAGAGCTAGGATCTAGGACTCTTATAAAAAGTGTTTGCTAAACTGCATTGTGTGTCTAACATGCCCTTAGAGATTAATGGTACTAATGACAGAACTGACCCACCCTACAGATTAAATGAAATCACCTCAATGTAATGACCTCAGCTCATTCATATCTGGCATGTTCTGAGTAATGCAGGTGTTGTCATTTATATTGTAGTATATGTATTACATTAAGGCCCATCAATCACTGGTACTGTTTTAGGGAAATAAAAGGAAATGGGCTAAGATGCAGAGCTGATAAAGGAAGTGGGTCTAAATTAGAGGTCTTATAAATTTAATGGTAGATAGGGTCCCATTTCAGAAAGTCTGACTAACTAAAAGAAGTGAAGAGAAAAGATAGAATTAGCATCAAAGACATAAAATTATAATTATTCTCTCATCCTACATTGGTGATACTAGATAAATTTGAGTTCTCGCCAATTCTCTAAAGGACGAAGCGTTCTCTTGATTACAATACACATGGATGTAGTCCTAAAAGACTATATAATCTAAATTTGTACAAGACTAAATGCATCATATATACACAAAGGAAGTGGTTCCTCTTTCCCCAAAATAGTGTGATATACCTATACGTAGCAATTAGTTCTAAAATATATCACAAGAGAATTTGATACTATAAGTGCTAAATTATCAAGGTTTCTGAATTATTTACTTAAAAAAAGACTTGTTTCTGATGTATTGAAACTCAAAGTCTTGAGTAAATGCAAGATTGTTCCTATAATAGTACCCATCTCTTTTAGTAACTTTCATTTGACCGTGCTTTCTTGAGTAAAACAGAAAGGAGTAAAATTTAAGTCATTATACTAAGAATGTCTCCAGGACAAGGTTAATTGACCCCGGAGGTAAGTGTGTGCTTACCTGTTTCATAGTTTTTCATCATTCTAAAATTGTAACTGCTTTTTGACTTGTCGGTTTCACATCAAGCTCCTTGAGAATAGCAGTGGTACCATAGCAAATAGAATTAGCTAAAAAATACGTGCTTAGTTAATAACTTGGGTTTACACAAAAGCAAAATAGGGACTCAGTTGACTTTAAGAATTCCTTGATAGTACACATGTCAGATGTACTTAAAATTATCTTACAAAAATTTGATTGGAGGAGTCTTCCTGTTGTATTGCATTCTTTCTTTTTTATGCCAAGTATATTTGTACTCATTTTTAAAGAATTCTAAACCTTTTATTAATATTAATTCAATTTAATTCAGTGAGCTTTATTGAGTTCCTATTCTGTGCTATGTGCTAAAGAAGCATGATGAATAAGACACAATTGTTATCCTCAAACATTAGACATGCAAAGAAATAATTATAATATAGTATGAGAAGAATAATAATATCAGTATAAAATGCACCCTTAACTTAGAAGAGGGAGGATTAAGTCTGCTCAGACAAGTCCAAAAGACTTCCTGACAGAGATGACATCTTCACTGAGGTTTCAAGGATGGTTAGTAGATGATCAATGAGTGAATAGTTGGGACAGAGGAAGAGGGACTCATCCTGGGCAGAACAATACGTGCACAAGCAGAATGGAGCATCATGGGTAGACAAATGTGCAAGGAGGGACATGCTGTAGAATGTGGTCAGAGAGGCAGGCTAAGCACATATTATGTAGGGTCTTGTACGATAATCTAAGGAGCTAGCATTCCATTTTATAACTAGGAGTTTTAGCATGAAGTAGATAAGCTCATATTTGTGTTTTAGAAAGACCACATTTGTGACAGGAGGAGGATCAGAAAGGGAGAAGATAATAAGGCAGGAAGTTAAAAAAAAAAAGAAGTGCTGGACAATGTACTTCAGCTTCTCAATAGAATCACTTGAAACTCCACAGCCCAGACCCATAGAATTAGAATCTCTGGAGGTAGAAGCCCATGCGAGTCTGTTTCCAAAGTGCAGTCAAAGCAGAGAACCACTGGTTTAGACAAGAACTTTTCCTTCAAGTTATTGGTGGAGGAAATGAGAGCTTAAGTAAAGCAGCATAAATCACAGAAAATGGGAAATAGAATCCAAACCTCCTGACTTCCAGCCCAGGGGGCCTAATCACCAGGCTGAATTACACCTAGGAACATTAGCAGATCATTGACCACCACTCACAACTCAGCTCCATGGCATTCACTCATTTCTATCTCAACATGCTCAAAGTAGCAGAAGCCGACAACAGTAAGAAAAAAAGGCATTTTTACTTCTCCTGAGAAGATGACACTGAAGATGATGACAAACTCATTAGGGAAAACTAGTACTTTTATTGTTTTATTTTTTGTAAGATTTATTTATTTATTTATTTGACAGAGAGAGAGATCACAAGTAGGCAGAGAGGCAGGCAGAGAAAGAGGGGGATGCAGGCTCCATGCTAGCAGAGAGCCAGATGTGGGGCTCAATCCCAGGACCTTGAGATCATGACCGGAGCTAAAGGCAGAGGCTCAACTCACTGAGCCACCCAGGTGCCCCAAGACCTAGTACTTTTAAATATAAAGCCAGAGAGCATCTATTACAAGATATAGTTAATGGTAGAGGCACTTACGGAAACAGTCATGGGACTTCAGAGAAGTGAGAGTTAACTCTGGAAAATATCACTCAAGGAAGAGACAAGACTCATCAAAATGTAAACTTCAAATTTAAAAGGCAATGAATGGCATTTTGTGAACATTCAGGTAACAATCCAATTAATTCTGACAGGTATGCACATAAGTCATTGAGTATTGCTTTTACTAGGCAAGATTTAGTAGATTCAGAAACAGTTTACAGCCTTTGCACAATTTTTAATTATAAATCAAAATGAGATGCAGTCATTTTACTCATGGAAAGATTAGGTCAATTGGAGAAAAAAATACAATTAACATTGAAGCAAAATGAGTTATTAAGCTCATGTGGCTCTGAAGAAGAGTCTTTCAAAGTGTTTCCACAGACAAAGAGTAGATAATCTATTTTTAACTGGCATAGCAATAACATTCACTGTGTCTACATGCAAATATCATCAAATACAAATTTAGTGAATACTCAAGAGTTATTTTGAAAATAACAAAAGACCAATTTTCCATAATATCACAATCATTAGTCTTCCCAGAACCATCATCCCTTTATCCCTCCTTCCTTTGCACATCTATAGGACTGTGGTATTTCATCTCTCCTATGACATTGCCCGCATTTAGGCTTGAGTTTTGGATATCCAGGCACACTCAACTGTACCGTGCATGACCACAAATACCCACTGTGGTTGGGAAGGGGCGGAGTGAACAACTAACAGTGTGAATCCTGGCCTCAGGCTACCTGGGTTCAGATCCATTTACCAGCAGAATCATCATAAAATAAGTGAGTAACAATATAAAATATAAAAATAAGTAAGTTACTCAGCACCTGAGTTTTAGTTTCTTCATCCTTAAAATTAGGGTAATGACAGTATCTACCTTAAAAGCTTGTGGTGGAGATATTTCAATCATTTATAGTAGTTATAACAGTGCCCTGAACACAGGACAAACTCAATAAACGTTGGTTATGGTGCTATTGTGATTTATAATAAGAAATATGTATTTGGTCTTTGTTCCAGTTCCTGGCACAGAGTTCCTAAAACACTTGGAATTACCTGTGGAGAGAGTTCTAGTGTTGTTTGTTGTGCTAATGAGATGACTCTTGGAAAGCTGTTAAGGGATGGGCCTGGTTGCCAGTGGAGACAACCATGTCATTATAGGGTTGGAACTTTCAGTCCCATTCACGACTTCAGGAATTGGGAAGGAGCTGAAGACTGAGTTTAAAGCTCAATGGCCCAAAATCTAATCAATTATGTCTATGTAAAGAAGCCTCCATAAAACTCCCCAAAGGTCAGTGTCCAGGGAATTTCTGGGTTGGTGAACAGGTGGAGGTGTTGGAGAGTGGCATGTTTGGAGAGGCAGGGAAGCTCTGTGCCCTTTCTCCATACCTTACCCTATGCATCTTTTCCAGCTGCCTGTTTCTGAGTTATATCCTTTTATAATAATCTGGTAATCTGGCAAGTAAAATGATTCTCTGAGTTCTGTGAGCTGCTATAGCAAAATTAATCAAGCCCAAGGAGGAGGTCATGAGAACATATGATCCACAGCGCCGGACTTGGGTTTGGCATTTGAAGAGGTTGGTATGGGGTAGTCTTGCGGTACTTAGCCCTTAACCTTTGGCACTGAGGCTGATTGTAGATGTTACGAAAAAAACACACTGGAATTGGGTGCAGAATCATGGGTACTAACAGTGTCTTATAGTAGGAGGTGTGTTGAATAGATGGAAAGGTTGATGAATGGGCAGGTGACATAGAAATAAAACATTTGATAGAAGAATAACAATATCCACTACAACCATCAGGACTTGGTTTTTTTCCTGATCTACTTCAAACCTGCAGTAAATTGCCAGACAAGTTCTATAACCGCTCTTTGACCTTTACAAGATAATGAGGTCAATAATTCTTCCTGTCTTCAAACTGACATGGAGATTAATTCTATAATATTTTTCACTGTAACATTTGAAAATCATGTCTTATAAGTATAAAATATTACTTTAAAATATCTTAGTTTTTTTTCCCCCCAAAGATTTTATTTATTTACTTGACACAGAAAGAGAGAGATAACAAGTAGGTAGAGAAGTAGGCAGAGAGAGGGGGGGAGGCAGGTTCCCTGCTGAGCAGAGACCCGGATGCAGGGCTCCATTCCAGGACCCTGAGATCATGACATGAGCCGAAGGCAGAGGCTTAACCTCTGAGTTAAGGGTTAACTTAACTGAGCCACCCAGGCACCCCTAAAATGTCTTAGTTTTATCCACTACTTTCCAGCAGGAGTTGGGGGAACTATTTTCGAAGGAATCCTCAATGAGCTTAATATTATATTCTTTATTCAAGTTAGTAGATTTCGAGCATTACATGCACTAATTCTCTAATGATATAATGAGAGATCTCTTACTTGGGTTTGGCATCTGCTAAAGCACACGTAGTGAAGACAGCGCCCCCATCTAGGGACTGTGATAAACAAAACACCACTGCAACAGTGCCTTTTAAGGAAAAGAACACTGCCCTGCCACCTATTGGAAAACTCCAGATATAACAAGCATAGGTTTCCTCACTACAGAAAAGCATCAAACTGATACCTATTCAAGTTAAGAGGGATTTCTTCTCTAAGTTCAAGGTCTTTAAGATAGACCCAAGGATTGTAGAGGAGGCTAAGTGCACAACCCAGAGGAAGAAAATTGTATGTCAACCACTGATTTGTTAGTTTCTGCAAAAGTTGCACTCAGGAGATACATCGCAGGGGCTGAGTCATTGGAGAGCTTTCCAGGCTGAACACAAGCAGCACAGGCCCACTTGAATTTACAACTTGCAGAGAGAAAGAAGGGAGAAAAAAACTGCCAGGAGTAAACCTACCATTCCGCTTACATGGTTTGATCATCTGTGATTTGTGGGAAGAGCCCGTTTCAAAGCCCCTGTGCTTTAGTTGAAGAGTTTATGCATTTAGCCACATGTTCTGCTGCAGAAGCCGCATTAATTCTGCCTCTTGGCCTCCAGGAGGCAGAAAAGACAAGTGCATTTTATGCCAATGACTTTTCCTGTTTCCTCCATCAGAAGATTGCTGTCACTCTAGGCCTTGATCTATGCCTCAAATCTTTGAAGAGCAGTGATAAATCATTCCAAATAACAGTTTCCATATAATTTCACTGCAAAGACTATTAAAGCTGGAAAGACCCTTAGAGATCATCTAGTGACAACTTCCTGTCCTTACAGGTAAAGAAATAGAGATTCAGAAAATCTAGGAGCCTTGGTCAGTATCACTGTGCCAGGCACTGCAAACGTCAGAACTAGATTCCAAGGCCTCAGACGCAGAGTGTCTTCCTCGGTTAGACACTGGTTAGGTTAGGTTGGATTATGCTTTATATTACTGCACATGCCAGAGAACCTAATTTATTATCTGAAAACAATTCAGGATGACATGGAAGACTATAACTCAACAAAGCAGTGATGTATGAAGCCTTGTTACTTACAGTAAATATATAGGCAAAACATACAGGCAAAAATCTAAAAGGGCAGACTGCTCATAGATATGCAGAGAAAAATATGATTAAATGTTTTGACAAAAACAATGTTCGTTCTCTACTAGGTAACAGAGCACTCTAAAGTCTGTAGGGGGGTTAGTAAAAAAGCTATTTGCAAAGACTTCAAATTTATTTGTCCTCATCTAAAATATTTACAACCTATTTCAGAATCTCATTTTTTAATCCCTGACTTCCTTATGATTCAATCAGATATACATGCTCAGTCAACTACAAGTATTTCTTTCATGCCTACTATGCATCCTTTAATGCTATTCTCAGTGATTAGCAGAACACTCAAAAGATGTCTGAATTTGCAAAGCAAAAATAGCTAAAGAAAATAAGAAATACTTTATAATACTCACCAAAGAGTAGATTTATGTGTCCAATACAAGACACTTGTTAATGGAGAATACGGACTTTCTGTTCTCTCAACATCTGTATCTATATAGATATATAGTACATAGACACAGAAATAGCTATAGATATACATCTATGTGTGTGTGCAACATCTCCCTTGACCTTAGCTTTGTTCCTGGAAAACAAACTAGCCAATGTGTGGAAGAGTAAACTTTTCTTTGACTTGGGAATGTTAATCCATTAATGTTATTTAGAAGCTTAGAAAAATTCTTGGATAGGACAATCTCCCAACAAAGAGTGATGAAAATGTATAATTTAATGGGATTGCTGTATAACAAGCTATAAAACTAAACCTTGAGTCAGAGCAACCTTTATTTAAGTTTATACCTTTCAGCAGCAAGGTCCAATTTTTCCAAATCATTTGCCTTCTGGTGCTTATAGTTATAAGAAGCTAGGAAGCCAGGTTATTCTGCAGGGTGGGGTATCTCAGAGTCAAAACAGAGTCAAAAGTGCCCTTTGAGCAATTTGAGAAGCACTTCCTATCTGGAAAGACTTCAGAGACCTAAATGTTTATCTGCACTGATGTTCGTGTCTGAAAGTCTACCAGTCGTGAAGTACTCATGCAGGTCCTCTTACAACAAACTAAACAAATAAGTAAAAATGTGTGTTTCTTTACTGCATAAGTAATATATATTCATTTTAAAGTAATCGTAAGGTAATATAAGATAGTGACAAACGAAAAGTGAAAAAACCTCATATTCTTATCACTCACAAGTAAGTACCATTATGCATATGCGTAGTCCCCACATAATTTTTCTAAAAGGAAAACTTGGGACATTTTATGTTTTGTGATTTGTTTTTCTTATTTCTCTCCACATAACAGAAATCTTCTCTCTTTACATCATTTTAAATATCTGTATAGTATTCCTTTGTAAAGAGGTAAGCTTTTTACAAATCCCCTAACATCGGACATTTTGTTTAGTTTCAACTTTCTAATAAGGTGAGCCATGCCGCAATGAATTTCTTTGCAGTAAGTTTTAGAACAAATTGCTGACTTATCCTGTTTCTTAGAATAAAGTTTAGAGTTCCTAGTTTAAGAATATGCCAATTTGTAATGGGGACCTCCTACTCTCCCTGGATGGTCCTAAGGCAAGCCAGGGGAGGGATGGACCTTCATGGGAATGAGACCCCTTTCGGTCACTCTATCCCTCCACGGGTGTATGGAGAGTGGGGGGATGGGAGGGCTGCGCAGCGCAGACTTGACCCCACCCTCCTGCCCTCTGCCTCCCTGCATGGGTGGGGGGGTCCTGTGACTGCTTCTGACCTTCACCTATGTCTTGGCCATGTTGCCAGGGGCTCTCTGTCAGGCGGGAAGGGCCGCAGGGCCCCGGGCTGCCCACTGGTGGCCCCCTGGAGAGCTCCAGGTCCTCCCACAGGTGGAGAGCTCAAACGGTAGCAGCGTTTCCTGTTCCCGGGTAGCCTTTCGGGTCAGCTGGCCGGGTGGGGCGCATGAGAAGCCGAGTCCAGGTAAGGGAGGCCTAGCGGTTCCTCTAGGGCAGGTGGTTCGTCCTCTCCCACTACCAGCGGGGGCTTGGTGCACGCGGGCGTGTGAGCCATCACCACTCTGAGCCAGACAAGTGCACCTGGCCATCCGCGGCTGTCATTTCACACCCCTGCCCCCCGTTTCACACCCCCGCCCCTCCGTTTCACACCCCCGCCCCCCGTGTGTTGTGTACTTTAGTTCGCTTGCTTTCCTCCTTCCCCTCCTCCTCCCCCTCCTCCCCCTCCTTCTCCTCCTTTCCCCCCCACCCCGCTCCTTTCCCCCCAATTCTCTTGCTTGAAGAAAAAATGCTAATTTTGAAGCTTTCGATATTATTTCTAAACTGCTTTGTGGACAGGCAATACTAAAGTAAAATCCAATACTGCCAATGCTGGGTATTCTAATTTTGTTTCATCTTTGGCAATTTGACAGCAAAAATTCAGCCCAGGACACCATTGTTATTATAAGGCCTCTTATTCAATGAAGCATTTATGAGAACTTATTTCTGGGAAAGAGCAGCCACCGTGTAACAACCCTGTGCTACCTGTTGGAATTTGAAGGCAGTAGAGGGATAGTCTCTGCCCTTATGAACCTTCCCGCAAGAGAGGACAACTCGAAAGTGTGGAGCCTCCAAAGGATGAAGAAGTGGGGGTTTAAGAAGAAGCTGTTTTCAAGGGAGTGAGGTTAGTGCCAATGTGTGGTGAGCAAATTTGCCTAGATTAGCCTCCGGATGGGGTTTATTTAAATGAATGCCTGGGGTTCTAAGGCACCTTCTCCCTTGGCTCTGCTGAGCAGTCTGGCCATGGGCTGGTTACATTTGTAATAAATGGTTCGCATCCGCATAAAGGAACAATGGAGCAGTAATTTTTCTTTTCTAATGGTCCATTACCACTGTCCTTTATGTGAAATGATAAGAGTGGGCTCTCTCCCATCCACATCTTTGAAATGCTCTCCTCCCATGGGGGCTGCTGGCATGTGGTTATGCAAGAGGACCTCATTTTTGTCATGTTGGGTCACTGTGTTCCCTGCAGTGCGTGGCTCATCATAATTCTTTATACTTCTGCTTATGCTTTTTTTTTTTTTTTACAAGATTAAAATGCATGTGTATAGCACATATCATCAATCCCCAATGTCACTTAAGTGAACCGTGTGTGTTTATACAGCTGCTGACTCCTGGGATACCCTCTTGGGAAGTAGACAAAAGTTCTGAATATAACTTTTTGTAAATTAGAAAATAGTACAGCCTGAATTTAAAGAAAAAGAAAAGTTAAAGTTTTTTAATTCAGTAGCCTTGCCAACAGGGACAATGGCTATGCCCATAAAAGATCTCTGTCTCAGGACTGTTATTGGAAGTTTAGACAATATTTGGAACATAGGTGGTATTTATTTGTTCTTTAAAGAAAACTGGAGTTTTGCAGGATTGCAATCCTTTGCCCTAATTATTTGTTTGCTCCTTTTAATTTATGATTAGCAAAATCTGGAAATAATCCATTTTTTGATGTGTCTTTCCAACTGGAATGTTGGAAGTCCCCCAGGGGGTGACTTCCCTGTTCCGCACAGCTGTGCTGTTCCTGCCTCAAGTCCTGGAGGTGCTTCAGGCTTTCACCCCACTTCCTCTGCCTCTTGTTAAACAACTCACTTACCTCAGTTTACACTGTCCATTGACTGGCCCAATAATTCTTTGAGGTAGATACAGATGAGGAGGCTGAGTTAGTGCCCTCCACTGAGCTGTCCCTGTCTGTCACCATAGCTCTGTTTTTCTCTCTCAGTTCTTTCAAAGATCTTCTAGTTACAGATGGTTTCTTTTCATTGTTTATGTATTGTAAGGTATGAGGGGAAGTCTGTTGATGATGAATGATCAAGTTCATTGTCATCTGAAACACACATGTGCTGGTATAGGTATGGGGAGCAATCCACACATGTCTCTCCTCTCTCAGACTCTGTCCTATTTTACAATGAACTCCTGAATTTTAACCCTAAACACATTCCATCATGTCTTACTTCATCCATTCAACAATTAGGGAGCTGCTACTTTCCTGGACCGAGTTTACAATTCCCTATGGATGTCTTCCCTTCCACCACCCCGCCCCAAGGGAGCTCACAACAAAACAGATTGTCAAGCCTTCTTCCTGGTCTAGTGGTGTCCGTATTGATAATATCCAGTACAAGTCCCAAGCATCCCAGGGGCTGTACTGGGCAGGTGTGGTCCTACACACAGACTGATGAGATAGTGCAGACCTAGTTTGCTGTGGGTATGGGTGTGGGGACTGCTCTATGGGGCTGTGGGACATGTGGGGGAGAAGGAACAGGGATGTGATGAGCGAGTTACTGAGCTGAGTCATTTGAAAAGGCTGGAGGCTGGGGAGGGGGTAACTTGCAGCAGCCCAGGGTCTGCACACACAGAGAAGTACCTGCATTTGTAGGGTGAAGCTTAGGTGAGGCAGGAGAACAGAGCTTGTTGGGAGGGATTAGCCCTGGGGAACCTGATTGGCCGCCTGCAGCAAGATTGACAGCCACCATCATGTCTCACGTATTTACCTGTTAGAGTCCTTTAACCTGCTGGCTTGCCTGCACTCTTGCTCCCTGCCAGTCTCTGCCACATGGCAACCAAAATAACCTAAAAACAGACTCCTACCTTGTTCATAATTCCACCGGCTTCTTGTCACATCTAGAATAAAACCTAGGCATTGACCTGGACTATGAGGTCTGTTAGTTGGCTCTCGGCTTGCATCTCATCTTCTACCACTCCCCTTTTTTCTGCCAGGCCACATTGGATCCTTGCTGCTGCAAGCATTCCCTTCGTCCCCACTTACTTCCTTCTCCCCACTCCTTGGTTTGATTTAGGATTCTATTAGGATCTCACTTCCTCAGACAGGCACTCTCTGACTGCTGCTATCTAAAATAATACCCACTATGTGTCTCTAGTTAGCCTCTTCCCCTGCTTCATTACATATTTTATAGTACTTATCACTATCGGAATCCCTTTCTTTCTTTTTTTTTAAGATTTTATTTATTTGTTTGACAGACAGAGATCACAAGTAGGCAGAGAGGCAGACTGAGAGAGGAAGGGAAGCAGACTCCCCGCTGAGCAGAGAGCCCAATGCGGGGCTCCATCCCAGGACCCTGGTTTCATAACCTGAGCCAAAGGCAGAGGCTTTAGCCCATCGAGCCACCCAGGCGCCCCAACTACTGGACTTTCTATTCTAGTCCCATTTGTTGTTTGTCGTACTCAGTAAAATGTAAGCTCCATGAGGTCTGGTCTGTCCTTGATCACTGTTTTATTTTTAATGCCTAGGACAATGCCTACTTATAACTAGGGATCAATAAATAGATGGTTAATGACTAAATAAACTAATACATTAACTCAGTAATGCTCTCAGCCTATATTAAAGAATTTACTCTATTGAGAGGTTTGGATTCATATATGCAATTCGTGATAGAACCATTCAATCAGTGTACGTGCTGTGCTAATCTTGAGGCTGATTTCACTTTACTTCTTAACAAGACAATTTAGTGATGACCCATTTTGTGGCCGAAAGGAAATACATTAGGTAGTTAATGTAAAACTAGTAGTTTGTTGAGTTGAAAGGTAGAGCAGTAATAGGTCATTTAAAATACATAAGGGGGCGGTGCCTGGGTGGCTCAGTGGGTTAAAGCCTCTGCCTTCAGTTCAGGTCATGATCTCTGGGATTGAGCCCCACACTGGGCTCTGTTCAGTGGGGAGCCTGTTTCCTTCCCCCCCCACACTCTCTCTGCCTGCCTCTCTGCCAACTTGTGATCTCTCTCTGTCAAATAAATAAATAAATCTTTTTAAAAAATAAAATAAAATACATAAGGGGAAGGGAAATGCCTTCATTCATCTATTCATTTATTCATCTAATTCAACAACCATTTGTTGGTTCCTTCTCCATACCAAGCTGAGTGATAAGCCATGAGAGTGCAGTGGTGAGAAATAGTAGTACTTTCCCTCAGGGAGCTTGGGGTCTAATGAGAGTGTGTCTTAGTCCATTTGGACCCCTCTCCCATAAAACCACCATAGCTCAGGTGGCTTATAAACAATAGAAATTTATGTCTTACGTTTCTGGAGGCTGGGAAGTCCAAGATCAAGTGTCAACAGGTTTAGTGTCTGGGGAGAGCTTGATTCCTAATTCATATATGGCCATCTTTCACAGTGTCCTCATATGGTAGCGGGGCAAGGAGTCTTTTGGGGACCTCTTTTATGAGGGCACTAACCTCAATCATGAGGGTTCTACCCTCATGACCTAATCACCCCAAAGCCCCCACCTCCAAAAACCATCGCGTTAGCAGTTAGGTTTCAACCTATGAATTTGGAGGTACAGAAACATTTAACCTATGGCAAGAGAGTAACTAAACAAATGCTAGGAAATCAATTTAAAATTTTGGACAAGTACTGAAAAGGTGGTGCACAATGTGCCATGAAATTAAACAAAGGCAATTCAGCCTGTTGTGGGCAGTAGAAAATTCTTCCCAAAGGAAGTGACATCTAAACTGAAACTGGAAGGGTAAGGAGTTGCCCAAGTCAGGAAGAGGAGACAACCATCCCAGGCAGGAGAACAGCATGTGCAAGGGCCCTGAGGTATGTTGGTTTATTGGAAAAACTGAAAGGAGATCCAACATGACTGGAAAATACAGAATCGGCAGTTTCAGGATAGGAAATGAGCCTGGTGAAATTCATAGAAGCTGACTTGTAGGACCAACACAACTCCATCAAGAGCGTTAAGAGATGAATAACAAACAAACAAAAAAAAAGATTTATCTTTTAAAAATATCACGTTTGTGGCTGTGTTACAACAGCCCTAACTAATATACCATAATTGTCCCAAATCATGTCCCCTAACGGGATCCCTGCTGAAGAACAGTAGGCAGGCATAAAGGTGCCTTTTCTCACCTCCTTTACCACAGAAAAAAAACTGTCCCTACTGAAGACCTTCAGAAAGCAGATTGAGTAATCAAAGATGTAGACTAGAGAATGATTTATCTACTCATCCAGCCATCCATCTAGAAACATTCATCCCACCAAAATTCTTTGGAAGCTATGCTTTTCAAGTCCTAGATGAATCTTGAAATATTACCCATATGTATTGAAAGAAATCACTTGTTTGGGGGTGGTCAGGAAAATCATAGCCAAAATCTTGGATTCAGTTGAACAATGAGAAAATTTGGCTGACCTTCAAAAAAGCATTCCTAATAATAAAAGCTATTATTCTGCAAAGAGTTTCCCAGAGGAAGTGGTAATAATCCCATAGTTTGAGTCATAGGAAATTTTGCTGGACAGAACATTAAATAACACACTTTGGGGAACAATCTTAAATTATAAAGGCGAATAAGAAGGATTACTTCATTGTTTCCCCATCTTTATTTTCCAAAAAAGCTCCTTGTGGAGACTTTCACGACATGGGTGGCCAAATTATAATCACTGAATGTTATAGAGGGCAATGAATCAAAATGTCATGACTGTTCTTTTCACTCCTATTTCTGACTTTTATTTGCAAGCCTTATCCTCTGGATTCTTTCTCCTTAGCATTTTCAGCTAATGCCCTCCATTTTTCAATATTTTCTATTATTTTCTTTAGTACTTAAATTTCAGGGGTTTAATTAAGATATGGAGGCTACAGACAGTCTGGGTTCTCACATCTTTTGGTGTAACTATGAAAATAGTTTTTTGGGTGCAAACGAACTGTTGAGAGAGAATTTGCCCAGTTCCCATGCCTTTAATGGTGTTTTAATATCACCTCGCATCGTTAACAGGAAATTAACAACAAGATAATCCTCACATATTTTCTTTTGAAATGCTTACATTTTGTGGTTAAAGAACTTAATGTCAGCTCCCTGGCAACTTCTAAATTGCTTCCTAATCTATTTCTGCATTTCCAGGTGTCTTACTTGGGAGAAGAGGGGAGCAGTCCTAGGGCTACTAATTAGCGCAAAGCAAAATATAAGAAAGCTTTGAAAAAAATTTTTTAACGATTTTATTTATTTATTTGACAGATAGAGATCACAAGTGGGCAGAAAGGCAGGCAGAGAAAGAGAGGAAGGGAAGCAGGCTCCCCGCTGAGCAGAGAGCCCAATGTGGGGCTCGATCCCAGGACCCTGGGATCATGACCTGAGCCAAAGGCAGAGGCTTAACCCACTGAGCCACCCAGGCTCCCCAAGCTTTGAAAACTTTATCCCCTTCCAGCCCAAGTGACATTCTCAGCTTCTAGAGTCTGCCCTCATTCCTGGGTTCAAGGCCCTTTTCCTCTAGCTTCAAAATCAGCAGTGGTGGATGGAGTCTTTCATACACTTTGAATCTCTCTGACCTCCCTTTCTGTCACATGTCTCTTGCTCTTCTATTCTGTTGCATCTCTTTAACTGGTTTTAAGGGTTCTTTTGGTTCCAATGTGTTTACCAGGATAATTTCCTTGTTTGAAGGTCAGCTGATGAGTGACCTTACTTACATCTGCAATGTGTCTTCACAGCAGCACCTCGGTTAGTGTTTGACTGAGTAATCAAAACACAGGGATCTTGTGGGGACATCTTCAGAATTCTGCTACCACAGGGAGCATGACAGGGACATGACTTCAGGCCGTCTGTGTAAAACAGGGTGTTAAACCAACTCTTCTGCTGTTTTGGAGTTTCAACAGAGGCCCTAAAACTGGAGAACAAAAACGTGGAGTCCAAATGATCCCATGTCCACATGCTGAACAATTACAACATTTTTTTCACCCCCACATCCACTCCTGCTGTTTGGGAGAAGGATTCACTGGCAGTGAGGGCTCTTTGAGAGAGTTTTGTCTATGTTACACACTCCAAGCTCGCCTGCACCCTTGATGAAAGAAAAAGGCATGCTTCCTTTCACTTTCAGCTGAGGAAATGCTGTTTCAAGACAACCACTCATCCTTTCTCGGCCATTTGGCTAAGGTCAAGTGTGGTATCAAGAAAACCACTCAGAGAGCTTGGCACTAATTCCCTAGAACTTGAGGAATGCAGAGACAGGTATCTGCCCCATTCTGGAAAGTTAAAGATGAGAGGCTTCCTCTGTCACCAGCTACATAAGGAATAGTCTGTACTTCCAGAGTTTAATGGGGGCAAGGAAAGATACCTTGAATTTCCCAAGGGTCAAGAGTTTATTGTGGACAGCTAGTCTTGGGTCCTTCCAAAAGGGACTCTGCACAAGAGTACTTTTGTAAAGGAATGAGATGGCCAGGGAGAAGAAGCAGATGACAGAAGAGAAAGGTATCAAGAGCCAGCCACAGGAGGGGACTGGAGGAGGGGGAGCCCCAGTCATGAGGGAGAGGGTCGCCAAAGAACCCAACAAGCAGAACACAGAGAAGGAATCAGAATTTGGAATTGGCCATATTTGGAAAGCACCCACACCAGATCACAACTGTATTTGCTAAGCTAGACCATTCTATGCCTTACCTACCCCTGGAGGGAAGGAGAAAGAAGAGAAGAAGTGGTATGGGCCAACATGAGCTGGAGGAAGTGGGTATTTTACACTGGAAAAGAGTTTGTAATATTATGATTATTACACTGGACTGGCCTGGATTGGAAGAACTACAGTAATTTCCTGAAGTTTCATCTAGGGGATGTGTAAAGAACCTTTCAACCCAGGATGCTGAAAGGAGATTAGTGGTAAGAATAAAATTAGCTTGTATCCTCTTAAATCAAGCTTGTTCAATAAAATAGTTCATGTTATATGTGTCATTAATTGCTGACATCACGTATATATCAGAATAATTTTAACAGAGATGAGATCATCTCTCAGCTTTATTTTTATCTATTTAAATAGTATCAATTCCTTCAACTGAGTGTTTTAGTCATCTTTGAACATCTCCTGAAAAATCATCTCCTTATGGCTTCCATCAAGAGCCAAGATAATTGCATATACCTTGGCTCCAGTTTTTATAGCTCTGTACTCTAAGGGAGGCTGAACAAAATGACCTTTACAGATATTTCCAGCTCAGTAGTTATAAAACGAATTGTAGCTTCAAGGTCTCTTTGCCTTAGTTAACAGATTAGTGGTCCAGTTAGGGTTGAATCAGATAAATTCACTAACAGCTCTCTACCCTTCACAGAACATTTGGTTCCATGTAGAGACAACTTAGGGAATAATCTCCATACTTCATCTCCCATGGTCACCTTCAGTCACCTTCTCCTGGGAACCATCTTCTCTTCATTTTGCCAGGCTCCAACCCTATTTTCTCAAATCTGCCAAGAAGTGTAGCTCTCACTTTAGAACCCCGATTCACTCTCATCTCGCTTCATCTCCAATGCTAGAGGCCTCTGTTAGAAAGGATGTTGGTGCTGTTTTGTTTTGTTTTTTAAAGATTTAGGTTTTTTTGGAGGGAGTGTGTGCACAATAGGGGAAGGGGCAGAGAGAGAGAAAGAGAGAGAATCTCAAACAGACTTCCTGCTGAGTGTGGAGCTGGACAAGGGCTCGATCTCACAACACTGAGATCATGATCTAAACTGAAACCAAGAGTCCGACACTTAACTGACTGAGCCACCCAAGCACCCCAAGGATGTCAGTGCAGTTTTGACAGAAACACTTTAACATTGCTGGATATCCCAGAAGAAGAAACTCTGGGGAAAAGAACACTGACATCAAAGCAAAGCTCAATTTATTATACACCATAGCAAATTTTGATAGCTAAAAACCTGACATGCAAATAGAACATTATATGGCATATCACTACATTTAAATCAAGGTGCTTTTTAATAGAATATGTAATTTACAAATATAAAAGTACATTTTAATTGCCCACAAATGAGTTTTTAAAGCACTTAGGAGTATCAGGAATATAAAATGCAAATGATTAGATGAGTCATGATGCTAAAACTAATAATTTAAATAGCAATAACTATATAAGGAGTAACTATGTAGTATTAAGAGAGAATTGACAGGGCGCCTGGGTGGCTGAGTTGGTTAAATAGCAGACTCTTGGTTTCAGTTCAGGTCACTATCTCAGGGTGGTGAGATGGAGCCCCGTCTACTTGAGATTCTCTCTCTCGCTCTCCCTCTGCTCCTTCCCCAAGCACTTGAGAGGTCCCAATCTCTCAAATAAATAAATCTTTAAAAAAAAAAGAAGACAATATTCCCCAAACTGTGTATGAAGCCTTACAGCTATATCTTGTATAGGCATTATGGTTGGTACAAAATCATGGTGTATGTGACAGAGATTTGAGATCTATAGCCAGCTTTGCCACTTCTCTGTACCTCCATCATACAGTATTGCACAGGAATTGCCACTTACAGTTCTCCTGACTTTGCTCAGTGTGAGCCATGCTTTTTCTGACTTCTTCATTGTCTTACCAGCACCAGACACCTGTTGGTGTCTACCAACACCCTGCTTCTGTTCCATCCAACCAAAGAAAAAACTTGGGATTGGAATTTAGGGAGCCCCTCACAGCATTTTTCTCTTGCTCTTGCCTGACGTCAGATCATCAAACAGCCCCACTGTAGGTCATTGTCTCATATGTCAGGTTCAAAGTAAGTGGACCAGTGAAATTACAGGATCATGGGCCCCTGGTCCAGCCTGGACACTGGATGTTAATAACAGCTGTTGAGTGATGCTGTGGAACATGCTCAAAACCATTAGAATAATATCAATAACTCATAGAATTATGTTGTGCTATAAGGCAAGACTGGGACAACAGTTTTCATAAATGCCTCAAAATAAGATTATAGGCAGCCATGAAGATATCTGGTAGGGAAAGTCAACCTAGTCTAGGAGCCCTAAAAAACTTCTCTGAAGAAAGGACATCCAATCTGAGATCCAGGGGATGAATATGTTATCTGGCATAAAAGAAGAGAACATTCAAAAAGGAATGTTTGAGGATCTAATAGATTCATAGAGCAAAAGAAAGAAGGAAAGAGAGTTGATTTAAGCGAGAATGGGTCAAATGTTGCAGGATGATAATTAGAGAGAGGCGGGAGTGCTTGGAAGAGAGAGTCTAGAAGCTATGATACTACCCGGGGGCATAAATGATGTTGGTTAAGACAAGGATGGTGCAGAAGAGATGAAGAAAGATGGGCATTTAGAAGGTACACTTAACACTGATGATCAGGTGCATATTGTGGGTGAAGAAGAGGAAGATGCTTCTCAGTTTCACAGTTGGATGGATGGCAGTGGCATTCACTAAGTGAATTTCCCCAACTCCAATTTGGGGAAAATGGAGTTGTTGGGGATGGAAGGAAGAGATGTGTTTTGGGCTTACTGGTGTTGAGGTACCTGTTACATATTCATGTAACAATGTTGAGTAAACCATTAGTTTGCGGCTCAGAAGAAAGGTCTGGACTGGGAATATAAATTTGACAGTTATTAAAGATTTATATGAAGTCATTAGGGTAGATGAGGTTCCCTAGGGAGAGCATATAGAAAGAAATTAGATTTAAATGAAGATAACAGAAGATGGCTACTGACCAACCTTAGGGCTTGCCAGTCTGTCCGTTCGTTCATTTGTTCTTTCTTTCTTTCAGATTTATTTAGTTATTTTGAGAGAGAGAGAGAGAGAAGGGTGGGCAGGGACAGAGGAAGAGGGGGAAAGAGTCTCTAGCAGACTCCTCAATCAGCCTCGATTCAGTAGAGCTTAATCTCATGAGCCTGAGATCACCACCTGAGCCGAAACCAAGAGTCAGACACTCAACCAACTGTACCACCCAGGTGCCCCCACTCCAATAGTTTAAAAACTGGGGAGAAGATAATGGGTTGGAAAAACTGGAGTTCTGAGAGGATAACTACTAGTGTGTTGTGCCCCAGAAGTCAAGGGGATAGGAGTATATCAGAAAGGAGGAAATCACCACTAGAAAAAAAATGTAAAGTGTAATGAGACATCAAGTGAAATGAGAACTAAAAACAAAACAAAAACAAAAACAAAAAAAGCAACTTTATGATTTAGGGACAGGGAGGTCTCAGCTGATCTTACCAAGAGCTCTTTGGAGAGTGAATAGCATGAATAAGAAAGTAATGGCATGAATTCTCGGTGCTTGAGAGCTGAGGAAGTGCAGAGTATAAACAACTCTTTCAAGTTGGTGTGACCAAATATCCAGTCTTCCCCCAAGATTAGGTTACAGTTTGGCCTATTGTCCTGGGCAAACTATTAACAGTGTCCTCCTTCATTCTCAGTCACGTCCTGTTTGAGTGACAAATTATGCATCCCCCATGTGAAGGGCAGGGGCAGGGTAGAACAGCCATCCTTAGCTCCTTGGTGCAAAAGCGTGACAACAAAGAGCGTGAGTGAATCCACACTTTAAGGCAGACAGCCTGAGCATAATTTTCGGATCTGCTACTTCTTGGTTATGGGAACTTAGGGAAGTTTGTCTAAGCTCCCTGAGGCTAACAAGACTTAGATTTCAGGATACAGTGCTGATTTCTTATAAAGTGTTAATACATAGTGCTCAGCAAATAGGAGTTCCTTTCTCTTTGTACCCTATGACTTGTTTTTTAACCCTTGTGGTAATGATTTGGCTTCATTTCCCTTCCTCTCTTTTCTCCTTCCTCTCCCCTGCCTCACCCTAAAGCAGCTCAAAGACTTTGCGAAAGTTAAAGTTCTTATTTTTATATCGCTAACAAAGCACTCCATCTGTGTAACATGTTCCACTCTTCAGAATAGCAGGTCACCCAGTCTTCTGTCCTATTATTCTAACCAGGCAAATGTATCAATACCAATTCATTCATGTCAGTACATTTCAACTGGTACTTACTGAGCATTGCTTGAATAGAAGTGTATGATGTGATCCTTTTTCTCAAGAACCATCTTTTGCAGGGAGACAACATACTGTGCCTAATATTTCTCCTGTTGCAATTCCTCTACCTTTGCTGGTGGCCACCATTTATTGAGCCCCTTAGACGTACCATGATGGGCAGCTAGCATCTTACTGCACTAAATCTTTACATTGCGCAAGGCATGACTAGAATCATTCAGTTTCACAAGTGAGGAAAACTGAAGTCCAAAGACAGGTATTAAACGGCTGAGAATTACAGACCTCATGTGCGTCCAAACTGCGGTCTGAATCCTGCTCCAGCTGACAGCACAGCCATGATTTCTCCATTTCTCAGTGGAATCGGAAACAAAATATCATGTCGATATTTCAGAGTTAAATTAATGTGCTACTTATATATATTGTTTACAGTTTTTATTTTTTTTTAATATGTTATTTATTTATTTATTTGACAGACTGAGATCACAAGTAGGCAGAGAGGCAGGCAAAGAGAGGGGGGGAAAGCAGGCTCCCTGCTGAGCAGAGAGCCCGATATGGGGCTCGAGATACTACCGGGCTCGAGATACTATGGGGCTCGAGATACTATGGGGCTTGAGATACTATGGGGCTTGAGATATGGGGCTCGATCCTAGGACCCTGAGATCATGACCTGAGCCGAAGGCAGAGGCTTAACCCACTGAGCCACCCAGGCGGCCCCTATTGTTTACAGTTTTTAATGAGAAAGTAACACAAAATCCATTTCTGAAAGGTAACATTGATTCTAATTACATGTCAAAAGAAAACAGGACATTACAAATAGAAGTCAAGATGCGCACTCACTGAGCAGACAGTAAGTGCTCTCAGGGTGCTTAGGAGAGAGGGCACCCCCCTCCCCCCCCACAAATCGAAGGTTCTGGTGGAGGCTATAGGAAGAGGAAGGAAGAGGACGGGTCTGAAGGGTCTAGAAGCATAGTTTATGCAAGTGATTGTCTAAGCAGACAGTGTGCTTTACAACGTGTGAAGATACAAATGCTTCCCAGGGGATTAGAGGTATGGATTTCCAAGGTCTTCTGTCTCCTCAGCCTTGACTATTTAAAGCAAAATTTCATTTAAATGCCCTTGAAGTCAAATTGGATGGAACCAGCCCTGGTACAATCCAGGAGCTCCAAAGATTCCCTGACTTGGACTCTCACTTTATAAGCAGGGATAGCTATTTAGGCTTCAAAATTACAATTTCCTGCAGTTTACCAATAGCACATTATTTATTTTTAGTTCTTGCCTCTAGCACTGAAATAGTGCAGACTTTAGCATGATTTAGAGTGTCCACTTAGAAGCTCGCTGAATAATGCTTGACTTTCATCACTGCTGAAAGGGTACTTAAAGCACCAACCCCGTGACTGTGCCGTCTTCTGCAGATCAAGGTTGATTAATAACGAGATTGCCTCACCCTGGCATCGTGCCTTTTCAGCTGAGCAAGACTGAAGGGATTCCTGGAAAAGATCCAGTTTTCTTTTGCCGCAGTGGTGGGATGTGCCACAAGCAGGGGCAGAAAGGAAGGGCAAAGTTAGCATTTGTGTTTGGGCTGTGGGGAGGGAAGTGAGAGGATTGAAATCCATCCTGTAAATGGTCTTAAGGTTCTGCAGGCTCATGGCACAGGGTTGACGTCGGGGGTGGGCATGTGATCATGCTTTCTCCTTGCAGCCAGGCAGGCACCATTTTATGGGCAAGCTTTCCGGAAAATGTTGATATCATTAGTGGGTGTGGTTCTAGGCACTTCTCCCGCCTTTCTTCTGAAAACAAGCAGGCTATTCTTCGTGAGAATTTTCAATCCATACTCCAGGGAAGTTTGCCATGGTCTGAGGCCTGTTTCAAAAGTAGAGCTCTGGTTATGGAGATTTTTGTAAAGGACTCCCCTCACATCACACACAGACAGTTTTCATCGAGAACAAGGTGTCAGTATTTTCTCCTGACTTCTACTTCACCACGTCTTGTGGCATTGATGCCTACCTCAGAGCACTCTGGGAGCATAGTGTACACAGTGAAGTCCATGGGAAGAAGAGGTTTTATGTTGTACCTGACATGTAAAGGAGTTACCTGTATTGGAGGGCCTTGCCTGAGTGTTGGCCTTTAAGTATGGAGAAAAGTAGGTCTAACCTTCTGGGCCAAAACAGAGGCTGGTTTTTCTTTAGCAAACTTGCTGATGATCTTGATGTACTTGGAAGCTGTCTGAGCATTCCAAAGAACATTGTGGATATTTGTTCTCTCTTCAAACCATAGCGAATGGAAGGCTCTGCTACCATCTCCTCGATTTGCATGCATTTATTGTTAGAATTCCAGCCTCTGGTTAAATTGGACATCCATGTAATAGTTATTTATGTGAAGCTCACTACAGAGTGAGTGACGCATTCTGCATCAAAATTAGAGGTCAACAAGCTGACACTGAACCCTTACCAAAATCCACGTTTGAACTATTTTAATTTAAATACAGGTCTGTGAGTTTATAGAATTAAAGATTACAAGTGAAAGGAAATCATATTCTTTCTATAAAACTTAGTAAGAAAGGGTGAAATGGGGGCGCCTGGGTGGCTCAGTGGGTTAAAGCCTCTGCCTTCAGCTCAGGTCATGATCCCAGTGTCCTGGGGTCGAGCCCCGCATCGGGCTCTCTGCTCAGCAGGAAGCTTGCTTCCTCCTCTCTCTCACTCTGCCTGCCTCTCTGCCTACTTGTGACCTCTCTCTTTCTCTGTCAAATAAATACATAAAATCTTAAAAAAAAAAAGGGGGGGGGGGTGAAATGTGGTGAGTCTTAAGAATCCGCTGTATTCCAGAAACTGTCCAAGTGCTCCATCACTAGTCTAGTGGGCCTGCAGGAAGAGCATTGAGCCAAAGCCGATTGTTCTCAAGCCTTAAGATAAACAGAATTTGTCTTGCTAACCTTTGGACCTGTCTAGGACCCATCACCCCTTTCTTGTTTCTGATTACTCCCTTTAGGAATAGGAATACCTATCCTTTGCTTCTCTTACCATTGTATTTTGGAAGAGCATAACTTATCTGGTTCCACAAGTTCGCAGCTGGAGAGAAGTTTTGTCTCCAGTTTCACTGATACCTGATTTACATGCTATTTAAATGAGACTTTGGACTTGGAATTGATGCTGGAATGAGTTAAGACTTTTGGGGTTGTTGGCAGGGAGGGAATATGTTTTGTATAGGAAAAGAGCACAAATTCTGGGGAGGGCCAGTGAAGGGAAGGTTACGGACTGAATCGTGCCTTCCTAAAATTTGTATGTTGAAACCCTAATACAGTGGGATTGGTGGCCTTAAAAGAAAGGGAAGAGACACCAGAGCACTCTCTCTTGCTAAAAGGCCATGTAAGGACAAAGCGAGAAGGTGGTCATCTGCAAGCCAGGAAAGGAGGCTTCACAAGAAACCAACCCTGCTAGCACCTTGATCTTGGACTCTAGCCCCCAGAACTGTGAGAAAATAAATGTCTCTTGTTTAAGCAACTCTGTGATAGCTTGTTACAGCAGCCTGAGCAAATTACTATTTGTTCCATCCAATTAATAACCGCCAACGGTTTCTGAAATTAGTCTACCAGTCTAGGAAATTATTATTATTCTATTATTAACAGTAATTTCTTATTCCCTGAGTGGGAAGCCATGTAGCCAGCAGTATAGAATTAAGAGAGCCTAGAAATCAGGTCTACAATCTCCTCAGGACCGAAATTTGACCACAAAAATTTTTTCAAGATGTATTTGGATAAGAATAAAATAGCTATTGGCCATGATAAAGACAAAATTAATCTAATTCAAGTAACAGCTAAGGAAAGTAATTTTCTTTAGAATACATCATAGGATTTTTTTTAATCATAGGATTTTAAAAAGATTTCTATTAGTGTTTTACTTGAATTAATTTAAAATGTGTTTGAGTGGGGTCCCTGGGTGGCACAGTTGGTTAAGCGTCCAACTCTTGGTTTTGACTCAGATGGTGATCTCAGCCATGCTTTGGACTCTGTGGTCAGGGCAGAGTCTCCTTGGGATTCTCTCTCCCTCTCCCCCTCCCACTTGTGCTCTCTCTAAAATAAGTAAATAAATCTTTAAAAAGATAAAAAAATAACATGGGTTCCTACTGACTAGGCAATGGAGACTTAAGCCTGCTTTTGGCAGGCAAGGGACAAGATGGAGAATTTACTTATGAATGCTTAGGGCTGACTGTATGTGGATTCTGTGGGGGCATATGAAGTAGTTCTCAGCTAACTAGGGCCAGCAATTGAAGAGATGAAATTTCAGTGAAAGTCTAGTGGAATGGAGTGTGAAGTCTTCTTTCCACTCTAGGGATGGGAGCCACCCTGAATGAAAGTCTGGGAGAAGGGTTAGAACCTTTCTTTGTGCAGAGAATTAGCAGTGATTCGGAAAACAGGTCAAGAGATTGTGTTTGGTAGACCAGTGACTGGCCCTTGGAGGTTTCTGAGGGTGGCCTCGCTTGTAGGGAAGATGAGCAATTTCATCATATTTGCTGGGTGCCCACCACGTTCTTGATTGATACTCCAGCATTGCCCGTGTCTTTAAAACTGTAGTGTGTTCTTCATCACCAGAAATTCACTATTTTCATAAATCAGATTATGATTAGTTGGGGTATGCAATATAAACAAATTTTATCCAAAAAACAGAAATATCGCCCAACCAGATAATGCCACTTGTGTGATCTTTTCACGGGAAGAGCATGGCTAATGAAGATTTCTTTCCTTCTTTGTGGAGTCCTTTTTCAAAGGTACTATCTCGGCACAGTAAATGTATACCCTAAAGACCAGATAAACGATGGCAAACAAGCATAGAAGACAGAACCCTCCTCTTCCGCCTGAAAATGGACATGATTGAGCCTTCTGCAGGGCTTTCTGGGTAAGGTTTCCTTCATGGCCTGTCCCTGAAAGGCCCTGAAGTTTACTCCCTTCTGATCCTCTAACTTCTCATTCTGTAATCATGTGTAGGTTGTAAGACCTCAGACTTAATTTTCCAGATGACTTCATGGGCAGAGAATTGCTAATTTGTTATACTGATCTTGACATTTCAATCTGCAATTGAAAACAGTTTTCCTTAATTAACTGTGTTGCTCCTGGTTTAAAAAAAAATCAGACAAAACTGGCATGTTTGGTTGGGCAATGTTTCTATTTTGGTGTCTTATAAATATAGTCCTTCAGCCCCAAGTTGATATCCGTATGTTAATTTCCTAGCTTGCCCCATAGAGAAAAAGAAATATGACTAAAACTCTGCAGCACTACTTGGGGAATAAAGATTTAAGCCACCATAGCACTATTTTATCCATATTATCCATCATAGAATTATTGCAAAAGAGATGTTGTGAAAAATCCTTTTCTTCTTTAATAGGCAAATGCATTATTTAAAAGCTATGTCTCCAAATATGGGTAAATCTTTAGAAAAAAGGTGTCAAATCATCAGTAGCATTAAATGCACCTTTACCTTCATGTCCTTTGGTTTTATGTGTTTTGTTTTTTAAGATTTTATTTATTTGAGAGAGAGAGACAGGGGTAGCGACAGGGATCGTAAAAGAAAGCATGAGCCGGGAGGAGAGGGAGATGCAGGCTCCCTGCTCAGGAGCTCAGTGAGGGTTTCAGTCGCAGGACCCAGTACCCAGGACCCTGGGATCATGACCTGAGCTGAAGGCAGACACTTAACTGAGGGAGCCAACCAGGTGCCCCTACCTGCGGGTACTTTGAAATTCAAGTTGACTGTAACTTTTCCCTCTAAAATATTTACTGAAGCATTGTGCTTGTCTAGGTATGTATATATATTACATATTATATTATGTAATATATATTACATATATATATCCCATATACATATGGGATGCTTTTTCTTTCTTTTTTTTTTTTAAAGATTTTATTTATTTATTTGACAGAGAGAGATCACAAGTAGACGGAGAGGCAGGCAGAGAGAGAGAGAGAGAGGGAAGCAGGCTCCCTGCTGAGCAGAGAGCCCGACGCGGGACTCGATCCCAGGACCCTGAGATCATGACCTGAGCCGAAGGCAGCGGCTTAACCCACTGAGCCACCCAGGCGCCCCTGGGATGCTTTTTCAAATGCATTTATATTATGTTATATATATAAAATACAAAATAATACAAAATATAATACAATATATACAATAATTCAAAATAAATATTGTAGAATATATATTTATATGGAAAATAATTATATAATGGCTTATGTATGTAGATTTAGTAAGTATTATAGTTAATGTAAATTTTATAGGAGAAAACTGTAGACTGGTAGTGCCTATGAGGAGGTAAGAGCCAGTATTGCCTTCAGGAGTGCAAAGGGAGGCCTGACTGGTGTATGCTCCACCAGCCCTCTTCACCCAAGCTTTGTCCTGCCAGAAGTGTATTCTCCTAGGAATGCAACACAAGGTGGTGCTGTTGTATTTATACTAAACCAGCCACAAGCCGGAACACTCCAGACTATCCGTAGATTTGATCTCAAAATGTTAAGTGCCAAAGGCGGGGCGGGGTGGGATGAGTGTTTACAGCGTAGTTTTTCTTTCAGATAAGAAAAGCTAAGTAGAAATATGGAGATGGAAAGTAAGTTTCTTCCATTTGTGGAAGTTTCTGGGAAAAGCATTTAACAGAAGAAAGTGAAAGTGCAAACGGGCTCCTTTTGTGACTAAATCGCAGGTGCACAGAATGTTCCGGGGCTTGAAGAAATGCCATTAAGATATTATCTAGCCCATTCCCCTATTTTCAGGCAGGACTTCATTTATTGAATTGTCAGCCAGTGGAACTTTTCTCTTGGTTTTAAAATTTCCCAGGGAGTAACAATCCTTAATGCTGGCCACTCTCCCCTCTACCTGTGGTGCAGGCTTGGCCAGGTCCTCACACTCCCCTCGTTCTGAATTCACACTTCCAGGGATGGGAGGGATCTCACGAGCAGCCCAGATTGGTGAGGAGTTAGGGAGCTTAGACTTTGTCTGACTCAGGACAAGGCATACAGATTCTGCATCCCCAAAGGAAAGAGGTTGGACTCGTATCGGTGGTTTCCACAAATAGCTGGATCATGGAATCGCCTGGGATGCTTTTTTGAATATACACATTTCAGGGTCACACCCACAAAACCGCTCAATCAGAAAATCTAGGACAAGGCCTAGAAATTGTGCTTAAAAAACAAATAACAAAAACTGCAGGTTTTTCCTCTCCTGGAAAACTTTTTTCCTGTCTGGTTGGGGAAATGACCTATAAATTCAAAGGCAGGCAGCCCGGCAAAGACTAAGGGCTGGTGAGGAGATAGCACTAGATTAAGTAGCTCTTCAGTCCCATGTGGTTTTAAAATTGCCAGGCATCCCAAACACAAAAGCCTTTGAAAAATAAAAGTATATTATCCCAGGTCCAAAATACCTTCCTCTTGAACTAGAACCTCCAGCCCTTTGAGCAATCTGTTGTGTAATGATCTAAAACCAAGTGTTTTCTAAATTTTTCATATCCACGAAATCAGCATGTCCAGAGCTATTGCTATGATTTAAAAAAAAAAATCTAATATTAGTACATGTGTTCAGCAAGCTTCCTACATGGTATTTTATCTTCCTATAATTGTAACTGAATTGGTTGACAGTTGTGAAAATACTATTTTGACCATTTATTTCAGTTTTCATTCTTATAAAACTGGAAAGTTAAGGTGCTGGTCAAATATTTGGCCAGGATATAAAAGGCATGTTCTGGCAATTTCAGCTCTGTAGGAGTTACTCAACAGAAAGTCCTCTAGGAGGATTTGCCTTTCTTACTCTTTTAGACTTTGTCTAATTGAGCAAAGTGAAATTCAGTAACAATGAAATTCAGATCATTTATACCCCAAAAGTCTCATCTGAAAGAATCAGATAATTGAAGCAACATTTGTTTACTCTAGCTTATAGTACCAAGGTAATTAATTCTGCTTTCCATTTTCCCTTGCTAATATAATGTGACCCCAATGTTATTTTCTAAGTAAATCAATTAAGAGGTTTGGCTTACATATGCAACTCTCACAAATGGATAATTATCCCAGCAAACAGAAACCTATATACTTTTTGCAAGCCCCAGTGTTGGTGTCGCTTTCAAATATTTGGTTCTCATTATTTGTAGTTTAAAAGCCATTTACAGGTCTAATTAATTTGTTCCACAACAATCCAAAGATCGTGTTTCCAACTCCATGGATGGAATGTATGAAACGATTCATGAGGCCAAAATTAGCATTTAGTTGAATATTAAAGTAAGTCAGTGTCAGAGCTAAATCCACTAAATGCTTTTTAGGTAATCTGTCCATTAGACCTTGGAAATCACCCCTCAAAATTTGGGCAAGCTACTACCGTTGATCAGTTACCAATTTCCATATTCCTCTGCTGCTCAGTCGTGCTGTTCCAAATTATCTCTAAGTCCATGTCTTGTGATTTTCTGTATAATTACATCTGCGTTTCCCTGATTTCCCATTAGCTTGTGTCATCCTTTCAAGACCGCTCATGAATGTATTTGTTCCCTTTATCAGAAGGATACCAGCACACAGCTCTTCCTCTATTTTGACTCCCAAGCCCCATTGAATAAAAATAGCCTTGTGTCCTCTGGAGTTCTCTGAACCTTTTAGGAAAAAAAGAATGCCTGTCATGGAATTGCTATCATTTGTAATATCCTCTCCAAAAGCAAGCCACAAAGTGGAGTTGGGGGGAGCCTTAGAACTATTTTGTGACCTCATGAAATACAAAAGAAAAGAAGATGTGCCCCAAACAATACAGCTTTTCTTTTCTTTTCTGACTTCTTGGAGCCCTAGTGGTTTTTGTTACAGGACTTGGTCCTGGTTGTGTAAAGGGTCTGAGCATGAGGAGATCAGTTGCTGTCTCAGCAGCCAGTGTGAAATTACCCTGCATTTTGTACCAGGCCCTCTGCTTTCACTGCCATTACTGTTGCTGGCTCTCTGGAAGACTAAGGATGTTCTCTCCCTTGATACCTAAAACTTTGCTCCTCCTTTACCCAGAACCCTTCCTCCCTGTTGTGGAGGGGCGGGGGTATGATGGAAGATGGCTGTTCCTCAGTTAGCAGATTTGTAGCTTTGTCCTTCATCAAGTTCCTGAGCTTCCTGGCTGGAGAAACCTCCGGTATAAATGGAAACTGTATCTACCTTGCAGTGTTTTTTTGCATTGAATGAACAGTTCCATGAAATGAAACACTATGACAACAAGTCTGTGGTTGGGCCTTGCTGCCCAGATGTGAAGAGTTGTTGAATACTGCTTGTTGAGAGCTGTGACCTCCGACTGGGGACCCCTAACCTCAGGATTCCACAGCCATCCAGTGAGGCATGGCAAGAGTGTTAGAATATATAACCATTTAAACTAAAAAATAAAATAAAAAGGATGTTAACTTTTCATGATATTTAACACAGGAATTAAAGCTGGTGCCGGGGCGCCTGGGTGGCTCAGTGGTTAAAGCCTCTGCCTTCGGCTCAGGTCATGGTCCCGGGGTCCTGGGATTGAGCCTCACATCGGGCTCTCTGCTCAGCAGGGAGCCTGCCTCCTCCCCTCTCTCTCTCTGCCTGCCTCTCTGCCTACTTGTGATCTGTCTGTCAAATAAATAAAAATCTAAAAAAAAAAAAAAAAAGCTGGTGCCTTCTCTAGGTGAAATGCTCATGGGACCTGGTCCATTGGATAGCCTGACGAGAGTGCCAACACCACCACAGAGGAGTGACCGCGAGTCCTCCCACATCTGCACATTTTTGCACAGTGTGACAGGCTGCCGTTTGTGTGTGTCCCGTGGGCAGGCAGAATGATGGCCCCCAAAGAGGTCTGTGCTTTCATCCCTGGAGCCTGGGGATACTACCTCCCATGGTAAGAGGAACTATGCAGATGTGAATAAGTAAAGGATCTGGAGATGGGGAGGTTATCTGGGTTATCTGGTTAGGCCCAAAGGAATTGCCAGAGTCCTTACAATAAGGGAAGGAGGGAGGCTGGAGAGTCACAGGAAACTGTCACAGCTAAAGCACTGGTCAGAGTGGTAGAATTGTGGGAGGGGCAGCAGGCCAAGAAACGCAGGCTCCTTCTGCAAGCTGGAACGGTCCTGGACGCCCAGCTGCCCCTCCAGCCTCCCAAAAGAACACAGCACTGCTGGCACCTTCATTTTTTCCTCAGGGACATCCATTTTGGGTTTCCCACCTCCCGAATGGTAAAAATATTAAATTTGTGTTGTTTTAATCCACTAAATTTGTGGTAATGTGTTACAGCAGCAAGAGGAAACCAACATTATGTGTTTAAGTGGATTTGTAAATACAATTACCTAGTTTTAAGGTGGCATAATTGCCACCAAATGGACAAATGTCCTCTAAAGGGATGTCTGCAGGGAAAAAATGTTGCTGAAAGACAGCCTTCATAATGCAAGCTCAAGTGAACAACACATTGGCAGGGCTGGACTTTACCTTACTTTTCGGTTCATTTTGAAGTCAAAGCAATGATAATGTAATAGACTTAATCTTTCTGCTTTCACCTTGATAATTAAGTGAAGACAATTTTTTTTAAGATTTTATTTATTTACTTGACACAGAGAGAGACCACAAGTAGGCAGAGAGGCAGGCTGAGAGAGGGGGGAAGCAGGCTCCCCGCTGAGCAGAGAGCCCCATGAGGGGCTCGATCCCAGGACCCCGAGATCATCCGAGCCAAAGGCAGAGGCTTAACCTACTGAGCCACCCAGGCACCCCGAAGGCAATGGTTTTCATATCATGAATACATAAACTGGAAATAATATTACTTTCAACATAAGCATTTTATATCTCTTAAGCCCTTTTTAAATTAACCTTTTATTTTGAGATAATCGTAGATTAGCATGTAGTTGTAAGAAGAAATACAGAGAGACCCCAATTACCCTTAATCCAGTTTCCCCCAGTGGTCAAATCTGGTGTAACTGTAGTTTGCGATATCACAACCAGGATATTGACATTGATACAATCCACTGACCTCATTTAGGTTCCATCCATTTTACATGCAGTTGTGTGTGTGTGTGTGTGTGTGTATTTATTACTTGTGTAGATTCATGTAACCAACACTACAGTCAAGTTACAGAATGATTTCATCACCGTAAGGATCTGTCATGCTGTCCATTTAATCGTATCCAGCTCCCTCCCCACCTCCCCCAGCCTCTTTCTGTTTTCCATTTCTATAATTAGTCATTTCAAAAATATTACATAAATGGAACAATTTACTATGTAACCTTTGGAGAGTGGATTTTTTTCATTCAGCATATGTCCCTGGGGAGCCATCCAACTTATTGCATATATTAGTCTTTTATTGTTGCTGTACCAAATTACCACAGATTTAGCCACTTAGAGCAACACATACTTATTATCTTACAATGCTGGAGGTCAGAAGTCCAGGAACAGCATGGCTCAATTCTTAGAAGCTCACAAGGCCTAAATCAAGGCCTACATTCCTTCCTGGAGGCTCTGGGGATGGAGCAGTTCCAAGTTCTTTCCAGGTTGTTGGCCAAATTCAGTTCTTTGCAATTGTAGGACAGACGTCCCCATTACTGTGCTGGCTGTCATTTGGGACCCAGACTGTGCTCTGAGAGGCTGCCTACTTCCTTCTCATGCTGCCTGTGTGGCCCACCCTCAGCAGCTGCCGACGAGGCCCTCTGACACTCAGAATCTCTGTGACTGGTCTTTATTTTGACTATTTTTAAGCTGAGGGAAAAAATCTGAAGGGCAGCATAGGTTTCTTTTTCTCTTTCTTTCTTTCTTTTTTTTTTTTTTAGAGAGAGAGAGAAAGGGAGCATGAAGGGGAGGGAAGTGGGTAGAGAGGCAGAGAAAGAATCTTAACCAGGCTCCATGCCCAGCACAGAGCTCCACATGGGCTCAATCTCATAATCCTGAGGTCATGACCCGATCTGAAATCAAGAGTCAGACTTTTAACTAATTGAGCCACCCAAGCACCTCGGCCTGCGTAGATTTCTAATGTGTGATAAGCTAATGTTCCACAAGATTAATTGAGATTTCTTAGACAACAGCTCTCTATATGAAGAATTTTTTCCTTTTGTTAAACACTGGACAGATGTTTACAATCAGGGCTATGACTTGAAGACAGCCACAGAAGAGAGAGAACTGAAATTATTCCATAGTCCACCCAAGCATCAGAAGGAGTTTTATATGAAGTCATTCATTCAGGGCACCGCAAGGGCTCAGTTGGTTAGGTGTCTGCCTTTGACTCAGGTCATGATCCTGGGGTGCTGGGTTCGAGTTCCGCATTGGACTCCCTGCTCAGCGGGAAGTCTACTTCTCCCTCTCCCTCTACCCCACTGCCCCCTGCTTGTGCTCTCTCTCTTTCTCCCTCTCAAATAAATAACTTTTTTTTTTAAAGAAGCCATTCATTCATTCAACAAATATTTGTTTTTTTACATATTCAGGCTCCATACCACATGTTGTGACCCTGATACATGTAGTCTTTGTCCCAATGGAGACAAAAGCTTGGTGAAAACTCTGGGTCAATAAACAAGCCAATGCAAAGACGCAGCAAGTACAAATGCTAGAAGGACAGAGTGCCATCAGCACACACAGGAGGAGTGTTTGAGTCAGGAACCATTTGGATACAAGTGACAGAAACCCACTAAGGGTAGCAGAAATTGGGTAATTTCACACAGGGCTAGAGGTAATTCCCAGGAAACCAAATGGATAGGATATAGAGCTGTTGGGGAAAAAAAAAGCAGCGAGTTTCCTGTTTTTCATCTTCCTGATGCCATGTGCTCTTGCACATTTGTTTTTTCTGGGCATCTATTTCATTCTCTGGAGGCTGGCTATTATTATTATTTTTTTTTTTCTTCATGCACATGGCAGAATGTGGGTGCCCCACATTGGCAACCCAGATGAGTTTACCTCTCTTCTTATTTCTAGTATGAACTAAAATGGGTTATTGTGCTCAGTTTCAAACCAAATTCCCAGGAGAGAATCTGACTGGCCTAATGGAGCTCATGTACCCACATGGGCTGAGAAGACACCTTGAATTAGGTCTTCTTCAAGGAATATCAATATCTCTGCTGATTAGGGGGTTTAGGGAGAGTGCCCTAGAGGAAACAGCAACCACCTGAGATGGCAGGGATGATGTTATCAGGATCCCAGAGAGAGCATGGCACATATGGAACACTGAGAGAAGCTTGGGGCAGTTGGAACTTCTGTCTAGTGGGTGTGGAGCAGGGGACAGTAGATGTATTGAGTCTGGAGAGGGAAGAAGAGGTCAGATTAGAAAGGACCTTGAAAGTCACGCAGAGGGGAGTTTTGGCGAGGTGGCCTTCCTTGATGTAAACTTTAGTATGAAGAATGTTGTTCCTGGGACACCTGGGTGGCTCAGTGGGTTAAAGCCTCTGCCTTCGGCTCAGGTCATGATCCCTGGGTCCTGGGATCGAGCCCAGCATTGGGGGGAGGGGGGGGCGGGTGTCTCTGCTCAGCAGGGAGCCTGCTTCCCCCCTCTCTCTGCCTACTTCTTTGCCTACTTGTGATCTCTCTCTGTGTCAAATAAATAAATAAAATCTTAAAAAAAAAAAAAAAAAAAGAAAGTTGTTCCCTCACGACCAAAGCACCGTTTGCACCATTTGTGACTGTACTGGCTCCGGTTAGATCCTACAGAAGACTAAATTAGAATGTTTTATTTTGATTCACGGCCATATGACTTTTTCCCCTGTTGTCTTCCTGTAGTTGTCCTTGTCTGGGCTTTCTGTGAACCTTGCTTGAGGTGTAGGTATATAGCATCATGGTTTTGCATGAAGGTGGAAACATGTTTAATTTATATTACTTTTCTAGTAATGTCCAACATGTCTTTGATGTGTGAGAGAAAAAGGCCACGTCCCTTGATAGAGCCGTCTATTCTTATTCCCAGAAGAGACTATAAATAACATAAAAGACAAACAAAAGCATTAGAATAATTTATTTATTTCCAGTTTTCCTTCCTTTGAGATTTATCCCCAGGCATGACATGGAGTCATAATACAACAATTTGGGAAATTCCTAAAATAATAAAGAAAATAAGCACTAAAGGGGAAAAAAAAAGGAAGAAAACAAAAACCACTAGGAAAGGGGACACTAGGAAAGGGAACACTAACAGCAGAGATTCCAGTTTAGTGACTTAAACTTGGTTTGTGCTTGTTTCATGCAGGACACGCCTGTATTTTGAAACATTTGATGACAGTCCACACTCCCATCTCATCTGCTGAATTGTACAGGTTTTTCCAGAGTGTTTCTTTATGTCCGTCCATCATGACTCCAAGTTGAAAACACAGAATGGATCTAGTTCCCTTTCTTTCATCTGCTTGAATTTTCCTTTTAGTGTTTCTGGTTGCAGTTCCTCATTTCTGCCATCCGGTAAGCCTTGTTTAGAACTGGCTTACTGAATTTCCTTCTTTGCAGTTGCTGATCATTTTAATTCTGGACCACTTAAGATACGTCACTGGAGTCAGATCAATGAGCTTCAACTTATCTCGAAGAAATCACTTGCAAGGGAATAATCAGCTCATATGACTTTTCGTGGTGGCTCTTTTCCTTTCAGGGGCTTAGACCAAGGACAAAGTAAGGCTGTTGGGATGTTTTCTACTTGGAGATAAATGGGAGTCCCATTTGGAGGCCATCCTCTGGAGGACAGTATGAATAATTATCACCAATTTGTTCCTGGCAACCAGAGGAATACACCCACTGTGGCACTGATTACCCCCTTTCCTTGTTTCTGAGAGTGGGGCTGAATGCACATTTGGAGGACTGAGCTGGTGCTTGCTCTGGGATTTCTGTCTCCCTGCTTGAGACATGGAAAATAAGAGTGAACTAATTCTCTGGCAAAACGCCATTCTTCTTTTCTTAGTAGATCCCTGGGGACAGCCATCTTAAATAATTCAATACCAAGGTTCACTTCCAGGTTGGAAAATAATTGATTCTTCCTGAAATTTTAACTTACCAACTTTAAGAATCTGAATTCGAGACTAAAGGAGCAGAGATGCTTTTTAACTGCACGACTAAATGTTGAGGCTCTACTCTATTGCCACTTTCCTTAGCAAATTTTCTGGTACCGACTCAAATCTATCATTGAGCTGACTTTTACCCAAACTGGCACTTCATGAATAATTCACACTTATGAAAGTACAAAGTCCATGAAAAAATTATTATTTTTGCTACTGACTTGAATAGCCAAGATACTTGTCATCTCTCAACATTAATTTTTGATGGCTTGCTCCTTGGATAACAGAAAATGAAGCCAGAGAGAACTGAAAGAACAAGAAATACTCCTTTTGTGCTTGGAGATATACAACTCCACTTTTTTCTGACACATAAAAGATCATCTGAGAGACATGGAACTAGACTCCAAAATGTGGCAGACCTCCCAAAAGTGAGACTAAACCCAAAATACAATGGATACTTGAACATTTTAAACAAGATAAGTACCAAATAGAGTAAGTGTTCATGATACTAAATTAAATGTGATATTTGAAAATCATCAAAAGATTTCAAAATTAAATCCCAGTAGTATTTCTCAGGAGCTAGAAGGAAAAAAAGAATTCAGGTGACCAGAATTACCTGGAAGAGTTGTACTTTTCAAAAAGTACACTCATTTTTAGGGCTGCAGCAGAGAACAGACTTCACAACCCTCTGTATTTTCCACACACATTTTACATTAAACGATCTTCCTGAACTACTACATGAAGCTTATTTGTTAGAATAGTTTTCTTCTTTTGTTCTTTTTAAAGAACTTATGACTGTAAGAGATAACTGATGTCAGAAAAAAATCTATTTTGTATTGTTTATAGCAACTTTACCCCAAAGAAATTCAAGGAACTATCCAGATCTAAAGTATATAACCCAGTGAGCTTTCTTTATATATTATGAAGTGGCATAGTACATAAAAGTCATAAATACTGCCCTCATTCATACACCCAGCTATATTTTCATTTTCTTGATTCATGAGATATAATGTCTCTGCAGTTATGATTTCAACTGCTTGAAAATAGGAAATATAAAAACATGACAATGAAAATAGAGAAGTTTCCAGTCTTCTTTTTTCTTTATTTAATCAAATCAGACTTACAATAGTTCATTTCACCATATTAGCTCTTTGTTTAAAAATGTAAATAAATTATCATATAATTATGTATATATAATGCAGTATATTATTTTTTTCCAATCCTACAGTAAATTATAGATCTTGCTATGCTGTGGTTCACATTCATCGCCAAGAGTATAACCAAGGAGTTCTTCCTTTGAAGATGAATTTTTCAATTGCGGTGCTAAGAGCATTTCCTCAGCAGCAGATTAGAGGGGAGTCATAGTATGGAACAATGATTTGCCAATTTGCAGAATTCACACAAAAGGCAAGATTTTGTGATTTTTTTTCCAAATACATAGTTCCAAGCCGATTCTGTGTTGACAGGTAAGGTAGAGAAGCTGATTAACACCCCTCTCCGAGGCATAATGTTCATAGATATTGTTGTTTTGCTGGAAAAATTAGTCTGCTGTTCATTATCAGAACATACATCACACATATTATGAGATTCTTCCCTGCACTAGTGACATTCTGGGCTGTCCATGCTGTCCCTTTCTTGAGGCGCTGAGACAAAGCATGCTAATGCTTCTCAAACACAGTGTTAGTCCCCTGAGATGAGGAAGAAATAAATATCATGTTCTTATTTTCAATAGGGAAACTAGGACAGGAAAAAGTAATTTATTAGCTAGATCTCTGGCAAAGCAAAAAAATAAAAAAAGGAAAGAGAAACAATTTTCCAGCTAGTTGGTGTTGAAACTATGTGACTGATATTTTGAATACCATGAATATGTTTCAATACTTTATATTTGTAGCTCCTGTTTTAGTTTTAGGGATACAAAAGGATTAAAGTATTGAACAACCCCATTTTGTAGCTCCATGTTTCAGTTACCAGAAATCTTTAAACTATGGTAGAATAGAAAAAGAATCAGCAGTGATGTTTTAAATCATATATAAATTTCACTGTTTTCAAAATCTAGGAGAAAAAGAATAATGATTTCTTTGAAAGAATGTTCTGTGAAAAGGAAAAACACTTATTTGGGGGGATGTACTTTTGGTTTGCTTTCATTCACAGGAACAGACAGGACGTGTGACTATATTGAAGCAGAACTAAATTGGTAGTGACTTGAACTACATGGCATCGTTAAACAGGTGTGTCTGACCATCCTAATCAGCAAACTACAATTTGGATTATGAGAAATGTGAAAACAATGGGTGTAGTTTGCTAAGCTAATAAATAAGAGGGAACAAGAAATGGATAATAGAACTGAATGTAAAACTCCGGAAAGAAAATGTAGGAGCAAATTTTTATGACCTCAAGTTAGGCAATTGTTTCTTAGATATGAAACCAAAAGCAAAAGTGACAAAAGAAAAAAGATACATTAATCTATCTATACATAATCTAAATTTGAATCTAAATTTAAATCTTTTTGCTTCAAAGGAAACCATGAAGAAAGTGAAAAGGTAAACTACAGAATGGAAGAAAATACTTGCAAATTATATGTACAGTAAAGAACTTGTATTTAAACAATATAAGAGGGGTGCCTGGGTGGCTCAGTGCGTTAAGCCTCTGCCTTCGGCTCAGGTCATGATCCCAGGGTCCTGGGCCCCCTCATCAGGCATCCAGCTCTCTGCTCAATGGGGAGCCTCCTTCCCCCCTCTCTCTGCCTGCCTCTCTGCCTACTTGTGATCTCTGTCAAATAAATAAATAAATAAATTTTTAAAAAAATAAACAATATAAGAAACTCTTAAGCTCCACAGTAAAGTTACAAATAATGTAATTTGCCAATGGGAAAAGATTTGAAAAAACATTTTTTCCAGAGAAGAGATATGAATGGCTAATAAACCCATGAAAAGAAACTCAACATCATTAGTCATTACAGGAATACAAAGCCCAGGTGGCTCAGTTAGTTAAGCTTCTAACTCTTGATTTTGTCTCAGGTTATGATCTTAGGGTTAGGATGGAGCCCTATGTCCAGATCCATATCCTGCTTGCACATCTACTCTCTCTCTCTCTCTTAAAAAAAAAAAAAAAAAAAAAAAGAATTCAAATCAAAACCGTAATGAAATACCACCTCACACCCACTAGGATGGCTAAAATAAAAAAAGAAAAAAGATAGACAATAGCAAATGTTGGTGAGGATGTGGAAAAATTGAAACCCTCACACATTGGTGGGAAAGTGAAAGGATGCAGCTATTTTGGAAAAACAATGTTGCAGATCCATAAAATAGTCAACATTGAATTGCTGTATGACCCAGCAATTCTAATCCTCAGTAAATATTCAAGAGAATTTAAAACATATAACCACACAGAACCTTATATTGGAATATCCATAGCGTCATTGTTCATAATGTCAGAAACTGGAAATGACCCAAATAATCATCATCTGATGACTGGAAAAACAAAATATAGTACTGCCCTTGATGGAATTGTATCTGCCATAAAAATAATGTGAAGTACTGATACATACTGCAATATGGACGGACCTCCTAAACATTACCCTAAGCCAAAGAAGTGAACACAAAAGGCAACATATTGTGTAATTCCATTTATCTGAAATGTCCAGAATAGGCAAATTCGTAGAGACAGAAAATATATTAGCCATGACCAGTGGTAGAGGAGAGGCAAGCATGGAATGATCTTCACTGGTGTGATGAAAACATTATAAAATTAGTGATCATGGACATATCCCTATTACTACATGAAAAACCACTCAATGCCTTAAAATGGTGAGTTTTGTTATGTGAATTATAATAAAGCAGTTTTGTTTTGTTTTGTTTTTAATTGTGACTGAGAGTCCAATTTGAGAGGCTGAGAATAGGGCAGAGGAATTTGCAAAATAGACGTGATCTGGTTCCTTACAGGTTGCAGAATCTTTATGATGATTTTTTTTTAGAATGCTCTGTTTTCATATTCTGTGTCCCTTGGTGTATAACCTGATGTACGCACAGTATGAGAAGAAAGAGCCATCCTTCCAAGTACCAGGGAACTTAGGCAGTGCTTTCCAAACTCATGACCCATAGCAGGTCACTCCATGCACTTTACATAAGGTCATGTTTCAAATTGAGTTGAATTCCAAAAACCAAGAAGATCAGTCAAGGCAACTAGCTAGTTGGATGGACAACTCAAGGAAAAATACTCAAGCGGGGAACAAATAAAGTTGGCTTCTGCTGTGACTTTATTTTCTTTAATTTTTTGGCCATAAAAATCGCATTCATTCTGAATCAAAGACTGAATTAGTTGCATATAAACTCATGGATATTTTTATTAAAAATATAGAATCTCTCTGATAATAACAACTGTTACATAGGCATACAACTGTTGTATGTGTGTATATATATATATATGTACATACTTATATACACACGCACTCTATAAAATATATAGAATATAGTTACATGTGATACACATTTATAACACACAGTTATAAACACACACAAATGTATGAAATCTTGGTAATTCTAAGTGAATCATCTGGCGTTGCCTCAGATAAAAAATAATTTTGGTTAAACTGGGGCTAAAAAAGATTTGTTGAATTTTTCCTTTGGAAAAGCATAATCATTGTTACTTAAGCAGAAAAAAAGTTATTAATACAACTGTTGAGAATAAATTATCACAAAGATGTCTTAGTTTGTTCTTGCCCCTGTTATAAAATTCTACAAGTCTATGCATGCATCTTACCTTTTAAGTTTTGTTCCAAGGGAGGAAAAAAAAAGGTCGAAGTTCTTAATCCTGAAGTGATGTTGGCAAGGATTTCGTAAATTTGGGCAACAGATGGTGTATGGTATTTATGAGGCCAGCTGTTGAATGCTTACAGAGTGACTCATGAACTGATAGCTGTTTATTGAAGGGAAGAAAGGGCATTATCTAGTTTAAAATGTCGCCATGTTGCAGAGAGAATAGAAATCTCACTCCACTTTAAGCCTGTCTTCTTTCTAGTTTTATGAACAATAGGCATTTTTCTTTCGTTCAAGCTATTTATCACATTTAATTCTTTTAATATAGCTTTTGTATGCGGGGCCAAGTTTTTACTCCAAATGAAAGTCAACTGTAGTGTGTTTGCATGAATATGTTTTAGCCTATTGCTTTCCATAGGTAAGAAAATCATGTCCACATACAGGGATAAATTCATTAGATTGGCTTCTACATCATATTTGGAATGGTGTAAACCAGTGTTCTGGCTTCCTTTAATCAAAAAATGAAAGCAGAGGAGAAAATGAAGAAGCATAATGCTATTAATGGATTTTGAATGTCAAGTGGTGATGAGATAGATATATGGTGATGGGGTGGGGACAGGGTGTTAGCAACTCTTGGGCATTGCAGTTTGTATGCCAAACATTATACATGTGATGATGATCTGATTTGAATTTTGACTGTAGCTGGTGACTACTGAAGGTTTCCCCATAGCTTGAGATACTAGTGAGATCATAATTTTTATCTTTATCTGCAATAAATTAGAACACCAGTTCCCTGTCTTGGTTGCATCTCTCAGTTCTGGTTTGCTTCTGGTATAGAAAGAAAGAACTGTATTAAGTTTTGAGTGCTCAGGGATTGAGCCCTGACCCACAGAGCAACTGAAAAAGAAATTCTACACAAGGACTCCTGGAGAAAGAGAATGTTTCTCCCTCACCAAATAGGTTCTGATTCTCAGCATGGTTAGAAAGCAGACATCACTATTTTCTAGTCCTTAAAAAGGAGATAATGTAGGATGTGGAGGAGGATTAACTGAGCTCATGTGTAGAAGTCCTCAGCATGGTACATGGCTAAAAGCAAGTGTTCAATAAATGGTAGCTGCATCTATTTTGTTTTTGTTGTTAAAATTAAGAAAACAGAGACAGGGAGACCACTCATTGTCATGGAAAAAGCAGTAGGAATACAGAGACAAATATATATAATCCTCAGCTCTACCAACTGGCATTTTATTAACTTCAGAATTAGATGAGTCATTTGATAGATTCCAGAATTTTAGAATTTGAGAGCTGAAAGGCACCTTATTCATGCATTTGTTCAATGAACATCTATTGAGTACATCCGATGTGTTTTAGCTGGAGATGGAAAGATGACTTAGACCCTGCCCCTGCATTCTGGGAGCTGACACTCTAAGGAGAATAACTTACAAACGATGATACAATGAAGAAGAAATGCAGTGAGAGGGATACACAAACTGTGTTATGGAAGCTTTTGGCGATGGAGACTTAACTTATTGTCCATGAAGATATGAAGTTCTGGTGTTTAGAGAAAGCTACCAAACGTTGTATAAGTGATGGTGGTATGATTAGAATTTTTACCTAGAGCTGGTTAGAGAGGTATGTAACTCACCCGGTATCATAACAAGACAGGCTCAGATCTTTGGGGGACAGGCAGAGACCAAAGCCCAATGGAAAGGCTTAGTGAGCTGAGGTCAGGAAAGGGCCTGTTCACTAAAGTCAGGTGTGTGCATTGGGAGAATAAACCCATCTACAATTGTTGACCTCTGTAAGGCAGAGTGAAAACTCAGGATAAGATCATATCCAAAGAGTAGATATTATTTCAAGAAGCATTAATACTAAAAATTCTGATTTAGTACATAAGGCACAGAGACTATGGACGGTAAAATAAATATTACGTTGTGGTTCTGGAACACCAGTGCATTCACAGTCAGACCCTAGCCACTGATTGTGAGAATGAAACATGGAATCCATGTCCTAAAAAGGTCTAAAAAAATTTAGGCTGGATATCACAGCCCTAGATAAGCAAGCTGTGGTTTAGCTAAAGCCTTAGGGCGTCAGGAGGGTAGATGGCATAGGACCTACAGGCTGTGAAATAGGGAGCAGTTTGAAGCCCATTGCTAAGTACTGGGGCAAGACTGTGAGGATGTGGAACGAGTAAGGACTGCTCACACTTCTCACCTGACTCGGCGTAAGGTGATATTCCTGGTGTATCTAATCCTAGCCCTGCCTGGTAGCATGGATTGATCAGCTGACCAATTGTTTGGTTTGTATCTCCATTCCATGCTCGGAAAGACTGAAGGCAATAAATAATTATAAAAGAAAAAAAAAAGACTAAAGGTGACAGTCAGCATGATTTATCCTCATAAGACACTCAGATCCTGGTGCTTATCCAGAATTGCTATTTGAGTTTAGAAGGGCATCTCTAGCTAGTTGGATGGCCAGTGTAATATCTTGGGACAGCTTGTGTAGGCGCCTTATGCATGATGGAAAAATTTGTGTTGGGAAACTGGGAGCATTTGTCAAGTGCCTGGGCATGTAAAATCAATCACTTCTCAGAGGTGATGAAGGAGTCTCTCTTGAGAAATCACATGGTTAAGAATGTGATTTTGGATCAGAGTTCTTGGAGGCCTAGGTTAAGAGTACCCAGGGGCCAACTGGCCTTCCTGTAAGCTTGCAAACCAGCAGGTACCTCAGCTCGTTTCTGCTTTCCATGAGCATGCTACCACTTGCCAGCTTCAGTGCATGTCCCAGTTGTGGTGGGACCAATCTATGCTTCTTTGGTGGGCCGTCATCCTCCCAGACCTCAAGGACAGAGAAGGTCAGAGTCTGCAGAAGCCACTCACGAGCTGTGGCCCTCACAGTATCATGCACGTACAGGCATATTTTTATGCACCAGAATTGCATATTCACCCTTGCAATACTCATGTTGAGTGCTGACGATCATCAGTAATAAGTCAAACTACTCTTCTAGTGAGCCTACATGTGACAGCCACTGTGTTGGGTATTTTAGCAATATTAGTGCCAATCTTTGTAACTATCCTATGATCTAGGCAGAATTATTCGCTGTATTTTATAAATAAATCAACTGAGGCTGACAGAAGTTAAACAAATTACTCCTTAAACGTAGAACTAGAAAGGGGCTAAGGTTCTGTTCAAATCTTTGGTTTGATGCCAAACGCTGTACTTTTTCTGCCACTCCCACCGCCCACCATGTCTATGTATTGTTGTCACAAGGCCTGACCCACGGGGCAGTTTCTATTGTGTACCAAGTTTCCCTTTAATGCATTTGGGGACATCCTTCATTTTCTGAATATCTGACAAAAGAAAGGAAATTAATTAATTAATTAATCCAAGGTTACACAAAAACCCAGTACAGATAGAATATAACAACCCTCTGTATATTACATATATCATATATATGTGAGTGCTAATTATATCTACACACTGGGAAAACTATAAAACTGAAGAAATTGTGGAAGTCCCAAGCACATTGTTTGGCTCTCTGAAAGCGAAGCAAATGCAATTTTTCACCAGAATAGTCTCCATTGTGGATTTCCAGGCCTAGGAACCCTGCCCTACCTTATTTCTTAAACTCTTTTGGGCAGAGCATAGAGCTGCCAGTGTGGAAACACAGCTATGATCTCTTAGACAACTTACTTTGAGACGAACTCCAAATATGGAGCAACCTCATATGTTAAAACCCAGTGTGTCTTTCACTTTTCAAAAATGCATTATCTTGTGCCTAGGAGAATATTTATTACTCTTTTTTTTGAAAATGTTCCCTTTTTGATGAAAAATGTTCAAAGCCAGGACAAAGTGTTCTTACTTGAGATAATTCAGGAAAATAGCTCAGGGGGTGGGCATTGAGAAGAGGCTTAAGAAACTACCAAAAAAAAAAGAAAGAAAGAAAGAAAAGAAAAAGAAAAAATACACAGAAAAGTAATTTTAGTATCATTTTCTTGGCTTTTAAACATCTCTTTGTTGTGTGGTCGAGGCAGCTTTATGGGTTCTTTACGAGAAGTAAGGGGAAAGTCTGAATTAATGTCTCCTTGGGAAAAGCTGGAGCTGAGTGTGGGCGATATCTGTTATCACTCATGGAAACAGGGTAGATGGAATTCTCCATTACACACCAGGCATTTGGCGAGGAATTTAACAGTTTCGGGTGTCAGAGGTGAAAAGCTTCAATTTAAGGGAGACTTTTTTTGCTGTAAGGTTTGCTACTAGGAATTTGTGATGCTTTTGATATGTATATTTCAAAGTATGTACGTCTCAGAAATGGAAGAGCCCCCATTGGGAAAATCTCTCTGCTCATAGTCAGCCCAGCAGAGCTAGGAAACTGCATTGAATCCCTCTCCTATCCACTTTCACCCTCACACTCACCTCCCACGTGCATTAAATACACTTATTTGGAACATCCAGAAAATGTGTGTTCCAATATATGGAGGGTCTGTTCTTCCAATGGGACATGGCTGGACAGATTTCTGGGCCCTTTCCATTATTCTGTGAAAGTGCCTCTTGCCCCCTCTCTTCTTTCCATCATGTTCAAAATAAGTGAGACTTGTTTTCCAGCTTTTCAGAGCAGATAGTCTATCTACTTAAAAAAGCAGAGATACACACAGCACTTCCAGAGTCATGGAGGATAGGAGTCTATTTTTTTTTTTTCCCCGGGAATCAAACAAACTTAAATGTGTATGGGACTGAAATTTTCTTTGTTCTTTTCGTGGCTGGAAGATGTCCCACGTTTCCTTGTGGCCGGACTCCTCTTTCATACTGGGAATCCACAACCTCCCCGCCTGCGCTTGGAAAAGGTAGTATGGCCGAAAATGTTAGGATGGCAATAATTTATCACATCAAAGATGAATTTCTTTATCTTATGAAATGATGGGAATTTGCTTGCTCTGAAGGTGAGGCCACAGAAATACAGAGTAAAAGGGATGTCAGAAACCTGGTGAATTTTTAATCATCTCCTAAATCCCTCTGAACAGGGAACAGGGTCACTCTTCATCCTCAAGAAGAGAAACTACAGTCTTTCCAGGCTGAAAATGTCATGGTCAGAATCATTCTTGACCAGAAGGTCTTTGCAAAACTTACAGAACTGAAATCAAATAAAATAAAAAAAAACAAACCCTAAGTGCCTCATAATCTCACAAAACAAACTGAGGGTTGCTGGTGGGAGGGGGATTGGGAGAGGAGGGTTGGGTTATGGACATTGGGGAGGGTATGTGCTAAGGTGAGTGCTGTGAAGTGTGTAAACCTGGAGATTCACAGACCTGTACCCCTGGGGATAAAAATATATGTTTATAAAAAAAGAAAAAAAGAAAAAAAAAACCTTTAGAATACGCTGTATGCTTCAGAACGCAGACTGCATTTCTGAGCATGGGAGCAAACAAGATTCCACAGTTGACTGCAATTTGTAGAATCATCAGATTAAATGTTATCATAGCAATTAACTGCTTAATCTAAAACAACTTACTCAGATTTTTGGGACAACCAGTGCAAAAAAGGAAACTCTATATCACAAATCTGTTTTTGTCAGGCTTTAACAAAACATTCCTCAAATTATTCTCAAATATACGTGGTTCAGAAATAACACAAGAAACTTGGTTTTCTAGACATGGCTCTAGAGATGTTAAAAAAAAAAGAAAGAAAGAAAGAAAAGGAAATACCAATAGGGTGTGTCTTTGATCTAAGGACTCTATAATTAGAGGTTCTTTCTTGAACTATAAGGATTTCCAGTCACTGTTGTCAAACATTGCATCACGCAGAGTTTAATCAGAGAAAGGCTTTTGGGCATATCTCGGTTTATAACAGCTGGAATTGGGCCAACAAACTGATCTAAAATGGCTACTTCTTCCAATCGTGTCTGGATCTCCAACATCGAGACGTGGTTACCACACACTGGGCTTCTCTTTTCTGTGGGATGTGGGCCACTGAAGAGGCATCCTTTGTCTCACAAGCGTAACCTGAGAAGAAGCCACTCACAGAGAGAAACACTTTGTGACAAGAAGTAAATATTGTTTTTACTTCTGTACCTATGTAGGGCCAGTAGCTTCCTGAGATAGGGGATAGAGGAGCTAATTGCTAATATCCTAGCATAAGGACTGGCTGAAGGCATAGCTAGTGGTCATATTTTCTTCCTCTGCTGTCTGATGGACCCAGGGATTTTTTTTTGGCAAGGACTTTTTCAGTGCCTAAGAAGTGCCAGGCATTAGGCATTGGGATGCAGGGATGAACATGAGAGACACAGCCCTAGTCTTTTGGAGCTCATGTGTTCTTGGGGGAAGACAGGCATTAGACAGTCTCAAAAAAGTATTTTATTTTATTTTACTTTCTTTTATTCATGATAAGTGTTGTGAAGGAGTATAGGACACAGTGAGTATATGACTTGGGTATTAATCTACATGGGGATCAGGAGGTTTTCCTTAGGAATTTATGTTTATATTGAGATCTGATAAATGAGTCAAAGTTAGATAAAGAGGAGACCAAGGTTCAACCTAGCAAACATAAAGTTTATCTGCCACATGACAAACAAGGAGACTCCTATTCTAAGAGCCCCCTTGCCCCCCTCCCACCCCCATATTACTTCTTTGGCTTTTTTGTCTAAGAGGTTTTTTTCTATTCCCTCCATTCTAGCCACCACACTGGTCACCTAGCGCGCGTGCACACGCATGTGTGTGTGTGTAAGACTTTTTTTTTTTTATAGAACAGTTTAAGATTCCCAGGAAAATTGAGGCAAAAATAGAAAGGTTTCCTATATGTCTTTCACATGGGAGCCTTTTGAAATAGGATGGAACCTCATCTTTTCACCGCTGGTGTACCTAGGTGTCCAATCATCTAGAAACGGAGGTTAGATTAAATAATCAGGATTTTATGGGGCTCCAAGAGCACAGTGATTCTAGAGTTTTAATTCCATAATTATATGGCTTTCTTCTCTTGCCAGTTGGACTGCAAATAGGGCAGAATCTGGCTTTACAAGCCTGGAAAGTTTGTTTTCCTGAGCAGGAGCAGAAGCTGCTCTTCAGGTGGCATGTTCTGGTCTTGGGCAGGCAGAATGCTGGCAGTGCTCACTCCAAGGGAGCACTCATGGCTGGCAAATGGAACCAAGGCAATGTGCTCCTAGATGAGGCCAGGGTGAGTGAGAGCAGGGAGCGCCTAGGTTCGGAGCTGACTTAGAAACCGCAGAAGAGAAAATACAGCTCAACAGAAAACATGACCTGGGGTTGGATGCAGGACATGTATAGAGAAGAATGAACCTAAAACTTTGCTCTGGGACAGGAACACATGTGCTCAGTGTGTGAGCCCATAGTGTTTGAGGAATGCTGAGTTCGATCCCCCATAGGCCTATTGCCTGGGTCCAGCTGGATGTCTTGCAAATGCTTAGTTTTGGTTGCCAGAGGATCTTGTGAAATGGGTCAGCACAGCTCAACGTGCATGCTTCTTCAACGTGGATGCATGATATCCTCGCACGTGAGGAACTTTTTTTTTTGGTGGGAATGAATTATATTATACTTAAAGTTATACTACTGTCGGTTACACTTCTTGATATCAAAAGATCATTTTTTTAACTGTGTTAAATCTCAAGTACAATGAACTGAATAAAAGAAAGACAAGTCTTTGAGCAAGTTAGTCCTATATGAAAATTAAAAGCAACAAAGAGAACTTGAACAGAAAAATCCGTGCATTGGTATATTTGAAGTTGACTATACCAGTGGCTAATAGGTTTAGATAAAATGAAATTTACCTAGAGAGCAAACTCTGTAGAACATGTGGAACATATAATGCTTAGAACAAAAATAAACATCTTTAACCAACTCAGGTACGATGTTGAAAGTGAAAACTGGTATCAAATATCGTAACACTGGATTTCAGAAATTGCCGGGAGGAGTTGCAACCATCCCAGCAGAAGAATCCATGGTATCCATAGTTTTCTAACTTTCTTAATTCAGAACTGTAGGAAGTAGTCTTTGGATTTCCAAACACATGTTCCTAATCACCACTCCCTGTGACAGAAAAACAAGAGTTTTAAAGTCACCTTAGGGTAGACCAAATTGATTAAAGACCTACAATGGATTTTCAGAGTTCTGTCCATCTGGGAGCTGCTGTTTCCCCATGTGGGATCCTATGGGGGCTGGGCCAGTATACCTATTCTTGATTCATTAGACAAATGAAAAAGAAATGCTAGCAACCTGCCTCTTGCTTTTGTGTCTTCGAGGCCGACCAAGTGAAAACGTACTGACGAGCCGCACGGAGAACCCACTGCAGCTTCCCTGGTGTGAACCAGGCTTGCTTGGTGAGCTTGCGTTGGTGAAGGCAAATATGGAAAAGAAGGCCTCCAAGTTCACTTAGTTACTCTGGAGGTAGAAGGCAGGCAGGGATGATCAGGGCCTGTTTCCACGGCATAGGAACTGTGTATCACAGAAATGGAACACTTCGGAGGGACCCCCATCAGGTCTATAGCAAGAAGGCACACTAATTCACAAAATCTCTCCCCCTCTTCTGCCTGGAACTGAGTTTAGCTGGGGTCACTATAGGGGTGTCATGAGAAAGCCTATTTAAAGCCCCCTATTTTTCTCTCTCTGAGGGCTGCTCTGTTTACCCATGCGTAGCTCATTTGCTTGGAGGAGGAATGATGAGGAATCTGTCCTTTGCAGTCAAGAAGAAAGAGATAAGGGAAGGAAGGTTGAGAAAGGAAGACCTCGATGAGGAGAACGGACCAAGGCAGACAATAGGCATTTAGGGGTTGCTGCAATTGAGGGAACACCGTCTCTTTGCCAGGCACTGTGCTGGGCCGTTGATTTCCATTAGGTGATTTCCATTAGGTGATTTCCTTACAAAGGCCCTGTGAGCTCAATGCCATCATCTTGTATTTTTGATGAAGAAATAGGGGCCCAGAGAAGCAGAAAACCTTGCCCACATAGGGGTAAACAGTCAAGTTGCTGAACTCTACAATACTCCTCAGCCTCACCCCCCAACACCAGGATCTTAAAAACACTGAAGCGCAGCCCCATGCAGGTCACTGAAGGCAAGAGAGCAAAAGCAACAACTTTCAACTTGAAAGGCGATCTAAATATTTCTTTTGCCCTGGCAGCCTATAGACAAAAATCTACTCTCTTGTGATAGTGGATGAGCTGTTCGGGGAGAGAGAAAAGCCTGAGAGTTTAAGGATTTTGAGAAGACTGGAAAGAAAGGACAGTCCCAGGGGAAAGGTCGAGACCACAGTGTTGTCTCACTGACCTCAAAGAGCATATTTAAACCGAACGATCAGTCTCTGAGATGGCAATATTTAAAAAGAAAACATACAAGCAAAGAGAAGGTTTGGCCTACTTTCATTTTAAAATAAATTGTTCCTTTTTTTTTTTTTAAAGATTTTATTTATTTATTTGACAGAGATCACAAGTAGGCAGAGAGGCAGGCGGGGTGGGAGGGGAGGAGCAGGCTCCCTGCAGAGAAGAGAGCCCGATGTGGGGCTCCATCCCAGGACCCTGGGATCATGACCTGAGTGCAAGGCAGAGGCTTTAACCCACTGAGCCACTCAAGCACCCCCAATAAATTGTTCCATTTTAAAATGATATCCTGCTTGTGTCTAACCCTGGCAGTCCTCAACCCAGAAATCTCAGCCCAAACTGGTAAACTTTGTCGGCCATGCACAGGCTTGCAAGTCCTACTCTCCTATCCACAGTCAAAAGTCTCTTCAGAACCTCATCCCCCCATTTAGAACTCATCGTAACCAAATTCTCTCCCTTTTAGAGATGAAGGAATCGGGTCACAGACACAATCCTTAATAATATAAATAAATAAATAAATAAAAAGAGAATACCATTCTTTTATTTCCAACCACATGACCCAGTTTGGGTGACTAATTCTGGAGGTAGTCTGCGTGAAAATAAGCAAAGTGGAGGCTCAGCGTGGTAAGCTTGTCAGTACGGCTCATGGTGTGTTTAGAGAGAGCTTTTTTAGGGTCATGGCTCTGAAGGGATAAAGGGTTAGCAAATTGGCTTTTCTGTGTCTGGCATGTCTCGGGCTTTAACCCAAAAGATTACACTTTGTAGAAACAATTAAATCTCTCCTTGTTGCAAATAAACTTGAGCGCTCTCCTGGGAAAAGGGATCTTAGCCTTTAATGAAGAGAAGAGATGTTAATTGGCTACATCAGCAGGGTTTTCATGTTTTCACTATGGGCTTAGTTATAGGTACACTCGGGTCTATGCTATTAGCATCCAAGTCAAACTCCTGGGTGAAGTATTGCACTTCCCCCTGCCCCCGGAAGACTGGGCCCCATAGGAGAAGGATGGACATGTTTCCAAATTCCTTTCCAGTGCTGCTCCCTCCCTGGACTCCTGCCATGCACCCTTTCCCCTCTTGGAACACTCTCGCTCTATCTTCTCTGCCCTTCCCTTTGCTGGTGGTATTTCTCAAGGCCCACACTTAGCTCTCTTACCCGTGTACCCACTCCTGAGACAGTCTACATCCAAGACTTGTGATCCATGGTTCCAAGTCACAGATTCCAGCCCAGCTCACTCTTCTCACAGGACAGCATGGCTAGGAGCAGGTGCCCTGCCTTCAAACTGCCTGAGTTCGAAATCCAGTCCATCAACTCGCTGGTTGTGTAAATAGTACAAGAGACTTAGCCTCTCTGCGGCAGTCTGTGTCCTCCTCAGTGAAATGGCATCACTGATGGCTTTCCTTGTGGAATTACTCTGAAGACTGTATGAATTACGTACATATAAAGCACTTAGAACAGTACTAGGCTCATCAGATGTGCTGGGAAATCTGCATGGGCTCACTACTACTAATACTGTTAGAATTCGAAACATCTGTGTAGATGTCCTTACTATACCTTGGAACCAATATGAATTCAATGCAGCTGTGTGCCAGGTTAGTCATACACATTGTGTCATTCAGTTCCTTCACAGCAGCTCTGTAGCGCAGTGTCCTGGTTATCTACTGCTTCATAACAAACTATCCCAAACAGCGGCATCAAACAACAATCATGTTGTTACATGCTTGAATTCTGAACTGGGAATTCCATCAGACACAGACTGGGTAGGTGGTTTTCACAATGCCCAAGGCCTCAGCGAGGCATGACTTTAACAGTTGAGAACTGAAATCCATGAAGAGTTTCTTCACCCACATGTCTGGCACCTGAGCTAGGACGACTTAAAAGCTGGGTTCTGCTGAGACTTGACTGGAGCACCGTACATAGCTCCTTATGCCGTGTGTGCTCCTCAGAGCACAGCAGCTGGGTTCTGAGAGGTAACATCCCAAAAGGAGGAACAACTATTCCACGAGCACCAGATGAAGGTATAAGATCTTTGAAGACTTAGCTTCAGGAGTCACAAAGCATTGATCCCGCCATACTCCATTGGCCAAAGCAGTCACAGGCTGCTCAGATTCAAGAGTAGGGGACATAGACCCCAACTTTTGTTAGGAGAAGTGTCAAAGAATTTGTGATCCCTGAAAAAATTGCCAAAGGCAGGTCCCATCACTACTTTAATAAAGAAATTGGCACTTAGAGAAATAAAGTAACTTGAAATATGACACATTTAGTAGGAGAGAAAGTCTAGATTTTAACTCAGGATTCTATGTCAGGTATGGATTTATTTTTACCTATCCTGCTAGGAACTTTATATAACTTGAATATAAGAACTAATGTCTCTGGGAAAATCTCAGCTGTTTTCGCCTTAAATATTGTTTAACTGTCAGTTCTGTTCTGTTCTTCAGAATTCATTAATTCTCTCTTTGACTAAATGGTTCTTTTTCATATGTATCTGTGTATTTTTCACTTCTGCTTATTTTTATTTTATAATTTCTTGCTTTTTTTTTAAGATAAATTTTACCCTTGTATCTCTTTGAGGATTTTGAGCTCAACTGAGGAACATATCAGCAACATATCTAGAGAGCTCTTGTCAAAATGCATCCCTACATTTTCCTCCCTATTGCCTTCCCCATCAAATAATAGAGTTAGCCAATTAGAGATGGAGCCCTGACATTGTTTAGTTTAGAAATGCTTCGAGGTAATACTGCCTGACTGCCCCCTTACTTCTCCCATCATATTCCTGCTATCTCTGTCCCCTAAGGCTCACATTCTTCCCTCAAATTTGGGGAATCATGACTTTAAAATATGGATCTAAAAGTGCTGTGGAGAGGAGCCAACCTGACAAATTAAGAGTCATGATCAGTGGGTTATTAACTGCTCCCTTTTCCCATGGATGCACTGAATATGTAGCTACACAAGGAGCAATACCTTCTGAGAGAAATCCAGAAACTAGCTGAGTGCTCTTACCATAAACCTCAACCTTGACACAGCACCATTCAGGTGGGAGGGAACCTCCAGTTCCCAACTTCTTCTCCTTCCTTTTTTAAAATTTTATTTTATTTATTTATTTGACAGACCGAGATCACAAGTAGGCAGAGGCAGGCAGAGAGAGAGAGAAAGAGAGGGAAGCAGGCTCCCCGCTGAGCAGAGAGCTCGATGCGGGGCTCGATCCCAGGACACTGAGATCATGACCTGAGCGAAGGCAGAGGCTTAACCCACTGAGCCACCCAGATGCTCCCAATTCCCAACTTCTTGAGGAGCACAGTGTTTGGATCACACATCTAGCACCCCAAATTTTAAGGCTCCCTCTGAGGGATGGGGACCCAGAACAGCTAGCTACCTCTGAAAGACAACATGGCTTTTGTTCAGAAGTATCGCAGAACTACAGCAAAGAAGCAGCTTTCCCCCTTCAGTTTTATTAAGATATAATCGACACATAACATTGTATTAATTTTAGATGTATGACATGATGATGTGATATATGTACATATGATAAAATGATTACCACAATAATGTTAACATCTATCACCTCCCATGAGTTTCTATTTTCTTTTCTTATAATGAGAACTTTTACGACTTACTCTCTTAGCAACTTTCAAATATATAATACAGTAGCTTTAGTCACCATGCTGTACATTACATCCCCAGGACTTGTTTATCCTACAACTCGAAGTGTATATATTTTGACCATTGTCACCCATTTTACCTACTTTCACCCATTCCTCCTGTCTCCACCCTGCCTTCAGCTCTAACAATCACAAATCTGTTTTCTGTATCTATGAGCTTAGGTATTTTTAGATTCTACATACAAGTGAGATCATGCAGTATTTGTCTTTCTCTATCTGATTTATTTCACTTAGACTAGTATTCTTAAGGTCCATCCATGTTGTTGCAAATGGCCAGATATATATATATATATATATATATACACATACACACACACACACACACACACGTGTGTGTGTATATAATTTTTATAAACTTATATCTGATATATTATAATTATATATAATCAAATAAATATTTATATATAAAATTTCTCCATCCATTCATCTTCATCAGTGGACATGTAGGTTGTTTCCATGTTTTGGCTGTTGAAAACAATGCTGCAGTGAATATGGAGGTACAGATATTTTTTCAAGATAGTGATTTAGTTTCCTTCAACTATATACCCCAAAATAGAATTGCTGAATTATATGATAATTCTATTTTTAATTTCTTGATGAACCTCCATAATGTCTTCCAGAGTGGCTGCACCAATTTACATTCCTTTCAGCAATGCATAAGAGTTCCCTTTTCTCCACATCTTTGCCAACACTTGTTATCTCGTATCTTATTGATAACAAACATCCTAACAGGTGTGAAGTAATAGCTCATTGTGGTTTGATTTGCATTTCTCTGATGATTAATGCATCTTTTCATGTACCTGTTGGCCACCTGAATGTCTTCTTTAGAAACATGTCTATTCACATTCTGCCCATTTTTTAAATGGGATTGTGTTCTTTTGTTATTGAGTTGTATGCGTTCTTTGTATATTTTGGATACTAACCCCTTATCAGAGATATGATGGGCATCAAAGAACAGTTCTTAATGGTTGTGTAAGCACTCACTATGTTTATCCTCCTTGGCTTTAATGCAGAGGCAACAGGAAAAAATACCAATCTCTCCGTCTTTCCTAGGAAGGGATTTGACTGTATATGTTACAAGCTGCTGCCTGAGTATTTGGCTTCTAATTAGCATGCATTTAGGTGCTCACTGTGATCCTCCCAAGAGCATCAAAGACCTGATGGACATTTCCCCACCTTATTCCTCTGGCTCACTTCAACAGTGAAACCAAGTTTCCAGTATCTCTTTGGAAGAAGAATGTCAGAAGTATCTTCCCAGAAGGAGAATGTCCACACATCTAGTGCCCAAACCTTTATGTCTGCCACCAAAGGAATGGGCCCCCAAATCACCTAGCTCTGATAGTGAACAGGACTTGCATTCATGGATCCCGCAGGTCTATAGCAAACAAAGAAACAGTTTTTCAACACTATAGGAGTAACCCCCACAGCAATACACCTGGCCTCAACACAAAGGGAACGGAAAAAAATCACCCATATTGCAATTTCTCCCTGGAAGGGGTTTAACTGCATGATTTTTCAGCAGCTGCCTGAGGGTCCAGCTTCTAACAAACATGTAGCAAGGTGATGACTGTGATCCTCATCTTTGGGACACTAATGGCTCTTGGTATACCCTCAACCATGGAGAACCACTAAGAACAAAGACAGCACAATGTACAATCACAAAGGTTTGAGGGGCAACCAGAAGCTCAGGCTATGCAAATTGATGAGGATCTACTCCTACATGAGACCAGCCTGTCAAGACTAGAGAGGTGACTACTTAATACATAGAAACCAACACACAGAGTCAAGGAAAATGAAGAAATGGAAATGTGTTTCAAAAAAAGGACAAGATAAATCTCCAGAAACAGATCGTAATGAAATGGAGATAAGTGCTTTACCTGATAGTGAGTTCAAAATAACAGTCATAACAATGCTCAGCAAGGTCAGGAGAACAATAAATGTACAAAGTAAAAATTTCAGCAAAGAGAAAATATTCAAAAGTACTAAACAGACATCATGGAGCTGAAGAAAAATAACTGGGCTGAAATATTCAATACAGAGATTCAGGAGTAAATTAGATCAAGCAGAAGAAACAATCAGTGAACTCAAAGTCAGGGCAGTGGAATTCATTCAGTCAGAGGAATAAAAAGAATGAAAAAGAGTGAAGATAGCTTAAAGAAATTATGGACCAACATCAAACAGCAATATACACATTACAGAGGTCCAGAAAGAGAAGAGAGAGAAAGGGGCAGAGAGCTTCTTTAAGAAAATAATGGCTGATAATTTCCCTAATGTAAGGAATGAAACAGACATTCAGATCAAGAAGCCCAAAGACGGGGTGGGAGGTTGGGGGCACCAGGTGGTGGGTATTGTAGAGGGCACGGATTGCATGGAGCACTGGGTGTGGTGCAAAAATAATGAATACTGTTATGCTGAAAAAAATAAAAAAAATAAAAAAATAAAAAAAAAAGAAGCCCAAAGACTACTAAAAAAGATGAATCTAAAGAAACTCACACTGAAACAAATTATAGTTAAATAGTCAAAAGTGGAAGACAATGAAAGAATCTTAAAAGCATCAAGATTATTATTATTAAAGCAGCATTCTACTATGTATAAGAGAACCCCCATAAGACCATCAGCAGATTTTTTCAGCAGAAATTTTACAGACTAAAAGGGAATAGGATGATATATTCAAAGTGCTAAAAGAAAGAAATCTGTCAAACAGAAATACTCTACCTGGAAAAAGTTGTCCTTCAGAATTGAAGAAGAGATAAAGAGTTTTCCAATGAAAAGCTGAAGGAGTTCAATAGCACTGGACTGGCCTTATGAGAAATGTTAAAGGGAGCTCCTCAAGCTGAAATGAAAGGGGACTGTTTAGTAACATGAAAATGTATGAAAATGCACAGCATACTGGTAAAGGTAAATATGTTAGGCTACCAAATAAATCTTAGTAAACTTGAGAAGACTGAAATCATATCCAGTAGCTTCCCTAACCACAGTGGTATAAAACTAGAAATCAAGTACAAGGAGAATATTGGAAAATACACAAATACACACTCTGGAACAACCAATAGCTCAAGGAAGAAATCTAAAGAGAAGTTTAAAAAATCGTGGGAAAAATGAAAATGGAAGCACAACATACCAAAACTTAAGGGATGCAGCAAAAGCAATTCTAAAAGGGAAGTTTATACTGATAAATGCCCACCTGCATTAGGAAAAAAGGAAGATCTTAAACAATGTAGCTTTATACCTAAAGGTACTAGAAGAAGAAAAAACTAAGGCCAGAGTTAATAGAAGGAAGAAAATAAAGATCAGAGCATGTATAAATTAAGTAGATACCAGAAAAACAATAGAAAAGTTCAATGAAACTAAAAGCTGATTTTTAAATATATCTATCTATTTATTTATTTACTTATTTATTTATTTAGGTGGAGGGGAGTGTGAGAGTGTGTGCGTGCAAATGGTGGGGAGGTACAGAATCATAAGCAGGCTCCATGCCTAATATAAAGACCAACATGGAGCTCAGTCTCACAGCCCTGAGGTTATCACCTGAACTGAAATCAAGAGTCAGATGCTTATCTCACCAAGTGACCCAGGACCCCTAAAAGCTGATTTTTTGAAGAGATAAAAGTAATGGATTTAACTAGAGTAACAGTTGTGACTTTTAAAATTAACATTTGCTAAGTAGAGCCACTGGATATTAGATGGTGAACCTGGGTCAATAAAAGACTACAAAGGAATTGAAATAGAGAAGTTTGTTGCTCAGAGACTGTGGAAGAAGTACAAAGCATGCCTTGAGGGGCTACATGCGAATGCCAAAGCAGCTGCAGGCAGAGAGAGTGGCAGGACTTGGGACACATGCTTTTATGAGAGTCCTAGAGTAGAGTGCTTTGGGATTCTTGATCTAAAGCCAGCTTGGCCAATTCATATAAAAAGAGGGAGGTTTTGGCAAGCTTTATGGGGGAGCTTATCACAAGGATAATCACAAGATAAATGCATATTTTAAGGGAAAGGTGAAGGGAAAGGCTTGTGAGGTGGAGATCTGTATCACAAGGGCCATTGGGGGAGTCATATCAGGAACTCGCCTTTATTTGTGACTCTGTGAACTATTATCTAGGGGAAAACAAATAGCCCCAGCCTTACGTTTTCAGGAGCTAATGTCAGTTTAAGGCCCCTGGCAGTCCACTTGGCCAAACAAAATGGATGCTCATGCAGCAATGCCGTGGTGTAGTGTATCTAAACTTTTAACACTCACTTAGAAAAAAGAAGACTTAAATAAACAAAATCAGAAAAGAAAGAGGAAACATTAAAGCTGATAACTCAGAAGTACTAAAGATTATAAGAAACTACTATGAACAATTACATTCTATATATAAAAAATTATATAACCTATAAGTAATTAATAAGTTCCTAGAGACATACAACCTACTAAGACTGAATGATAAAGAAATAGAAAATCTAAATAATCCTATAATGAATAAGAGATTGAATTAGTAATCAAAAACTTCTTAAGAAAGAAAAGTTTAAGACCAGTTGTCTTCAAGGGTGAATTTTGCCAAAAAATTAAAGAACTAATAGCAATTCTTCTTAAACTCATCCAAAAATTAGGAGAGGAAAGAATACTTCCAAACTCATTTTACAAGGCCAACATTATATGATACCAAAGACAAATAAAGACACTATATGAAAAGAAAATTAAAGGCCAATATCCTTGATGAACGTAGAAGCAAAAATCCTCAACAAAATATTAGCAAACTAAACTCAACAATATATCAAAAGGACCACACACCATGATCAAACGAGATTTATCCCCAGGATGCAAGGATGGTACAATACATGCAAAATGATAGATATGATACATCACATTAACAAAATGAAGGATAAAAATCATATGATCATTTCAATAGATGCATAAAAATTATTTGACAAAATTCAACGTCTTTTTGATAAAAACTCTCAGCTGTAGGTAGATATACTTCAAAATGATAAAGTCCATAAAGACAAGCCTACAGCTAACATCGTACTCTCTGGTGAAATATTGTAAGATTTTCTTCTACAATCAGGAGCAAGACAAAGATATCCACTCTCAACAATTTTACTCAACATAGTACTAGAAGTCCTAGCCAGAGTAATCAGACAAAGAAAAAAAAAAAAAAAATAGAAAGGCATCCAAATTGGAAAGCGAGAAGTAAAATTTGCAGATGATATGATCTTATATATATAGAAAACCCTAAAGACTGAACCAAAAATAACAACAAAACAAAAAACCCTGTTAGAATTAATAAACCAATTCAGTAAAGTTGCAGGATATAAAATCAATATGCAAAAATCAGTTGCATTTCTATACACTAACAATGGACTATCAGAAAGAAAAATTAAGAAAATAATCCCATTTATGATAGCTTTAAAAAGAATAAAATGCTTAGGAATAAATTTAACCAGGGAGATGAAAGATCTGGACACTAAAAACTATAAAACACTGGTGAAAGAAATTAAGACACAAATAAATGAAAAGATATCCCATGTTCTTCTTTTTTCCTTTTAAAGATTTTATTTATTTGACAGAGAGATCACAAGCAGGCAGAGAGGCAGGCAGAGAGAGAAAAGGAAGCAGGCTCCCCACTGAGCAGAGAGCCTGATGTAGAGCTCTCTTTTTTATAAATGCAAAAATCCTCTTTGGATGTTTTTTGTTTGTTTTTTGTGGGTCTTTTTGTTGTTGTTTGTGAAAACAAGTACCCATGTATAACTTTTGTAACAAAGAAGTGGGTAATGTGAACTTTTGAAAAACAGGGGACACCTGTATCTCCATGCTAATGAATAAAACTGGACACCAATCTTACACCGTACACAATAATCAACTCAAGATGGATTAAAGACTTGAAAGTAAGACCTAAAACCATGAAACTCCTAGAGAAAACATAGGAGGTAAGCTACTTAACATCAGCCTTTGGCAATAAGTTTTTGGATTTGACAGCAAAAACAAAGGAAACAAAAGCAAAAATAAACAAGTGGGACTACATCAACCTAAAATATTTCCTTACAGCAAAGGAAACTATAAACAATAAAATTAAAAAGCAATGCATGGCAAGGAAGAGAATATGCGCAAACATAATGGGTTAATATTCAAAATCTACAAAGAGCTCATACAACTCAATAGCATAAATAAATAAATAAATAAATAAATAAATAAATAAATAAATAAATAATAAGATGAGCAAAGACCCTGAATAGACTTACTTTAGTGAAGACATACAACTAGCAAATAGGAACAGGCTGAAGTAATCAACATCACTAATCATCAGGGAAATGCAAATCAAAGTCACAATGAGATATTACCTCACACCTGTTAGATTGTCTATCATCAAAAAAGACAAGAGAAAACAAATGATCTGCTCCCAGGTCTTTGCAGCTTAGGTAATATTACATGGATCAGGAGATTCACCCAATTGGGCCCAGTAAATTACAGAACCATAGAGATAATAAAATAGATGTTTTAAGCTACTATGTTTGGGGGTGGTTTGCCATGCAGTCATGAATAACAATAACCTACATTGCTTTTCCTTCATTCCTTTATTTCTTTGTATTCATCTCTTTCTCAAATAGTCATAGCATCTTTTAGTCAAAACAAATTTAATTCAGTTGAAATCTCATTTTATTTTCTATTTTTAAATTTTATTTTGAAAATTACAGTGGAGGCTCTCTCCAGTTAGTACCAAAGCTATGTGTAAAAGAATAATTTCTATCCATTCGACTCCTTGGTCCCTTGAGCCCTGGTGGTAGTATGTGTTGCTCCTGTTATTGGTTATCATGTAACTACTCAAGACTAAGCGAATTACCTTCACTGCCTCTGTTGCATTTGTGAAAGCATCATGAGTTTTGAGGGTGGCCAATTTATGGTGACTGTCAGCTGTACACTCATTATTAACCAAAACATTCCCATAGGTGGTCATAGGAAGCATAAATGTTTAGAAAGCTTGGATTATGGCAGAGGGCAGTAGCTACTGTAATAAGGAACATTATTTTGGACAAATGCAAATTAAAAATCCTTAACAGAATGAATTGAAAAAAAAAAGTAGCTATACATTTGGGAAAACATAATCCTCATAAAAATATATATCTAAACCAAATTTTCTTCCAAAGACTTGTTTTATCACTTTAATATCACTGCATTTATAATGTACATGTTACTTCTAGTTATTAATTTTCTATTTACTAATGCATTCAACCAATACTAAGTTCCTTACCTGAGCCAAGCATGGATATGCTCGGTTGTAGAAATAAAAAAGTGGGTGAGAAAGTATTAGTTTAATGAGACAAGTAGACAAAAAATCAAAATTCAATTTAAGTACTAAACTAAGATGGAATAAAATAAAGGATACTTTATAATAAAGGCAGCCCGAGAGATTAAGGGAAATTCCCTGGGATGAAATGACTCAGACGGCAGCCAAGTCTTGAAAGATCAAAGACTTTCCTACCCATCTTGGTCTTTAGTCCACAGTCTCCATGCCAGGGTTCATCAGGCAGGGCAAATATTTATTGAACATGTTTGCAAGGCTCTGGCCTTGGTCTCCGATGAGTCAGCACTTCTCTCTCTCTCTCTGAACAAGGATGAGTCCTGACTCATGAAGAGAGATTCTACATCCACTCAGAGCTCATCCAGCGGCTCAGGAAGGATTGTAGCTGTCAGACCATGAGGACTGAGTATTCCTAACTTTAGTTTTGCCTAGTGACCAAGAAGAGAATTATTTAGTCAACTTTGTTTTCTACACATCTCCAACCCACTGCACCCCAACATCTCTCTTTTATTGAGTAATCCATAAACCTTTTCTTTCTCTCAATTTAACATAGCTACTTATCATAAGCCCTATTAGAACTTTTGCTTTTACTTTCAGTATTTCAGTCTTGAGGTAAGACTTGTAGCATTGCATCTGGTTGGTTTTTATATTACCGGAACAATATTTTTTTTTCTCTACCCTGTATGCGTTCTTCTGCCATTTTTCACTCATCAGATTCTTAGAATGCTAATGATCTCATAAATTCCACACCAGTCCTAGCCAAAGAAAATCGGCCATGTAAGGTTATCAGTCTTGATCACCACCATGAGGTAGGGGGGTGAGATCCCCAATTTCACCAAAGAAGTACTAGGCACCCTCTTCTTTCAGTCCTGTCTTGACTGCTGAGCCTGTCCAAAGTTTCTCTAGAGACTAACTTCCCAGGATCATTTTCTAGCAGGGTAAGACTCAACATCATCTGGTCTATAAGTCCCAAATTGGCAGCCTGCAGGGCAAATTTAACTATCAGATAGATTTTGCTTGGTGTTCATTAAACATTTTGAGTAAGGAGATTTATAAAACTTAGAGTTCACATAAAAATCTGAACTTCTAGCTCCTTTTGAAAAGTCAGAAGATTTGGCATGATTCATCCCATAACGAATTAGGAATATTTGTTGTGGGCTAATAGCTACTTACAAAATAGAGACCTGTGTTTTCCACCTTCCCTTAGCCCACCAAGCGAACTGAACTTTGAGTTTTTGCATTTCCTGAACTACTAGCCCAACTCCTTCATTTCTCAGAAAATGAAACTGAGATCCAGAGAGACCTCAAGAGTTTCCAGGGCTTAGAGTTGGTTGTATAACCAGATCCAGAGCTTGAACATGGGTCTTTTTGCCCCACTCTCTACTCCAAGGTGTTGTCTTTCTCTCTTCTTTACACCCAGAAGCAACTGGTCGCCATTGACTGCTTCAGGCTAGAGTCCTAGCAAGTTCTGCGGAAAAGCCAAATGACATCAGACTCTAAGCCCAGAGTAATCATGGCTCAAGTCTTACCATATGGATTTTGGAAGAGGGTTGTTCGTTTTAGCATTTTTTTTTTCACCCAATACCTCTTTTCTTTTCTGTGGCACATTATAGCAGGTGGCTGTGAAAGTAAAAGCAAATGTTTTTCTGGTCCTTGTACGCCTACGTCCCACAAGAGGACATGTACTTCCTCTTCACAATGACTTCTGGTGAGCTTGATGCGGAAAGCCCACTTGAAATATCATGTCAGTGTCACAGATGGATTTTATGACACAGATGCAGGAGATTTTCATTTTATCTTTGAGCTTGGTGGGGCCTGGTTAACCCAGATTATTACATACTCATAAATGTGAACTTCCTTCCGATAAAACATCCTGTCAGTTCTTAGGGAGTAGACACTTTTCTGAGAGGTGAGATGGAGTTTTCACCACAGAGCCCTCCTTCACACCAGCCGGGAGCATAGCAGAGTTCCGAGAGATAAACTTGTCCTCTTATCTCAACCTGTTGGTGAGTTGTTACAAGTCTTACTTGTTCCCTGGGAAGCTAACAGAAAAATAATTCTTTCTATTTTTAATGAATGAGAGGCCCCTCCCAACAAAAGCATGAAAACTACAGATTGGCTAGAGCCTGTTTTTTATAACCCTTTCCTTCCCCCAAGCCTTGGCGGGGACCTCACAATGAGGTGCTTTGTGAGCCTCAAGCCAAGGTTGACTTGGCACCTCTGTCTCAGAGAGCATGTGCAGACTGTGTGTGACAGGCTCCCAGGGAAGCCACTTCCCACATGTGCTCCTCTGGTCCTCTCATTGGTGTTTGGGAGCAGGAGGTTGGTTCCTCCCGGTGAGCTGGGTGCTATGACAGATTAGACTTCTGTGCAAGAAAATAAATCCTGCACATTGGATGTACTGCTTTAGACTCAAAGACCTCTTGGGACCTGACGTTCTAAGGTAAGCAGCGCTCTGTCACATTTCTTGAACTTTGAAACTGTGAATGTAATTTGAGGACGTTCCTTGAAACCCTTTGTTATTTAATGTGAAACTTTAACATGCCGCCTTTCCTGCTGCCTTTAAGAATAACAGCTCACTGCCAAACGCGCGCGCACACACACACACGCACGCCACTGCTTAAAAAAAGAAAAAAAATTCTTCCTTAATGAAATAATCATGTCGATTTGTTTTACTTTTCAATTTGTATGGAAGTGTCCAGGATGGGCTGGGTTTTCTCTCTGCTTTCAGAATAATCAGTGTCCTTTAAAACAGGATCAAATTATCTTTGCCACTTGAAAATGGATGTATGTGCAGGATTAATTCTGCAGAGAGAAAAGTCCGGTGGAATTGCAATCAAAAGTCAGTCCAGGTCTGTGGGTCTTTAATATCCCAGGTGTGGCAGGGTGCTTGCTAAGGCCCAGGAGGGGATTAGAGAAACCCGTTGCCACCATTGTGTTAGTGCTGCTCTGTAAGACCTGGGAAATCTGCTGGGGACAGGTGTTGCTGTGCACAGACCAGGTCCCTGTGAGTGTGGCCAACTAAATCGGGAAGCTGGAAGTTAGCACAGTGCAGACTAGGAACCAGTGGTTTGTCAGACATAAAATGATGCAGAGCAAGTTCAACAACATGTAAGGCAGTTATGTGTCTCATGTTCATGAAATCCAACCTTTTTGTGGAAATTTACAAGAACTTTTAATGTTTTTGCTCAAGTTTGACCAGATTCCAAGGCTTTGCCTATAGTTCTGTAAATAATCTATTTCTAAGAGGGCATCACTGTAAAAGATCTCTCTGTTGTAGGGAGAAATGATGCTAACTAAATCTTCTTTCTGTGTTCTGGAGACCATTCAGGAGAAGACCTCTCCTGTATTCACACTGTTTCTTTTAAATCTTTGTCCAGATGTTTCTCCTACTTTCCTACTTTGCCTTTATTTCTTCCTTGGGGATTAAGTTCCTGTGGGCGTCTTAAACCTCCCCTGAGGTCCCCAAGCCCCTTCCGGTGCATTCTTAACAGACAGCACCAAAGTGCTTCTACACAAAGCATTCAGAGTCTTGCTCATAGTTGTTTTTCTCACTCTGGATAGTGGTTTACCTTGATCTATCAGCCCTCAAGTCACAGTCCTGTGACACAGGTTGCCTCCAGTTTATAGGCTGAGAAGGTGAGGCCCAGAGCGGCTAGGACACCCCACCTAAAGTGTGAAGGAGCAGTAGTGGATTGGGGTGGGGGGTGCTGGCCTGGATGTCATCTCCCCTCCCCCAGGCTTTCTCCCTTCCAGGACTGAGCCACCTCACCTGGATCCAGGTATTTCCATGCGTCTATCCTTTGAACTGCATTACTGATTAGCTGCACACAGTTGAGGCGAGGTACTCATTCACTCCAAGGACCAGAATGTGGAAGCTACCTTTGGTCTGGGGAGAAGAAAATTTCCCCACCATACACGCAGTGTGGGGGTCTCTGGAACCAAGAGTGGCCATCTGAGGAGTTTTCTCCTCCTCTTGTTGCTCCATTTCTTGCTAGTCTCGGCACACATTTTTAAGACAGCTCAAGCAAAAAAAAAAAAAAAAAAGGTGAAGATTCCTAAGGAAATGAGGTTGGGGTTGTTTACTTTCTGCAGCCAGGACACCCAGGATGCTAGTCTCAGAAGGATAAGCAGTGGGCTTGGATTAGCATTCCACTGTGCCATTGCCTCACAGAAAGAGATATTTTTAACTCCAAAACATCTCTACACATCTGCAATCCAAGTACCCCAAACATGAGAATAAATATTTAGGCAGTGTGTTAGCTTCATTAACTGGACCCTACCTCAGAGCCGGAATTCTTTTTCTTGTTCTAATAAAATTTAAAAGAACAGAAAAGGAGGTGGCAGGGCGGCCAGGGGGAATGGGCGGAAACAGAGGTAAAATGTATTGCCTCTGGCAGTTCAAGAAAAGAGGACCTAACCAGAGACCAGAAATTTTTTTTTCAAGATTTCACTATTTCTTTTATTAAAGATGACATATCTCCATTGAAAGATTCACTCAGGTTCTTGTGTTTTTCATCTTTGATGGTCCTGGGTCTTTTCCTCACAGTTGTGCTCAGATATAAATGCTTACATGGCAGTTCCCAAAAGGGAGACAAAGGCACTGGAATTATAGGAGCTAGGAATAAGAATTCTCTATCATTCTAACAACCAAACCCTGAGAAAATCTCCACCATTCTAGAACGCACATTTAGTCTCATTTGTCTCTAGAGCTAATAGTTTATTTTTGTTATTCTTACTTTTCATTCTTTACTGAATGAAGGAGTAGGAAATTAGCTGCGAAGATTTCACAACCCATCTGAAACACATTCCTTCAGTCATTCTGTAGGTTTTCACTGAGATTCCACAGGCACAGAAGTCTATTGAACAAACACTGAGAGAGATGTGATTATTTTGTTTTAAACAAACCCTAGGAAGGCTAAGACAACAACCTAAAATTTAATGATCCTGACTGGATCCTTTTACAGAGAAAATAGAAAATAATTTAAATATTTTGTTTTATGTAATACGGTACATTACACAAAATCATATAAAGTGCAAACTATCACCTATTTCCTGAAGCAGCACTTAGAAGGCTCAAGAAGAGTTAGCTAGCAACTCACAGGAGCTTTTGGTGACTCCTGTATACCTTCCCTCGCAGACAGCCCTAAGTATAGACCAAGAGGGAAGAGCAGGGCCAAGCAGCAATTACAACCCCTGGAACACACTGATTTTTAAAATAATAGTAATAACAGTAAGATGGGTCAAGAGAAAATAACATGAGAAAACTATGGACTGGGAGAATATTAAATGTATATCATACTCTTGAATTCATTCTGTAGGGACACGGGAGGGTGAGGAAATTGAGCAATTTCCTTGAGAATAGGTCAGTGTAAAGTACTCCGAACAGGGTGCTTGGACAGCCTTCAAGCTGAATTTATCAACATATATTTCTAAGTAGGAGGTTATTCCTGATTGGTGTCTTCAGACAGTTTCAAAAAGAACTTATACCTACTGCTAAACTTTCCCAAGCTGGCAAGATTCTAAAATGGATTATTTTTTTTTTAAGATTGTATTTATTTATTTGACAGAGAGAGATCACAAGTAGGCAGAGAGGAAGGCAGAGAGAGAGAGGGAAGCAGGATCTCCTCTGAGCAGAGAGCCCAATGCAGGGCTCGATCCCAGGACCCTGGGATCATGACCTGAGCTGAGGGCAGAGGGTTTTGTTTTTGTTTGTTTGTTTGTTTGTTTGTTTAAAGATTTTATTTATTTATTTGACAGAGAGAGATCACAAGTAGACAGAGGCAGGCAGAGAGAGAGAGGGAAGCAGGCTCCCTGCTGAGCAGAGAGCCTGATGAAGGACTCCATCCCAGGACCCTGAGATCACAACCTGAGCCAAAGGCAGCGGCTTAACCCACTGAGCCACCCGGGCACCCAGCTGAGGGCAGAGGTTTAACCCACTGAGCCACACAGGCGCCCTTCTAAAATGGGTTATTAAAGGAAGGATTTGCAGAGTATCCAAAGGAAATGCCACTGGATCCCTGGAAACCAGGGTAGATTCACTTAAAGGGAAATCATCAGGATAGTCGCATTTTTTTTTCCCTAATGTATTACTAGCTTGATCGATGGTAGCGTGTATTTAGCCAAAAGTAATCTGGTCAAAAACAAATTGGCCAACACAACAAATCAGTTAAAAATTAGTATCTTCCATCATTATACATTAAGTATGAGTAATAAAGCATGGGACAGCTTTATAGCACTTTAAGTATCTTTAAACACTCTTTTACAGTTTTCAGAATTCATCTTCAAACACTGTGTTTACACAGTGAAAGTTTTACACTGTGAAAAGTTTTAACAGTTAAGGAATTGCTTAGGGAACAAGAATCTAACAAAAGGAGCTAAATACTTGAAATGACTAGAGTGATTGAACAATTTGCTACAGTTGTGATTTATGTATTATTTTAGACTTTTTAAGCAACATATACTTATTATGAAAAATTATAATGCAAACAGAACAAATTTTTAAAGATGATCTCAATAGTGTCAACCGATGACTGCACATTAATGTATGACGGCCTTCCATATGCATTTCCTATGACTACATATGATATTTTACCTACCATATGGTATTTGGAACTTAGCATATTTTTTAAAAAATCAATCAGTTGAACACTTGCATTCTTCTAATTAATTGCTACAGTATATTGTTTCAATTAGTCTGCATTATAAGCAATGCTTGATAGGAACAACTGCATGGAAATGAATTAGAAATTTAAAAAAAAATCAAACTATTGAGAAAAAAAGCAAAATATTGACAAAATATATAAAGTACAAAATGGATCACAACTATATCCAATGGTACACAAAAATGACCAACTTTGAAACCACACTGATTGGCATTATTCTTCTTTATCTAGATCATTGTTTTGAGAAAATTGTCTTCTTGACCAAATTGCTTTTTGTCAAATTGCTTTTAGCCAAATTAAATCTGGCCAAATTAGAAGGAAACAATAGTTCAAGGAAATGCAACAGACAAAATGCTCATGAACTTCTGTGGGGCATTGTGTAAGTTCTTCATGATATAATTGGAGACAAGATTAAGAAATATGAGCTGAGTTAATGCAATTAAGCAGATTATTAACTGGTTGAATGAACGTACTTACAGAGTGCTTCTTAGCAACTGGTGGGGGAGTGTCTGATGGTTTATAAAAAAACTCCATTCTTAGTCCTATCCTAATAAATACTTTTGTCAGTGTTTTGGATAAATGTATGTTAAACAGGTTTCTGGATATAAAGCCAAAAGGAATTAATACATTAGTGCATTGACATCATCGAAATCCAAACAAACAACCTTAATAGGTTGGAATAATGATCTGAATTTCCCTATACTATTTAACAGGGGTAAATATAAGGTTATTTACTTTGACATAAAGGTAAATGCTAAAGTACTCTTTGAAAGAACCTGTACTTATAAAATAAGACTTTAGGATTTTGGTTGATGGTAAATTCCATGTGGTATAGACAAAGAAGTTGATATGATTTTTGGTGACATTTTTAGAAGCATAGGGGAGGAGTGCAAGTGGAAAATACTATACCAAACCCTAGCTCTAGTACAAGCTTTTCATCATTGTCCCATCCCTGGTGTAACTTCCGTTGCTTCTGAGTATACATGTCATCCTTGAACTACCCTCAAAACCTGGAGTCCAAATGATGGGTCAATCCAGATGATGACCTCAAGAATTTCCACTCCAAAAGATCTATTTATTTCAATGTTACCGAGGCATCTGTGAGTGAATATGGAGAGGAGGGTAGTACTTAACCTAGCAGGACATATCTTCGAGTCTCTATAAGATTGAGAATAATGATAAGATTTTTTTTTAAGATTTTATTTCTTCATTTGACAGAGAGAGATCACAAGTAGACAGAGCATCAGGCAGAGAGAAGGGGGGAGCTGAGCAGAGACCCTGATGTAGGCCTCGATCCCAGGACCCTGAGATCATGTCCTGAGCCGAAGGCAAAGGCTTAACCCACAGAGCCATCCAGGTGCCCCAATGATTAGATTTTTTAACAAAGTGTGGTTGGACAGTTAGGACCCTGCAGGGACAGAGTCATAAAAGAAAATATTCTTCATATCATGACAGTTAATGAGCATTAAGATTCTGGCTGGAGTGGAGCAAGCTGAGGAAGTCTAGAAGTACTGTGTGAGGTTCAGGAGATGATGTGTAACACACCAGCTAAACCCAGGCATAAGAGGCTTGATGAAGTACGAGTGCGCTCTGAATGATTTAAAGACTCCGGAGAAAATGGAAACCATCCATGATCTGGTCTCTTCCTCCTGTCCCACTCCTAGGACTAGGTTTATCTACTTGGGAGAGGTTTCTGTATTCTTTTTTATTTGTTTCTACAAGAGTTGCTTTCTTGAGCCTGTGCTCTTTTCACCCATCTGCACCTGCTGATTATTGGCTTGAGGCTCTCTTTAGTTCTGGTCTGCAAGTGATTCTCAGCAGGCTGTGATTTCCATTGCTCTTAAACCAGTGTCACTGGAAGGAAGGCAATACCGAGTGTGGTTTCAAGCAGAGGCTTAGGGTTAGATCCAGACTCTGCCACTTTCCAGCTTTGAGAAATGCACTTAAGTTTTCTCAGTCTGTTTCTTCATGGGTAAAAATAAAATCATAATAGTATTAACAAGTTAGGGTTGTCATGAGAATTAAATAAACTCATGCATGGTAAACCACTTAGCATAGTGACTGGAAAATTCAATTAAATTTTAAATTGCTATTGTTGCTGCTTTTAACTATCCTTGATACCAAACCAACCTTGTATACCCTCTGGGGATGACCAAATACTGATGTAAAGTAGCACAGTGGCTTTTGGGGCTAGAAACAACTACAAGAACTAGCCAGCTATTACCATAATAAAAGGTAGGACCCAGACAGCTTCAACAAAATAAGGTATTTGGAAAGAAGAAGGACTAACAATGAGCATACTTTCCACTCACCTTATCACTCATAGTCCCTGGAATATTCTTTACAGTCTCCAACTGGAACATATCATCATAAGTATAGAACAAACCTCTTTCATATAAGAAGACCTAATCCTATTCATGGGAGGTTATATTACTAATACTTCATAGAGAGAAAATGTTTTTCTGAAAATTTAAGAGACTAGAATAGTAAGCCCTCCTGTACCTTGCAATCCAACTTGAACAATTATTAACCCATAGCCAGTCTTGTTCTATCTGTACACTCCCATGGTGCCCACCTCAGACATTTTTGTGATATGAATCCAAGACATCATCATTTCATCTATAAATATTTCAGTTTGTGCAGACTTGGTTTTAACATTTTACTCCCCACCCCCAGGGGACATTTTTGATGGATATTTGAAACAATTAAGTCCAAAGTATTTCAGAGCAGTAATTATTCAGCATCCATTAAAAAGGATAATTTTTTAATGGATTACATGAAAAACTTTTTTCATGTAATGAAGAGTTATTTTCATGTAATGAAGAGTGAAGAGTTATCAAGCTCTTTTCACATTTTTGCATATCAGAAATTGGGATGAATTTTACAGTTGATGGCAACTTGTAGTTTAATTGAGTGATATTTTTCTTTCTTCATATAAAATCTCATGGTCTCTCTCAGAGAATGATGTCTTAGAAATAAAGAAATGCAACAGCTGGGAAGATATATGGGCACACACACACCACCCCCCCTAAAACTACATGTTTAACTGCCTAGTTACCCAGTTTCCTGTACATATCTATATAAATAAGAAAATGAAAATAAATAAATGAAAATTAAGTTAATTCCATAAGTTCTGAGAGGGCAAGGTAAGTATTTCTGAATATGTAAGGTTACAACCTAGAAAGTGTGGAAAAGAGAGAAAAACCACAGAATTTTATCCCAGCAGGTGTAGAAGCATGCCTAAAACAGAGTACAGAGCTTGAAATTTGCAGGATGAACTTGTGTCTCCTTTAATAGTTCCATAGTGAAAATCTTCCTTTCTTTATCATCGCTTTTGTCCTCACTCATCACTTTAGCTTTCAGTAGTTTTGGGCGATAACCAAAAGGTAGTTTCTAATTACAATTTAGATTGTAACAAAAGCTTCAGTTACAATTAGTAGAAAACATACTTTGTCTTGAAAAATATTGAACAACTGAATAAAAACTCCTATACTTAGGTGATGAGCAAACATAATGCAAACTTATGCCATCATTTTATTTCACAGAGTTTTTCAAGTGGAGGTCACAGGAATGGCATGGTGTGGTGAACATGACAAGAGAAGCAGAGGGGGATGTGTGGTGGTCCCAAGGAGCTGGGAAGACACATGATGTAGATGTGAAACAGCCAGTGTATTTATGTGGCTGCTCTGTTTCTGTATGAGCTAGTTTGACAAGCAAATACATCTTCTGAACTTTTTTTTTAAGATTTTATTTATTTATTTGACAGACAGAGATCACAAGTAGGCAGAAAGGCAGGCAGAGAGAGAGGGGAAAACAGGCTCCCCGCTGAGCAGAGAACCCGATGCGGGGCTCCTCGATCCCAGGACCCTGGGATCATGACCTGAGCCGAAGGCAGAGGCTTTAATCCACTGAGCCACCGAGCGCCCCTCTTCTGAACATTTTTAAAGCTGATCTGATCTACTACTTTGTTTCTACAAGGTTCTTTTGAAAAGTTGGATGCGATAAGGGACTACAAGATCTAGGACTAGCTGTGTGACTTTGGACAGTCGGCTGAGGATTCTCTGAACTTCAGATGAAAAAAATAGACCAAAATATGTACTCTTTACATCAGACTATAACCTTCATGAGGGCAGGTACTTTTGACTCTTTTGTTCAGTACTGTATTTCCAATACTTAGAGCAGTGGCTGGCACATAGTAGGTGCTCAATTGATGCTAAATGGATAGATGAATCTTAGTTCCCAAATTCTGGGACAAAGGCTTTAGGAGAGAGAATTTATTTCTAGTCATTGCAACTGGTCCAAGAATGGTCACTGAACACTGTGTAAACTGAATAGATAATGTTTCCCATATATATGATTTACCACTTTTCAAACATAAGGAAATTCTTTTGTGTTTCATACAAATTTTAAACCATAGAACTAATATTATGTGAAATTCTTGATAATATAAGCAAACATTACATAGCACTTAGTTTAACGGATACGCTAGGCACTTCAGTCTTCACAATATCCTGTGAATCTTGTACTTTAATTATCCCTGTTTTGCATATGAAGTCACTGAGGTAGAGAGGTGAAGTGATGGAAATCCAAGCAACCTGGATACAGATGCCTTGCTCTTAACCACACTGCTCTATTAATATTGCCAAGGATCTTTCTAGCTCAGTTCAGTAATTCCTACACTAACATGATGTCTAAGATCATGTCCAGCCCATAAATGGTGTGATTCTATACAGTAAGTCCCAATCCACACATTAGTAACATTAAAACAACAATGCCAAGTGCATTCCAAGAAGCACTAGCCATTTCTCCTAAAATTCATGGAGGAGATGTATAAATTTTCCTCCATTTAGAGATTAGGAAGGATTTCCTCCATTTAAAGATTAAGAAACTGTGGCATGTCATTCCGAGAAATTCTGCCAAAAATCCTGGGGTCAAAGGAATGTTTAGACCTTACCACATGGCTTAGTCTCATTTTAGCAATAGCTTCTCTTCCTCTGGGGGCAAGTCAGGTTATTTTATGCCTTGGTTTATTCCGGGTCCCCACAGTCAAGGGCAGAATATACTGACACATTTAGCTCAATGGCTTGCACTGAACCAGAGAGTGACGTTGACTTATGACCTCCCCCCTTGGGACCCTCATTAACCATAAGTTATGACACTCTAGAGAACCCTGGAGAGAGTCAAAGCATGGAATTCATTTTATTTTTAATCTAATGGTTCCCTCTTCTCTCATTTCAGATCAGTCCTTTCTCAGTGGTTTCCTCTGAAAGCCAGCAAGCTTCTAGTTGGTTAAACATTACTTAGCCTCATTATTGAAAGAAAAATAGGAGAGCTAAAATAAAGAAGCACTTTCTTCTGTAAGAGAAAAAATATTCAAAGTAGTAATTACTCCATTGTCTGAAATGTTCTGTTAGGCATTGTCTTTCCATCAAAATTAACCAGTACAAAGAAACTGGCAGGAGAAGGGAGCTGGTAGAAAAAATATTGTTTTCATTTAGCTTCTGGTTAAAAGATAATTTGAATGTGCTTATTACTTACTTAGAGGTAGACAAGTAACCATTAATTCTTGGCCATCCAAAGATTAAATATCTCTGTATTGGTTTCCTTTTTTTTTTTTTTTTTTTTTGTCCTTAACCAGATAGCCTCCTGAATGTTTTGTAGTAGTAGATCAGAAGTTCTTGACTTTTTTTTTTTTTATTTCTTTTTGGATCACACTCTCCTTGAAAAATGCCACAGGGTTGGTACTTGTAAGATTTTTCATAAATTGCTTAGAATGTCCAAGGGTTCAGGTATTCTCTTGTTTTAAACCCCTTGCAAAAGGAGTAGTAGGTAAAACACAATCAAACACTGACTTTAAAAAGAAACGGGAATTTGCTTCTAAGAAGCCTGGTTTGTGTTGTGGGATGATTCACTGACTGGTGCTTGGCCCAGAAATGTTGGCCAATAACAGGGACCCCTCTCGCCCTACTTTATCCTCATCATTCAGACATTCACAACATAGTTTATCAACAGTCCTTCGCATAATCTCATGTTATCTTTTTGGTCAAGAGGAGTAAGATGACTTTAAATGTGGTATCTGAGGTTCAAAATGGACAACAGACTTGCTCCAAACAGCAGCAAGAATAAGAAAATGGGGGCGCCTGGGTGGCTCAGTGGGTTAAGCTGCTGCCTTCGGCTCAGGTCATGATCTCAGGGTCCTGGGATCGAGCCCCGCATCGGGCTCTCTGCTCAGCAGGGAGCCTGCTTCCTCCTCTCTCTCTACCTGCCTCTCTGCCTGCTTGTGATCTCTCTCTGTCAAATAAATAAATAAAATCTTAAAAAAAAAAAAAAAAAGAATAAGAAAATGCCAGCACCGAAACAAGGTCTGTCAGATTTCTTTGAGGCGAGAGAAGCATTGTTAAGCCCAACAGATGCAGCAAACTGGGAATGCCTTAAAGGAAATTTTCACCTGGTGCAAAATCAACACAGTTCCTTAAGTCTCAGAAGGAAACCTCAACTGAAATGTGCTATTTATATGGAACCCTTGGTGTTTTGTTCTTTCTTACCATGACACCAAAAACTCAACTATTATAAAAACTCATTGAATGGATCTGCTACTAAATCCTTACTTAGGGTAGTGTTATGTGTGACCATGGGCCACAAAGAAGAAATAGGTAGAATGCAAAAAAGCCTCCATGGGCAGTTTCACTTGATGGAAAGGGCAGTGGGTTAGAAGTACAGCGTTGAACAATTAGTGCCTCCTCAGCACTTTTTCTCTCAGGTCTTGAGTGGAAAGGAATTGTGATTTCTTGGGTCAAAGAATTCTTATGTTTTATCTCGGAGGGGACTGGGACAGCCACCACTGTTTGAACAACCCAGGTCCCATTCTTCCTGTAGAGGCAATACTTGGACACTTCCCTTCCTGTTAGAAGCTGTTCAGCTCCCATTAGAGGAGCGAGGTCAGACTTTATCATGGCGGAAGAACAGTTGCTGCAGCATGAGGCTTAGGCAAGTACAACAAAAGCTGATGATCTCATTCAAGGTAGTTTAGAATCATGGGCCTCTCATTTCCCATTTGGTGAAATCTGAGAGATCCCATCTGCCTTCCTCCTTCCTGCTCTCCTGCCACCCTCTTCCTTTCCCATTTCTCTCTCTCTCTGTCTCTCTCTTCCTGTTCAGAAATTATGGGCAGGGAAATTTATCTGTAGATAGTTAGGGATCTACTGGACTTCCTCTCTATACTGTGACAGTTAGAACTTCTTGAAGACTAGAATTTTACCACCTTGTGATAGATTAGTTTCATTTAAAGGTTCAGGAAGTGCTCTAAAGGTTAAGAGATGGCCCACGGCTACAGAGTCAGCTTGGGGGCTGGAAGTATCGCCTTCCTTTGATTTTACCAAATCGCCTCCTTAGATATTGCTATTGGGAAGAGGGGCCGAGCTGAAGGCTGATATGGGAGTGTGGAAATAAATGAGAACAAATGGAGGTAATTTATTTGGCATTTACTATAACAGGAGAGTTAGCCACCATCACGAGCGCTTGGCAGAAATTCAAAGGCAAACAGGGGAGTGGGAAAGCTTTCTAGGGGAAAAAAGAGAAGTCTCAGGGTGTGACCCCATTGAAGGTTTTTGGCATGCAGAAGCTGGAGGAGGGCTAGCTAGAAGTGGGGCTTCCTATATGACTGCTTTGAGGAGTATTTTTTTTTTAACATTTTTTTTTAAAGATTTTATTTATTTGTTAGAGAGAGAGAGGAGAGCGAGCGAGCACAGGCAGACAGAATGGCAGGCAGAGGCAGAGGGAGAAGCAGGCTCCCCGCCAAGCAAGGAGCCCGATGTGGGACTCGATCCCAGGACGCCGGGATCATGACCTGAGCCGAAGGCAGCTGCTCAACCAACTGAGCCACCCAGGCGTCCCTTGAGGAGTATTTTTGACTGATTGGTCCTGAGTTGGAAACAGGGATTAAAAATAGGGAAGCTGACAGTCATTGGCTAAGTCCTGAGTGCTCTGGGCCATTGCTGTGGTGGCTGTGGTTGGCTTCCTGGGCTGGTTGGTACGGAGGTGGTGTGTCAGACCTCTGTCATCACATATAGCCTGGCCATTGTCCCCTTGTGTATTCTGTCTCTCAGGAGGGATTGCTAAGAAATGCAGCCCTCCTCCAGTCTCTCAGAGGAGACATGTTAGTGGTATCTTGGAGTCTTCCTTTTCCTGTATCCTCTGTGTTCCGTCTGTTACAGTTCTTTCCTTGAGCAATCTCTCTGACATTCCACCAAGGCCTTGTCCACACACATCATGTCCTTTCTCAGGAACTGCCAAAACTCTGACCCAGCTTGACTCCTATCTCCACTTACCTGATCCTTAAGTCCATCCAGCAAACTGGCTACTTTTAGGCTAATGTCCCCTGGCCAGCTGCTTTTTGTGACAGTGAGGCCCAAAGCAAATGAAATAACACCTAACATAGCTCTGTCCTCATCAGTCCAGGTCAAATTTGTGAAGCTTTCTGCCTGACTTTCTAAATCCCTTCATGGTCTGGCCCACATGGCCAACTCTGCTTTATTTCCCCCATCCCTTAAGACTGTGGCCTCCCTTGCTCTCCAGCCATATGAACAAGAACCTATGGAAAGAAAGAGCCTGGAAGAGGCTCCCAGTGAGTTAGGAGTTTGGTCCTCAGTTAAGTCACGTGGTTTTATTATGTTCATGGCCACAGACTAACCTCCACCGGCAGTCACCCCAGAGAAATATGTCCTAAGGTGAATCCCAATTCATCTTTTAGATTTTTAAAGTATTTTATGATTTAGAAGGCATTTTTTTCATACTTACTCCTTCAAGTTATTATCATAACAAAACTAGGAGGAAGTTTAATGCAATATTGCTCCCGTTTTATAGGTGAGAAAATTCATGGTTTCTTAGGTGGTTTACCCCAACTTGCACAGATAGTAGGTGTGTAGACTAAATGAGTAAACAATATTTTCATAGTCTCTATTTCTAGAACTGTGCTCTGGGTATTCAGCTGACCACTTGTATATATATTTTTTCTGATAGCTATAGAACTTTTGGGCAATATAGAAAAAGGTAAAAATGAAAGGAAAAAAACCACTTATAATTATACTCTCTTAAGGATAACCACTGTTAACATTTCGTGTATTTCTTTGGGGTTCTTTTTTTTACTATTTTGAAATAATTGATCCCAAAGTCTATATAATTTGCATTACTCTTTGTTATTTAAATAATTGACTAAGGCATTTCCCCATTTTTTAAAATTCATAATAAAAAATTCATGACAAATATTTGATGCATAATATTTTCTCTTTTGCACATACAAAATGTAATAAGCTATCTCCAAGCAGCTAAACATTTACTTAGTTTATAGCATTTGTATTTTTTTAAATGCTGCTTCAATTTTTTGTTCATACTGCATCTTGGATCCTTTACCAAGAATAGTTCTAAGATTTCTATCATTGAAAGCAATATTACTTGATATTAGAATGTTATTTTCTGGAAAAGCTGCTTTAATTCAAACTACTATCAACAGCGGAAGGTAATAAACGCCTCATCTCACTCTCACTGACCCTGAATTTGATATGTTCTCAAAACCTTGCTAACGTTATGGAGAAAACAGTGTCTCATTTTAACTTGTAGTATTATTGTTTGCTGCTATTGAGACCAATTTTTTCTCATACATTCCTCAGCTTTTTATATTTCCTCTTTGGGAAAGCTTTGTCTCCTTATCCATGATGGGATTGTGGCAGTTTTTAAAATGAATAAATATGTGCTTTAGAACTTATTTTTACCTCTTTATGATCTCTGCTGAGGCAGCTTTGAGGGAAATATAATAGAGCATGGCGTACCTCCTATTTCCACAGATATTGATTTGTTGTTTCCAAGAAAGCAGCTAAAAGCATAGGGACCATATCTGGTATAGAAGGTGAGGGTTTTCTCAATAAAACTGGGTTGGAAGGACCTCAAGAACAGTCATTCTATCCTCTTCTTTTTATATCCTCAATAGAGATTTGACCCAATTCCAGGAAATACTGAGGTACATTAACAAACACTTGGTTTATCAGCTTAGGAAAATGGAGAGGCATGTAAAGGTCAAGCAAAGGCCCATGATTTGCCAGAGAGCAAATCAGGATTATCCTGTACCCTTGACTAGTCACACACTAATTGGACTTCCTACCTCTTCTGGTCAGATCTGTTTAGGAAGAGTATTAATGCTTTCAAACAGTATTTTGACAACATCTCTGGTAGTCTTTCAATTATAAAATTTTCAAAACAAAGCAAAATTTAACTTCATTTCATACATGCAGTAGACTTCTACATATATTCAAGTTAACAAGTGTGATAACGTCAAACTGATGGGAATCTCTGGTAAATAGTTTTGCGGCCTGGGCAAGAAATAAATTAGTGATGATATATATATTTGTGAGCCTGTGTGTATATCAGAATATAATCAGATTTATTTTTCTTTCTAGAAGTTTATATTACTCTTCTGTTCTCCTCTCTTCCTCTTTTGCCCTTCCCTACACACATACATACACTCCATAGTAGAGTCCCTTCCTACCCCCAAATTTTCAGGACTAACAAAATTCAGTCTATGTCAGAGCTTGCCTTACCTTCTTACTTCCTCTTCCCTTGACTGACTTTATGAACTGTGCTTTTCAGATCAGTCACTTGAGAAGGTAGACTTTATCAGTATTTGTTTCCAAAAGAGAATCAGAAGTTGAGAGACAAATCCTCCGTATCTCTTTTCTTGTAACCCCGGCATTGCGCTTTGGTAGCCGGTTTAGGTGACTCCAAATCACTAGACTCAGACCCCATCACACTTATGGGCATTTGAACTTGCTTTCTGGATTCAAGAGCAGTTGGTTCTGTTTATTAGTTAATGACACTATGTGCTCTGGCTCGTTGAGGGGTCTTCCTTGCAGAAATCTAAAGAATAAGGTTATTAGATAAAATACAAGGCACCTAGTCAAATTTTAATTTCTGGTAAATATCAAATAAATTTTTAGTACAAGTATGTCCCAAATATGGCATGGGACATACTTATAAAAAGTGATTTGTTGTTGATGTGGAATTCAGTTTTAACTGGGTGTATTTTTATTTGTTAAATTTGACTATCCTACCAAAGAAACAGCACCATCAAAGAACTAACAGCACAAATCAAATACTTATTTAATGTCCTACCTTCCTACACACTGACACAGCAGGGAGAACCACCAGCAAGCATTACCATCAAAGAGAACAACTGCACATTGCAAGGGTCTAGGCTTCATCAGGACCAGCAAGTGAAGGCAGAAACACAACAGGCAGGAAAAACCACAGGACTCCGATGTGGGATTATTCTAATTAGAGAGATTTTAACAATTACAGAGGTTTTCACTGTCAGAAATATCTTTTTAGACTGAAAAACTGTAAGAACTAGCACACATAATAGTGCTGTTTCAGAAAACAAAATCTTGTTTAATGGTATTGACATAAAGAAACATATGAATTTAACAAGAAAAAAAAGTACAAATATGAATCAGTTACAAGAAAAATCGTAGTTCTACCTGGGCTGGAGCCTCGTTGGGAAAGACTTCATTGGGCACATACTGTCATTGATCCTGCCCCTCCTGCATACCTAGCCTCTACTCTCCTCCCACAAAGGTCCTCCGAGGACCTCTCAACTTTTCAAAAGCTCTGTTCAAACAGAGCATTGGCATCTCTGGAATTTAATGAAGATGGTTATCCAAGAACAGAATGTGAAATCATATCAGGTATGATTTAGGCCTGTGAGTAATCAAGATTTAAATATTTTGTTTGGGCAATAGACATAGTTTCCCAGCTTATAGTATATGCAGTGTTTGAATTTTACCAGCAGTGGTGTTGTTGGAGTGGGGTCAAGAGGTCAGGGGGACACTAAGTCTGGGTTAGTTAGCCCAGAATGTCATTTTGCTAGACGCACAACAGCTACATCTGATGCTTGAGAGATAAACTTTAAAAACTGATTTTCCCCCCAAATTTGGGCCTATTGATTTTTTTGGCATGTCCAAGAAAATAAGACTTTTAATCTGCCCTCCAATTGCATCTCAATGGGGATATTTTTGCCTTGGCATCTCTGGTGTCTTCAGCTGGTAAAAAATCATTGGTGTGAAGAAGAAAAAGTATGTTGAGAAAAAGACACTTCAGGCTAAGAGGCAGAAAACTGTCCCTAAATTAACAAGTGACTTAACTTTAATAATTTGGATTTCTCATGTGCCAGAAGGGGAAAGTACTGTGTACTCCATTTCCCCCAGCGTTGAATTGTAGACATAAGAGTACGTTGCAAAGTTAAAAGCACTATAGAAACATAATAATCCTATTTGTACATGTTTGTTCATAGCAACATGACTCACAGTACCAAAAGGTGGAAACAGTTCAAATGTCCATCAACTGATGAATGGATACACAAAATGTGGTAGACATGCAATTAAGCATAATATGGCCTTAAAAAGGCAGGAAATTCTGACACATGCTACAACATAGATGAAACTTGAAGACTTTGTGTTAAGTAGAAGCCACTTAACAAAAGGACAAACATTGTATGATTCCACTTTTGTAAGAGACCTAGAGTAGTCAAATTCATACAGACAGAAGGCAGAGCAGTGGTCTCTGGGCAGTGGGGAGGAGGGAATGAGAAGTTACTGTTGAGAGGGAACAAGTTTCAGTTTTGGAAGATGAAAAAGTTCTGTGGATGGCTGGTGGTCATGGTTCCACAGCAGTGTGAATGTATTTAATGTCACTGAACTGTATGCTGAAAAGTGGTCAGAATGGTAAATTTTAAGTTTTGTATATTTTACATATATATTTATATATATTTAAATATATATTTATATATATTTGTCTATTTTATATGTATATTGTATTTTGTGTATATATTTTTTACAGTAAAAAATACAGCAATTATAAGTGATAGATTTGGGGAACCTAGGTGGCTCAGTATGTTAAGCGTCTGACTTAGGCTGAGGTCATGATCTCAGGAATCTGGAATCAAGTCCCATGCCAGGTTCCCTACTCAGTGGGAAGTCTGCTTCTCCCTCTCCCTCTGCTCTTTCCCCCCAAATAAATAAATAAAATCTTTTTTAAAAAAAAGTGATAGTGGATTTACTGGCATAAGTAGTATAGATAGGTTGGAGGAAAACTTCATATCATATTGGGCTTATGTAAAAGGATGGGCTCAGCTACTTGCATCAAAATATTATGGTATGTTTGCATATATGAAGTGAAGAGGCAGGGTGACCCTTAGACAGTTATGTCTAAAACTTTTTTTTTTTTTTTTTTGGTCTAAAACTTTCAAAACAAATTAAGGATTCTAAAGGAAATTTACATGCCTATGTTGTAAGAATAAGTTAAATAACTGCTTAATTTCCCCCAGAATATCCCCCCAAGCAAGTTAGGGGAATGTCTTGAATATCTGCATATTGTCTACATGTTGGACTTTAAATCTGCCATTTCAGAGCCTCTGCTCTATGTTTTGATACCTTCCTGTGCTTCCGGTATTTTAATGAGTATTTTACTACTTACCTTTGTCCTTTTCCTGATAATACTATGAAGTGTGTGTTGACTTCTTCAACATCTAATATGCAATACCTGGCACTGGGCTGGGCACTTTATTTTTGGAATGAATGAACAAATGTGCAGGGGTGATGGAATCATACGTTAAGTATGTTTTTGAGCTAAATAGACCTTATAATTTCTATCACTCCTGAGCGTGGACATGTCCTAACATGTTTACATCCAAGATCCTCAATGGAGAGCTACAGGGTTCAGAGTGCTCAGGGGAAGTTCTTGGGACTGTGGGATCAGTACAGGGTTGGTTGAGCACACTTGCCTTCTCAGATAAGGCACAGGGGTCTCTGGTCTAAAAGAACCAGGATTTAAAGTCCTGGTCATTGTCTTTTCATTGGAATCCCCTTGGGAGTATTCCCCAGGTTTCCACAGGCATCTAAATTATCCTGAGGATAATTCAAAGTTATTTTAATATGTATATATAAAGACTGCAAGATCTTTATATGTATACATTTTAGATTGATATTCCTTTTTTTCTTCCATTTCCCCCTTTTTTTCTCTCATTCCTTCAGTTCTTCCCTCCCTTTTCCTTCCTTCCTTCCTTCCTTCCTTCCTTCCTTCCTTCCTCCCTTCCTTCCTTCCTTCCAAATACTACTGAGCAGCTGCTATTTCCAGGGACTATTTCTAACATTAAATATAGAACAGAGGAAAAACAGACTATATAAAACCAGAATTTGGATTCTGGTAAGGCAAGAGGGGAGACAGCCAGTAAACAAATACTTAGAATACATAGTGATCATTGTGATGGAGAAAAGTAAAACAGGAAAGTGGGGGTAAAACAAATGTAGATAGAGTGGTGGGAGAAGGGCAAGTCAAAGCAGGAGTGTGGCTGGCATGGACCAAGAGTGAACAGCTTCGTTAACTTGCTTAACTTCTTCTAAGCTAAGAACCTCTGCTTCACATGTTTCCCATTTTCAAGCACATTACTCCAATGTCCCATAGGGTCCACACCAGCATTTCCCTGGAGACTTCAAACCCCTGTTGCCACTCAGCAGTCTGGGAACAAACCCAGGAACCTCCTTCTGGCTGATGGTATATGCCTGTGTTCATATGGAAATTCACAAGCAATTTACATTTGTTAATTCACTCATTTGCTTATTCATTAAAGTCTACTGTCTGCCCATCACTCTATAGAATTCTGAGGAATCAAAGATGAAAAAGCCCAAGCTCCTGCTGCCCAAAGTGTTTTAGTGTGCACACGTGTATTCGCACACACACATGCATACACACACACATAAACTCACAGGGGGATGACTCCCACCGCCTATGGACATTAGGGTTGGAATGAGGTGGGAGTAGAGAGAATAAGGGTGTCTTCATTTGAGAGGAAAACAGTGATTTGCAAAGTCTCCATTTATTATAGACTCACGGGTCATTAATTGTTGACTGTAATATATTAGCCTCACAGACTGATGTATTAAAACTGGTATGGGAGGGATGCCTGGGTAGCCCAGTGGGCTGAGCCTCTGCCTTTGACTCAGGTCATGATCTCAGGGTCCTGGTCTCTGCTCAGCAGGGAGTCTGCTTACCTTCTCTCTGCCTGCTGCTCTTTCTACTTGTGATCTCTCTCTCTCTCTGTCAAAGAAATAGATAAAATCTTAAAAAAAAAAAAAAACAACAAAAACTTGTATGGGAAAATGCCAGCAATTCTTGCCAATAAATACATTTCTTCTCTGAAGGAACTATCCACTGTTGCAGGTCTGATTTCAGTAGCATAATACTTAACAAGAATTTTAGCTCATGCAATTCAAAAGGAAAGTTTATTATTATTGTTTATTTACTATAGAATAACATTTAAATTCGAGTTAATCTCTGGCTAATAATTGCATCTGAATTTAGGAAGACATTAGGGATCAGGTCTTGCCCTGTTAAAGTCAATTATAGGAAGAAAGATTTCTATTATTATCTTGTTTTTCTAAAGCATTCAGAATTATAAAATGCCATGCAGTTATTTTGGGTATCCTCATTCTCAGCATTGCTCCAAGGGCCTAGAGACAGAGCAAGCGGTCCCTTTTACAAAGAGGGAAATGAGTCTTGCTCAAGTGAAGAGTGGCTTGTCAAGGGCCGTTAGATGGTTATGGGTGATAGGTAGGACAAGAAACTCCAAAGTCTGCCTCTGGAGTAATATTCTTTGGATCAAAGCCTCCTTCCCTTCAGTAAGCCGCAGAAGACTTAGCATATGCAAAATCCAGGCAGAAGTATTTCCAGAACTTTCACTTCTGACTAACCAAGTTAAAATCATGAATACCTAATAGTTTTTGCACCACGGGCAGAATACTTCACAGAAATTTACCTGTTTTTATCTTCAGTAAATTATATTTTAACTTTCTACCTTACTCTATGGAATTTTTTGAGATATAAATTCTCATACCATAAAATTCACCCTTTTAAAAGTGCACAATTCTGTGATTTTAGAATATTTGCGATATTGTTAAATCATCATTGCTAATTCCAGAACATTTTCATTACCCCAAAAAGAAACCCCATTCCCATTAGCAGACATCCTCCATTCTCCCCTTCCCTAGTCCCTGGCAACCCCTCGGCCACTCTTTGTGTCTATGGATTTCCCTATTCTGGCATTTTATATAAATGGAATCATACAATATGTAGGCTTCTGTGTCTAGCTTAACACAGCATGATGTCTTCAAGGTTCATCCATATAGTAGTATTTATCAGCATTTCACTCCTTTTTAAGCACTGAATAATAATTCCATTGCATAAATATATCACATTTCCTTTATTAATTCATCAGCTAATGAGCATTCGGATAATTTCTGCTTTTTGATCATAATGAAGATTCCTGTACACATTTTTGCATGGACATACGATTTCATTTCTCCTGTTTGTACACTTAGGAATGAAATTATTGGGGTCATAAGATGACTCTCCCAACCTATTTTTCCAAAGCGGTTCTACCATTTTATCAACCCACCAGCAATGTATGTGAGTTCTAATTTCTCCACATCCTGGCCAACAGTTGTTACTGTTTGTCTTTTTTACTGTAGTCATCTCAGTGAATGGGGAGTGGTATCTTACAGGGAAAAGTTTTGACTTGTATTTCCCTAATGATTAATGAGGTTGAGCATCTTTTTTAATGTGAATGTTGTATATCTTCTTTAGAGAAATGCCTGTTCAAATACTTTGCCTATTTTATTTTTTTTTAAGATTTTATGTATTTATTTGAGAGAGAGAGAGAGAGAGAGATTGAGAGAAGGCACAAGCAGGGAGAAGAGCAGGCAGAGGGAGAAACAGGCTCGCCCTGAACAAGGAGCCTGATGCAGGACTCAATCCCAGGACCCTGAGCAGAAGGCAGACACTTAACCAACTGAGCCACCCAAGCGCACTTACTTTGCCCATTTTAAAATTGGGTTATCTGCCCTTTTATTGCTTAGTTTTACATGTTTTTTGTATATTCTGAATGCTAATCTTTTATTGGATATGTAATTCATAAATATTTCCCCCAATTTTGTGATTTATCTTTTCATTTTCTTGATAGTGCCCTTTGCAGCACAAAAGTTTTTAATTTAGAGTAAGTCCAATTTATCTCTTTCTTGTTTTGCTACCTGTGCTTCTGGTGTTACACCTAAGGATCCATTGCCTAATCTGTGGACACAATTTTTCCTCTTGTTTTTCCCCAAAAGTTTTATAATTGTTGCTCCTACATCTAGGTGTCTGACCCATTTTGAGTTACTTTTCGCATATGGTATAAGGTAGGTTCTAACTTCATTCTGTTGCATGTAGAAATCTAGTTGTCCCAGCAACATTTATTGAAAAGACTATTTTTCCCCCACTGAATAGTCTTGGTACCATGGTTGAAAATCAGTTGACCATGGATGTAGGGGTTCATTTTTGGACTTAATTAAATTCTCAAAATCAATTGTTTTGATTACTGTAGGTTTGTAATAAGTTTTAAAATTAGTAAGTTTGAGTCCTATAAATTTGTTCTTCTTCCTCAAGATGGTTCTGGCTTATTCAGGGTCACTTGCATTTCCCTATGAATTTAAAAATCAATCTGACAGTTTTTCTGTAGAACAGGCAACTTGGTTTTTGTTAGGAGTCTGTGGATTAATTTGAGGAGTCTTGCCATCTTAACGATATTAAGACTTCCAGTCCACGCATAAGAGATGTCTGTTGACTTCTTTAACTTCAGTGATGTTTTCTGTTTACCGTATATATGTCAGACACAATTTTTGTTGAATTTTATCCCTAAGTATTTTATTACTTTTGATGGTATAAGTTAAAGATATAACTGGTACTATCATTAAAAAATAGCTACGATTACAACTAGATACCATATGTTGGACCAATCTATTGTCTCATTAAACACACCCTACAACTCTTGGAGATGGTATTATTATTTTCAATCTATACAAATAAAGAAGCCAGACCTCAAAGAAATGCAGTAGCTTGCCCCAAATCATCCTAATAAGTGGTTTTCTGGGTTTAGAAACCAAGTATAACTGATTCTAAATTGTATGCTACTAATGTAGAATTTTTCTGTGCCCCATTAAGTTAGCTTTGAAGACAAGAATAGTTTGGGAATCCATGTGTTTTTATATCCATGAACCATGAAATTGTTATGAGTTTTACTTTCAGTACCCATACGAGGAGAAAATTGTTGAGAGAGTATGATAAATGACTACATGATGACTTTTAATGACAATTAGTTGTGTAGAAATCTAGATATTATGGCTTATCATTGTCCATAATACATATGTGATTCCCTCACATAGGCAATTATTAAATTAATGCTTGAATTAGTCTTTACCCAAATATTAATTTGATGCAAAAAATTAAGTTAAATTATTGAAATCCCACTCTCTCATTTTTATCTTGTATGAATCTTAACTATGTGGAAAGAGAGTTGAGAACGATTAATATCAACAGCAGAGCCCCAAATGCCCAAATATGTGACATACGGGTCAATTCAGGTCTAGAAATATTTACTGAAGGTTACTGATTTGATCTTTCACGGTTGTCTAACAAATACTTGATGACTTAAAACAATAATCATTTTATTATATCTCACAATTTTGTGGGTCAGGAATTTAAGCAGCACTCAGCTGGGCAATTATTATGTTGAACAAGTGACACTGAGTCACTTGTTTGTATCAGATACTGGCTGATCTGCTCTGCAGGATCCAAGATGGCTTTACCCACAGGCCTGATGCCTTGGTGGATGAAGTAAGTAGAAGATGGGCTTAACAGGCCCCCCTTTCCATTCTCTGTCCACATACTTTTTTCAGCAGAGGACTTCTTAAGACTCATTTAGGAATCCAGAAAGGTGAAAGATGGGCTTGAAATAGACATTGAATGACTTCCAACATACTTTAGTGTCCAAAGTAGTCAGAGACTGGCCAAGATTGAAGAAAAAGGGAGCTGGAACCCACCTCTAAGGGAGATCAAGGTCAAAGAATTAGTATGCATCTTAAACCTGTACCAGATAGGATGTTAGGCTTTAGGGAAAGAGATTAGAAAGACACTGCTTCTTTACCAAAGGATCTCAAAGTTTAATGGCTGTTGTTAGGGTAATCATATCATATAATTTATTATCTAAGCCAGGTACTTCTGAGAGTGAAAGGAGGTGCAAATAATTATTATATTTGAATTAGAGGCATGACATGGAACTATCCCATGCAGACTGAAATGATAGTCATGCTGATTTTGGATACATCAAACGTTAGTATATCAAAAGAGTTGTGAAAAGGTTAAATTTTACTTTCTAGAAATTTCACCACTCTTTTAGTGCATGAACTTTTATTTTTGAAAGAAAGAGTGTCAGGGAATGGTTTGAAACAATAGCAATTATGAGACCCCTGTGCATACACCAAATAGTCAATGAAAAAGATCACATTCTGTTATTAAGAAACTCATATCTACATCCTCTCTCTAAAACTCTGTGTTTCTTCCTACATACCTGACTCTTAAAAAAAAAAAAAAAAACAAGGAAGTTGCTTAGTAAAGTAAACTTGTGACAAAATCCAATATTTATGAAGTTGAACAAGTTCAAAATTATCCTTAGTATAATCTACTCCATCTGTCACATTGCCTCTTCTATTTTATTTCTGCTGTGCCCATTACTGAATTTTATTTTATTTAAGTTCTTCTTTAGAATAAACTTTACTCTAAGAATTCAACCCTCAGGGTTCTCTAGGGTAAAGAGTGAAAAATAAATGCCCCAAAGACTGACAACAATAAGAGGATTTTTTTTTTTTTTTTAAACACTCATTTCACATTCAGGTATAGAGCCAAATAAGAAACACCTACTGGGCAAATGGAAGAGAGATAGTGTTATTCTCCATCCCTAGAACAGGCTGTTGAGGCTGCAAGTCACTTTATGCGAGTCTCCAGACTTGGCACTCAAGTGGCAGGAAAGAATTTCTGTGAATAGGAGAAGAAGAAACACGAAACTTTCCTGGCAAAGTGTCTCAAAGGAATTAAAACCACTGTGCTAAAAATAAAACTTCAGATAAGCTTTATTTCATAATGACTCTTCTTGCTTGTATTAATTAGGGAGGTTTTTAAAATTCTTACTGCTTCTGATTAAGTATTTTAAAGTCAGTCACTCATGGCGGATGAATGTACTGGCTTCACTTTCTATTTGAATGGGACAAGGATTTTATTTGTGACCTCTTTACCCTGACCACCAAGGCCAATTACATACTTATTTTTCACTTGAACCCTAAATTATTAAACCATCATCAGTATTTTAGAGTGTTTTGAGATCTTTCAAGGAAAAGTGATGAATGGATGAGTTGATGGATGGGTGGGAGGTGGATGGCTGGATGGGTAGAGATGTTCATTCAACCAGTAATTCTTTTGAACCTATTTATTTGGTGTCAGGCTCTGACTTAGGGCTGGGGATACCAAAATGAACAAATGATAACGAGATCCTTTTCATGGTATTTCGTTCTGGTGTTAGCCAGAGAAAGAGTAAGCAGGTCAGTTGTAAGCACAATAATTAGAGATTATATTAACTGCCTCTAAGGAAATATACAAGATAACATGATGGAAAGTAATTGGCTGATGTGGGAAGGGAGGCATGATTAAAGCCACTAGGAAAACCCCTGAGGAGGTCATACTTGAGCTCAGACCAGAAAGATTAGAAGCAGAAAGGCATGAAGTTAAGAGAAGTACATTTCAGGCTAAGAAAATAACACTTTGAAGGCCCTTTTATACAGTAGCATATACACAATAAATGTGTTAACCTGGAATCCAAAAACAAACAAAACACAATAAAATGTTGCTAATTATCTAGAATCTAAGTTATCTGGATTCTGGGTAATTTGATCAAACTAGGTCTGAGTATCATTCCACAACAAAAAGAAAATGACTACTATGAGAACACAAACTACTCATTAATTAGCTGTGATCTGAGACAAGTCCCTTCTTCTGTAGGTCTTAATTTCTTGCCTATAAATTGAAAGTAACTGCACCAGCTGAACTGTATAGCTCTAAGGCCTTCCTCAGAAGAGGAAACTGAGGCTCAGGCAAGGAAGAAAGTGAAGGAACTAGCCTTTTCTTAGGGACTGGGGACTATTACATGGGAAACCCTTTCCATCCCATGTCCCATTCAATCCTCCCAGTATTTTGGACTAAATAGTATCTTTCCTGTATTACAAACAGGAAATGAAAGCACACAGAAGTGAAATAACTTCCAAGTCTACCTGGCTGGTGAGTGGCAGAGCTGGGATTTAGCCTTAGAGCAGCTGACATGAGATCTCACTGGAGTCTGAAAGATACGGATTCAAATCCTGCCTCCCTGTTCATCAGCTGACGAGCCAATGCAAATCACTTAATCACCTGAGACTTGGTTTCTGCATTTAGAAATAGAGATAATATTGTCTGCCTAATGGGACCATTGTAACAATTAAAATAAAACTTGGCTTATAAAGTACTCTGTAAGTTCCTTGCTCAGAATGAGCTTTTAATATGTCAGCTGTTTTTATTTTATTTTCCTAAGATCATGTAGCAGATGGAACCAGATCTTGTCTTTCACAAGAGTCCTCTTATCATTCCCCATATGAAGTGGCACAGTATCATAGAAGTAAATATATTCACTGAGTACATAACTAAATATGTAATAAAGTGAAAATAATTAAGAATGAAAATAATGAGGATGTCCAATAATGAAGATGTCCATGTCAGGAAAAGCTCTTGGATAGTATTTTGCCAGACGCCATGACTGAATTCTATGGGACCAAGATCTTTGCTAGATCTTTCCCATTTACATTATCTTGGGCACAAAATCACACTATGATTCATTAAGCTAGGTATGTCAGGTTTGTTGCTCTAGGTCCTTCAAGATAATTTCCTACTAATACAACTGTCATTGTCACTATAACAAATAGAGTTTGGGCAAGTGTTCGAATTAATCAATTCCTAGAGGCAAATTACATGATTCAGGCCAAATAATTTCTTAGGCTAGGGAAGAATAAGGGAGGTAGGGGGCTTCTGAATGACCACTTAGGGTCAGAGCTACCAGATTCTCATCCTGGACTGGGAGTAATTGAGATGAGTGCACCGTGGGAGCTGTTTGTTAAGTGTAAATATTGAATATATACTTCTCCATATAATTATTAAATACAAAATGAGAACCCACTGTGTATAAAGAACTTTCATATCTTTAATTTCCTTACCATTGAATTTTTTATTTGCCAATGAAATATTGTTCAAAAGTCAACGAATAAATAAATGATTGTATTAGATGATATTTTTCTACTTTCTGAAAGCACTTGCATTTAACATTTCATTGGTTAGAGTTTTGTGAGAATGTCATATCCCAATGCCCTCCCCTGCAGCTCTTCCTCCCCATCCTCTCGCTAGGATTTTGGAGCAGTTGCAGTTGATCTAAAATTAATTTTCTTAAAATCAAACAGGAGGATGATATCAAAGGGGCAAAAGGAAGGCCTTGACACCTGTGTCTTACCCCTATTGCAAAAGCAAAATCGTTTGTCTGCCAGTACAAAGTAAGCACTAACGTTTTTATCCCCAGAGATGCTGTGCCTGACTTTTCCTATTACAGATCCTCTGGAGCCAAGACAGGTGCTGAGACGCTCATAGCCAAGCTGCGTGGGAGTTTGAAGTATTCTTGGGCAGAACTTCCTGGAGTCCTTGGATTCCTTTATATGGAATCCATGAGTGCAGAATGTACTCTTCTCCACACATCTGCTGGTTGTGAGGCCGAATGTTTGCTCCTACAAGGGGGACCCCTGTTAGAGAGATGCAAGTAGAAGAGCAACAGAGTATTTGTGTCACCATATTTCATTTTGAGATTTTAGATAAATAGCACGGAGATGATTTTTCTCAGCCAGCAAGGAAAATTAGTTGGGTAAGGACCAATGCTATTCTGGTGTAGCTGTTCGATGAGGAACAGGACTATGCCCCCTGGAACACACTGTCTTTGTGTATGCCAAGTCACCCCATGAGGTTTTACTCTTGCCATTGGGTTTAGCTGGATAAATCCACTTTACGTTAGCTCTGATAAGCTTTTAAATTTTAAAAGTCCCCACCATCTGAGGTGCCTGGGTGGCTTAGTGGGTTAAGCCTCTGCCTTTGGCTCGGGTCATGATCTCAGGGTCCTGGGATCGAGACCCGCATCAGGCTCCCTGCTCAGCAGGAAGCCTGCTTCCCCCACCCCTTCTGCCTACTTGTGATATCTCTCTCTCTCTGTCAAATAAATAAATAAAATCTTTAAAAAAAAATACATTAAAAGTCCCCAGCATCTCTCTGACAATAGCCGGTGTCTGTTATTGCTCAGGTGTGTGCTCTGTGAAATATCCTCCCACTTGAAGTCCCAGAATTCTCCATCAGTTGCGATAGTTGGCAGAAGGGAACGAAAAGTGAAAGCCCTGTGTGATGTCACGGCTGAGCCATGCAAATAAGCTCCATCTTAGGTTATCACCCTGGCTTTACAGGTCTGCCCTCTCTCCCCCATGCATCCCTGTAGGCACATTTTTTCACATATGAAACAGACCAAAGAGCAAATATTGTCACCCCACTGAAATGCCACTTCCCGGTAGCTTTGGGGTTAGAACTCCCACTTTTTCTTGTTGCTTCCTCAAGAGCATCTTCAGTTCCTAACGCGGGCCATCCCACTTCCTCCTGCACGCTGGTACAAGTACCTTCTCACAATGAGGAAAATGGTATAACCTTGTGTCAGTTGCCTATTTCCTTGTAACCAACCCCCCACAATACAATACGGCAGTTTTTGAAACGCGTGCTTTCTTTGTTAGCAGTCACGTGGGTCAGCAATCTAAGTGGAGCTCAGGGGGGTGGTTCTTTGGCTGCTTGGTCTTGGGTAATACTCGCAGTCGTCTGGCAGCTGGGTTGGATGGGGGGATCGCCCGAGTTGTTCTCACTGCCTGGAACCAGCTGTCAGCCAGGCCCCTCCCCCCCATCCTCAAGGAGGATAACCATTCACGGTCTCAGGGCCACAAGGAGGAGAAAGGGGAAGCTGCAAGGCCTCTTGAGACAGAGGTTTGCAGGCCAAGTGACTTCTCTTCTACCACATTCTGGTGGTCAGCACAAGTCCCAGTGTTAGCCAAGAGTCGAGGGGTAGGGAACTAGACTTTGGCTCTTGATGGAAGAAACGGTAAGGTCACAATGCACAAGATGTTTGCATCTTTCTTTGCAAGCAGTCTGCCACAAAGAGCAGGAAGCAGAGTATTTGTAATAAAGCCACGGCAAGATCCTCAGCAGGAAGAAAATCTCCATGTGCTTCAATTTACTATTTCTGATGTGAGGGTTTTGTTCGCTAATGATGCAAATGCAAATGTATTACATGCATATTGTTCTGCAGGAACCATCTGAACATTTGAGTGTCATTATTCCTAGAAAAGCCCCTATTTAAGTTGCTGTGCACAGCATACAGAATATTATACATCCTCTGAAATAATCTGTTGGTCAGTCCCTTGGGCAGTTTTACAGACTCCATCAGGGAAGACCTTAGAATACCTCGTGTCAGAAAATACCTGTTTGTTCCCCCTCCTATTTCTTTGGAGGCGTTTAAAAAAAATCTTGCCTCAGGAACAGGTCAGGCACCCACATGGAGAGGTCTCCAGAGTTCTGTTTGCTTCTTTTAGTTCTAAGTGTGCCAGAGAATGGCTGACCTCCGATCTGTCTGGAGAAATTCCCTGGGAAGTAGTGGGGGGATTCCAGGAGGCACTTTTAGTTACACTTTTTTGGAAAAGAGACTCATTCAAGTTGCTCAAGTAAATTGCTCATGGGATTTTGTTCTGTTTTGTTTAGTCAGTTATAAGCTGGGGATGGGAGGACAGATGGAACTAGAAAGCTTTCATCTGTCGAGTCTAGGAACTCACTTTTCTTCCTCTTCTATGGCCTGATGATCTCTCTCTCTCTCTCTCATTTTGTCTCTGTCTCTCTAGCTCGTGTTCTCGCTCTCCCATATTATCTGTGTTATCTCTGTCTGCTCTGTACCAGCAGGCTTCTCTGTTTATGAATTTGCTCTTTTAGAATCTTAGCTAAAGCCTCAAAACTGAAGCTAACAGGTCCAGGCTCCCTGATTCTCAGAGAGAACGTGGAGGTACAGCCAGACGTCTCCTCCCTCCAGCACTTCGTGCAGTCTTTGGGGCCCTACTCCTGCCTTCACCTCATCCAGCCTCTCTGAGCACAAGACCAGAATTATTTAGGGGAGGAAGAAAGGGTAAGAGCGGTCACTAATATAAAATGTTAGTTTGAATTAGGAAAGTATTGGGGAAGGTAGGTGTGTACTGTGAGCTGCTCACATAGGCCTTAAATCGAACGCAAGAAGCTACGAGAGACACAGACATGGCCCTCCCCAGCTAGAAGTCACCGAACTCCAGAATCAAAGGCCCCCTGACAGCAAAGTGACCAGAGAGTACTGTGCAGCTGGAGGGGGCTTGAGAAAGCTTACTGTGGGTCCCCCAGTGCATGGGCCCACATGCACGTAGGGCCTGGCTGTTGCTTCTGGCCGGCAGATTGCTAAGGTGAAGCCAGGGAGCCTGAGTGAGCACGGAGGCCCAGTGGACCAGCAGACCTCAGCCATGGGGTGAGGCGGGGGACTGAGACTTCCCCACCTTCAAGTGTGGACCACAACAGCTGTCCAAAATTCTCCCTTGTTGGATTCCTACCTGCCAAAGGTTGGGGTTGAGAAGTGTTACAAGAGGTGAGAAAGAGTATCGCCTTGGGTAAGGGATGGGCAGTGTGAAAAACCCATGGATGTGCCCTATGGGGAAAGAAGCAAAAAGACTCTACTAATAACCAAAATACAGTAGCACTGACCATGTACAAATGTCTGTCCTTTTCCTCTGTCCTTGCTCTGAGACCCCAGTACACCAGGGATGGAAAGAGGAGAAACAAACAGCAACGGTGGGTAAAAATATAGACCAGGCGTCCCTTTCCCACCCTGCCCCCGCCCCCAGCTCAAGCGAGTCCCCACCTGGGAGTTTAGGGGGTACGTGACTGCTTTGAATTAGATGTAAGTTTGAAATTTTAAAATGGGACTGTGCTGTGCTTCTTAATATATGAAAGTGAATCATGATTACTAAAAAAGGAGATAAAGCCTTCTTAAAATAACAGAAAATAAGTAGAAACCTATGGTGTCTGCCTGAGATATCACCAAGAGAAACATAAAATGGAAATCCCAAGGAGCCATTGGTTGGAGAAAAAAAATAATAAAGGCATTTCCTTATTTCCTTTCCTGTGCTTCATTCACAGTCCCAAGAGAATCTTGATCGGCTTAGGCCACCTTTATCTGGAGCCACCCTGTAAATCCCTAGCCAGCCTATGGAATGGCTGCCTGTGTCAGGGGCCCACCTCCGGGCCTGGCTGCTGTGGTCAGGACAGGGCCTGCGGGTCTTCCCTCTGGAGAAGCCGCAGGGGGCGCAGGAAACTTCCCCTTGGGAGGTTTTAGGCAAAGGAGGCAAGTACTCAGCATTCTCTTCTCCTCCAGACACTACTTAGAAGCTTTTGAGAGGGCTAATCTTCCGAATTGGGTTCAGGATCAAACAAAGATGATGCTCATGCTTTCCCTAAACATCCCGTGTGTGTGTGTGTGTGTGTGTGTGTGTGTGTGTGTGTGTGTGTGCGCGCGTGCGCGCGCATGCACGCTCTGTTTAAAGTACCCAAGTTAGTTAACTGACATTCAAGAGAATCTCAAGGTACAAGCGATATACATCATATAGATACATGAATACATATGTACTGAAAGTCGGGCTCTCTTTCTAAGCCAGTTTAAAGCAGTGAGCATTGCTTCCACGTTAAGAGCTCAGGGTAATTGCTTAGTAAATGTTTATTCTTGTAAGAACGCAGTCCCCGTGGGTGAGTTCACCCTGACCTCTTGCCTCAGTCCAAATCTAATCTTCCTTGATCTTGGCTTTGTTTGTTCTTAAGCAAGTAGAGAGTTTATATTTGTTTGTTCTCAGAGTTCCTGGCCCTTTGGCAGTACCTGGGGGAACCCCTCTACACCCACTGTGCTGAGAAACGCAGAGCAGAGCAGGGACTCTGGTGTCAGCCAGACATTACTAACTCTGCGCCACCTAATAGCTGTGGGACTCGGGGTGGGTGACTTGAGGTCTCTGAGCTTCCGTGTGTTAACTTGTAAAGGGAGACCTCAGTGGTCACCTCAGAGAGCTGTCTGGAAGATTCACACAAAAAGTAGTTTCTGTGGGTTGCCTGAAGCTCAGGGGTGCTCAGTTCTTAGCAGCCTGTCCAAGCAGTCCCCTGCCCCCTCCACCTGAAGACTGGTTCCCCCAGGCAGGGGCTCCTTTTCTGGCCCCCAGACTTCTGCTTAGACCCGCTCTATTTTTCTTAAAATGTCTCTACTATTTTCTCAAACTGGCCACTTTATGAGCCTTCTGCCTGCATTGCGAGTCAGACCTCCCTCCTCACAGTAACCCATCTAAATCCACGTGTTTCTTCTTTAAGCTTTGACTTTATTCACAACTCTGAACCCCCAAGCTCTCTCTCCAGACTGTGGTCCTTCCCTCCTGCGTCACCATAACAAAATCGAACCCTCAGTAGCCCTCACCGATTCCCTAATTCAGTATTCTGTATGGATACCAACTCTTTCAGTGGGATCATGGAGAAGGAAAGAAGGAAAGGGACAAAAGTGATAATTACTATTTTGTAGGGGCCTAGGGTCTGGTATGAGCAGTTCATTGTTAGGGGATGGTTGTATCTGTTGTTATGTGATGGTTGGGTCTTGAAATTAACTCTTAATGTCAACATCTCTTTTTCTGTTCTTGCCTTTCTTTCTCCACACACCAGCATAACAAAAATATTACAATTGTGTTCATTTCTTTTCTGGTAGCTTTCTGGGACAGGCTACATTTTTGTTACAAGGAAAGTTACCGGGTCAAAGGACTCGAATTTTTTGAAATTCCCTTGTCTTATCTCTGCATATGGTAATAATAACAAGTATCTCGCAGGCTTTTTCTGAAAATCAAATGAGAGAAAACAAGCATCCTGGAAGCTTCATTCCTGGAATACAGTAGGCACTCAATAAAGTTTGGGTCTCTCCCTGCTTTCCTTAATTGGCTTGGGGGGGGATAAAGGAAAAGAAAGAAAAACAGCTTCCTTTCTCCATTCACAGTTCAGGAGGGTGTGTTTCTCACTCTTCTCTTCTTGATCTGAGATTGGGATCAGTTCCAACCAGGACCCTGAGGTACTCACTTCCTCCCATTGTGCTAGAGGCCTTCGTCAAACCATGTTGCTGAGCAGGACATTTACAAACCTGCATGGGACCTACGGGTCTGCTCTCTGAAGGATTTCATGAGTAATTGACAAAATGACATTTATCTGAAGAATAAGAAAGCCATCTGCCAAATCCATCATTAAATGGCAAAGACTCCCAGGTCTCTTGTGCTTAGTTAGAAAAGGAAAGGCTGTTTTCAGAGAAACATGGACTGGAGCCACCAGGCTGGAGCTGCCAAGCTGAAGGGAAAGTGAAGGAGAAGGCACTGCCCTTAGTTCTGTTGCCCCTCCCTCATGCATAATATTACTAATACCCTCATTTGCATGGGTTATTAGGAGGTTATTTGTATTCTAATCAGAAGCTGTTAAATCATTGCATTTATATTCTAATTGCAGGGTTTTTTGAAAGTCCATTTTTTTCCCAGAGGGGTCTGAAGTTTAAGGAGAAAGAAATGGGCAGTGGTCTGGAGCTTTGATTACAACAGGACCCAGGGCTGAGAAATCACAGTAAGAGATAGTGCCTAAGAAAGAGAAACCACTGACCCCTGTGGGTGTGTTAAGGGAAAACCAGGCAGAAGCACAAAGAGGCATAGTTTTCAAAGTCATTGAAAATAGCACCTCAGGACAGCTAGGACAACAGCTTTCAGAAACCAGAATACAACTCACCAAGCATCCTCAAAATCCTCCCTCCCGGCAAGACCCCCAGAGGACGTGTCCTACTGCAGATACTCAGATAAGAAAAAAATTAAACGCCTGTAGAAATTAATGCTTTAGGGGGGAAAAAAAAAGGATTTTTGGATCAATGACTGGACTGAGTAAATGCTTTTTCCTAGAATGTGTTGATCTTCTCTAAAGGGGCTCTGGATGGGACATTGGAAGTGATTAAGAAGTTCAGCATTGGGGCGCCTGGGTGGCTCAGTGAGTTAAAGCCTCTGCCTTCGGCTCCCGTCATGATCCCAGGGTCCTGGACTCGAGCCCTGCATCGGGCTATCTGCTCCGCAGGGAACCTGCTTCCTCCTCCCTCTCTCTCTGCCTGCCTCTCTGCCTACTTGTGATCTCTATCTGTCAAATAAATAAATAAAATCTTTTTTAAAAGGGGGGGTGCACCTGGGTGGCTCAGTGGGTTAAAGCCTCTGCCTTCGGCTCAGGTCGTGGTCTCAGGGTCCTGGGATCCAGCCCCACGTCTGGCTCTCTGCTCGGCAGGGAGCCTGCCTCCCCCTCTCTCTCTGCCTGCGTCTCTGCCTACTTGTGATCTCTCTCGCTCTCTGTGTCAAATAAATAAAATAAAAATCTTTAAAAGAAAAAAAAAAAGAAGTTCAGCATAGAAGTACTATACTCAAAAAATATGAGGTGTGCCAGCTCTAGTATCTTGTCGGTGCTCCCTTGACTTTATACAGGGAATGAATATTCTCTCAGCTGCCTCATTTTCCCCATCTTTTTTGTGTGTTCCACTGGGAATATAATGAAAAATGATTTAAAAACAAAAACACTGGATATGGAGTTGAGAAACCCATATTAGAGATTTGACTTGGCCACTAATAAGCTAGGTGGGCCTGGACAAATTCGTTGGGGCAGTCTCCTCTGACCGGTTGCTCTGCCCATGGAGATCGGATCATTCCCTTCTTTCTGTTATGATGGTCATAGTTGGAGAATATTGCTACATTGCAATGACTTGCTTACACAGCCATTTTCTCTACCACTCATGAGTTCCTTGAAGGCAGGAACCTTATTTTCCCGTGAGACAGTGAACTTCGTGAGAGCAAAGTCCATGGCTGTTCTTGGATACCTTTGAATCCCCCGTCTCCAGCAAAACTCAGGCAAATAGCGGAATTTGAGGCTTTGGACCCGTTCCCCCATCATCTCAATATGGTATTGGCCAAGTGTTCCCAGGACCGATCTCCACTGTAATTTCTCTTCCCTGTGCACCTGCCTTAAATAGCTTCCTCTTGGTTACTCTCCAAAACTTCATGACATCACCCTCTATACCCCTTGATAGCAGTTGTCATCCTGTGTCATTGTTGTATCTGTTCACTTGTGTCTTGTTTATTTTCTTTTCTCCTCAGACTAGAAACTCTATGAGGTCAGGAAACATCTCAGCCACATTCATTATTGACCTCCAGAATTTAGAAAAATGTCCGGTGAACAAATATTTGCAGAATGAATGAATCTGTTCACTGAGAAGCTGACTAAAGGCTCCGGTAGTGATGCCTCAAACACAATCGATCTCTGACCTTAGGAAAAGGAGAAGTGGTTCCCTTTCACAGAATACCTGACCGCCACAATTGCCTGGAGACAAACGTCTTTGGAGGGTGGTGATGATCGTTGCAGGATGGTGAACACTCACCGCCCACTGTCTGCACTGCTCATTGACCATACAGCACTGCTGTATTTCAGTCCTATGTTTTAGAAACATATAAAAGAAGCTATTATATGAAATGTTATCTGCACATCAGAATTTTATATTATTATTATTGATTTTATTTTTATTTGCTATCTGATTATCCCTCCTGCTCTACCCCTGCCTGATTTTTGGAGAGAGTGAGGTTATAGGTGACACTTTAACATAGAGTCCATGGCAACAATACAGTCAAGTTGGGTAGAATCTATGATTTGAACCGTTATGGGCATGTCAGCCTAGTATTAACTTCTGCAGGTCAGAATCATATCTTAAGCTAAGTATTTAAAATAAAAGAGTTGCCACTGCATTTCAGGAAGTGAATGAATCCTATGTATATGGTATTTCCAAATTTGTAGTTATAAAACCTTGGAGGAGGATCTATCTCACACCGAGTTTCCAAATCCAGCATTCAAATCAGGGTAAAACATAACAAATATGAAGCAACACAGATTTATTCAAGAACCTGAGAACTTGGTAAAACAACATGACAAGAGGAAGTATAGAAAGGAACCATTAGATGCTCCAAAAGGATTAGCTAAATAGAATGAATTAATGAGTGAATGAATGGATGAAAAGTTGAAGATCAGCAAATTTGAATCAAAAAAAAAATTAAAGACAGTACTAGCAGTATGATTGAAGCAAATCAAATTCTTATTTGAAGGAGTCTGCAAAACTGAGTTTAATATGCGATGTTTCATGAATATAATTTTTTTAACCTGTTAATAAAATCAGTCCTGCAAGAATCAAAATTCAAAACTCAGACCCATCTTCTTTAGATTTCATATAAATCTTAGGTAGCTCTGTAATTCAAATCAATGTAACTCATGTTTTTAAATTACTTCCTGGAAGCAAATTATGTGGGTTAGCATAAGTTGTAACTTCTTTGAATTTCTTTCCATATGATAAAATGTGTGAGTTGATTAGAAACTGTCTTTTGGTCTTTGGCAAAGTAATTATCAAAGCCCTTGAATGTGCTGCAAAATAATAAGCGTTAACTGTTAAGAAGCTTGGTAGAAAATGTCATGCAAGTTGAAAGTTTCGTCACATGTTGGCATTCAATGCACATTTGTGAGAATTCAAAATGAGTTTCCAATGAGCAGAAGAGCAATCAGAATGATATTTATATTCCAGGACTTTCAAGTTATGATATGGAAACTGAGCATTTTCCAGACGGCTGTCTGTGCTTTGTGGATATTTATCCAACCGAGGACAAGTTTGCTCTCGTGTACAATGTAGGCCAGAAGATAGCAATTTGAGGGTGCAGGCCACGGACATGTCTCCTTCACTTTCTAAATTCTTTTTTTTTTTTTAAAGATTTTATTTATTTATTTGACAGAGAGAGATCACAAGTAGACGGAGAGGAAGGCAGAGAGAGAGAGAGAGGGAAGCAGGCTTCCTGCTGAGCAGAGAGCCCGACGCGGGGCTCGATCCCAGGACCCTGAGACCATGACCCGAGCCGAAGGCAGCGGCTTAACCCACTGAGCCACCCAGGCGCCCCCACTTTCTAAATTCTAAATAAATTCTTCTTCTTGCAGTCCAGCAGTGGAAATTTGGAAGTCTCTGCTGCCTCTTCTCTGCTGTAATGGCACAAGGTTAAGAACACTGACTCTGAAGTCCCAGTCTCTCCATTCACAGCCACACTACCACTTACTAGTTGCAAGACCTTGACTAATTACTTGAGATCTCTGTATCTCAGATTCCCCTCCTACCAAACAGTGACAATGCCTACCACTGAGGGTTGCCGTGGAGCTTAAATGAAACCATGCTGTTTGGCATGTAAAACACTCCCATTAAGGACAAATGAGTAGTGTTCTTTCCTTCATGGTGCTTTCATGAGGAGTGTGTTACTCACAACCTGACTGAATGCTACTTTCAGAAGGATGCAAACTCTGAGTTTAGAAAAGATGTTACTGAAATTGATACACAGTACTACTCTGGGGCTTCAGGAGATTAAAAACAGAATTCTAAACTGTTGGAGAACTCAGGGGTCCCTGATCCAACTCCCTGATTGTCTAGGTGGCATGATCGGACCCCTGACTATGATAACACAACCAACTAGGCCCCAAGCTGGTCAGTAAACCCAGGAGTCCTAATGGCCCAGCCAGTATTTTTGTCATAGGCATAAAGCGGTAATAATGCCTTGTTGTCTTGACTAATTTTTTTTTTTTAATGGACTACCTGGATAGAATAGCAAGTGTGCTTATTTCCTACTCTTCTTCAAATAGGAGAATAGGCTTTTGAGAAAATTACACCCTTCCCTCCAATTTCAGGCTTTGAAACAGGAAGAAGTATTCCTAGGTAGTCTCATAATTAGGGTGTCTCATTCCCAGTTTTATAAGGAGAGGCCACTTTATGCCTATTGCCCTGATGTCCCACTGGATTAGCACTCCATTTCATTCTCAAAAGTGTCCCAGTTTGTACAATTAACTTTATGATATCTCTATCCCAGATGGAATCACAACCAAGTAATGGCAAGTAAAGTTGCTGAACCTCCCAGTCCTCCTTTCCAGGAGCAGAGGGAGAAGTCCCCTTTCTCATATCCTTTAAAATAGAGGGCTGTAGGATCTGGGTGGCTCCATTGGTTAAGTTTCTGACTCTTGATTTCTGCTCAGGTCATGATCTCAGGGGTGAGACAGAGCCCTGTTGGACTCTGCACTGAGCATGCAGCCCACTAAGATTCTCGCTCCCTCTCCCTCTCCCCCTCCGCCACCAAAAAATGGAGGGCTAAAAAGAAGGCATGTGTCAGGGACTACCATCTACCAATCACCAAATTCTGGTCTACTACTACGTACTGAGGCGTTGAGTGTTTACTATGACCAATGATCTGTGCTTAGTGTGTTCCATCCATTTTCTTACGACTCTTCGAGGTAAGTATTTAATTTTCACCTATCGAATAAGAAAATTAAACAAAGGATATGGAACAGGATATGGTAGGAGCCAGTATTTAAACTCAGGACAGTCTGCTGCATAGTCTGTTCTCTCCTCTGCTGGGCTATTTATTCTTCAGTACATTTTGTACATGGAGTGAAAAGTTCACAAAGCGGGCACTGTCAAGTGTTTCTCTGAGCTTGGGGAGGCATTTTCTAAAGAAAAGGGAAGAACTGGGCTTAATTCTTGAGATACTCATCCTCTTTGTTTTATTCTATGATTTATGGTAAAATAAAAAATGTATCTCCAACGTCCTTTTATGGTAGTATCTCCAAGGGAAGAGCTGGCTCATAGCCGCCTTTCCCCCGCCCTCCACCTCCACTGTACATCTTGCATGCACCAGGCACTGGCAGGAAGAAAGCCCGGGGGACACCAGGAGGCCACAGGCGCAGAGCATACCCTCTGTTTCACCACCTTGCCCCACCCTACATTCGCAGCTCCAGCACTCTCCCTGGAGCCCGTGAACATTGTTTTTCTCTCTGTCGGAGGGGCAGTCCAACCATGTGAAAGAGAAACAGGAGAAGGGAAGTGAGTGAGTGAGTGTGTGCGTGCGCCAACATTTGAAGAAAGACAACAGTAATTTAGATCATTTAGTTTTGGTCTAATGTAGAAGTGGTGTGTTAAATTGATTTACCTCTCATGACTCCTTTCAGGATTTTAGACCCAGAGAACGAAGGAATTTAGTGACCCAAAATAGTTTTGAGGTATCTATTCCAATCCAACTTCTGAACAAAAAAAAAGAAAAACTGAAGAGAAAACAGAAAGAAAGAAAAAAGGAAGAAGAAAAATAAGAAAGAAAAGAGAAGGCTTTGGGACAGAAAATCTTTTAGGTGTCTTTTGTAAATCAAACTTTGAAAACACTGTGGAGTTGCGCATTTAGAAATAGTTCCGAAGTTCTAGGAAATGCCCACTGGTAACAATGAGAACTATTCCATGTATTCAACAAACTGCTCCTACCATTGGATCATTAAGGCATACTTGAACTGTGAGGTCACTGATGTTGTGTAAGTCTAGAGTATGGGATGAACTGTTCCTTAAAGGAGTTCTGACACGTCTTGGCAAAAGCTTTCAGATGCTATGGATTGATGCCACTCTGAGTTCTTAGCTCAGGGATGTAAATCAGGTTATAGCATGAATAAGGTACAATTAGATGCCTAATTTTCTGATATAAAGTAAGAAGGAAATTAGATTTCTTAAACAGTCATGTTTATGTGGTGGCCATCTTTTCATGAAAATCCTTTCCAATCTTTGAAAGCCTATCATTAAATTATCAAATGTAGTTTTGTCCTCTGAGAGACAAAAGAGTAGTGTTTAAACTATTTGAAGAATCCGTTTGACTGAAAGATGCAAACAAATGTGGTCTTGTTGTCATCTCTGGGTCCTTCTGAAAACCCTGTGTACAGAGTTCAGACTGGGAGCCCCAGGAGGGTGGTCAGCAGTGAAAATGAGCTCCCCACTGGGCCAGCTCATTTCCCAATACCACCCCAGGCTGCGAGGCAGCGCCATGGGTCCTGCTCCCAGATTACATCACCCTCTCCACCTGACCTTGCATGCCAGGCTAAACCCTTCCATTCTGCAACTGGTTTTTACATAATGTGGTTGAATAATGAAACTTTGAACCAGCCTGAGAGGAAGGTATATAGTAACATCGGACTTCTCTCCTTATTAACATGATTGTGAAGAGGTCGTCAAACACAACTGACCTGTTCTGTGCAGTGTTTACCTTTTAAAAATTATGCCAGTCATTCATGTTGAGCTCAACATGTAACAGGAAGATGCAAATACAATCTGTGAAGGACATTAAGCAAAGAATGTGTTTTGTTTTTTTTTTTCATATTTTCCACAATTTAACATCTACTAAACTGCTAAACTGGATAATGACTAAGTAATATATATGAAATATACATTATATATTACTTATAATATATTTTATATATATATATATATATATCTTTGTTTCTTTATGTTAGGTACACTCTTTGAGCTCATCTTAAGGATAAGGCAGATGGGGTATGATCTATAGTACTATTTGCAAGAATCTGCTATAAAGCCCTAGCCTTCATTTAGAACTTCCATTTATGGGCTATGAAAAAAAAAAAGTTTATCATATGATTAAAGGTGACCATCCTATTCTTTGGTAAATAGCATTAGGCAGCATTTGGACGACAAGAGGAAATTAGAAGGTAAGGCCTTTCTAAGTGCCCAGAGGGGTTAAAGGCAATGAATGACATTGCTGAATAATATAGCTGACATTATCAAGCACTGTTTTATCATCAATGTCATTTACAATTCAACACATGCCTCTTAATAAGAATTAGATGAGTCTTTTGGAAAATTTCAGGGTAAGTTCATTGTATGAAATAAAAAAAAAAACAGCTAAGGTTTAGTGACATTTTTGCCCTTTTGAAGCAATGGGGTTGACATTTTCTAGCACTAATGCTTATGTTTATACAGGTCTTGGGTTCTCATTTCATTGATTGTTATTCAGTTCTCTGAACGATCACTATGCTCTTGAAAGACATTATGCTTTGCTCTTTGCCTCTTAAATAGAAATGAAAAATAATTGGAATACAGGACATTGTGACACAATGATCGCTACATAGAAAACAATGAGAATTTATCCTTGCAGAAAAGTGGGTACCTGATGGATTTATATCTTTTTGAAATATATTCTTCTAGCAGAGTAAAACTGTAAATAATAAGATTGGAAAATAAAATATATACCAGTGACTAGAAGTAATAAAATTTGGTAATTATTTTACCAGTATCTTTTTTTCTCCAAAAAGCTACAAAAGCTTTGGCTCCCATTTCAATGCCAACCTATTTTCTGGGTTTAAGGGATAAAATACTTCTACACCAGAGCAAAATTTCTCCTTAACTATATCCAAGTTGTTATAAAGATATGTAGATAGAATACAGAGACAGTGAAATGGAAACTAACCTACTAATGATTTTCTGAATATGAATTTATAACAAAAAATAATCATTCTAAGGGAGCCTGTGTGGCTCAGCCATTAAGCATCTGCCTCCAGCTCAGGTATTGATCTCAGGGTCCTGGAATTGAGCCCCGAATTAGGCTCCTTGCTCAGCAGGGAGTCTGCTTCTCCCTCTCCCCCTGCCTGCCACTCCCTCTGCTTGTACCTCTCTCCAGTCAAGTAAATAAATAAATAAAATCTTAAGAAAATATATCATTCTAATAGAATGCCACAGACTAACTCACAAGGTTCCAAATAATATATATGGTTAAAGTAGTATTGCTACTTTAACCATATATATTATGAATATTGCTGATTAACTGACTCACTAATGCCAGAATGTTTAGGAACATATTCCATAGTGAGTAAGCAATAGGATGACAACAGCTCCAGAGTTGATGTCTTAGCCTAGCCTCAGTAACACATGTTCTTTTGCTTTAAGTAAATTACCTATAACGTGCTGATTATATGTATTAGCTGCAGACTGACAATATCACAATCAACCTGCATCCATGAGCGCCATTTGGCAAATTAAGCTGGTAAATGCAAATGACAACAATGTCATTATAATGACAAAGCTGGTTTCTTGCATGTGACCATTGCCTAATAAACGTTATTTAGACTTTTGTGTTAGATGATTTTCTTTTTACTTCAGGTCTATTGGAAATGTGTTACCATGACAGCATTCTTGCCTTCTTTCTTTTTATGTCATAACCATAACTTTTACTACAAATTACTTTTACCTGCTCACCAGACATCATGATAAGATTTTAACTTGAACTCTGAATATGGCATTGTGAATACTGGAAGTGTTTATATTTGTATAAATATCTAAAGAAACAAAATAAAAGTTAGTAGCCTATAGTATCTTAATTGTCACTCTACTCTAGAAATCTAAAACTTCAACTACATCAAATGCAACCAGTAGTGAGATTTGTTTAAATTAACATGGAAATTCAATTAAAATACTGAGAAAACACAAATAATCCAATTTATGTCCTAGCTTCAGCACTTTTTAGTCCAAAGCTCATAGCTGTATTGATATATCTTGTACAATGAGGTGTAGGAGTCACTATTATGGCCCAGAGTGCTAACACTTCCTCAGTCATCAGCCAGACCAAGTCGTATCTCTTATACACTGTCTACTGACATAAGAAAACAAAAAGGATATTCTAAGGGCTTTAAGAAAAGAAAGCTGAAATCAAACTTTTTAATATCTACCTGATTTTAGGAATAGACCAGGTAACTGTGATTTTAACTTAGCCCAAGGCTTGGCTCTTTGGAGAACCTGATAAATGGTTTTATATAGATAGATATCACCTGGTATTCCCATAAAAGGAGGATAATATACTTTGGATGGTGACTAAAATTACATGTGGTGTTATAAATCCCTAGTGCTTATGCTTGCCAAGGATTATTGTGTAAGAAAGAGAATACCAAGTAAGTGCTGCTCCAAGCTCATAAAATCAGTGTGATTTAACACAGCCTTGGACTGGACCAACTACTGATCCTTCCCACCAGTATATTATACACGCTGGGATGACAGCAGGGACTTGCCATTTGATTTACAAAGACTGGAACATCTTTTTTAAAATGCAGGTTTGTATCTCAAAGCAATGCATGATGAATGCCAATTGAGTTCCTTTTTGCCTAAGAGGATCTGCATCTTTTTACCTCAGGAGTCCAGGATTGTATTATCTACAACAGTAAGACAAGGGATAGGAGAGGTATAAGGAGAGAGAAATTCCTTACATGCATCTACCATATTACAGCCAATGGAGTGATGAGAGACAGTGAAGAAAGATTAGGACCCTGGGACTCACAGGTACTCAGGACAGAATATGTTTAAGAAAATTTGTGTCTGAGCAGGTACTGGTATGGGCTGGAGCATATCTAGGAAGAACAAGATAAAATTCCACAGACTTGGGTGTTTACAAAAATTCTTCCTTTCTATTTAATTTTTCCCATACTCTGCCTTTGGATAAGACTCTATTAGCAAGTCAAGGAAAGTAAAGGTCATGAGGGACTAGGCCAAGGCAACACTGCATCTGGGAGGGTGGATATGTTGAATCTCTGTACAAAAGGCACATATTCAGCACCTCTGGAGGGAAAAGCAATATGCATTGGCCACAGCAGGCCAATTAGAAATACGTATCAGCAAATTAACTTTTCCCTAGGCTTTGGAGTAAATCTTACCTAGAGGCTAGGAAAGTGGTGGAGTAATAGGAAAAGAGCCTGAAAACCAGCCAAAAGGAGGTCTCGTGGGCTTCATTAAAACAAGTTGAGGGTAAGAAGCTTTTGGGGTGTGAAGAGATGAGAGGAGCTGGGACTTAGTGGCTAATGAGTGAGGGACTAAGGGATGGGGAATTTGCAATCTGGATCAGCCAAGGCTTTGCTGGGGGCACTCTGGGAAACTCGCATCATTTCTGTATTCCTCTGGCACTTTGCCTTGAAAGCAAGCTACTCCAACTTACCTCATGGGGTGGGTGTGAGAAAGAGAATAAAAGCGAGCTGGAAGACTTTTGCCAAAATACAAAAATTATATAAATGTGAAAGAAAAACAAGGGCTGCTACAACATGTTATATAGTTATATTTGATTTAATAAAAGGCTTTCATTTGCCATTGATGTGCATTTTATTCCTTTTATATTCATAAACCAAATGGTCTTGGGCCTGTATTACGTATTTAAAAGACTGTGAACTTTCTGTGACTGTTGCCACATTAGAAGCAAATTAAAGATTTACAACACAAGATAGTGTTTCTGATAGAATGAGGCCAGGGAGAAAGGCAATGAGACAGTATTGATTTGTTTTGTCTAGTAATTCCTTGGCTCTGGAGGGTTCAAAAAATTATGTTGAAACTCAGCAGTTTTTCTTTTCTGTTTGTTTGATATTCTTACCCACATAAATGTACCCATTTATAAGGTATACACTTACAAAAATAGAATGCCATATAATATCATCCCTAATTCTTATATATGTCACTTACCTAATTTAAGGTAGATTTAACTTAGAAACTATTGTGTTTCCATAGCACACATGTCTAGTAGTTTCTAGAATTTGACAAAGTGAAAGCCCAATTAAAAATCACCATGAAGCATTTGAATATTTATTTGTGGCCAAGCCACAAATTTGGTTCTCCCTAGAAATCTCTAACAAACAAGCTGGAACATACAAAACCTTCTGACTGGTAACATTGTTTTTACTTCTAAATAAGACAACATGTAAGAACAGTGCTTGGTAATGTTGTTAGCAGTAGAGTTACAGAGGTTCAATGTGACTGTTGTAGTAAAAAGGGATACATTCTTCTTAGCCTTCCGCCATTAGTCCTTCAAAAGGTCTTGATTTCTCTAAAGTGCCCCTTCAGCATACAAAATGGGTTGAGTTTTGCCAAACTGGACTCTGATTATATGAAGTTCCTGCTGAGTGAAGCCAAAGTTAATTACCTTTAATGCCTATTAGAACAAATTCATTTCAATATAATTCTGAGAAAAAGAGAAATGACCCATTCTGAGTCATACCTGATACTTCAACTTGAACTTTGAAGTTGCTCAGAAGCAGCCTTCTGGTCTGGTGGGAAAAATGGCAGGAAGAAAATTGTGCAGGCTATTCATTAATGAATAAACTTATTAGTGCCATGTACAAAGGAGAAAGAATACAGAAGAGGCATCCCTGGTTTAATTTCTGGAATAAATAAAAGGAAAACACTGGAGATGTGTGTGCCTGTATGTGCATATGTGTGTCCAGAAACAAGAAAAAAATGTATTCATCCCAATTCATTACCCTATCAAACTGAAAAACTACTGTCTTAGAAATAGCCTAAAATGATGCAAAATAAATTTTGCATCCATGTATGTTATCTATGGACATTCAAAAGTTAATGATTATACATGGGATAGTAAATGCCAAATTGACACTGTCTAGATTTAGGCAGAAAAGTACACTGAAATATTGGAAAGTTTGTGAAATAAGGTGGTTTAATAATTCTAAAAATAAAGGAAGGAAGAATAGCAATGAAGGCAACAATGGGCTTATTCTGTTTTCCTTTATCAAAATCAATTTTGTAGTTATATTATTTAAATTTGTTGATCTTTTGGTCTTGATGTCCATATTTTTGGGGGGAGACCTAAGGCAGGGTCAATGCAGTAATTTACAGATAGACAAACGTAAACGTAAGTATAGACTTCTCAACATGGACTCAAATACAAGTGAGCCACTGTGTTCCAGATTTGCCATTCTTAAGTTGGATATATATTGAACTAATCCATACTCTTTCTTCTGGTGATGACAATACTCAGCCTGGTGGCATATAGTACTACTTGTAAAGACAAGAAAGGAGAGTGGGTGACATGTTTTTTCACCATGGCTTCATGGAGTGGGCCAGGAAAACTATATGATCCTCCTAATATTGGTACTTCCATGCACACTCCAAATAGAGGGTCACTTGGAGCCAAAGCTCCTGTTTAGAGATAGAAATGATAACAGCTTTATTTTGTTTTAGGTTTCACCAAGTGTTTTCTCATATACTAGAGGTTAACCCTACTTATTGGTCATCCATGCTTAATTGCCTTTTCTTTAATCAGATTTATGTGTAGCTAAAGATGAGCTAGAGAGAATGGAATATTTGGGAGATGAGGGTAAATCTCAGGTACTGAAGGAAGATAAGACCTGTTTAGTTAAGAGGATGAAAATACTAGACAACTTGACACTTACCCTTATACTAACCTTCCTTTCATTGCCTTCTTCTCCTCCTCTATTTCTGGTGTGATCACATCTGATTTCTGCTGTTCCCAGAAATAGTTACAGTTTATCACTGAACTATGCCAAGAGCATTCTATATGAACATTTTCCTATTTAAATTCTATAAGATGCAATAAATAAGGCCAAATCAGGATTATTTAAAATGGAATTTAAGATGACTATGAGTGGAGTATGCATTTAAGAATTGTTCTGGTACCATAAGGTAAATGAAGTTTCCGTCTAACTAATAGAATTTGCAAAATTTCTTACATGTGTTCTTAGACACTATTACCAATTTTGTGTGCTTAAGTTTAGAATATATTTTTTTTAATTTTTACTAAGGTTATTCTTGCAGTTAAGCCCACGTCCTTCTCTCTGGGAAGATGATTTCTTAGCGCCTCTTCAAAACATGAAGAGGCTAAAATGTCTCACCCAGCTTCTGTCCTCTACTCACGTCTGTACCCAGGCTTGCTCCTGCTGAGATCTCAGAAAAAGAGTTCTGCTCTGCCCCCTCAGCCAGGAAGCAACAGAATAGCATCTGCTGTCCTCAGGATGGCACTGCCTACCTCACCTCCCACTGCTGCCAACATGCTCCAGCCGAACAGGATGGCACCCCCCCTGCAGTGACTCTGACAGGCTGCACAGCTACTAACCCAGCTCCCAATTCATCTGCCAAACTCTCAGTGATAAAAAACAAATATTGAAGTAGAAACCTAACCCAGCAATCCAGTTCTTCCATCCAGGTAATGAGAATCACTTATTACCTAATGGACATTATTTGAGTAACTATCACACTGGCCTTAGGAAACTAACAGGAGAGAAAAGTTGCATCCATAATGTTCCTTTACTCTTTCACAAATATTGATTGAGTTTTAACACTATGTCCAATGGTGGACAGGATGTTGGTGATACAGAAATGAGTAAGACCATGATTGACTTCAAGAAGCTTTTTGGCGAGAAAAGAAAACATATATTCACAATGCTCTGGTTTAGCACAGTGATACAGAGGAGCACAAGTGGGATACCACAACCGAAGAACAGAATAGGTAGTGCCTGACTCTGCCTGGGATGAGGCCAGTGAGTGGGGAATGTCTCGCTGAGGGTAGCAAACACTGGAGCTGAGTCCAAAGAGAAGTAGATTGCTTTCGCGAACATTTACAATCTTCTCAGTACATGCCTCAGTAGTTCCTTGGTTTTTGTTGATTAGGACTCCATTGCATGAAAATACCACAATTTGCTTATGCATTCTGTTGAAGGACATCTGGGTTATTTTTGGTTTGGGCTGTTTGGGTTGTTTCTAGTTTAGGACTGTTATGAATAAAGCAGCTATGGATATTCTTGAGTAAGCCTTTGTGTGGACATACCTTTTTATTTCTAGGAATGGATTTACTGGTGGTGAAGCATATTTATTTTTATTTCTATTTATTTCATTAAAAATCTGCCAAACTGCCAAAATGGTTGTGACTTACTTCATCAGCAATGTATGAGAGTTCCATTTTCTCCATATCCTCTCCAAAAGTCGGTGTATGTCTTTTTTTTTTTTTTTTCATCTGGGATGGAGTTTTCTTTTCTTTTCTTTTCTTTTTTTTTTTTAAATTTTATTTTTTATAAACATATATTTTTATCCCCAGAGGTACAGGTCTGTGAATCACCAGGTTTACACACTTCACAGCACTCACCATAGCACACACCCTCCCCAATATCCAAACCCCAGCCCCCCTCTCCCAACCCCCCTCCCCCCACCAACCCTCAGTTTGTTTTGTGAGATTAAGAGTCACTTATGGTTTGTCTCCCTCCCAATCCCATCTTGTTACATTTATTCTTCTCCTACCCCCTTAACCCCCCATGTTGCATCTCCTCTACCTCATATGAGGGAGATCATAGGATAGTTGTCTTTCTCCGATTGACTTATTTCGCTAAGCATGATACCCTCTAGTTCCATCCACGTCGTCGCAAATGGCAAGATTTCATTTCTTTTGATGGCTGCATAGTATTCCATTGTGTATATATACCACATCTTCTTTATCCATTCGTCTGTTCATGGACATCTAGGTTCTTTCCATAGTTTGGCTATTGTAGACATTGCTGCTATAAACATTCGGGTGCACGTGCCCCTTCGGATCACTACGTTTGTATCTTTAGGGTAAATACCCAGCAGTGCAGTTGCTGGGTCATAGGGTAGTTCTATTTTCAACATTTTGAGGAACCTCCATGCCATTTTCCAGAGTGGTTGCACCAGCTTGCATTCCCACCAACAGTGTAGGAGGGTTCCCCTTTCTCCGCATCCTCGCCAGCATCTGTCATTTCCTGACTTGTTAATTTTAGCCATTCTGACTGGTGTGAGGTGATATCTCATGGTGGTTTTGATTTGTATTTCCCTGATGCCGAGTGATATGGAGCACTTTTTCATGTGTCTGTTGGCCATCTGGATGTCTTCTTGGCAGAAATGTCTGTTCATGTCCTCTGCCCATTTCTTGATTGGATTATTTGTTCTTTGGGTGTTGAGTTTGATAAGTTCTTTATAGATTTTGGACACTAGCCCTTTATCTGATATGTCATTTGCAAATATCTTCTCCCATTCTGTCAGTTGTCTTTTGGTTTTGTTCACTGTTTCCTTTGCTGTGCAAAAGCTTTTGATCTTGATAAAATCCCAATAGTTCATTTTTGCCCTTGCTTCCCTTGCCTTTGGTGATGTTCCTAGGAAGATGTTGCAGCGGCTGAGGTCGAAGAGGTTGCTGCCTGTGTTCTCCTCGAGGATTTTGAAGGATTCCTTTCTCACATTGAGATCCTTCATCCATTTTGAGTCTATTTTCGTGTGTGGTATAAGGAAATGATCCAATTTCATTTTTCTGCATGTGGCTGTCCAATTTTCCCAACACCATTTATTGAAGAGGCTGTCTTTTTTCCATTGGACATTCTTTCCTGCTTTGTCGAAGATGAGTTGACCATAGAGTTGAGGGTCCATTTCTGGGCTCTCTATTCTGTTCCATTGATCTATGTGTCTGTTTTTGTGCCAGTACCATGCTGTCTTGATGATGACAGCTTTGTAATAGAGCTTGAAGTCCGGAATTGTGATGCCACCAACTTTGGCTTTCTTTTTCAATATTCCTTTGGCTATTCGAGGTCTTTTCTGGTTCCATATAAATTTTAGGATTATTTGTTCCATTTCTTTGAAAAAAATGGATGGTACTTTGATAGGAATTGCATTAAATGTGTAGATTGCTTTAGGTAGCATAGACATTTTCACAATATTTATTCTTCCAATCCAGGAGCATGGAACATTTTTCCATTTCTTTGTGTCTTCCTCAATTTCTTTCATGAGTACTTTATAGTTTTCTGAGTATAGATTCTTAGTCTCTTTGGTTAGGTTTATTCCTAGGTATCTTATAGTTTCGGGTACAATTGTAAATGGGATGGACTCCTTAATTTCTCTTTCTTCTGTCTTGTTGTTGGTGTAGAGAAATGCAACTGATTTCTGTGCATTGATTTTATATCCTGACACTTGACTGAATTCCTGTACAAGTTCTAGCAGTTTTGGAGTGGAGTCTTTTGGGTTTTCCACATATAGTATCATATCATCTGCAAAGAGTGATAGTTTGACTTCTTCTTTGCCGATTTGGATGCCTTTAATTTCCTTTTGTTGTCTGATTGCTGAGGCTAGGACTTCTAGTACTATGTTGAATAGGAGTGGTGATAACGGACATCCCTGCCGTGTTCCTGACCTTAGCGGAAAAGCTTTCAGTTTTTCTCCATTGAGAATGATATTTGCGGTGGGTTTCTCATAGATGGCTTTGATAATATTGAGGTATGTGCCCTCTATCCCTACACTTTGAAGACTTTTGATCAGGAAGGGATGCTGTACTTTGTCAAATGCTTTTTCAGCATCTATGGAGAGTATCATATGGTTCTTGTTCTTTCTTTTAATAATTGTATCACATTGATTTGCGGATGTTGAACCAAACTTGCAGCCCTGGAATAAATCCCACTTGGTCGTGGTGAATAACCCTTTTAATGTACTGTTGAATCCTATTGGCTAGTATTTTGGCGAGAATTTTTGCATCTGTGTTCATCAAGGATATTGGTCTGTAGTTTTCTTTTTTGATGGGATCTTTGTCTGGTTTTGGGATCAAGGTGATGCTGGCCTCATAAAATGAGTTTGGAAGTTTTCCTTCTATTTCTATTTTTTGGAACAGTTTCAGGAGAATAGGAATTAGTTCTTCTTTAAATGTTTGGTAGAATTTCCCTGGGAAGCCATCTGGCCCTGGGCTTTTGTTTGTTTGGAGATTTTTGATGATTGTTTCAATCTCCTTACTGGTTATGGGTCTGTTCAGGCTTTCCATTTCTTCCTGGTTCAGTTGTGGTAGTTTATATGTCTCTAGGAATGCATCCATTTCTTCCAGATTGTCAAATTTGTTGGCGTAGAGTTGCTCATAGTATGTTCTTATAATTGTCTGTATTTCTTTGGTGTTTGTTGTGATCTCTCCTCTTTCATTCATGATTTTATTTATTTGGGTCCTTTCTCTTTTCTTTTTGATAAGTCTGGCCAGGGGTTTATCAATCTTATTAATTCTTTCAAAGAACCAGCTCCTAGTTTCGTTGATTTGTTCTACTGTTTTTTTTGGTTTCTATTTCATTGATTTCTGCTCTGATCTTTATGATTTCTCTTCTCCTGCTGGGTTTAGGGTTTCTTTCTTGTTCTTTCTCCAGCTCCTTTAGGTGTAGGGTTAGGTTGTGTACCTGAGACCTTTCTTGTTTCTTGAGAAAGGCTTGTACCGCTATATATTTTCCTCTCAGGACTGCCTTTGTTGTGTCCCACAGATTCTGAACCGTTGTGTTTTCATTATCATTTGTTTCCATAAATTTTTTCAATTCTTCTTTAATTTCCTGGTTGACCCATTCATTCTTTTTTTTTTTTTAAAGATTTTTATTTATTTGTCAGAGAGAGAGGGAGAGAGAGCAAGCACAGGCAGACAGAATGGCAGGCAGAGGCAGAGGGAGAAGCAGGCTCCTGCTGAGCAAGGAGCCCGATGCGGGACTCAATCCCAGGACGCTGGAATCATGACCTGAGCCGAAGGCAGCTGCTTAACCAACTGAGCCACCCAGGCATCCCTGACCCATTCATTCTTTAGTAGGATGCTGTTTAGTCTCCATGTATTTGGGTTCTTTCCAAATTTCCTCTTGTTATTGAGTTCTAGCTTTAGAGCATTGTGGTCTGAAAATATGCAGGGAATGATCCCAATCTTTTGATACCGGTTGAGACTTGATTTAGGACCAAGAATGTGATCTATTCTGGAGAATGTTCCATGTGCACTAGAGAAGACTGTGTATTCTGTTGCTTTGGGATGAAATGTTCTGAATATATCTGTGATGTCCATCTGGTCCAGTGTGTCATTTAAGGCCTTGATTTCCTTGTTGATCTTTTGCTTGGATGATCTGTCCATTTCAGTGAGGGGAGTGTTAAAATCCCCTACTATTATTGTATTCTTGTCGATATGTTTCTTTGATTTTGTTATTAATTGGTTTATATAGTTGGCTGCTCCCACGTTAGGGGCATAGATATTTAAAATTGTTAGATCTTCTTGTTGGACAGTTCCTTTGAGTATGATATAGTGTCCTTCCTCATCTCTTATTATAGTCTTTGGCTTAAAATCTAATTGATCTGCTATAAGGATTGCCACTCCTGCTTTCTTCTGATGTCCATTAGCATGGTAAATTCTTTTCCACCCCCTCACTTTAAACCTGGAGGTGTCTTCGGGTTTAAGATGAGTTTCTTGTAGGCAACATATAGATGGGTTTTGTTTTTTTTATCCATTCTGATACCCTGTGTCTTTTGGTTGGGGCATTTAGCCCATTAACATTCAGGGTAAGTATTGAGAGATATGAATTTAGTGCCATTGTATTGCCTGTAAGGTGACTGTTATTGTATATTGTCTCTGTTTCTTTCTGATCTACTACTTTTAGGGTCTCTCTTTGCTTAGAGGACCCCTTTCAATATTTCCTGTAGAGCTGGTTTGGTGTTTGCAAATTCTTTCAGTTTTTGTTTGTCCTGGAAGCTTTTAATCTCTCCGTCTATTTTCAATGATAGCCTAGCTGGATATAGTATTCTTGGCTGCATGTTTTTCTCATTTAGTACTCTGAATATATCATGCCAGCTCTTTCTGGCCTGCCAGGTCTCTGTGGATAAGTCTGCTGCCAATCTAATATTTTTACCATTGTACGTTACAGACTTCTTTTCCCGGGCTGCTTTCAGGATCTTCTCTTTGTCACTAAGACTTGTAAATTTTACTATTAGGTGACGGGGTGTGGACCTATTCTTATTGATCTTGAGGGGGGTTCTCCGAACCTCCTGGATTTTGATGCTTGTTCCCTTTGCCATATTGGGGAAATTCTCTCTAATAATTCTCTCCAACATACCTTCTGCTCCCCTCTCTGTTTCCTCTTCTTCTGGAATCCCAATTATTCTCATGTTGTTTCGTCTTATGGTGTCACTTATCTCTCGAATTCTCCCCTTGTGGTCCAGTAGCTGTTTGTCCCTCTTTTGCTCAGCTTCTTTATTCTCTGTCATTTGGTCTTCTATATCGCTAATTCTTTCTTCTGCCTCATTTATCCTAGCAGTGAGAGCCTCCATTTTTGACTGCACCTCATTAATAGCTTTTTTGATTTCAACTTGGTTAGATTTTAGTTCTTTTATTTCTCCAGAAAGGGCTTTTATATCTCCCGAGAGGGTTGCTTTAATATCTTCCATGCCTTTTTCAAGCCCGGCTAGAACCTTTGAGAATCGTCATTCTGAACTCTATATCTGACATATTACCAATGTCTGTATTGATTAGGTCCCTAGCCTTTGGTACTGCTTCTTGTTCTTTTTTTTTGTTGTGAATTTTTCCGCCTTGTCATTTTGTCCAGATAAGAGTATATGAAGGAGCAAGTAAAATACTAAAAGGGTGGCAACAACCCCAGGAAAATATGCTTTAGCCAAATCAGAAGAGATCCCGAATTGTGAGGGGGAGAAAGGGGATAAAAAGGGGTTCAGAAGAAAAAAAAAAAGAAAAAAAAGAAACTATTAAAAAAAGAAAGCCGATAAAAAATATAAAAAGAAAAAAATATATATATATTAGATAAACTATTTAAAAAACGTTAAAAAAAGAAAACGGTAAAAGTTAAAAAAAATTAGCAGAAGAAGAGAAAAAAAAATTGAAAAAGAGAAAAAAAATTAAATTAACTGCAAGGCTAAAGAATTATGGGGAGAAAGCCATGAGTTCCATGCTTTGCTTTCTTCTCTGGAATTCCGCCGCTCTCCTTGGTATTGAAACTGCACTCCTTGGTAGGTGAACTTGGTCCTGGCTGGGTTTCTCGTTGATCTTCTGGGGGAGGGGCCTGTTGTAGTGATTCTCAAGCGTCTTTGCCCCAGGCGGAGTTGCACCGCCCTTACCCGGGGCCGTGCTGAATAATCTGCTCGGGTTTGCTGGGTTTGCTTTCGGGAGCTTTTGTTCCCTGAGCGCTTTCCATAGAGTTCCGGAGGACGGGAATGAAGATGGCGGCCTCCCGGTCTCCAGCCTGGAGGAGCCGAGAGCCTGGGGCCCCACTCCTCAGTGTGCCCTCAGAGAACAGCACCCAATGACTCCCGTCACCCTGGCCTCCAGCCGCACTCCGAGCTGACCGAGCCTGCGAACGGTTCAAGGTAACCCCGAGTTTAGAGCTCACTCCTCAGCTCTGTCTCTGTAGCCGGCTTCCCTGTTCTAATACCGGTAAGCTCTGTAACACTCAGACACCCCCGATCCTTCTGTGACCCTGTGGGACCTGAGGCCGCGCTGACCCCGCCTGGGCTTCACCCCAGTTAAGCTTCTGGAGCGATGTCCCTCAGTGGAACAGACTTTTAAAAGTCCTGATTTTGTGCTCCGTTGCTCCGCCGCCCTCCGGGAGCCGGCCCCTCCCCCGCGGTCTATCTTCCCGTCGCTTTGGATTCACTTCTCCGCCAGTCCTACCTTGCAGAAAGTGGTTGATTTTCTGTTTCTGGAATTGCTGTTCTTCTTCTCTTCAATCTCCCGTTGGATTTATAGGTGTTTGCAATCTTTAGATAAGCTATCTAGCTGATCTCCCGCTACCTGAAGTAGTCTCAGCCTGCTACTTCTCCGCCATCTTGACTCCTCCTCGGTGTATGTCTTTTTAAAGTTTTAGCCCTTCTAGTCAGTGTGAAGTGCTATTTGGTGTCTTTAATTGTGTTTCCCTGATAATAATGATGTTGGACATCTTTTAGTGAGTTCATTAATAACATCTATTATGAAGTGTCTATTAATAGGTGTTTATTAATAGACACTTTCGGTGTCTATCTACTTTCAGTGTCTATTAATAGATTAATAACATCTATTATGAAGTGTCTATTTCAAGGCTTTTGCCCATTTTTTTTTTACTTATTTGTCTTATTATAAATGTGTGTTTGTTCATCAAATAAATATTTTCTCCTCTCTAAGGCTTGCTTTTTTATGTTCTTAGCAATATCTTTCTTTAAAAAAACAAGTTATTATTTATTCGAGAGAGAGAGAAAGTGAGAGGGAGGCAGGGCTTGATCCCAGGGCCCTGGGATTGTTACCTGCGCCCAAGGCAGACCCTTAACCAACTGAGCCACCAGGTGCCCCAACAATGTCCTTCCATTAGCAGACTTATAATTTTTAATGAGGTCCAATACATAATTGTTTTATGTTTAGGGCTTTTTGCAGGCTTTCTGAGCAAATTCTACCTACTTCAAAGTAGCAAAAAGAGTTTGTAATTTTCTTCCTAAGATTTATGGTGTTAACTTTATGTCTAGGTCTCAAAATAATGTTTGTGAATGGTGTGACATATTGGAAATGACACTTTAAAATTCATTCAAAATTCTATTTTGAGCTGTTTTGCTGCTAGAATATAGAATTGAAGTGGATTTTTGTATGGTGACCTTGTATTCTGGAGCCATGCTAAATCAACATGTTGATTTTAGTAGCCTTTTAATAGATTGATTAGAATTTTCTACATAAATAATCATGCTGTTTGCAAGTAAGACAGTTTTACTTATAGGTTTTCAATCTTTATGGTCCTATTTAGTTTTCTTGCTCTATTGCAATGTTTACAAACCTAACTACATTGCTGAATAAAGTGATGAGAACATAAATCTTCCTGCTCCCCAAATTAAGGAGAAAACATTCACTATTTTGCCATTAGGTATGACGTTAGCTGTAGGGTTTTCATAAATAGCCTTTACAGGATGAAGAAGTATATTTCTGTTCTTAGCTTGCTGGTTTTTAATCATGAAAGGGTATGAATGTTGTCAAAAGCTTTTCTGGGTTTTTTTTTGCAAATATTGAGATGACTAATATGATCCCCCTCTTTTATTCTTTTAATGTGGTAAATTGCTTTGATTAATTGCACTGATTGCTTTTGTGGAATAAAAACCCACTTGGTCAATTTATTTTTCCTTTTATAGAGTATTGGATTGATTTGTTATTGAATTTGGATTTTGTGTCTATTTTCATAAGGGATATTGGTCTTTATTAGTAAAGTCTTTGTCAGATTTTGGAAATAGGGTTATTCTGGTCCCATAAAATGAGTTGAGGAGCATTCCCTTTTTCTGTTTTCTAACAATATATAGAATTAGTTTGTCTTTTCGTTAATATTTTATAGAAATCATTGGTGAAACCACCTGAACTTGGAGTTTTCTTTGTTGAAAGATTTCTTTGTTAAATTCTAAATTCAATTTTTTAAAGATATATAGACTTTCCAGATTTTCAAGGACTTTTTTAGTCTGTTTTGGTAAGGTGAGTTTTTCCAAGATTTTGTCAATTCTATGATATATTTATTGGTGGAAAGTTGTTTGTAATATCATTTTTATTACCCTTGTATTACCTATTATTAAGTAATAATATCCACTGTGTTACTATTGATGTCAGCAATTTGTGTTTTCTTTCTTTTTGCCATTATCGATTTCATTATTCTTTTATAAAGACAATGTTTAACTTGTTAATTTTCTTTATTCTTTACATATTTTCCAGTTCATTTTATTTGTTCTTTATAATTATTATAATTACTTCCTTTCTTCTGTTTGCTTTGGGTATAGTTGCTCTTCTTTTTCTAACTTTAAAAAAATTTTATTTCACTTCATAATGAAAGAAATAAAAAGCACTTCCACTCTTGTACTACAAATTTAACTTATAAAATTAACTTAGTTTCTTACAGTACTTGTTTTTTCTTCTCCCTATAATTGTAGTGAAGATGCTTAAATGAAATCTATTTTCTAACTTTTGAAGATGGAAGTTCAGCTTAATGGTTTTACATCTTTTTTAAATTTTCTAATATAAACATTTAATATTATAACTTTCTACCACTTCTTTAGCAGCATCTCAACAAATTATTCTATTATCATTTTGTTTCTAATATTTCCAATATTTTCCCTTGGATTTATTTTTTGATCCATAGGCTATTTAATGTATTCTTTAATTTTCAACAATTTGGGAAAATTTCTAGACATTTTATTATTATATCTATATATATATCTGTAGTTACCTATATATAAATATCTTACTGTTACTGATTTTTGGTTCATCTCATGTTGTAAGATTTCAATCATTTGAAATGTATTAAAATACAGTCTCTTAGTGGATAGTTCAGTGCCCTTGAAAGAATGTGTATTCTAAAGTGTTGGGTATAGTGTTCTATAATGTCATGTAGGTCATGTAGATTAATAACAGCTTCCCAATTGCTATAATACTAATATGCTATGTGTGTTCATTTGTTCTGTAAATTACGAAGAGGGAGTATTAAAATCTCCAATTATGATTATGGATTTGTATTAGTTCTGTCAATCATTGACTCATTCATTATGAAGGTCTGTTAATAAGTGAATGCATATTTATGTTCATTTTATCTTCCTGACCAATTTATTCTTTTATGATTATGAATTTCCTTCTTTATCTCTGCTAGTATCCTTAGTCTTAAAGTCTAATTCAGAAATTAATATAGCCACACCAGCTTTATTATGTGTATTATTTGCACAGTATACATTTTCTATCCTTTTACTTTTTAACCTGTCTTTAATGTGCAGTTCTTGTTGACAGCATATAGTTGAGCCTTGCTTTTTTAATCTGTTCTAACTATTCTGATTTATTTATTTTTTTAAAGATTTTTGAAATTTATTTATTTGAGAGACAGAGATCACAAGTAGGCAGAGAGGCAGACAGAGAGAGAGAGGGGAAAGCAGGATCCCTGCTGAGGAGAGAGCCTGATATGGGGCTCGATCCCAGGACCCTGAGATCATGATCTGCACTGAAGGCAGAGGTTTTAACCCCCTATTCTGGCTTTTAATTGGAATGTTTAGCACATTTACATTTAATGTGATTATTGATATAGCTGGGTTCATATCTCTTACTATTTTATATTTGTCCTATTTGGGTTTTTTAAATTTTGTTTTGTTTATTTTTGTTTTGGCTTAGTTTTTGCTCTTCCATTCTTTATTCTTTGCTGTTTTTTTTTTTAAGGAAGTTTTTTTTTTTTTTATAATTAGTATTTCCTTTAATCTCTATTGGCTTTTTATCTATACCTATAATTTCAGCTAGATATTTTTTAATGTCCTAAAAATTGTGATAATGTAGACTAATTTTTCAAAAACTAAATTAGAATTATCTCTGAAATGAAATTAATTAAAAGCAAAATCAATATTACACTATTTTACTTAAAATAGCTTGTTTACATTTATCTATTCTATCCCTTGTGTTATCTGAGCAACATCTATATATACGATAATCTGACTTGAAATGTTCCTATTTTTGTTTTCAACAGTCATTTTTAGAAGAAATTAAGAGGTAATGAAAGATAGTGTTTTGTATTTACCTACATGTTTGTCATTTTAAATTCCCCTTATTCCACCCTCTAGATCCAAGTTTCAATCTGGAATCATTATTCTGGGGGCTAAATAACTTCTGTTAGTATTTCTTGTAGGCAGATCTGTTGGCAACATGCTCTCAGCTTTTATTTATCTGAATATCTTTATTTCATCTTCATTTTTAAAGAATATCTTTATTAGATATAGAATTCTGGATTGACATTTCTTTTTATTTTAGCAGTTAAAAGATGTCATTTCGTTATTTTCTGGTTTCCATAATTTCTGATAAGAAGCCAGTCATCAGTTCACATCATTATTTCCTTGTAGGTAAACGTATGTTAGCATATGTAGTATGGGTGCTTTTAAGTTTTTCTCTGTATTTTAAAATAATTTTTAAAGGTTTTATTTATTTATTTGGGAGAGAGAGAGCACAGAGTGAGAAGCAGACTCCCTGCTGAGCAGAGAGCCCAATGTGGGGCTCCATCCCAGCACCCTAAGATCATGACCTGAGCAGAAGGCAGACACTCAACCTACTGAGCCACCCAGGAGCCCCAACATTTGCTCTCTATATAGCAGTTTATTGCGCTGTATCTTGGTATCATTGTCTTTGTGTTTATTCTCTTTGTATTTCTTTGAGTTTTTTTAATCTGTAGGTTGATATTTTTCACTAAATTTGGAATTTTTTCCATTATATCTATCTTTTTTTTTCTTCATTTTCCCTCTCTTCTCTCCTTTGAGAAATTCTGTTACATATATGTTAGAAAGCTTGATTATCTTGTTTTGCCTTTGCAAAAGTTTCCAAACCTGAGATAAACAATCAGAAGAAAATAAGAAATGTATAAAATATCAAACAGAAAAAAAAAAAAAACAAGCTTGATACCTTTTCATAGGTCCCTGAGGAATTGATCTTTTTTTTTTTTTTTTTTAATTATTTTTTCTCTTTCAGCTTGGGTAACTTCTATGGATTTGTCCTCATAGACTCTTTCTTCTGGAGTCTGCAGTCTGTTTTGAAGCCAATCTAGAAGATTTTTCATTTCACATGTTACACTTTTCTGTTGTAGACTTTCCATTTTTAACAACTTTTATTTATCTGCTGATATTCTTCATGTTGACTCAGTAGTTCCATATTTTCCATTAAATTCTTGCACATATTTATATTATTTTGCTTAACATCCTTTCTTAATTCCAACATCTAAGTAATCTCTATGTCTGCCTTGGCTGTCTTTTTTCTTGTTTTTCATGCCACATTTTCTTTCTCTTTATCATGTATAGTAATTAATTGGTTGCACATTCAACATTGACATTGTGGGTAATACATCATAGGAAATCTGGTTTACAGTGTCTTTCATTAGAGGGATTTATATTTTGACTGGCAAACAGTTAAATTACTTGGAATCTTCTCTGTCCTGTGAAATGTGTTTTGGTTCTTTGTCAGGGCTTGTGTGGGCCAGTTTTGTCTTTAGTACCAAGGTATGGCTCTTATCTGGGGTATGGTCTTTGCTCATAGGGTGTGGTGTTTTTGAAGTCTGAACTAAATACCCAAGTTTCTCAGAGATGTCTGCCATTATCTAACTGGGCCAGAATTCTGTCTTTTAGCATTATGTAATTTCTATCTCCTGTTCTGCTCTCAGCCCTAAAACAGTCATTCTCTTTCAGGACTCACAGGATTTTCCTTCTGAATGCATAGTCTAGCCTGAAGCCAAGGATTCACCAAAAACCTGTATAGAGATTCCTAGGGCTATTGCCGTCCTCAGATACCCCTTTTCTAGAATCCTGCTCTAGAAGTACCAGATGCTTCAGCAGTTCTGCACATTCATACTAGTCTCTAGAGCTCAGCAAAATTACTGTGGTCTGCTTGGGCTCTGTCTCCCTACACTGCAGTCCAGGACATGCCCACAGTAGGAAACTAGGACAAACAGGAGGCTCATCTCATGTTTTCTTTTCTTAAGGAGTGCCTGCTATTCAATGGGAAAAATTTATATGTATGTAATTTTCAACACATTTGGTAGCAGTAACTCTGTCATAGCTGGAAGAAGTCTTATCATTTATTTGATTTATATCTTCAATGTGTGACCTGCAATCCGTCAATGTAGGATGGATGGATGCATATATGAATGGAGATATGAATAGTGGAATTAGTGGAGACATGGGTGGAAAAATCTTGCTGTGCTTTTTCCTAATATTATTTTTTCTCCTTAGCACTTCTTACAATCTAACATGCTCTATATTTGTTTTGTTTTTTGTTTCTTGTATCACTCCCACTAGAATGTAAATGGCACAATGTGTCAAAATGACATTTGTTTGTTTTGTTCACTGATTTATTCCTAGAACTAGAGTAGTGACTGGCATATATAGACAGCTCAATAAATATGTGTTGAGTTAACTGATAGATGTTTAAGGATGGTCTGTCTTATTTTTACAGAAATATGCTAAATAATGAAGTGAAGTTGATGAGGTTTAATAAAAATCTGTCAATGGCTGGTCAATGAATACTTCTGGGGGAGGGTCATTTTGGAATATCCTGTTATTTTGACTGACAACTGGAATGTTCAGTCCATCTACATCAACCCTTTTTTTGTTCCTCATTACATATGCCAACCTTCTTTCTTCCTTAGAAATGTTGCAGTTTCATCTTCCTGGAAACTGTATCCTTGCTCTTCCCATGAACAATGGCTCCTTATATCATTCAGAAGTCAACTTAAATGCTGCCATTTTAGAGAGGCCTTTCCTGATCTCAAATAGAAACACTCATACCTCCCAGTTTCAATTACAACATCATGCTCCATTTTCTTAAAAGAACATATCCCTGTCTGAATTACCTTGTTTTATTTTTACATACTCATTGTCTTATCTGTCTTCCCAGAAGATAAGCTCTATAAGAGCTCCAGACTTTCATGGGGCTTCTTCAAGGTAATGCCCAGAACCTAACATAGGGCTTGGTTCTCTGAAAGCACTCAAACATTTTTTCCTGATAATAAGCAGAGTTCTAAGATGGCTTCCATGATCTCCACCCCTTGGTATTGCTCCTGTGATTATGTTATGCAGCATGGCAAAGAGATTTTGCAGTTGTAATCAAGGTTACAAATCAGTTACCTAATCAATTGAGCCCTTTCAAAGCAGAGAGTTTTCTCTGGCTTGTAACAGAGGCAGAGGTCAGAGAGATTCCAAATGCAAGAAGTATTTGATGAGCCACTCTTGACTTTGAAGATGGAGAGGAGCACATGCAAAGATCAGAGAGAGAGGCTTCTCTGGCAGCCAGCAAGGGAATGGGAACCTCAGTCCCACAGCCGCAAGGAACTGAATGCTTCCTATAACCAAACAAACTTAGAAGCAGATATTTTCCAGAGCCTTAAGTTAAGAACCCAACCTGGCCAACACATGATTTGGCCCTATGAGAACCTAGGCCGAGAGCCCAGTTGAACCTGTCCGGACTTTTGATCTACAGAACAGTGAACTGAGGAATGTATACCATATTTAACTGCTAAATTTGTGCTGACATATTATGCAAAAATAGGAAATGAATACAAGCCCTCAATAAGTATTTGGGCCTTTTCTTCTGCCCCAGCCCAACCTCTCAGTTTCAGGGATGAATATTCTCCTCTGCAGAGGTGACAATGGCCGACTAGGTTGTGACCCACTTACTTAGCTTCATCGTGTGTCAGAAATCCTTTGACAGTCCTTCATCTGCAAAGAGTCTCTTTATTTTTGCTCACCTGTCTTTTACTTCTTGCTCATCTCTGAGGAAGAGACGCTCCTGTGGAGTTTTAATCATTTCCCTGGTGATTTTAAACAGAATGTGACCTGCTTGGTCAGAATGGGTGCTTCTCCTGCTATCATCTGTTTTGTCTTGCACGTGCCACTTCCCCATCAGATGCTTTTTCTTTGTCTATAAATAAAAATTGGCAAATACATCACCTCACCATATTATTTATATTTAGCAGTCAAAATTTTTGAAGGCAGTCAGCACTCAGTTCTTCATCTTCCTCACCATCAAGCAATTTTCAAAAGTATAATTTTATTACTTTTAATAGAATTAATCTATTTGCACTTTGTATAAAATCAAAGAAACACAAGGTTATAAAAGAGTAAGCCTTACTCCCATCCTTGTCCCATTAATATCTAGTTCCCCTTCCTAGAGGCAACTGTGTGTGTGTGTGTGTGTGTGTGTGTATCTTCCCAGGGCCAATGTTTGTGTATGTATATATGTATGTACATACAACACACACACACATATACATATACAGATACATTTGTTTAATACCTAACTTCTTACATTCTAGCTCCCACTAATCCTATTCTCATAGAAAGCATGAATACTTTTATAGTTTGTTCTCCTTATTTCCTGGCTCTTTGTTAACTTCTCACTTCTCTCAATTTCCAGGAAGCACTTGACATTCTCAAAAATGTCAAAAAAACATCAAACTCTTTAAAAAGCCTTCCTTAGGATGCCTGGGTGGCTCAGTCCATTAGGCATCCAACTCTCAGCTTCAGCTCAGGTCATGATCTCATGAGATCCTGAGATCGAACCTGGGGTTGGGCTCCAGCAGGACTCAGCAGGAGTCTGCTTGGGATTCTCTGTCCCCATCTCCCTCTGTCCTTCCCACTTGTTCTTTCTCTCCCTCTCTAAAATAAATAAATCTTTTTAAAAAACCTTCATTGTTTTCATGATAGTACAGTCTTTAGATGGTCCCCTAATTCCCAGACTACTTGTCCATTTTACACTTGCCTCTTTTTTTCTGCCTCCTGTCCTCTCAGTGTTAAGGTTCGAGGCTCTGATCTCATGGATTTCTGTAGTTTTAACCATTAAACCGTACGTGGATGATTGCCAAACTCATCTTTTTAGATAATCCAAATGCATTAGCCAAATTCTAGCTCTTTATTTCAGCAGACTGTGAGCATTTTCCTTCCTGACATTCCATAACTCTTTAGAATAAGATTTCTAAAGCTAACCCTACTTTAACTCTTTCTGGGGAGTCAGGGATAAGGTGACCCTGAAAATAGCAGCTCTTGCTGACATCCCCACTGGTATTAACTGATCCTCTTGGGCTCCATCCTTAGATTTATAAATAATCCTTTCCTCTCAGATGTCTCACATAACCCCATTACCAGATAAAGTCAGCTCTTGGGTTATAATCCCTTCCCACCTGTTCCTTCGTGCTACACTTACCCTAAGACATGCTTGGATAAAATCTGCCAACTATTCTCAGTGCTTCTAAACTCTCTCTCCCCCTATCCATTCTGTACCATTACATTGTCTAATTCAATTCTTTCTTCTTATTCAAAACCTCAAATGACTCCCTATTGCTTATAAGATAAAATAAACATTCTTTAGCTTATCATTCAGAGTTGAAAATAATCTGACTCCAACATACTTATGCAGCCTCATTCCTCACTCAACCCCCCATTTATCTTGCATTGTGACCGAACTGGATTTTTCCCTGGTCATACCACCCTTTTCCTGAAGCTTTCATCATAATATAATGGCTCTCCACACCTCCTCTCCTTTCAATTTCCTGCACCACTGACACTTTTTAAAAAAACCTGTCATCTGTTCAAGCCTAAGTAAAATACATTTTCATCTCCTTAGTATTCTCAGTTGTCACTCCTATGCTATGTGGTTTATAGGCATTGGTGTACACTGATTACCCATGTGCAAAGAGAAGAGGACCAAAACCACTAAACACCTACTCTGTGCACTAGTTGCTGTGCTAGGCACTCTCATCTGGTAGAATCCTTACAACTGTAATGTGCTCTTGTATAAACCCAAGGTCGCACAACTGGGTTTTGAAGCAACGGGCCTACCCTGGGTGGTCTAAATTGAAAAATAAAAACAAAACAGAAGAACGAAATAAAAACCCAGAAATAGGGTGGAGTAAACAGAGAATAAAAGAACTCTGGGCCTGTAGTTCCATTATGCTAATGGCACTGATAAGTTCAGGTCACGGGGCTCTACCTAGCAGTTTTTTCAGATTTGCTCATCTAGATACGTAGTTCCTTTAGGGTTACTTCCTTTCACTCCTTACCCAATGCTCCTTTTCCTGGTTCACTTTTACTTGTCATTAGGGTCTCAAATGAAACATCATTTCCTCAAAAAAAGTTCCTGACCCGCCCTTTGTCCCCACCCATGCGTGGTGCTTTGTTATGGACTCTCACTGTACTTTGTACTTTTCCCTTTATGGCTTTGGCACAATTCAATTATTCACATAGTAACATTTTACTACTTGTTGATATCTGGGAAATTCCTTATTAATTACTAAAGCATGAACTAATTTAAGGGTGGATACCGTTTCTCTTTCCTTGACAAGTGTATCACTGAAAATATTCCCCACCATCACTGTAAATACTCTCTTTGTGGTGAATTAATGAATGGAGGGGTTGATAGATCAATGAACAATTCTCAAAACTCTCCTAGTCTAGATTTCTAAGATTGGCATCCCAGGAATGATAAATTTGTGGGGGGGGGAGCAGAAAGTTTTAATTGTTTAATATCCTTTTGCTGCCAACTACTAAAACCACCAGCATACTACCTGGCCCTGTAGTTTTCACCTTAGAGATTTCCTTCCTCCCTCCCTTCCTTCCTTCCTTCCATCCATCCATCCTTCTTTCTTTTCTTCTTTCTCTCTTTCTTTCTTTCTCTGATCCTGGCAAGAATTGTGTCTTTAATATGCTTGGCATAGCTGCCTCTGAATAATTAGAAAATGTTAAATAATTCAACACAACATAAATAATACAAATAATGACAGTACTATGTTGTTAACATTAAGCTGATTCATTTAAGGACTGGCAGCATCAAGAGTTGTTTCTAAGAAATTAAACACTTGAAGATCCCATAGATACGCAGTAAAGTATTAATTGGTCTGAATAGTACTTACAACCTATGAGAAATTTGTTTTCCCACATAGCCATTTGCATCTGAGGTTAAACACAAGCCACAATGAAAGGCCTTTGTTTGGGTGCCGCGTGATGCTCTTGGAAGATAGCTAGATGTCAAGATGGTATCTCTAACACGGTGGATTTATACAGCACCATGCTTCACAGAAGCTTAATTGTGTTGTTGTTTTAAAGACAAACTTGTGCCAAAGATCTGGGATTCTGCAGGGGATGCCAGATGGTTACCCTGGAAAGTCTCTTCTCAGAAACAGGTGGGTCCTCCATCTCACTATCCTGCCCAAAGGCAAAGCCTTAGCTCGGGACTATTCAGGGAGTTCTCAGGGAGAAGCCCTTTTCTGAGAATGGAAAACATTTTTCTTCTAGTGGTGTTGAGTACATAGCAAGCACCGAAAGATACTGTTGATTGCTCTTTTAAGTTAAAAATCAATATCTCCTGCCCAATTTTACTCTGGAACACCCGGTTCCAACTGCCCACTCCCCCATCTTCTTAAAATCTCTGCTACTGGGTGCCTGGGTGGCTCAGTTGGTTAAGCGACTGCCTTCAGCTCAGGTCATGATCCTGGAGTCCTGGGATCGAGTCCCGCATCAGGCTCCCAGCTCCATGGGGAGTCTGCTTCTCCCTCTGACCTTCTCCTCACTCATGCTCTCTCTCACTGTCTCTCTCTCTCTCTCTCAAATAAATAAATAAATAAAACTTAAAAAAAAAAAAATCTCTGCTACTTAAGAGTCAAAGCAGAACTGTTGATTCTTATCCAGCCTCCCAACCCATGCCCCAGGCCACATCAACTCCCATCCAAGGCGTTTTTTCATCCTCTGTAAATGGCACCACTGTCCACCAAATGGTTCAAGACCAAAATATAGGGGTTCTTGTGGAACAAGAACATCCCCTCAAATCTACTAGTAAGTTCTGTTAACTCTACCTCCAAAATATATCTCTAACTGAGTCAAAGCCTGCTCTCTGACTGATTCTACTGTAGCCCATCCCTTACACTCTCTTGCCTAATTGGCCTTTCTCCTTCCACTCTTGTTCAAGTCCATTTTTCACATAGCAGCCTGGGCAAGCCTTGTAACAGTCAGACTAGATCATTGCACTCCCCTGACAGCTTGTAAAATGAATGAAGTCACATTCATTACCCCCAGCCATAAGGTCCTATTGATCTCCCCTTGCCAAGGGAGGGAACCCTATCTGCTATTCTTTTTCCCATTCACTCACCAGTCCCCAGACACATGGGCCTTGACTTTGACTCTTCAACACACTGAGTGAGTCCAGGCTCATGAGCCCGGCACTAGCTGGTCCTGCTGTTTAAAATTTACACCTCCCAGATCTACGTGGGACTTAACTCCTTCTTGTCCTTCAGGTGTCTATTTAAATAACACCTCCTTGGGTTGCCCTGCCTCCTTTGCTTTTAATCTTGTTACCCTATTTTATTTTTTCATACCACTTAATTATATCTAATAGTATTATTTACTCACATGTTATTTGTTGCATGTCCCCCCACTAGCTTATAAGGTCCTTGAGCTTAGAGACCAACTCTTTGGGTCACTGCCAAATCCCCAACATATAAAATTAGGCCATTTTGTCTCAGTGGGACCAGACATCTTCCTAAGCCCTGATTCTGAAATTTTTAGGTGGTATTTGAATATCACCTGAGATTTTATTTTCAAGCTAAGCCTGAGTGCACCTGGGCAAGCCATAGCTCCAGGCATCCAAGCACCTCTCTTTTGCCAGAGTATTTCTGTTTCAATCTGCTTAATTTTTAAAAATAATCTAATTGGATCTCACAAAAGAGTCTGACAAATTAGATTGCACTAGTGCAGGGCTGCTTGGTTGGCTCAGACATTTAAGCATTTGCCTTCAGCTCTGGTCATGATCCCGGGGTCCTGGGATCGAGCCCTGTATCAGGCTTCCCAGTGGAGAGTCTGCTTCTCCCTCTGCCCTTCAACCCCCCAGTTCGTGATCTCTCCCTCACTCGCTGTTGCTCACTCACTTGCTGTGGCTCAAATAAATAAATAAAATCTTAAAAAAAAAAAAAAAAAGTTTCCACTAGTGCAAATGAACGTGACTGCTTAATGCATATATTTTCAAACATTTAAAGGTCCTCTTCTGAACCTCCAAAAACAGATATAAGGGGCATTTCTTGTCATCTATACTTCTCCATGCTTTCTGGTCCCATTGTCACTACCCTATTAAGACCCCTACCTCTTATTTTGGCCTGGATAGTGTCTGAAAATGTCTCTGCCTCCTTTTCTGTCCCTTCTGCCAATTCCTTCTTCACCCTGCTGTTAAATAACATCACTCCTCCCAAGCCCAGATCAGAGTTGTCCCACCCCGTTGGCTCCCTGTGCCTAATGCACTCATTTGCACTCAGCAGCCTGGACTGACGCCACCTCCCTTACCTTGCTCTTCCTTCAGAGTTTCTGTGCCCTGCCTACCCTTCACACCAGCTACACTTGACTATATCCCAACATGGCCTGATGCTCTCCCTTCTCCTATCTGGCTCTGCTCTGGCCATTCCTCACACAGATTCTTTTCCCTAAGACTTGCTAATTGAAAGCCCACCCATGCCCGCTTAAATTTCCGCATTCCCAACCCCACCCACCTCGCCTCACCCTCAAGACCTCATATCCCTCTTCCTTTGTGCCCATAATTCTGTTTGCACTACTGGTGGGACACAAATCACGCTTTTGTCATCTCTGAACTGTGGAGACTGCCTGCATGGGTGAGGAAAGAGATGATTTACAGCAGAGGATTCAGTTGCGGGTTCCACTTCAACTCATACCACTTATGTAAGCTTGGACTTACCTCTCTGAGCCTTATCCTCTTTACATATAAAATATATATGATAATATCTACCTCTCAAAGCTGTTATGAATGTTGATATAAGTGAAAATAATTTGGAAGTTAGACATGTGAAGTATGCTTATTTTTATGTGCTATTTGAGGGCAGGGACCATTTCCATTCCATTTCCATTAATCTTTGTACCTAACCTTCACCCCTAGTGCATGCCAGTATCTAGCAGAGTCCTTTCTCTTCAACGCAGTTCTGAGGGAAGAGAAAGGACCCATTCGGACGCATACATAGTACCTCAACTTCAACTTTCAAGCTACTTGGAAGAGTTCTTTCTGCCCTGGAGGGAAAAACGACCTGAAGAAAAGTTTTAGGATATTTATTAACTGCTTTATTGGAATAACAGATTGTGGGGGGTGGGTCCAGGTGACTTCTTTTTTTTAAGCGGTTTTTTTTTTTAAGATTTTATTTATTTGACAGAGAGAGAGAGAGATCACAAGTAGGCAGAGAGGCAGGCAGAGAGAGAGGGGAGGAAGCAGGCTCCCTGCAGAGCAGAGAGCCCGATGCGGGGCTTGATCCCAGGACCCTGAGATCATGACCCGAGCTGAAGGCAGAGGCTTTAACCCACTGAGCCACCCAGGCGCCCCAAGTCCAGGTGACTTCTGAAGTTAGGACTGTTCTGGGTCTTTCATGTGCTCTCAAAATCCCAGCCTCCAGTTTGGGGAGCACCCAGCCCAGGAGCTCTTTGAGGCAGAATTTGAGTGAGACAGTTACATTAAGGCATGTACAGGTTTGTCTGATAGCCAGGATATATGGTATATTTCCAGAAGGGGGTGTTAGATAGGAGGTAAAGAAAATGGAATCCCTAAAGTAACTCTCCGTGGAGAAGTCTGGAAGAATGGTCCAATCTCTGCAGCAAGGCTTAGATGATGCAGGGAGTAGATATTTTATTTTATTTTTTTTAAAGATTTTATTTATTTATTTGACAGAGAGCACAAGTAGGCAGAGAGGCAGACAGAGAGAGAGGAAGGGAAGCAGGCTCCCTGCTGAGCCGAGAGCCCGATGTGGGGCTCTATCCCAGAATCCTGAGATCATGACCTGAGCCGAAGGCAGAGGCTTAACCCACTGAGCCACCCAGGCGCCACAGGAGTAGATATTTTAAAGGAAATTTGTGATTGGTTTTCCTCTCACCCAGCTCCTTTCCAGTCTTGGTAGTGTTGGGTCACTATGACTGGTCAATCAGGTTGTGCACTGAGCAAGAATACTCATAGAAAGATACTATTTACATAGCAAATTTGCACATACTATTTTTTTTAGTTTGTGTTTTTATTTTTTTATTTTTTTATTTTTTTTGCCAAAGGAAAACCAAGCATCTTAAGGAAGGGATGTCTTTTTTGTTGGACTATGGGAAGCCCTGGCAGGGCACCCTAGATAGGGAGGGCTATTAAGAGTGGAAAGAACTATGCCATTAAGAGCCCAATAGTTCTGTGTTAACATTTCTTCAGAAAAGCTGGTTTGGGGAAGTACAAGGAGTTTCCCTACTTGTCATGGTGGAGAAATGTGCCAGAGCCCAGTGGTACAGCAGTGATTGACAGAGGCCTATAAGCAGTAAACAGAACAGAGCAGATGCAGGGTCTATAGGGGAGTGTGGAGGTTCCTAGTCCTGGTTAAGCCCACTGCTATTAGAACACATACACAATGAGATCATCACGATTTCTGTCTGCCCATCTAGCCCGCTTTCCCTAAACTTTTTAAAGGCAAGAAATGTGTCTTAGCCATATTTATCCCCTGAGAACCTAGCACAGGACTTGGCGCATAATATTTACTCAGATTTTTGTTTGATGGGTGGGTTTTATAAGTTTTATAAGTTTTATAAGTTTTATCTAAGGAGCTTCAGATATCATTTTCTCTTCATTCCTTCTGTGTTTTCTTCTCAGACTTGGGGCATCATCACAAGTAAATAATATGTTCAATAAACAACATAAACCTTCTTCAATACGTAAGTTAGAAAATATCATGGCAGGAACCCTAAGGGGGCTTTCTTTCCAGACCCAGTTTTTCCATCTTTCCTCCATTTCTGAGTTATCAGAAGTACTTTCCTACACCCTAAAATGTAGGACGCTGATCAAGTCAGTGAAGAAGCCTTTATTCCAAGTCTGCTGTGTATAAAGGACTACATTTTATTCTGGGAAGGGATTCAAAGTCTTTCCAAATAAATGACCTGCTTGTCTAGCTGTCAAAATGTGGACTTCATTGGCAGCCTTACCATAGCCCTAATTCAAGTTTATGTGCCAGAAACGGAACTTCTGCCTTTCAGATTCAAGAAGGTCTTCAGACCATGGCCGTCTTGCACAATATGGAGCCACTATTAGAGCAACTAAGGGTATTTACAGTGTGTTTAAATAATGTAGTGTAAAGAATAGGAGGTTTGAAAGTCTGGCTGGGAGCTGGAAAATTGACTTCCATAAATCTAAGACCCGAAAAATACCTTTTTTGTTCAAATGTTGGAAAGAATTTTGCCGACCTTTTTGCTTCGTTGGGATTTCTTTACGTTTTCCTGGTAACCAGAAACAAATTTCACAATTTGTGTCTCACTTGGCTCCTGTTCCAAGAGTGAGGGAAAGCTGGTTGTTATTTTAGTAATCCCTGCACAGCAGAGTATGGAGAATTCAGCACCGAGGAAGTCTGCCAGCAGTTAACCCTGCCAAACCAAACAGGAATCAGTGTGGACAATAGGAAGATTATGTGGTGGAAAATGGATACCCCGAATGGAGGCAGGAAAGCATGTCAATTCTATCTAGAAGCAGCATCTCTCCCCCAGGTTACAAAGCCATCCCTCCAAGCATTTAGAAGATGTTGCTGTTTCACCAAAGCTTACCCACAAAAGGTCAATGGGTGATGCTGAAACACAATGCCTTTTCTCTTATAACTTCCTCTGTGCCATGATATCTGGCCACAGATATTTTTGAGACCACTGTGCCCTTTCATTCCACTAGATCAGGCCTTCCAGTGCTCCCGAGAGAGGAGACGGACAGAGCCCCGCTGCTAGGAGCAAATGCAGAGGCTCAGCCGTACCCTCCAGTAGGTGCTCTCTGGGCAGGGTCCAGTGAAGGACCTACTGCTCACCTTCCATCCTGTCTTTATCTTGACCTGCAGGGGAAGACAAACAACGACAAAAACATAAATCAGACCAAACACCTGTTTGCAAGCCACCCAAGCCCCAACTGGGTACTTCATGGGAAAGCCCTTATCATGACTCCTAGTAGCCCAGGGGGCCTCTGGTCAGTCACTGTTGTAAGTTGAGGGCAAACTGGTTTCCCTCCCATTGCCAGTCAATGGCCAGGCTTGGCCAAGTGCCATGCCAAAAAGTCGTTTCAGCAGGGCACTCAAGGCTGAAAAGGGACTTCCGTGAGTGAGGTGCTGTGTCCCTGAGTGTGAATGATTCTTTGATCCCCATCTCTTCTTTTAAAAAAGCAAAATCAAATGAGTAATTTTTCTTTTAACTGTGAAACAATCTGAAGTACAACAAATAATATGACCGTGGAATGGATCAGCAAGAAGTTTAGGTGTTATTGTTATTGGAAAAAGACCTTGTTTATGTTTGTTTTTATTTTTTACTTTTTCAAAGATTTTATTTGTTTGTCAGGGAGCCTGATGCAGGGAGCCTAATGCAGGACTCGATCCCAGGACCCAGGGATCATGACCTGAGCCAAAGGCAGACGCTTAATTGACTAAGCCTCCCCCAGGCATCCCTGTGTGCTCGTTTTTAAAGAAATGAAGCCCGGGGCGTCTGGGTGGCTCAGTGGGTTAAAGCCTCTGCCTTCGGCTCAGGTCATGATCCCAGGGTCCTGGGATCGAGCCCCGTGTCGGGCTCTCTGCTCAGCAGGGAGCCTGCTTCCCTTCCTCTCTCTCTGCCTGCCTCTCTGCCTACTTGTGATCTCTGTCTGTCAAATAAATAAATAAAATCTTTAAAAAAAAAAAAAGAAATGAAGCCTGGAAGATATAATAAAGCTCCACCTTCATCCCTCCCTTTCCCAGAGGGTGCCTCCAAAATTCAGTTGGCATGGATCATTCCCAGATTTTTAGGACTTTTACCATATGTTCTTATTCATAAGTACATATATATGATCTTGCATGTTTTTTAAATTTACATAAATGATGTATTTTACATATTTCTTTTCAATTTACTTTTTGTACTCAACCTAATGTTTTTGAAATATATCTGTATGAATATTGGTAAATCTAGCTATAAGTTTGTTTAATACACTTTTAAATAAAAAATTCTTTTAAAAATCTTATCTCCTATTCAAGTGCAGGCTTCTTCCCCCACGTGTTTATAGTACAAAGAATATAATCAACAAGTGTGCACGTTCATCTTAGCATGCATGGCTAGCGTTTACTGAGGCAAATGCTCAATAAATTGGAAGTACTGTTGCTGAACGATAGTTTAATTTAAACTTTACCAAATATTAACAAATTACTTCGCAAGAAGATTGCTAATTTACAGTCCCACACAATGTGTAGCATTTCACCAAAACTTGGTGTCAACAGATTATGTTTTGCTGATCTGATGGTTTCAAGTGGTAGTTCACTGTTTTGTTTTTCAATTCCTGGCTTACTAGTGAAATTAAGTGTATTTTCATATGTCATTGTCCATTTGTGCTTCTTGCTTGTTAAATTGCATGTTCATACAGACAAAGGGCTGATATTCAAGATCTATAAAGAACTCAAACTCAACACCCACAAAACAGATAATTGCGTCAAAAAATGGGCAGAAGACATGAACAGACACTTCTCCAAAGAGGACATACAAATGGCTAACAGACACGTGAAAAAATGTTCATCATTACTAGCCATCAGGGAGATTCAAATCAAAACCACATTGAGATACCACCTTATACCAGTTAGAATGGCCAAAATTAACAAAACAATAAACAACATGTGTTGGAGAGGATGTGGAGAAAAGGGAACCCTCTTACACTGTTGGTGGGAATGCAAGTTGCCGCAGTCACTTTGGAAAGCAGTGTGGAGATTCCTTAAGAAATTAAAAATAGAGCTTCCCTATGACCCTGCAATTGCACTACTAGGCATTTACCCCAAAGATACAGATTTAGTGAAGGGCCCTCTGTACCCCAATGTTCATAGTAGCAATGGCCACAGTCGCCAAACTGTGGAAAGAACCAAGATGCCCTTCAACAGACAAATGGATAAAGAAGATATGGTCCGTATATACAATGGAGTATTATGCCTCCATCAGAAAGGATGAATACTTAACATTTGTATCAACATGGACAGGACTGGAAGAGATTATGCTGAGTGAAATAAGCCAAGCAAAGAGAGTCAATTACCATATGCTTTCGCTTATTTGTGGAGCATAAGGAATAACACAGAAGGCATGGGGAGATGGAGAGGAGAAGTGAGTTGGAGGAAATCAGAGGGGGAGACAAACTATGAGAGACTGTGGACTCTGAGAAACAATCTGAGGGTTTTGGAGGGGAGGGGGTGGGGGGTTGGGTGAGCCTGGTGGAGGGTATTGTGGAGGGCACCTATTGCTTGGAGCACTGGGTGTGGTGCATAAACAATGAATTCTGGAACACTGAAAAGAAATGAAAAAAAAAAAAACTTCTACATATTTAATTTATCCATTAAAATTAAAGAAAAAATATTATATGCTAACTGCAAAAAAAATTGCCTATTCATATGCTTTCCTTACATTTCTACTGTTATTGTAGGGATTCTTTATAGAGTCTGGGATTTATATGTTGTTCCCATGGATCTTCCCAGTCTGTGACTTGGTTTATTACTTTGTTTACAGTAAATTTTAATTTTTAATGTGATCAAATTTTTAATGTAAATTTATTAATCTTATTTCTATCTTTTACTAGTATTTTATGATTTTTTTACTAGTATTTTATGATTTTTTAAAATATTTATTTTTATTTTATTTTTTTAATAAACATGCATTTTTATCCCCAGGGGTACAGGTGTATGATTTTTTTTTTAAAGATAATGCTTCTTTAGTTCTGTACTCTAAAGATTCTTCCATGCTTTATTCTAAGTTTTTTGTTTATGTTTTTAATTTCAGGCTTCACGCCATTTGGGAATGTGAATTTATGTATCATATGTAGGGCTTAATTTTTTTCTCTTTCAATATGGATAATCATTTATCCCATTGACTCATTGAAAAGTATGCCCTTTCCCCACTGATTTGTGATATCACCTGTCATATTACAAATTTCCTTTTATTTGTGGGTTTATTTCTAGATACTCTCGTTGAACAATTTTTCTATACTTTTTTTTTTTAGAGAGACACAGCAATGGAGGGAACACAATCAGGGGAAGTGGGAGAGGGAGAAACAGGCTTCCCACTGAGCCTGCAGCCTGATGCAGGGCTTGATCCAAGGACCCTGGGATCATGACCTGAGCCAAAGGCAGACACTTAATGACTGAGCCACCCAGGCACCCCAATTTTTCTATACTTTTAAAATTGCAGTAGTTTTATCAAAAGTCTTATTAAGAATAAATTATTTATCTTTTTACTCCACTCTTTTCCTCCTCCTCCTACTTTCCTTTCTCTTAGATTTTATTGGATTTTGTTGGCCTTTTACTCTTCCATAAGAATTCAGAATCAGCTTGTCCAGATCTTAAAAAAAATCTTGTTGAGAAGATGACTGCAGTCATATTGAATATATGAATTAATTTGGGAAGAATTGACATCTTTATAACATTGAGTGTTCCTTTCAATGAAAAAAAATGTATCTCTCCATTAATCTTCTTTTATGTCTTTCAAAGAACTTTTATAATTTTTTTTTAGAAATATCACACATTTTTTTTTTAAAGATTTTATTTATTCATTTGACAGAGATCACAAGTAGGCAGAGAGGTAGGTGGTGTTGCGGGGAAGCAGTCTCCCCACCGAGCAGAGAGCCCAATACAGGGCTTGATTCCTGGACCCTGGGATCATGACCCAAGCCGAAGGCAGAGGCTTTAACCCACTGAGCGACCCAAGTGCCCTGAAATAGTGCACACTTTTATTAGATTTATTTCTAGATAGCTTATCAATTTAATTACTATTATAGATTGTATCTTCTAAAATTATTATTATTAAATTTATTATATTATTATTATTATATTATTTTTAATTTATATTTTATTTATAATAATTTATTATTATTAATTATATATAATTATTATATTATATTATTAATTATTTTTAATAATTATTTATAATTATATATTATTATATAATATATTATTATTATATTATTTCATATATTATGATATATATATTTATATATTTATATATATTTATATATTTATATATATATTTTATATATTATAATATATATTATATTATATTATATATTATATATAATACATTATTATATATAATAATTATTATTTATAATAATATAAATATTATTATTTTATTAATTAATTATTTTTAATAATTAACAATTAATTATTATTAAATTATTAAAATTATTATTATTACCTGATTATTTGTTGCATTTTATATGAATACAAATAATATTTTTATATTATACAGAGTATCTTAATAAAATCCAAAATTCCTTATTTGTTCCAATAATTTAAGTTCTAGGCTTTTGCATGTGGATAGTAATGTCAATGATGAAAGTTTTGTTCTGCCTTTTTTTTTTTTTAGATTTTTATTTATTTATTTGACAGACAGAGATCACAAGTAGGCAGAGAGGCAGGCAGAGAGAGAGAGAGAGAGAAGATGAAGCAGGCTCCCTGCGGAGCAGACAGCCCGATTCGGGGCTTGATCCCAGGACCCCGGGATCATGACCTGGGCCAAGGCAGAGGCTTTAACCCACTGAGCCACCGAGGCGCCCCTTATTCTGCCTTTCTAACCAGTATACTTATTCCTTCCTCCTCCACCTCCAATCTGTACTGTCAGAAAAGAGACAATGTTAGCTGGAAAATTTTTTCATTCCTGATTTTAAAGAGTATGGTGTTGTTTTATTTTTTGTTATTGGCATTTATGACAGATTTAAAAGACAGGTTTTAAAAATGTTCCTTTATTTCTAGTGTGCTAGTAATTTTTCTCTTTTCATGAATTTTTGCTTGTTTTTCTGTACTTGGTTTTCTTCATCTGTTAATGATTTGTTACTTTTCCTTCTAAACCATCAAATTTGTGATATAGTAATAGGATATCCAGATTTAATACTTAATCATAATGTATGGAGAGCTTGATTTTCTAATATTTTATTTAGTATTCTTGTATTTATGGTCATAAGAAAGATTGGGCTATAAGGTTTTATTTTATTTTTTTCCAGTATTGTCCTTGTCTAGTTCAGGTATGAGATTATACTGGCCTCATTAAATGAGTCGGGTTACTTTTCCTGTTCTTCTGATCTTTGGGAACGTGTATATAAAACAGATAGGATCCATTCAGTAGAGGCTTGGGACAATTTGCATATAAACCATTTTAGAATGGAGGATTTTTTTAGGGGGATAGATTCTGATCCATTAAACCATTTTTTAAAATGGCTGTAGGTCTGTTTAGATTTTCTATTTCTTCTTAAGTCAGTTTTGTTAAATTATAGTTTTCTAAGACAGACTTTCTTAATTCATTGCAGACCAATATTTTTGTAAAATATGAAATTATGTGCTTGTATGTTGCAGTGGTATAAAAAATGCTTTCATTGGTCCTAAGTACTTACTCTCAATTTCTGTATTTACTTCATCTCAGACTGGTCACAAATAATTTGCAAACCAGTCAGCTGACCACACTTTAAGTAGCACTGTTCAGAAAAATCGTCCATTTGTCAAACTTCTCAAAGCCACTAGCATAGAGCATTGTTCATAAGACTCTGATATTATCTTTAAACATTGCTATTGTATATATGTTATGTTGTGTGCTTAATCCTAGCAACAGAAAGTGTGGGATAATGGAAAGATTTAAAGTCAGAGGAACCAGCTTAATACACAGCCTTGGTGTTTATGAGCTGTGTAACTTTGGGCAAGTGAGTTCTTAGAGCTTTTTGTTTGTTTTTTTTGTAGATTAGATCAAGGTTTTTCAAACTTTTTTTTTTTTTTATTCCTCCCTACCTTCCAATGAAACAGTATCTTCAAATGGAGCCTAACATGAAAGCAGATCAAAGTAGAATTGCCTTTCTTGGAAAAGAAAGGGTATTTCCCCTTTGTCCTTCTACTCTCTCCGACCCCCAAGAAGCCCTTGAGGCATTTAACAAAGCTCCTAGGGCTAGTACTGAAGAAGAAAAATTTCCCTTTATCCTTCAAGGTTCTTCTGGTTTGTCTAAGAGAAAAAGTGACATAGATACACTTACAGGAGAAAATCAAATTTAATTTGTACATATGGAACTTAAGAAGTGACCAAGGTGGGCAGCTTTTATACTTTTTAGACAAAGAAGCATAAATCTGTGAGGCACTGATAAAGAAAACTTATGTTTGGGAGCTTTAATTAGTAAGGAATTCTAAACTGATTTTGGACTAGGGTAGTAAATTAGTAAAATAAACAGGGTTTGCTTATATAGGCTTTTTCAATCCTAAATTCCTTCTCTCTGATGATAAATATCTTTCTACTTCCTGGTGCAGAGAGGGTACCTTTCACATGGGGAATTTATTTCTTATATTCTGGAGACAAAAGAGGGTCAAAGTATTCTTGCATTAGCTGTTTCTTAAGTAACTTTAACTCAGAATAATCCATATGCTGGCATATTTGGGGAGCAGCCTGCCCTAGGCTCCCACACTACCATAGTTTGCCCCTACTAGTTTACCTTGCAAAGGTTTGAAGAAAACCTTCCTTGAGTTGGCTTCAAGCCAAACAGCCAGTAAATAATCAGCCAAAGTGATTGCATTAAGCATGGTTTCCATGAGGACTAAAAAAGCCTTCCAGGTTTCCTAGCAACAGAAATCAAGGTCTGCTGGCCACAGCAGAATAAAAAACATTCTTTGGAACATGGGAAAATGCTTAATTGAGTTTAACCCTTATTCTTTGTTGTGATGCGACAATAGAAACAATCACAGAGTCACAGTTTTCTAGTTTTTCTACCTTAAATCTTGCAGCACCTCCTGAGCTGCACATGGCAATCATCAACAACAAGATGAGAGTAGTGGAATTCCCATTTTGTTTTAAAATGAAAGCTGCTAGTCACATTTTCCTTTGATGCACATTTTATTTGTGAGAAAGAAAAGGGAGGAGAGAAGAGTGATAATATTTTCAGCATTTTTTCTGTTTCATACCATAGTACATAAAGGAAGCTATTAAAGCACAAGTTTTGGGATACCTTTGGTCTCTTTGTCCTTTTTTTATGAACACCATCTCCTTACTTTATAGATTAGAAAAATTTATTTCTAAGCTAAGTGACCCATCTAAGATCACACAGAACTAGGAGAAACCAGGCTTTTTTTTTTTTTCCCTTTAAGACCAATTTATACTTTTTATGACAGTACTTGATTATAATGTTCTTGGTAAAAAGTTGATATCTTGTGCCTTTTTTTCCCAACTTTTACTTTGAGAAATTAAACCTAAAATGTTTAATTGTTTAATTGTAAAATGTGAAATGTTTAATGTTTAAATGTAAAATGTTAAACTTAAAAATGTAAAATTTAATGGTTAAATGTAAGATGTGAAAAATGGAATATGAAAACCATATAACTTTCACCTAGATTCACAAGTTTACATTTTGCCTTTTTGTTTTTCTTTTATTTATGTAGATATATGTATACATATATATGTGTGTCTACATATACATATGTAAAATATACACATTTTATGCTGAAATATTTAGTTACTTAAGAATTAGCAACACATTGATAGACTTTTTAATTTTATATTATATATCTCTTATGTATATATAGTCTTCTAACCAAAATACCATCAAGTAACCATGAGAATTAAATACATATAGTCCATAATTAAATGTTTTCAATTATCTTAATACTATCTTTCATAGATTTTTAAAATTTTGGGTCCAATCAAGTTTTGAACTATATACATCTTTTTTTTTTTTAAAGATTTAAGATTTAATTATTTATTTGAGAGGGAGGGAGAGAGAAACTATGAGCAGGAAGGACGTAAAAGGAGGGAAAGTCTCTCGAGCAAAGTCCATACTGGACATAGAGCCTGACATGGGACTCACTGTCATGACCTGGAGATCATGACCTGAGACAAAACAAGAGTTGGATGCTCACTGCATCACTTCAGCACCCTTGTACGTTTGCTTTTGCTCTTTCTTCCTTTCTTTCTTTCTTTCTTTCACTTCCTTCCTTCCTTCCTTCTTTCCTGACACTGATTTTTTTGAGTTCAGATCAGTATCTTCTAGAATGTTCCTTTCAGAATGCACTGAATGTGTATGACTGTTTCTTCATAATTTGATATTCACATTTTTAGCAAGAAAATACATATGTGATTCTGTATATTTATTGTGTTACATCAGGTAGCAAAAAAAAGTCGTAAGGTTTTCTTATTGGTGAGGCTGTCTGATCACCTAGTTAAAATGATGATTACCGAATATCAAGGTACATTTTCCATTAGTAATTTGTAAATTTCTGCATTGTGAATCTTTGAGATCATGTGAACGTTCGATTTCATGAAAACTTTTTGGCCAATAGGTTTAGTATCCATTGTTGACCCTGATCTTTCTGGAATCATTTATTAAAATGGAGAGTGCAGAATAGTGATTTTTTTTTAGTTCTATCCATTCATTCCACAGTTATTAGCTTGCATTCGAATTATAAAGAAAAGTCTTTTCTGAGAATCTCTTTGTCTCTGTGTGTGTGTCTCTCTGTCTCTCCCTGTTTCCTTGCTAATTCAGTAATCATTGTGAACCACCTTCTTAAACTTTGTTGCTTTTGATCTAAATTGCTACATAAAAAGGCCTTGGGGAAAATGTTTGTGGTTGTCAAGGCACAGGGATTTAGGATTCTTTATCCATGGTGTCTTCGAAAACCTTAATGAGGAGGGTAGAGCCAATTAACTGCACCTGAGCTTCTAGGAATGCATTCTTAATTATTAATAAGGAAATTGGTGAATAATGTTATTAAGTAACTAATGAAAATAGAAAAAATATCCATAAAAGATAAAAGGGAGTAGGAATTTTTTTTCCCTGAAATTCTAAATTGTCATTTGATTTTAACTCAAGAAAGAATTTGATATGTGCTTCTTTGGAAGCTTCTGGGCTCCCCAAGGGAAAGGCTCTAGTCCCAGTGTCATGAGTATTATCAGTGCAGAGGGGATTCATAGAACATGTGAAAACTTTTAAGGCTGGCATGCAATGTTTTCTTAATTGCTGCTTTTCAAACAAATCAATGAGGGCAAAAATAAATGTAGGTGGGTCAGTATGCTTGAAATAACACCAAGCACAATATGAAAAGGATGGGGCTGTTTCTCAAGGGAAGTTGAAAGAGAAGCCACTAGGTGATTTTTTTAATTGAAGTTCCCACAATTGAAAGTCCCTCCTTGTAGATATCACTCCCAGAAACATTCTTACATCATGGCAAATCGTGACTATTTCCTTAGTTTGTCATAAAGGAAAGAAAGCTTTTGAGATCCAAATGTTTTATGGTTATGAATTATTCAGGAAACATTTAAGAAGGGTTCCTACTTTCTTGGCATAGATTTACAAGTTGGTAATCCAGAGGAGGAAAAGACCCAGCTCCTGTCCAGTGATACCTCCAGACCTTCTGCCTAGAAGTTTAGAGATGACAATTTAGGAGCTAAGAAACTTACCATTAAACTATGTTCGCATTTCAGGTGAAGTTTTTTTTAACTTAGACTATATATGTTACAGGTCAATTTAAAAATTAACAAAGTGTCTCTGAAAATGTCTTTATTCATTATTTATTTGTATAAGGCTGAGAAAATACCAGTTATGTTCATATGGGGAGTAGAGGTTACTGATGGAAATTATGAAAAAGCTAAAACTTTTTCTTTCACGTTCTATGATACCACCATTTCTGATATCAATAGTGATACCACTATTTCTACATTTGAAGACCTTGGTTTTAACAGGGATAATAGATTCATAAACAATTAATTATAATAAAATATACTATTAATGGGTAGATGAATGGACAACAAGATATTAATGGGCTAATGGGCAAAAATCATTCACTTAAGGTGGGGCCTAAGGACACAACAAAGAGTTTTCATTCAAAGACGGTTTGAATCAGAATTTGGTCCTCTATCCTTTATCCTTTTGTTTCTGTCATCCAACCAAATGTTCCTGGGGACATTCACACCCATGAAACTGGGTGTTTTCTCTTACTGTGCTATAGTTCTTGGGCAGGGGGAGGACAGAATTCAAGGCGGGGGGGTCATGTGAGTGGGTTATAGAGTACAGAATATCCGAGGGCCAAAGTCAAGAAACTCTGTGAGTATTGGCTTACCAGAAAAGGACATTGATGCCCTCCAGGAAAGAAAAGATCATGAGCCCCTTGATGGCCATCTCAGGAGTGCCCTGGAGACTGGGGTTCAGTGGAAATATGGCATGAGTGAAAAGCAGGTTGTTGAAGAAAAGGTGTAGAACACATAGCATTATTCAGATACTCATTTATTCTTCTATCCGTAAGATATGCCATAGTTCAAATCTATCAACTAATGATCACTAATATCCATTCAACTTCTTTTTTTTTTTAATTTTTTTATTTTTTTCAGCATAACAGTATTCATTATTTTTGCACCACACCCAGTGCTCCATGCAATCCGTGCCCTCTACAATACCCACCACCTGGTGCCCCCAACCTCCCACCCCTTCAAATTTCTTCAAAATTCTCAGATCATTTTTCAGAGTCCATAGTCTCTCATGGTTCACCTCCCCTTCCAATTTCCCTCAACTCCCTTCTCCTCTCCATCTCCCCTTGTCCTCCATGCTATTTGTTATGCTCCACAAATAAGTGAAACCATATGATAATTGACTCTCTCTGCTTGACTTATTTCACTCAGCATAATCTCTTCCAGGCCCGTCCATGTTGCTACAAAACTTGGGTATTCATCCTTTCTTTTTTCTTTTTTCTTTTTTTTTTTTACAGCTTTATAAACATATATTTTTATCCCCAGGGGTACAGGTCTGCGAATCGCCAGGTTTACACACTTCACAGCACTTACCATAGCACATACCCTCCCCAATATCCATAACCGGAACCCCCCTCTCCCAACCCCCTCCCCCCATCAACCCTCAGTTTGTTTTGTGAGATTAAGAGTCACTTATGGTTTGTCTCCCTCCCAATCCCATCTTGTTTCATTTACTCTTCTCCTACCCCCTCAACCCCCCATGTTGCATCTCCCCTCCCTCATATCAGGGAGATCATATGATAGTTGTCTTTCTCCGATTGACTTATTTCGCTAAGCATGATACCCTCTAGTTCCATCCACGTCGTCGCAAATGGCAAGATTTCATTTCTTTTGATGGCTGCATAGTATTCCATTGTGTATATATATCACATCTTTATCCATTCGTCTGTAGATGGACATCTAGGTTCTTTCCATAGTTTGGCTATTGTAGACATTGCTGCTATAAACATTCGGGTGCACATGCCCCTTTGTATCACTACGTTTGTATCTTTAGGGTAAATACCCAGCAGTGCAATTGCTGGGTCATAGGGTAGTTCTATTTTCAACATTTTGAGGAACCTCCATGCTGTTTTCCAGAGTGGTTGCACCAGCTTGCATTCCCACCAACAGTGTAGGAGGGTTCCCCTTTCTCCGCATCCTCGCCAGCATCTGTCATTTCCTGACTTGTTAATTTTAGCCATTCTGACTGGTGTGAGGTGATATCTCATTGTGGTTTTGATTTGTATTTCCCTGATGTTGAGTGATATGGAGCACTTTTTCATGTGTCTGTTGGCCATCTGGATGTCTTCTTTGCAGAAAGGTCTGTTCATGTCCTCTGCCCATTTCTTGATTGTATTATTTGTTCTTTGGGTGTTGAGTTTGATAAGTTCTTTATAGATTTTGGACACTAGCCCTTTATCTGATATGTCATTTGCAAATATCTTCTCCCATTCTGTCAGTTGTCTTTTGGTTTTGTTAACTGTTTCCTTTGCTGTGCAAAAGCTTTTGATCTTGATAAAATCCCAATAGTTCATTTTTGCCCTTGCTTCCCTTGCCTTTGGTGATGTTCCTAGGAAGATCTTCCTAGGAAGATGTTGCAGCGGCTGAGGTCGAAGAGGTTGCTGCCTGTGTTCTCCTCAAGGATTTTGATGGATTCCTTTCTCACATTGAGATCCTTCATCCATTTTGAGTCTATTTTCGTGTGTGGTGTAAGGAAATGATCCAATTTCATTTTTCTGCATGTGGCTGTCCAATTTTCCCAACACCATTTATTGAAGAGGCTGTCTTTTTTCCATTGGACATTCTTTCCTGCTTTGTCGAAGATGAGTTGACCATAGAGTTGAGGGTCCATTTCTGGGCTCTCTATTCTGTTCCATTGATCTATGTGTCTGTTTTTGTGCCAGTACCAGGCTGTCTTGATGATGACAGCTTTGTAATAGAGCTTGAAGTCCGGAATTGTGATGCCACCAACTTTGGCTTTCTTTTTCAATATTCCTTTGGCTATTCGAGGTCTTTTCTGGTTCCATATAAATTTTAGGATTATTTGTTCCATTTCTTTGAAAAAAATGGATGGTACTTTGATAGGAATTGCATTAAATGTGTAGATTGCTTTAGGTAGCATAGACATTTTCACAATATTTATTCTTCCAATCCAGGAGCATGGAACATTTTTCCATTTCTTTGTGTCTTCCTCAATTTCTTTCATGAGTACTTTATAGTTTTCTGAGTATAGATTCTTAGGCTCTTTGGTTAGGTTTATTCCTAGGTATCTTATAGTTTTGGGTGCAATTGTAAATGGGATGGACTCCTTAATTTCTCTTTCTTCTGTCTTGTTGTTGGTGTAGAGAAATGCAACTGATTTCTGTGCATTGATTTTATATCCTGACACTTTACTGAATTCCTGTACAAGTTCTAGCAGTTTTGGAGTGGAGTCTTTTGGGTTTTCCACATAGAGTATCATATCATCTGCGAAGAGTGATAGTTTGACTTCTTCTTTGCCGATTTGGATGCCTTTAATTTCCTTTTGTTGTCTGATTGCTGAGGCTAGGACTTCTAGTACTATGTTGAATAGCAGTGGTGATAACGGACATCCCTGCCGTGTTCCTGACCTTAGCGGAAAAGCTTTCAGTTTTTCTCCATTGAGAATGATATTTGCAGTGGGTTTTTCATAGATGGCTTTGATAATATTGAGGTATGTGCCATCTATCCCTACACTTTGAAGAGTTTTGATCAGGAAGGGATGCTGTACTTTGTCAAATGCTTTTTCAGCATCTATGGAGAGTATCATATGGTTCTTGTTCTTTCTTTTATTAATGTGTTGTATCACATTGATTGATTTGCGGATGTTGAACCAAACTTGCAGCCCTGGAATAAATCCCACTTGGTCGTGGTGAATAACCCTTTTAATGTACTGTTGAATCCTATTGGCTAGTACTTTGGCGAGAATTTTTGCATCTGTGTTCATCAAGGATATTGGTCTGTAGTTCTCTTTCTTGTTGGGATCCTTGTCTGGTTTTGGGATCAAGGTGATGCTGGCCTCATAAAATGAGTTTGGAAGTTTTCCTTCTATTTCTATTTTTTGGAACAGTTTCAGGAGAATAGGAATTAGTTCTTCTTTAAATGTTTGGTAGAATTCCCCCGGGAAGCCGTCTGGCCCTGGGCTTTTGTTTGTTTGGAGATTTTTGATGACTGTTTCAATCTCCTTACTGGTTATGGGTCTGTTCAGGCTTTCTATTTCTTCCTGGTTCAGTTGTGGTAGTTTATATGTCTCTAGGAATGCATCCATTTCTTCCAGATTGTCAAATTTGTTGGCGTAGAGTTGCTCATAGTATGTTCTTATAATTGTCTGTATTTCTTTGGTGTTTGTTGTGATCTCTCCTCTTTCACTCATGATTTTATTTATTTGGGTCCTTTCTCTTTTCTTTTTGATAAGTCTGGCCAGGGGTTTATCAATCTTATTAATTCTTTCAAAGAACCAGCTCCTAGTTTCGTTGATTTGTTCTATTGTTTTTTTGGTTTCTATTTCATTGATTTCTGCTCTGATCTTTATGATTTCTCTTCTCCTGCTGGGTTTAGGGTTTCTTTCTTGTTCTTTCTCCAGCTCCTTTAGGTGTAGGGTTAGGTTGTGTACCTGAGACCTTTCTTGTTTCTTGAGAAAGGCTTGTACCGCTATATATTTTCCTCTCAGGACTGACTTTGTTGTGTCCCACAGATTCTGAACCGTTGTGTTTTCATTATCATTTGTTTCCATAAATTTTTTCAATTCTTCTTTAATTTCCTGGTTGACCCATTCATTCTTTAGAAGGATGCTGTTAGTCTCCCTGTATTTGGGTTCTTTCCAAATTTCCTCTTGTTATTGAGTTCTAGCTTTAGAGCATTGTGGTCTGAAAATATGCAGGGAATGATCCCAATCTTTTGATACCGGTTGAGACTTGATTTAGGACCAAGAATGTGATCTATTCTGGAGAATGTTCCATGTGCACTAGAGAAGAATGTGTATTCTGTTGCTTTGGGATGAAATGTTCTGAATATATCTGTGATGTCCATCTGGTCCAGTGTGTCATTTAAGGCCTTGATTTCCTTGTTGATCTTTTGCTTGGATGATCTGTCCATTTCAGTGAGGGGAGTGTTAAAATCCCCTACTATTATTGTATTCTTGTCGATGTGTTTCTTTGATTTTGTTATTAATTGGTTTATATAGTTGGCTGCTCCCACGTTAGGGGCATAGATATTTAAAATTGTTAGATCTTCTTGTTGGACAGTTCCTTTGAGTATGATATAGTGTCCTTCCTCATCTCTTATTATAGTCTTTGGCTTAAAATCTAATTGATCTGCTATGAGGATTGCCACTCCTGCTTTCTTCTGATGTCCATTAGCATGGTAAATTCTTTTCCACCCCCTCACTTTAAACCTGGAGGTGTCTTCGGGTTTAAGATGAGTTTCTTGTAGGCAACATATAGATGGGTTTTGTTTTTTTATCCATTCTGATACCCTGTGTCTTTTGGTTGGGGCATTTAGCCCATTAACATTCAGGGTAAGTATTGAGAGATATGAATTTAGTGCCATTGTATTGCCTGTAAGGTGACTGTTATTGTATATTGTCTCTGTTTCTTTCTGATCTACTACTTTTAGGGTCTCTCTTTGCTTAGAGGACCCCTTTCAATATTTCCTGTAGAGCTGGTTTGGTGTTTGCAAATTCTTTCAGTTTTTGTTTGTCCTGGAAGCTTTTTAATCTCTCCGTCTATTTTCAATGATAGCCTAGCTGGATATAGTATTCTTGGCTGCATGTTTTTCTCGTTTAGTACTCTGAATATATCATGCCAGCTCTTTCTGGCCTGCCAGGTCTCTGTGGATAAGTCTGCTGCCAATCTAATATTTTTACCATTGTACGTTACAGACTTCTTTTCCCGGGCTGCTTTCAGGATCTTCTCTTTGTCACTAAGACTTGTAAATTTTACTATTAGGTGACGGGGTGTGGACCTATTCTTATTGATCTTGAGGGGGGTTCTCTGAACCTCCTGAATTTTGATGCTTGTTCCCTTTGCCATATTGGGGAAATTCTCTCCAATAATTCTCTCCAATATACCTTCTGCTCCCCTCTCTGTTTCCTCTTCTTCTGGAATCCCAATTATTCTCATGTTGTTTCGTCTTATGGTGTCACTTATCTCTCGAATTCTCCCCTCGTGCTCCAGTAGCTGTTTGTCCCTCTTTTGCTCAGCTTCTTTATTCTCTGTCATTTGGTCTTCTATATCGCTAATTCTTTCTTCTGCCTTCCATTCAACTTCTAACTGACTAACTTTTGAGCTTCTTGAGGGCAGGAATCAAATCTTATTTATCTATGTTTTAGCAGTGCCTACTGCACTACACACCACATCATAGAATAAATGTTGCATGACTAAATGGGAAGACTTTTGATAATTTTCTTAACCAAGAATGTAGAAACACATTAGAGTAAGGGTCTGTAATAATATATAGGTTACAGACATTTTATTATGTTATATATTTGGGTTTGTGAGCTAAACCATGATGTAATGAAATCTACAGATTAAGGCACTTTTTTTTTTAGAGATTTATTTTTTGTTTTAGATAGAGAGAGAGTGAGAGAGCACAGGTGGGAGGGGCAGAAAGGGAGGGAGAGAGAATCTCAAGCCAACTGCACTGAGCTCAACGTGGGGCTTGATATCATGACCCTGAGATCATGACCTGAGTCAAAACCAAGAGTGGGATGTTTAATCAACTGTACTACCCAAGCACCCCATAAAATAAAGTAATTTGAAATGGGATAAAAATAAAAATATAATTTGATGATTTGACCCTTTTATTGGAGCTTTTTGCCCAAAATAGAAATAAAACACCAACAGTTAGCCTTTGAAATAAGATGATTGAGACAAATATAACTTAACAGTTTTCTACAATGAATAATTTCCATATATGAGCAATCCCTAATGATAACAATAGCCATCAGCTTAATACATCATAGCCTAGGGAAAAATTATTAATTCACACATTAGACAGTGACTTGGTGTGACTCCTTGGAATTTAGTCAGTTGATTAATACCTGGAAGAGCATCTGATTTCAAACTCAAGCTACAAATCTCAGAAGGAAATGCAATCCAAGTAGTGACCAGTACATGGATAAAGCTTGGCAGTTCTAATGGTGGTTTAAGCACAGTTGGTAGAAACCCAGTTAGAACCTGTGTTTGTTTGTTTCTTTGTTTTAACAGAGCTGTCTTGCAGGAATTTGTAGAAGAGTATTTTAGGGTATGATTAAATCACTGGGATTTAAAATCTAGCCATTTCCCAGTTGCTGAAATCCATACCATGCTGACACAACAAAGCTTTTCCAAATGGCTGGCTTATTATTCTGTAATAAACTGTAACTGAGTATTTAGTTCCCGTGAAAGAATCTATTCTTTGGGTACACATTAAGTCATCTGCTTAAAGTAGATTTCATCTACTTTATGTGTATATATGCACATATCATTTATCTTAGACTGAAGATCTTCACTGTTTTTAGAAAGACTTAGGTATAATTGAAATTAAGGATAACTTTTTATATATATTAGTAATTTCCTTCATAACTTTATAGTATTTCAAGCTCTGCTTTCATTATAATTTAAATTGTCTATTTTAAAAAACCATTTAAGCCCAGTGATCCATTTTATTTTCAACTCATCATATCTTTATCTAAAATATTATATTATGCCTGGGAAAGTTTATGAAAGTCATTTAGTGAATTTCTGTAGTTGACATGTTCTCTAGATAATCAACACTCAGATCTTACTGGATAGAGGTTTTCCACTTTTTATTTGACTTTCATGCACTTTTATTTGTCCAAACTTCATCACACTTAAGCTCTCTTTCATAGGTGATGAAATAACATTCTCTAGAAACTCCATTTAGTACACATGCATTCAAATTCATTTCATTGTTATCTCTGAAGTACATATATCTGTGAAAAGGTGAGGGTGGCAAGATGTTATTGTTCAACATCAGATTTGAAAAGTAATTTTAAAATAGTATGGAGGTTCCTCAAAAAATTAAAAAGAATTATCATATGCTCTAGCAATTCTACCTCTGGGTATATGCCCCAAAGAATTGAAAGCAGGGACTCAAAGACGTATTTATATAACCATGTTCGTAGCAGCATTATTCACAATAACCAAAAGGTGGAAGCAGTTCAAGTGTGCACTGACAGATTAGTGGATAAACAAAATGTGGTAAATGTACACAAGGAAATATTATTCAGCTTTAAAGAAGAATGAAATTGTGATACCCACTACTACATGAAAGAATCTTGAAGACAATATGTTAAGTGAACTAAGTCTATCACAAAAGGACAAATATTATATGATTCCATTCTTGTGAGCTACTAAGACTCATCAAGTTCACAGACACAGTAGAATGGGGACTGCCAGGGGCTTTGGGGAAAGGAGAAGGGAACGTCATTGTTTAATGGATATGGTGTTTCAGTTTGGGAAGTTAATAAAGTTCTGGAGAATGGATGGTAGTGATGGCTATACAACAAAATGGAAGGTCTTAGTGCCACTGAACTAGGTACTTAAAGATGGTTAAAATGGTAAATTTTATGTTACATGTATATTACTACCATGTAACAACTAATTTTAAAAAGTGACCCTAATATTTTAGTAATGACTGGTGAAAAGCAAACTCTAACTTTTACTGCTTTAGCAAATCGTAGTCCTAGAGGTTATTTTAGCTTTTGTGCAACCAAAAATGAGATAATTAAGGTAGACAGAGCCTTGGAGAGACAGTACTTCAAATGAGAACTCCAGTCGTGCTCAATAGGCAGGGTCTTCCTAAATCTATGCCCTTCAACAGAGGAATGGATAAAGAAGATATGGTCCATGTATACAATGGGATATTATGCAGCCATCAGAAAGGATGAATACCCAAATTTTGTATGAACGTGCATGGGACTGGAGGAGATTATGCTAAGCGAAATTAGCCAAGCAGAGAAAGTCAACTATCATATGGTTTCACTTACTTGTGGAGCATAAGGAATAACATGGAAGACATTAGGAGAAGGAAAGGAAAAGTGAATTGGGGGAAATTGAAGGGGGAGATGAACCATGAGAGACTGTGGACTCCGAGAAACAAATTGAGGGTTTTAGAAGGAAGGGGGTGGGGGAGATGGGCTGCTCAGTGATGGGTATTAAAGAGGGCATGTATTGCATGGATCACTGGGTGTGGTACATAATGAATCTTGGAACACTGGGAAAAAAAAAAAAGAACATAATGGGCATTTTTGTGTTAGATGGAAAGACATTACAGGAATTAGAAGCAGGTGCTACGTGAAGAGCCCAGGCAGCTGCCAATGGGGATTCTATCAACCTTGGGTATGGGAGACGTCCCTTCTCTAGAGAAGGGACATTCTGGACAGGTGATTCCTAACATAGGAATCTTAGAGAATGGGATATGTGTGTGTGTGGGGGGGGGGGCAAGCAGTTTAAGTAAATTGGTCTCAGGACCAAGGAGAAACAGTGATTGGTATTTGGGGTTCAAGTTCAGAAAATGTAGTAACGTAGGCTGTGACCCCTTAGAATTGATCATGGCTCCTTAAATCCTTCTTTATTAGGTAAGACTGACACAGGGCTCAATCTGCAGATGGATATTAGCTGAGTCTAGTTATTATAGAAGAGAGAATTTATAGGTTGTGGGTGCAGACTGGATGGAAAGACCCAAGATAAGTCCTGAGAGTCTTAGGTTTAAAGAATCACTCCCAATCTAGTTGAAAGTCAGTGGCCATAGTTTCTAGAGACACACATTATCAGATCCTCAGCCCTAGTATATGGACTCCTTGCACCATTGAGCATCTCTGGACCTCTTTCCATCCTCTATCAGCTGCCCATCACCATCCGTATGTTCCACTGCCCTTCCATCCCCTCCCCAAGAAGTTTGGAGCTCTAACACCTCCAATCTAGCTTTCCTCCCTCTTTCTGATCCACTCCAGTGTGCACATGAGAACTTTTTGAAAGGGCTGGTGTTTTAGGGCTGCATTAGCCCCACTCAGTAGAAAGTATTCAAAAAGTGTTTGTTGAATTATGTTGAAAACCTCCCTTGCAAAATAAAACTATTTCAATGCATTAAGTTTCTCAAGTTCTAAGTGTATTCAGGTGCCAGAAAATTGGCCTGTGGAGGAAGCAGGAGTTAGCTATTTACAAATACTGTTATCTTAGGCAAGTATCTAATTTCATTGTTTTTCTCCTTGTAAAAATTAAAAAAAAAAAAGTTAAGTCCTCAAAAAAAAAAAACAAAACCAACATTATAGTTCCAAAATGTTGGTCTCTGGGCTTACAACTGCGTCTCTAATATCTGGAATCTCCCTTTCTCCTACTAACAATTGATCCCTGGCCCAAGGACACGGGGCCTTAGAATTCTCTTTCATTCCCAATCTCTTTCTAATCATGACTCCCAGTCCATCCAGATCTCAGGTCTGTAATAGCGTTTTGGTTTTTTGGGGTAAATGATGACAAAAATAAGTGGTTAAACATAAAATAATACAATGGCTTAAATACTGAAACAAACTTACTTTTTCAATACCATTTCTTGATTTTTATTTTTTGAATATCAAAGGAGATTTAATCTGTATGCATGAATAACTAAAAATTCATCTTTTTATGCCAAATTTTAAAATGTATCTAATGGTCTCAAAGCTAGTGAAAAGCATCAAACCACTTGGCTTTGCTGCTTTTTAACTAAAATAAAGTGAACTAATGCTGATTAAGTTTTGGGGAGAAAAAGAATCAGCATGGATGACAAATGATATGCGATATTAGCTTCCTATAATTCAAAACCATGTTGCTGAAGAGCAGCAGGCTGCTGGCGGATCTGTAATTACTAATATTAGTAATATGGACATACAAGTCTAATATGTACTATGAATATAAAATACACAATTAATAGAAAATGCATACTAAAAGAATGTTAATTAATGAATGAGCATCACTATTGCATTAGCTTTAAGTAGGTCGGAGCTTAAAGTTGTCCAAATAATAGATATTATGTTTCCTTTTTTTTCTTCTCCATCTATCTCAGGGCAAGAAATTAATTTTTCCCTGTTCCAATGTCATCACTAGATTAATGACTGTCATATGTGGAACCTGACTATAGGGAGCTCCTCATACACACCGCCAAGTGTGGCTTCTGAAAAATGAACAGAATCATTTTTCTCACAGAATATGATTACGCTGGGATATCAAATAGATTACTTTATTTTTTCTTGGAAAGAAAGACTGTTAAATTTGTTCTGATGACAGTGGTGAATGAGATTTAGAAATACAAATGCCTCTCTCTTCTGTCATGCCTCACTTATGTTGTCATAGATACCATTTCAATTTAGAAAACCATATTGAAGACAACGTGGAAAAAGACAAGATCCCTGCCCCCCCCCCACAAAGCTTATATTCTAGTAGGATATATAGGATCCCACCACGATCTACCGATACATGCATATAATGCATGCAAATGAACATGTTTATGGAAAACGAGTTCTCAATTGGCATTTCATCCCTTGTTTTAAATAGAAACAAGGAAATATTTGGCAGAGAAGGTTTTTTAAAGTGGAAAGTCTATGGTGGTGTTCCAGGCACTCCCTACTGGCTGGACCTTCTCATTTGGAAGTCAAGGTGAATGGATGCCTGTGAATGACAAGCCAGAGTTCTGGAGACATGGATTCTGCCCTAAGACATCTATCGTGAAGTTCTGTAGCCCTAGGACAGCTGAAATGAGAACAAACAGAGAGCTTTTGAAGGAGGATGTTACTGACAGGGGTCTGGCAGTTTTTAAAAAGGAAATGAATATAAAATTCCAAACTTAATTAGACTATAAAAGTCACATATGTTAAACTGTAAGGGCCTCTTTTCCATAATATTGCTCTGTTATACAAATGCAAGAAGCTTTTTTTTTTTTTTATTGCAGTTTGGGAAAAAATAATTTTAATCCCTCAACGCATCTTCAGAACTAGATATGTTTAATACCCTTTCAAAATGCTTTGAGAACTTAAAATTATTTTTTTCCAACTACATAATGACACTGATGAATGAATTATTGGTCAGAAAAATAAAATTACCAAATTTAGCTCAGTAATTAATAGGGCAAGAGAATGGTCTGGAAACCGCCTTTTATTTAAGATGTTACTTGTGTCTGTATCTTGCCTTGGACTGCCTTATGAGTCCTGGGGTCACCAGCACCTGGCATATTGTAGGTGCTCAGCAAGTCTTTTGTGGAAAGAATGACACTGTTGGTTAAGTAAACAAGTGAGTGAAGAATGAATGAATGCAAGGCACTGTGGGGTACAGTCGGTTAAGCATTGGACTCTTGGTTTCGGTTCAGTCAGGCTCCACACTTAATGTGGAGTCTACTTGAGATTCTCCCCCCTTCTCCCTCTGCCCCAACCCTTCCCCCAGTCTCTCTCTCTCAAATAAATAAATATATCTTTTTTAAAAAAGAATGAATTAATGCACGCATGACTGACTGAATGAATGAATGAATGAAGATTTACCAGGCGGTGCATTTAATGCAAAGGGACAGTGATCCTGGAATATCAAATAGAAGATGAGTAAACGCTTTTTAAATCCTGTCTGACATAACATTGGGAATTTGCCCCTTACTTCTAGCCAAAAGCCTTCTCAAGTTCCCCATTTCAATAATGATGATGGTACTGAAAGAGAAGCAGTCACCTTCTTTGTTTTTAAGCAATTCTCTTTCAATCAACTTTTAATTATGCTAAAGGAGGAAAGCAGTGGTGCAGATAATCCCAAATCTCTTGTTGGAATGCATTATATGATGGCTTTTTACAGTAGTTTGCCTTCCTAATTATGTTTTGATTAGGTTTCTATTACAGATACTGGAATCCCCTTAGCAGGGAGGACAGCAGGTCAGGCAGCCTAAGAACACAGTGATCAATCAATGGGACTGACCCAAAACTTACTTTGGGCCCTCCTTTTTAAAATGCAGTGTGCTAAGCATGTTGAGGCATAACAAAGTCATAGCAGACTTTCAGGTTCATAATTTATTCAATGGTCATCATCAAGAATCTATTAGCAGGTAAATACTTCTCCAGAGCCAGTAGATAACAAGGAGGAATAAGATAAGATTTTCTACAGGGAAGAATGATATATAAGGTTAGAATTTCAGGAACTCTGCCTAGCCAGCATGATGTAGGTATGTGACCTTTAGCAACACAAAGCAATATGTGCTCAAGGATAAATGGGCCACATTTTCAGACGTCATCTGAAGTGAGAACACAAGGAAGAGACACTACGGAAGGGTGACTTGAATTAGTTCTTGAAAGTAAATAACATTTAAATGAGTGGAGAAGATTTAGGAGGACTCACTAAAGCAGCACTGTCCGATGGAAATACCATGTGAGCCATATATGCAAATTTAAATGTTCTGATAGTTAATTAAAAAAGCTAAAAAAGAAATGGATGAAGTTGATTTTAATAGCACATTGTATTTAACCCAACATATTTAAATATTATTTTAACATCTAATCAGTGTAAAAATTACAAGATACTTTACACTTCCTTTTTTAAACTACATCTTCAAAATCTGGTGTGTATTTTATACTTGAAGCACATGTCAGTCCAGACTAGTATATTTCAAGTGCTTAAGAGCCATATGTAACTAATGGCTACCATATTGGAAAGCATAGTTCTAGAATCAGACTATGGTCTGGGGATCAGCTGCATTGGCAGCATTTGGAAAAATGTTAGAAATGCAGAATCTCAGACTCCATCCCAGACTTACTGAGTCAAAATCTGCATTTTAACAAGATTCTCAGGTAATTCCCATGCACATTGAAGTTTGAGAAGCAGTGGTCTAGATAGGGAAAAGTATGAAAAACAGTCTGGAGTTAAGAGTGCTGAAGAAAGTTTTAAGGTCCAGCCATCACTAGAACAATGTGAGAAGTGAAAGTTAAGAGTATATGGATAGTTGTTTCTAAGGAATTTGATAAAACCATTTTGATCTGAGTGTTTGTTCCTCAATCTTTTTTTTTTTTAATTTTATTTATTTATTTGACAGACAGAGATCACAAGTAGGCAGAGAGACAGGCAGAGAGAGAGGCAGAGAGAGAGGAAGGGAAGCAGGCTCCCGGCCAAGCAGAGAGCCCGATGCAGGGCTTGATGCCAGGACCCTGGGATCATGACCTGAGCCGAAGGCAGAGGCTTTAACCCACTGAGCCACCCAGGCGCCCCTGTTCCTCAATCTTCAAAATAAAACTAATCCTACTCATCTTGTAGGACTGACTGATGTTTAAATTAGAGAGAGTGATAAAACAATTTACATGATGCCTAGCTTCCAGACATAGAAGTTTTATATAATTCCATTACTGATGGATTAGAGTCACAGATGCAGGCTCCAGTGCTACAAGATTTTAACTATAAGAAAAGTGTCTGAATGGGGTGCCTGGGTGGCTCAGTGGGTTAGGGCCTCTGCCTTCGGCTCAGGTCATGATCCCAGGGTCCTGGGATTGAGCCCCGCATCAGGCTCTCTGCTCCTCAGGGAGCCTGCTTCCTCCCCTCTCTCTCTCTGTCTGCCTCTCTGCCTACTTGTGATCTCTCTCTCTCTCTCTCTGTCAAATAAAAAAAAAAAAAAAAGAAAAGTGTCTGAAACTATATGAAAATTGACAAATAGAATTACAGACCATCACTGCTGTCACATGCCAGGATTCCATGTTTTTGGTGGGAGTCTCAAATGGGAACTACTGTCAGAGCAGGTTCATGCAAGATTGGATGGGAGAGAGGGAAGTCCACAGGGGCAATGCAAGTGTTAATTAAGATTCACACATTATGTTCATACACCTATTGTGACCACCCCCCATCAAAATATGTTGCACAACTCTGGACATCTGGTTTACTAACACATTAACAGGACCAAAGGATCAGATAACTGGTCATTGTGCTCATTTAACATTTGCCCTTTCCTTAAGTCGGCATGTTGGGTCAAGACACCTTATTCCAGCTGTTAAACTGTGTCAGTCTGTCTGGGAATATTATCCAGCTGGAAAATAATGCAGGGCTGAGAACTGGAAATCCACTAATATTGTTGTTGGAAGATTAGCAACACTCCCTTCTTCTAATGATGGTGTATCAAAAATGTCAACTATCACCAAAAAGAATGGGAGCTGACTCTGGGACAATAGAAGACTCTGGTTGGAGAGTCATGGGATTATGGGGCTCTAGTTTGAGCTCTTTCATAATAACTAGCTTTGTTCTCTTAATCAAAAGTTTAATTTCCTGTGGCCTCAGCTTCTGTACCAGTAAAACAAGGTGTTTTGATATGTGAATCTCTTCATTTAGTCATTTCCAGTTGTATTTTTTTTTATTTTTTAAAATTTTATTTTTTCTCTTATTGTGGTAAATTATATATAACAAAATTTACCATTTTAACCATTTTTAAGTGTACAGTTCAGTAGCATTGAATCCCTTCACACTGTTGTACAACCATCATCACTTCCCATCTCCAGAATGTTTATCTTTCCAAACTGAAACTCTCTATATTTTTTAAAAAGATTTTATTTATTTATTTGACAGGGAGAGACACAGCAACAGAGGAAACACAAGCAGGGGGAGTGGGAGTGGGGGAGGCAGGCTTCCCACTGAGTAGGGAGCCCAATGTGGGGCTCCATCCCAGGACCCTGGGATCATGACCTGAGCTGAAGGCAGAGCCCCAACCTACTGAGCCACCCAGATGTCCCTTCATTCCCTTTTAAAGTCAAATAATCTCCCAGTATATGTCTATACCACATTTTGTTTATCCATGTTTGGGATCAGTGGCATGTGGTTTGGAGATACATATTGCTGACATTCAATGCAGTGGTGCCTGAACAGGGGAATGGATGCATGCATTGGTCAGTTTTCTGGGATTTCTAGCATTAATGTTGCTTTGCTCTAAACACCAGGAAAGGGAAGAAGAGGCAGTCAAGAGAATGCACTAGAGTGACAGAAGCCAGAGCATAGGGACAGAGACATGCCCAGTTATCAAAATGCAGGGAGACTGTAGACTCAAATATTAGAGCCATTAAAAGAAAGGGGAACTGTGAAGCATCAGCAATTCTGAAGCACCTGGGACTGAAGGGGAAGTAGGAGCCAGCGAGGGACATTTTGATCCTCAATGGATGTGTCAGTCAGAGTTACTTTGGGAGGATGATCACCCTTTGAGCTTGGGATAACATTTCAACCCATATGCAAATGAGTTCATCAGAGTTCAAAGGTTCTCACTGTTCATGGTGTATGTTTCTCTGGGCCCCATTTTCACTACGATGAATCTGTGATTATCACTGGGTTTATGAATGAGTGAAGTTGAGTGACAATGAAAATTTCTGTAAAGTAAATCTATTGACTTCTCCAGATGGTATCAATTCCAAGCAGCAAAAGAAAACACAAACCAACTGAAACCATTTTCCTGGTGTCATTATATCACTATGAAATTAATTTGTTTTGAACAGCGTCCCAAACAGATCACTCACAGAAAACCTTCAGGGCAGGAAGGAGAGGGTGAGAGGAGACAAGGTTGAAAAAAGTGCTCACTGCCCTGACCTTTCCAGGAAAAGTTGGATGAATTGGTAGAAGCTGAAACTGGTCAAGGAATATAATAAATAGGATCCTTTTTGTCAATTCTGTGTCACTTAGAAATCATTGTAGATTAACAAGTTTCTCTTTGAAAGTGAAAATATTTCTTGTAGCTTAGTCGGAAGCTTTCGTGAGAAAGAGGTTAGGTCGGGGGCCCATGTCAGGTTACTCTGAACATTGTAGTACATCTGCTATGTTATAGCAAAGGGAAGTCAGGGCCCTCTGCAGTATTTTAAGGACTGTTGACATGCTTTTTGTTGTTGTTGTTGTTGTTGACATGCTTTTAATTCTACCTTCCTCTACTGGAAAAACTTAGAGAGTAGAGGGGTGCCTGAGTGTCTAAGTCAGTTGGATGTCCAACTCTTGGTTTTGGCTCTGGTCATGGTCTCAAGATCATGGGATCAAGACCTGACTGCAGCTCCACGTTTGGCCTGGAGTCTGCTTATCCTTCTCCTTCTGCTCCTCCCCTGCACCTTTCTCTGTCTCTCTCTCTCTCACTCTCTAATAGATAAATAAATACAATCTTAGAAGAAAAACTTGGAGGGGCACCTGGGTGGTTCAGTTGGTCGTGTCTGCCTTTAGCTTAGGTCATGATCCCAGGGTCCTGGGATTGAGCCCCACATGGAGCTACCTGCTTAGTGGGGAGTCTGCCTCTCCCTCTCCTTCTGCTCCTCTCCCCCGCCGTGCCCGCCCAGCTTGTGCGTGCTCTCTTGCTCTCTCTCTTTCTGGCAATAAGTACATAAAATTAAAAAAAAAAAAAAAGAAGAAGAAAGAAAGAAAAAGAAAAACTTGGAGAAGGGAGGACTTCCACCCATGTTTGAGGATGGCATGATTTCAAATGTTCAGATCTCCAGTCTTCATCTCTGAGGCAATATAGGGTAAATAAAAGCAGGAGAATAAGAGTAAAAAACATTCCGGATTTGTCTTTCATCTTTGCCACTTAATAACTGTGTAACCTTGGGGCGCCTGGGTGGCTCAGTGGGTTAAGCCGCTGCCTTCGGCTCAGGTCATGATCCCAGGTCCTGGGTTCGAGCCCCACATCGGGCTTTCTGCTCAGCAGGGAGCCTGCTTCCTCCTCTCTCTCTGCTTGCCTCTCTGCCTACTTGTGATTTCTCTCTGTCAAATAAATAAATAAAATCTTAAAAAAAAAAATAACTGTGTAACCTATGACAATTACTTAGCCTTTCTTGGACTCAGTTTTCTCATCTGTAATTGTGTAGTGACAGTTGGCTGTGCTGTTAATTGATAAGGTACAAAGAGCACCTAGTATGTAGTAATGCTTGACAAATATTAGCAACCTTCCCTTACTTTTTTATTAAATTTAGGAGTATATATTTATTCATTTACCCAGCCTTTCCTTCTACAGGTACCATTAATATGTATGTGCCTAGTGCTGTTGAAATCAAATACAATTATTTATCAAATCACTTACTTATCAATGTGTATTATCTTTTCCACAAAATGTTTTAGCATTAAAAATAATAATTCTTCCTGAGTTCTATAAAATAAATGAGTTGCTTTGTATTATTAAATATTCATAGTTTGTGATTGTGTACAGTATATATAAATAGGATGAAAAGTACATAAGTTGAAATGCCAGTTTGACAATGTGACAGGAAGCAGATCTCATTGAAGCCTAATATATTCAAACAGATATTGTTGGCAAGCCCTTATTTTTACATAGGAGTTAATAGGGTTGTTTTATTATAAAAACTACCAGAAGAGATTATAGAATTGATCTTGTGCCCACTGGGAGTTCATAGCACTTTAAAAAAATATATTGATTTGAGAACTTTCCAAAGGTTTTTATTGAAAGGTTCACAGGGATACCCAGGTGGCTCAGTTCGCTGAGCATGACAGACTCTTGATTTCGGCTCAGGTTGGGATCTGAGGGTCCTGGGAGCAAGCCCAGCATCAGGCTCCACGCTCAGTGTAGAGTCTGCTTTGGAATCTCTCTCTCCCTCTCTCTCTGCCTCTCTGCCTGCTCGAGTGCTCTCTCTCTCTCTCTCTAAAAGAAATAAATAAAATCTTTTTAAAAAAAAAGATTTTATTTATTTGAGAGAGAGAGAGTGAGCACAAGCCAGGGGAGGGCCTGAGAGAGGAGAAGCAGACTCCCTGCTGAGCAGGGAGCCTGATGCGGGGCTCCATCCCAGGACCTTGAGATCATGACCTGAGCCAAAGGCAGATGCTTAACTGACTGAGCCACCCAGGTGCCCCTAAAATAAATAAATAAATCTTAAAAAAAAAAGTTTCACAGATCTCCAGAATTATGGTGGGAAAATTTTTACATGACTGTCTACAGGGAAAGTCTTTTATAACTGTCCTATTTTAGGACCAGAATTCTAATGATGGATTGATAAATACCAAATACTAAAATAGTCTGACAGTCATCCTTCTGTTTTCAAAAGCTAAATTATGGTGAAGATGGGCATGAGGAAAACGGCTAATTTAAAAATTAAGTGGACAGAGAATTTTCTTATGTTTATGATTATTTTAAGAAATCAAATTTTAGGGGCGCGTGGGTGGCTCAGTGGGTTAAGCCCTCTGCCTTCAGCTTGGGTCGTGATCCCAGGATCCTGGGATCAAGCCCCATGTCAGGCTCTCTGCTCAGGAGGGAGCCTGCTTTCTCCTCTCTTTCTGCCTGCCTCTCTGCCTACCTGTGATCTCTGTCTGTCAAATAAATAAATAAAATCTTAAAAAAAAAATCAAATTCTACTAATTTAAACTTGGTTAACAAGTACTAAATTAAACAGGAGAGTGTAAATAATGTCCTGAAGGCCATCAGATTTATAATTTTTGTGAGAATATTAAAGCTGGGCTTCTTAAGAAGTATCCATTTAATTATTATTGTTTTGATACCTTTTCATGTTCCCCGGGGGAGTTGGAGAAGTGTATGTGTATGTGTATTTTCTAATCCTGAAATCATGATATTATGTCTGTCTTGTTTACAGCTAAAGATAAGAATTTGAGGGGCGCCTGGGTGGCTCAGTGGGTTAAAGCCTCTGCCTTCGGCTCAGGTCATGATCTCAGAGTCCTGAGATTGAGCCCTACATCGGGCTCTCTGCTCAGTGGTGAGCCTGCTTTCCCTTCTCTCTCTGCCTGCTTCTCTACCTACTTGTGATCTCTCTCTGTCAAATAAATAAATAAAATCTTAAAAAAAAAAAAAAGAAGGGGCGCCTGGGTGGCTCAGTGGGTTAAGCCTCTGCCTTCAGCTCAGGTCATGATCCCACGGTCCTGGGATCGAGCCCCCGCATTGGGCTCCCTGCTCAACGGGGAGCCTGCTTCCTCCTCTCTCTCTCTGCCTGCCTCTCTGCCTACTGTGATCTCTCTCTGTCAAATAAATAAATAAAATCTTTAAAAAAAAAGCTAATTAAAAAAAAAAAGAAAAAAAAGATAAGAATTTGAGGCAGGCTAGCCTTGAATCCAGTTGATTTCCTTCCTTTGATTCTTACTATTTACCGCCTTCATACCCTTTGTAAATGTGGAGTTCTTTTTGTTGTTGTTAATATGTGGTTTTTTAACTTAATTTTTAAATTAATAGACTTTAAAATTTAGTTCAGTTTTAGGTTTACAGAAAAACGGAGTATAAATTACAAAGTTGCCATATATTCCATCTTCCTCTTTCTCTGACCCTAACACTATTTCCCGTTTCATCAGCATCTTTTATTAGTGTGGTACATTTGTTCCAAGTGATGAGTCAATTTCAAAATATTAGTATTAACTGAAGTCCACAGCTTACATTAGGGTTCACTCTTTCTATTGTACATTCTGTGGATTAGACAAATGAGTAACAACATATATATACCATTACAATATCATGCAGAATAGTTTGCTGCCCTAAAAAATCCCGGGTGCTTCACCAATTCTTCCATCTATCCCCTGCCCTGAATCTCTGGCAAGCACTGATCGTTTAATAGTCCCCATTTTTTTTTTCTTTTCCAGTAGGTCATATGGGTGGGATCATAAATTATGCAGACTTCCCAGATTGCCTTCTTTCATTTTAGCAATATGTACGTTAGTTGCCTCTGTGTCTTTTTTTTTTTCCTAGAGAGAGAGACAGAGAGAGAAGTGGGGAGGAGCAAACGAAAAGAGAGAGAGAATCTTAAGCAGAGAATCTTAATCCACTCATGACCCTGAGATCATGATCTAAGTGGAAATCAAGAGTTGGAAGCTTAACTAACTGAACTACCAAGTGCCCCTTCTCTGTATCTTTTTGTAGTTTGATAGTTCATTTCTTTTCCTTTTTTTTCTTGATAACTCATTTCTTTTCATCCCTGAGTAATACTCCATTGTCTAGCTGTGCCACAATTATTTATCCATTCACCTATGGAAGGATATCTTGTTTGCTTCTGAGTTTTGGCAATGAATAAAACTAAAACATTTACATGTAGACATTTGTGTGGACTTAGGATTTCAACTCATTTTGGTAAATACCAAGGAGCACAATTACAGGATCATATGGGAAGAGTATGTTTTGTTTTGAAGGAACCACCAAACTGTCTTCCAAAGTGGCTGCACCATTTTTCTTTCTCATCAGCAATGCATGAGATTTCCTATTACTCCACATTCTCAACAGCACTTCTGTTGTCAGTGTTTTTTTTTTTTTTTTTTTTTTTAGAGATTTTATTTACTTATTTGACAGACAGAAATCACAAGTAGGCAGAGAGGCAGGCAGAGAGAGAGGGGGAGGCAGGCTCCCAGCTGAGCAGAGAGCCCGATGAGGGGCTGGATCCCAGGACCCTGGGATCATGACCTGAGCTGAAGGCAGAGGCTTAATCCACTGAGCCACCCAGGTGCCCCTGTTGTCAGTGTTTTAGATCTTAGCCATTCTAATAGGTATGTAGTAGTAACTCATTGTTGGTTTAATGGCAATTCCCTAATGACAGATAACGTTGAGCATCTTTTCATAGACTTATGAAAATTTGCCAACCATGTATCTTCACCTATAATGTATCTGCCCAGATTCTTTGCCCATTTACAATTGGGTCATTGATTTTCTTATTGTTGAAGATAAGAGTTCTTTGTATATGTGGAATGCCAGTCCTTTATCAGATACGTGTTTCACAAAGATTTGGAGGGGGGGGGCTTATCTTTTCATTGTTTTAACAGTGTCTTTCACAGAAGTCTTGAATTTTATAATGAAGTCCAACTTACCAATATTTTCTTTCATGAATTATGCTTTTGGTGTTTTATCTAAAAGGTCATCATCAAAGCCAAGGTCACCTAGATTTTCTCATATGTTATCTTCTAGGAGTTTTATAGTTTTGCACTTTAAATTTAGGTCTATGATCCTTCTTGAGTTAATATTTGTAAAAAGTATAAAGACTGGGTCTAAATTTATTTTTTGTACATGGATGTCTGGTTGTTCCAGCACCATTCCAGACCATAGTCGTTTGAAAAGACTATTCATTCTCCATTGAATTACTTTTGTTCCTTTGTCAAAGATCAGCTGATTACATTTATGTGGCTCTATTTCTGGGCTGTCTAATCAGGAACCCATATAATGATCAATAACTCTGATTATTTACCAGCTCTTGCTTCATGGCATTATTGGTTATTAAAATTTCCTTTATGTTTTTAAGGTAAAATTCACAAATAGCAAAAGGCACAGATCCCTTCCCTTTTTAACACCTGATGAGATTCTTGGTTTTTTAATGCAACAGTATGAAACTATTGGTATTTTATGCTATAATGTTTATAACTAAGTTAAAACACTTTAGAGAGTGAAAGCCCATCTTACTATGAGCTTATTGTTTTGTAGACTAGAGACTGTCACTACCACAATCGCCACTGTCATGATCAACTATAATCTAAGTGGATTTGGTTTCATTTAGTTTGAATCCAAGGTCTGTATTGTACATGCTTGTAGTACTTTATGCAAATTATTTAATCAAGAATCAACTTCTGCAGTAAAGAAATGGAAACAATTACGCATAGCAGTCAGTATTGTGATAGATTATATGATAAAATATATTTGAAAGGGGTTTTGTAAAAAGTGAAATTCTAAAGAGATGGTGGGTATTGTTTTCATTGAATAATAGGATTTTAAGGGACTATTTTAAAGATGAGTACATCTAGTTGCCATCAGACAACTGATGGTTTTAAACCAGGAATTAAAGCATTAGAATATTAAAATCACTAAGAATGCTTTCTTAAGTGCCCTCCAGAGAAGAGGTTTCCACTGAATTCCATGAAACTATGTTGAAATTTATAACTCTGATCCTATTATTGTATGCCTAATTTAAATCTCTCACACATTGTTTTTTTACCCTATCTTTGGTGAAAATATGCTAAATTCCTTTCAAAATTTGTTACTGTGAAGAATATTTGAGGAATAGCGCATCAATATTGTGGATAACTGATATGTAGTTTTTCTTAATGAGAGAATTAGACAATTGAGGGCAGTTTAACTGATTATCAACCATCAAAAGAGCAGCACCAACAATAATTCAAAATATTTGAAGTAAATATAGCCAGTTGGTGTAGAAACAATGTGTTCTTTAAACTGAGCTAATAATATGTATCTACTGATTAATTAAATCATTAATTCGTTCAATAAGGAGTTAAGTCACCAACTGAGCTAGATGCTGTGGTAGAATCAAAATACATTGGGAACAGACCTACTATCTCAAGCCACTGAAGTATCAGTCCGAAATTGATTTCTTAGCACTGTTAGCCCTATATACATTGTTCTGCCTGAGCATTAGATGGTGTGGCTGCCAAGGAGGGAGAGGGGCATTCAGGTAGAAAGAACAGCATGTGCAAAATCATAGCTGTTGAGGATGGGGTGCTGTGGTCTTCTTTGTATCTGTTCCCCAAATATAGGATTTTGGTCAAGACAGGGAAGGATGTCTGGTTATCTCTTTCAGATTTTATAACTGGCACAGTTATAAAGGACCAAGTATATAAATTCCATTGCTCCAGAGCTCATTGGGTTGGCCTACTATTTGCTCAGCTGAATAAAGGAAATGATTGGCAAATGTATGAATCTAACACTAAGAAGAAATTGTAATAACTCAGTGATTAAAAACAGCTTTTGGGGGAACTTTTCACATGTAAGCTTTCTACATTTTTCTTAACCCATAGACACATTTTATTTTTTTCTAAAAAAAAAAAAGAAGAAGAAGAAGACAAGTGGGAATAGAAAATGTGAAAGCACTTTGTAATCCATGAAGTGCAAAATTAATTAAAATAATTGATATTGCTTATTGACGCAGAAAAAAAAATAATTTTTCATTTTAAATCTAAATCTCTTCTTTTCTAAATGTTTCCAGCATATAGTTTTATTGACCACTCCGTTTTTTGATTTGGATCCTAAGAATGAGCTGTATTTTAAAGAAATGAGTAGATCTAAGGTTTTTTTCTTTACAAGCTTGTGGAATTCCCTGCCTGCTCTGATTGAAAGCAGCAGGGAGAAGGTGGCAATGGGATTAATTTCAAAAATCTTGGTGCCTACCTGAAATGAATTTGCTGGTTGTGTAGATTAGATGAGGAAGTTTGACAGCTAAATTCAAATTTATCCAATATGCTGAAATTTTGTTTGACAGTTGATTTTGAAAGGTTTTATCAAAACATATACATTAGTCATATCTTTCAAAAACTCAGAGCCACTAAATCCTTGATACGATTTATGTGAAATGAATATTAGGTACTTCCAAAGCTAAAGCAAGACGAACTGCTAGTGTCAACCCACTACCCATATTTTCCAAACATTTTTGAAAACATATCCCTATTAGTGAAACATTAAAAAAATATATCCCCAACAGATATTAATGTGTTTACTTACATATTATAGCAGTTATTACTAATTATTATATACAGTATAAAACACATGCAAAAACAGAAATCTTTAAAATAGTGGAATTGAAGAGGAACTAAGTACTATTTTAAATGATTGGCTAATTTAGGGGCGCCTGGGTGGTTCAGTTGGTTAAGTGACTGCCTTCAGCTCAGATCATGATCCCAGAGTCCTGGGATCAATCCGGGCATTGGGCTCTCCACTCAGTAGGGAGTCTGCTTCTCCCTCTGGCTATCCTACTCTTGTTCAATTGCTGTCTCTTTCTCTCTCAAATAAATAAATAAAATCTGTAAAAAAAAAAAAAGATGAAAAAATAAATGATTGACCAATTTTGATGGTTGTATGCTATCATTAGCTAAGTGAATTTAGGAGTGAAGTTCTCTGTTAATGATAATGGATTAAAAAGCCATATTTAAAATGATCTTGAAAACGTCTAAAAGTAGCTGGACTGGTTCTTGTAAGAACTAATAGAATGAATTTTATCTCTTAATGGAGTTGAGATAGAGCTCATAGTATCATAAGGAGCAGGGCCACTCAGATATTTTCTTGCTCGGTTGTGCTTCTCAACATTGTCTGCATTCCCTGGTTTCTTAACAGGATCCTTTTTATTCACTTCTCCCTTATGGGAAGGTTAATTAAGTTAAAGCGAGGTGACATGATGCACAAAGCCACTTAACCAAGCACATATAAAGCTGCAATGTGCTGAAATGGCCTGACGTGGTGGGAACTAAGATGAAGGGGAGATTGGGAACAAGTTGTGCACTCTGGTTTATTCTTGCCACTATTACTATCCAAGCTTCTATTTCAAACAGAAGCATTAAACAAGAGAAGACATCCATCAAAGGTTAGGCTGGAAGCTGATGTTTTTATAAACTACAATGCAAAATTCCCCTTCAGTACTTAATATATAAGATAATAAATGTACAATAATCTAATTAAAAGTCAGGTAAACATTCAACATGGCAATATATTCAGAGGATGGGGAATTAATGGGGATTTTCATTTTAAAATAATTCCTCTAATAAATTATACTTCAGACATACTATCTTAGGATTTTGGGGGTTGTTTTAATATATTATAGGCAAATATTTATGGATACAAAATATGCAGGTATATGTACCATTACTGTGAAAATAGTGGTTTTAAATCAAAAAGGTAACAACTTGTGCTATTTGGGTCTGCATCCCTAAGTAAATAACTCTATCATGTTTAGAAACCTGTCTCTACTATAGTTTGTCACCTTTTCATCTTTTTTTATTGGAAGTTTGAAAGTACCTATAATCTCATACATTTTAGAAGTGGCTCTTTGATGTCAAAAATCTCCTGGATAAAAACGAGGCCAAAGTCCTCTCTCTGGGATGATCTGTGCTTTCACCTATTATGTTCTGTCCCAGATTAAAAACTTTGCCTTTTCCCGTATTTCATATCAATGTGACAAACTTCACGGCATTCTGGAAAGATAACATTTACTACTGGAGAGGCTCTCGCTCCTTATGGTGTGTTCACTAATTATAGTTTCCTGCAGGGCATTTGGTGAATCAAGACAAACCATCATGTCCCTTCATGCACCAGCCCTGCAGGCCTCTCAGCCAGGGCTCCCCAGACTTCTCCATTTGGCAGGAAACCTTCATGATTTTTGTCATATCTCTATACTGGCTGTACTATTTATTTCCTTAATATTTTTAAGCCCAACTTTTCTTTTTAACATAATCATAACCCCAGCTTATTACTCTGATCACAGTCATATGTGCTATTTTTTCTAATGCATTATATACATACATATAAAAATACTGTTCTTGCCCACCAGTTTTATCTACAATATGCTTTGGGAAATGGGTGGCTGAAAGCAGGGTCCCAGGACGCTGGTGGTAAGATAATCAAGGTAAAGCCAGACCAACAGGGTGTCCTGAATTAGATATTTTCTCAATCTAGTTTGCCCAATTGAACTAATAAAGAAACAATGTATTTCAGTTAAAATATTTGATATTCTTATGAGGCACAATTCAGAGATTATCTGCTTTTGCTCCCTGGAATATCTCCCAGAATACCTATTTACTTTAAACCATGCCCCCCAAAAACATCTGTCACCATAATACAATCTAATTGTTATTAGAGATGTGCAGTGACTTTCAGGAAAATCAAGGCTCTTACATATACAAGTACACCCAGATATTCAGCCATTAGGATCCCTAATCTTATGGTGACTTCCACAGTGTTTTACATATCTTATAATGGGATCGATACTTATGTGTTTTCCCTTTAAGAGCTCAGGGCAAAATTGGGCTTAACCTGCATTTACTGAAATGAAATTGCTATTCCTTAGTAGCATTAGCTCACATATGTGCTGTTCTGTTTGTGTATTCACCTCAGGATGAACTAAAGATAGGATGCATGATTGTAATACAATGTGACATATTTCCAGTTGCCACACATAAAAATGAATTTCATGACTTGCTATCTTTGCCTTTTATAAAGTAAGGTCCCTCCCTTCAAACGTTTTACAAAATGGGGGGGGGGGGTTGCAAACTAACAAACATGAACCAATAAATTAAGTGCAATCTATTTAATTGTGTAAATGGTGTACAATTCCGGGAAACTGAATTTATTTCACGTTGGTTAGAAAGTCAATATTAGAATTCTTTTATCTTGTTGGTTTTCTTTCTTATATAAAAATTCTACAAAGGTTATAGTTTATATTTTTGGTAGCTGTTTGATAAATGTTACATAAAATCATTCTAGGTTCAGATCCCTTCAGATTTTTTTCTGTTATACCTCTGCAGGGCATCCTAACCAGGAATCAATTAAGTAGAAAACAGCTCAAGAGGCAAAGTTTCAATTTAATTTGGTACTATCTTTGAAAAAGAGGCTGAAATTGCTAATCTGAATAGATATTTTGTGCATATGGCTTTTATTGTAGAATAATAAAAAAAAAAAATCCTTAGGAAAATACATAAGAAAAAGTGAAAAGTAAAGCCAATTATATCTCAGGTTGTTTTTCTTTTTCTTTTTCTTTTTTTTTTTTTTTTTGGCAACTCTTTAAACAAGGTGTTTTCTTTGCAACTCTTAAGCTCTTTTTTAAAATTTTTATTTATTTATTTTTTTCAGTGTTCCAAGATTCATTGTTTATGCTCCACACCCAGTGCTACATGCAATACGCATCCTCCTTAATATCCACCACCAGGCTCTCCCAACGCCCCACCCCCCTCCTCTCCAAAACCCTCAGTTGTTTCTTGGAGTCTCTCATGGCTTGCCTCACCCTCCAATTTCCCCCAATTCACTTTTCCTTTCCTTCCCCTAATATCCTCAGTGTTAATCCTTATCTCTACAAATAAGTGAAACCATATGATAATTGACTTTCTTTGCATGACTTATTAACTCTTAAACTCTTTAAATAAATATTACTTATTCAATAGAATACGTTGACCAGTAAGCCCTCTTTAGGGCTTATTGTGTATGTAAAACATCAATACAATGGTGTATTGACCTCATAGACATTTGTTTAAGAAAGACCTGTAAATAAGTAAGTTGGCATATATGATGTCAGATACTTAACTAGGGCATGCATTTTCCAGGGAATTGATGTAACTTCAAATGGTAACATTTTATTTTCTTTATGGATATAGAATGTACTTTATATTTTTAATGCTTACAGTTTATGAGCTAAGATATTTTCTTATGTAAATGCATTACCCTGTCTAGATTATTCTTGTAATTAAGCAGAAATCCCAATACCTCCACTTTTCACTATAGGAACCTAAAGGAATACAGTATAACTTAGGAAGGAGAGAAGAGGCCACAAAGCCACAATTCTTTGTAATAAAAATACAGAAATGGGATGTATGTCCCAGGTCGCTTAACATGTTAAAGTTTATATTTATAAAATAGTATAGAAGATATTTAGAAAACTGCTTTGTAACCCAGAGCCATGTTTGCATTATATGAAAGAAAATCTAGTACCCAAAAAGAGCAACTAGGAACAATTAACAATTGAAGAAGAGGATGTTACTCTGTATGCGGTGGGGGAGAGAGAGACCTAGCACCCTGCTTGCTTATTTGAGCAAATATTAGTTCTTTATCTCTGTTTTGCTCTGCAATTTAATTAATACTTATTAGGCTTTGATGTTTCCCAGTAGGCTGGTAACATCAGGCCCTCGGAACATTGGTTTAATAACCCCTCTTGTTATTTTCTTTCTCAACCATGCTAGCACTGAGTTTTTCTCCGTATTTCTCCTGTTCTCAGAAGCCTATGAGGTCTTATTCCCAGAAGAGGAATATTTCCAGGTCCACTTAAATCTCCTTCTCACAGCATCCAGTCAGATTGTAGAACGTGAGCAGGTTATTTCTGTGGCCGGCAGGCACCTGCTAACTACCAGACCACATCTCATTTCTGAGTTCCTGCATAGCAGCCTCATCTCATGGAAGGAGGGAAAAAGGCCTAAGACCCCACTGCCCACATTAGAAACCGTTCGTTTCTTTTGGAGATCTGGAGAACTTGAACATAGGGTCACTGCTGGCAGCAGTGGGGCAAGAGTGTGGCCTTGCTGGCACAGCAGAGAGGGTCCTAGTGTTGGGTATTGGAGTTATGTAACTATATATATAATGTAAGGTATACAGGTATACCTGTAGTACACAGGTACTACAAACAACTATCGCACTTAATTTTTAACTATCTACACATTAGGTATTTCTCATTTATTCCCCAAAGGAAAATAACCTTAAGATAAGTTGAATTCGTGGTTCATTTGTGAGGAATTTCTCACCTGGGTGATTATGACAGAATGTAATGTGAATTATAATTGCTGAGCCAACCAAAAATGAAGATAATTCTAGTCCTTCTCTAATGCGTACAACTCATTAGAATGGAATCTCAATCTTCAGAATTCTCAATCTTCAGAAAGAAGCAGGTGTCTTCTCCTGATGTATCTGCTAAATGCCCAGAAACTCCAAAATGTGCCCAGAAGCAACTATCAGAGACCACCCTGAGAATTCCTGCCAAATCCATGGGAGCTGGGATCTCTACCAAAGGATTCCTCCTCAGGGAGGAGGAGCACTGGGAGCAAGGTGCAACTCTCAGGATGCCTGGTGGTCTGAGCATCATGAGTGATTCAGAAGAGGAGAGCCACGGGAGCCATCATTTACCACCTTAGGAGCAGGACAAGATAATATTTATATGTCCTCCCGTGATAGCCACGTCTCTCTATACATCTACCAGTCAGATATGCAGAGAAAAATCCAAAACAAACCCCAGCACGATGTTTGTTTGTTTATTTTTTCCAACTATAACTATATAATCCTGGCTGCCAGTAGAGAACTCAGGATATGTGAGGTGACAGCCATCTCATTGAGGAGTCTGTAGAGAGGAAGAAAGAGAACTGGAGGTTACGTTTTCCCACAGCTGTCCCCATGAAACACTTATAAAGGGACCCCAGTCAGGAGCTTTCCCCCACAGTAAGTAAGAAAGATTTACATCATAAAGAGAGTTTCAGTGAACATTTTGGAAGCACATTAGATAACAACATGAAAGTGAACAAAAGAGCAAACCATCTAGTGATGAGTGTTTATCTAATGACAGGAATGATTCCTACAAATGTTTGAAGGATGGCTCCTCCACGTTGTCAGTTTAAATAGATTATAATACACTTGTCGAGGAAAGTGAAAGGAAGAAAGATCATTAGTAAGGCTTTATATGGGAGCAAAATTGGTAACATAAATTATAAAGTTTAAATCATCTATTCATATTTCAAGCATTGAGGTATTACCATCCAACTGACAGAAAAGTCAAATCCCCAAGTAATCTAACACACTTGAGAACTGCTTGAGTAGCTGGGATTTTAGAGATTGTGGCTTCCCGTCCCACGCTCTTTTTTTTTTTTTTTTAAGGTTTTATTTATTTATAGAAAGAGAGAACATGAGTTGGGGGAGGGGCAGAGGGAAAAGGAGGAGCAGACTTCCTGCTGAGCAGGGGCTCAGTCACAGTCTTGGGATCTTGATCTGAGCAGAAGGCAGACACTTAACAGACTGAGCCACTCAGGCGCTCCCACCCCCGTGCATCCCATGCTCTTTCATAAATCCCTTTACTGATGTACAGTGCCAGAGGGAAGCCTAGATTCTGAAGAGAAGCAGAATATTCATGACTCTGAGCTTGTGCTTAAAAATAGCCACATGTTCATTTCTTCTCCGGATAGCAATTTTTGTCTCTTTTTTTTCTTTTTATTACGTTTTTGTTTCCATTCCAGTATAGTTAACAGTGTTCTATTAGTTTCAGGTGTACAATATAGTGATTCAACACTTCCATACCTCACCTGATGCTCATCAAGACAAGTGCCTTCCTTAATCCCCATCACCTATTTCCTCCATCCACCCACCCAGTTCCCCTTGGTAACCACCAGTTTGTTCTCTACAGTTAGGAGTCTTGTTTCTTGATTTATCTCTCACTCTCCTTTCCTTTGCAGATAGCCATGTTTTTACACAGACAAGCAGCACTCTCTTCATCTGCTTTTTCTGTATCGTAACATACTGACCCAAAGGAAAATTAATATTTGTCTGAAAGTTTAGTTAATAATTTAACTGTTTCCATTACATCATGACCAAAATACAGTACAAAAATAATCCACGTGGGACGCCTGGGTGGCTCAGTTGGTTAAGCAGCTGCCTTCGGCTCAGGTCATGATCCCAGCGTCCTGGGATCGAGTCCCACATCGGGCTCCTTGCTTGGCGGGGAGCCTGCTTCTCCCTCTGCCTCTGCCTGCCATTCTGTCTGCCTGTGCTCGCTCGCTCTCCTCTCTCTCTCTGACAAATAAAATCTTTAAAAAAAAATAATCCACGTAATTTATACCGTATATTATAGTTTGAATGTCAAATAATGCAAATCAATTACAATTTAAATTCATAATGAATTACTTGTGTAATTATTGTTTCCTTACTGATGCAGGTTTTCTTTAGCCTTTCTTCCAATTGAGATGTCACCTCTGTATGCTGTCACTTTCTGTTCACTTTTTCTTCATTTAATGCCTTTTTCTCTTAACGCCATGCCTAATTATTATATAAAATTATTAAATCCTTAAAATTTCTTTAAAGCCATTCCCATAATTAAACATAGACTCCACCCCCTTTTTTTAATAGATGTATTTGTCTGTTTTAGAGAGAGAGTGCATGAGCTGGGGGAGGGACAGAGGGAGAGAAAAAGAGAAGAAGCAGTCTCCCCTCTGAGCAGGGGAGTCCTATGAGTGGCTCCATGTGGGGCTCCATCTCAGGACCCTGAGATCATCACCTGAGCAAAAACCAAGAGTCAGAAGCTTAACTGACTGAGCCACCCAGGTGCCCCTAGACTCTCCTTTAATGACAAATAATTTATCTATTTGAAATATTTAGTCCAGGCTGGGGCGGTGGGGGGGGGGACAGTTAGGGGAAGGCTTTCCAGAGATATTTTTTCCTTATTAATTTTGCATAAGCTCTTCGTTTCATGACATTTACATATATTTACAACTCATATTTGATATTGCCAAACTGCTCTTCAAAGTATCTGACAATTTTACACTTTTAACAGGGCGATGTAAATAGGAAGTAGCATTGAAGTTTACGTTGCCCTTCCTGCTTTTTGACAAAGAAAAACGCTGATATATCATACACGAGATTTGTTGATGGATACAGGATCTGATTTTTTAAAAACTATTCATTTAACAGACTGTGTATGTAAATGAATACTCTCCCCCTCTTCATATGTAGATTTTGTAGGCCAAATGCCAAATAAACTTGACCTTTGTGCTATTTGCAATCAGTTAAATCAGAATGACTGCCCAATGAGAAATTCTCCTATCTGTCCTCTCCTACACTGTTACATTTGTGATTTCTTTTAGGGGATTAATGGTTATTGGTTGTTAATAAAAATGATAAAACAGACCTATAGGAAAACTCAGTTATTTAGCTTAATATATCATTAGAATAATTCTATCCAAAAGTAAAGCTCAGATGTATTTCTTACTCAGTTTATTCTGAACTTTGATGGTATAAGCAATCTTATTCTAATTAGGAACAATTCATCACTAAACAGGTTGTGTGTGTGTATATCTATATACCCATACAAATAAATCTTTATGAAATGTAGGTTAAAAAATTTCCCTTGGATAAATATACAGCTACATGTAAATTCTGTAATTTATGTTGAGGCCTTATAAATACAGCAAATAGACAACCTTATACATTTGTTGCATTCACTTTAATCCAGTCATTCGTATCGGGGACTTTGTGATAAATTCTACAACCTGAGAAACTAATTCTTACTCAATTATTTGGTGCCTGGTTACAGAGAGCAGCTCTGTGCAGACAGAGGACACCACAGTACTGAAGCTGGGTTGGATCACAAATGAAATTAAATTGATAGTTTACCTTGAGTACTATCCTATTTCTGTTTAATGTTAGTTTGTTATTTGTTATTTGTTAGTCTGTTAAATGTTAGTTTACCTTGAGTACTATCCTATTTCTGTTAAATGTGCTATCTCTAGGACAGAAATATTTAAGAAAAGTTTCAGAGCTCTTTTTTCTAGCATTTTATTAAACAATTGCCACAGGAGTGTGCTGATCACCTTCTAGAATTTGACAAAAGTCATTAGACCTTGGTGAGCTGTGTAATGGTTTCCCTGCCATTGTTACATCACACCAGGTACTTCATAACCTGTTTGCTACTCTCTCCACAAGCCTGAGCTGCCTCCCATTTTTTGTCTTTATCTTCATTTACTGTAAGTACCAAAGCAAACAGCAGGAGTCCTGGGAAATGCTCGTGATAAGAGTTCATAGTGTAGATGACTAGCAATGACTGCCCAGGACTAATGTTTGTAAATTAATAAAGCTCATTCAGCAAAGCAAATTTAGTGTCCCAGCTGTTTCCTCCTGGACATTTCATCCGTTAAAATAGGGGTGCCTGTGTGGCTCAGTGGGTTAAGCCTCTGCCTTCAGCTCAGATCATGCTCTCAGAGTCCTGGGATCAAACCCCACATCAGGCTCTTTGCTCAGCGGGGAGCTTGCGTTCCCCTCTCCCTCTGCCTGCCTCTGCCTACTTATGATCTCTCTCTCTAAAATCTTAAAATATATATATATGTATATATACATACACACATATATATATACACTATTCATTTAAATAGTGACCTTCCCAAAAAGTCCCTGAATACCAGTATCTTTCCTAAAGAAGAAATGCAAACCCATAAATACATTTTGACATTTTACTAATAATTAGTCACATATGACCCCGTTAACATACAGACTTCTAGGAGAAGCATCAGTGACTTTAAGAGGGGGGACCCTCAATCACAAGAGGCACAGGAGGTCCTTTGATCCAGTTATTTTAACACTGGGGATGTTCTGACCCTGTGTTTATAATACAAGTATTTCAATAAGAAGCATACTGACATCAATGAGAAAATATTCCAGACCAAATTTCATTAATCTAATTTTTAACTAATAAATCCAATCTCTACACAAAGCAGTTGAACCATTTTCCTTTTTTGTCATGTTCCTTTTTATTTTTCTGAAATGGTCCACTATTATCACTTTCCTACATAAATTACATGAAGATTTGATTCCCAGGATAGTCTTTGTCCATATTGTTTTCTTAATTGTAGATTCACCATTATAAATTTGCTTTTTGGCCATTATTTCTATGAAATTCCATTTTCTATGATCTTAGTATTACCCAGGTTTGATTTTTCTATTGATTTATAGTCTGCACCAGATTCTGCCTTGTGCAGCGTCAGCTGCTGTCAGTTATATTTTGTTTATTATTTGTACTGAGATCCAATTTTCCCTGGGTCACTAATAGCTGTTTTCAAAAAATGCCATCATTCTTTACTTCACTGTCCAGTTAAAATTATGCTATTGCAAGTTTTATTTTGTGTTTGTATTCTTATCAGAATATTTATTAGGTATTTTATAAAAAGTTGGGCTTTTATGTTTTTTTCTTGGAGTAATGAGTACAGTGGTGAGTGTAGATACAGGCAGGGTGGAAGCATTCTGTTTCAGCAAGATACAGTTAAACCAAGACCAAGACAAGCTTAAAGGAAGTTTGAGAGAAAAGCTGAGGAGTATAGTAAAGTGGAAGGATTGCACTGGGAGCAAACTGGAAGGGCATGCAATGGCTTGCTTAACATGCAGAGGAATAAGAAACCGCTGAACCATTAGAGTAGAAACTGAGAAGGTAGTTCTTGAGGGCAGAGGACCCTCCTGCTGCCTAATTCAATAAAAGACCTCCATCTGGGAATCAGGGTGTCTCTGACCTGGTAGATTTCCCACTTCTCCCAGGTTACCTTGACAAACAATTTTCAAGAATAGAGCTGGAAAACCAGCTCATTCATCATGTTCTGGATCTTGTGACTTTTTGTACCTCTTATTTGTTGGTTCCACAGAAATGAAAGTGAAAGCAGCTTTAAAAATGATAGAACATGAGGTCTATCATAAGACAAACTGAATGAAAGGGGGAAATTCTTTGCTTATCCAATGTCTTCACAAATACCAGAAACTGTGCTAGTGGTTGGACTTGCACAGAAAACTATAGTCTCTGAGTCCAGGCAGTTAGAGAAGATGAGGAGGCATAAATATGGTGTTACATTCCATAACAGATATAGATAGGTACAAGTGTTTGAAGAGCACAGAAGGAGAAAGTAATTCATTTGGCTTGGGAAAGCCTTCTAAAGCAGGTGGCATTGATTTGGGCTTTGAAAGATGAAGAAATGGGAAAGTACTTATTAGGTAGAGAAGAAAAGAAAAGAGAAGAGCTGCTGGTTGATGTCAGTGACAATAATGATGCCCATCTATGACATATTCTTTTAATCCTTTTAGAGGCAGAGTCCTGGGCTGAGTGAGAAATCTGCATGAGCCTGTGTGCTCATGTTCTCCCCATTCCTGGGTTAGGAGGCCCAAGTCATTCTATTTAAAGTCACCAAGTAGTTACATACTTTATCAAAATATACCTTTTAAAAATCCTTTTAAGAATTGTGACCAAAAGGGTGCCTGGGTGTCTCAGTCATTAAGCGTCTGCCTTTGGCTGGGGTCATGATCCCAGGGTCCTGGGATCAAGCCCTGCATCGGGCTCCCTACTTGGCAGGAAGCCTGCTTCTCCCTCTCCCACTCCCCCTGCTTGTATTCCCTTTCTTGCTATCTCTCTCTGTCAAATAAATAAAATCTTTAAAAAAAGAAAGAATTGTGACCAAAAGTAACAAAGGTAATATAATTTTTTAAAAGTAAACCACAGTGAAATAACCCTTACCAGTATCTTACCACATTCATTCTTAACAGCTCCTGCAATAGCTTATGCTCAATATAATTTTGCCTTGATAAGGGTTTCCTTGGCTTTTTTTTTTTTTTTTTTTTTTTTTTAGTTCTTCTCAACTCCCAACTATCATGCTAGGAAATTTATATAATTTATATAAAATTTATATAATTTTACTTATAGTTATAATTGATATTTTTAAAAGGTTTATTATTTATTTGTGAGAGACAGTGAGAGCACGAGCAGGTGGAGGGGCAGAGGGAGAGGGAGAAGCAGACTCCCTGCTGAGCATGGAGCCTGAGCAGAACTTGATTCTAGAACCCTGAGATCATGACCTGAGCCGAAGACAGATACTTAACCACCTAAGCCACCCAGATGCCTCATAAATTGATATTTTAATCTTATTATATAGCATACTTGTAAAACATGGTGTCATTTTTTTTAACTAACTGAGCCACCCAGGTGACCCAGGTGTCATTTTTTTTTAAATGAACCAATTTAGGTGAATTTCTCCTTTTACACAGAAAATTAACATTGTTTTGCTATCTACATAGTTCATTTATTCAACAAATATTGATAATTTGGTTCTCCTGAATGGAGAAGATGAGATCCTTAGATCTTGGAGAGCTTAGTGGTGCACATTTTAGAAGTGTTCCTAATTAATAAGTGTATGAAATTAGAAGTCTACATAAAGTACTATGTAATTTCAGAAGAAAAAGAACATTATTTTTTGTGGAGAATGTAGGAAGACTTCATAGAGGAAGTACCGTTTGACCCAGGCCTAAGTGCTGGATGGACATTGGACATGTGAGAATGGAAGAAGGTTATTTTAGGCAAAGAGAAAAATATAAGTGAGGCCATATAAGTGAAGAGGTGTAGGCAGCCATGTTGAAGAATAAATAGAGGTCAGAGTCACTTGATGGCAAGGTCATAAAAAAAATTGTGGATGCTAGACATTTCTCATTTTTAAAAAAAAAAGCAGGAAGAAAATAGCTAAGATTAATGTGAAGATTTGAGTTTCCAAATTTGAATATTTTATCTTCAAAAATTACCACTTCCATTCATTAACCCCCAAATTTATACTGGCTCTCGGTATCACGGGAGAAGGAAACATGAAAATGAAGTCCAGAAACAAATAATATTCAGTTATTCTTAGAGAGCAACAGAAATGTGATCTCAGCTATGGAATAGTTTGAAAAATTTCAAGTGAGATGTTAACCTGCTAAAGTTGAAAAAGATGACCATTTCTTTCAGGCTGACTGAGAAAACAAAGCCAAAACTTGTTACCCTTCGATTTGTGGCTGTGATTTAAACAGAAAGAAATGACAGAGCATTAGTCAGAGTCAGATTATGTGGTACAATAGTGGCCCCCAGGTGTGGTAATTATCAAAAAATGATGACACCTTTGGAATTGTTAGAGTAATGCTATAAGTCATCTCTGTCCTATTCAAAAAAGCATTACATGATGATATTTTGAGGCTTTTGGATTGCAAGGGATAAGCAAGTAGCTCTGAAAAGCAACTAACTTATAAAGATTTAAACTGAAAAGTGGTCTTAAGTTTTGTGGCTATTTATGGTATTAAACTGGATACACCGGCAGAAGGCAGTACAGAATTTCAGTCAGGTACACTGGCATGGATCTCTTAAATCCAATTTGTAATACCCATCTAATGTCACTCATAAAGACATTTTAAAAAGACAAGAAATGTAATGAGGGAAAAAAAACATGTCTAAGTAATGCCATTTAAAAGTAATAAGATAGAGTATTTCTAGCAATCATATGGATTATACACAGAGGCTATCACAGGGAAAATATCTTCAATTTGGAAATAAACAGTACTTGTAAAATGAGTAGAATAATAGAACTCAAGTAAACAATTTATATCAGTGTGACAAGAAACATTCAGATCTTTTGCAAAGGTTGAACTCTAGAATGACTCCTAAAGCCCATATTTATCTTTTTCCTGTTTTTGACTTTTTGAACTAAATTCACAACAGTCAGGATTTCAGCTTGAAATCCAGACCAGAAAAGAAAAACCCTTTTATTTGTATTAATAACTTACAAGCTTATGGGCTTTATAGCAAACTAGAAGAAGGAACTGGAAAAATTAAAGGAGGTAGCATAGAAATAAAAGATTCTTAAACATATTTTAACACAGCAGTGGCAACAGTAGCATCCAGGAGAAGTAATACTTTCTAAAAGCTCACTAATACTTACACTCAAGGCATTAAGAAAAATGTGCTACCAGTACAAAAATGTAAGTCTGTTGAGCTGTTGTCCACAGTTTGCAGACTAGGTATGGAAAGATTTTAACCAAAACACAAGATTGCATTTAATTTTATGGGGCTTTATTTGAAGGGCCCTAATTTTGTGTCTCCAAATCCTTTCAGTTTAACCAAAGCATAGCAAAACAAGGCTAAAACTTACCTATAATGTTGCTGACTCTGAAATATATATAAATATATATTTATCTAAAGTTAAAGATGTGCAATAAGGTGTTTCAAGAATTTTTAAATGGTGGATAGCTTGTGTGCTTACAAATGGATTCTTTAGTTACACACTCAAAAAGGTGAGTGGTTCTCTCTGGGATGTTGCTGCCAAGACCTATTCAATTTCATTTGGCAACAATTTTTATGACGTGTGAAAGGACCTCTTTATTGTGAGCAGGGTCTGCAGGATTGTTATGTTTAGTCCTTCCATATTTTGAGGTGGCATTTCCATATTTTCTGTCACCCTAGATTCTGTGGAAAGGGGAAAACAGACAGACAAACAAAAACAAAGAAACCAGGGCTTTCTTCTTCCAAAGGCTAATCTTCTTCCCTTTAAAATAATTTCCCCTGGGTCCTTAAGATATTAGGCTTTGAAAGTCTATGGAGAGACTGTTTTGGCCGTTAAAAAAAGTTTACACTGGGGGGCCTGGGTGGCTCAGTTGGTTAAGCATCCCACTCTTGATTTCAGCTCAAGTCATGACCTCAGGGTCTGAGATCAAGCCCTAAGTTGGGACTCCACTTTGGGCATGGAGCCTGCTTAAGATTGTCTCCCTCTCCCTCTGCCCCTTTCACTCCCATTCAGGGATTCTCTCTCTTTCTTTCTCTTAAAAAAAAAAAAAAAAAAAAAAGTCTGCACTAAGACCTATGAATTTAAGTTTCCAAACCAAACTAAAGTTCTATTAGATAAAAAGTTGTTAAAAGTTGTAGTGTAAATGTGTGGATAGATAAGTAAGGAAATATATACTATTCTTAGGATATTAGCTATAATGCCAGTTAATTTTCTTATTTTATACTGAGCTTCCAGAATCTGAAAATAATATCTACATGTCTTAGCCAGCTCAGGCTGATGTAACAAAACACCATGGACTGGGTAGTTTAAACAACAGACATTAATTTCTCACAGTTCTGGAGGCTGTGAAGTCCAAGACCAAGGCTCCATCAGGTTCAGTTTTTGGTGAGGGGTCTCCTCCTGGTTCATAAATGACTGTCTTCTCACTGTATCTTTATAAAACAGAAAGAAGTATCTCTGGTGTCTTCTCATCTTCTAATAAGGGCACTAATCCCATCATGGGGGCTCCACTCTCATGACCTCATCTAAACCCAATTACCTCCCAAAGGCCTCACCTCTCAATACAGTGGGGGTTTAGAGCTTCAGTATATGATTTTTGGGGAGGACACAAACATTCAGTCTGTAACACCAAATATGATATTTTGAGGTATCTTCTCTACTCTTTACCTTTGTTATATTCTAACTGTATTCAAATTCTTTCAAAACTGAGATGTACCTGAATTTCATGTTTTGTACTTAAATGGAACTTACTTTAGCTGAAAAAAAAAAGATGATACTTTTGAAATAAAATAACATTATAAAGAAATATTATAAGTAAATGTATTAGGTTAATATAAGTCTAAGAGTATTAGACTTCAAAACCATTTTCAAATCTCTTTTCTAGTGTGTGAACATAGAGAAAATAAAGAAACTCAGTACTCTTTCAAATCACCTAAAAATATTGTTTTCTGGGAAACAGAAAATTTGAATGACAGGTCTATCATATGTTATGATACAAACATGCCTATCAGATTCTTAGAAACATAAAGTTTAAAAGTCACCTGTTATTACATTTAACATTTTATTGTTTTTAATCCTTAGGATATGTGCTAATTTCTGCATGAATGACTTGGTTAGAAAAATGACATTGACTCTGAAGATTACTGAGAGCTAAAAATAAAACTCTAATATTGAGTGAATCTCATGGCTGATAATAGTAGTAACTTTATATTAGTATATAGACTATTATAATAACCATTTTATATTATTCCACAGACTAAATATTAAGAATTATGTGAGAGTTTTATTTTACTTACCTTCATTTTTAGTCCCTAATAGTCAGGTAGTCTAATAGAAACCAGAAAGTGAGAAAAAAATCATTGTACTGTTTTCTTATGACAAAGGTCAAAATTTTTAATCTTTTTCTTAAAAACACTTAGTATTCCTTTTTATTTATTTCCTTCCTTTCCTTCTTTATTCCTTTCTTCCCTCATTTCTTTCTGTCTACTATAAAGATAGACTAGTTGTTTTTTTTTTTAACTTCAAGAAATATACACAAATAGTTAAAAGCAAACCGTGAAAATGTATCTTAGCAACAGTGCCACATTTTAAAAGAAAATATATAAATATGCTTTGGTAGAGATACTTTTCAAGTATTATTTATTTAACAAATATTTATTAGTGAAAAAGTGTTAGAATTTGGCAACTGTGTCTTTTTTCCTCTTAAAGTTCTACTTTGTTTCTGTACTATAAATAAAACTGTATTTCAACCTTTAGTACAAACTAAGTTTTTAGTGTAGTTTCCTTTTAAAAATCACCCAGGTGCCCCTAAAAATCTTGACTTTTTTATTTTTATAAAAGGACATTCACATGCTTATTAGTTTAACATGACATGGTGGCTTACTCCTTTGTGCTTCTCTGTCATCCACACTTGAGAATGCTCTGACCCAAAGAAAAGGAGATTCTTGAAACTCTACATTCCTTTAATTTAGAGCCCATGGTTTCCTCACTATCTCATCTCCCCAAACTCTTTATAGCCTCTGAAGAAACCCTCCATAGGTACCCCTACTTTCCTCCTCACCAGAGCTCGTACCCTGGCTTACTTCCTTGCTCCAGAGAACTAAAAGAAAGGTTGAGAAGAGAAAGAGTTAAATCATTTTTATAGAACTAGTACCCTTCCCCAGCTTCTTGTTTTGAATTTCCAATAAAGAACAAAAAATAGCAGTTCACAAAAACATTTTTAGACCACCTACTATATGGCAGACAGAGTGTTAGTACTGGGATCATAAAGATAAAGGACATAATTACAGCGCTGAAAGAACTATAACCAAATAAAACAATACCAAACCTTATGAAGAATTTGAATTTCTCATATAGTCTGAAAAAGCAAGCAAAAATTTCCCTTAATAAGATCATTGCAAAACTGGTGGCTACAAGACTTAAGAAAAAAATTTTTTGTAGAATTCCTTATGCAAGTTCAAAAGGAGTCCTCCCCCAAGCCCTGGATTTGTATAGGATTATTATGCTACTTGAAAGTAATCATTTCTTGGAAATAATCATGAGTCATTAAAGTGCCTCAGTGAAGTTTAAATTTTTAAAAATCATGTTCAGTTTAGGTTTCTAAAAGAGCAACATATTATCCTAATTGTAATGTATATATTGCTAAAGGAGCAAAATTAAGGATTTCCTCACACAATGTGTCTCAGATTAATTTAGTGCACTCAGCAGTTCTCTACAGACCAGCATGAGAGGCAGGAGGATTTCATCTAGTGGGGTGTTGCTTTGATAAATCTGTTTTTCTTTTCACACGATGAATTACCAAATGTCCGTTTCAAGTAAGAAGTCTTTACCTAAGTGTCTGACCCTTTAAAAGGTAATTTAAGCATGTAGAAGTTCATAGATCTATCATAAACCCAGAATGTTTAAAAATTACTTTTATAAAACTCAGTTTATTTCTAGAATGGAAAGTTTATTTCTAGAATGGGAATAAATGAGAAATAAGAATGAGGAAGAAAAAAGGAAAGAAGGGAAGCAAGAGAATGAACAAGCATGGGCAGCATTCTTCACAAATACACGAACATGGGAGATTTCATGTCTATGTGCGTTCCCCATACATACACCTATTAAATTTAATTTTCTCCTGTTAAAAAACCCCAAATATCTACGCATCATTATTTCAAAGGAACAACTAAACATCACGTTGATTTTATAACTTCCATTTCCTTAATGAATTTCTTCATACGAAGGCTGATATATTGAAAGTCTGCTACATTGTGCAAAATGCTAGTCTTTTTTTTTTTTTTTAAAGATTTTATTTATTTGTCAGAGAGAGAGAGGAGAGCGAGCGAGCACAGGCAGACAGTATGGCAGGCAGAGGCAGAGGGAGAAGCAGGCTCCCCGCCAAGCAAGGAGCCCGATGTGGGACTCGATCCCAGGACGCTGGGATCATGACCTGAGCCGAAGGCAGCTGCTTAACCAACTGAGCCACCCAGGCGTCCCCAAAATGCTAGTCTTAAGAGCAAGCATGACAGCATTAGCTTTCATTTGTTACTACTTTTGCCAGTTCTTGCTTCCCCAGTGAAGAAGCCCTATGTCTGTGGAAGCCCCACACCCATTGTTCTGTCATGTATGTTTCTGAAGATAAGAGAATTTAAAATTTTACTATTTCTCTTAACATCAAATTTACACGCAGTCTCTCATAATGACATGTTATTTATAATCATCTTCGTCACAGCATAATATTCCTATCCGTGAGTTGTAAGTTAACTGTAGTTATCTTAATTGATCCCCTGCTCAGGTGTTTAGGTTGCTTCAAATTTTGTACAATTACAAATAAAGTTACAATTAATATTTCCTCCTCACCCCATTTAGGATTATTTCCATAAAAGAGATACACAGGAATATAATTGCAAGGTCTATTTCAACCATTTATATCAATAAATAATAATAATAAAACTATTGAATCCTTCATTTCAATTTGTGTTGTGTCTTTTAACATGTACTAAAACATACAAGAAGATATTTCTTGGATATTTTATTTAATTCATGTTCTATTTCTACATCAGTGTTATAATATTTGTATTATCATAACCTAAAAATATGGTTTATTGTCCAGTATCACTTGTGTAACTCATTTCTCTTCCTTTCAAAATATTCTATGCATTTTTTTGTATTTAATCTTTCAGATGAACTTTAGAATGATTTTGTCAAACAAATCAAACAAAACAAACCAAATTTTTTTGAGAAATCGAATGATTTTGAAAACAAATCAAACCAAAATTTCCTTGATTTTCACTGGAATTGCATTAATCCTATAAAGCAATTCTGACATAACTGACATCCTTGGAAATACTATTTTTGACATGCAGAAGATTAGTTTTTCTAATTTATTTCTACTCTTTTCTCAGAGCTTCATCACTTTTTATTCATGTTAGGCCACATATACTTCTCACTAAAGTTATTCTGAAAGTTTTTGCTGTTGTTGCTCTGGTAAATATTGACTATTGCATTAATTTTTAGCAGGTTCGTTGAGGTATACTTTACATATAAAATTCACATTTTAAGTACACGATTGAATGATTTTTTTTTTTTTAGTAAATTATAGAGCTGTTCAACAAACACCACAATCCAGTCTTACATTTCCATCACTTCAAAAAGAATTTCCTTTTTGTTGGTTGATTTCAAATTTAATTCTGTTACAGTTGGAGAACATACTTTATATGATTTCAGACCTTTTAAATATATTGGGATGTGTTTTATGGCCTAGAGTGTAGTCTATTTTTGAGAACACTCCAGGTGCTTGGGAAGAATGTGCATTCTGTTTTTTGGTGGAGTATTCAACAGAGATCAGTAGGTCAAGTTGGCTGATAGTGTTAAGTGTTAAGGGATATAAAGGACATCCTTGCTGACTTTCTGTCTAGTTGTTCCATCATATTGCTTCATGTACTTAGGGGATATATGCCAGGTATGTATACATTTATAATTGTTCTATTTTCCTGTTGAATTGATCCTTTTATCATTACGAAATGTCCCTCTCTGTCTCAAGTATTTATTTATTTTTTTTTTTTTTTTGACAGAGAGAGAGAGATCACAAGCAGGCAGAGAGGCAGGCAGGGAGAGAGAGGGGAGGAAGCAGGCTCCCCGTGGAGCAGAGAGCCCGACTCAGGGCTCGATCCCAGGACCCTGGGATCATGACCTGAGCTGAAGGCAGAGGCTTTAACCCACTGAGCCACCCAGGCGCTCCTCAAGTATTTTTTTTTTAAGTGTATTTTTTCTGGTGTTAATATATTCAATCCAGTTCTTTTATGGCTACTATTTGTGTGGTATAACTTTTAAATTCTTTTAACTTCCCATCTATTTGTGTCTTTTGGATTTGTCTTGTAGGCAGCATATAGTTGGATTTTTTAAATACAGTCTGACAATCTCTACCCTTTGATCTATACACATGAAATGAAAATATTGATATAGCTGGACTTCTGCTATTTTGGTATTTGTTTTTCATATGTCTCAAGTCATTTTTGTCCTCTGTTCCTCTTTAACTATGTTTGTTTATGTTAAATAGATACATCCTAATATACTATTTTAATTCAATTTTTAAGACTTAAATTGTTTCCTTGGTGCTGCTCTTGGCCTTAAGATAACTGGTAACTGGTTACAATCTACTACAATTAATCACAATCTACTTCAGATTAACTTAATGCCAGTGAAATACAGAAATTTTGCTTTAACATAGGTGTATTTCTTTTCCCTTCATGTTATCATTGCCATAATCACATCATTATATAAGCTCAATAAGTTTTGTAATTATTGTTTTATGCATTTGTGTTGTAAATCAGTTAAGAGGAAAGACAAAACTATTTGTCTTTATAAGTATTTACATTGTATTGTAAGTATTTAGATAGTATTTCTGTAGTCCTTTATATTTACCTATGTAATTGGGTAAATTACAAAAAATTTTCCCCTGAATTAAGACTTTATGTTTTAGAGAAGTTTGAGGTTTACAACCTAAATTGGAGTGAGAGGTACAGAGATTTACCATAGAACCCCTACCCCCACACAAGCATAGTCTCTCTCATTATCAGCATCCCCCCACCAGAGTGGTACATTTGTTACCATGGATGAACCCACACTGGCACACTGTGATCACCCAAAGTCCATAGTTTACCTTATGGTTCACTCTTGATGTTGCACATTTCTATGGGTTTGGACCCAGTCTATTATATGTCCATCATTATAACATTATACAGAATATTTTCACTGCCCTAAAAATCCCTGTGTTCTGCTTATTTATCCCCTCCTGACCCCTGCACCCACCGATCTTTTTGGTCTTCCTATTTTGCCCCTTCCAGAATGTTATATAGTTGGAATCGTACAGTAGATACCCTTTTCAGATTGAGTTCTTCCATTTAGTAATTTGCATTTAAGTTTCTCCGTCTTTCCATGTAATTACCTTTTCCAGTGTTATTTCTTCATGTGGATTCGAGTTACCATCTGTTGTCATTTCCATTCAGCCTGAAGGGTTTTCTTTAGTATTTCTTGTAAGGCAGATGTGGTAAAAACAAATTGTCTTTGTTTATCTGAGATTGTCTTCATTCTCCCTTCAGTTTTTGAAGAAGTTTTTCCATATACAGGATTTTTGGTTGGCAGGTTTTTTTCTTTGAATATGTCATTCTACTGCCGTTGGGCCTCAATTTCTGATGAGAAATCCCCTCTTAATCTTACTGTTTCCACTGTTACATGATGAGTCACTTTTCTTTTGCTGCACCACAAGATGCTCTCTTTGTCTTTCAACAGTTTGAATATAACGTATCTTGGTATAAATTTATTTGGGTTAATAGTCTTTGGAGTTTATTGAGCTTCTTGGATTGTATATTAATGCTCGTCATCAAATTTGGAAAGTACTTGGTCATCTTTTCTTCATACACTTTCTAAACCACACAGTCTTCTCTTTCTCTTCTTCTACGGCTCCTAATACGTGTGTTTGTATGCTTCTCTGTACTACGGATCTTTGAGACTCTGTTCATTTTTCTTTCTGTTCTTCAGGTTGCAAACCACCTGGAGAGAAAAGCCATATAGTAATTTGAAAAAATTTAATATAAAGAATTATCACCTAGAGCTGGGTATTCAAGTAATGGGAAATTGACTCATAAAAAGTAAACAGAACTCTTAAAAAATGCAGGACTAGAGAATTAAGAAGAAGCCATTATCCATTTGGCTGATATTAGAACACCCAAGAAAGACCCCATGCCCACAACCAAATACAGATGAGATCCAGATCTGGTTCAAGTAGGTTTGACCTTGGGTCACTGAATGGCAGAGAAGTCAGTTTAGAGCTGCATGGGCAGAATCTGCTGGAAATCCCCCTCTACAGTGCTAGCAAAATCTCTTCATAAGGAGGTATCTACCTGGAGGCACTCTCCTACAATATTGCCCAGTGGGCATTTCTGGAGTTCTATGCTGGCCAATGGATGCTGATTGCCATGCAGTATAGGAGATGGGTGCTAGAAAAAGCTGCCTGCAGTGCAGAAGCTGGGAGCGGGAGAAGCCACACAGTAGGCTACTACCAACTAGGCTCAATGGAACCAGAAAGGAAAAACCCTTCTTCCTGCAGTGTCTTTCCAGCACCATCTCCTGACAAGGCTTACTGACAGCTGGAAAAGAAGAAAAAAAAATCATTTTCATAAAACAGAAAAGGAAGAGGAATTTGGAACTGAGAGGCAATATATTAATAATGGGCACATTTCATTCCTTTGGCCATTCACTTATATATGCAACTTTCTACACATATTTGAATTCCTATATAGCAACAAAATATATTTGCAACTAACAAAATGCAGCTATCCATGTTGCAAGAAGCCCTCCTACTCTCCCCCAAATGAGGAAGTGCATAGTCCCAAGTCCCTACAGTTACTGTGTTCAACACAGGTTACAGTAATAACTCCTCAAAGTAGGCCGCAGTTTCACTGAATAGTCTGTTACAGAAAGACTATGATGTTAGCTTCCAAGAGCTTGTATATAAAATAAAAAGAAAGGGAAGAAAACAGTGTACACAAGTAAACATTGCCTGAAGCAAGAAGAGAAAAAATATATTAATTTCTGTAGTTGTCTCAAGGTTGTAGATGGTATCTATGGATTCCATCTTTAACTACCCATTCCATTTTCCCCTTACTCTATGCTAAAACCTTGAGTTCTTTACCTGAATGACCCAGACCTTCATTCCTGAAGGGTGCGCATCCTCAATTGTTCTGCCTTGTCTTGGTTGCTATAGTTTCACATTGACTTTTACTATTGGGCATGAAAGTAATAAGCTGTGCCCCTGAGAATCCTCTAGGTTGCAAATATAGTCTTTTTTGGTCTCCAACCCAATTCCTAGTTGGTAATATGGATTAATCACTGCACCTTTTTTTTTTCTCTACCTTCTATATATGGAACTATCTATTCCTCTTAAGGATAAGAAATGTCATCAGCACCATTTAGAACTGAAAGCTTTGGAGAAAGTAATTAATTTGATAATATAAAACAAAATTTTTGTTATTGTAGAATATTATTAAACTTTTATGTAGTTTTGTTTCTAGAAATCATTCGCTTCATAGTTTTCAAATTTGACAGTTGTAAATAATATATATATATTTAACATGTTTTCTACATGCTATTACTTCTCTATCTTTTGTAATTTTTACTGGGATTTTCGAATTTACTATTTTGTGATTTGTTCACTTTTTTCCTATTTCCTAATGCATTTGCTATTACTGCTTTTATTTTTACTAGTCTTCCTCTTGCTTTTTCACTTTCTAAATTATTTAATAAAATGATTGGTTTTGCTCATAAAATAAAAATCTAGTTATGAATTTAAGTTATCGGTATTACATAATTCCATTAAAATTAAAACTGAGTGAGGGCTGTATTTTTATTTCTTTGTTCACGAATATCCTCAAATTTCTAGCACTGTGCCTCTGCACAGAGGTGTTTCACAGGATAACATTCACTGGAATATGTTTTGGATTGTTTCCTTTTTGAAATTATGGTTATTTTTTAATTGCAACAATCTTAGATTTTTGTTTAAATTTCCATTACTTTATCAAGTTTAGTGATTCTCAGACTTTAACATCCATCAGGGCTCACTTGGGGAACTCATTAAAACACTGATTTTTATATTTTAAAACATAGGCTCTACTCTCAGAATTTCTAATTCAATAGGCTTGGGGCAGGGATCTAGAATTTGTATTTTTAAGAAGTTCCCATGTAATGCTGAAGTCTCACTGGGGTAAGATTCATTGGCCTGGTTTATTTCATTTTATGAGAATGCTGATTACCAACTTCTGCCTTAGACAATTTATTGAGGTATCTTGATGACTAAATAATAGATCAATTAGATATGCTGCCCCAGCTTTAGATATTCTACCATCTTAATTATGCTTTTAAAAATTCTGTCATCATTTATTTTTTGTGTAATTGAGAATAGACTAAGAGTTAAGAAGATGTATATTAAAATAGCAAACTGTTGAATTCTCTAAGATAGTTTATTGTATAGCAGAGAGAGAGATCACAAGTAAGCAGAGCAGCAGGCAGAGAGAGAGGGGGAAGCAGGCTCCCTGCTGAGCAGGGAGCCCAATGAGGGGCTCAATCCCAGGACCCTGAGATCATCACCTGAGCCAAAGGCAGAGGCTTTAACCCACTGAGCCACCCAGGTGCCCCGAGAGTATAATCTTTTTAAGTATGCCTGGAAATACTTTTTAAAAAATAAAAGACCTATCACAAACTTACAGTTGGTTCATTCAAAATGTACTACAAATATCCAGTTTCACATCTGCTGGTTACCTATCTCTGCTATTTTCTGAAAGACTTGATTTTGCAAAACCTTACCTACATGCAAATCATTTACCTGAGCCATTACTTTCTGATTCAGGCATCATGTCACATTTTCCTTAGTCCACCCAACAGATATAACTTTAGTCCTTTTCATGAAATTGGTATGTTGTGTCATTAAGCTTTCTATGCAGTGTTCCACTTTTAAGAAGTGAAAGACCTTGTACCTTTGGATTTTCTTCAACCAATAGTTCAAATTAAGAATGACTTCCAAATTCCTTCATCAGTTTTATTGGAGCGTGCTCTGTCCACTTTTTCTCAATCCTATTTTCTACTTCCAAAAGTCTCAATTCCCCTTGCTTTAACTTCTTTTTTTTTTTTCCCTCTATGGTATTATCTCTATATTATAGTATTCTAAAATTATCGTAGCATTGCTTTCTGTCACAAATTCTACTTAATCTGACATTAATACTGATGCATCTTTTAGTATGATTTAAGTATGCTCACTGCTTCATTTGTAATTTTTCCGAATTTTTTTTAGATGCATCTCTTCTAAGTAGTAAACCATTGGATTTTATTTCATTATACATCCATTCCGAGAGACTTTTTAGTGAGCAGATTTAAGCGATTTACAATTTTTTACAATTCTTACATGTCATTTCATTATAGAAAAATCAGAAAGCACTAGTATTACAAAAAGAAAAATAAAATTGGTTAATATATTAGGTTTTTAAAAATGGATTGACATACTAAGGACAAACTTTTTTTTTTAATTATTTGTTTCATAGATTCTAACACAAAGACTTTAACACTGTTATATAGAAAGAATTATCAGTTGGCTTTTCCTTTGATTTCTGATCACTTTTATGATTGAAAAATGTCCTTTCCTGGGGCACCTGGGAGGCTCAGTTGGTTAAGCTTCCAACTCTTGATTTTGGCTCAGGTCATGATCTCAGAGTCCTGAGACTGAACTCCATGTTCGCTCTTGCTCAACAGGGAGTCTGCTTGAGATTCCTTCTCTCTGCCCCTCTTCTAGCTCATGCACATATGTACATTTCTCTCTGTAAAATAATTTTTTTTAAAAAAAAAGGTCCTTTCCTATCTAGAGATTAGATATTCATCTGCATTTTCTTCTGATTTTTTGGTTTTGCTTTCTTTATATATATTACTTTGTTCTACCTAGAATTTATTTGGTGAATGTGTATCTTACTCATTTCAAATGAAAAAATATAATTCTTTTATATATAATATTCTTTGGGCATACTGTAGTTAGAGCGTTGTAGTAAACATTCAATATTTATAATTATTTTTGTCAAGTATTTAAATTGTTTTAACTTTATCCTTCCACCTAGCATTACTTACCAACTTGAGAAATTATACTTCTAAAGCCTATTATTAAAAGTGAAAACAGGGGGCGCCTGGGTGGCTCAGTGGGTTAAGCTGCTGCCTTCGGCTCAGGTCATGATCCCAGGTCCTGGGTTCGAGCCCCACATCGGGCTTTCTGCTCAGCAGGGAGCCTGCTTCCTCCTCTCTCTCTGCCTGCCTCTCTGCCTACTTGTGATTTCTCTCTGTCAAATAAATAAATAAATAAATAATCTTAAAAAAAAAAAAGTGAAAACAGGAATGAAGTATTTAAACATATTCTTTTTTTTTTTTTTAATTATTTGATAGAGAGAGAGATATCACAAGTAGGCAGAGAGGCAGGCAGAGAGAGGAGGAAGCAGGCTCACTGCTGAGCAGAGAGCCCGATGCGGGGCTGGATCCCAGAACTCTGAGATCATGACCTGAGCCGAAGGCAGATGCTCAACCCACTGAGCCACCCAGGTGCCCCAGGAATGAAGTATTTAAGACCTTCTAGGTAAAGCAGGGTTAGGGGATTATAGTAATAAGTGAACCTAAAATGATGATAGACAATGCATTAAAGAAATCAACTCCTGGCATTTTCAGTATTTTAAACAGTAACAATCTGCACTGTTCAATTTTCAAAATGCTTTATGAATGTGTTTTTGCCTTGTTGTAAATATAAATTATAAGAAGCATTTTCCCTTGGATCTCCACAAAATAATCAGTGTTTTTTATGATTGTTACCTTTTTTAGCTTAGGTTAACTGAAGGAGAAAAATGCCAGTATCCTGTGATAGTCTTCAGACCTTTCTAATGCATTGTTTTATGTTTAAGGTAACTTAATACCAGTATAGAAATGACCATGGCAGAACATTGCTCTACCTCTAAAGCTTTCACATGTCTCAATTCCTTTGCTTTGTTTCACTTTGTCTCAGTTCCCTCTACTTCTCCCAAGATTACATTACAAAGATATCTACATATACTTGCTCTTCTATGTATTTATCTCCTTTCTCTCTTCCCAGGACCCCATGCTTTCATTGTAATTTTAAAATTTATCCTCAAGAAAAATTACTCATGTTCACAAATACAGTAGGCTAAATTCTCACATTTGTGGAAAAAGTAAAAGTACACAAATCCACATTTGTAGAATTTTGAACAATAGGAATTATAGTTAGGGAGACATTACTGTACTCAACAGGAAGTGTTTAATATTAGAAATCTGCTTAATGGGACTTTATTTCATCCGGTATGGAAACACATTTAAGACAGTGGAGCTGATACAATGACTCTACCTATATAACTAAAACATCAGGACTACTGAAGAAGAGCTAGATGCAGTTAATTCAGTAGTGTATGTGACTAATTCTGATCAATAAATGGCTGGAATATTAATAGTAAAAGCTTACCATAACAGTTGAAAAAGATCTACTTAAAATGGCTATTTTTGTAGTAGTATTTAAGTCATATGAAAATACCTTTGTATTTTTGCTTTTTCCAAAGTACTAATAATTGGCATTGCTCAAACTAGTAAACTTAGATCTTAAAATATCTTATCCGTATCAAATGTCAAGGGCTCTAAATGTGCTATTACAATAAATGTATGCTTTGCATCAGTCCTTATACTTTAAAAGTTAATTTACTTTATCATATATCAAATTATATCAGTCATCATTGAAACATGTACAATATGTTAATCTTGTATCTAATTGATTACAAATAAGAAATTCTGTTATTTTAACAACACAATAATAAATATAGCTCACCACCAGAATAGTCATTAAAATGAGTACCGCAGAACAATTAGTTCAAATTTACTTCCAAAGAATAACTTAAAAGAAATGATAGGCAGTTTGAGATTTAAAATACAACAAGCTGAAAGTTTGAAAGTTTAATAACTATAACTCAAACACCATAAAAAGGCAGTATTAAGGCTACAGAGATTCAATTGCCAGTGACTGAGTCTTATATATTGGCAGCGTACCAAAAAAAAAGTCCCAATACAGAGTAAAAATGTGAGTGTCAGTAATGTGTGTTAGGCTAAAATGTTAAGTATTAATGAGGCTATTGATTGTAGCAAAAATAATGTTGCTAAAAAGGTATCTAAAGGGGCGCCTGGGTGGCTCAGTGGGTCAAAGCCTCTGCCTTCAGCCCAGGTCACGATCCCAGGGTGGGATCGAGCCCCGCATCCAGCTCTAGGCTCAGCGGGGAGCCTGCTTCCTCCTCTCTCTCTCTCTCTCTCTCTCTCTCTGCCTCTCTGCCTGCTTGTGATCTCTGTCTGCCATATAAATAAATTAAATATTAAAAAAACAAAAGGTATCTAAAAACGTTAAGACACTACAAGAGTTGAATCAACTTATTTCAAAATTTCTCTTTGGAGAAATGCTTCTTTCCACAGATGTTCATTACACATCCATTTAGGTATTATGTTTTTAGAAAGTGGAGGAAAGATTTAAAAAAAAATGGAACCTGAAAGTAATCAATAGAAAATATTTTTGAAAACAAATCTGATACTGGAGTCCTAATGTAATTACTATGTCAAACTCCACCAATCCTCGAGTGAAAGTAAACTCCATCATCTCACATGGTGCTTAACAACAAAATTAGCCAAGATAAATGGTGACGTTAATAGCCATAATAAATAAATGTTACAAATTACTAATTACATTTAGTCAACACAGTCAGGTTATTTAATAATGCTCCCCAAACACAACAGGTAGCATTTCTAATGAATATTTGGGTTTTATATCACACCTTTCTCATGAGTAAATTTGTAACAAGGTTCATTTAAAATAAGGCACAGAACATGTGCCTTTCCTTCGTTGGTTTAAATGGTTAATCAAGGGGCGCCTGGGTGGCTCAGTGGGTTAAGCCTCTGCCTTCGGCTCAGGTCATGATCTCGGGGTCGTGGGATCGAGCCCCGCATCGGGCTCTCTGCTCAGCAGTGAGCCTGCTTCCTCCTCTCTCTGCCTGCCTCTCTGCCTACTTGTGATCTCTGTCAAATAAATAAAATCTTTAAAAAAAAAATGGTTAATCAATAATGACTCAGATACAAAGTACTAGGACTCCTAGGGGAATACCATGGTTTTAGGACAGGTGCTCTCAACCATTGTTCTTTTTTCTTCCTTTTCTGATGGAGGCTCACTCATATTATAGGGGAAAAGAAAGGACTAGAGTCCAGTGAACAAAATAGTAATGACTTTTAAAAATTGAGAGGTAGAAAATAATCAAATGATTAACACCTTGCAATTACAAAAGTACACATCAATTCATAAATATAAAACCTTAAACAATTCTAAAAAGGTAGTTAGTGGAAGACTAGCAGTAATTAAGAATAGTTAACATATCTCAGTATTTAACACTGATGATACACTGGCAGGAAAGCAACCTTTTTGAGTATTATGGAAATTCCAACCGCCTGCATGCCTGCATATAGGGTAAGAGTTTGTAAAGGTGCCAAGAGTCGGTGGCATCACACAGCTGCGTGGAGTGCTGAGTTAGAATTCTCAGTTATTTGTGGTACTGCAATAATCTTCGTCTATGAATACCAAATTTAGTAAGCCTTAATAACTCATTCAGCAGGTTACTACTAAGAAGCACGTAGTTGTCAGTAAAAATCAATCTACGAAACTGGGCTCGTTCGTATGTAACTATAAAACTATGAGCCTGGCATTTTTCCAGGAAGAGCGTTCTCAAAGCCATGAATTTGCTTTAGATCAAGACTGATTTAGGGAACCCAGTGTCTGACATAGAGCTCAAAATACAAAATGTAGTGGGTGCAACTAAAATACACAGAAAAACAAGCATGTGTGATTAATATCTGATTTCATAAAAATATATAAAGGACAATCTCATTGATCTGATGTAATTTTGTGATATATTACATTTTAGACAGCATGGATTGATTCCTCAAATCTTACAATGAATTCATTCCTTTAATCACTTCAGTGATATTATTAAAATTGATTTTGATTCATAAAAACCTTACTAAATTACTGCAAAAACAGGGGCACCTGGGTGGCTCAGTGGGTTAGGCCCCTGCCTTAGGCTCAGGTCATGATCCCAGGTCCTGGGTTCAAGCCCCGCATCGGGCTTTCTGCTCAGCGGGGAGCCTGCTTCCTCCTCTCTCTCTGCCTGCCTCTCTGCCTACTTGTGATTTCTCTCTATCAAATAAATAAATAAAATCTTTAAAAAAATTACTGCAAAAACATTTCAATGGTCTTTGTTGATCTTTAAGATTTTTATTTGACAGAGCAATAGAGACAGCAAGTGAGCACAAGCATGGGGAGCAGCAGAGGGAGAGGGAGAAGCAGGCTCGCCATTGAGCAGGGAGCCCAAAGTGGGGCTATCTCAGGACCCTGGGATCATGACCTGAGCCAAAGGCAGATGCTTAACCGACTGAGCCACCCAGGGATCCCATCTTTGTTGATCTTTAGATATACAAATTTACAAATCAAAGGTATATGTTATTTTTTTAAATTTTTTAAAGAGATTTTTATTTATTTATTTGACAGAGAGAGATCACAAGTAGGCAGAGAGGCAGGCGGGTGGGGGGGGGGAGCAGGCTCCCTGCTGAGCAGAGAGCCAGATGCAGGGCTCGATCCCAGGACCCTGAGATCATGACCTGAGCCCAAGGCAGAGGCTTAACCCACTGAGCCACCCAGGCGCCCCTATATGTTATTTTTACAGTAAAGGCAGTCACACAACAGCAAACATTCTAAACTTTTAACTGATTTTAGAAATAATTTCAGCTATGAACATAAAAAACCTATGTAACAGTTTGTAGTTCGCTTAGGAGCAAGAATAAAACAGTGTGTGGTACACGATACTGTGTCAGAGTCAAATGCAGTGGCAAAGTTAGGATTTGACAGAATTAAGAGGAAAAGGCCTGCAGAAAAGATTAGGTAAGCCATTTTTACAAAAGAGAGGGCCATTTTTAGCCAATGAAAGCATTGTGTCCATTTGTGAATGGCATGGTGTGGGTGAAGTTAAGTAGGGTTGGTAAAGGATTCAGAGAAATAAGGGAACTTGGGGAGATGCAAAAGGACTTTGAAAAAGCCTGGCATCTTCCAGAGGATAAAATTAGAAAAACCTTGTCCTTAATTCTAGTAATTTCTGGTTTACTGACTTCAGGCAGCAAATGTGAAGGGCACAAATTACTGCAGAATAACTGAAATATTTAATATACCTGGTATTACAGCACCCTCTATCACATGATCATACATAGAACATTTATACATGGTAGTCACTTTAATGTGGGAATATTCCTTTATGTCCAACTTTCCTGGTTCTAAGGCTTACTTACTACTTTCCAGTAAAGGGGTCAAAGGCCTACACATTTCTCCAGTTCTAGTATCATCACTGTCTCTCCTGTAATAGCAAAGAACATTAATGACAAAGCAATCCTGAACTCGAAATTCTTCCAGGTGTGGTTCTAGTACCAATACCTTAAATATCAGGGGAGAATTTATCAAAGCTATAATTATCCAGCTGTACTCCCAGTCCTTCCCAGTTAGATACTTGGGAGGTTAAGGCCAATCTGCTTAGTAAACCTTTCAGGGACTTCTGATGGATGCTCAAGTTTAAGAACCACAGCCCTATTATGGAAGAATTGAATCAAGTTAATACACGCTACTGTACAAATTCTGAAGGAAACTTATCTCACTTTCATTATATCCTTTGATATTCAGCTAAAACCCCATTCCAATAAAACACCAAGAACAATCTTGTGCTAGCTACCTAAAATTATCAGGCCTACAAGCTTCCAGGGAAATCTAGGTTAGGTTGCCACGTAAGAATGCATTATCGGTCAAGACATTTTCCTCGATTTTGCGGACTTTGGGGAATTTGTTTCCTCTCGAGTTATTTAAAAGAAATACGCCAGGCAAACAAATCTATATTCAGCCTGAGCATCTCTGAGACTATGACTGGGAAATTTCCTTAGCCTGTTTTTTTCTTTTTTTAATGTTTCAAGTTTTTATTTAAATTCTAGTTAGTTAACATATAGTGTAACATAGCGTCAAAGGTAGAATTAAGCGATTCTAGCCTGTTTTGCAAACAACTTATCTACCAAATTTTACGCTTCTCAGTGGGCTCCAAACGCTTTTACAACAGTGGTTTAATACGTGGAAAGGAACAAAAGCTTTTATTATCAGAGGACAACCGAAGCCACAAAGCCTGAGCCATCGTCCCAGCAAATGAGAAACAGAGGACCCCATTCCTGACAGACTTAAGAAATTCATGCGGGGATGACTGGGAATAGTTCAGGAACAAGGCACATGGAAGCATAAAAACACAGAAACCTTTTTTCTGAGCTTAAAACTAGAGAAAGAAACCCGTTTCCTCTCCATTTTGAGAGTACACCGCCACTCCTACAAGCAACCTCCTCTTCAAAGTCCTGCGAAGTACCTCCTGCGCGGGAACCGGCAGGGCGGAGACTGGGGTGCCTCCCTTCCGTGGGGCGAGGGGGAAAAATACGCCGGGGCCGCGATTTCTCTGGAAGGTTCCGAAAGAAAGGTGCGCGCGCCCCCTTCGCAGGCGGCGGGAGACGCGGCACCAGATGGCGCTGCCGCACCGAGAGCTGGAGCCTGGGTGACTAGGGGGACGGGAAGAGGCGTCACCGGATCCTTCCCTTCGTGTCCCTCGCCGGAAATGCGCCCTGGCGCCAGCCTCTGGTCCCGGATATTAAGACTTCTGGAGAGTTCCCGCGTGGGGGCGGGACTAGGACCGGAACCGAACTGCGACCGTCGGTCCTCGGGGCGGAAGCCCCGGGCGGTGCCAGAGGGAGCTGCATTGTGGTGCGCGCGCCTGTCCAAGGCGGGAGCGCGGGGCTGGTGGAGGTGGGGCGGGGGAACGCGAGGGGCGGGGCCTCGCCGTGCGCGTGCGCACTTTCGGGACGTAATCGCCGCTGGCGTGTGCGTCTTTTTCTCCATTTTTGCACGTTTGCTAGCCTGGCGAGGCGGAAGTGGTGACGTAGTAGGTTGTCCCCCCCCCCCCCCCCACTCCCGCCCACAGGGTTTGGGTTTCTATCTGTGAGTCAGGTTTCTGGAAATCTTTGTGGAAAGTTAATGGTATATGAGGTAAAAACTCGAGCTGTATTTTCCTCTTCACTCTAAAGCGATCCACATGTTTGCCGGGTGCGGTCCCAGTTCTGGTATGGACCCAGCCTTTCCTTCTAAGTCTCTGGACCCGCTCGATCCACCCACTGTTTCTTCAAGTATCAATCATGATGAGGCAGTAGATGTCACAAGGAAAGGGACTCAGGCAAATAGACTACTCCCGTGGAACCCAAAAAAATTAATTAAGGAAGGGTCCGTTTGCTTTTTAACAGTGCTTCTCGGGAATTTAAGGAGTTCAGTCGACTTCATTTTTCTGTTTTTGTCAGTGTAAACATTTTATATTGTACTTTTTGTGGTGTAGCCTTGGTCTTGATCATACTTTGTTAACTAAAGGCAGGCTGCTTGTACAAAGCGTTCCAGAGGAAGATTCTGCCGTTTTTCCATGTTTTGTAGAGAGGAAAACCACTTTTATGTATGGACAGACCTTAGTAACTAATGAAAAGGGCACTGGTTTGGTTTTGTTTTTAGATGCCGCATGGAAACAACTAAGACATTGGAGAAATCAATCTGTATCCATCCTCATTATCCATTAATTTTAGACTAATTCGAAAAGTGTCAGCTTGCAAGGTGACTGGTTCTCCCAAGAAATTCATTCAGTTTTGGTAAACACTTTTGCTTCTGTATTTCAGAACTCTTTCTTTTCTGTGGCCTACATAAGAACGGAGTACTTGGGAAAGCCAGAGGGAAAGGAATAGAAACTTGAGCGGATATACTGAGAGAAACAGGTGGACTGGAGAATGCAAGAAAGTTAGATTGTCTCTAGTTGCTAAATAAGGACGTTTTACTGTTTCTCAATAAAATCTTTTGGGTGGTCTTGGTAGCAGGTGTAAAAGAATCTGTTGTGGCTTGAGGAGTGCCATGACATATGTTTATATGAAAATCCAAGAAAAAAAATGTGAGCAACATTGCAGTATCATTAGGCTGATTAGAAATAGGACAAACAGATCGCTTCTTGGCCCTTTGGCTAAGATCAAGTGTAGAAATAGGACAAACAGGGGTCAAGACATCCAGGAAAAATTTAAAAAGAAAAAAAAAAAACATGGTGGTAGATATTAGAAAACATGTGAAGGAGAAAGAGTCAAAGTTGTGAAAATGTGGAAAGAGGCATATTTGGAAGATAGTAAGGGAAAAACCATTTTAGATCTCAACCTGAATGTGTAGAATAAGGAATAAATTTTTTATTAGACATATCAGCTTTGGATATATTGCATGTAGTTGAAAGAGTGCTTCATTTTGCCATCATTATATCAGTAATTTACACTAACATGCTTCTTCATAGTTTAAAAAATGCATCAATTTTATTTATTTAGTTTCACAAATAGCAGCATTTAAATCACATTAAATCATCAGCATTAAATCATTTGAGCAAATACCTCAGTTCTTGTTCCTTACCACTGCTTGCCGGGCAAAACCTGGCTCATGGATGAACTCATGCATTTATATTTTCTGTGCTTGCACCCAGAGCTCAACAATTGGATGAACTAACAACGATCTCACACTTAGATGGGCTCTCCACATTGTCCAGTCATCCAACTCCTTTTCTTTATAGTTACTTTGCTGTCTTCTGGAAACCAAATATTTCATTATTATTCTTACTTTCTCAAATTACCAGCTGCCTCTTCAACCAATGACTTTGCTTCATACTTTATTAAAAAATAAAATTGTGAGCATAAGCCAAGAATTCTCTCTTTTCCACCATCTCCTCTACCTGCATCTGTACTTTTTGAACATCTTCCATCTAGTTTAAAAGGATGATGGATCTTTCTATCAAATGCAAACACTTGATTCTGTCTTTTGTTTTAGCAAGTTGAGTGGTTGTATGGTGTTAGTTTTATTTTGGTGAAGTGTGTTTGAAACTTTTGCCCATTTTTAAAATGGAGTTTTTCTTGTAATTGAGTTGTAGGAATTATTTATGGATTATGTACATTATTTTCTTTATTATTTATTGTTTTGTGATAAAAGCACTCTTTACATAAGATCTACCCTCTTAACAAATTTTTGAGTATATAATACATTATTGTACTGTCAGCACTGTGCTGTAATCTTATTGTATAACCAACTTTGTACCTTCTGACTAATACTTCTCCATTTCTCCTTCCCCTTGTACACATGTTTTTTGTCAAAGTGTGTGTTGTGAATGTTTTTCTACCAGTTTGTGGCCTGTCTTTTCATTTTTTTAAGAGCGTATTTTGAAGAGCATTTTTTGTAAGTTGTATTTTTCTAGGAATTTGTACATATTACCCAAATATTAAAATTCATTAGCATAAAGCTATAAATAAAATCCTATTATGCTTTTAATATTCACAATTACATTTAAGCTTATCATCATCAAAGGTTAACTCATCTGTATGGTATAACAATAGGAATTGATATTCATAATTTTCAAAATCCAGTTATTCTTGCAGGATTTGATGAAAGGATTATCCTTTTCCCCCAGTGAATTACTTTGGTATCTTTGTGTGATTATCTGAATATGTATTCAGTTCATTGATAAATATATGTCTATCCTTATGCCAACTTATCCACTTCCTTTTTTCTCAAAATTGTTTTGGTCATTCTGATTCCTTTTGCATTGTAGTATAAATTTTAGAATTGGCATTTCAATTTCTGAAAGAGACTGCTAGGATTTTGATTGGGATTCTGGGAATCTTCTGATCAGTCTGGGGAGAACTGACATCTTAACAAGAGTTTTCAAATCTATAATCACAGCATATCTCTCCATTTGTCTTGGTCTTTAATCTCTCTATGTAATTTTCAGCATACAAGTCTTGCATATCTATTGTTAAGTTTTTTCCTAAGTATTTAATGTTTTTTTATTTTATTATAAATGTATTATTTATTTTTTAAATTTAATTTAAGAGATGTATTATTTAAATTTAAGCTTCTGGTTTTGATTTCCATTTGTGATAGAAATTTCCAAATCAAATTTCCATTTGATTCTTTTAGATTCTACATCTCTTGCAAAATCCTAAAGTCTATGCCTAGTAACTCCAATATGTAAATCATCTATGTATCTTGTTTCTATTGTCTTTTTCTTTTTCCTGTTTCCTGATGTGCCCAGAAGTTCTTAATGGAATTTTATCTTTGTTTATGAAAAAACTAGACTCTGAGGAATGTTTTTTACTTCCATGAAAGATTTTACTTTTTCTTCTGTCAAGAAGGTAGGTCAGGGATAGAGCACCTTAATCTGTTTTTTTTCAGTCTGTTAGGTCTGGTCTATTTTAGGTCCCTCCTTATTCCTATGATGGCCCTTTTCTGTGTCTCAACTGAAAGCCTGAGGTATTTTCTTTTTTTTTTAAGTATTTTTTTTTTTAAGATTCTCTTTATTTATTTGAGAGAAAGAAAATAAGTGAGAGAGAGCGAGCACACGCCACGAGGGGGAGAAACAGAGGGAGAAGCAGACTCCCTGCTGAGCAGGGAGCTGATGCTGTGCTTCATCCCAGCACCCTGAGATCATGACCAAAGGCAGATGTTTAACTGACTGAGCCACCCAGGCACCCCCTGGGGTATTTTCAAAGGCTATTCCTCATTGGTTGTCCTTGAACTGCAGTTTTTATTTTCTCAGAACCGTGGGACTCCCAAAAGCTATTCTTGGCTTCTCTACTTCTTAGCGGCCATGTTCTGAGTGACTTCCAGCCTCAGGAATACCTTCCAAATTGGCAAGTAAGTCAAAGGGAAAAACAGCTGAATGTGGGCAGACTTCTCTATACCTTCTCTCCAGGATCTTGTCCTCTCAAGATGGCATCAAAAGATCCTTCTTGTATTTTTAACCAGCTTTTTTAGTTCCTCATTAAGAGGGCCTGATTTAAAAAAAGGAAGAAAGAAAGAAAGAAAACAAAAGAAGTACATCATTGGCATAAGTGGAAGATCCTCTTAACTTAAGAAGTCTCAAAGATGAAGAGTGCCTGGGTGTCTCAGTTGGTTAAGCGGCTGCCTTCAGCTAAAGTCATGATCACAGGGTCCTGGGATGGAGCTCCCTGCCTGGCTTTCCCTCTCCTCCCCACTTGTGCTCTCTCTGGTTCTCTTTCTCTCAAATAAATAAAATTTAAAAGTCTCAATGATTCTTCCTGTATCAGTGTTACCAATTCTTGTCCCCAAACACCAGAAACAATGCGGGAGACACATCAGTGGCTTTCTGTCTTGCTTCTGGAAGTGTCTCTAGGGCCTCCTGGAGGTGATACCCACATTTGCCACAGATGGGTTCCTAGGAAATACCCTTACTTCTTTTCAGAGTTTGCCTATCCATGTCTTCTGCTCTCTGTTCCTTCTACTGAGGGTCCCAAGGCAGTTTTGTTTTCACGTAAACCAAGCACAACTTGCTGTAGCTATGAATTCAGACTGTCACCTTTGGTATTCTTAACAATACAAAAATATGTTCCAGTCTACACAGGAAGAAATGCATCCCTTTATTTTTGTAGATACCAGTAAAGAGATAGACACTCCCCAAACAGAAAGTGGATTTGATTTCTTACTGTAATTTCAAGCAATAATTATGTAAAACATTGCCCACTAGCTCATGGGTATGCTATAGAAAGGTCAGAATGGGCAGGACTTAATCCATTCTCCACTTCTTGGTGGAGAATTAAATTACTTAAGTTTTGTAAGCCTCAGTTCCCTAATTTGAAAAACAAGATGTCTGCTTTCCAGGGTGATTGTTGGGTTTAAAAAGATACTATTATAAAGTGGCTGATACATGATAGGTTCTATTATTATGTATAAAACTATTTTTATAGTTTTATATTTTTATAGTTTTATCCTGAAATAGTATTTTTATAGACTTCAGGTATTTGTCCGTATGGCAGCACTGTTTGAGAACCCACAATATTTTGAGATTTCTGCTCATCTCATAGTTTGCTTTATTCAGTAAACATTGATTGATCCTCTGTTGAACACTGAACATGGCACTAGGATGCAAAAACTATAAAAACTATGAAACAACTTGCCTCAGAGTTCTGTAAACATAGCTTCTCCATTTTATTGAAAGCCACAGTCAGGACTGTTCCAAAACAGTTTCATCTCCCATAGTGTTCAAGTATAATACTTTGTGATTTTGTTCTCTCGCTGCTATTTAATGAATCCTGAAATAGTTTTTGTTACCTAAAATAAAATTTGATAGAGTTTAACTTAGAATAAAATTTAATATAAAACAGCTCTAATATGAATAATTTCCAAGGGAATTTTATTATTAACAAACCAATGGAACACTATTGTGAGGCAGTTTTGCTTAGAAAACTATATAACACAATGGAACATGAGCTCAGCTTTAGTGTATTAATAATTAGCCTGGATCATCCAAAGACTGGAGGATAGGCTGTTATCAAACATCATGGGAAGTTCTGTTCAATGTGCTGGCAGAGGGCTTTCTTTTTTCTTTAAAGGGGAAAACCAATTTATTTTATAGTTGAATGTCCATTAAAAGAACTATCTGCTGGCTTTTCCATTTTATCCCTTCTCTTCAGATTGTTCTAGCTCTGACACAGTTGTAAGACCCTTGAATACAAACACTTGTCCTCAGGTTTTATCATGTCAACTCTCATATCCATTTCTAAGGTCTACCTACTTAATTTCTATTTTATCAAGGGAACATAACAGTTAAGAAGTGTATATGAACTGAGTAATTTTATAAGATACTCAGATCCAGTAAGAGATTCTCCTGTGATAAGAAAACACCATTCAAAATGAAATACTCTATTTTCTGAGGTTGATTTCCTTTATTATTTGGTGCTGCTTTATTTTCCTAATCCATAGAATAGACATATATAGCTTGGAACAGATAAAATAAGAAAATTTCTTAAAATATTAACTATAAAATTATCCAAATTATGTTTCACTAATTAAATTTCCTAATTTCCTTGCTCTAAAAATCATGTACAAAGAAATAATGGCAACACAAGTTAGTAATCTTATTTACCATTTCAGTCTTGCCTCACCATTTTTTTTCCCTACATTTGAGTTCCCAGTTCTCTAAATGTATTACGAGGGTTTCACATTTAATTATATCTATTCTATAATTGGGCAAACTTGAATTATTTGAGATTCTTTTGGAACAGTCATATATTGAATTCATTTATATGCACATACAAAAAATTAAATGTCAAGGCTAGAGTGGCTTTCCCATAACCCTGCTCTATTAATGTCTTAAAAATTATCAAATGCTCTTATACCAGATCATGATGAGGTCAAGTTGGAGTGTTAAATCTGACCTCTATGTGTTCTATAAGGGATTGCTCAGTCCTATTACAATCCAGTAGTTTAAGTATAGATTTTCTGGCAGTCATCTTGCCTTTTATAATGGACTTACATGGAACAGTACAACAAATGTGCCTTTTACTACTCTGAATGGGGTTATTGTAGAGATAGAAGAAGAAGCCATAAATAAGGGTGCAACATTTCCTTTATTGCCAAAACACAAATAGTCATATTGAGAACTGGAACATACTTACTTTGGCTTTTGTAATAAGAGAAAGAATATAAGTTTTCTATGTTCAAAATAAAGTTGACCTTAGTATATAACAACTACTATAGTCTAAGAAGTATCTCTCTGCCCTACCTCCCTTTGGAGCAGCCCATTGTCCTATCCCTTTAATTCATACAATTGAATTATTTTTAAAATTAAAACAAAAAAACTGACTTTTTCTTTCGATTATCTGCTTCTTGAAATTTTGTTTTTAAATTACTAAAAATCAATTCTATCCTTAATTGATTGCCTTTTGTTTTCTGTGGTAAAATATAAAATACAAGTGTATTTTAGTTAAGCACATTAATTTGAAATTGTTATAGTTCAAAAATAATTCCACATGACTCTCCTGAACTGCTTTTAAATTATAAGTAATCATTATCATGATTAAATATTTAATTATCTATGCCACACTGCTTTTAAATCACTGATACGAATGTTCACATGATGACTTGGTGCTAAAATTTCCAGTTAGTGCCTTTTTTTCCTTTGGTTTTATTTTTGGTCACTCATTCAGTTTACATGATAATGAAAACCCATTTTTGTTTCTTGTATTTTTCTGGAATTTAGAAAAGTTACTTGATTAAAAAAGAAAAACAAAGAAAAACTATTTCTTTTCTTAGAAAAGAAAACAATGCATTTTAATTTTCCCTACTGTCTATCTTTGGGGTGTTTTGTTTGGATGGTGGATTAACACAATTTATAGATTAATGAAAGAAAATTCAGTTTTTATAAAATAATGTTAAAACAGACACAATCCCTACCCTCATGGTGTTTACAGAAGACACTTAGTGATTAGATTAAGAAGAATGTAAATATATCTGAAGACATTGAAATCTTTTTCAACAGTATTTCAACAGTGGATTGTATGAATAAAAGAAATATATTAGAAAAGAAAATGTTCTTTTCTGCCTACATAACAGTACACATGATCCTAGAATAGAGCCATGAAAAATGCATGAAAAAAATCAGGCATATGGTTTCAAACATCTTTAAACCAAGGATTACACGATTAAATTAAGTGATTAAAAAGCAAAAGACCTTTTTAAAAATGTTGACTTCGAATACCTCAGGAATTACGTTTAAATCCAAAGGAAAACATGCCCTTCTCGTTTTCAGCTATTTTCCTTGTTGCTTCAGAACACTCTCACATAGCTTAAAGACAATTTTATACATCATCATTTGTTGTGATGATATACCATCAACCAGTGAAGTCAGTTGACTCTCACTGAGCTTGCGTACCATTCCAAAGAAAAGATGCCGATATCCCCAGATAATGTAATTTTTAAAGGCCTGATCTTTTATGGTAGGAGATTCCAAGATGTAAAACAAAGTGACATTGTATTGATAATTAGAAGTCTGAGACTAGAAAATGCAGTAAATAGCTGACTAGGTTAATAGAATGTACTATTTCAGGGCTGCTGATTGGCTTTTCATGCCTGCCCCAAGGCACTCCTGTTGTGATGTATTAACTCCACTTACCTGTACTCATTAATCAGTAACAAATTATTCAAAAATTGTAAGTACAAAGTTCTTTCTAATATTCTGATGACTATGAAGTAAATATAAAATATGTCCTTACTTTCTAGTAACTTTGAGAATAATTGGAGACACTCATCCAATGGGAAATACCTTGTGATCAAGTAAGAGACGATATCTCAGACTATGATAGCTAAGAAGGGCACTCATCATGAGAGCCATCGTTTGTTAAGGGCCTAGCATCTGTGTAGGGCTTTCCCCTAGAGCTGGACAGTGTTGAAAGGATTGGGGGAAAAGATCCAAGTTTACATGGCCATTAGTGTAGTAATCTGGAATTGGCATTCTTGGGGCTTGACTGGTATTTAAAGCAGGCCCTTTAAATTCCTCTGCCTGTAATATTCAACTACTCCAAGCACTCCAAGTTGGGCCTTTTTCCCCAACTGACCACTTAAGACTTCAAGCAACATTTAGCTGTGGCATCTGGTGAGTTCACGTCACCCAGATTCATTCTTTGGAGATCTCAAAAAAAGTGGTTCTTTCCCTTAAGTATATCTCTTGGCAATGTAGTCCTTTCTAAGAGACCTTTTGGCTGGTTTCTTCATCTGAAAGTTGTGCATCTGGTCCACACAAAGTACTTGTCCTTCCTTGGCTAAGTCGTACATAGGAGTACAGTGAGTTCCTAACATGGCCCTATCTCTCTGCTCTGCTGCCTTAAGTGAACATGGGCATTGCTACACTTACATTCCTTTTACGTGAATCAGATACCAGATGTGAATCAGACTAATTCATAATTCCATGAGATACAAGGCAACAATTGCTCTGAAGTACAACTTTTTTGATAACCCAAGTAACATAAGTTTCTCTCCTATGTTTTCATGAAAAGAATTGCTTACACACATCACACTTTACACAAAACTCAGTTCCAGAGGTATGAAGAGCTTAAGAGTGAAAGTCAAAGCTTGAAAATTTTGGAATGTTTTTATGACTTCAAAATAGAATTTCTTAAAATATATTTTTAAAAGCCACAAAAGAAGAAGAAAACTAAATGAAGTGATCAGAAGAAATTCAAAAAATTATAATTCAGAAAACTTTTCTGAGATAAAAGTGATTTGGAGTTAAATGTTGAAAGAGCTCACCATACACTTAAGAATATCAACCCAGAATGACACACCCAAAGATGTTCTAGTACAATTAGTGGGTTTAAGAGAAAAAATATTCTTTGACTGGGGGGGGACATGCAATTTATAGGAGATTATAATTAAATAATCATACTTTTCAAGAGCAACTCTGTTCAAATAAAATAAAATAAAATTCTCTCATTTCTTTCCTTTAGATTCTGAAGGAAAGAAGACATGAGCCAAGCATTTTGTATCCAGTGAAATTGACTTTCAAGTGAAAAGAGCACCAGGACTCTTCAGCTCTTTCTGAAGAATCTACTAGAGATTGAGCCTCAGGTAACCTAATGACCTGAGAGTTTTCAACAGAAGGAATGATGGGCATTGAATATGGAGTTCTTAGTAGGACTAAGACAAAATGAAGGCTAAGAGAATGAGAGTATAGTACATAATGGCTAAACATGTAGGAAGGGATAAAAAATTGGGAGAGCATATGCAAAAAAATATTTTAAGTGTTTTTAGTACTCATGTGGTGGTAGTATTAATATTGTTAATTTGAGACTATTCTACATGTAATATGAGTTTAAAACAAATGAGTGATTATGGGATTTTCTATTCTGTCATAGCCTGTGTCCTTGGGAATCAATGTTCTCAGTGTAGAAGGAAGGGGAAACAAATGTAATAACTGAGAGATTAAAAGTACTGTAATCCTAAATTTGAATTGTAAGTATCAATATGAACTCATGAAGTATTTCTCTCTTTCCTTGTGGAAAACAACTAGAAACTAATCACCAACCCAGTAGTAATGAGTATTGTATCCTTATTCTGTAGATTGTATTCTTGGAATACAATTTCTCATTAAAAGAAATCAGAGCTTCTTGAAAAATATTTAATTCTAGATTTAGGGGATGAAATATACAAGATAAACCTAAAATAGCTTGACATTTCATGGCTAGGAAGCTATCAAATACTACTTGAAAAGGTTCCTATTGGCCAAAGGTTGAACAATGTAAATTTCAATCATGGGAATAATTACAGTGGTTTGAAACTCATCAAATATGTTTAAATCCATGTGTTCATAATGGCATTTAAAGAAAATGATTACTTTCAGAGGATAATAGGAAACCAGTTTATTATCTTGAAAACTAATAATGAAGTAAAGACTTAAACATTTATCCTGCTTTCCTTTATGAACTGTGACACTGAGTAACCAAATAATAAATGAGGGAAACATCTCTATGTGAATATATTCCAACTTATAAATGAAAAAAGAATTAAAATGTAATCATACTGCAACCCTCAATAAATTCACAAATGTAGGTAGTTAGCATCAATGGCTGCTAATATAAAAAAGAAAATCAGATATATACTTCTTTTTTTTTTTTAAGATTTTATTTATTTATTTGACAGGCAGAGATCACAAGTAGGCAGAGAGGCAGGCAGATAGAGAGAGAGGTGGAAGCAGGCTCGCTGCCGAGCAGAGAGCCTGATGCGGGGCTCGATCCCAGGACCCTGAGATCATGACCTGAGCCGAAGGCAGAGGCTTTAACCACTGAGCCACCCAGGTGCCCCCAGATATATACTTCTTGATGGAAGCTCTCAGCACTACCAAGAGTCGTGGAACCCAAATCGGATTCACATACTGATTTTCAGAAAAACAGAAGACAGGAACAAGTTGAAATGCAGTACTGAATATGCAGTTTGCAAATTTTAGACTGTGGAAAACTATGATGTGTAGAAAAAACTTGGGTTTTTCAACAGGTAAACAGTAACAGAAATAAGTTATAGATTAAGAGAATTAAAATATATCAAAAAATTTGTATAGAGTCTGAACTAAACTTTAGCATCTAGATACATTTGACTGATAAAACTATGAAAAATGCAAGGAAATAATTTCTATAGAAGTCCATAACAGTTCCTTTTGGGAGGAAGAAGTAGATTGAAATTGGTATGGAGTATATTGGAGGATTTTGTTGGGGGACTAGGACAGAGTTCTAGCAAAGTTTTAACCATTGACCAGATGGTGATTAGAAGGTTCTTCACAGTTGAGTAATTCATTAAGCTATGCATTTGTTTATGTGCTTTTCTGCATTTCTAGTTGACAATAAAAACATTGTTTTGAAAAAGCATCTGCAAAAAAGGGAGGGAGCAGAGGCAAGGGAGAGTTGAATTCACATGAGAAATGTTGAGATACTGAGGCATGTTTAAATTCCTTGATATTTATATAATCTCCCGGTATGGTTTAACTTTCTCAGTTGTAAAATACAACAACAAGAAATCCACAGCATCCCCATTACCTACAGGAAAAATTCAGACTCCTTAATATGTGGTTTCTTATTTGGGGACCCCCATTTCACTAACACACATCCTGTGTTGTTATTATCTGCCAGGCCCAGTCAGATGGAGTCAGACAAAAATCCTCACTATTCTTTGAACATTTGGTATTCTTCTTAGGCTTTCATGTCTTTGTGATTCTCTGCCCCTGCAATAGTACTATTCTTCCTTCAAAATGCAGTTTAAAGGTTATTTTCTCTATGAACTCTTCCTTTTCCCTAGGCAAAATTATTTGCTGTTTTGTCTGTGTTCCCATGTCATTGTATACATACTTTGGTTTAAATCCTTGTAATATTATCAGTCTACGTGTCTTTTTCTCCCTAGACTGGAGCTCTTTAAGGAAATATATTTACTTTTGTTTTCCCAGTGCTTGCGCAGTGCTTTGCATAGGAGTGAATGAATGAATGAATGAATGGAGACAGGAATTGAGTAGCTCCAAAGATACTTTGCTTAAGGAAGCCAGTGGGTGCAGGGGTAAAATGTAGATACTGCAATCAACTATCTATAAATGACAAAGCCACAAGGCTGCTGAAGCTCGTCCTATGTGTCACTATGTTAAGTTGAACTGCATGTTGTCATGCGTCTTCTGTGTTCTCACATCTTAATCTTTGTTCTGTCACTTCTGTAACCATCTTCAGTGGATCCCAGCGAAGGATTTGAAAGAGACATTTGGGTTCTTCAGTCAGCCTGGCCCTTTTCCATAGACTGTAGGTGTTGGTTCTCCACTGTCTTTTTTGTGGTACTTGATCCATCAGCAAGGGTGCAGTCAAAGCTCTCACAGAGGCTATAATACAGTTAGAACTCTGGTTTCTTGAAGTCCTAACAACATCTTGATAAAATATGGGCCAAAAAATGAAAAGGGAAGTAATAAATAAAATCATATTAATAGGTCCTATTAATAACACCATCTTAATTTCATGAGATGGCAGAGACATTGAGAACTTAAGTAACTTGCTCAGGTCACAGCACAGTAAGCAGAAAAAACAGAACCTGAATTGAGGCAGCAACCTGCTTTTGCTACACTCAGTACAAGCACTAAATAAATAGTAGTTATCATTCCTGTGAATCTTGTGTCTAATAGTAGGAATACAAAAAACTGGAAGGCCTCTCTCAGATGGATCTGGAATCAAGTATGTCTTTTTTAGTCTAATTTAGCAGGATAAGTAAATTAGTCCCAGTTATAGGAAGAACAGATTAGAAACATTGTAAAAAATGAATCCAATAAAAACTACTTTAGCTCAGCTCAGGAAAATTTTTAATATCTTCTTTGTGTTTTTAATGTTCCCTGAGGGTAAATTACACAAGCTTCTCTTTTGATATACAGAACACATCTACTACTTGCAAAATAAATGGCAGAGGTGACTTTGAGTCTATGCATAGTTTTAACCTTTGGCCCACTTCATTTATATTTGGTATCAAAAACTGGTGTTACATTATTTATGCCTACTCTTGCAACTGGATATTAAGTCAGTATTTTAAGTGTTTTAAAATATGGATGTTTCTTTATAAATGTGCTTTCTTCTAAAAATTAAATGTAATGGTCTTCAACTTCCAAATCAGTTAATTAGTAAGTTTCCTCTTGCAAATGAGGAAATTAAAGAATGTCATTAAAGAAGTGCATGCTGCTCTTTTAAGTAATATGTAAACATTAGGATATTGCGTATTATATTTTAGAAATGTCCTAGAATTTTTTGAAGAAAAGGATTATTTATCTGTCTGTATTCCCATTTTTTATTTCTTTTCTTCTGAAAAGAGTAAAATGAGTCACATAATTTTCTCTTTATCTGTCTAGGTTTGGACAGTCAATAATAGCACACCACTTTAATTTTTGGTATGTTTGCATAACTGTAAATATTTTAGGAATTTTTTCTTAGCTCTTTTTATATGAGATTTTGGCTCACATTCTTAATGTGGAATTTCCTTATTGGTTTCTTGCAATTCTATATCATGACATAGTTGTATATAGGAAAAAATGTTCAATCATTATTACATCAGTGAAGTCTAATACTCTAGGGCTAATATTTATACATGGCAACCTTTGAGAATGACTATAAGGATAGCATTTTAAAATTTCTTTGTCCAGGAGAAAAATAAATGAAAAGGCGTTATTTGAATAATGTATGAACTCTGAAAAGTAAGTAATAGATAGAAATATCTAGGGAAAAACAGATTTGGAAAATCAGAAATTACTTCCAAAAGAGCTATCATGTCTGAAGAAAAATTTTTATTCAGGTATTTCATAGTTATAAAAACATTAAATTAAACTGTTGAAATAACTTAGTTGTATTGTAGAAGCTGAGATATAAAAGAAAAATTCTAATTTGAGAAATATATTCCAACTTCTTTGCTCCAAATCGGAACAAAGCCTTGTTAAATATTTCTCTGGCCTTGTTAATTTTTTTTTCCAAAGAAGAACACAGTTCTCCTTTCTTGGGGCCACTTGGGCTTCCCATTTGTGATGGTTCTAATAAAATATTTCAAATGGTTTTCATTATTTAAAATTCCTGTCACTTGATCTTCAGAACACCCAGAGCAGAGCAAATATTATCACTATTTTCTCTGTTTTCACAGGTTCATTATTCTTTTATCCATTCATTTACTTGTTATGTACTAACATAAGAATAGCTATCATTAATTCATCACTTACTGTGTACCAGACAGTGTTTTAAGTGTTTTACATATACAAAGTCCCTACTGACCAGGATTATTATTTCTAATTTTACAGAGAGGCAACTGAAGTCCAGAGAAGTGAAGTAATTTTTTCATAAGCATATAGCTAGTGAATGGCAGAGCCTAGCTTTGAACTCTGCACTCTAGCTCCAGAGCTGGCATTTTTAATCACTCTTCTGCTCTTTTGGTATGGTAGCTATAAAAGTCAACTAAAACTTGTGGAAGAGACAGGCAGAGAATGATTTACTGAGTGTTCATTCTGTTTCAGACACTGTGCTAGGTGCTTTGTGGTAAACTAGACCTATCTTGTCCTTACTCTCACAGAGCTTACAGTTTAACTTTGAAGGTGCCCATTAAACAAACAATGATAATACTGTGAAACAAATGTTTTGACAGAGGAAGTACAGAAATCCACAGAAACTTCTCTCAGGAGTGATTCAAGGTTTCCCAGAGGTGGTGGTGATTAAGCTGAGATCTAACAAATGAATTGACTTTTCTGCCGTATTGTTGAGTCTGTCTAACCTAAATCCTAGGCTCTTTCCACTAGGTAACAGAAATAAAATTAGGAACAAGAAGGCTATAGTATCAGATACAATATTATTTTAGAAGTATAAGAGTATACATAGGTCTACTAATAAATTTGAAAGACTTTGTAACAGATAACACTATATAAAAATATATATTGTCAAAATTCATTCAGGAGTTACATACCAGAATAGACCAAAACCAATGGGATAAATGAAACAAGTTCTCAAAAAAATTACCTACCTCTAAGGGCCTGTGAGTCCTTTGAAATTTTCAAAGAATGGATAATTCTCATGCAATGTAAATTTTCTGAATCTCATTTATAAAGACGTGTAGCTTCCCTGTTTATTTTATGAAACTAACATCTTGATACAAAAGCTTGACACAGGACAAAAATGAATTTGAAAGTAAAAGTACTAAAGAAAACAACAGCTAACCAAACGGAGTAAGATTAAAAGGAATTGCTTCTCACAACCAAGCATAGTTGATGTCGTGCATGTAAGGATGGTTTAATAATTGTAAATATTAGTGCCCCTGGGTGGCTCAGTTAGTTAAGCATCTGCCTTTGGCTTTGGTCATGATCCCAGGGTCCTAGGATCAATCCCCACATCAGGCTCCCTGCTCCATGGAAAGCCTGCTTCTCCTCCCTCTGTCTGTCAAATAAATACATAAAATCTAAAAAAAAATTATAAATATCTTAATATAGTTGATTGATATGTCCAGTTATCTAAAGGGAATTTGACAAATTCCAAGATTCATTATGATAAATAATCTTTAAAGACTTGAAAGTCACTTGGATGATATAATACAGGAATGCATGGTTGGCTTAATACAGGATTAATATGATTTATAATTTAGGAGATTAAAGAAAAAAATTTGATTATCTTAGTAAATGGAGGAAATGCATTCAGTAAAATTCAACATCTTTTCATATAAAAATTTTTGATCAAAAGAAAGGAACTGCCTGATTAACACAAAAACAAAACCATTACAGTTAGAGTCACACTTTAAATGAAGAAGTTTCAGAAGCATTCTCCTTAAAATCAGAAGTAAGATCATATCTTTTACCACCTCTAATCAACACTGTTTAGAGATCCTAGCCTAGTAATTAGGAAAATGAAAGGAAGAAAAGTACAAGGAATAGAAAGGAAACAAAAGTATTATTAGTCCCAGATACAATAGTACAAAGACAACACCCCCAAGTACATAACATTAATTAAAAACCTTACATATATTTATGGATACAACATCAATTAAGAAAAACCAATTGAATTTTTATGTACCAATTACAGAACATCAAAAACGTAATTTAACAAGAAGATATTACTTATAACAGCTTCAAAAATATCAGGTACCTTAGCATGCATTCAGAAAGTGCTAAAAGTGGCCCTACCTTTGCCATGGGAGTTCTAGAGAGCTGCTGTGTTCTTTTGGTCAATTCCTTCCTACAGTTTCAGGCTCATTTCCTGATCTCTATAGGTATCCATCATCTACAGGGCTAAGTGGAGCCCAAGCCTGTTAGCCAGATGAGCAAGGGCCTATGATGGTATTTAGACTGAAGAGGACGTGGAGATGGGGCTGCAAGGAAACAAAGAGAAATCTGGGGGAGTAGAGAAATCACTGAGGAGAATCAAGAGAGCTAAATGCTGTCATTTGCCTTGTGAGCCTAGTCAAGAACTCATTCTCTTTAGTAATTTTTTTTTATTTGTTTGTTTTTAAGATGTTATTTATTTGACACAGAGAGAGAGAGAGGAAGGTTCTCCACTGAGCAGGGAGCCCAATGTAGGGCTTGATACCAGAACTCTGGGATCATGACCTGAGCCAAAAGCAGATGCTTAAGGACTGAGCCACTCAGGTGTCCCTAGTAATTGTTTTATAAAATAAGAACAACAAGACTCACCTCACAGAATGGCTGGGGAGAAGAAAGTGAAGAAATATATGTGAAAGTACCTTACACAGGATCTTGTATTTAACAATCTCTCAGCGAATGTCATTTTTTTTTTCCTGGATAAGATACAGTCCCTAACGTCCTAGAGGAGAGGACTCTCCCCACCTGCTGAGTCGTAACAACAGCAACACCAGCAGTCCTCAAAGGGCTTTCATGCAATACACTGCAGCCTGGTGAAATAGGTGCCAGCACCATCCTCATTTTTTACAGATGAGCCCGCAGGGAGTTGTTCCTCTACGCACCTGTCAAATTGTCTACACTAGTGGCAAAGATAGACATTAGCAGGAATCAGAAGAGTGTAGCCCTCATTGGTCAAACCAGTGCTGACTCACTGCATTGTCAGCCCTGCTGGCTGCCAGTTCATTGTAGTCTTACTTGTTGCTGCCTTTTTTTTTTTTTTAATTTAATAAGTCATACCTATAAAAGTCCGTGTATACTTGAAGTAAGACATGGCCCCATTAGCTTCCTCATGGCCTTTTGTCGAGGACAGAAGTGTGTACAAACTCTTCTATATTCTCAAACCCTTCTAGGACACATTTTTGAGTTGGTAAGCTTCTAGTGTAAGAAAAATATCAGGTGATTGTGTTTAAAAGACAAGAATATGAAACATGTAATAGTGCCTGTCAAACATATGCTACCTACCATTATCATCACCATATCACTATTATTCTCATCATCATAGTCAATCCTTTTCACCACAGGAGAGTTGCTGCAAGCATCAAGAGTAAGAAAAATGTAATTTCCAAACAGCACATTTAATGATTCCACTCAGACTTGGCTGGTTTCTTTGGACTTATATTCCATTGGTCAAATATGCCAGGCACAATGAAGTGTTCAATAAATGTCAGAAAGTATTGCTTTACAGGTGACCAAATTAGTATTTGAGGAAATTAAGTCCAAGGATATATAGTTAATATTTGGCAGTGCTACATTCATATATAATTCAGTGAGGTTTGTTTATTCTAGATCTTTTGTTCACCCCTCCCCCATGATGAGTAATTTTTACTCAATGAGTAAAATTTTAGTTAAATGAAAAATTCACATTTTTAATCTTCCCTATTTCTGTAGAACTTAATACTTGTTCCAGAAGGAACAAGTACAGACCAGGAGAGAACTTTGCACTAGAGGCTGCTAGGTAACTTGTATAAGGAACTTGGACATAGAGAGATGTGGAAGGTTTCCAAGCAGTGGGAAGAATTAATCAAGACAAACTTAATTACTCCAGTTCAATGAGGATTTATCCAACATTCTAGAAAAGGACTTTATATCTATAAAGTTCAGGATTCTCTTTATGCTAATATGTTTTCAGTAATTTTAATTCTATAGCTAACCCTCAGGAATATAAATTTATAATCTGTTCCTTACTTAACAAAATATATTAACTGAGATGTTAAAACCTTAAAGAATAATGTGGCTCTGTATGAGCCACATCTTATTATTTCCATTTTAAAAACACCTTTGGTTTTGAATTTTAGAAAGTTTTATGATATGCCAACATAGTACTATATTTTACCTTGGTAGATCAAACTAATTTTAATTTATAAATTTATATTTACAAAAACTTCTTAGGCTTAACAAGCCTGATCTCACTGAGCCTAATCATAAATGTCTTTGGAAAATTTATTAACATAGGGCAATATTCTCACAGTTTATGCTAATTTTCAAAACATGTATTTTATTGACTAATTTAGATAAATTACTGCCTAAGAATAATTCTTTGTATGTGAAAAATAACCCGCTTAAAATTTCTTTCTACAGAATTCTATAAATGTGATGACTAAGCTTTAAAAAAAATTATCAGAGGAAAGGAATTTGTAGAAATAAAACTGGAAACATCCAGAATCTTGATGGTGTGCCAAACCAGATGTCAACTGGAGCTCGACCAAAACCCAAGGTAAGTAGCTTTATTGCAGAATATTCTGGGTGGAGTGTCATGTCCCGTTCACGCAGTAAAGTCAGTGCCACGCTCGCACGTTCTCTATTAGTTTTTTGTTTTAAACTTAGCATTAAGGTTGACCTGTTTTTCATTATGACACGATTTGTAATAAATAAATAAATAAATAAATAAATATATATATATATATATATATATATATATAATACAATTAGTATTTATAAAATAGGGGAAAAATGCAGGCAGTAATTTTGTTAAGGCAAGATGGCTAGTTCATTGTCAAAGGTAGAGCCATAGCAGAGGATTATAAGCGCTTCAATTAATTCTTTCATTATTAGTGAAAATTCTTGCTGCAATTGAAAATCTCCTTGAACTATTATTATAAAAGTCTCCCCTATTGGGTTGATCCATATCCCACCACGGTTCCAGAAAGGAGGTATCAGAAATGAGGTATCACACTGTGGGACACATCTGTGAAACATCAGCTACAAACAGTAACTGCACTTTAAATAATTATCCTTGTGCTGTAAAGCTAAATAAGACCCAGCGATTTTTTGTTGTTGTATTTTTTGGTATATTTTTAATGAGGAAAAATTGACCAGCCTTTCTTATAGATATTTTACAACTTTTGTAACTTTCCCCCAAATCTCTGTAATTTTTTCCACTTTTTAAATTGAATCTGAAAATACATTTTCATAAATTCTGACCAGTGTTGGATATAGAGGGATGTCAGTAATAACTTGCAAGATTTTGTACAGTTGCATATGGTTCTTGATTTTACGATGCCTTGGCTACTTTACAGTGTTAAAAAAAAACAATAATAATTGTGCCAACGAATACAAAGGGCAAATATTATGTGTCTTCCCGACAAGAAACAGCAGAAACTTCCTAAATTACCTCAAGGAATAATTTAAGAGATTACGTATATAGGGATGGTCACAATTAAGGGAAGCCATCTCTAAGATGGTTGCCCCGCAAGATTTTCTGTCCTTCATGGGGGAATGCAGCCACAATCAAACTACAGTATGACAGGAAAAGGTGCAGGGAATAAAAATCTATCTCTCTCTCCCAACTTCTAACCTCCTCTGGGACCTTCCATGGTTGACCTCATCAGGAAATCCAGAGGGATGTATACTCAATTTAGCAATTGTGCCCCACAAGGCAAGATGGTAAAAAGCAGAGAATAGTTTTAAAGGGTCAAATAAAAAGTATGTAACATGCATTAAAATAAAAATAGCATGGCAGGTACCATTATTAAATATGCAATATGTTCCAGACATGGTACTAAGCTCTTCACACACGTTACCTATTTAATTCATACAGCTTTACAATATAGGCATTATTACCTTCTTTTTAAAAGATTTGTCTATTTATTTAAAAAAGAGAGACAGAGAGCACGTGTGTGCGTACACACACACACACACACACACCGGGGGCTGGGGAGTGTGGAGGGGAAGAGGGAGAGAAACCCAAGCAGACTCCATGCTGAGCATGGAGCCCCATGGCTCTATCTCATGACCCCAAGATCAGACCTGAGCCAAAACCAAGAGTTGGACACTCAAACCAACTACACCATCCAGGCACTCCTTCATTTTTTAAGAAGAGAAACCTGACCTTCACAACAACATCATGAAGTTGGTGGGATAGGTATTAATGTTATCCTGATTTTACAGATGAGAAAACCAAGGCCTATTAAGTCACTTGCCCAAAGTAGCAAAATTAGTACTTGAGTGTGAGCCTTCATACTCTTTCTCACTTTGCCATACCAACATACATGGCTTTGGGGAAGTTTCATAATGCCTTTAAGAAAAAAAGATGAATATTACTAAGTGAAAGAAGCCAATCTGAAAAGGCTACATACTATATGATTCCAACTATATGACATTCTGGAAAAGACAAAACTATGGAAACAGTAAAAAGATCAGTGGTTGTGGGGGTTGGTGGGGAGAGAAGGATGAATAGGTGGAGCACAGAGGATTTTTAGGACAATGAAACTATTATCTATGATACTACAGTGGTAGATACCTGTCATTAGATATTTGTCAAAATCCACAAAATTTATGCCACCGGTGAACCTGAAGGTAAGCTAGGAACTTTGGGTGATAATGATTTGTCAGTGTTGGTTCACCTGGAACAAATGTAACACTCTGGTCAGGAAAGTTGGCAGTGGGGGAGGCTGTGCATGTGTGGGGGCAAGGATACATGGAAATCTCTGTACCCTCTGGTCAGTTTTCTTGTGAACGTAAAAGTGCTCTAAAAAGTAAGGTTTATTTTCTAATGAAAAGGGGAAAGAAAAATAGAGTACGTCTTAATTATATTTACTGTGATCCAGATTTTGTTTCTTTTTTAGTGAAGAATGACTGATACTTAGTGTTGAACTTTTATATAAGGCTTTCTCCTCAGAACCTTCCTCAGCCCAAGAAGAATACATTCATTACAAATTGATTGACTTTTTTAAAAGATTAACAATGAAAGTTAAAAAGGGGAAAGCCATTATTTTTCATGTGATGCTATATTCCATTGCCTATTGCCTTTTAAAGGAATGTAATTTATTAAAAGAGGTATTCGGGACCTCTTTTAGCTGATTTTCTAATTTTTTTTCATTCTCATTACTTTGTTTTTACAGTAAGCTCTTAATTATCCTGGGGCAGGTAATTTATTTCCAAAGTAGCCCATTCAGGATAGGGTGACTTTATAAATTCTTAAGTAAAAGTTAGGAAGTATTTTATTTTTTGGCCCATTCTTAACAAGATTATAATCTGAGTCCTCAGTTAATTCTCACTGACACAGAGTGTGGAGAGGCCTATATAGCCTCGATGTTAAAACAGGGATATTTATAGCCTCTGAAAATCTTTTTCTGTTATCTGTTTTCCCCACCAATATGTCTATGGGCATTCTTTCTAATATGTTTACTTATAAACGGAGTATGCAAGCAGGAGACAGCTTGGCAGAACTGCTTTTGCTGTTACATCTGAATCTTGAGGTGGATGGACAGTGTATTCTACAAACTTCCCTTGCTGTTCCCTATTCTAGGGAATACTTTCTAAAACACAGCTTACTTCTCTTTCCTCTGAATATGTCATGAAGTCAGAGGCTTCATAAAATAGAAAGTTCACCATGCCTAATTTCTTTAAGAGAGGAGACAAATCCTTCCACACAGGTTTGTGGCAGCCTAATGTACATGCGTTCATCTGACTTATCATTTTCTTAGGCTAGGTTGCCAAACCCAGTTTCAGCCATAAAGTACTGGATGTATAAAGTTCACTGCCCTGTGGAACATGTCTGAGGTATAAGTGCTGAGTTTTGAACGTGGTCCTGGCTGCCAGATACTGAGGGCAAGACCTCTCATGGCAGGTTTCCCACAGGGCTAGTGCTATTCAAAGGGTAGAGGATGAAGGTGTTTAACCCTTGATTGCTTGTCAGAACTTCTATATACTTTTAGAGGTGGACTCAAGTTGGAAGTATGGGCTTCTACCTTGGTAGGAAGATTCATGTCTGTTCCTGACAGATGTTACTTGCCTAGGGGTAAAATGAAGCAGAAAAGCTGCCGCTGGTAGCTGCAGTTAAGTGAGACACAAGAATGGTTCAGGACTTACACTGGGCATAGACATTCTTACCAAAGAGCCAAACAGCTCAGTCCGAAGCCAGATCAGAGCTGCACATACAGATGCTATGTCCCACATAAGGCCCACCTTTTCTAATTAGCAGAAAGGTATTTTCTGACACTAACTTATGAGTCCTTGAGACAGTGAATGCTAACCAAAGAGAATGTTTCAGTCCTAATTTTTATTAAAAAAATCCCTTGGGCTAGCCCAAGTTGCTACTTTGCTAAGGGGATGTTCCAGGCTGGGTTGACAGAAACAACAAAAGTCTAGGGGCCAAGCCATAAATTCGGACAATCAGCTTGCCAAGGCTAAGAAGGGTATTTAAGAGAAAGCCAAGGTTGAACAGTTACCAGTTGAAAATCTGGGCTATTCTTGGTTTGTTCTCAACTTCAGAGAGCAAATTGGGCACATTTCTGAAGCCAGTGACTCATGAACAGATTTTGATTTATGTTTACTTCCCAGACATGTGAGTGGGTGGAAGGGGCAGGACATTGATGTAGGAGCTACATTATGGGCAGGGAAGAAATCAGTGGGAGGTGGATTGGCTGGCTGCACAGGATCTGTTCTCTGTAACCTGTATCTGCATCCCCATCTTCCTCCTGAACCCGACCATTATGCCTGCCTGGCTGTCTTGGCATCTCTAACGCACCCCAAACTCAGGGTATCAGTCTTGAAATTCATCATTTTCTCCTGTGTTAGTGAAAGGCACTTTCAGTCAGCTCATGATTCAGGCCAGAAACCTAACATCACCCTAGTTTCATTCTTCTCTCTTAAACTCACAGTCACGGTTATGAAGTGACATTCTAGTCTACGTTTCTTCATTATTATTATTATTATTATGTTCAGTTAGTCATTGTATAGTACATAATTAGTTTTTGATGTAGTGGTCAATGATTCAGTTAAGTGTAACACCCAGTGCTCATCACAGCATGTGCCCTTCTCAAAACCATCACCCTGCTAGCCCCTCCCCCCACTCTCCTCCCCTCTGTAACCCCCAGATTTTTTCTGGGGGTCCATAGTCTCTCATGGTTCATCTCCCTCTCTGATTTTGATTACCTTTGGATTTCTCTCCCTTCCCCTATGGTCCTCCATGGTATTGCTTATATTCCACATATGAGTGAAACCATATGATAATTGTCTTTCTCTGCTTGGCTCACTTCACTTTACATAATCCCCTCCAGTTCAATCCATGTCAATGCAAATGGTGAGTATTCATCGTTTCTGATGGCTAAGTAATATTCCGTTTTGTATATGTACCACATCTTCTTTATTCATCTGTTGAAGGACATCTAGGCTCCTTCCATAGTTTGGCTATTGTGGCCATTGCTTCTTTGAACATTGGGGTGCATGTGCCCCTTCTTTTCACTGTGTCTGTATCTTTAGAGTAAAAGTACCTAGTGGTGCAATTGCTGGGCTGTAGGGTAACTCTATTCTTAATATCTTGAGGAACCTCCATACTGTTTTCCAGAGTGGCTATACCAGCTTGCATTCCCACCAACAGTGTAAGAGGGTTCCCCTTTCTCCACATCCCTGCCAACATTTGTTGTTTCCTGCGTTGTTAATTTTTGCCATTCTAACCAGTATAAGGTGGTATCTCATTGTGGTTTTGATTTGTATTTCCCTGATGGCTGGTGATAATGAACATTTTTTCATGTGTCTGTTAGCCATTTGTATGTCGTTTTTGGAGAAGTGTCTGTTCATGTATTCTGCCCATTTTTTTTTGATGGGGTTATTAGGTTTTTGACTGTTGAGTTTGAGAAATTCATAATAGATCATAGATATTTCTTTTTTTTTTTAAGATTTTATTTATTTATTTGACAGACAGATCACAAGTAGGCAGAGAGGCAGGCAGAGAGAAAGGAAGGGAAGCAGGCTCCCCGCTGAGCAGAGAGCCCGATGTGGGGCTCGATCCCAGGACCCTGGGATCATGACCTGAGCCGAAGGCAGTGGCTTTAACCCACTGAGCCACCCAGGCACCCCGATCATAGATATTTCTAATGATGTGTTAGTTCATCCACTTTGGATCCCTAATGCCACTGCTCTGAGTCAGGTATTTCACACCTGAAGTACAGCCTATTAGCTGGTCTTTGGTGGTAAATGCCTCTCATCCATTATCCAAGATGCAAACAAAGTGATCTTTTATGAAGTTAAATCTCATGTCTCTGTTCTTTGGAAAATCCTTCAATGTCTTCACATTTTCTTTGGTAGAAAATCAAACTTCTGGACATGTTAGACAAAACTGCTCACAGTTTAGCCATGCCAACTTCCGCAGTCTCTCTTCTCTTGTCTCCTCCACCTTTAATCTAGTGTTCTGTCCATGTCAAACTGCTTTGGGATCTCACAGTCGTTGTGTTTGCATCAATTATTCCTTTAACCTAGAATTCCCTGTCGTCTTCACACTGATTCTCTTGACTAGGTTCTCAAGACCCAATCTACAGGAAGGGCCCTGTTTTTCTAGCATTTATCACGTTAATATTATCTGTATATGTTTTTGTTTTCCCTTTCATTGGACTTGAAGCTATTCGAAGTCCAGGTTATCACTTATCTCAGTAGCGTTTAAGTGCTTAGCATAGTAACTGAACATAGTGGGCACTCATAAAATGTTTCAGGCTGTAGTGTGTTCTTGTTATTCTTGGTTGTAGGGTCTCCTTTCTGCTCAGGGGTAGTGGGAGAAGTTACTACTCAGACATTTAGGGTAATGCTGTGGTAGGGTTTTAAAAATGAAAAGGAAGATGGATGCACATTCACACCATAAAAAGTTAATGGATTCTAGGATGAAAAGAATTGAAAAGTTGTAAGGGGCAAAGACTTTCTATCTAGGAGAATTCCTGGAATCCTCCCACCCAGGTCAGAGCTCTGGTTACCTCTTTTCTTTTCTTTTTTCTGAGAGCTCCAGAATTTGGGCAGCATATTGCTCTTTCCATTGTTACCTTCTTTGCTTTCAACTCTTATTTCTTTTATTCCTTGACTAATGAGAAATGAGTGGTTCCAGCAAGTATGACTCTTCCCTCCACAGTTTTTCTAAAGGTTTTGTTGGAAATTATAAGAAAAAGATCATGAGCAAAGGGGCTCCATATACTATTCTACTATCAGTAATTTTTATTTTTTTCTAAATGAGGGTTGGAAGGAGAAAGGCACAGATAAATGGTGGGTCTCAAGTAATGTTTATCTACTCTTTGAAGGTCACCTTATGTTCAGTGAGTTTCCTGGGAGCTAAAGAAGAGTTAAGAAATAACTGGGGGCTAGGAGTTGGGATGGAACAGGGCTAGAGATTACGCACATGATCCTGCATCTAGGCTAGAAGAAAGGTAGCTATGGAAATGGGGGAGAGGAGAAGCCTTGAGTGATGATGCTGGGGGTAGGTATCCTATCTCTTTTTACTTCTCCCTTGCTGTTATTTCCAGCCTAACTACCACATGGGTTTCTGCTTGGGATCCACAGTGGGGAAGTTCACAGGTTTTTGTGTGGTCAAAGGGATAAGAAGAATTTGTGAGAACATCTCCTCCTAGCAGCAACTATCAGGGAAGCAGGGTTGCTTTGGCCACCAGGCTGAGGTAGTAATTCCCAGGGATTATCTGTATGTAAACAGTGGTCCAGCGCATATAAAATAGAGGTGACGCACTATTGTTGTTTTTTTTTTTAAGTAATATTCTAGAGAAAAAAACACTATGCTTTATATTGTGTTCCAAGATTAAGTCATGACTAACTATTCTAGAATGTTTAGGTCCTTCCTTTTGTTGCCTACAGATTTAGAGAGTATTTATCAGTGCTAATACATACAGAGCCGTGACTGTGTAAAACGACATCTGTTTCAGGCATGCAGCCCAGTTGTATGGTTGAAAATATGCAGTCACAAACCACATGTAGCCACTGCATTCTTGAAGCCCTGACTAGATGTATCTGCCCATGAAATCACCGCAGCCAGCAACCAAACATGTTTTTTTCTCTGAATTATTAAAAAGTATTTTAAACAGGGTGTATCTGAAAAAGTCAAAGCTTTCATTTTGGTTTATTTTATAGCCTTTATCAATTACACACATTTCCTCTATGGCTTGAACGGATAATAGACCAATTGTTAAATAAATTTTCTACTCCTTGGACCTGTGTAGCACATATGCATGTGCCAAAGTTATGTACCAGATGGCAGCTGAAAATGATTTGATACCTATGGTGAGATGGTGTTTAAAGAAATACATTTGCACGTAAAACAGGGTGGACATTTCACAGTGATTTTTAAAGCAAATTGAACAAGTCAGTCAGCAAATGTTTACTGAGTGCCTACTCTGTGTAGAGCTTTGTAAGGATTGCTGTTTTTGTGTTGGACTGCCTGAATGTAGGGCTTAGACATGCTGCTAATACATCATCTCCTACAAGAAGTTTGGAGAAATAATGATTTCCTAAATTTTCAAGGTTTCTCCACTGTTGATTTTCTGTGTTATGAACTTGGAACAGGAACTTAGAACATTTTAGCCATCAAGGATCATGTTTTCTGTGGTTTTTGAGTTAGGCATGTGTGGTAATATTGAGGGACCTGTGGAAAACAGGATTACTGGGATGGCCCAACTCAAAGGCAGGATCCGTTTAGGTGCTATAAATGGATTTGATCCATAAACAACAGAGTAGGGTCCTAAAGACTTTAAATACCCAATAAGGTCTTTATCAAGATATATGGAGTGTGGAAGTGACTGGATTTCTGGTCCTAATTGTCATTGTTCTGAAATACATGTTCTCAATTTACACAAGGGTTCCTGGAGAGTGAATGGCTGGGGTAAGTTACTGAACTGGGCCAATGATGCCTAATTTACATAGTCTATCTTCCTTGTCCTCCTCAAAGACCTATAGCCAAAAATGAAATGTTCTTTCCCACAGCTAAGACCATAGGACCATAAACTGGTGTCCCACCCCACCTCTTAACTCCATGAAGTAGAAATGAAGTTTCCGCAAAGCTTCCTACTTTTACATCGTTTTACTGGAGAAAATCCAAGAGGCAGTTCTACTACCAAAAGAGTGCAATGAATTTGCTACCCCAAAATAAAATAAAAGTTGAAAGACTTGACATGACTTTTTGAGCTGCTATAACGTTAATATCTTGGCAATTTAAGAAGTAGCCACATGTAGGCAACTTTCCAATCCTCTGTTTTGAAATTAGATTTTTGTCCTTATTGTGAGGAAGACAAGCAGTGAGTGGGCTGGTAATCACCCGTGAGCAGAGAGGCAGTTTCACTGAATTCACACAAATGTGTAAATTACTGAAAGCCCTTTAACACTCTCAGGTATATTTGCATTTTTAAAAGATTCTTGCATAACCCAAATGAATCTATGGTGGGGTTGGGTAATTCTGACAGTGTAGCACAGTGAAATAAAAACAAACCAGGCCCTGCACAGGAAACTGTTTCAGAGGCCAGCGGGGGTTGGGGGAGGGGAGCAGGGCTAGGGGGAGAAGACAGAAGACCAGCCTCCTAAATACTTTGTTTTCTCACAGGTGCCTTTTCACTGCTTCTCTAAAAGGTTTAGGTGTTTTTTTAATGGGCAGAACTTGAGGGCCGAGGAAGAAAGCATGACCAGGAGGGGGCAGTAGGTGGAGAGGGCATGAATACAGCGTAGGTGGTTCTTTATATATTCTGGTCATTGTAAGTCAAGTTTGAATATATCAGGATTAACAATGGTTTGTTGTAAATGTGTCTGTGCATGGATTGATTTGTCCGTAAAAAAATCAGAAGTGTAAAAATAATGGCAAACCATGATGGAGAGAATAAGTTTTGCTGTTTATGTCAAGCATTTGGAAAATATTCAGTTCCATTGCTCCCTTGGGCTGGATTGATACTGCCTATGAACTTCCTTCAAGAAAAATACAACCGGTTTCACCATCCATTTTTATTAACTCCACACTCTCAGAGGAACCTTTAAGCACTCCCTTGAATAGCAAGACTAAATTTGTTTCACTCCATGTAACACTGTCTTACTGGATGTAATTTTCCGGGAAGTCAGTTCCGTTTTCCAAGACCAGCAGGAATATCTGAATATCTGCCCTTGCTCTGCTTACTTTGTTTTGTCTCCAGACATTACTTCAGGAATAAGAAAAACAGGTTTTTTTCTCTCTAATGGAATAACTCAGGGCCAGCATACTTGTTATGAGTGGCAGTGTGTACTCATACTTATTCCCCAACATACACAGTCTGAGAAACTCTCTTTGGCTAATATAGAGGTAATCAAAAAGAATTGTTAGCTCAAGGAGACGTTAGTACCTGTGAAAAAAGAAAACGGATCAGGAGATTGGACTTGGGTTGTGAGTGGGGAGAAGGAGGGGAGTGCTCAGGTAAAGATCTAGGATGCAAAGTTAAAAGCTCCAGGTCAGTCTTGCCTATAGAAGTATAATGTGAGGGGCACCTGGGTGGCTTAGTGGGTTGGGTCTCTACCTTCGGCTCGGGTTGTGGTCTCAGGGTCCTGGGATGGAGCCCCACATTGGGCTCTCTGCTCAGCGGGGAGCCTGCTTCCCCACTGAGAGAGCCTCTCTCTGCCTATTACTCTGCCTGCTTGATATCTGTCTGTAGAATAAATAAATAAAATCTTTAAAAAAAAAAAAAGAAGAAGAAGTATAATGTGAGCCACATAGGCAATTTTAAATTTTCTAGCAGCGATTTAAACAAAAAAAGCAAAAGGAACAGGTTAAAGTAATTAATTTTAATAATATATTTTATTGAAACTGATATATCTAAAATGTTACCATTTTGACATGTAATCAATACACAAAAATTATCCAGACGATATGATTTTGGGGGGGAGGTTCCTAAAGTCTCAAAATCAATTGTGTATTTTATACTTAAAGCATCCGTCCATTCAGAGTAGCCACATTCCAGGTGCTCAGTGGCCACATGTGGTCAGAGCAGTACTGGGTAATAAGCCAGGAGGAAAGACATAATGATAATCAGTCTATGTATTTATTTATTTATAAATTATTGAAAATAAATAAATTATCTTATAGAACCTAAGTCAGAGAAAGCAATAAGAAAACAGTGAGAGAAAGTTAAGAGATTTGCCTAATTTTGGACAGTTGTTCCCAAGAAAAAGACATATTAAGGGAAGATTTATAGGACTAGGGTACAATTTACTGAGTTGGGTTTCAGGAAGTTGTAAGAGGATCAGTCGCTACTTTGAATTAAAGAATGAACTTTGAGTTCATTCACAGATGATTTTGGTTTTCTTAAAGGTAAGTAAGAAAAACAACTCTGCCCCTAGAGCAAGAGTGGAAGAAAAGGTGAATTCCAAAGGCAATGACTCTAAAAACTCCATGAATGTATAAATCTAAAGGGCAAAGAGACATCCTGAATCTAATATGCATAATTACAGCCCTGAGTTTAAGTGAGCCTCCCCATCTCCTTTCTGCAATAAACTAATTTTTATCCATATGAAGTGCTTTGTTAATCGTGAAACTCATATACATACATGGGTTATTATTATTGGCTAAAGAAAGGTCTGTTCTGTGGAGATGAGCTAACAGGGAAATTTTTATCATCCCAGACATCATTAAATGTCAGAAACATGCCCCTGCCCCCAGGTGTGAAACAGAGAGTTAGAGGAGGTTAGGGAGGACTGTCTTTCTTTAAAGATTTTATTTATTTATTTGACAGAGAGATCACAAGTAGATGGAGAGGCAGAGAGAGAGAGAGAGAGAGAGGGAAGCAGGCTCCCTGCTGAGCAGAGAGCCTGATGCGGGACTCGATCCCAGGACCCTGAGATCATGACCTGAGCCGAAGGCAGCGGCTTAACCCACTGAGCCACCCAGGCGCCCCAGGACTGTCTTTCTGTTGGGGACAATCTTAGATTTCTTTTATCAAAGCATTTATTACCCATCTTTAGAGCCATCAGACTATTACTCTCATTATATATTTAGTGTGAGGGCATGTACTGCTCAGTAATTAGTTTTTTTTTTTTCTCCCTCAGTGTGGGCTTTTGGCCATAAAAGTGATAAATGGCTCTTCTTGGACACACAAAATAGAGATTGGCAGGCAATTTAAAGTTAAGATTTCCCAGTAGAACCATCACTACCAATAAGATCACACACTGACTCTCCCATACTCTGAGAAATGTTAAAATAAGGCCAAGATTTTTATGGCTCCCACTTTGTACTGCCCAAAAGGCTTCTCTACCCTTCATTTCTCCTGTGCCAGCTATTGCCGCATTTTCTCAGTTATGTCCCCTTGGAGTACACAGGCATATACTGATGCTCCTGCAGTCTGTCATGTGAAGGAACTCTAGGTTTTGCTGAGACAGTTGCATATTTGAGTAAAGTTACTTGGAAAATGGCTTTAGAAGACACAAAAACATTTTTGTATCAGGTGACTGGTGGAAATCAGTGCAGTCATAACCTTTTATAAATAGTCTGTTCTGCCATACTCCCTGTAGTTAAAATAATGACACTTTATGAAAGGATAGGGTTTTCTCACACAGGATTCCACTTGAGCATCACAATGACCTTGTCAGGGCATTTAGAAGAGTCCAGTTTTTTTTTTTTTTTTTTTTTTTTTTTTTTTTAAAGATTTTATTTATTTATTTGACAGAGAGAAATCACAAGTAGGCAGAGAGGTAGGCAGAGAGAGAGGAGGAAGCAGGCTCCCTGCTGAGCAGAAAGCCCGACGTGGGGCTCGAACCCAGGACCCGGGATCATGACCTGAGCCGAAGGCAGCGGCTTAACCCACTGAGCCACCCAGGCGCCCCAAAGAGTCCAGTTTTTTGATATAGGATCTGAAGCCCAGACCTTCTGAATGACTCAGCCAAGGTCACACAGCCCATACTTAATGTGAGGAGAATTTTAGTGCTGCCTCTCCGCCAGATTCCCTTCACTTTTACATCTTTGTAAGTTGTGTTTTCCAGGCCATGCAACCTGGAATCAAGAACTGTAACCACACACTCATATTAAGGCTCTGCTTCCATTTACTAGAACTCCAACTCTACAATTCCTGCCAACCAGTGCCAGGGGTTTCTGGATCTTTTTCCCTGTAGGAATCTCAGGAAGACAGGGAAGGGTGGAGTGTGGGGGAGGAGTTTGGGACTTGGATTTGTTAGTTACACTATGGCAAGCCCTTTTTAAAATTATTTTGTGATCCAGTCTGGAATCCATGATATTGTTTATCACTGCCTCTATGATGAAGCAGCTGAAACCCTCCAGAGGTACTGAGGCTGCCCAAGTGTTTTGCTCTGTCGTTTGGTCTAGCTCCAGGCTATTCTTGGGTGCAGCCCAGAGTTCCAGCTGCAAGGTCACCCAGGAGTGGGGAAGTGCCCTTTGCCCCACCCCTGCCCCACCCCCAGCTTCCATAGTTACAAATGCTGTTCAACACTGCCCTCAACAGAGTCTTTATGGAAACTGCTCTTTTCACTGTCACTCCCTTTTTATTATATTTCTCCCTGAGAGGTCCACAGGGACTGATCCAGAGAAATGTCCAGGTAGCAAGCTCTATGCTGTTCCCCAGTTGTATTCTCCAGCAGTGCCCCCTTGAATTTAAACACAGCTGTCCTGCCTTTGGATGAGTTATTTCCCTGAAAATCCTTAGATCTCTCCCACCAACAGATTCTGCTCCCCTGCTTTCCTTCTCTCTGGCCAGACACTTCCATAGTTTAGGTTATCAAGCTGAGATCTCTACCTTCACAGCTGCCGGAACAATTTTCCCTAAAAACTCCATTTTTCTCAGTTAACCTTTTGTGAACATGTATTGACTCAAAGCCAGATTTTTCTGCCTGTGTGTCAAGGCCTTTTACCAGCTATTCATTTTATATTATTATTTTTCATGCCTCTCCCTCTATAGGATGTCAGAATTTGTTTGTAATGGCCATTTTCCATATATATCAATGGGTTAATTGAGTAAATGACAAGCTATGGTTGACCAGTAGGGACTGAGTTTTCTCTCCTGGTTATATTTCTAGATATTTTTATTAGTGCTTAAAATATTTTTCAAACGGCATAGCTATTATTAGTCTTTTCCATCTTCACTCTCTCATGAACCTAGCTGAATAAAATTGTTGTCAGTGGATTAGTAGGGTCTTCCTTATTAATGAGGAAACCACAGTAATTAAGGCAGCATTGTGCTGGTTATTAAACAAACCAGACTTCAAGTTAAACAAAATCCTGCTGAGGAGTTTTTAATCTGAGGGAGGTTATAGTAATTTAGATCTATTCTGTGAGAGGACATCCAGATACTTATATAATCACATAATGTCGTAGCACATACACAAAACAAACAAAAACAAATCTAAACTGTGTGAGCATTAATGCAAGTGGTTTTATGTGGTCTCGAATTTAAGAATGAGTCATGAGAATTGCATATCCAGGAGAGGATATGGCCAGGTTAAAAAATAAATCAGCACTCACTTCCTTTTTGGAGAGACTTCAAGAAGGAAATGAGATTTCCAACACTCTTTTGCTATGAGGCGGAAGAACTTGAAGTTTGTGGAGATCAGTGAATTCAGTAACCCTCCTCCAGATTTGAGACCAATTGAGAAATACATACGGGTGTCAGAAAGAGATCAAAATAAAATCTTTACTGCTGATAAAGCTAGATTGTAGACAATGCCTTGGTCCCCAAATGGCCTCCCTATTTCCCCCTTACTTTGATCCTAAATAAAATTTAGTACTAAAAAGATGAGCTAGATATTCCCAGACCTCTCTGTAGATGGATTAGCAGACCCTCTCAAAGTAAAGGTACAAGGAGATTGGACTGTTTGTCTAGTGACACTTTCTCCTATTTTACCAATCACATAAATCAGGAATCAGGAAACTTTCTGTAAAGGGCAGCATAGTAAGTATTTTAGGCTTTGAGGCCATGTAGTTTTTGTTTGAACTATTCAACTCTGCTGTTGTTACAGGAGAGCAACTCTATGTAAAAATATAAATATAAGTAAATTAGGATAGCTGTTGTATTAGTTTTCTATGACTGCTGTAACAAAGTACCACAGAATGGGGGTCTTAAATAATGGAAATGTGTTGTTTCATAGGTCTGGAGGCTAGAAGTCTGAGCCCAAGGTGTGGGTAGGGTTGGTCCCTTCCAAGGTCTGTGAGGGAGAATCTGCTCCATGCCTAGCTCCTTGTTTCTGGAGGTTTGTTGGTAATCCTGGCATTCCATAGTTTGCGGAAGCATCACTCTGCTTTCATCTTTGCCTGACATTCTCCCTGTTGTACGTAGCTCTGTCCAAATTTCCCCTTTTTGCAAGTGCACCAATAATCTTGGACCATTGGCCCACTCTAGTCCAGTATAACCTGTATTAACCAGTTATATGTGCAATGACCCTTTTGCAGATTAAGGGAAGGTCCCATTTGGGGAGCTAAATATATGAATTTGGGGGAGATACAGTTCAATTCAACTCCTAATGCAGACATGAAATATTAAACTTCATATAAATGTCATATGTCATGAAATATTCTCATTTTTTCCCAACCTTGTGAAACAAGTAAATGTGTGTAGACTGCACAAAAATAGGTCTTGGGCTGTAGATTACAAAACTCTGAGGTAAGCCCCTCCTCCTCCAGAGAGGAGGACTAAGTCCGGGAAGAGAGGGGGAGCCACAAGTATTCCTCCCCATCTAACCTTTCCAGGGGTATTGGTGAGAGTTACCTGCCCTCTGCAGAAATAGGAGAGTATTTACATAGCCCAAAAGACCCTGGCTAGTGGAGAGGCAGATTATAGCCAGGCAAGGGAGACATTAGGAAGGACGGTAGAATAGGAAAAAAAAAGGTAAATAAAACCCAGGAAGAAAAAAGAAATTAGAGAGGCTAGGGAAGGATTTGTAAGTACAAAATACAGTCTTTATTTTAGAACATTTAAAAAATACAATAGGTCTTACAAGGAATTGATCAACCTGTAAATCCACAGGTAGGAAACCTGGAGATTAAGGTCATGCAAAAGTCTAGATTGAGATTACAAGAACTTGACTAAAGCAATAGTTATAGAATGAGAACAAGTATTAAATAAAAACATCTTTCTTTTTTTTAGGGTCTCTATCTCTAAGACTCTCAGTGATGAAGGTCTTTGTTGGATGTTCTTACGCCACTTACTACTTCACATCTTGGGAGAAATGCAAGACTTTGATTTTCATGACAAAACTTTGCTCACCTAATGGGTTTTGTGCACATAGATATCTTTTTAGTCAGCAATCTGCTTTAGGTACTTAATTTCCTTAATTGGTCTTTCCCTTTAGTTTCTAGTGGTTTTCTGTGTAACTTTTATTATGAGCTTTTATGAGTCAACAGATGATTATGGGGAGTGGTCTTAAGGGACATGCTACTCATCTGCTTTTCTCCTACAATACTTTATAAAATCTGCTCATATATAAGGCCACATGACTAAGAGCAGACCATGTGTACTTCATTATTTTAATCTTCCCACCAGAATTGCCTTCACAGAGTTATAATTTAACAAGGGCCTCTGAGCTTTAATTAAGGGTCAGTTTTCTTTTCTATAGTAACCATAAAAAGGATATTTCTGCATCTCTTATGAAGCTTCTGTTAAAGACTGTCAGTTGTATTATTTAGGTTAGTGTATGAAGAGCTACGTAATAAATTAGTTCTAGACTTTAGTGCTAGAAATAAGATAATCTCTCACTGGTGAACTGTGTCCTTTAATTAAGATAATCATGCTACAGAACTTCTCAATACCATTTTGCTTTGCCTTTTCAGAAGCTCAGAGACAAATTGTACTTGATTCTAGCAGAGAGACTCAACCTGGGATTTTCAGTTCAACTCTCTCCTAAACTTTATGATTTGGATCTTTTTAACTTGCTTTAGTGGTTTTCTTACATTAGTGCATTTTATGGAAAAAAGACAGAAAACTTTTTGAATGTAAGTAGGAGATAAATAATAAATGATTGGCTCTTACCACTTTGTCGAGGGGGATTTTCCTCTAGAACAAATTTTTGTGACCTTAATTACCTTCTCATGCTACCTCAGGTTACAGTGACATTTTTCCTCCCACAGATTCCTTAATGACTTCTCTCCTGACATGCTATATTTGTTAAGGAAACAAATACATACTGGGGTCCAGAAATACATGTGTGTGGTTTTTTTTAAGAGAGTATTGTTTTAGATGGGTGTTCAGTGATTTCTCTTAAAAAAAATTAAAATTAAATAAAAATCACTTTATTTGATTATGTTCATTAGGATTCTTTTGTTTGAAAATAGCAAAAGCCTAACTCTGACTCATTTTAACTACAGAAAGGTATCTATTGATTCAAATAATTTGGGGAGCCAGAACTTACCTGTCTAGCTTTAGGTACGGCTAGCTCCAGGAGCTCAAAAGACTCTTTCACTCATCTCTCTGCTTTACTTAACTAGCTATTGGTTCCATTATTGGGTAGGCTGCCCCTATAGTCTATAGTTTACACCATACTAGCAGCTGGCATTCCTAAAGATAAAATACAAAAGTCTGGTTTTCAACAGCTCCAACAAAAGGCCCAGGGAGAGCTTTTATTGGTTTGCTTTTGGTCATCTGACTATCCCTGGACTTAATCACTGTGACTGAAGAAATGAAGTACTTAACTGTCCAGACTCCTGGGATGTGCCCACTCCTTGAACCATGGAGATGGGATCAGCCCCACCCAAACCCCTAGGACTCAGAATGGGGAAGGGAGAGTTCCCAAAGAGATTTGGGGCTGAACAAAACACAGGTTAACTACATCTTGCATTGTGTTTGCATCCCTTGGCCCCCCAGCATCTATATATACCTTCTTTTCTACTTATAAAATTACCCAAATGGCCCTGCCTAATATAATGCAAATATATCTCTACAAAGAAAATTGCCTCTACCTCCAGTCTAAGAGTGGCGGGGGGGCCGGGGCAGGGAGAGGGGGGGGTAGGTAGCTCATAGGCTCATCCAGTTACTATTTTTAACTTTAATTCCAGAATTTCTAAGTTATATTTATCTTGGTTGTGTCTAAACCAGCTCCTCATGTTTACCCAATCTCTAGCTAAATGTTATATTTAACACTGCCAGTGAACAGTGGCAGAGAGAAAACTCTTGCTGCAACCAAACTTCCATTTGGCAAAGGGAGAGAAGTGCAACCACTAAATAGGGATCTCAGTTTCAAAGCAGTCTTCTCAAGCTGGACAAAGAGAGCAAGGCTCCCTGAGCTAGCAGTGGAGGGAGTTCTTTGTTCAAAAATCTGGCTGGCCTCTCACTGCTTTCTGGGAGGAACTCCCTTTCCATTTTCCTGCATAGCTACATGGCAGGTGGATTTGGGGAGGCTTTCATCCTAACAACTATAAACTTCTCAGTTCTTTTCTGCTGTTGGTCCAGGTTTGGAGCTTGAAATCTGCCTTGTAAGTTGGGCATTCTCAGGTCAATTTGGTGAGCTGTGGCATTTCTCTGCAATGCCACTGATCTCTTGCTAGGATGGTTGGGCTGTTTATTTCTTCAATATTTTCTGGATTGACTCTTGTATAGTTGTGGCCCACCATTCTGGTTCCAGCCCTCATTGCTTCCTCCGCTGATAAATCTGCCTTTATGCTCTGCCTTTCCCCCCAAGCCATCTGGACCACAAACTGGGAGGCAATGAGCTGACATCTTGCAGATCTAAATCTTCCTAGTGGTAGGAGTCCAGGGGAGGGCTTTTCTAGAGGAGTTGTAACTGTTCTCTGTTAGGGAATATAGTGTTTGGAAACAATCCTGTAGCTCCCTGGCTCACCTCAATCTCTTTCCCCATTCTGTTTTCCACTTGCACTAACTTTAGCACAGGGCAGACATTCATACATCTGGCATCCCAAAGATACCTGGTTATCTGCTATTGACCATTTTAGAGTGCCAAGCACGGACATAAGGGATGACTCTTAGTAAGAACTGAATCCCTTTTCCTGTCTGCTTTTGGAACTGTCCAGTTAGCCTGCAGGCCATCCTTTTCTTTGAAGGCTGAAAGAAGTAACCAACACACTCCAAGATTCTGACACTTTTTTCCTCAACCCCTAAAACTCTATCCTTGATACTTATGTGATTTAAGTTCTAAGATACATTAGGCACCTTTTAAATGATGTTTTGCTGTCACATAATAGCTTTTGCCTTTTCTCTATCCTGAATGGATGAACCCTCCACCTTACCTCAGCTCAGCCAGTGTCACATTTTGAAGTCTGTTATTTTAACACTCCACTTTCAGGTAGCAAATCCTATATTAGGAATCATTTTGGTACAAGTGGTAGAAATCCAGCTTATAAAAGTTGAAATAGCAGGAATTTATTGGCTTTCAGAACCAGAAAGACCGGAGATGAAGCTGTCTTCAAATATGTTGGTTATAGAGGTTTAATATCATCAGGACACGCCTTTTTTTCCTGTTGTCTCTACTACCTGTGTTGGCTACATTCTAATAGTTTCCCCACTTTTTAGCAAAGATAGCCTCCTACCCACAGTTCTAGGCTTACGTCATTCTTAGAGCTGGCAGAACAGCCAAATTTGTAAGTGCAGAGATTCCTTTTTTTGGACTGGGTGACCTGCCCATTCCTCAGGGGAATATAGTACTCTGACAGGTTAAATTGTTGATGTCCTCTTGATCTAGCCACCTGGACTGAGAATAGCAGGTGGGTGGTTTTCCTGAAGAGCTGCTAAGTCAGAAGCTTATAGCCCCTACATTGTTTAAGTCACCTAAAAGAAAGGAAGGCAAATACTGAACAGAATTCAGTCTTGATTACAGACCATCATATAACTAATTATTGAAGACATATTTCTATAGCACAGTGGTTCTTAAATATCTTGGTCTCAAACTCTGTATTTCTTTCTTAAAAATTACTGTGGACTCCAAAGAGCTTTTGTGTAGGTGGGTTACAGCTATTGATATTTACTATATTAGAAGTGGAAAAAAAAATTCTATGTTAGAAATTAGAACAGAAACTTAAAATTATTTTTCATAAAGTCATTTAAAGTAATAATAAGCCCATTACATGTTAACATAATCAGAATATTTTTTAACATTTTCACCAAAAGAGAAATTTGGTTTAAATTTATTTTAAATTAGCTGTTTTGCTTTTTCTTAAAAATATTTTTGCAAATCTCTTTGATGGCTGACTTAATAGAAGGTAGTGGGAGTTTTATATCTGTTTCTGCTTCAGTTTATCGCTATGTTGTTTTGGTGGAAGGATATGGAAAAAAAATCTAGCCTCATGCAATTATGTGGTTGGACATGGAGGAGTATTTTAATAGCCTATTTAGATAGTTGTGCATATACTGCTTTTGTATTACACCAAAACCTAACAAGTGGTAATTCCTTGACATAGAATCAGAAACATTACCAGTGAGCTTTTCATATTCTGTTACGTTAAAATTGATTGGGCATTTTGGACTTTGAATGTACCTTTTACCCAGGCATGATTTTATAACATCATGCTTTTGTTATTTGGAAAATGTTGGTTTATATAGATCTTTCGAATACTGAGATATTTCACTGTATAGTTTCAAAAAAATCAGGTTCATTTACACTATACAATTCTCAGTAAAGTCTTCAGGGAACTGGTGAGCCATTAAGCTCACAGGGGTGCATAAAAGTTTTCCAAAATTCTATTCTCTCTTAAAAGCTTGAATTTTATCATTGACACAGATATTGGCACTTTTCCTCTAAGTGGCAATCTCACTTTGTTAATCTTTGAGAAGTCTGTCGAATACCCAAGTCTGACTGACTTAGTCAGTTGTTCATTCAAGTAAAAATGATCCTCCATGGGAAAAGCCTCTGTTTCAGTTTGTAACTTAATCACACGTGCTTTTCCTCAAGCCAGACATCGTAGTTTCCTATGCAATGAAATTGCTTTGTGCTTACTTCCTGTGTTGTCACACAGAATATTTAAAAACTATATATTCAGGGTTGAGATTTTATAAAATAATTTTTACTGCTTCATCAAGGACATTCTTTTTTTTTTAAGATTTTATTTATTGATTCGACAGAGAGAGAGATCACAAGTAGGCAGGGAGGCAGACAGAGAGAGGGGGGGAAGCAGGCTCCCCACCAAGCAGAGCACCCGATGCGGAGCTCGAACGATCCCAGGACCCTGAGATCATGACCCAGGCAGAAGGCAGAGGCTTAACTTACTGAGCCACCCAGGCACCCCCAAGGACATTCTTAAGTGAAACTTGTACCTCACTTTTCTGCTGCTAGTGCATGGCATTGAATAGTTAGTTTATTTACTACAGGTGTAGACTACAGGTGCTAAGGCACCACAAACATACCATAATGGTATGTTGTTTCATACCATTAGTACAAAATATCAAAATAGTGAAAGAGGCAATAATAGCATTATAAAGAAATGAATTTTGACTTCATGAATGTCCTAAAAGGTCTCAGAGACTCCCAGGGATCCGCAGGCCTCACTTTGAGAGCTGTAGCTATTCTTGTAAGAATTGAAAGAAAAACATTTAATGAGATCCATCATAAAAGGAGCTGCAAGTGGTGTTGGGAAAACTGAAGAGCAACATGCAGAAGAATGAAACTGGACCACCTTCTTATACCATACCAAAAAAAACAAAAAACAAAAAACAAAAAACATTCAAAATGGATGAAAGACCTAAATGTGAGACAGGAAACCATCAAAATCCTAGAGGGGAACACAGGCAGCAACCTCTTTGACCTTGGCCACAGCAACTTCTTACTAGACACATCACTGGAGACAAGGGAAACAAAAGCAAAATGAACTATTAGATTTTATCTCGATAATATCTTCTGCACAGCAAAGGAAACAACAAAACTAAAAGGTAGCCTATGGAATGGGAGAAGATATTTGCAAATGATGTATCTGATAAAGAGTTAGTATCCAAACCTATAAAGAAGCTATCGAGCTAAACACCCAAAAAAACACGTAATTCAGTTAAGAAGACATGAATAGACACTTTTCCAAAGCAGACATCCAGATGGCCAACAGACACATGAAAAGATGCTCATCATCACTCATCATCAAGGAAATACAAACCATAACCACAATGAGATACCACCTCACACCTGTCAGAATGGCTAAAAGTGACAACACAAGAAACAACAGATGTTGGTGAGGATATGGAGAAAGAGGAATCCTCTTGCACTGTTGATGGGAATGAAAACAGGTGCAGTCACACGGGAGAACAGTTTGGAGACTCCTCAAAAAGTTAAAAATAGAACTGTCCTACAATCCAGCAATTGCACTACTATGTATTATTGAAAGGATACAAAAGGATAAAAAAATACAGATTCAAAGGGGGTACATGCACCCCAGTGTTTATAACAGCATTATCAACAATAGCCAAACTATGGAGATAGCACAAATGCCATCAACTTATGAATGGATATATATATATGTGTGTGTGTGTTTGTGTGTGCGTGTACTATAGTATAGTTTGGCTATTGTTGATAATGCTGTTATAAACACTGGCGCATGCACCCCGTTGGAAAAAAATATATTAAAAAAATATATATAAGGGAATATTATTCAGCCATCAAGAGAAATGAAATCTTGCCATTTACAACAATGTGGATGGAACTAGAGTATATTATGCTAAGTGAAATAAGTCAGAGAAAGACAAATACCATATGATCTCATTCATATGTGGAATATAAGAAAGAAAACATATGAACATATGGAAAGGGAAGAAAAGAAAAAAAAGGAGAGAGGGAAACAAGCCATAAGAGACTCTAAACGACAGAGAACAAGTGGAGGGTTGATGGCGGGGCAGTGGGTGGGGGATGGGCTAGATGGGTGGTGGATATTAAAAAGGGCATTTTTAATGCACACTAGATGTTGTAAGTGATGAATCACTGAATTCGAATCCAGAAACCAATATTGCACTATATGTTAACTAAGTAGAATTAAACAAAAGATAAAGAAAAAAGAGAAAACTATCCATGAGCATGAGCTGCTGTTTTGTTTTGTCCCTTGATTTTTATCTGTCATTCTTGTCATTGTGATAGTACATGTCAAACTAGATTTCAAATACTCTGTTCTGAATTTCTTTTGAGAGTTGAGAGGAAAAAATCAGTTAATACAAAAGGTATTAAGTCAGGAAATATTGATCTTGACACACTTGTTTGCCAGACAAATTTAAAGTGGTCTTACTTTCAATAAAAATGTTTTATTGCTTAAAAATAATTTTAAGGGGGCGCCTGGGTGGCTCAGTGGGTTAAGCCTCTGCCTTCGGCTCAGGTCATGACCCCGGGTCCTGGAATCGAGCCCCGAATCGGGCTCTCTGCTCAGCAGGGAGCCTGCTTCCTCCTCTCTCTCTGCCTACCTCTCTGCCTACTTGTGATTTCTGTCTGTCAAATAAATAAATAAAACCTTTAAAAAAAAATAATTTTAAGGGGGGCACCTGGGTGGCTCAGTAGGTTAAGTCTCTGCCTTCAGCTTAGGTCATGGTCTCAGGGTCCTGGGATCGAGCCCCACATCGAGCTCTCTGCTTAGCAGGGAGTCTGCTTCCCCTTCTCCCTCTGCCTGCCTCTCTGCCTACTTGTGCTCTCTCTCTCTCTCTGTTAAATAAATAAATAAATAAAATCTTTTAAAAAAAGAATACTTTAAAAAATAATTTTAAGGGATAATATTAATGTTTTCATGATATTTTATAACTATGCAAAACCATAGACAATTTTCCTGATTTATAATATTTAATTTTGTCCTACTATAGATGACATTTCATTTTTGTGAAATTACTATCTTTCTTTAAAAACAGTTGTGAGTTAATTCTGAATGAATTTTTATTTACCTATTCAATTACATACTAAATTGTTTTTTAGGAATAGAGAATCCGAGTTTGGATTCTAACAATACCATTTACCAACTAATTGAGGATTAGAATTTTAACCTTCCTAAGCCTTAGTTTCCTCATTCATGGAAAGTTGGGGACATTTAATTTAATTTATATATATATATATATATATTTTTTTTTTAAAGATTTTGTTTATTTCTTTGACAGAGATCACAAGTAGGCAGAGTGGCAGGCAGAGAGAGAGAGAGAGAGAGGGAAGCAGGCTCCCTGCTGAGCAGAGAGCCTGATACGGGCTCAATCCCAGGACCCTGAGATCATGACCTGAGCTGAAGGCAGAGGCTTAACCCACTGAGCCACCCAGGTGTCCCAAGTTAGGGACATTTTAGATGAATGATATCATGATATCATAGATGTGACACTTAGTGCTCTGCTTGCCACATAGAGGGCACTCAATTTTCATTTACTTATTTCCATCCATTTACTTTCCCAGTCCATACTTGTAAGAGCAACAAACATTGATTATAGAGTCACGTAGTCAGGAAGAGAGTTTTGGTCTTCCTCTATTCAGCTCTAACTGAAGACCCCAGCTGCCATGAGCCATAGGTGGAGAGCCGGCTTTCTTTGGGGCAGACCATGATGCAGGATATAAGGGAAGGATTGCCACATCCACATGCAAGGCTTTTCTAGCAATATCTCAAATAAGACAACAACTGCTGCCATCTTCCTGAGGTAATTTATTTTTTACGAGAATTAATGGAAAGTTTAGAAGGGAATTAGGACAGGTAGTAAAGGAAGTACAGTGTCATGGGTTTTTTTTGTAGTTGTCATTATTTTTCAAGTTCTATTTTTTAATACCATAAAATTTTTACTACTAGTTAATACTGTTTTACCTACACAGCAAGCTTTCTATTATTACAACATTCACATTGAAGCATTATTTGGTAATCCTTAAAGCAAGTTTGTCATCTTTATCACACAAATTTAACAAGAGAAAATCAGTGACTGCATATTATGAAGTTAGAAACTAGAAACTAGAATTATGGTTAGAATGTACTATCTCACTGCTTAACTTCTTGAGTAATGCTCCCCTCAAGGTAGACTTCTGACTGTACTTGGCTCTACTTTATTAATACTTGGCAGTCCTTGAGTCCTTTGACTGCTAAATATATAAACAAAAAATGTTAGAAAAAGTTATCACAGACTGAGACAGAAAGGATTTCATCAAGCATTCAATCGATTGTGTCTGAAGAAATAACAAGCCAAAGAGCTCCCAGAATGGATTCATTTCACTGCAAGCAAAATTTTTCATTGATCATCTCTAAAATACTCTGTTTAGGTGCTGCTAAGCCTAGTAATTTTTTTAAAAGATTTTATTTATTTATTAGAGAGAGAGCACAAGCAAGGGGAGAGGCAGAGGGAGAGGAAGAGGGAGGAGCAGGCTCCCCACTGAGCAGAAAGCCGGACGTGGGGCTCTACCCAGGAACCCTAGGATCATGACCTGAGCCAAACGCAGATGCTTAACCGACTGAGCCATGAGGTGCCCCAAAGCTAATAATTAAATAAGAACGTACCTAAGTGATACGAGTTAGACACAGACAGTATAGAAAAACATTCATACATGTGACTGTACAAAACTATGGGAAATTTTCCATCTCATTTCCCTTCTCGGTTGGTTTTCTAATTCTTAGCTTTGTTTTGATTCTTTTAAAAATTGCATAGTTAAACTTAAATGTTAAATAATTTAAATTGGAGTGATCTGATATTTGGTCTGAAAAGATGGCTGGCCAAGGTTTCAGGAAGCCTGGGCTCTTGTCCTTACTTTAACTCTAAAAATTGGAAAATTCATTCGAAACACTTAACTTTTCTCAGTCCTACTTCTGTCACACCCATAAGAATGAAAGTTTTGGATTAATTAATTCCTGAGGTTCATTCATGTGCTAGGATTTGAAATGCAATGTATTCAAGATAGTTTATTTATGATAGGGAGAATTCAAGACTATTTCAAAGTTCTCTTTCAATTAGTTAGTATTTCTTAAGCATTGTATATGAAAATATGAAGGAGGCACAATGATTTCACATGTATTATTTGGATTCCTTTCATAGAATGCATTTAGACTCATTCAATCTTATTGGTTATCTTTTATACCTAAAGACAATCTTATCTGTTTCTCATTTTAATAGTAAGTATCCTATTACCTTATCTCTTAACTATCAGAAAAATGCAAATATTTTAAGTTATTGGATTTATTATACACAACAATATTCTGAAATAAAGGGACTCTAGGAATTCCTAAAGTAAAGTGGTTAGAACAATTTGAATTTTAATCTACTTAACTCCCACCATATCATTTCCATTATAACCCTTTTATCAACATTGGGATAAGACTTCATTCCTGAGTACAAACTTAACGAGGATAATTCCAAATTCCTTAAATTTAAGCATATCAGATGCTCTGCTGTTTTTGTAAATACTTTATGTTAGCTTGGGGCTTGAGAATAAATGTGTTATTTTTTCTTTGTTTGCAAGGAAATAGATGCTTTTAAAACTTAAGTTCACACACATGGAAGTACCAGTAAGGTTCTAGTTGCTTTTACTGCAATCAGTCTGTTAACAGCACAGCTCTTTTTTGTTGGACACTATTTTAATGACTTACATTATACTATTAAAAAATTGGTTGTTATTGATGCACATGGTTAAAGGACTCTTTATTTCATATTACAGAGCCTTGTCTCTGTATTTTTAAACTCCTGTGGCACTACAGTAGCGTGGTAGAACCACAGTAATAACCATATATCCTCCAAATCATTTATCATTCCAGAATTTCAAGAGCTATACATTCCAAGAAGCCCTCACACACTTAACTCCATCTTCACCAAACCCAGTCCACTCTAGTGAGTGGGACTGATGGGCCTATGAGAAGACATAACAGTATGTAGTATACTTGTCGCTTGTGGGTGTGACACCATGATAATTAGCTCTAGAGGGGAAAAGGCTGACCAATAGTGGTTTTTATACAGATAATACATAAAATAAATAAAACCACTAATTTGGCCACCAAATGAACTTGAAAAGTTTTCATATTGAAGAGATGAGATAAATAAATAGATCAATGTAAAGATAAATGGGAGGAATGACTTAGTGGTTTAGTTGTGATTTAGTACTACAAACTAGTATTCCCACCTGTTTACTAAATATTTTTATGATCTTGGAAAACCCTTCTCAGTTCTTTATGAAGACGAACGAAGATTGCCCAAGGTAAGAGACAGTAAAACTCACATTCAGACTGTGGTTGAGGGTAAGATACTCTTTGGCACAATGATAACTACAACTCTGTTGGTTGACAGTGGAAATGAAATGCAGGCTGAGTATAGTCTTGTAGGCAGTCCTCAAGACAATTGACATTGTTCACAAAGCATACTGCACATTCAGTCTTCATGGAAAGGAAGTTAGACTGTATGTTTTTGGTTACGTCTGGGCATCTAGCACATAATATCAGCAACATACATCTGAACCTGATCAATTTTCCTAGGACAGAAATTAATAATTTTGAGAAATTTAAAGGTCTCAGAATATGATGGGACTCATCCGAGGTTGTTCCAATTAAGCTAAGCATTTCTTTCTTTCTTTTTTTTTTAAATAGTTCTCAAAACTTGTAAGGAAAGCCAAGGTCTATTTTTCTTGACATAAAAGGATGACCACAAAGGAAGTCTGGTGTGAAAATAAGCCCAAACAAATTTCTCTTAGAAAACATCTGTTTCTTATATATCTGGGGTTTAATTGAGAAAAATGACACGTGTAGGTTTATAGCAACAAAGCGGAGTATATTATCACATAACCAAAATTTATCCTGAGATGAGACTATAGAGTTTAAAAAATCAAAGATACAATAGAGTTTGAAATGTGCTGTTTGATATTGAGACAAAATGTTTCACATATCTTCTTTATTTAAAAACAACAATCACTTTGTAGAAACTATATTATCTTCAGCGGCAGCATAATGGAACTTAAAAGCACTCTTCTGTATGTACCATTGTCCTAGGTATTTTGCACAAAGAGAGTGAGCAAACATGGGAGCCCTTTGGCTGCTCAACACTTAAAATCTTATTGTATGTACCTGGGCATATAGGTGATTCAGACAAAGTAATTAATATGTTACCAGTGTCTGATGTGAATAAATGCTTGAATAGTAACATTCATATTGTGTCTAAGAAGAAAGGAAATTGTATAATCAAGTAGGATGCTGTGTTAGGAAGAGACTTGCATATTGAAAATGAGAACAAAACAAAATTTCTACCATGACAATAATTTAGGAACTGGCCAATTGTTCTAAATAATTTAATAATAACTATTATTATTATTACATTAGTAAGAATTATAAACACTATTTTGGAGAGGGGTGTATTTACTATGCTGTTTTAATTTCTTATGTTAAAACTTGCTTCATAGACATTTATCCTTTCTTGAATTAAGTGATTAAACACATTAAATGTAGAAAGATAGTTAGCCCAAGATGAAAATTGATTTAAATCATCTGTCTTAAGAGAAGGGTTGAACACTGGGAATAATGTAAAACAGTTCAAAACCATAACCACCACCACCCCCCAACACACACACACTTTTCTACTGGCTTTATTCAAAGGTAATGTATACACAGCAGGTATATCTATCCTGGTTAGAAGATGGGAAAACTGAAACACAGATATTTAAATATTTTCCTCAATAAGAAAGGAAGTGATCCACATAAAGAAAGTGTTGAAGTTTTTCAATCATTCATCTTTAGGTCGTGCTGCCCTTTTAAATGTTTATCATTTATTGTTAAGGGCTTCTTAAATAGTACTGTGTATGGAGGGCTCATATTATTTGTTAGCATTTCCATAACAATTCTGTAATGTCATACAGAAGTACTTTCTTCCAAAGTTTTAAGTGATATCAAAGAAAATCCAATGTGATAGAATTCTGAATATTTTTTAAATGGCTGGTATGGTTACAAGTGTGAATCAAATTGGTAAATAAGCTGGCTTCTGTTTTTATTCATGTTGTATACTCTCTGGACAGTTTTTATGATCTACACAGGCTAAACTAGAAATATCTGGCATAACTGCATATGAAAGACAAACTCACAGTGAGGTCCAGAGCTAAAGGAAGTGTAGGCAGGAAATAGAGAGTCACTGAGTCATGTCATGGGAATGTATGGCTAGTGAGCTTTGATAACATTTAGCTAAACCACACTGTTGATTTTGGAAGATTTGTCGTGGGAACCCTAAGTAAAGTCCTTACCCTTTTGGGGTACATTTATTTTTAAGTTTCCTACTGTGTTTAAGTGGTTTAGGCTAGTTATTTCTTTCTCTGGTGTGGCAGAAAAGAAAACCTTAAAATGGTAACCTCTATAGAGTGTGTCACATAAGCTCTCTTTTTGGCAGTTGTCCGAAGCGGTCAACTAGTCACCCTTATTTTGCTAACTAAAGGGGAAAAAAAACCCCAAGGCTTCCATTTCAATCAAAAAGCTATTTTGCTCAAGCCTACAGTTCAATTTTACTGGGATTAGAATCCTACCAGACAATTCTGTTGTCTACTGTTCTGTCTTCACCTCTTCTGTCTGTGGTAGTAGACAATGACCCAATGTAGTGCATCAAAAAATAAACTGCAAAAGCTAGGACAGAGTCCAGGAGAAATATAGCTGGAGAGTCTTAAACTCTAACGATTCTCTTTATAAGCCCTTTTCATGCCTTCTGACACTTGCTCAAGTCCCCATGGCCTTGGCTCCTGGCACATCTTTCTATTCTAGTGTCCATGCTGCCATTAGACCCTGAACTTCCAAGTTCATTCATTCAATTCAACAAATGTGTATGGGAAGCATACTAAATGCCGGATACTGTTCTAGAGCTAGAAATTCAGCAGTAAAAACAAAATCTCTACACTCCTTGTACTTATGCTAGTGAGGTAAAAAAACAGTAAAGTTAAGTAAAATGTATAGTGTGCTGAATGATAGTGCACTGTGGGAAAGAAAGAAAGTAAATAAAAGAAAAGGGGATAGAGAGTTAGCAAAAGTGGAGAGTTTGCAGTTCTGGGTTGTGTAACTGGTTAACGCTACACTGAAAAGGTGGCATTTGAATCAATATGGGAAGGAAGTATCTGCAGTGTTTGTAACACTAAGGACTAACACTAGAAAGAAGTGAAGCTCTTTCTGCCCTAGATGTAAGGGGACCTTTGAGGTGAGCCATTAATCCTGGTAGTCAGGTAGTTCTGATGAATACAGCATCCCCAAAGTAATTTTGTCTTTTTGGGTTTACCACTCTGTCTGCTGACGAACCCATACCAGCTCCTTCAGGGTCTCAGGGGCAGGGATCCAAGTGGCACCAACTTGCTAATTCTCTTAGCCTCTTCTGTTAAGCCCCACCTCTGACTGTGACTGTGGCCAGCCACTGGCCAGTTTCTGTGAATGTGCTAGAAACTAAGTTTTGGGGGCCCCCTAAGAAGATAAGAGACTGACTAAATCCTTGATTTGGATTTCCTTGACTTCAACTTTTCTTTTTTTTAAATATGTTAGTAAATAACTAACTTTTTAAAAACTAGTAAGGTCTAATTTTTAGAGCAATTTTAGGTTTACAGAGAAATTGAGTAGAATATACAGAGTTCCTAAGTCCTCCCCACACCCACCTACCACCCAGTTTCCCCTATTATTAACATCTTGCCTTAGTGTGGAACACTCACTACAGTTGATGAAGCAATATTGATACATTATTATTAACTAAGGCTATCATTTGCATTAGGGTTCACCCTTTGTGTTCAGTTCTAGGGGTTTTGACAAATGCATAATCAACTTTACTGATTATGTGACATTGTATCTGTGTTCATTCTGTGACTTTGTGGGAGGGTGGGAGGAGTGTTAAGTGTGATGGATCAGCCCCTAGACAATAGCTCTGCTTCTTCTTCTTTTTTTTTTTTTTTTTAATAGCTCTGCTTCTTAATGGGTAGTGTGGGTGTCTCCGAGTTGGTTCCACAGGGAGGTTTTGCTTGAGGTAATGGGCTATGGTTCCTAAAGGTCAGGTGATCATGGTAAGCTTTTTAGGTACCCCACCCTACCTACACACTACATGCTGATATTCTCTGGGAGATATGACCTGCTCATAAGTACCTATGTCCCTCAGGATCACAAAACTTCATTTAACAGAATACCTCAGAAAATGTGTGCAGTAAGAGATGCTGTTCCTTTGGTGGGACATATTTGAAGCAGTTTAGTAGAGTCAACAGTGCACAGGGTGTATTCAGTGTTTGATTGACCTTGAGCAAGTTAACCTTTTTGAGACTCAGCCTTCTCATTATAAAGAGGAATAATGATACCTAACTCAGCGTCAATGAGACTCTATAAAGTACCGAGATAGAATAGACATTCAATGAATGGTAGCTATAATACAGTACCCAGATCTCATCATTTCCCCACCTGAGGGAGTTCTTGCCTTCAGGTTCCTCTGAAAAATCTTAGTATAATGGTTTTTAAACTTTATTCCTCAGAAATCTAGAGCTCCTCATTGCATTGTATGAGATGTAATGGAGAGACAAAATGGGCTGGATTCCAAATCCCATGTTTTTAACTTACATATTGGGGTTACAATGTATTGATAAAGCTTATAAGCCATTTTTCTGTGAGAATTTGCTTTTAGGCAATGAACCTTTATTGTATCTTATAAAGTCTACAGCACAGCAGGGTGGGGTTCTTTGCATAAGTTAGACTTTCCTCTTAAATTTCCAAGGTACAACTTTAGCATTGAACTACAACTAACAGATCACTGATTCATATATCATATACTTCATATTCTTTTGCTGACTCCTTTCATGGGATTTAAAAAAGCAAAGCCAATCAAAGCAAAACACAAAAATGTCTCCAGATTAGAGTATGTCCTTTTTTTTTTTTTAAAGATTTTATTTATTTATTTGTCAGAGAGAGAGAGGGAGAGAGAGCAAGCACAGGAAGACAGAATGGCAGGCAGAGGCAGAGGGAGAAGCAGGCTCCCTGATGAGCAAGGAGCCCGATGTGGGACTCGATCCCAGGACGCTGGGATCATGACCTGAGCCGAAGGCAGCTGCTTAACCAACTGAGCCACCCAGGCGTCTTTTAATAAGTTATTAGTATTTCTTCCAATAAATCCTCAGACCTTAGGCAATCAAATGACCAGCGTTCCTGATTTCAAGTTAATGTTTCCTAAGCTGACTCATCCTTCTCCCATTCATTTATTCAAAAATATGTGTTGAGCACCTACTATGGTGCCAGACACAAGGAATACAATGGAGGAATGTTTTTCCATTTTACATCTGGCATTTGTCCAAGGTCTGTTCTCTTTTCACCAGTTGGGTTCAGCTTAGAACTTTCATTTTAATCTTTTACTCCAAACAGGCTGCCCATCTACTACTGGCAAAATCTCCAGAATGTTATAAGCATGTCACATGTCCAGGATGCATAGTTAATCTACCAGCATCCTCCAATGTATGACTTAAAATGATTTTCCCAGAGCAAAAGAGCATGTGAAATTCCATAAAACAAAACAAAAAACACTAACTTTTGAAATAAGGCAAACTATTGTCATTAAAGTCAATTATAATTAAAATCGTTATAATTTATACGTCAGATCAAATTATTTTCATGATTATTTAAAAATCATTTGAAAGTTTAAAATAGTATGTTTAATGGGCAATATTGTTATTTTATGTCGCTTCCATTCCTTGCTTACCACAAAGTTCCTTCTTAATGTTATTGAACCATTTGATTTTTTTTTCTCTTCAGCAATGTTCTGACCTTAAAAATTATTTTTATCCCCCAAATAGAAGAAATATGATAGGTCACATTTTTAGTTTGATAATTTGCTGAGAATCCTCATATGAATAATGAAAACTAGCAAAGTAGGCAGAGATGAAGAAAAGAGAAGTTAAAGTGATTAGCCCCATGACCCATGGCTGTTTCTTGAGTTTTTAAAATGTGAAGTCACCATTGTTCTGATTAATAAAATTAGCACATTCAATTCTGGTCCTAGAAGAAGCTGAATAAGTAAATTACATGGTACTTTCAACTAACTTCTAATTCAAATACTTTAAAAAGAAAATGCCTGGTGGTGGGTATTAAGGAGGGCATGTATTGCATGGAGCACTGGGTGTGGTGCATAAACAATGAATCTTGGAACACTGAAAAAATAAAATAAAATTTTTAAAAAACTTAAAAAAAGAGAAAATGTAAAGGGAAGTTTTAATAGGGAAATTGTTTTCAGATGTCTACATTCAGCCTGTTGTTTTTTTTTTCTCAATTGGTCACAGTTGAAACACATAAAAGTAACATTTAATTCTCTAAATCATTAATTAGAAATTGGTCAGAGGAGGAAAATGAAAAATAATATGATGTCTTCTCAACTTTTATTACAGGTAAGTATACAAATGTCTGAATACTAAACCACTAAATTAATTTGTAGTTTGGTTTACCAAGAGATAACTTTTAATAATACCCTGAAAGAATTATAGTGAATTGCTTTATTGAAGTTTAAAGAGAAAACAAGACAATAACAGTTAATTGACTACATATGGTTATATAACATGTTTATTTTTCTAAATCGAGAATTGATTTTTATTAGAAATTCTAATTAGTTTATTAATAATTGGACAGGGGAAGAAAATGAATGATAAAATCTGATGGTTTGAACTAGTTTATTAATAATGGGGGAAGGGATGTTAATGTATTTGAAAGATATTTAGAAGTAGAATCAATTAGACAAAGAGAGATAGAGGAGGTGGAGTCATCAAGAATGGCCAGGAACCTTCTTTCTAAATGGGAACACAGGAGGGAGACCAAGTCTGGTCAGAAAGCATGTATTCTATTGGAGACGTATTAAATGTGATGGACTCAAGGGTTAGCCCAGTTAGATGATTTTTGGGCAATTAAATATGAGTCTGAAATTCGTGTGGAGAATATTTTAAGGAAGCATGACCTAAATACTTTAAATAAGTGTTAACACAAATTCCCATATGATTGTAGCATAAAGAGTGATTAATTCTGTGAGCCAATATCAAAGAAGACTACAGAGAGAAAATGGTATTTGAACTTAAAAGATAGGTAGGACTGGGGCACTTGGGTGGCTCAGTGGTTAAGCCTCTGCCTTCGGCTCAGGTCGTGATCTCGGGGTCCTGGGATCGAGCCCTGCATCGGGTTCTCTGCTCGGCGGGGAGCCTGCTTCCCCCTCTCTCTCTCTGCCTGCCTTTCTGACTACTTGTGATCTCTGTAAAATAAAAATCTAAAAAAAAAAAAAAAAGGTAGGACTGCAGTAGATGGAAAGAAGGAAAGGATATTCCAGGTTGAGGCAATATCACAAGCAAAGATTCAAAACCTTGAAAATGTTTGACGTTATCAAGGAAATGTCTGGCCGTAGAAAAAGCGAAGTATTCATGAAGAAAGATAGTGGAGATTGAAGTCCAAAAGGAAGACTACTGCCAAGTACTGGTAATCTTTTAATCTTGTTCTAAAGAATTTTCATTGTGTTCTTGAGGGGTAATTGGGATGCTTTTGGAGGTTTTTGAGGAAGAAAGAACCAGATATCGGAAATGAGACATTGCAGACACAGCAATAATTGGGTTTGGTGGCTGAATTTATGTGGGATTGCTACAGAAGTACAAACCAAAGATAATAGTGACATTTCTACATTGGAAGGCTAGGGTTAATGGAATTGTGGTTAATTAAAAAAATAAAGCACAGGGGTGCCTGAGTGGTTCAGTGGTTAAGCATCCGCCTTCGGCTCAGGTCATGATCTCAGGGTCCTGGGATTGAGTCCCGCATCTGGCTCCCTGCTTAGCGGGAAGCCTGCTTCTCCCTCTCCCACTCCCCTTGCTTGTGTTCCCTCTCTCACTGTCTCTCTATCAAATAACTAAATAAAATCTTTAAAAATAAATAAATAAAGCACAAAGCAGGAGCATGTCTAGGAGGCACAGAACACTACTAAGGTGGCAATAGGCCACTCAGGTATGCTCTGAAATGGTCTTAAAATAATGACTTGGGTCATTATAGGAGGGAGTTTTGAGAAAGAAGACTAAGCATAAAGCTTTAGGGTGTGTCTGTATTTAAAAGGTGGGCAGGGCGCCTGGGTGGCTCAGTTGGTTAAACACCTGCCTTAGGCTCAGGTCATGATCCCAGAGTCCTGGGATCGAGTCCTGCATCAGGCTCCCAGCTCAGTGGGAAGTCTGCTTCTCCCTTTCCTTCTGCTTGCACTCTCTCACTCACTCTCTCCCCCAAATAAAATCTTTAAAAAAAAAAAAAGAAAGAAAAAGGTGGGAGAGGAAGAGAAAGTCAGGGAGAGAAGTGACCAGAGAGACAGCAGAAGACTCAGGAGAGGATAGTATCATAGAAGACAAGGAAGAAGGCAAGGCTAAAGGAGAGAAGAATGAAGATACCTAGATGCAGTCATGAGTGGCTAGAACCAAGAAGAGGCCTTTGGGTTTGGCAAACAGGAAGACATGGCCAAAGAGAGAGGTCACAGAGACAGTATTTTCAGTAAAGTGATGGTGCTGGCAGCTGGATTACAAAAGATGCAGGGGTGAGTCTCAGATGAATAGCACATTATAGCAAGTATGAGGTTTGAGAAATTGTTTTAGTGAAAGAAAGTGGCTATGACGGGTGAAGGCAATTGATTAATAGAAAGGAAGATCTTATATGCTAAAGAGGGTAACAGTATTACAACAGACCAAGGTTGTTAACACTTCTGAACAAGGAAGGCTTATAAAGGTACCCAAAATAAGAGCATCCTAGTGATATGAGCATACTAGCATCTCATGAAAGCCCATCACAAGATGCTCACCCTCACACCCCAGGGGCTTGAGAATTTCTCTACCCCTTTTAGAGCATTTACCCAAGGTCAATGTCCTGAAACTTGAATCTTTTTTTCCTCTTTTTACAGATTATTTTAAAATATACCACACACACACACACACACACCATTCTTTCCTTTCATTTATAAGGCATGTAGCCAAAGTAACTTTATAGATTTTTTTTTAATATTTGAATTATTTCCATGTATATATATGAGATGATTATTGTGGAAATTGGACTAACTAGAGCCCAGGAACTTGGAAAAAGCAAATTTATTGTATATAACAACAGAAACAAAATCAACAAGAACAACAACTATAGTTGACCCTTGAGCAATGTAGAGGTTGGGGCACCAACCCCCCTGCAAAGTTAAAAACCCATGTATAACTTTCAACTCCCCCAAAACTTAGCTACTAATGGCCTACTGTTGACCAGAAGCCTTACCAATGATGTAAACAGTCAATTAACACATATTTTGTACATTATATGTGTTCTACACTGTATTCTTATGATAAAGTAAGCTACTAAAAAGAAAATGTTACAAGGAAAATCATAGGAAAGAAAATACGTTTATAGTACTGTACTGTATTTATTTTAAAAATCTGCATATAAGTGGGCCTGCACAGTTCAGACTCCTGTTGTTCAAGACTCAACTGTACTACTATAGCAACAGCAGCAACGGCTGTTAATATTTCCTTTTCCTCATCTTAGGCTAGTGCTGAGAGCTTCCTATGGATTCTTTCACTGAATCCCCGCCACCCCTCAATGAGGCAGTGGGACAATTAATGTCTACAGTTTACAGATGACAAAACCATGTTTAGGGAGATTCAGTTGCCTAGGATTACAGGGCTTTTTAGTGGTAAAAGAGTATGACAGAGACTTATACTCTATTTGTAAAGGTCCCTGTTTTTTGTTTTGTTTTTTTTTTAAAGATTTTATTTATTTATTTGACAGATAGAGATAGGCTGAGAGGCAGGCAGAGAGAGAGAGAGGAGGAAGCAGGCTCCCCACTGAGCAGAGAGCCCGATGCGGGGCTCGATCCCAGGACCCTGGGATCATGACCTGAGCCGAAGGCAGAGGCTTTAACCCACTGAGCCACCCAGGCACCCCAAAGGTCCCTGTTTTAATACATGGTTATTCCCACCTCATGGTGAGTTAAGAAAAATACCGTTGTTTGAATAAATAGTTGCCCACAGAAAAAGTCAGGTTGTCGGTAGTACAACAGAGCAAGAAGCATTACTGATGTGGAAGAAATCTTCCAAGGTTGAAGACGAACTGCTTACCCTAGTTCAGTCATAAAAGGTTATAAAGTCATAAAAGGTTCCAAATGTTATTACTTTTCTTTCTGACAGACAAAAGATAGGCAGTATTAAAATGCAAGAGTGTGTATTTGGGAGAGAGAGTTGGTGGGTGAGAGGAGTGGCATTGGTCAGGTGAAGTGATGTGTCAGTAAACAGAGTTGTGGAAGACATAAGCCATACAAATCATGTACCTGGAAATAATCATTGATAAGAAAAATGGAAAGACTATTATTATGTAGGAAAGAAAGAATTGGAAACTTCCAACAAAGCAGATGCTGTCTTAATCCTTTTATGTTTGTTGCCTGGCAACCGTATTCATATTGCAAAGCCCATTCACCTTCTATTAGTGGCCCTAGAGGTCACCTTTGGGGTCCTTGGGTTCAAATCACAAGAAATTATTCCAATCTTCTTTTTTCCCTAGGGCTGCTCTAGGTCAGGATTGATCTTAAAATGTGCATAAAATCACTGAGGAACTCTTTGATCATGATTTATAAGTAGGGCAGTCAAGGGTCCATAATAAATGGTTTTTATCAGCAGCACTGTCAACTCTGTACTTTCTGCATTCTACATTTTAATATTTCCAGTTCACCAAAATGTACCTGATAACGGATTCATCCTATTTTCACTACTCTCTTATTTCCTTCTTGCATCTCTGCATGGACCTCCTTTTTTTGCCCTGCAGTAATTTGAAATTGAAAGGTTTGTGATATTTCAGCTGCTGGTAGTACCTTATGTTTGTATAGGCATTCAAACAATTAAAAGTGATTGTATATTCATTACCTAATTTGACCTCATTTGAAGTGAATAATGGGCATTCTGTGCCCTTGGAAAACCAATTTCTGAGCTCTTTTTCAGGAAATTCTTGAGACTCAGCCATTTCTACAATACCTTCATACAGCATAAGAAATTTTCCGAGGAAGTTGCTTTATAATCTGTATTGTTCTTCTTTCAAAACTTCAACCCTCATTTCTTTTCTAATGAATTTATGCCCACAAAGCATTTTTTAATGTGTTAGGACCAGATATTGTGGATATGTTATACATATGGACATAATTTTCTAATTTCCTGGTGCACTTTTTGGAAGTCAGAAATATTTTAAAAGCAAACATGCTTTATTTTTTAAACTGGTTTCATTTGAAAACATTTTATAAGATCATGGATCATTTCACTTTTGTAATTAAAAATGCCTTTAAATTTCAGAAGAACTAAATAGTAGTAAAATTATTAGTCATCTGCTTATTTTTAACATTCATTTAACTTAAGGCAATCTAAATGTATTTCTACTAATTGCATTTGCATTTACCAAGTAGGAGTTTGGGGAAAATATTCTTAGGTTTAGTTTATAAATCTGTCAATAATAATTGATTTTAGATAATAGAGATGAGTTCTTTAGTATGTGAATTATTTTTAAAAATTTTCTACCTAGGAGTACAGTTTTATTTAAAAGGGAATACATAGGATGAGGTCTGGGAGCAAGCACACAGTGTCCATGCTTCTCCCCATGGAACCAGGATGCCATCATCTTCCCAGAACATCAGTGGTAGTATGTGAGTTTGCCCATTCTCCACTTCCTATATGGGGGTAGTTTACTTAGTTTGCTTGTCTCAAATATCAGGTAGTCTTTAAAGTTATGAATGGTAAACAGAGAGGAAGCCAGAGTTGGAAGAAAGTGTCTCCTTAAACTGATTTTTTGAGGTTTAGGTGACCTAAGACTTTGAAATTGAACAAAAATTGAGATGTTGAAGTATTATCTTATGAGCCTACCTGAGCTTTATTTCTCATTTTTCCTTCCCCAACTCTTACCCTACACTTGCAAATGACTGCATCTTAACTAACTATGAAATATTGAACTCACCATATTGGATTTTTTTTTGGTTTTGTGTTTATGTAACTGGATTGGATTTTATGTTTATGTAACTCTAAAACAGTGATAATAACCTTTCTATAGTTTAATGTCTCATTTCATTTTCCTAAGTAAAATCGTATACTTTATATAGAGCCATAATTTGTAGTTATTTTTAAACATCCTGAGTTATGGCCAAAGTTGATTATCAATTATTTTCCAGCCCTAATTTTCTCATTTTTCTCCCCCTGATTGCTAACTTATTTATTGGGCACAGGTATTTGATATATTTGTCATATTTTAATTTTAATTGTCTTCTGAGACCACCTGGTCCGGACCAGACCAGTCTTAGGAGATCTACAGCTATTCTAAATTTTCATCCATAAAATTCATTCCCCAAAGTTTATTGTTATTAGAAGTTCTCTAGGCAGTTCTGGTTGATTCTGTGACATCAGAAGCCCTCCAACTAACTCCCAAGGACTTCACAACCTTGACTCACTTCTGAATCCTGTGACTGTCTTGCCAGGGAAGAGCCATTGGGGCAGTTCCATATGGAAATGCATTCTGAAGTTTTTATCTAATCCTGATCCAGACCCTAATCAGGATGACATTCAAGGGTGTCCCTGAATCAATTGTGTATACTGTTTGGCCAGCTTTGGGGTTATCATTTTATTCCCTCCCATATGATTTATACTTCCTTCCCATCTGCTCAATTTTAAAAAAAAAAAAGAAGAAGAAGAAGAAGAAAATTTAAAAATACGAACTAGTCTGAGAATTTTTGTCTGAAACCTTTCTTTGTTAGGTTATGGCTGGACTTCAAACCTCAAACTGGATCCTACTTGCATTTTATCTATTTGTCTGGTGCCCCAAACAAAGGAACAATTAAAAATATAAAGGCTTCCTTAACCAAGTCTCCATAAACTTTCCACACTTATCGCATTAAAAGATGCATTTAAGTAAAATATTACTTTTATCTTTGATAATTAACAACATTTATTAAGTTTATTTTAAAATTTCAACCAGTTGTATATTATTTTTTTAGTTGTATATTTTAGTTGTATATTAATAATTGTTTATTTGTATGTTATATAATATAATATATCATTTGTTTAGTTGTATATTAATAATTGTGAAAACCTAGACAAAATTTTACATTTAGATTCATATCACTATAAGAAAATTTTAAAAATTAAAAATGTACATACAAATACTTATTTTTGTTGTAGAAATACGTCTAGATGATCAGTAAAATGCTTTTTATTAATGTCTTTTTACATTGGGATAAAATTAGGATAGGTAATTGGAATGGATTTCAAAAAGAAAAAGAGACACTATAGTATTTCCAACTGTTGATGTTCTTTATATTTTATTATGAGAATTTTTAAATACATAAAAGGTTAGAGGGAAAAGAACAATGAACGCTTATATACTCATTACCTAGCTTCCATAGTTACCAACTCATGCCAGTCTTGTTTAATCTGTACTCCCACCTACATCTCTCCTACTTATATTATTTTGAAGCAAATTCTAATCATTGTGTCAATCTGTCAGTAAATATTTTAGCATTTATCTCTAAACAATAAGGACTTTAAAAATAGCAAGGCATAACCACAAATCAGTCTTAGACCTAAAATTACCAATAATTTGTAGTATCATAAAATATCCAGTCAGTGCTTATATTTCCAATTCAAGTATTTTATTTGTTTTTTTTTTTTAAATAAAGATCCAAATAAGGTCCATACATTAGAACTGGTTATATGACTCTTAAGTCTCTGAATTTATAGGTTCTATCTTTCCCTTTCTCAGTTTTTTTTTTTCCTTGCCAAATTATTTGTTGAAGAAATTGGGCTGTGTGTTCTGTAGAGTTTTATACAAACTGGATTTGGATGACTGCATTTATCACATTCCTTTGTTCTATTTCCTGTGAATTGATAGTTGAAACTAGAGGTTTAAATAGGCTGTGATTCAATATTTTTTGGTAAGACTCTCTCATAGATGACATTGTCATCTTCTGTTAGGAACCTAATATCTGTTTCTTTCTCTCTCTCTCTCTTTTTTTTTTTTTTTTTTGTGATGTTAGCAGCAGGAGCTATCAGATGTCTAGCTCCATTATTTCATTAGAGATTGCAAATGGTAATGTACAGAATTAGTATATTCTAATCATTCTGTTTTTATTAGCTTTCTCACATCTACTATTTGGTTTTGTTTTGGTACAATTCATATAGGAAAGGCAGGATTAATGCTTGGTTCTTTCTTTATACTTACCACTTTCCAAAATAATGAAATTGTCCATCAGTATCCCCCAGTGGTGAACTATTTGCTAAAGTTTTTAGGTCACTGAGAACTCATGGATTTAAACATACTTGATATGCTTTCAACTCCTGCTGTTAAGATGATCTTTTATCTCAATTCTTTCTGTCTTTGGTCAGTGGGAGCTTCTTGAGGTTGGCTTCTGGTTCATATGACATGACCCTAGTAATTTTTGATAGCCTCCTTGCTTTCAGATGTGACAAGACCCTTCAGCTTCATTATAAACATTTTCTGCTCTAGACCTGAATTCAGCCATTTCCCCAAGGAGGTCTCTTTCCATTTACTCCAAATGGAAGTTGGAAATCACAGTTTGAATTCTCAGTGCTAGTAAGCAAAGTCATTGTGTCTAAGCCTCTTCAGTGGCTAGATAAAAGAAATACAGATGTGTGTGTAAATGTATTTTTAAGATAAAATAATCACGAGTTCATATTCAGGATTCCAACTTAAATTCAGTACTACAGTGCTTGTACATCCCTACTTTGATTTTATATTTGTGTTCTCCTATCCCGCAGCAAGAATCTGGGTTCTCAGAAAACACTGGGAATGGTAGAATATCATAAAACTACTCATTTGTTTTGTTCCAAAATATAGACCATAAAAGTTTCAGAATGAGAATAACAGTACCATCACTACTAATATAAGTACTGGAAACAGTTAATATACATTTTTATAAATCACTGCAAGTATTTCCTCTCTGTATAGTTACATTATCAACTGCGTAAACATTTATTTTCATTTAGTTCATTTCATTTCTTTATTTGAATGGATTTCTTTTTAAAATTTTGAAACTATTCTGTCATTCTGTGTTTCTAAGCTGGAATATGTAATATAAGAGAGTCTTAGCTTCTATCCCTGTTCCTTCTACTCTGTTTCCTTTTTTTTTTTTTTTAAGATTTTATTTATTTATTTGACAGACAGAGATCACAAGTAGGCAGAGAGCCAGGCAGAGAGAGAGGAGGAAGCAGGCTCCCCATTGAGCAGAGAACCTGATGCGGGGCTCCATCCCAGGACCCTGGGATCATGACCTGAGCTGAAGGCAGAGGCTTTAACCCACTGAGCCACCCAGACACCAGGCTCTGTTTCCTTTTTTAATAGTTAATCATTTAAAACAAATTATAGACTATACTTACATTGTTGGCTTAAAATTATGTATGTATATATAATATATATGTATACATATATGTGAATCTTAATGTATCTTCATCCTAATTTTAAAAAAAAATCCTATAGTTTCATTTTAGTGTATGTTTATGGGGAAAGCACCCATGGATAGAGTCCCTGAGGCCAAGCCAGATCCTTTCAAGAAATAGCTCAGTTGCCTGAGTTTTGAGTAGGTATAGGTGCCTCCTGTACCTTTGAACCAGTAAAGAGCCAAAGATATTCTAAAGTCTAGGCAGTTTCACATTCCTCTTGAACTTGACTAGGACTAAATGGGACCCCACAGCCATGGAGAAATCACAGAACGAATCATAATTTGTCTACACATATTCCTTCCAATGTTAGACCTGCTCTTCACTTAAAAGAGTCCCAGGTCCCATTCTCACATACACAAGATTCTGCACCATCCTAAGTGGATTGGGAAGCTGAACAGCTGAGGGCACTTCCTTGCTGCATCTTTGCTGCATGGAGGATTGTTGCATGTTTTCCTTTTTGGTATTGTGCAATAAAGCTGTGCTAAGTTACATAGCAGTGTCTATATATGCCGGTAGTTCCCAACTGGTCATTTTGCTCCAGGCCCTCTGTCGCCTTAGAGGACGACTGACAATGTTTCAAGACATCTTGGTTGTTCCAAGTCACAGCTGGGGTAGGGTGGAGAAGATCCTACTGTAATCCAGTTGGTAGAGACCATGGATGCTGTTAAATATGCATAGGACAGCTCCATACCCCACCGTCCCCATATGACAATGAATTTTCCAGCCCTCCATGTCAATAGTGTTAAGACTGAGATATTCTGGCATATGTTTTTCTTTTTTATAACTGAATTTTGGAAAAATAATTATAAACTGATGACAAGCTCTAAATAAAAAGACTTGTTATGAAAAGTAAATTTAAAAAACTGGGTAAATCCACACTTTTGGAGAGATTACATATAGAAAAGAAAGGCACCATCTGTTTTATAATGAAAGAATATTCTTTCTGTATCATTAACTTCATTTCCTACTTTAGCTATCTAGAAAATAGTAAATTTAGGGTAGAAGTGTCTATACTGCTGCTTGGCTTATTTATACTGAAAAGATTTGTGTTCGTTTTGAAAGGATCCTTGAACATTTCTCAGGAAGGTCACTTTGTTTTGCTTTAAAAAATGAAAATATGTTTTTCTGCAGTGCAGATAGGCATAAACTCAGTTGGTCACGTGGCTTTTTTTCCCCCCAAGGAACCAAAAAAAGCAGGGAGCCTAATGTGACTGAATGGTGAATGTATCCACTCTGGTAATCAATTACTTCTGAAACACAGCCAAGCACATGGTGTATTTTAGAATGGAAGAGCCCTCTGAGGGAATATTAAGTATTCCTTTCCATTCTGAAGTAGAACTTGCTTTGTGAATCCAGAAAATAAAAAAGAATTGGGAGTTTATTTAAATTGATCTGTGTGCTTGGAAGCTAAGGATGAAATATTGTGATTCAGCCACCTCTGTAATGCATTCACAGGAATTGGGTGCTGCTGCTCTGCATGGCCGGTTTCTGTTTTTGCATCATGCAGAAAGATCTTTGTAACACATGCCTACAAGCAGATCTCTTCCTCTTTCTGTATGACTAGAAGGTGCAGGTTCTTTCATAGTCTTTGTCGTTTCCTATCAGAAATAACACATACATTTGGTTAAAAATCTTAACGCATATTTTAAGATCTTTCTAGCAGTGACTCTGTAAAAACAGTACAGCCAGTGTCTTATGAACATAATCTCCCCTCGTCCCCACCTTCCTTGGAATAGATTCATTGGGATTTTTGTGGTTGAATGACTAGGTTCTTACTTCTGTCCCTATCATTAGCTCATTATTTAAGATTAGACTAATCTTAAGCCAAATGTCTGATTTCCTCTTACATAAAGTGGAATAATAATGCATGCTTTTGCTGTTTTACAGATTGTTGTGTGCACCTAACACCTTTATTAAATTTCCCTGTCCCCTCTACTCTAACATTACCTCTTTGTCCATGTGTCCTTTCATGTACACAGTGTCTTTGGAAGTACTTGGCAAACAGTTTTTCTTAAATATTTGTTTAATGAAATATGTTATTTCCATTTCATAATTCCTACCAATAATCATGGTTAGGGAGATTCTATGTGAACTAGGGGTTCAGTCTTTCAATAAGCCAAAATGTTGAAACATCTCTAAAAGGTCCAAAGACAGAGAAACTATGATACTTCAACTTTAATTCTTAAAATTATTGATCATTTATTATTGGTGAAAGGGGTCATATAATATTGGTTAAAAAGTGGGCCTTGGAATCAGGCAATCCTGGGTTTAATCCAGGTTCTGAAACTTACTTGTGACATTGCACAAGTCTCTTGAACTATATAAACTCCAGTTTTATTTTTGGTAAGAGAGGAATAGTAATAATGTATTCCTTGTAGTATTATTCTGAGGGTTAAATGAGGGTAATTTATGGAAAGTGCTTAGCACAATGTCTGACATATAGTATATATATTAGGGTATGCCAGGCTATGCTAACAGATAGATGCCCCAAATAACTAATGACTCGACATGTTAGTTTGAGGCATATATTTTTGGTTAGCAGGTGGCTCATCTGCAAGATTAGAAAAGGAAGAGTAGAGAAGGACTTGGCCAGGAAATTGTCATATCACTTCTGCTCTTACTCCATTGGTAAGAATTACTCATAGGGAGAAGAAAGAACAGATGGTTACTAAGCATTACAAGGAGAGTCAAGGATTAATTGAATGGAAGAAGCAGCAGTAAGAGATCAAAGATAAAGATAAAAATGTTTCACATGCCTGTAGAGATATCAGTGTCTTTAGTATAAATTAGGCACAAAGGAAGGAAAGTAGGATTTAAAGAGAAAATTTTGAATTGTGATTTGGAATACTGAATTAGGTGTCCAGAAGCATATCCACTTGAGAGAGTCTTTTAGGAATTTGGAGATGCAGGATTACAGCTGGAGTGAAGAGTGCACTGTGATAGCTTCTTTGGGAGTCATTCACATAGAACCAATGGTATATTCCTGTAACTGAATACAGTTGCTGAAAAGATGTTGCACCATTTTAACTTCCCTTATTTTCCACTAGTTTTGCATAAGAGCAAAAAGTCTCATGACTTACTAGAATTTTCCAAAAAATGACTAGGATGTAAAGACCTTAATGACCACCCCCTTGAACATCAGTTCAGAATTAGCCTTAAATCATTCCCAGAGATTAAGGAGATGAAAACATTCAGACATAGTATCAAAAATATTTGCCTTTGGGGTGCCTGGATGGCTCAGTGGATTAAGCCCCTGCCTCTGGCTCAGGTCATGATCTCGGGGTCCTGGGATCAAGCCCCACATTGGACTCTCTGCTCAGCGAGGAGACTGTTTCCCCTTCTGTCTCTGCCTGCCTCTCTGCCTACTTGTGATCACTCTCTGTCAAATAAATAAATAAAATCTTTAAAAAAAAATTTGCCATCTATAAAGTGGGGATAATAAAAGCATCTACCTTATTAGTTGTTGTGAAGATTAAAATAAATGGCACAGGAGCGCCTGGGGGGCTCATTCAGTTTAGTGTCTGACTCTTGTTTGATCTCAGGATCATGGGATTGAGCCCAGTGTCGGGATCTGTGCTTAGCGAGGAGTCTGCTTAGGTTTCTCTCTCCCTCTCCCCTTGCTCCTCCCCACCCCATGCATTCTCTCTCTCCCTCTCTCTCTTCCTCTCTCTCTCTCTCAAATAAATCAGTAAATCTTAAAAAAAATAGATGGTACAGGTAAAGTGACTAAGTGCCTGGTTATGGTAAGTTCTTCTATCTTACTTATCTACCTGCAGAGGGTTCTCTTTATTATTACTGTACCCTTAGCCTGAATAACAACCCCAAAACATCCCCTGTGTCAGTTTTAATAAGTGTCCTTATTTTACCTTGAGAAGAGTGTCCTTGTGACTCTTAAATTAAACATCAACTCTTGATATGGGTCCTTCCAACTTTCTACAGAAGAGCAAACATTCTGAAGATTTCTCTTCTGCTTAGGGTATTCATGGGAAATAAAAAGATATGCTACCCAATCATACACTAGTTTTATCCTTAGGAAAATTGTTACTTTTGTTCTTGCTATTATGTAGCTCAGGGGTCAGGAAGAAATGCCAAGTATGTGTTTCTCTTTTGGATTTTCTTAAACTTGTATTTAGGACTTTAAAAGACTTTTGAGTTCCCAGAAGCCTTTGGTTCCTAGAGTATTTTACATTGATGCCACATTTTCTTCTTTGAAAGCAATTTAGAAATACCAGCTAATGGTATAATACCATGCTACTTATCTAGGTTAGTTGGCTTGTTTGTTTGTTGGGTTTTTGTTTATAGTTACTCTTTTCACAGAGATATTTTCATTTAACTTCTATTCAGCCTTTAAAATTTTATATGATACTAGTATGCAAGTACATTAAAGCTAGGTGAGCTATAATAAAGTATAAATAAATAGTACATCCATTTCATGGTGTAATGTGGAGGCTCTAAGTCTGAAAATGCTTTATTTGCTTGCTAGGAGTGTAGGGGGATGTTATAGTTATACTTTATTCTCATTATTTTCCTTAATGAAAACTGTATTAACCTAATAACTGTTAGGAAACTGGGTATGGCCTTGCCACATCATATACTTCCATAGTTCCTTAGGAACATTAATATGTCATATATAGAGTCATTGCAGATTTTTTTTTTTTTCTCAACTAGGCTGGACCACATCTATGGTTTAGCATATGTCATTTCTTCAGGTAGGCCGTTTTGTCTGTTGCAGGCCTGATGCTCTAAGTTCCATCTTGAATGCAATGGGAACCTATTGTGGGGAGGAATGTTATCTGACGTATACATATTTTAAGATTATTTGGGGGGATGTATGATAGGAATACAAAAATGGAAGCAGGAGGAGGCTGCAATGGATCATGGTGAGTGGTAGAAATAAGGGAAATAGAAGTGAAAGCTATAGAAATACAGGATAGAAGAGGAAAACTGAAGACATTAGGGAAAGTAAAGTTGATAAGACTTGACAATGCATTGGATATATGGAAGGAGAGAAAGAGAGGAATCAAAGATAAATCCCTAGTTTTTGGCTTGAGGTTATGCTTTTACAGAAGTGGGGAAGATCCAGGGTTTAAGTGACTACCTATAATCTGACTTCCCTGCTGCACTGGGAGCTTCTCGCAGGCTGGTACCATCACATCTAAGGTGGTATTTAGCACATAGTGGACATTCAGCACATTTTTTTAAATGAATAAAGAAATATGTGGTTATCATTATGCAAAAGTAGAGTAAGACAAGCATAGAGCTCCAGTATTTCAGTTATGGCTCTAAGGGCATTGAGGCATGGTAACAGATTTTCTTCCAGCTGTGAGCCTTTGTGTTATTGTTGGCCCAAAATAAGTTTTGGAGGGGCACATATATAAAAAGATTCGACTTGAATGAGTGAAAATATTTTGTGCTTCATTTGATATCTTACTCCTTTAAACCATCTTTTTTTTTAAAAATTATTATTGAAATGTTCATAGACAGACAAAACTATAGAGACAAGTATAATAAAACCCCACTGCTATCCATCCCACTGCTTCAGTAACTACCAGCGAACTAGTTTTGTTTCATCAATATTTTCTTCCAGCCCCTTATCAGCTTATTTTGAAATAAATTCCAGACTTCACACCACTTGATGGGCATGTATTTCAATAACAATTGACCTTCTAATACTTTATCATTATGCATACATTTTTTTTAATTTTTTTATTTTTTTCAGCATAACAGTATTCATTATTTTTGCGCCACACCCAGTGCTCCATGCAATCCGTGCCCTCTACAATACCCACCACCTGGTGCCCCCAACCTCCCACCCCCCACCCCTTCAAAATTCTCAGATCGTTTTTCAGAGTCCATAGTCTCTCATGGTTCACCTCCCCTTCCAATTTCCCTCAACTCCCTTCTCCTCTCCATCTCCCCTTGTCCTCCATGCTATTTGTTATGCTCAACAAATAAGTGAAACCATATGATAATTGACTCTCTCTGCTTGACTTATTTCACTCAGCATAATCTCTTCCAGTCCCGTCCATGTTGCTACAAAACTTGGGGATTCATCCTTTCTTTTTTTTTTTTTTACAGCTTTATAAACATATATTTTTATCCCCAGGGGTACAGGTCTGCGAATCGCCAGGTTTACACACTTCACAACACTCACCATAGCACATACCCTCCCCGATATCCATCATTATGCATACATTTTAACATCCAAAAGTGATAAAACACTATTTCGCACTGGGTTGCATGCAGATCCCACAGTATAATATGTGCCTGCACATATTTCTGTTCATTTTGCTTTTTCCTCTAGGCCTCGGTTAGAACACCTCAGATCTCTTGTGTAACCGTAGTGAGCTCTGTACAGCTGGTCCCTACTTTCTCTGACTTTCCTTGACACTCCTGGAGACTTGACTATCATTTCCCTTCTCATTTATTCACCAATTATACAGACCATTTACTAAGAATGAGGCACTCAGCTAGGCACTTTGAGAGGTATTAGAAGGGCATGCAGGACTCCTGCCACCCATAATTTGAAATATGAAAGGATGAAGGTAGCATGCAGACTGATAAGGTGGTGTGTGATCTCTAAGGGTTAAGTGGTAACCCACTTAATGGTATGAACAATAAACGTTCCAAGAACTGGGAAGAAGTTGTTCATCATTTCTGGTCAGTTTGAGCAGAAAGACACCAGGGCTAAGGCAGCATTCAAATAGATCTTTAAAGAATAGTGAAGTTTTTAGGGTGGAATGCATTCCTGCGAGAGTAACATACATACAGTTCAGAGGGAAAAAAATAAACAGAATACATGGACAAGGAAATGGGTGATGGAGCAGATCAGGCAGCGTGCAAGTTTGTGAGAGAAGAGTGGGTAGTAGGCTGGAAAGTATTAATAGAAAGAGAAATAACATTCACATTTATTTCTTCCTTATTGTGGTTGTGTTTCTAATACAAAAAAAAAACAAAATGAGAAAATCATTTTGTTTCATTTTATGGCAAAGCAAATTACATGGAGATTGCTGCTAATTAAACTAATGACTTTGACAGAAGGTGGACATGTGATGTTGTCTAAATGACATATTTATTTCTGGTTCCACTGGCCATTCTACAAAGTATATCTATTCCAGGTTTTAAATTTTATATAAACATGCATATCATGACAAGCAGAAACAAAGAAAAACCAATATTTCACATTTAAGTATTTCATCTCAATCTTGAGTAGTCTGTAAAAATCATCCTAATCTAAAAAGCTTAAACCATAACCTAACTTTATAAAAACCCCTGATAAGCAAGAGTATTGTTACAAACCAATAAGTATAAATGAAACTTAAGATTCCTAGTAGGCAAAAATTCCCTATGAGTCTTGTACTACTATATAAAAGACAAAAATCTGAAATAAAACTTAGTTGAGGGGTGTCTGGGTGGCTTGGGCGGCCAAGCATCCCACTCTTGGTTTTGGCTCAGGTCATGATCTCATGGGTCCTGAGGTCAAGCCCCGCTAAGGTTCTGTGCTCAGTGGGGAGTCCCCTTGAATATTCTCTCCCTCTTTCCGTCCCCACAACAGCATGCTCTCTCTCTAAAATAAATAAATAAATCTTTAAAAAAAAAAAACAACCTTAGTTTGAATTTCAGGGTCCTCACTGAGGGACCTTAATTTCACTGAGTCTGGGTTTCCTCATTTGTAAAATGTGAGAATAATAATGCCTGTCTCATGTGGTTGATGGGAATTGAATGAGAAAACCTATTACTGGCACTTAACACTCTCTAACACTGAATAGGTCCTCAATATATCTTTTATTTCCTCTCCTCTATGAGTTTACAAGAGATATAAGTCACAGGACTTTTTTTCAATTTTAAAATCAGTGTTTTTGTATCAGATTTATTGACATATAATTAACATACAATAAACTGCACATATTTATAGTGTACAGTTTGATAAACCTTAACATATGTATAAACCCAGGACACCCTCACTATAACCAAGACAATGACTGTATCCATCCCAAATTTTTCCCACGCACCTTGGTAATTTCTCCTTCATTACTGTCACCCTCATGAAACTACTAACCTGCTTTCTGTTATAGTAGCTAATTTGAATTTTTTAGAATTTTACAAATATGGAATTATTCAATATGTGCTCTTTTTTTCTGGTTTCTGTCCCTCAGCCTGATTGTTTTGAGATTCGTCATCTTTGCTACATACGTTGATAGTTCATTCCTTTTTATTGCTGAGAGCATGCTATTGTGTGTCTATCACACATATTTACATTTTTAAGCAGGCTTCAGATTGTCAGGATTTCAGATTAGATAACATAGTTTTAAAGTATAGAACTGGCAATTTTAGTTTTGTGCAAAAAAGGTATTGCTCTTTTCTGTTTGCCATTTTTTTAGTTGATTCTACATGATGCTTTAGAAATCTAGAAAAAAAATAAACATGTTAATGATTTTTATTTTTTAATTTGGGATAGTAAATACTCTATTGGAGAAAGAGCCATGGGTTGTTTTAAAAATAAAAATGATACATTGTCAGTTTTAAAAACCTAGGAAATACAGAAAAGCTCAAAGAAGGAACTACAATATCATCCTAATCCCATGACTCAGAAACAACCTTCATTAATACTGTTGACCTTTAGCCCATAAATCTCTTGACAGATAAATAGATATACAGGAAAAAAATAATTTTACAATAACACATTTGGGACTTCTACTTTCAGCTAAGATAGAATAATGGGAACTGGATATATCCCCCACGTTAAATAACAAAAAAAAAAAAAAATAGCTGCAATATATGAAAGAGTGGTTTTCAGATCCTGGACATCTGGCAGTACAGGACAGTGAACCTAGAAAAGGGGAAATCAACAAATTGAGCCTGACAGTTGTTCCAGCTTACTTCCTGAGAAAACTTTCTAGGCTGCAGCGCAGGGAGGGGGAATCCAGGCAGAGCCTGATGTTCTCCCTGATTTGAGAAGATTGTGTTAGGCCACAGGAAAACCAGGGCAGTTAGAATCCAACAGAGAGCACTGGAGGGAGAACTTCATAAAGAGGAAGAGCCCTGGGTGGGGCAGGAGTGGCTGTAGAGGGTTTTCCAAGCCTTAAATCTGTACCCGAGTACTGATTAGCACATGCTGGTGAAAAAATTACCCAAGACCAGGGAAAGAAACACCAGAAATTATCAGAGGTAACAATCCCAGAGTTTACCCAGGGCTGAGAATATTTTTTGTTCTCTTCACCCACCGTTAAAAAAATCTTTGCAATTCACAGGACGTTGAGTAGTGTACTCAAAAGAAATTGCTTAAATAATTGGGGAAAATGAGCCCAAGAATAAAGGCTACTCTGATTTCACATAAGAAAGCTTAAAAGCAAGCTTTGGAAGGATTAAATTGTTTCCAACCAACCTAACCACATCCCAGAACGAAGTTACAGAATATAAGAGTTTAAAAATATTCAGCGCTCAACAGGGAAAAATTCATGAAAACTGACATTCAATTAAAAATTACCAGGAATGCAAAGAAGCAGGTAAATATGACCCAGAATGAGGAGAAGGATTAATTAATAGAGACAGGCTCAGAAATGCTACAGATGATAGAATTCTTAGACAGGTACATTAAAACATCTCTTATAATCACATTGCATAATGTTCAAGAACCTAGAAGATAAAGCATGTTAAGTAGAGACAAGAAAGATACAAAAAGATACCCAAATGAACTGCTAATAATGAATGAGGTAAAAAAAAATATGTACTGCATAAGACTTATAGTAGCTGAGACACTACAGAGGAAAAGATTGGTGAGTGAAAGTGAAGACATAAAAACCATCCAAAATGAAACACACAGAGAAAAAGAGTTTGGGGGAAAGAAAAAGCATACCTCCCCAGAGAAGATATCCAGATGGTAAATAAACATGAAAAGACGCTGCACGTCATACTTCATCAAGAAAATGCAAATGAAAACAGCAATGAGATACCATTACACACCTACTGGAATGGTCAAAATCCAGAACATTGACACAGCAAATGATGGTGAGGTTGTGGAGCAATAGAAGCTCTCACTCACTGAGGGGAATGCAAAATGGTTCAGCCACTTTGGAAGTTTCTTACAATATTAATCATACTTTAACCTTATGATCTAGCAATTATGCTTCTTGGTATTTATCCAAAAGAGCTGAAAACTCAACGGCATTCAAAACCTACACATGAATATTTAAAACATTTATTTATAATGTTTATATTATTCATAATTATTATTGTTTATATTGTAATTTATATTATTCATAATTATCAAAACTTGGAAACAACCAAGCTGTACTTCAGTAGATAGTAAAAATAGAGTAATAGATAAACTGTGATATGTCTAGACAGTGGAATATTTTTCAGTGTTGAAAGAAATAAGCTATTGAGTCATGAAAAAACTGAGAGAAATTTGAATGCATATTCCTAGGTGAAAGAAGACAATCTGCAACAGCTGCATGCTCCTTTGTTGCAACTATATGACATTCTGGAAAAGGCAAAACTGTGGAGGCAATGAAAGATCAGTGGTTACCAGAAGTCAGAGGGGAGAGAGAGATGAATAGTCAGAGAACTGAGGATTTTCAGAGCAGTATAACTCTATAATAGTAGATATGTGTCATAGATTGGTCTAAACCCATGGGATGTATAACACCAGGAGAGAACTCTAATATAAACTATGGACTTTTGGGGTGCCTGGGTGGCTCAATGGGTTAAAGCCTCTGCCTTCGGCTCAGGTCATGATCCCAGGGTCCTGGGATCAAGCCCCACATCGGGTTCTCTGCTCAGCGGGGAGCCTGCTTCCCCCTCTCTCTCTCTGCCTGCCTCTGCCTACCTATGATCTCTGTCTGTCAAATAAATAAATAAAATCTTTAAAAAAAAATAAAAAATAAAAAAATAAACTATGGACTTTAGGTAATAACAATATGTTAGTGTAGGTTCATCAGTTTTAATGATTGTACCAATTCAGTGGGGATGTCGAAAGTGGGAAAGATTGTGTGTGTGTGTGTGTGTGTGTGTGTGTGTGTGTTTGTACAGAGGGGTATATGAGAACTCGCTCCATACCTTATACTTAGTTTTGATGTAAATTTAAAAATTTAAACATTTTTTAATTTTCACATTTAAAAAATACAATCTAGGGGCGCTTGGGTGGCTCAGTCCTTAAGCGTCTGCCTTCAGCCCTTCAGCTCACGTCATGATCCCAGGATCCTGGGATTGAGCCCTGCATTGAGCCCCGCACTGGGCTCCCTGCTTGGTGGGAAACCTGCTTCTCCCTCTCCCACTCCCCCTGCTTGTGTTCCCTTTCTCGCTGTGTCTCTCTGTCAAATAAATAAGTAAAATCTTTAAAAAAAAGATTAAAAAATACAATCTATTTTTTTTTTTAAATCAGTTGGCTTTGGGATAACTTCAAGCAGCCACATACACAGATATTAGAGTTCTCGAAGGAGAAAGAGGAAACAGAAAAAAATATTTGAAGAAATAATGGCCCAATTCTTCTAAATTTGACAAAAATTTCAAGCCAACAGAACCAGGATCTTCAATGAACTTCAAGCATAAGAAATTGAAAACTACACTAAGGCACATCATAATGAAATTACTTAAAACAAATACTAAAGAGATAATCTTAAAAGCTGCCAGGGGAAAAGAAAAAGACCCATTCCATACAGAGGAGCAAAGATAAGAATGACCTCAGATTTCTGTTTGAAAATAATGCAAGCCAGCGGAGCACTGCTTAAGTACTGAAAGAAAAACAGTCAAATTAGAATTCTATACCCAGAAAAAATATCTTTCAAATAAAGGTAAAATAGTGACTGCGTTATGCATTTAAAAAATCAAAATATTCATCACCAGCAGACCTGCACTACAAAAAAATATTAAAGAAAGTCCATCAAGCTAAAAGAAAATGATCCTGAATGGAACTCTGGATCTACACAAAGGAACTAAGAGTGCTAGAAATGATAAATAGGCGGGTAAATGCAAATGAAAATGTTTGTTTTTGATCTCTTTAAAAACAGTTGAGTGTAAAGCAAATACAACAACAATGTTGGAGATTTTCAGCTTTAAGAACTTCTGCCCTTCAGAAGACTCACCAAAAGCATGAAGAGGTGAACCATAGACTGAAAGAAAATTTTCACAAATCATTTATCTGATAAAGGACTTGTATCTCCAATATATAAGGAACTCTAAAAATGCAATAATGAGAACTCATCCTTATAAAAATGGACAAATAAGGGGCACCTCGTGGCTCAGTTGGTTATGCGTCTGCCTTCAGCTCAGGTCATGATCTCAGGGTCCTTGGATCAAGCCTTGCATAGGGCTTCCTGCTCAGCAGGTAGTCTGCTTCTCCCTCCCTCTGCCACTTCTGCTGTGCTCTCTCTCTCTCTCTTTTAAATAAATAAATAAAATATTTTTTAAATATGCAAATAATTTGAAATGGCAAATAAGCACATGGAAACGAGACTCCACATCATTATTAGGGAAATGCAGATTAAAACCACAAAAAATTAAAACCATTAGAATAGCTAAGATTAAAGAGACTGACCATGCCATGTGTTGGCAAGGATGTGGAGTCACTGGAGCTCTTCTGTACTGTTTTGGGGGATGTAAAATGGTACAGTACTTTGGAAAACAGGTTGACAGTTCTTAAAAAGTTAAATACATGCCTATCATATGATCCCATCATTCCACTTCCATGAGAAAAAGAAGAAAATTCCAGTAAGATGAATTATAAATGGATATTCATAGCAACTTTATTTGTAGTAGCCCAAAACTGGAAACTACCTAAGTGTCCATGATGGACAAATAGATAAACAAATTGTGATATCTCTTTATAATGGAAGGAATCATCAAAAATAAAAAAAAACAAACTCTTGATACATAAACAATATGGATGAATTTCAAATGCATTATACTAAGTGAAAGAAACCAGAAAAAATAGATACTGCATGATTCCATTTATATAAAATTCTTAATTAGTCTATGGACTAATTAATTCTTAATTAGTCTACAGACTAATCTGCAATGAGAGAAGACCAATTATAGGTTATCTGGGGACTGGAGGTGGGAGACAAGAAAGGGTGTGAGAGGTGATTTCAAAGGAGCACAAAGGAAGTTTTAGAAGGCAGATATGTTAATTGGTTGTGATGATGGCTTAATGGATATTGCACATTGTCAAAATTTATCAAAGTATACACTGAGTTACATCTGTGCCATTTATTCTATGTCACTTATACCTCAACAAAGCTGAAAAATGAAAAAGAAAAAGTCACAGATTAATAATAAGTGATATTATATTAACAATATGCAATAATAACAATAACCATAATAATATACATTTTAAAATAATAATAATAATAAACATGTTGTGTAGGTTGTTCCTGGGCTTAGAGGAACCCTTCCAAGGGAGTGAAGACTGTCTGAAATTCTGGGGTCATTTATCAGGAGAAAGGTGGGCCTTTTGTAATTCAGCTACCCAGAGGAATTCTCTGTGTACATGTAATTTTTTTCTTCAACAGATGTTGCCTTTTTCTAATTCACAGAAAAGTTCCATCTGTGTTAGCAATGGCCTTGCCAAATCTACATGTAATCATCATCATAATTTTTTTATATTTCAATTTTATTTGATGATAAGAAAATGAATCCTGTGAGACTAGCAGAGTTGCTAAACTTAAAAGTTTCTGTACATATGAGAAAGTAGATCACAGAGATTCCTCAAAGTTAACAGAAAATGTGAAAACCACTAAGTGATCAGGTTTGTTATGCTTTTGTAAACTACATATTTCAATTTTAAATAATACCTGTTAACACTTGTTATAAAAGATAAGGAAATCAGCACATTTGTACCTCACCTTATATGCCATTCCCCACACCTTTGAGTGACGTTTTTTTTTTTTGAGTGACGTTTTTATATTATTATTTTGACACTGCCAGAATAAAAACCTAATTGCATGAATTTTAATTATAAAACTAAAATTATGTAAAACTGCATAAATACCTTGATTCTGTATTTAAGTAGATTCAATGTTCACTACCTGCCCTTGTCTCATGATTTCTCCAACTCTAATAATTTTTCACTTCTATCTTCCTCTTGGTAGTCTTTGTTAACAATTTGGATTTTTCAAGGAGGTACATCAGATGTTACTTGAACTCTTGCAATCCTATCTGTCATTTTTATACTTATAGAACAAGTTGATCAGGCATATGCTTTTGGAGTCACATTTTACTGTCCTAAGACCTCTGTAAACAGATGATCGCTGCTTTCTGGCTTGAGTGTTTCCATCCAGATGGCTATATAATTCATGCAAGGGCCAATATCAGTCAGTTCACTGGCACGTGACATTGAAGATTTTCTGGAGACCAGTGTGTCCCATCAAGCAACAAACTTAAGTTTTTCTTTTATTTCAGGAAACTTTTCTGCTATGGTTTGAATACTCTTTGGGTCCTTACCATTGTTCTCTTCTCCAGAACACCAATTCTATGTATGTTAGACTTTCCTTTTTCTTTCATATTTATCCCGGTACTCTTGACACAGTCATTTGCCACCTCGTCAGATTCTTCAAGCCTAAGTGTGGCTGTGTTTTCTGTCTAAACTTGTCTTCTAGTTTTGTGGTGTCAGATGTAACTTTCATTCAACATTATTCTGTTCCTCCTCTATTTCAGCCTTGGGCCTTGCTGGCTGACTTGTCAGTAGTTTTATAATACATTGTTTTAATAAGTAGATTTCTCTTTTTAGCTTAAAACTTTTAAAGAGAGATCATGTGGTATATAATTTATTTGAAATAATGGAGAATTATCACTGTGAATTTTTATTGAGTTCTTTGTGCAATTTATTTTGAGGCACATGTTTGCTTGCATTCTCACCATCCTACTCCAAAATCCACCCCCTACACACACACTTCTTTTTTCTCAAATTCCTTGGGCATGTCCCTCAGTGGTCCTTCTGTGATTGTTGCTCATATTTGAATATGACATACTAATTTCAGAGAATAATATGAGCGTAGGACTGAGGTGAAGGATGAGCTGATGAACTGTTATCTTATAATAGTCTGTTACTGAAACTGTTATTATCCTTGCTCTGGTGGGAAGTCTCCTCTCATTTTTTGGATATTCTTGGTGAACTTCTTCAGTGAAGGGCCAGATAGTACATATCTCAGGCTTTGCAGGCCATACAGTCTCTTTCACAACTATTCAGTTTGGCTGTTGTAGCCAGTTATGGATGGAATTGTGTCCCCTTACAGTTCATAGGTTAAAGCCCTAATCCCCACTGTGGCTGAATCCAGAGAAAGGTCCTTAGGGAGGTAGTTAAGATTAAATGAGATCATAAAGGTGAGGCCTAATCTAATAGGGCTGGTGTCCTTAAAAGAAAAGGAAGAGACACCAGGGATATGCATGCACAGGGAAAAAACTAGGTGAGGATAGAGTAGGAATATGTCTGTGAGCCAAGGAGAAGAGAGAGGCCTTAGGAGAAACTAACTCTACCAGCACCTTGATCTTAAACGTTCAGCCTCCAGAACTGTAAGAAGACAAATTTCTCTTGTTTATTTTTAAAATTAATTTATTTTTTAATTTCTTTTCAGCATTCCAGAATTCATTGTTTATGCACCACACCCAGTGCTCCATGCAACATGCAATATATGCCCTCCATATACCCACCACCAGGCTCACCCAACCTCCCACCCTCCTGCTGTCCAAAACCCTCAGATTGTTTCTCTAGAATCCGCAGTCTCTCATGGTTCATCTCCCCCTGCAATTTCCCCCAACTCCCTTCTCCTCTGCAGCTCCCCATGTCCTCCATGTTATTCCTTATGCTCCACAAATAAGTGAAACCATATGATGATAATTGACTCTCTCTGCTTGACTTATTTCACTCAGCCTAATCTCTTCTAGTCCTGTCCATGTTGCTACAAAAGTTGGGTATTCATCCTTTCTGATGGAGGCATAATACTCCATAGTATATATGGACCACATCTTCCTTATCCATTCGTCCATTGAAGGGCATCTTGGTTCTTTCCACAGTTTGGCGACTGCAGCCATTGCTGCTATGAACATTAGGGTTGCAAGGGTAGTTCAGCATTCGCAAATCAATCAGTGTGATAGAACAAATCAATAAGAGAAGAGGGAAGAACCACATGGTCCTCTCAATTAATGCAGAAAAAGCATTTTGACAAGATACAGCATCCGTTACTGATTAAAACGCTTCACAGTATAGGGATAGAGGGAACATTCCTCAACTTCATAAAATCTATCTATGAAAAGCCCACAGCGAATATCATCCTCAATGGGAAAAAGCTGACAGCCTTCCCTTTGAGATCAGGAGCACAACAAGGATGCCCACTCTCACCACTCTTGTTCAACATAGTATTAGAAGTCCTAGCAACAGCAATCAGACAACAAAGAGAAATAAAAGGTATTTAAATTGGCAATGAAGAAATTTCTGTTGTTTAAGCTGCCCACTCTGTGATATTTTGTTACGGAAGCTCTGGTAGACTAATAAATAGCCTGAAAGCAACCACAGAAAAGATGTAAACAGATGAACATGGCTGTGTTCCAATAAAACTTTATTCATGGATGATGAAATTTGGATTTCATATAATTTTCTTGTGTCACAAAATATTATTATTCATCTGATTTTTTTAGCCACTTGAAAACGTAAAAACTGTTCTCAGCTCATAGTAGAACAAAAACAAGCAATGGTTGGATTTGACCAGCAGGCACTAGTTGCAATCCCTGCGCTAAAGGGAAGATTGATGCAGAGTGAAGCCCAGTGAGTCACAAGCGTTTGCATTCAGATCTGATAATTGGTTATTGCCCTCTGTCCCTCACCCTCACTCACTTCTGGGTGTAGAAGGTCATATGGCACGTTAGCCTGTGTATCATGAGCCTACTTCTTCAGCCTTCCTTCCATGATAGGGCACTGCACGCAAGAACACTCCCTGCCTCTCTCCAACTCTCCTAGTACTGGTTGTTCTAATCAAAGGATCATTGGCTAGACCTTCCACTATTGTGACACTTATTTTCAGAGAAGTCTGCATCCTGTTCGGAGTCTGAGGTTTTGGGCTGCTCTCAGCACCCTTGTTTTGGCAGCGCTTTCCACTGTAATTGACTTCTGTGTTTCTAGTCTGTGGTTTAGGCTTATGGCCATTTTTTTGTTTTATTGATGGTGGAGGCTTTGGGTTTTTTTCTTCTGTTTTCCATTATGTCTCTGGCCTTTAAGGGACTGGAGTAGAGTAAAATATCCTTTACACACACATCTTTGAACAGAAGTCAACCAAATGCTTCTGGACAATTGAGAGTGTGTCTTTTGTCTGTCTTCCCAGAGCATAGCCCAGGGCTTGGTCGAGGGTAAATATCTGCTGAATCACGAATCTCAGTTTTCCCCATGAAATATGTCCCCACCTCTTCTACCTACACTGGGACTATTCTCACACATCCCATCATCATCTCTTCCTTGGTGATTGCACCAGTCTCCAGACTGGCCTCTCCCATTTGGCCTTGCTCCCCTTTGGTTCATCCCCCACTTTGTAGCAGATGATGTTATTACATCACAAATCTGAGCATACCACTCAAAGAGGTGCTCTTTATTCTTAAGAGAAGGTCCAGAACCAGGCACATAGGAGGCATTCAATACATATTTGTTAAATGAATGTGGGGATCAGGAGCCTCAGATCACTGAGTTATGGTATCCTCTTAGGCAGTTTATTCCATCTTTCTTTGGGTCAGCCTTTCTGTTTATAAATACCTGTTCATAACCATAAAACAAGAACAGGATAGTAGATGAATGTTTTACTTTATGTCAGTCAAGAGGCAGATACCAAGTAGGATTAGACATGCAAGAGATTTATTGAGAAAGGGACCAGGAAAAGGGGGGAAGAGCATCCATACAATACTGGGAGTATGACACCTGTGGGAAGGGAAATGGAAGGAGGAGACACAGTGCAGTTCTGAGAAAGGTTTGTCCAGACCAATGGGAAATCCTGTAGCAAAGTCATCTACAGAGTGTCCTGTTTCTGGCTGGAAAGAGCCTGTATTAATACCACTGCCAAGTTTACTCACTGGGTGAGAACAGACTTTGGGAAGTATGGCCTCAGCACTAAATGGGTGGTGGTTCCAGGGGGCAGTAGCTCTCTGAGCAGATCAGAGTAGTGCATTTTTATAACTACAACAAGTTAGGGATCCCTTTGAGTTAGGAGAGGAGGCATTAATTAAACACAAGGGGAAAAATGTATCTTTCAGTTGTTCAAGGACTGTTTGGCTTGTGGGTTTCATATCATAAATTCATCAGCCTTCCCTTTTAAGTTTCTTCTTCCTGATATGTTCCTTTTATCCTTTTCACTACTCATCAACACCTTTATGTCAAGGATTCAGGAATAGAGAATCAAGAATTCAGGCCATTTTTTTTTTTACAAACATCAGGACCAAAAATTCTACCTCCCCCACATTTTTTTTAGCCCCTTCTTTCCTTCCTTCCTTCCTTCCTTCCTAACTTACTTACTTCCCTCCTTCCTTCCTTCCATTCATCCTTCATTCCTTCCCTTCCTCCCTCCCTCCCTCCTTTAATTGTAGCATGCAGGAAAGCAATTATACAAGTGTTTTTGCCTGAAGATGATGTTACGTTATATTTTGGTAGATGGTAGCTTAAAGTTTAAAGTTTAAAGTCCCAGACCTCCATTAACACAAACAGAACTAGTGATACTGTATTATTATCTCCTATATTTCATCTCTCAAGGGCATTTTATTAAACTATTGCATTTTCTGTGGCTTTTAAATTCAGAATGAAAAGGGTGCTCCAGAAAAGCCAACATCGTCAATGTTTCTTCCATACCCAGAAGAAAACATGTTCTTAAGAGTCATTTTTATTTTTTAAAGCACTTAGGATTTATTCAGGAAGTTACTTGAGCTGGGGCCAGACGGAAGAGCAGACCATCCAACTTCTGACATTTTCCAGGGCTGTGTGTCCAGAACGTGGTGACCCACTTCTTCTCTATTGGCCTATATTAAGCTGAACATGTCAGGGCCTAAGTCATCAAGCTCATGAGATGTTTTGTTTTTTTTTAAACCAGAAAACCACTCTTATAAAGAAAATGAAGCATTAAATAAAATATGTCACTATAATTCTGAATAATCTTAAAAGCTGGCAGTACTGGTCTATAAAAATAAGCTTGACAGCCAAGGCAAATAGGTCTATGAAGCAGTCAAACCCCGGGGTTGCCCAAGGATGCTGGCCATGTGGTAACAGCTAAACCAAACTCTTGATTTTGATTTCTTACTTACGCACACCTAAAAGTAAGGCAGGGTTATGATTACTAAAGGTTAGAATTGAGGTGTGATAGAATGACTTCTTTCCATGACTTCTTAATGGTGGGAATATTTTTAAAGTGAGAGACTAAACTGAATACAATAGTTGGAGAGAAAGATATTTTCATGTAGATACACATAAGTGTTCCATGTTACTCATTTATTTAGAATGAACAGATTAAGGTCATAATGTACCCAGTCTTGTCCTAGATACTATGGATGGATGAAAGATGGTACACAATTTTTTTCAATTTAATCTTTACATTCCTATGAAATTTTTATTACTATTTCCATTTTACATATAAGGAAACTACATCTCAGACAAGTGAGAAAATTTGCCTGAGCCCATGTAACTAGCAAGAGTTGGATTCAAGTCTCAAATCCAATGTGTCTAACTCATAAACCCAACCCTCCCTTCCTTCCTTCCTTCATTCATTTCTTCCTTCCTGAGAGAAAGAAAGAGAGAGCATGGGGGAGAGGGCAAAGTGGGGAGGAGTAAAGGGAGAGGGAGAGAGAGAGAATCCCAAGCAAGCACCATGCTCAACACAGAGCCAGCTGTGGGGCTTGATTCCATGACCCCAATATTATGACCTGAACCCAAATCAAGAGTCAGATGCCCAACCAGCTGAGCCACCCAGGTGCCCCTAAATCCAGCTCTTTATAATATACCATATGGCTTAAAAGAAATAGAGGAAGGCAGGTTTTAATTCCAAATTTTGGAAATTTCCAAAATTCAAAATTTGCTCATCTTCATCAATATGACACCTCAATGGACCAGGTTGCCCAAAGCAAAACCTGAAAACCATCCAAGATGCCTCTCTTCTTCCCTCTCTCTCCCTGCTCTAAATCCCCTCCTAACTATTATTCATTAATACCATGTCTTCATACATAGTCTAGTTCAGATACTTTTATTTCATTTGGTCTTGATCGACTACAACAATCCCCTGACTCCTGCCCATTTCTTCTTCCCTTAGCCCATCTTTTCATACAGCTTCCAGATTTACTATTTCATAGTCAACTCTGTTGGAGTCCATATTACTCATAGAAATCATTCCCAACTCCTTACTATAGTATTAAAAACTCTTTTATTATCTTGCCCATTCCTACCTTTCTAATCCCATCACTTTACACTCTTCCCCATCACTGATGTACAGCAATATCAGAATACTTGCATTAGACCAAACATTCATGATCTCCTCTGCCCCCTTCCATTGTATATGTTCTTCCTTCTCTCTGGAATTCCTCTCTCCCTCTTATTTTTTCCAGTGAGATTATTCTTTGAGAGCCATCTTGAATATTATTCTCTATATGAACATCCTTTGATTCTCTTTGTGAGATCCATTGAACCTTTCTCTGTGCAACCATTATGCCTTGCATACACCTATTATCAGTATGCTTGTTCCATAGGATAGCCTTGTCATTATGGGGTTGTCTTCTGCTGTAGACTGGGATCTCATTCAAGTCGAGAATATAGTTTCATCCAAATCCAGCTAGATTTCCAACAACATTACCCAAAAGTAGTGGAATTCTTTTCAGTACTAACTTTAAGGTGTTCTTAAATGTTAACTGCACTTACCTAAGTTAGTTAATTCTATATTGAAACACATTCTTCACAGAATAGCTTTCTACTTGGTTTACATGCATATGTCTTATATCTTCTTCTAGATGGTCAAACTCTGAAGTCTTTTACTCACCCACAAATTGTCTTAAGGTGAATGAATCAGCCCTCTTGTAAAGCTAGATAACTGGGCCAACACACTCAAAGTATTTCTCACTAGGCCTATGATATTACTTGGCTAGGAAATCCATGTTTAAATAATGAAACCAAACACTTTTTATGATTATTAAATAATTCCAAACTAAATAAGAAGAAAAAATGTTTGGTTTTGAGTTAATTCATACTCTTATTTCTCCATTTCTGACAGATTAATTCATTGGCTTTGCATTCAGTGTTCTGTTGTTTTACTTTGAGTGTCTCATAACATAATATATTACTCATAACATAATATGTTATTACTACCTGGTAAACACTTGTGTAAGTATAGTCACTAGTTTTCAATTCTTCTAACAAAATTTAATGAAAATTCATAGGATCCATACTTTATAGTATTGCGTTAATGTTCCCAGAGTAGTAGTGACATCTTCTAGAAGAAAGAGTAAAGAGCTGATATGTTGGGGTCAATGTGGGGAAAGTAAAAGTCCAATGTCTAAGTTGGAACAGGATGGCATAAAGGGAGGACCTAAAGGGAGGGACACAGGAAGTCTGAGCAAGCAGGATAAGAAGACCTATATTTTTGGTTCATGGTCCACAGACAAGGCTAGTTGTCCCAGTGGCCATATACTCAGCTGCTGCTTCCATACAGGTCCTAGCAAAACCTGCCTTGAATCAAAGGATTAGTCAACTTTGCCTAGTGAGACTAGTTATACAGAAATGGAAATTTTTAGGTCCTTGTTTGTTTGTTTGTTTGTTTTCCAGTTCTGAAAACTTACTTCAAATATTTATCCAGATGCAAGATTCCTTGGATCATTGTTTAAAATGAACTTTATTAACTAAACTGGATCCAGGAAAATTCTATAATCAGTTTTGTTATTAAGAAACTTAATTTTTATTTGATGCATTCCTTTCTTCCTTCATTTATTCATTTCTGGGACTTAGTCCAAATCTTATATAAAACATACACAGAAAGAGAGAAAACAAGTGGCCTCTTTATATAAACTAATCAAGAAGGAAATGAAGCCACCCAAATGTGGCCTATGCCATCTGTGGTCTGCGATAAATAGCAAAACTGCAGTCATGTATTTTCTTTAAATGTTAACTATAAAATATAAAATCCTTTTTATTAACACCAGATGTCAAGAATGCTTATTAAAATGCCATGGTTTATTAAATAACATCATTTTAGACTCACTAAGCTAGTAAAGACTTTTTTTTTCATTTAGATTAAACATCTAAAATTATGTATTACTTACCAGATCTACTCAAATAATTGAATACTAATATATATACACCCAAATTTAAATTTAGAAGTAGAAAGATTTATACATCATGGGTTGAACCAAAATGTTTTTAAATCTGGAAAAGTAGATTTTGTGGCTGTTATGTTTAAAATTCATTGAGATTTTTGTATGCACTGAAATAAGCATTATTATGTATCTCGGGTCTAGAGGAAATCAAGGAAGATCAAATAAAAATAAAGAGTAGATCTAAAATTGTGTATTCTCTCTATTGTTTTTACTGCATTTTTGGGGAGGGTGTTTTCATTGCATAGGAAATGGTGAGGAAGTTGATTACTTCTGTTTCTCCACATACCCTACCAACTAAGAGTCACTTCAGTCTTTTCTCAACCTGAGTCAAAGAAAAAATTGCTTTGAGAATTAGGTAGGAAAAGTATACAGAATTTTTGCAGAAATAAAAAGTTTTGGAAACTTCTCTGGAATATTTTGAATTCAAATTTAAAGTCAATATTGAGAGTTCAGCTTGGTGATAAAAGAACATAATATTTTCATTTTTTTCTTCATGAACTGATATGTTTGTTGAACCTCTCTATAAATAAGACTCTTTAAAATGACTCTGAAATTATAGATTTTAATGCTTAGCATATTTTCTTTTCTCTTTCATTTTAATTTTTACATATAGTTTGTTTTATTTTTACATAGTTTTTATTTTTACATATAGTTTGTACATGACCTATTAGGTAGCTAACATGAGGATTAGGAAAAGTTTTTTTGAGAGATAAATTCACTTACATCAGTGTCAGTCATCCTTAATTTATTTAGGCCAAAGTCAGTGTGTAATACTCACATCCCTTCTATTTGTCCAAGGAAACCAACTTTCTAGTGATAATCTGGTGATTAATTTTATTTGGTCATTGCTACTTAGACATTCTTCTGTGATGTTTAAATCAGGGTCACCTCTGAATATAATTTATTGAGGTTGAAACCAGCAGGTGTATTCTGGACAAAGTAAAGAGCAAAGAGTAAAATGGCTTATGGGTTTATTTAAGAGTTTATTTACTTTGGTATTTTATCTGCTCCTTTGGATTTTAAAGGTTTACAATGACAGCTTTAGGATCAAATATGCCCTCTGTGTTTCAGGAGCAGCAGTGGTGGATATAGCTTTCCGATTTCTCTCGGACAGTAGTAGTTCATGTATTTATTGACTTGATGGGTCATCATGTGCCCCAAGGACCATAGCCTCCCCCCAAAATTATCTGGATATTTCATGATTATCTGGTATTGTTCTGTTCATTTAATCTGCATATTTGTCTGTGTGGGCAAGGGATGCTTATCTGGGTAAATTTGTTCCAAAAAGCAATTGCGTTTTAAATCCAGCCGTATCATAAAACAATTCCTAAAATGCTGTTATCCTTAGACTGTGTGAACATGGATTTATAATCATTACGGCTTTAGAGGTATTAAAAACTTAATACCTTCTGGGAGATCTCCCCAAATGAGACAGAAGACTCTTCAACTTAATTCAAAGGAATTTACTATAATTTTTCCATAAGATAGAATAATTCCAACAGTTCTAGAGTTCCTAATCTGCAGCTTTGATGATTTACCTGCCCCCAGCCATCTATACAACAGAGATGAACTGTCAAGCACCCAGCATGTGTGTTTCTATATACTGACAAAGCACTCAACAACCCATTGGTGGTCTAGAAACATTTTATCTAACTAACTTGGCATCAGTGAATGACATCCCACATTCTGCTCTAAAGTGCACCCTTCTTTCTTATGTTTCTGACTATAATCTAATGGTAACTTTAGGTGAGTATAAATAATTATCTCCAAGTTAGTATCATTTCCTTTATTATCTGCCCATAAGTCACATTTTAGTTCTTAGAGATAGTCTATCAACGTGATATATTGCCAGGGCCTAAAGGGATTTGAGTTACAATAGAATATGTGCATCTAGAGATTTTTATGTGTCTTTTTTAATTGTAGAAAAATAAGCATATCATAAATTTGTTGTCTTAACCATTTTAAGTATTCACATTGCCATAAGTATTCACATTGCCATGCAGCCCTCACCACCTCTATCTCCAGAACTGTTTTCATTTTGCAAAACTGAACCTCTGTACCCATTAAATAGCTTCCCATTTCCTCCTTTTTCAAGCCCCTGGCATCTAGTGATTTTTAATGAAAATTATTATGTTAAAATATTGCTGTATGTCTATAAGGAATTATATGTTCTCCATCACATTTATAAATGTTTAGAACTGACATATTCTAGAAAATACATATAAGTAAATATAATTAATTAAAAAAATAAATAAATATTTATTTATTTACTTATTCTTTGCCACATCAGTTTTCCTGGGAAATGAGTGTCAATACCTCTGCTTCTAACTTTTCATGTACTATTTAAATGGTTATTATGTTAGGGTTCACTTTTAAATACCTCTGAAATCTTTGAACTTCAGTAATATTTTCCAAATACATTCAGTTTTCAAGAGCACTAATTTTTGTTGTGCTAATCTTAGGTATTTAATTTCTACATTTTTTTCTCATCATGACACTCACCATTAGTATTTTTCATATTTCCATATCAATTTTTATATTTATCAAATTCAAATTCTATATATCTTTAATGTAACATTTTATATTTAGAGCTATATAATAATCAACCATACTTAATCAAATAGTCTGTTTTATCTGGGAATCCCTCTTGCACCTAGGTTGTATCAATTTATTTTGGAATCAGGTAATCTAACTTCTAATTATCCTGTGAAGGATTATTTCTTATTAACTCCTTCAATCTGAAGGAGTGGGTGAGGAGGCCTACTTAATAGGTTTTGTTTTCTTTATAAGCCCTCAGGCTGAAATTTCTCTGTAGTAATTTCTCATAAGTGAGAATTCTTAAACAGTTCAGGTTGAATTCTATTGGGTTATTTCTTTGTATGATGACTAAAACATTATTATGATGCTTAGAAGATATTTAGATATTTAGAAGATAATTGTTAATGTAAGTTATTTTACTTTCTAACTTTATTCTACATGCTATTCTAAATCAAATAATCATTTAATAAATTTGCTTCCAGACCAAGTCAGAACCATCTAAATATGCTATACTACTACTAAATAAATAAATACGCTAAGCTACCGTCTGCTGTCAGGTTGGGTTTTTTCTAGAGCAGTAAGTAGTTACCTTCTTGTTATTACCTGAGAAATGTGGAGAGAACTTTTCCTCTTCATTGTGACAGCGTCTGAAGTTTTACTGTTAAGAGGTCAATACTTGGTGTGTATTGTCAGATGGTACTCTTTAAACTGCAGAGATCCTTGGGAAAATTGACTCTTTTGTGGATTTGTTTTACCCGGATAAGTACGAGCAGAGACATAGAGTAGAGTGAGAAAAAGAGAGAATAAAAAATGGGGTGGGTAGGAACTGAGATGTCAAGGACAAAGCTTTAACTGCATCAGTATTTTGCCTCCTTCATCCCTGACTCCTGTAGAGTATCATTTACTCGATGCTTTGAAAAAATTAGTAAAATTTCAGTCTCTGTTTTTTGGAATTTATACTTCAGAAAAATCAACAAATGTTCATCATATGTCTCTTCTATACCACACTTGCTGCTCAGCACATCACATGAATTATTTTATTTACTCCTGAAAGCAACCCCATTTGACTGACAAGGAAGTGAGGTTCGGAGAAATTTGGCAACTTTCTGAAGGTCATGTAGCTAGTCACTGTCTTTCCGATTGCTAAGCATATGATCTTAAGCATGTGATCTAAACTGTATTTATTCTTAGGACAATGGGGAACAGTTTTACAAGGAATGACATGATGAAATTGTATTTTGGAAGGGTCACACTGGGTGTGAATAGTTCGGAGGGGAATAAGACTAGAATCCGGCTAGAAATTAGGAAACTATTGCAGTTATCTAAGCAAGACCTGAATGTTGCTCAGAGGTGGAAATAGGAATGAGAAGAAGTAGATGGATTTAGGCAAGATTTGGGAGTAGGCATCAACAATTTAACTAGATGGACAGGAAAGACTCAGGATGATCTTTGGGTTTCTGATTTGAGCAACCAGGTAGATACCTATTTTAGTCAGTGCAGGCTGCTATAACAAAAATGCTATAGACTAGGTGGCTTAAACAACAAACATTATATCTCAAGATCTGAAGGCTGGAAGTCTAAAATTAAGGTATTGGCATATTCAGGGACTGGTGAGAGCCTGTTCTGTGGCTTACAAATCACCATCTTCTTGCTGTGTCTTCACATACAGAGAAAGAGCTCTGAGCTCTTCATCTTCTTAAGAGCACCACCCCCATCTTGGAGGATCCACACCTATGGATCCTCCCAGAGGTCTCCCTCCAAATACTTTCACATTGGGGATTATGCTTCAATGTATGAATTCGGTGTGGGGGTGGGTGGGGAGCACACAGTCAGTCCATAGGAATGGTGGAGCCATTCAGTAAGATGGGAACACAGAAAAAGGATCAGTGTGAGCCTGGGTGTGCATGTAAGGGGGTGCATAATGTTGGGCTTTAGACACATGGAATTTGCAGTATCTGTGAAATGTCCCAAAGCAGATGTCCAGTAAAAGTTTCCTCTATTGGCCTGGAGCTCAAGGATAGAGATGTGGTCAAGGTATAAATCTGGAGTTATCAAAATATGGATGAAAAGTAGATGAGATTACCCTGGAAAAAATGCAGTGAGAAGAGAAGGCCCTGAGCAATGCCTGACAAAACAAAATAAAACAAAAGTAAATGAAATCAACATATAAGAAGGGCACAAGTGAAAAAGGAGCCCACCAAAAAAATGAGAAGGAGCAGGTAGAGAAATAAAATAGACAGCAGGGAGAGTGAGAGAAAACAAAATCCCAGAAAGATAAATTTAGAAAGGAGGAGTGCTCAGCTGCCTTGGCTGTTGGAGTGTTACAGAGAAAGTGGGGTAGGGACTGATTTTAGCGCAAAGGAGGTTGTTGGTGACACAAGGACAGTGGAGTAGAAGACAAAAACTAGACTTGAGTCTTTTGGTTATTAAATGGACGTAGAATAGCGTGAATTTTTATATAATGCAAAAAAGAACAAACTTAACACATTTTCCTTGTAAATAAATGTTTTAATTATGTTTATTATCCCAAACAATTTATTCAGTCTAAAATTATTCAATCCTAATACCCTTGTGGCATTTTATTTTCATTTATGGAGGTCATTCGTTCCAATTTTACAGTCTGATTTTTTTTCAAACTTGATGATGTTATTTTTGATGAAAGCAGTGTAATTTTGAGATACTAAGATGTTGTGATTTCTTTTTTTTTTTTTTACAGGTTCTCTCTGATAAACAACACACAGAGAGAGCAGGTAAGTCTTCTTGAAAGAATGTGTTATTCTATTTGCTTATCAAAGTTGTTTGAAGAGCCTTGCCCAGTCACTATAAATTTAAGCATTCCATGAGTTTTGCTGAATAATCAATAGTCACAGTATGATGTTAAATTAGAATATGTCCTACATCTTGAAGCCTGGATCAGTTCACTTAGTTTTTCACTAGGTGTCATGCAGCCCATATTATGGGTTTAATCCCCATTTTTGGTTTTTCCCAGAATGAAATACCTTTTCATAGCCAGTCCTTATCTTGAAACATATACTATAGATTTAATAGGAACTAAATAAAATATTGCACCTATGCGGGAACAACTGCTTAGAATATGAATCCTCTTGACAATAATGAAGAGTAGAAATTTTTTTTGTATAGCTTCCGTATTTGGAAATGTTCTGTGTAAATCAGTGTTTTGCATCTTAATTTATTTAATCTCTTATTTAAATGATTACATAAAATAATAGCTAACCTCTCTCTGAACCACTACTTCTTACCAACTGTGTAGTATGTATTGTATTATTTGAACAGTTTTTTTTTTTTTTTTGAGCAATCCTTGTGGATACATCACTTTGAATCTTCTTGCTTTTCCTTACTTCATATGGTCACTTAAATTCTTATACACAGATGGGAACCACTTCAAAAACTTTGTGGTTCCACTATACTGTTCTTTTTATATTATATTAAAATTATATGCATTTGGGTAGTTCAATGTAAAATTAAAACTTCTTTCTTCTGAGTTTATATCTTTAAAGCCTGTTTTTTAAATAATCTTGTCAAATAATGCCACTAATTATAATCGTCTAATGCTTCCCTCACTTGTATTGGTGACCCCATTGTTCCCATTTTCGAATGCTCCTTTTTCTTTAATTGTTGGAAAACCGTATTCACAAACCCAAGATCTCAGCTTCAGTTCAAATTGGATTGGTATCAGCACTAGATCTTTGGAATATAATCATCTGCTGTGCTATCTCTTAGGGAGATTTGCAAGGGAAGCTTTATACTGGACCACAGGGCAAAGTGGCTGGCTGGAATTTTGTAATGAAAATGTCTTGAGTGAGACAGCTAGGACAGCTCTGCTACTAAAACCAGCAAACATAATTTGCTCCTGCCATTCTGCGAAATTCTTGTAGCATCAAGTATTTATAATTTTATCCATATTCACTTATTATATTTGAGACTCTAATAGTACTAAACCTCAACCACCCAAAGCCTAAGTGGAAAATAAACAAAGCATTTTTCAAGATCGTGTGAGTGTGTCCCAATAGTAAGTTATGCCATAAGTAGAACCCTCTGTGCTTCATCTCTTTCGTTGAAATTCCAGCCTGAATTCAAGGAGTTGATACTACATTTAGGTCAGCAAAGAACATGCAGACCTCCAGAAATGACCAAATGAGGGACTGACAGAAATGAGTAGCATCTGAAGTTTAAGACAAATAGTTGCCCATGGAGATTTGATAACTAGAATAAGTTCAATCTATTTTCTTTTTATCATAAGCATATCCAACTTAGGATAATTTCCATCATAGAAAAGCTACAGTTAAGGGAATAAATAATAAAAGAAAAAAAAACTGCAGTTAACTCCTGGCTAGAAATGGCAAGTAGTTTTCTAACAAATCTCTAATTAGGAGGTTCAGTTCGGTGGCTCTGATGTGGTGAGAAGTACCAGATTGGATGTGGAACTTATCTGTGAATGTTCAGGTATCATACAGTGCAGGTTCAATCGACCAGAGACTACATTTTTAGCCGCTTATCCATTCCACCAGCTAGTGTTTCATTTTGACAGAAATTTTAAAAAATTGAATAGGCAAGCGGGCCAGCAGAAACGAGGAAAGAGTCAAATCACTTCTCACATAAATATTTATGGAAAGTACTCTGGGAGTAGGAAATATTGGTGAAGGATGTCTGAGAACAATTTTTCTGCACATGTAAATCAGACGAGAATTTTTGAAGCCTAATTCAAATTTCCATGCAAATGTAAAACAGTCCATAAATTTGGGTTTTTTCAATTATAGTTGTCCTCTTTTTTTTCACTCTCCTCTTTCAAATTAAATTATTTTCACAATTAAAATTTTTAATGATCATTCCTTTCTGCCATTTGTAAAATGTGAAATGGGCTCCCCTCACTTCTAATTTGGCCCCCTATGATGGTTTCTTGATTGGAGTATCTGGGAGCTTCTCTCTGTATGTATGTTTTACCTGAGATGTAATAGAGCAGCCAGATGGAAGATCTATTGGCGTCTGTTTAGTATATACAGATGTAAGGTGTAATGGGATGTCAGAGAAGGACGGGACTGTGATCAAGGCTCTGTTTGTTCTTGTAAGGTGACTTCTGATGATTCTTTCTTGTGTGTTAAAGTGACCTATCCTCATTTTCCCCTGGTCTTAGACACTGGTGAGGGATAAATGCAAAGCAATAGCAATCTTGAGCCGAAAAGCTGAGGTACGAAGATGTGGTCTTAAGGCCAGCCAGTGTTATTGCTTTTATTACTAGATTGAGAGAGGGTATCACAGGATAGCCACATTCTTTTCCTAAGTAGTTTAAACTGTCCATCAGGGCCAAGATATCTCACCCTAGTGAAGGAGGAAACATGTGCTATGGTAACAGTACTGTAAATTCTCTGAGTTCGTGCCTTTCATGGTGTGGTCCTTGTTGGATAAAAAGTCAAAATAGAAATGAATGGTACAAAGAAACAAAAGAGAGAAAAAAATGAATGGTACATATTATGGTATGGATTCCATAATGGAATGAAAATTTACCTTTGAAACATGAATATAAATGTTCATAAATATGTACATACTTAAAAAATTAACCCATATAGTTATGGCTGACTTAATCTGTCTTCAAAATTAGTTTCCCATTGTATGTATTTTTCATTTCTTTAAATTTGTAAATGGGATACCAAAGCTAAATTCCAGCATTCCTCACTACCAAGAATATTTGGATCTTGCATGGCTATGCTTTTCTTAGCATATTTTATGTATATTTTGCCTCAAGATTATAATAAATATCTTTCCCATATAGAAAACAGTTTTAAAGCCTGAGAAAAATAAGGTCACTTCTGAAGAAATCACTTGCTTTTTTTTTTTTTTTTTCTCAGTAATTTCACTGGGGTAACAGGGCTAACTCTTCTAAGAACTGTTTCAAAAGTAGCTTTGTGACCATAACTCTTCATCCTTCCTGTAATACTGTAATTAATTCCTTTCTGCCTTCTCAGCTTCATTGTGTTATAGTGTTTTGTTAGTCCTATTATCAAGATTATGAAAGATTGGTCACAAACAGAATTTCATAAGTGTTGGAGATAGAGTATGTGTGGAGCCAAAGTATAACAAAGATTACGAACAAAAGCCTATATACTATGGAGTGTACATATTCTTCTGTTTCCCTGGAATTTAATCATAATGACAAATGCCTGGGTTCAAGAGATTCTTGGTACCCCTCACCAATCCAAATTGGAAACTATAACTTCTTTTTAATTCATCAAGTATACATTGAGCATCTATGTCTTTGGCACTATGCAAGGTATTAACAACACAAAGATAAAAAAGATAAAAGTATCCCTCCTTCAAGAAATTCACCTACCTTAAATCCTTTCTCTTAAGATTTCTGCAGTGAAACCAATACTTTTCAGCAAATCTGTTACTAACAAAATTCAAAATATTTCAATAAGTTTTGTAACTGTGATTTCCTATGTCTGGATAAAGAGAAGCAATTACCATTTTGTGGCAGTATGCTACCACATGAGGGAAAAGGAAAGCATCAGTGTGCCGAGAGGAACCTTAGTTTTATTTTATTTTAGTGTGAATCCGTATCTTGAGTTGCAGGTGCCTCATAAGCGGTATATAAATCTAGCTATATAATATTTCCCTCTGTATTTGAGTTATATCAGTTTATTCTGAATGCTTAGTTATAGCTCTTGCAAGCTGCTAACTTTATAGAGGGGTGAAAAGAGTGATTTTTATCTGCCATTCCTACCTCTTGCACCTGGCATTCAAGGCCCCCAGTACAATATTTCCCAAATATTTACCAAAAAGCCCTGACTAGTAGGGAGTCAGGGAAATTGCCAAGCTAGCAAATATGAAATTTGTTTTACCTGAGGAATTCAGATGACTTTTGCTTTCTGTTCCCTCTGCTTCAGATGCTCATCCCTAAGTCTTCTTACGGCTGTGTCCTTATTATCCAACTTAAATGCCACCTGCTTTTAAAAGCCTTCTCTGCCACTCTATCTAGAGGCTGGCTCTTCCTCCACAGGTTTCTGTCTCTGCAAGCTCTTTGTTTCCCTCACAGCACTTGTTAAAAATTGTAACTTCTTTCTGCCCTCCATCCCTCCCCTCTCTCCTTCCCTCCCTTTCTTCCTTCCCACTAGACCAGAAACTCCATATCTTATTCATTACTTTATCCCTTGCACACAGGAGACTGCTGTTTCATAACAGATGCTCAAAAACATTTGTTGACTAAATGAATCCCTGAATAAATCTTTTATATTAATATAATTATATGCCATCCAGGAAAGTCTATGCAGCAGGATGACCATCATGTTTCTCCAGTGGCTTTGCGACCCACTTAGCACATTGCTAAGTACCAGTTTGAAGATGATAAGTTTGGGATATTAGAGGAAGATAGAGGATCAGTATTTATTGAGTACCTTTTACATGCCAGGCAAGAATTATGATACATTCCTTATGAACATTCATTCAATCCTCAAAAATTCCTACAACATAGGAGATATCGTCCTCACTTCATACATATAAAAAAGTAAGGATCGGGGCGCCTGGGTGGCTCAGTGGGTTAAGCCGCTGCCTTCGGCTCAGGTCATGATCTCAGGGTCCTGGGATCGAGCCCCGCATCGGGCTCTCTGCTCGGCAGGGAGCCTGCTTCCTCCTCTCTCTCTACCTGCCTCTCTGCCTGCTTGTGATCTCTCTCTGTCAAATAAATAAATAAAATCTTAAAAAAAAAAATTCAAACACAAAATTTAAAAAAAAAAAGTAAGGATCAAGGAGGTTGAATTGCTCAATGCGTGTCTATGTTGGAATTTTAACCTGGTTCTATTTGATTTTCAAGTCCATATACTTTTCACTAAACAAATACTTTCCAGGAAGTATAGGGTCAGGGGACATTAGGGATGGTAGGGGGAGGTGGTGTTGCTAGTTGCTATGGTTTGTCTGCCCATAAACTTCAACTACTCTGTTTTATGTACACATAAATTTGTTGAGCAGACATTGTATTTCATTACATAATGAACACAAAGAAGAAAAAGTGCCTTCCTTCCAGGAACTCACAGTTAGTGGGAAAGGGAATAAATAAATAGAATACACAAAAGGAAAACACATAGATATTATCTATTACATTTCTATTTCTGCTGTTACTTAGAATATAAATACACCAGAGACACAAGCAGGATCCTTAAAATCAAGGAAACATTATTTTTGCAAATATGGTTAGTGAACCTTTACCTAAATATCGCCTAATAAGTAGCAATTTTTTATTTTTTTTTTATTTATTTATTTATTTATTTATTTATTTATTTTAGAAAGGAGTAAGTTCTGGAGACCAAAAGCAAAGCAAGACGTTTGGTCTTACTGTTGCTGTTGTTGCTTCTAAAGTGCCTTTGGAGGAAACCAGACCTGGGCAAACCCTAAATGATGAAAGACGAATCAGAACCTGGTTTCTTCCTTTTGTGGTCTTCTAGGAAATGAAACAGGCTTTTCTGGTGGATGAGAGACCTTGCAAAGATGAGATCATGACCAGAAAACAGAGAAGTAGAAAGCAATTACAATACTTGTAGCTAATTTGTTGTCAACAGGGAACGAATATTATCTTGTTATAGAATCCTTCTTTGATATAATCAATAATCTCTTCAGTAAGAAACACTGACATATCAATTTGTTTTGTTGCTCAATACCATTTATTGCAAAGAATAGACCTTAGCTGAAAAACAACCTTTTAGTCTTATGTCCTATTTATTTCATGATATGAAAGGGAAAAAAATTAAAAATTTCTATTCAATAATGACATGATTTTATGTGCTGTCTAAAAAACAGGTCTTTCTACTTTTATGTAGAGCATATTGATTCCTCAAATTATGTAAATTTAAAGTTGAAAATAAAACACAATTTCATTTTGAGGTTCTATAATCTACCCACAACTTGTAAACAAATTTGTGATTAGTTGATGTTTATTCTTATTTTTCTTGAAATGCAATCCCTATAAAAAGTGTTCCAAAGAAAATAGTAGAATTAAAAGGCAGCCATAATTTTGCTTTTGAAATTGCCTTTTATAAATATTTTATGCTCAAATATATAATCTTGAATGTATCATATGCCATTATTTTCATTGTAATTTTAATATAAATATAGTTCCTTGGAAATTTTTCAATCATTTTGACTGCAGCATTAGTATAGATGAGTAACTTTGATATATGTTTATTTCCAGCAACTAATTCAGTCTTTGGAAATACTGGAAAGTCCAAATTATTTCTTGTAGGCTCTAGTTGTTTTGTGATGCTACCCTTTCTTCTAGGGAGACCTGTAATTATCCTGTGGAAAAGGTGGACCCTTTTATGAAGTGTTGCCCTAACCCAAAGAGCTAAGCATTCACTCTAAAAAAAAAAAAAGGAATATTTTGCCCCACACAATTTTGTACAGAAGTTAGTAACTGAATACTATTCAATTAAGTCCTTTTAATTTATATTTGTACCTTTTGTTAACATCCTCCTTTAAGAAAGGAACAAAGATTCTAAGATCACATTAGTTATGCAGACCATCACCAAAAGTGAACAAGTAATTGTAGTTCCTCTTTTTTCAGCTGTCAGCATCAGAACCTTCTAACCCAGAACCTTCCAACATTGGAAACATGGTGCTAGCTCCTCCCCCCTCCTCTTTATATGCCAGAGACTTAACCACATCCCCACCCCCACCCTTTCCCCATTCAATGAGCACACCCTGCTTTCACACTTGGGAGACATGAAGACATGTTCTTCTGTTCTGTTCTTCACACTTGGGAGACATGAAGACATATTCTCTGACTTCTCTAGTTGGAAAATTCCTCTTCATGTTCAAGAGCCAGATTAGAGGCTAATGCCTCTATTGAATTTTTCCTTAATCCCCAAGCAGAGTTAGCCAGTCACAGACACTTTATGATGCTCTCTGTTATGGCTCCTATAAAATTCTGTAACTCCCACTTGTAAGCTCCTTATATCCCTATATTTTTGTCAGATGAATAAATGAATGAAATAAGTATTTATTTTATATTTGTAACAATGCTATGAGGTAAGCATATAGTTATTATCTTGATTTTACAAAAGAGGTATTAAATGATTACTAGGTATAAAATGATTCATCAAAGTTTATGCATCTCCTAACTGGTAGACTAAACTAAGATTGAAACTTTAGTCAAATAACTTTTCTCACACACTAAGTATTGAGTTTCATTAGTTTGTTGTTTTGCTTTTGTTCCTCAACAGTTTTTTTCCATGACTCGATTTTAAGGTTGGTTATTTGAAAACACATATAGTTCACAACAGTGCTAATAGAACTATAATGCAAACTGCAAATGTGAGCCAAATATGTCATTTGTAATCTATTTAAAATCATTTACAAAAAAAAGAAGAAATGGGTGAAATCAATTTTAATAACATTTTATTTAGCCCGTATCTCCAAAATATTACTTTAGCATATAACAAAAATTAAAACTAAGGAGATATTTCACTTTTTTATATTAAATATTTGTAACCTGGCAAGTATTTCACACTTTACAGTAGATCTCAATTCGGACTGGTCCCATTTCTAATGCTCAGTAGCCACATGGGCTGGTGTAGTTCTACTGTATTGGACAGCACAAGTTATAACAGCTTTTTATAGCTCACTCTGCAATTTGGTGTTGATGTGGTCCTGCGGAGAGCAATAGTGGGTAAATCAATCCCAACTGGTGAGGAAGGGGAGATCATCATGGCATAGCTAGTGAAAATCAGTAAGCCACCAGTGTGAGTTATAATGTCTTTTCCTCCATCATTTTGATTTGAAATACTTGCAGGAATTACTGATTTCCTTAATGGAGTCATCGAAAGCACTCCTACCTTCCTCTGCAATTCAAAATATTTTTAGGTTTTATTTTTCTTGAGCAAAACTAAAAAACATTGTTCTTTTGGGAGACAGTACACATGGGCGTTGGAGACAAAGAGGCTGAAGTATGAGTGTGGGCCTCTGTCACTTCCCAGCCTCCTGATCAAGGACAAGTTACTGAACTGTTTCAGCCTCAGTTTCCTCATTGGTGACCATAAATAACATACTTATTTGGCACCGTTATTGCTGTAGTAGATGGGAAGTTCTGAGTATGGTGCCTGTTTGTGACCAATATATGGTGGTTATTGCTGGCATTATTGTTTTTAATAATAATAGCTCTATTACGAAGGTCTCATAATCATTTCCAACTACAACATATTTACTAAGGACCCAAATGATGAATGATAAAACATTTTAATGGTGAACAGAGGTCTATAAACTGAGAATAAAGTGAGTAGCCAAGGTTCTGTTTTAAAATATCCAAGCTCATTCTTTATGTGTTATCTCAAATAAATTACATTCTGTTTTCTCAGATATAAAATGTAAAATACAATAATGCTACAATAATAACAGTACAGTGATGACAATATAACAAATACTTCATAAAAAGTTTTAAAATAACTCTATTTACTGTTCTGAAAGGAAATTTATAGATAGCAGATACCTGTAATTTCAAAAACTGAAACAATGACTTAAGCGTAGTAAGTGAAATAAAAATGAAAGTAATTAGTAATTATGATTATATATTTAATATATAATGTTCAGACTGACTGTATGAGAAGATATAAAGAAATAGTCCAACACTCATAATGAATAGTTTTAGACTTAAAAGAAGTAAAAATATGAGAAGCCATGTGATGAATTGTTATAGGAAAATGAAGGAGTGGATGTAAGGGTAAAATTAGAATGATTCTGATAAGTATGTGATTAAAAGCAAGAGAAAACAACCTTAATTAAAGTAAAGATGAGATACCAAGACAAAATGTTGACTGTTAATATGGAGAAAATGAGAAAGTTTGATATTCTTGCAAATGAGCTGGACTTTATCAATGCATGGTCTCACAATAATTAACTCCCTATGTTATAACATGGGGCAGGGTAGGAACTGTCAACCTTAAAAATAAAATAGCATTTTACCAGCAAAATTAGTTTATTGGGGAATAGAAGAGGAATTGCAATTTGGGACATGCAAGCTATGATGAGCCGTGGGCAAGTCCAAAGAGATGGCGGAAGGGTGAGCTTTTATTATGTTTTGGGAGGAAATGGGGGAGGATTCTATTAAACAAAAGTTCTTTGGAGAAGAAAAAGAGTTCATGGTTGAGTTGGTTTCTCATTGGTTGCAAGTGGTGGTTAGTGTGTTGTTGCTGGGGCAGAGAGGGATCTTCCTTCTTTTCCTTAAAAGCAGAAGATGAAACTCCTATTTGAAAAATGTCCTCCATTGTCATAATAATTTGTATCTTTCTACTTTCTGTTGGTTATGGAGACTCCAATGAGTGGTACATATGTAAGAGCTTCTCTTTCAGGGCTTCTTGACTCCATTTTATTTTTCAATTTTTACTTTTACTTTTATTTTTAAAGATTGTATTTATTTTTTGAGATAAAAGGGGGGGAGGGGCAGAAAAAGAAGGAGAGATAAAAATCTCAAGTAGACTCCATACTGAGCGTGGAGCCCAATGCCAGGCTTGATCTCATGACCCTGAAATCATGATGCTTACCTGATGCTTAACTGGCTGAGCCACCAGGCACTACATTTTTTTAAAAATTTTTTTCGAAGATTTATATGGTAGTTGAATTGTTGGAAAATTCAGTGTGTATTAAAATCATGTCAAAACTATTTTATTTTTATCTACATTGGAATTAAGGTTTAGTTTCAGAGAGCTCAGATAACTTAGATGGCAGGAGATTTGGAAATCATGTTAAATGCAGAGGAGTCCTTCACTGTGCAGTCCTGTCCTATGATTTTTTTCGGATTGCTCACTAAATTCTTGTAGAAATTCCCCACTGTTGAAGTAAACAAAAATGCATTCACCTCACTTTTTCCCCCAAGGGCACCCACACTAGTAGATGGAGGGTCTCCATTGAGAAGCGCTGGCTTAGAGAGGAAGAACAGTCTTGCATTCCGGACTTCACATGCAGGTGCACTAAGCCAGCAGCGTGGCTTGAGGTCGGGTTACCTGAGTGCATTTTTGCTTCCCGGTCCTTCAGCTGCATGGTGGTGACCTTGGCGTACCAGCTTTGCCAGTCCCTAGACACTTCAAATGCTTGCTGGACACTCTGTGACTTTTGACAGATCTTTCCAACTAGGAGGCATAGGCAAGGCTTCATGCTGCTGACAGTACTAGTCAAAAACCCAAAACCCAAAAACAAAAAAATCCCAAAACCCAGCATAGGATAAATGAGTATACAATACATATCAGCTATTCCACTTGAATAATTCATATAGGGTGGTTTTCCTTTTCACTGAATTCTTGTATAAGGTGAGACTAACAGTTTTTATTCATCTCTTGAGGGTTTTAATGAGATTGAAAGACTTCTATTATCTATTCTTAGCTCTAAAACATCAAAATCAGTCTGTCATTTGATAACAATGAGCAGATCAAATTAAGAGATTCTCAGACTCTGATAGAATTTTCATTTATCTTTTAAGTCATCTTTCAATTGTGGAAGCAAACCAGTTTCTTTTCTGGAAAACTCACTAAAGGTTAAGCTTGTCAGATTGTCTCTATTTTGAGTAACATTGCAAGGTTTCTGAAAGGTACAACTGAGCTATATAATAACGTGCAAGATAAATTTAGATTTTTACATATAAAAATATAGCCATACCCCTACTGCTTATGGCCTTTTTTGATAAGTACTTCTGTGCTCCCTATTACCCACAGGCTGAAATCCAGAAACCTTGTCTAGCCATCAAATTCCTAAGCATGCTGTCACTTCCTCCCACCCCCACCCAGGCTGCCAGACAGACTTCACCTCACTCCCTCCCTCTGATCGCCCATTCCCTCCTCTGAGGCTTACTCAGGTCAGATGCAGGAGACCCTGAATCTAAGGTTGAATCCCTACTTGGTCACTTGACCCTTCTCTCTCAGCGTCACTTTTTTCCATAATTACAAAGCAGGAGGAACGAGCTGCACTGATGTATATAGAAAGCTTAGCACAGACCCTGGCACACATTAGGTGCTCTTGAAAGTGTTAGTTCCTTTTAAGGTTTACCTCATAATCTAAAAAAAACACTGTTTTTGAAACCTGCCCAAATTCCACCTTGGTGAAAATATCCCTTGAGATCTCAGCTGGAATTATTAATTCATTTATAGATGAAGAAATTGGGTAAAGCAGAGATAAAGCAACTTGCTCTGAGCTTCATAAGTGGTGAGTGGAAGAACACAGATTCCAACCTAGGTTGTCTGACTGTGGAGTCTGTATGTTTTTTATTTTGTTTTTTAGGATAACCTAGATTTTTTTAAAAACAGCTTTATTGAGATATAATTTATATGCCACACAGTTTACCCATATATAGTGTATAATTCAAGTTTTTTGTATATTCACAGAGTTGTACAACCATCGCCAAAGTCAATTTGAGGACATTTTCATCACCCCAAAAAGAAACCCCACCCCCCTTAGCAGTTATTCTCCTATTTCCCCTCAATTCCACCCCCCAACTTCCTGGCCACCACTAAACTGCTTTCTGTCTCTGGATTTGCCTATTCTGGATATTTCATATAAATGGGATCACATGCACTGTGGTCTTTTGTGACTGGTTACTCTCTCACCATAATGCTTTCAACGTTCATCCATATTGTGGCATATATCAATACTTCACTGCTATTTATTTGTGCAAAATATTCCATTATATGGGTATATTGCATTAAGTTTACCTACTCGTCAGTTTATGAACATTTGGATTCTTCCCACTTGTTGACTCTCATGACTGTTATTAAGAATATTCATTTACACGTTTCTGTGTGAACATAGTTTTTATTTCTCTTAGGTACCTATTTGGAATTGCTGGGTCATATAGTAACTTGGTGTTAAACTTTTTGAGGAACTGCCAAACTGTTTTCCAAAGTGGTGGAATGCACCAGTTCAAGTTCCCAGCAACAACAAATGAGGGTTTCTCCACTGCTTCACCAACATATTATCTGTCTTTTTTATTATAGTCATCCTAGTGGGTATGAAGTAGCAGCATCTCATTTTGGTTTTGATTTGTATTTCCCCAACTACTAATGATGCTGAACAGTTTCCACATGTTTATTGGTCATATATCTGCTTTCTTGGGAAAAATGTCTGTTAAATATTTTTTTTTAAGATTTTTTTAAGCCCATTTTAAAAATGAATTGTCTTTTTAAAAGCTTTGGATGGGAGCGCCTGGGTGGCTCAGTCGGTTAAGTATCTGCCTTCTACTCAGGTCATGATCTCAGGATTCTGGGATCCAGCCTTGCTTTGGGTTCCCTGCTCGGTGAGGAGCCTGCTTCTCCCTCTGCCTGTTGCTCCTCTTCTTCTGCTCGATCTCTCTGTCAAATAAATAAAGTCTTAAAAAAGATAAAAGTGTTGAATGTCAGGAGTTTTAAAATAGATCCTGTGGGGCGCCTGGGTGGCTCAGTGGGTTAAAGCCTCTGCTTTCGGCTCAGGTCATGATCTCAGGGTCCTGGAATGGGAGTCCCACATAAGGCTCTCTGCTCAGCGGGGAGCCTGCTTCCCTCTCTCTCTCTGCCTGCCTCTCTGCCTACTTGTGATCTCTGTCTGTCAAATAAATAAATAAAATCTTTTAAAAAATAAAATAAAATAGATCTTGTATATAAGCCCTTACTACATATATGATTTGCAAATATTTTCTCCCATTCTATCTTTTCACTTTCCTAATGATGTCCTTTGAAGTACAAATTTAAAATTTGATAAGTTCAGCTATATCTGTTTTTTCCCCTTTGTTGCTAATGTTTTTGATGTTGTATCTAAGTAGCCTTTTCCTAACCCAACCCAAGTTCATGAGGATTAATTCCCTTGTTTCCTTCTAAAAGCCTTATAGTGTTAGCACTTACATTTAGGTCTGTGATCACTTGGAATTAATTTTGTGTATGGTTTAAGGAGGGAATCTGACTCTGTTCTTTTGCATGTGGATGTCCAGTTGTTCCAGCATCATTTGTTGAAAAGAGTATCCTTTCCTGCCCCGAAATGGTACCCTTCTTGAAAAACAGCCTGTGTATTTGACCTCAGGATTGTGCTACTTCCATCATTTCCACATCCTACCAATCAGATCCATTCATCCTTACGAACTACATTTTCTTCCTCGGTCACAGCAGGCTCTTCACACTTCCTTGCTTCCCCACATCTTCCACTCTATCCGGACTATAGTTCCCGATCTTGTCTGCCTGCCAAACTCCTGCTATCCTTAAGAGCAGCTCAAAAGGAATATACTTTGTCTAGTTTTTAATGGCTCTACCTCCTGCACATTATTTGGTCTTTTTAAATGTTTTACTCTTCATACTAGATCATTATCTTGTTATTGGCAATTCCTCTATTTTTTTTTAAGACTCTCATTCTCTTTCTCCAAGCACCTGGCACAGTGTCCAGAGCACATAGTAGACACTGTAGATATAAATCTGTTGAATTGGATTAATGGAAATGGCCTTGGCCACGAATTTTAGGGCCTATCAGAAGCCCAAGAAGATCCTAAAGAAATCAAGTATCCAATAAATATAAAAGTTAATAAAAATGAAAACTGCAACCCACAGCGAAAACATTATCATTTTTTTCATACTTCTGATAAATTTCCTGCAGACTTATCATTGCTGTATCACTGTTCAGAACAGGGAAGCTGGTGACAATTTTACAGGCTGATAAAATGTTCCGTGAGCTAATGCACTTTTCTAATGTATCTTATAGACTGCATTACTGAGAATATTTTAAAATCAATTTTGTTAATGCCTATCTCTTGCTTAGTTTTTATAGCATATTTAAAGGAGATTAAGAATGTGTTAGTTGCCAATCCATACCCACTTTCAATGCATATGTTTTTGGGCCTTGTTTTTAAGGTAAATTGATTTATAAATGTGTTTATGAAACCAACATTATACACAAATGTCTGAAACTGTGGGCCGTGGAATGCAGCAGCAAAGAGAGAATAACAATAAAATGAGAGTGAGCACGTCTCCAAAGGCCAGTTCCAACAAGAAAAGAGAACATAGAACATTTTTATTTCTCCTTGTAAATTTTTTCTGTAATTGATTTTTTCAAACTGTAGAAACCAGTGAAACAATATAAAAACACATAAAGTCACAGTTAATCATCTTCCCTTTCATTCCCATTGCCACTGCTAAGCAACCACTTTTGATAGGTAAGTTTTTGTTCACAATGTTCTCTTTTCTCTTAAAAACATTTACATTCCTATAAACATGTCTCTGGTATCTATTGCTGCATTACAAACTACCCCAAAAGAGGTGGGGTGGACTTATTGGTAGCTGTCTTTGCAGACGTTGGTACCCCAACATTCATACCTAGAAGCTGGATGCTTTGTTTGATCTATACGAAATAGAAGTATAATAATATACTACTATAAAACTTGTCTTCTTAATATAGTATAGGCATACTCAGAGATTACAAAGATCTAATACTAGCTATCTTGCTCTAATTTTTTGTGCATATTACCCACCCATATATGTATAGTTTCAGTAAACTTTTTCTTTCTTTTTTTAAATTGCACTTTAACAATCCTTTTCTCCCTACCTCCCCTCATAGTGCCTTCTGTGCTTCACTCACATAAGATAACCCACATCGAGAACCGCTGTGTTTCTTTCCAGACTTTTATTTGATGGTGTGTGTCATCGTCTAACAAAAACGAGGTCATATAGACATAGAGAAAGAAATTATCTTTCTTTGTGTCCTTCCACCCCCCCCCCACACACTTCTTTCACATTTACATTCCTTTAAATTTTTATTTTATTTTATTTTAAAGATTTTATTTATTTATTTGGCAGAGGGATCACAAGCAGGCAGAGAGGCAGGCAGAGAGAGAGAGAGGGAAGCAGGCTCCCTGCTGAGCAGAGAGCCTGATGTGGGGCTTGATCCCAGGACCCTGAGATCATGACCTAAGCCGAAGGCAGAGGCTTAACCCACTGAGCCTCCCAGGCACCCTTAAAAATTTTTTTAATTGAATTTTTATTTTGAGATACTTATAGATTCATATTCAGCTGTAAGAAATAACATAGAGAGCTCCCATGTACCCTTTCTCCAGTTTCTCCCAATGGTAACATTTTGCAAAACAATGGTACACTATCACAGCCAGGATTTTTGACCTTAATAACATCAAACTAGAAAATATTTCCATCACTACAAGGGTCACTAATGTTCTTTTCTTCTTCTTTTTTAAAAGATTTTATTTATTTATTTGACAGAGAGAGAGAGATCACAAGTAGGCAGAGAGGCAGGCAGAGAGAGAGGGGGAAGCAGGCTCCTTGCCAAGCAGAGAGCCCGACTTGCAGCTCAATCCCAGGACGCTGAGATCATGACCTGAGCCGAAGGCAGAGGCTTAACCCACTGAGCCACCCAGGCACCCAACTAATGTTCTTTTTTAACTACACCCATTTCCTTCTCAACACCACCTTCCTTCACTTCTGGCAACCACTAAGTTTTTATTTTTTTTTCTATAATTTTGTCATTTCAAGAATGTTATATAAATGGAATCAAACAATATATAACCTCTTGGGTTGACTCTTTTCAGTCATCATAATTCCTGGAGATTCATCAGGTTGTTTGGGCATCAGTAGTTCATTTCCTTTTGTTGTTGAGTAGAACTTCATGATACGGGTTTACTATGTATAATGAATAATGCTGCTATAAATGTTCATGTAGAGGTTTTTATGTGACCATAAGTTTTTGTTTTTCTAAATAAATGCCCAGGAGGACAATTGCTGGGTTGTACAGTAGTTCCATGTTTGGATTTTTAAAGAGACTTCCAAAATGCTTTTAAGAGTGGCCGTATCAGGGTGCCTGGGTGACTCAGTGGGTTAAGCCTCTGCCTTCAGCTCAGGTCATGATTTCAGGGTCCTTGGATCAAGCCCCACATCGGGCTCTCTGCTCAGCAGGGACCCTGCTTCCCCCTCTCTCTCTCTGCCTGCCTCTCTGTCTACTTGTGATCTCTCTCCCTGTCAAATAAATAAATAAAATCTTAAAAAAAAAAAAAGAGTGGCTGTATCATTTTGCACTCCCACCAATAATATATGAGTGATAGGGTTTTTCTGCATTCTCACTAGCATTTTCTGGCTTAAGCTTTTTTTTTTTTTTTTTTTTTTAATAAGCCATTTTGATAGGTGTGTTGTAATATATCTCATTGTGGTTTTAAGTACATATATCATATCTTTAATGGCTAACGATTTTGAAATTTTGTCATATATTTGTTTATCATCTGTATATACTCTTCAGTGAAATGTATTTTCATGGATTTTGCTATTTCCTTTCTTCATTGTGGAGTTTCGAGAATTCCCTATATACTCTAGGTACTAGTCCTTTGCCAGATTTGTGGTTTGATATATTTCCTCCTAGTTTAAAGCTTGCCTTTTTAACTATCATGCCACAGAGAAAAAGTTTTTGATTTTGATGGTTTGTTAATTTTTTTTTAAAGATTTTATTTATTTGACAGAGAGATCACAAGTAGGTAGAGAGGCAGGCGGGGTTGGGGTGGGGGGGAAGCAGGCTCCCTGCTGAGCAGAGAGCCTCATGTGGGGCTTGATCCCAGAACCCTGGGATCATGACCTGAGCCCAGGGCAGAGGCTTAATCCACTGAGCCACCCAGGTGCCCCTGATGGTTTGTTAATTTTAACAATCTTTTGAAAGAACGAACACTTTATTTTATTGATTTTCTTTAGTTTTTTTGTTTTGTTTTGTTTTCAGTTTCATTGATTACTGCTTTTATTTTTTTATTTCCTTTCTTCTCCTTACTTCAGGTTGATTTTGCCCCATTTATTCCAGATTCAGAGATACAATCTTAGATATTGACAAGACATTTCCTCTTTTGTAATATACATTTAATGCTATAAATAAACCCCCCTTTGCGTTAGCTGTGTCCTCCAAATTTTGATATGTTGTATTTTCATTTTCATTTAGTTTAACGCATTTTTCTTTCTTTCCCTTGAAACTTCCTCTTTGACCCATGGATTGTTTACAAGTGTGTTGTTTAGTTTCCAAGTATTTGGAAATATCTGTTAACTCTCTGCTATCTATTTCTAGTTTGATCTCGTTGTGTTCAGAGAACACATTCTGTATTATTTCAATGGTTAAAAATTTGTTGAGGCTTGTTTTATGGTGCAGGGTATGATCTATCTTGGTATATGTCATGTAAGCACTTGAAAAGAATATGCTTTCTGTTGCTATTTGGGTGAAATGTTGATTGTACCATATTAGTTGATGCTGTCATTGAGTGATTCCATACCCCGCTTACTCAGCTTCTTTTAACACCATTACTGGCAGGGAGTGTTGGGTGCCTTGCTAAATTCTGGTGAGGGCAGGAGTCCTTGTTTAGCCTTTGCTGATTTGGTAAGGGAGGGGATATAGTTTTGTTTTTTTCCTGGGCTGTTTGGCTGCAGTAGAGTAATTATTTTCTAAAATTTCCTGTCCAACTATGCTGTCCCTTTCACGCTCCTTTGGCTAAAGAGAGCCAGCTTTTGTTGGGCCTTTTTTGGTCTGCATCCAGTGGTGTTTCCTGGTTACCAGCTTTTCCAGCAAACAATCTGGGATATGTGAGGCATAAAGAAAACCCCAGGGAATTAACTACATTTAGGTCCTGAGGTCCTTAGCTGGTGTTCCTTCTGCCTTTCAGAAGATGCTTGTATTTGTTTTATATATAAATATATGTCCAGAGTTACCAGTTGTATTTAGCAGGATAAATTAGGGAATGTATATCTACTCTCTCTTGCAAGAAGCAGTTTTCGTTCTTTTTTTTTTCTTTTTCTTTCTCTCTCTCTTTCTTTCTCTCTTCCTTTCTCTCTTATTCTTTCTTTCTTTCTTTTTATATTATGCACAGTTGTGAATGTGTGAATGTGCCACAGTTCAACCCTTCTCCTACTGATGAATATTGCCCTAAGAAAATACTGCAATTTTTATATTAGTACCTGTATGCTAACATATTACTGTATTTATTTCTAAGGTATAGATTCCAAGGAGTGGGTTTGTAGGATGTGTATTTTTTTTTAAGATTTTATTTATTTATTTGACAGAGATCACAAGCAGGCAGAGAGGCAGGCAGAGAAAGAGGAGGAAGCAGGCTTCCGACTGAGCAGAGAGCCCTATGTGGGGCTCGATCCCAGGACCTGGGATCATGAACTAAGCCGAAGGCAGAGGCTTTAACCCACTGAGCCACCCAGGTGCCCCAGTAGGATGTGTATTTTAAATTATAGTAGCTATTACCACATCACTTTATCAATTCACATTTCCACTTATTTAAAAACACTTTTTCCCACATTTCTATTAACAATAGTTGTTATTGACCTTATTGTATTTTTTCCAGTAATAGAAGCATAAAGTAGTATCTTACTTTATGTTGTCTTTATTCCATATTTTCATATATTTACTGACTATTTATAAGCAGTTCTCTATTATCTGTCCCTTCATAGCTATTATGCTTTTTTCCCCCTAGGTTATTAGTCTTTTTTACCCATCAATTTGTAAGAAGTCTTTGAAGTTATATACCATTTATGTGTCATCTGCCTTATAAATCATTTTTTTCAAAGATATAAATTGTCTATTGACCTTGCCTCTGGTATCTAATGGCATATTTTTTTTAAATTTTTATATAGTTAGAAATGTTTACAATTTCTTTTATCAGGCTTATTATTATCATAATCAACAGCTTGATATGTCTACTTTGCAAATGTTTTCTCTGAGTATCTGTTCTTTTTTATCCAGTAACTACTTGCTCTGAGTAGGGCCTGGTCTGGTTCAATTAAATCTAAAATCTAAAGTCCACTTGGTTTATTGAAACTAAAATCTTTTACTCTTTCAGCCAAATAAAACCTATAGTAATTAGTGTTTTGGGGGAAAATAACTAATTTTATCTTTCTCCATAATATTTATACTAATTATTTTATTTTTCTGTCTTAACTGCATCTTTTGATAGCAGAAATCCCTGTCTATATCCTGATTTGACTGAAATGGTTTAAATGTGTTTCACTTTTTTTAATAAATTTCCTGTTAAATTTTGATAGTTTTCATCAAATTTTAATGATTTTTACTACCATTATTTTAGTTAGAATTTTTACTTAATGGCTACATAATCTTATTTGATGAAATGACCTTTTCATATGTTTTAAAGTATTTCTTTCTTTTCTTTTAGTTCAAATCATTCCTGCATTCTTAGAAATGATTTCACTGGTCATACTATATTATGATTATTATTATGTTAATATTATTAACATCCTTTTTGAAATGATTTCCAGCTTACAAGAAATTTGTAAAACTACTCCAAAAATACCCTGTATATTCTTTGACTCAATTTACCTATACAACTATTACCCAAACTTAACCACTTTTTAACATTTTTTCATTCTTAAGACATTTAGTCCCATTTGCTTTATCATTTATACTCTCTTTGGTTAACTTATTCTTTGTTTTAGATAAACTAAGCAAATACATGTAAACTTTCTTTCTTCTTCTTTATTTCCCACAAAAGATAGCCCTCTGTTTATGCTTTTTCACATTTCTCTTGTATCACTTAACAATATATCCTGGGGAACACTCCTTATCAATTAAGGAAGATTCTTTCTTTCTTTCTTTCGTTTTTATTTATTTGACAGATAGAGATCACAAGTAGGCAGAGAAGCAGGCCGAGAGAGAGGAGGAAGCAGGCTCCCTGAGAGCCTGATGCAGGGCTTGATCCCAGGACCCTGGGATCATGACCTGAGCCGAAGGCAGAGGCTTTAATCCACTGAGCCACCCAGGCACCCCGATTCTTTATTTTTTTTTAAATAGTAGCATAGCACTCCCTCTATGCTCTCTCCCATCTGCATGGACCATGATTTTACCAATCTGTCTTCCATGTCTGAGCCTTTAGATAGTTTCCAAAATTTTGCAAATACAAATAATACTGAAAAGCATAATCTTACACATTTGTATTTTCATATTGCAAGGATATGTAAAGGGTAAATTCTAGAAGTGTGATTGCTTGACCAAAAGGCTTATATCCATTTACAGTCACACTAGCAAAATATCAAAGTGCTTGATTCTCCTAACCTCACCATTTAATACAATATCAGGCTTTTAATTTTGCCAGTCTGGTAGGTTAAAATGATAATCTTAGTGTACTTTAAATTTAGATTTCTCTTATTACAAGTGAAGATAAGCATCCTGTCATATGTATAATGGCTGTTTTGTGTGTGTTTCTGAATTGTTGTTCCTGTCCTTTTCCCATTTTTCTGTCCATTTTTTATCTTTTTCTACCCTCAGATTTTGAAAATTATATGCATATTGGGAATATTAGCCCTTTATACACACTGCCAGTATTTTCTCCTGGTTTGTCATTTGTCTTTTATCCTTGCTTCTACAGTTTTGCTATACAAAGGTTTGTTTTATTTGTGATATTTTTGCTTTCTTTGGATTGAATTTATAAATCTTTCCTTATATTGTCCCTGGACTTTTCTTCTTGTTCTTATAGGCTTTCCTTTGTTTTCTTTTTTTTTAATTAATGTACTACTATTTTAATATATGTTGGATATTTGCTAATTTCTAATTTGAGAATTTTGTACCTATCATAATTAGGATTAATTCCAATTTTCTATATATTGTGCTATCTTTGGTATAAATTTATCCTGTTTATATAAAATAAATTAGGGTTATTTCTAACTTTTTTCATGACAAAGTATATTTTAAATATCATGCAATGATCTTGTTTTATAATTAACCAGAACCTGAGGCATATTTACTCACCTTTTCATTCTGCTTTATAGTAAATATTCTTTTTTTTTTTTAAAGATTTTATTTATTTATTTGACAGAGAGAGATCACAAGTAGGCAGAGAGGCAGGCAGAGAGAGAGAAAGGAGGAAGCAGGCTCCCTGCTGAGCAGAGAACCCGATGCGGGGCTCGATCCCAGGACCCTGAGATCATGACCTGAGCCGAAGGCAGCGGCTTAACCCACTGAGCCACCCAGGCGCCCCTATAGTAAATATTCTGTTTAACTTTTCTTTTGCTGTGGGTCATTTGGAAATTTTAATTTTCTTAATAAATAATTCATTCCTTAAACATTTTCAAATTTGTTGTCATAGATCTGTGTGTGGAGAGTTCTGCATGGTCAAGACCGATCAGATGCACACTCTCTGTAGACTATCTAACCTATTAAAAGAGAATGTTAGAATATTGATATTGTTTTTTAATGTTAAATATTATGATTCTGATTTGTATTACAGTACTCCAGTACTATTTCTATAAGCTTCCACATAAATGGGTAAAAATGCATAGAAAATCAAATTGTAGGCTTGTTGGTTTTATTTTACACAGTGCCATATAATTTGTTTTAATTAATAAACTAGAGGTTTTTGTTTCATGTAGGAATATTCTTAGTGTAGTGTTTGCCTGTGGATTTTATGATATGTTGGAAATTCTAATTATAGGGGCGCCTGGGTGGCTCAGTGGGTTAAGCCTCTGCCTTCGGCTCAGGTCATGATCCCAGGGTCTTGGGATCGAGCCCCGCATCGGGCTCTCTGCTCAGCGGAAAGCCTGCTTCCTCCTCTCTCTCTCTGCCTGCCTCTCTGCCTACTTATCATCTCGCTCTCTGTCAAGTAAATAAATAAAATCTTTAAAAAAAAAATTCTAATTATAGTAAATAAAAGTACTAATTAAACATAGTATACCAGAACAGTTGTAGGAAATCAAGAAAATAATGTCAAAAAACAAGGTCTGTAATGTGCCTTTCTTTATTTCCTTCTTAGAGACCTAAATGTATAATTGATAGCTTCAGAAAAATAATTAGCTTCATTGATCATCATTATCATTTAGATTCAAAGAATACTAAAAGTAGAAAATAGATTAGAGATAATTAGTCCAAACCTTTCACCCTGTTAGAGAGGAAATGGACACCCCAAAGTGACTTGCTCAGACTTAACCATCACACATGAGTGATTAGTGGTAGACCAAGAAGCTAGTTTGCCTGCCTCCTTCAGTGCTCTTGCTCAATATCCCCTTCATGCTTAACGGGGATGTACTCGAATGTTGGGTTTAGTGCAGGTTCTTCCAGACTTCTACTTTCAGTCAGCATTCCCAAAGGGACACAATCCTTAAGGAAAATGAGTGTATGCTTAAAAATTCAGAATTAAACTTTGTGACGAAGTTATTTCTTCAAGATCCATTGGTAAATCTCACTTACCCATTGGATGCCCAGTGGAAGAAACAGATCTGTTGATCCTTGGCCTTCATTATTATCCTCATTGTTACCCTCTCCCATTGGAGATTTTTTCCAAAGATCTTCAGAGTCCTCAGATGCCTTCCAATGAATCTCTGTACTTAAAAAACAGCATGAAGGTTATTGTCATTTGGTAACAAAATTTTGCTGAGTATCAAATGTTGGTTATATACATCTGTTCTTCTAGTGAAGCCTAAAAAGTCTTAAGTGAAGCTAACCATAAGATGATGTCTTCAGGCATACAGAGCCCATGGAATGGCCTCCACCATTTGCCAATTGCTTTGTAAGTCACCTACAACAAAGAAAACTGAACCAAGGAATTTCAAAGCACCAATGAGGCCAGTTGAAAAAATCAACTGAGTAAAGAATAACGAGAATAAATCAAAATGATGATTCTTTATCAGACTCTCATACAGTAGTTCTTTATTTTTAAAAAACATTCTTTCCAAAAAAATCTAGTTCTTTCTATGCCTGCTAAAGTCAAGAACTCTCTTAGCTGGTGTCTGATTGGGAAACTCTTCCCATCTTCACTGTGTGTTTTCAGAACATCAGCCTAGATATTGCTGAAGTGCACTATGGATCAACCTTCCAGGATGCCCAGGCCTTAGAAAGATCAAACAGAAGTCAACAGCAGAAATGCATTTGAGGAGGGTGGATGTCTTGGGACAATAGCTGAAATCCCGGTTAAAAGCATGGAATTTCAAGTGATCAGTCTGCTTCTGGCATATAAGAAAGGAAATGGGGAAAAGTATAAAAAAGAGGTAGAAACAGTCTTTGCCTGCTTGCTATCTATCATATTTATGCCTCTTATTCTGGAGAATGGTTCCTATTTCCATGGACAGGAACTGGCTCTGTTAGGGAATTTTCTAAAGGTAATTAAAAAGCTGTGGTTGCTAATTAACATATGTTATTTGTAATAAATTCTAATGTTATACCAGTGATACAATAAATCTTGCATCTTGCTTTGTTCCAATATTCAGAAGAATTCAAATATTTCAAGTCAGAAATATTGCCACAAAATAGATGGAGCAAAAAAAAAAAAAATAGATGGAGCCAAAAATATCGTGGAGGGGGGTGCCTTAGTGGCTCAGTGGTTAGGCCTCTGCCTTCAGCTCGGGTCATGATCTCAGGGTCCTGAGTTCAAGCCCCGCATTGGGCTCTCTGCTCAGTGGGGAGCCTGCTTTCCCCTCTCTCTCTGCCTGCCTCTCTGCCTACTTGTGATCTCTGTCAAATAAATAAATAAAATCTTTAAAAAAATATATTGTGGAGGTAGGACTGGCAAATTAAGGAGCTTTTCTTTTTTAAAAACATTGTTAAATACTGAACACTTTTGAGGCAATTTTGATACTCAGAGCAGCTGGATTGGGGGAGGGATGGTTAGGAAGAAATTTCAAATTTCTAGAAGTTATGAAGAAAATGAACCACATTCTTCCTTGAGCTGGTAACACAATGTCCTGCTGATGTTTTGTGTTGGGACTGGAAGTTATCACCTCCTGCACAATCCCATACTGAGCACAGACTGTGGAGGCTCTCTACTAGAAGACTGAAGTGTTTTTTGTAGATCTAGAAAAGGATGAGCGTGTAGGGCAGTTCATGATGCCATTTTACCACACTGTTTGTGAGGATAGTTGAAAAGACAAAGTTGATTTTGTTGAAAGAACCTAGTTCTCTTTTAATGTAGGCAGTTGGTTTTAACCAACCCTCACATGTGGTCCCCTTTTCTAAGGTAAGGCTTTTCTCCAACACAGACAAGGTAGGAAGCCAAGCATTCTGGGTGGGTGCTGCCAACGACAAGCCAACAACAAGTCCTTCTTTGTTAACAGAAGTGAGTGAGTTTGGGAGTAGGAGATAAAGCCTGATGGCTACAAAAGTTCGTAACCTTGGCCTTTTGGTTGGAAATGCATTTAGCATCCTACTTCTAATTCTCTTGAGATGTTATTCAGATCAGACAAGATGTCCCTGTTCTACACATTAGCCTCTTTGCTCTCAACACGTCTTTTGAATAAGAGGATGTATAGCACCTGCTCTTCTCCATCTGCTCCCTGCTTTTACTTCCATTTATTTGACCATTAACATCTTCCATGATACCAATAAAATGGAGGTAGTAGATTATTTTAGGAGATTTCCAATAAATCACCTGACAACTGTCTCACCTAGTCATATATCATAGGCCTATTCCTGCAATGGAGAAGCATACATAGCTATTGATTTTTATTAAGCTTGCATTAAGCACTTAGGAGAAGACAGCAATAAATTAGTAATCACCTCAGTGTTTTTCAAGTTCAACTGAAGTGGCATTAGTGGAATTTTGAGATGCTATATCAAATATACACGACATGGTGAAGGACACAGAGCAGGGAAGACAGGAGAAAGAGGACACTAAATGAGAAAAATGGGGAAAATGATAAGGAGGATGTGCTGGGGAAAACTATGGCTCAAGGTTGACATTTGTGTATAACATAAAGGAAGCTGAAATTATGGAGTGTATTCCTTTCTTTGTAAGGTACTTGTACTTCCAGTTAAGACTGGTAAATAGAAAGGACTAAACTATAGAGTCATTAAGCCATAGCTCTCGTTTTTCGTTCCTTCCCAGCCCCTGCCAATAACCATTCTACTTTCTGTTGCTATGAATTTGACTACTCTTGGTATCTCGTATGGGTGGAATCATACTACGTTTGTCTTCTTGTTTCTGGCTTATTTCACTTGACATGACGTCCCCAAGTTTCATCCATATTGTAGCATGTGTCTCCCAATTTCCTTCATTTTTAAAGCTGAATGTATATATGCATTGTGATTATCCATTCACCTGTCAGTGGATAATTGGGCTACATCTGCCTATCTCTTTAAAGTAGTTGAAATCTTAGACAAAGATAGAACCATACCTGCCCTTAGAATGAAGTTGATTTTGTGCTTTTTATACTTAAAAATTAAGCCTATTTCTTAGAGATAAATGATCTGCTCATGGCTATGTGATCCCAGCCCATTTTGTATTTCTCCTCTTCATATTGGTTGCACAACAATATGAATATATTTAACACTATTGAACTTACACTTAGAAATAGTTAAGATGGTAAATTTTGTGTTATATATAATTTGCCACAATTACAATTTTTAAATAAAAAAATAATAATGCAAATTCTGTGAGAATAGACCAAGATTAAGGGGCACTTACTTTATTATAGATTTGATGACTTTCTCCCATGACTTTGCAAGAAGAACTGCCACCTGACATCCAGGCAGTTGAGGCAATGTTCCAACAGCCTCCAGATGACCCAAGCTCCTGGATGCACCTTGGGCACTAATAGAGAAATAACAAGACTCACTTAAGCTCAGAAATAAAGGTGCTAAAGACCTTCCAGGGAATATATGTAGTCTGTATGCTTTTAAAAATACCTGTCGCGGGACACCTGGGTGGCTCAGTGGGTTAAAGCCTCTGTCTTCGGCTCAGGTCATGATCCCAGGGTCCTGGGATCGAGCCCCGCATCGGGCTCTCTGCTCAGCAGGGAGCCTGCTTCCTCCTCTCTCTCTCTCTCTCTCTGCCTGCCTCTCTGCCTACTTGTAATCTCTGCCTGTCAAATAAATAAATAAATAATCTTAAAAAAAAAAACCTGTCGCTACAAAAATAATAATTTCCACCTGAAATGACACTTTTAAATAGTATTTTTCTCAGTTATGATTAAACTGTTTCTACTCACTATTGCTTAGAAAAATGCTCTCACAATAGGGAGAAATGACAAAATAAAAACAAAAGCAAAAGTGCAAAAAGCCCAAGCAGTACTGACTGAGCAGGTGTTCCATTTCTGTTGGTATGCTGTCCTCGTGGTGCCTGAAGACTTTTTGTCCCCTGACAGTTAGGCACCAACTGCATCACGGAACTCTCTGGCTTCTCTCTGATGGGGAGATAATGACCATGAACATAGTAGCCTCAATAGGAAGGGAACATGGTAATAGACTTACCAGCAGACTGGAAGGAGGCCTGGGTGATTGGAGAACATCCCACTGCTCATCATCTGAGTTAGAATAAGCAGATTCAAAGACTATGCATCTTTGGCCTTTGTATCCAGAATGTAAGAAGTCATTCCATATGTGTTGTGGAGAATAGTTGTAATTGGCTCAGATTACATGGGAACCCACATTCTGAGCTGTGGTTTCAAAGGAATAAGCTAATACAACATTGCCTTCATTCAGCCATGATGGCAATCAGGAAATCATGGCTGATTTCCTCATATGTATAGTTGATCCTCATTATTCATGGATTCAGTAATTGTGAATTCACTTATTTGCTGCCCCTAAAAGTTAATACTTGAGATGCTTTTGTGGTCGTGGACATGCACAGAGCAGAGGTATACCCCAGCTGAGGCTGAACAAGGCAATGTTCTTCTGTAAACAAGTGTCCTTCCTTTTCATGGTCTATTTAGTACCGTGTTTTCACATTTTTGTGCTTTCGTTGCTGATTTTACTGTTTAAAATGACCATTGTGTGTAATGCTGAAGTGCTGTCTCCTGTTCCTAAGTCCAAGAAGACTGTGATGTGCCTTTCAGAGAAAATAGGTGTGTTTAGATAAGCTCGCTCAATCACGAGTGTTAGTGCTGTTAACTATGAGTTCAAGTTAATGAATCAACAATATAGATTAAATAAAGTGTCTTTAAATAGAAAACACATGCAAAAACAGATTATGTATTGATTAGCTGATGAAAATGTTCTGACCAGAGGCTGACAAGAACCTAATCTCATATATTCTCTAGGAGCAAGGTCTCAGTATTTGCTAATTCAGTGTTAACGGCTACTTCATGGGACATAACCACCACGAATAATGAGAACTATTGTTTATTGACCTAGTTGATAGCATAGCCCACATCTTTGTATTTATCATTCATTCAATAAGTATTTGTTATGCACGCCGAACTATATTAACTTACATTAAATTATAATATTAATATATATTTGTATATATATTAATATATTTATATATTAAAAAAGAACTTATATTAAATTTCTAAATCCAGTGAGTTAGACCCAGGTCAATCTGCCAGCAAATGCCTTACAAGAAGAACCATATTTAGATTAGTACCAGAATTTGGAGATTACAGAGCTCTCAACAATTCTCAGAGCAGAGATCATGTCTTCTTCGACCTCTGTGGTAGTATTCTGAGCAGTGTGAACACAATGAACATTTGCTGCCTTCTTCACACAAGCTGTGTGAGCACCCTTGCATATGGAGAATGGGGAGGCTTGATGAAGAGATGGGGCTGTCTTCTGCATATTTGCAATCCACTCTCTTCCAGGCAGAACTGGGAACCCTCCCCACACATGTATGGTCACACAAAGCATGGACAGAAGTAAACTCACTGAGATGGTGGTTGTCAGATTACTTTCTGCCTTACCCTATTGAAGTGATGTGATAACCCAATTGTCAGTAACAGTAGCTCATACGGGCACTAATGCTTAAGGAGGAGATAGGATTGTGTGCAGTGGTGGTGGGTTGGGGGGAGTTGTTAGAATTTCTCTGAGGCAAATGTAACTTGAAGAAGTCCCAGAGGTGATTTTGACATCTTCCCCTCATCAGGGTGTGACATTTCCTTCTCACGTTTCTGTCTGGTGACAGAACGTGCTTTGTTAGTTCACAAAATGTCCAGTTCTAACTCGGTGCCCACATTTGGTGTTTTTCTAGGTCTAGAGCTTACTTTATTGTTTAGAGTGACTTGTTCTTAGTCATGCCTTTAGAAGCTTCAGGGACATATCTTAGATTCTCTCTCTGGATCACTACCTAGTCCCAAGTCACCACTCATGCATTGTAAGCATCAGAAATACTCATTCCAAAAAAAAAAAAAAAAAAAAGAAATACTCATTCCTGTATAAGATCATTGTACCATTTCTGCTTATGGTCCATGATTTCTTCTGTTAGTACCTTGCTCTCTCTTTAAGTTGAATAATAGAATAGCATGTTACTTTGATCTTCCTTGTTTGTGGCAAAACACATCCTTTTTGGACCATTGCCTTAAAGAAAAAAAAAAAAAGACTTCAGTAGGATATAATATAGTTAAGAAAAGATTTATGTCAGCAGATAATCCAGTTCCTCCTTTGTTCTCTTTGAATCTGCTTCTTATCAAGATGTCCTTTGTAGTACCATAGCTCCTTTATCTGTATTCCGGGGGCCATTGAGACATTTTTCCCACTATCTGTGAAAAACGTATCTCATTATTATTTATTTAAGTTACCAAAAGACAATGGTCATCAGACTCTTTGCATATTACTGCTCATCAATAATACTAGCTGTCAAACTAGTTAAAGATGAAAGTTAGCTTATGATTTAAGAGGTCTAAAGAGGAGCGCCTGGGTGGCTCAGTGGGTTAAAGCCTCTGCCTTCGGCTCAGGTCATGATCCCAGGGTCCTGGGATTGAGCCCCACATCGGGCTCTCTGCTAGGCAGGGAGCCTGCTTCCTTTCCTCTCTCTCTGCCACTCTCTCTTACTTGTGATCTCTCTCTGTGTCAAATAAATAAATAAAAATCTTAAAAAAAAAAGAGGTCTAAAGAGAAACAAAGAGGATGTTCCTATTAATAGCACTTAGAGTAACAGAAGAATCCAAGGGGAAAAAAGGATAAAATTTTAACCAAGATTTATGGGGAAAATTGAACTACAGCTGATACGACTTCCTTATCCGTATAGCAAAAGAAGGTTAATGGTGTTTTGGTTCCCTTTATGAAATATTGTCTATGTTCATGAGTTCTAAAAGTACAGAGTAGAAAATAATAGTCTTTATCCTGTAGTTTGGTACCCAATTGGACTAAAGATTTATTAAGAGATAACAACCTTAGGCAGGATGACTATTCACATAGTGATAGTGCTGTCTAATGATGTAATGTTTTGGCACATATTTGAAGTCATGCCTAGGTTCAGCCTCTTATTAATCACAATATTTATCATGAAATATCTATTTCTGGTCTATTTCATTTCTTATCAAAAACCCCCATGAATTCTATGAGCTAATGAAAGAAGTATGTACTACCTTGTAAGTCTCCCTTAAGTATGTAGTGCCAAAATTATTTTTAATATTAGCATGGATACCCATGATGAAAAAGAATTTTTAGAGTAGTTTATTCTCTTGCTTACTTACTAGACATTCCCTTGGCCCCTACACAAAATATTTTTGAAACAATTAGTTTGGAAAATCCATAACTCCCATATAATCGTTCCTAAGTCTATACACAAATGAAATTTGCTGTTATTAAAACCAAGTATTTTTTTTTCTTGAACTATCACAATACATAATGAAGCAAACCACCAAATCCCTATTTAAGGGAATCCAATTTCATTGCTTCTATAAGTTATTTTATTTAGAAGATAGGTCTTGATGTTTTGAGAGCTGACATTTTTATGCTGTGGTCCCCACTCTAATGACAGAGAAAAAGAACTACACAGTTTGTTTCTAAAGCAAACTATGATTATAAAAACATGTGTGAAAAATATTGTAGGAGGAGATGTACAATTTGATTATTAGGATGCTATCCACCCTCTAGCTCCATTTAACTTACTATTCCTATAATTCCCTAATATTTATTCAATTTATGAGAACATGGACCTCTCTGTACTATCAAGCCTTTTATAGATTTTGATCACATGATCAAAAAGATCTGTCATTTGGCTATTCCAGTTTAATAGTTTTACTCACAACTTGCAAAAAACATATAACTACTCACCAATCTTTGATGTCACAAAGGTGGGGAATATAATAAAAGATTATAGAATCATGATGATTCACAAATATCTTAATGTGTTGGAATAATGGACCTTAAGCCAACAAGACAGGATTTAAAAGGTATAAATATAAAAACATAAAAGCCATAAGTGGGCTTCTATGGCTATAAAAGATAATCAAATATTAGACTATGTAATTGTTCAGGTTCTCCAAAAAAATCAACATCAAAACGATATGAAATTTGCAAGGATTGTATTAAGGAGAATGCCTATGAGAAAACAAATGGGGAGGGAGCTGGGAAAAGATGGGAGAGCCATTCAACTATGATGTATATCTGACTCTTAGTAAAGGAGAGAAAGGAGGGTGCCTGGGTGACTCAGTGGGTTAAGCCGCTGCCTTCGGCTCAGGTCATGATCTCAGAGTGCTGGGATCCAGTCCTGCATCGGGCTCTCTGCTCAGCAGGGAGCCTGCTTCCTCCTGTCTCTCTGCCTGCCTCTCTGCCTGCTTGTGATCTCTCTGTCAAATAAATAAATAAAATCTTTAAAAGAAAAAAAGGAGAGAAAGGAAGGTAAGTTAGGTGAAAGTGTTTTTGACCTCCATGAAGTCTAATGAAAGTTCATCAAGGCCACTGGGGTGTTCTTGAGCCAAAACTGGCCTTCTGGGGACGCCTGGGTGGCTCAGTTGGTTAAGCAGCTGCCTTTGGCTCAGGTCATGATCCCAGCGTCCTGGGATCGAGTCCCACATCGGGCTCCTTGCTCATCCGGGAGCCTGCTTCTCCCTCTGCCTCTGCCTGCCATTCTGTCTGCCTGTGCTTGCTCTCTCTCCCTCTCTCTCTCTCTCTGACAGATAAAGAAATAAAATCTAAAAAAAAAAAAAAAAACAAAAACAAAAACTGGCCTTCTGGAAAAAGACCTATGGCTCTCAGGAACAAGCTGCCTTCGTAGGCCTACTGCAATCAGTCATTAACTAGGAGCAGCCCATGGGAAGCATGGGCTCAGTACAAATGAAGCCGTGCATTTCAGAGTGTGACAGCTGGGGCCTATGGTCATTTAATACCCCTGTAGTTGGAAGTCTTCAAAGTACATTCTCAAAGTATTCTCAAGACAAGTGCCTATATAATATAGGTTTTCAAAATTCAATCCAAGTTTTGCTTAGAAAGTGTTACAAAAATATTTCTTAAATTAGTAATTCAAAACCAAGCAAACCTGAGATCCTAAAAGTGCAACCCTGTCTTCAGATTTCTAGTTTTAGAACAGTTACCTATTCACTGAAAAGCCATTTAAGAAATTAGAATTAGGGGCACCTGGGTGGCTTAGTAGATCAATTGTCCAAGTTTTGATTTTGGGTCAGGTCACGATCTCAGGGTTGTGGGATTGAGCCTAGTGTCAGCCTAGTGTCAGGCTCCTTGCTCATCGGGGACTCTGCTGGATATTCTCTCTCTCCCCCTCTCCCTCTCAACAACCCCCCCCACTCGTGCTCACTCTCTCTCTTAAATAAATAAGAGGAAAAAAATAGAATTAAATAATGGTCTTTGATGTGTGTGTGTGTACATATGCATGTAATTATGGAATGATGCCTTTTTACACATTCATTGTATTTTAATCATCCACAACCATCATTCTCCTTTTGATGCTTAAACTGTCAACTTTTGCCAGTGGTAACTCTTTTAAGGTTGCCTCTGGGTCATTTTGATCTTTTCTTTTAAAATCAGGTTTATTAAAGTATTATTTATATATACTGAAATGCACCCATTTTAAGTTTATAGCTTGGTGAGCTTTGACAAATATATCTTCCATATAATCATCCTCACAAACAAGAATAGTCATCCTAAAATTTGCCTTGTACCACTTTGCAGTCATTGCCCCCACAACTGCAGCCCCAATCAATGATCTGCTTTCTTTCACTGTAATTCATTATACCTAATCAAGAATTTTATACAAGTAAAACCACATAGAATGTGCCTTTCTGTTAGTTCTTGCTGTTTTTCACCAGCATAATGTTCTGGACTCTCCACTGTGTTTTCCCATCTATCAGAATTTCATTCCTTTTTATTTTTTGACACGTATTTCCTTCTGTGGATAACTACAACTTATTTATCCATTTACCCCTCAATGAAATTTTGAGTTCCTAGTTTGGGACTATTATGAATAAATCTGCTATTCACATGAAAGTCTTCGCGAAGACATTTGTTTGCATCGCTCTCGGGTAAGTACCACGGAATGGAACTGCTGAGTTAAATGGTTAAGCATCTAAGAAAACTACTAGAGGGGCGCCTGGGTGGCTCAGTGGGTTAAGCCGCTGCCTTCGGCTCAGGTCATGATCCCAGGTCCTGGGTTCGAGCCCCGCATCGGGCTTTCTGCTCAGCAGGGAGCCTGCTTCCTCTTCTCTCTCTGCCTGCCTCTCTGCTTACTTGTGATTTCTCTCTGTCAAATAAATAAATAAAATCTTTAAAAAGAAAAAAAAAGAAAACTACTAGAGTACTTTCTAGAGTGCTTGTGCTATTTCACATCCTCTCGAGCAATGTGTTAGAGTTTTAATTGCTGCACATCATAACTAAAACTTATGCATAGTAGTATTTCATTGTGATTTTAATTTGCATTTTCCTGGTAGCAATGATATTGAGCATCTTTTCATGTGCTTAGTGACTGTTTGCAGACCTTCTTGTGTGAAGTGTTTATTCAAATCATTTGTCCATTTTGAATTGGATTCTTGTCTTTTTAATTAATGAGATGAGTAGTTCTTTATATATTCTGGATATAAATCTTTGGATATATGTATCATAAATATTTTTCCCCTTGAGGGACTGGCTTTCATTTTCTTAACAATGTGTTTCAAAGGATAGAGGAATTTGCTTTTGATGATGAAATTCAACTAATTTTCATACAGTTTATGTTTCTGTATACTAAGGATCCTTTTTCTACCCTCAAAATCTTGACAATTTAATTTTTATCTTGCCTTCTAAAAGTTCTATAGCTTTAGCTGTTTTTTAAATCAATTTTGTGAATGTTGTAAAGTAATTTTAAGGTTAATTTTTTTCCATATGGAGATCAAATTGTCCCAGGATGAATATGAATACTAATTGTTACAACAGGACAGACCCGAGGTTGACTTCAAACCTGGTGAGGACGTCCTCCCTCCTCCTCAAAGGAGAGTCTGCAACAATCAGAGGAGTCATCTTGAGTCTACTTTCTAGTATGCAGCCTGTAACCACCTGCTAAATCCTCCTCAATAACAGGCAATAAAGGGGAGAACCGGTTTTTTGCCCAGTTGGCCATACAAATCGGTCAACAATTTGCTGTTTATCACTAAAATGGTCCGAATCTATAAAGGCTCTGAGCTTTTACCTTGCAAGCTAACAACTTAGCCTGCCATGGTTTCAAGGATATCAGCAGAAGACATGATTCCTGGGTGAGAGATAGAGAACTTTATTACTCATGGGAAGAGCAGATGCCAGAGTATCAGTATTTGCCCTAGCTTTCTGAACCCCAGTTTTGACAGGGCGGTATCTGCACATGCAGGACAGTGTGGTAAAGGAGGGGAGCCCTGAGTTTAGGGAACCAGAATCTTTTATAAGGGGAAGTAAGTTTGTTTGCCCTTTGCTCCTGAGAGAGTTTATCTTCCAAGGCTATTTGCTACATAAACATCTGTCGGGGTTGGGAGGAGGTCCAGAGTAAATGCAGGCAGTACTCTGGTTGCAAGGTATCTGGAAATATGAGCAACCAATGGAGAATTGTCACTCATACTTACAGCTCCTGGTTTTTCTTTTTTTTTTATGGCTTCACGGAGTTTCTTCCTTTGCATCTCAGTTTAGTGTTTTGCAACAGACTATGCAGATTCCTATGCAGATTCCTGTAGCTTTTTGTCTGCGTAACTCCCTTCTCTCTGATTCTCCGTTCTGTAAATTCCAGTCATTTCAGCTTCCCTGAATTCTTATCTTTGTCTTCTCGATTTAATGCAACTGTTGTGTTTTGAGGGTAGTCTCCCTCTTTGTGCCTCAATTCAGAAAATGTTCCCAGACAGAAAGCGGAGGAAATTGTAGGGCTCACCTTGTCTATTTACCTTCTCTTCGGGATCACAGTCCTATGCCATCTCTTTTATGATATCTGAACCAATTATTTTGTACCTTTTGCCCAATTTTATATCCCTTACAATGCGATTACAAATCCAGTACCAGTTACCTCAGCATGGTAAAAGCAGATGTCCCCCTTTTTAAAGTGTTCAATAGTTTCTGAGATAATCATTAAAAATAATTGGGCTTTAAGTTGCATACACATAAAACTAAAATTAATCATGACCTAAGATGGAAGAGAATAAGAGAACACTTACACTGAAGCATAAAACACTTCAGAGGCAGAGATGCAGTCTGAGAGTGCCTTTCAAGGAGGCTAACGGGGTCAGTCTGTCAGCACGGAGGCCAGTCAGGTGAAGAGAGAGACAGGAGGGGAAGCATTAGAGACGCCCCAAAGGCTGCTCCGTCCCCCTTCTTTGAGAAGACAATCCATCCAAACCTTTGGGAAAATGTCAGATTGATTTTTTTGATGTTATATACATATACAAGACTATGTTTTAGTCTTGACCAGAAGTAGCTCTTTCTCCATTATTAAGTCAGGGCCTCCAGTCTCATGTTGGTTATGAAGAGTGGTAGCTTACTGCTAGTTATGGGACTGGAGCCATCTCCTGGGCTAGACACAGTTCACTAACCGTAAGGCACAGATTCAGGCTGGGGCTTAATCAGAGGAAAAGTGGTTTCCAGCATACCCTCACTTATTTACCTCAGGACTGAATTTGTAGAATGGGAAAAAATGAGGGAAGAATCTGTCACTCATTTTACCACATCTTTTTCCAAAATGAACAAAACACTGCTGGCACAGTAAGCATGCCCTGGCTCATGTCTCATCTTTCATATTTCATCCATCTTCCCATTTTATTCCCAACCTGATCATTGTCCTTCATTTCAACTCTTTCATTTCCTAATCTTGTAAAACCAATTAGTAGCCTTATAAATACATTAACCAAGAACGGACCTAAGGTGCTTTCCAAATGTTTTCTTTATTTAGTAGATGACTGAATTTTTCAGGCCATGCTAATAATCTATTTTGCCAGCGCATACTTAACAAAGCACTTAATGTTTCCTTTTCGTGTCATTATTGTTTAATGTCAAAAAAAACAGTAGATATTTTTAAAGTCATCTCATTTGGAACTATGATGTATTATGATTGGTGATTAAGGCTCAATAACATAACCAAGAGATAATCCAGACTTTGCTTCTTAACCTCTGACCTAAACCATGCTCTTTGCCTCTGCCATAATCACTTTCCTAAAAAACAAAGCTATGCCAATCATGTCATCCACAGCTTGAAGACTCATGGTGGCATCCTGTGGCCTAACATAATAGTGAAACATTTTAGGGTACACAAGACTGATTACAATTTGAGCCTTGTTCAATACTTTTTCCTGCTGTTGTCTCACCTTGGGATTCCACCACTGTGAAATCACCTTACTCCATAACCAGGTCACAAGGCCTTTTCAAGATTTGGTGCCTTTGCTTGGGCCATTTCATCTGCCTAAAAAGCTTTCTCTGAACAACTCTGACTGTTCTGGCAAGAGTTCTTTGCTCACTCTTCCTCACCCGTTTCTCACCTCTGTGCAGCTAAAATGCCCCAGTAATGTATCACTGGCAAATCCTGTGCTTTACCTACCAGAGATCATGAAAGAATCAGGTTAAGACAGTTCTCCAACCTGGATGCTTTAATCTCCTCTTCTGCTAATTCCTAGTACACCCCACCTCTTTCCAATAGTTGCCATCCTAAACATCCCCGAAATTCCCCTGTTATGCTTACATACATAACCTGAAATCCCCCTTGGCCCCACCAGACCAAGGCAGAGAGAGAGGACATTTACTGATTGTATGTTCTTGAGCAGAGCTACCCAGCACATATCTCTGCGGTGATGGAAATGTGTCTGTACTGTCCAATATGATGGCCACTAGCAACACATGACTATTGTGTATTTGATATGTGGCTGTTGCATATTTGATATGTGATGGAGGAATTGAGTTTTTTAAATTGCATTTTAATTAATTTAAATATAATTTAAAGAGTTGCATGTAGCTAGTGGCTACCATTTTGAATGATGTAATTCTATAATCCTCATAGGCTTGGAGACCAACTCATAGGACTATTGTTCTAGGGATTAGGCCTTTAGTAGTTAAAAAAAAAATAAAGAATTTTAAAAAATGGATAACTGGTCATAAAAATTAAGGTGCTACTAGGGTCATATGATTGCAAGAATTTTTTTTCTTTTTCCATTCCTCAGGACTTAATTATCTATAATTCAGCCTACATTATTTTGTATTAGTTTTCATACCGCTATTTAAATGTTCTACAGCCTTCCCTTTGTATGTAGGTTCTGCCACTCTGGAATAATAATGTTGATTTTCTATTTTGTTCATTTTTTTAATACCATTATGAATGTACTGCTTATAGACAACATGTATTAGATGATGTTGAGCTAGTATTTAGACTAGCCAATGAAACACTAGACAAAAAAAGATTGCCCTTATGGAATACATGAAAACATAAAATCATCCCTAAATGAATTCAGTTAGCATTCATGATGGTTTTAATAGGGAAGGCAATACAAAGCGCAAATGGGGTGCTGGATAGAGCTTGGTTAAGTGCTTCAACCTATCTGACCCTCAGTTTCCTATACTGTAAACTGATGAAGATAATAATAATATGCAACCCAGTGACATAATGCACGTAAAGCCTTTAGATGAGTGTCTGGCACAGAGCAAGTGTTTAAATGTCCGTTGATTTTTACTGCAATAATGATTATTCTATTATTACTTTATTAGTGTTCTCGTTAGTGTAGAACTTTATAGCTGACAAGGCACTTTCAGAATGTAATCTCATCTGACCCTCTAAACGACCTTCCAGGTAGGTAGACAGTCCCACTTTATAAAAGAAAAGTGATATTTAGAGACTTTAAGCAACTTGTCTGAAGAACAAAAGGCAGAGCCATCTACAGACTCCAAAGCCCACTCACACGCCACTATACTGTGCTGCCTTTGTTACTGGTAATCATCATGCTGCCTTTTTAGAGATGCCTATTCATTTCTTCATCTCCAAGTGCTTAATCTTCATCTGGGTTTTAGCAAATATTTCCTGCTTCCCAGGAATACCCTCTCCATAGGGTTGCCTCTCTTTCTAGCCATATGCTGCTATTGTGTTTTAAAGTTGTTTCTTATGTGTTAGGCAAGCCAATGTTTCGTAATATGTAGTAGTGCCCTGTGTAAGCACTGGCAAATCAATTTTTTGAAAAACTCTTATCCATATCCAAGAGCAAACACTTACGGTTTACTTCTGAAAATCCAGGCCAGCATCTGAATCTGGAGCTGAACAAATGTGTCTTTGTTTTAGCTGATCTCAACATCAGTTATAAAAGCTCTTAGGCATCTGCCAAGGGTCTTTGCCACATTGTACCTTACAAGTAAAAGACAAAGGGCTTTGGAATAATTAAACAAAGCACAATTTCTGCATTTTATTTACTCAGGATCCTATCCTGTATTTTTTTATGCCAGCACAATTTAAATGGAAGTTAGCTGAAGGATGGCTCACATGAAATTTAGAGGATTAGACTCATAATCCATACTCAAAAAAGCGCTCCTACAGGGCATATTAGGCAGTATTGAGACTTGATTTCTCTTCCTAATTAGGCAGAATACAATGATGTGGCTAAAGAAATGTAGAACTCGATGACTACATTCATTCCACCACATCAGACCAAACATGGTGATCTGGCCAAATGAGCATGGCATCCTTCTCATCTGAAGACAGTGTGAGTCTCTTCACTCTGTGTAATAATTCTGGGGAATTATTAACCTGCTTGACTGGGGTTACTGGGCATGAGCACTGAGCAAAGAATGCACAAACACAACTGGGGTTTCGGGAAGAACAACAGGGAGAAGAAGCAAAGCATATCATAGGATGCTTGGGGCCCTCTGTGCATCTTATTTTTCTGCTTAATGAAATGGAAATTAGACTATTGCTTTATGGGGATGTCTATATAATCATGAGCAACTAAATTTTGTGTCTTTTTCTCTACATGTGAAACAAGATAGTTGAGGAAAGAATTCCCACAACAAAATTGAGTTCATACGGGCTCTTCGACATTATGCCAGAAGAGACCTATCCTGAGAAACTGTCTTAATGGAGCAGTACAGCTAAGGTCTCTTACAACAGCAGGTCAAGGTTATTATACAATAAAGATTTTTCAGAAGACAGTCGCTTTACAGTTGGCTGGGTTCTTTCCAGAACATTGTACAAGTATTGAGGATTTTTCTTTAGCAACACATAATGGGTAAATGCTGCTCTGTAGTTCCACTGAAGGTTTCCCACAGCTTATGACTCAATTCAGGGTACACATATGGGTGTTGAGTGACAAAAAAACATTGACCCCAAATTGACAACATGTGGTCTCTGCTCCCAGCTGATTTTCTGAGCTGTCCTGAGCATTTTTACCAACACACTTTCTCCTGTTCCATCGTTTGGGAAGTCCAACAAAGAGTCATTTACACTAATTCTGCCCCATCCATAAGCTTCCTATACGTATCAAGATTTTTAAGAAATGTTTCCGAATTATGTCTTAAGGTAACGTGGAATGTATTTGGCCTGTGAATCAGTCTTGTGTGTACTCTGCTCACTTACCTTGCTAAAGCCACACTGCTCTTGCCACATTGGTTCACAATGTTGTTCTGGCTTGCAAAACAAGACAAAACTTTGAATCTGCTTTAAAAATAAACTGCACGCATTTTGATCATTGAAGACTTTGGCAAATGCAGTGAATGTTGAAAGGCAAAACTGGCGACCTTTGACCTGCTTATTTTGAAGACTTTACAGCTGTGGTTTTGTTTTACCCATTGTGAAAGATGTTTGCTCTGGTACTCCTTACCTGGAGCAAATAATGATAATATTAAAATGTATCTAATTTTTCCATTTCTTAAACCATTTGTTCTAAATAAAATGAGGTACTACATTCTTTGTGAATCAAGGACGTCTTCTTCTTGTATTTTTACTATAACCTAGACTGTGGTGTTTTCCTTTCATTGAGAAGAGTAAAAATCTATTTTTTTCCATGCCACATATACAAGCACACAAGGTTAGAAAGTGACCTGCTGAGTGATTAAGAGAATTGAAGTGCTGCCTGACAAAACTAATATGCCATGGAAAAGAAACACAGAAGGAGTGACTAATTTGTGAAACTGCACCCGAAAATGCTGCATATACTCAGCTAGAGGTAGAAAAGGGACACAGCTTTTCAATGATATATTTACAGTTGTTTTCCTCCTGGGCTACTATGCAAAATGAAAAGAACTCTTGCATCTTTGTGATAGATGGGATTTCCTAGACCCCAGCATGAGGTTTGCCAAAGCTAAAGCTGGTTGGTTTGCCTTGATTATTCTCTAAAGGGGCAAGACCAGAAACTCACTCTCTCCTTGGGCCAGAAATAACAACACCCTCCTCAAATTTGAGCGTAGCATTCTTGACATGAGCAAAGTATGTACCTTGAGTTATATTTCCATTAATACTGATTTGTATTTATCCATCTTTATCCTCTTGTTTCTGCTCTGTGACAAATGATGTAAATTCATGAAGTGGTTGGACACACAAGCGCCATCTGTCATTGTAAAGTAGAACAAGTCTCAAGCTACAGAAAGGGGTAGGACTGGTGTCCTTGGATTCATCGACTTATTCTAACAAACGAAGTCAAGAGGACAAGGGCACAGGATAGCAAAACTCAAGTTCTCTCGAAACACAGCGTGGATGATGGAACGAATCCTGTCACAGTCATCCTGGCAGTCATTCTCGTGGTGATGCTGGGCAAAGCAACCTCAGAACCAAAGCCAGAGTGGGCTTTTTGGTTCTGATTTTGGAGATGAATTTAAGCGCAGCAGTTCTACCTTCTATAAAATTATCAAACATCAGGATTAAGTCTTTCTTTTCTTTTGTGTTTGTTAACAATGGTTTGTAAAATGTAGTTTGTAGAGGAAGCACTTAAGACATGCTTTCTCTTGATTTTTCTGAGTGTTTTACCTTTTCCAGCCTGAAACATTGTTCCTTCTATTCTAGATTTCATAAGCTCCATTCAGGGCATGAAATATACATTGCTTGAATGGGACCCCCATGCCTTCATTTTATCCTTGTACAAAAGTGATCACTATATCCTTGTACAAAACAGTGGATCACTCTTGTTTTTGTTTAATCGGTTGATCTTTTTATTTTTTTTTAAGATTTTTATTTATTTATTTGACACAGAGAGAGATCACAAGTAAGAGAGAGTGGCAGAGAGAGAGGAAAGGAAGCAGGCTCCCTGCCGAGCAGAGAGCCCGATGCGGGGCTCGATCCCAGGACCCTGGGATCATGACCGGAACCGAAGGCAGAGGCTTTAACCCACTGAGGCACCCAGGCGCCCCTTGGTTGAACTTTTTAAATAAGACTAGAAAATAAATCAGACTTTTAGCAGTATAACTCTGAAAAATTTTAATAATTGGGGCACCCGGGTGGCTCAGTCAGTGAAGTGTCTGACTCTTGGTTTTGGCTCAGGTCATGATATCAAGGTCGTGAGATTGAGCCTGGCATTGGGCTCCTCACTCAGCATGGAGTCTGCTTGAGATTCTTTACTTCTCCCTCTACCCCTCCCCCTGCTCACACATATGCACATGCGTGTGTACACTCTGTCTCTCTCAAATAAATAAATAAAATCTTAATTTTTTTTGTAATTACTTTCAGACTTGTCAAGATATTGAGACAAAGCTACAGGACAGTGTTGCCGTCTAAGAATTAATCCAATTATTTTACACTTGAACAATATAAATGGGGGCACCTAGGTGGTTCAGTTAAGCATTTGCTTTTTGCTCAGGTCCTGATCCCAGGGTCCTGGGATGGAGCCCTTTGTCAGGCCTCCTGCTCAGAGGGAGTCTGTTTCTCCCTCTCCCTCTGCTCCTCCCCCTCCACCCCACTTGTTCTCAATCAAATAAATAAATAAAATATTTAAAATATGTATATATATATAAATGAAGATAAAGAAGATGAACTTAATATAAAAATGGATTTTAAGGGGCACCTGGGGGTCTCAGTTGTTAAGCATTTGCCTTTGGCGCAGGTCATGATCCCAGGGTCCTGGGATTGAGCCCCACATTGGGCTCCCTGCTCGGCGGGAAGCCTGCTTCTCCCTCTCCCACTCCCCCTGCTTGTGTTCCCTCCCTCACTGTGTCTGTCTCTGTCAGATAAATAAAAATCTTTTTAGACAATGGATTTTAATTACAATGACATTATTACTAGACTATATAGTATAGTCTATGTATAGACTATGTCATGTCTAGATGTAGACTATGTCATACACTATAAATGTAATGGGCATAAATTTTTAATTTTTATTTATATATCTATGACTAATGAAATGCAAACATATGGCTTGAATATCAGAGAATGATTAATTTTCAAGTGAATTAGTAGAGTGCTTTTTTTGTTGTTCTTTATAGTTTATGATAGGTAAAATGTTTGCAAACCCATTTTATTACCATGTGACAAGAAAATAAAGAGCTAAAGGTGGTAGGTGATGGAAAGGATGTGGTGAGAACAACCCAGGCCTGCCGTGGCTCAGCTCATCTCTCTGTCTCCTTCACCAGAAAACTCCTCAGCCCTGGTCTGCTGGAGTTCCTTCTACCATAGCGCCCCAAGTCAGGAGAGAAAGGACCCTCTTTCCTCCCAGAATTGTATGACTAGTGTGGTCATTCTTCCTTATATACCATTATATGGCATTGCCTTATGTATCAGGCATTATCTTAGCAAGATCTCTACCCCGTGAAGGCCTGATATAGGGCAAAAACATGAAGAGTCAGTAAGGTACTGGGGGCTTAGGACACCAACGTCTGACACAATGTTAAGTGACACAATGTTAAACTGACACAATGTTAAGTGTCTGCCCATACGGCTAACAATATGAGGACTAATGTCAGAGGCTCTGGCAGATCTTAGCCTGCCAGTGTGTGACATGGTTACAGCTGCCAGGCTGTAGGGCAGGGGATCAAGTAGGTTCTTTTAGGTCCTGTCCTTCACAAAGTCAGAGTAGAGGGTGTGTCTACAAAGATGATTCCACAAGGCAGAGCAGCATGCTACTGATTTCCAAACTCCTCTTAGAGTTCAAAAGAAACAGACATCACAATGAGGCTCTAGAAGAGATACAACTTAGGTGAGTTCTGAAGAAAGGGTAGAATTTAATTAAAATAACCCAAGAGGAAAGCAGGAATCTTACCATAGGATTAGAGTTCCTGCATCTTCTTAAGCAGCTTCCCCTTTTGGGGGTGCTCAGCCTGTGCCTCACCTATATAGACTTCAAGCAACAGCCACATGGTGTGAGGAGCTCCTCTCAACCCACATGGAGTTCCTCCTGCAGGACGCAGCCCTGTGGTTATAGCCATCCCTTAACTCTGCTAACCCACTTCAGTAGTGTGCCTCCCCCAGCAAGTGAAGGCAAGCCACAAACAATAGCCTCTTCTAGGCAACTGTTCTTGATCTTTGCCCATTTACTCTCAACCCAGCTACGTTTGTTTCATTCTGTAGTTCTCAGAACACAGCCTTGATACTGGTTTCCAGTTTCTATACTTCTGCAACCCAACAGATGTCCTTTGAGGTTTCTTGGCCCTTGGCTTCCAACTCTATTGGCTATTCTCACCTCCTGATTTTGGCATTTCTCTTGGTGGGGAATGAGAAACTCTATGTGGCAGGTTCAGCCTTACAGAAATGTACTCCCTCAGCCTCCCACACTTATATTTTTCCCTTTTCCACCCTCATAGCCCAGGAAACACTCAAGCGATATAGAGAATAAAGGCCATCTGAGCACAGAATGTGGTGAAGAGGGCAGTGTTACCTCCACTATGAACAACTCAAGACAGGTGACCATGTCTTTTTATTTTGACTCTCCAGCTCCTACCTGGCATAAAACAGGGCACTAGCTAGATGATTCTCAATTATAACTCCATGATAAGTAGAACCATTTTAGCCAATTTCTGGTGAGATTCCCTGCTGTGGAGATCGAAACATTAGGTGCCAACCCCTCCACTCCTTGCCCTAATTCCAAACCAAGATACTATGCAGGATTTGCAGAGGGTAGTCAAAATTCTGTTTTGTTCTCAGCACATCATCCACCTCAAAATTTTAAAAGGGTTGAAATGGAAGAGTAAGGAAGGCAGTTCTGTGATTGCTGGAGTGGTCAATATGTGTTTCTCTCTCACTTTAACTCAAAGAAGGGGATTCCTTAGGGCCCCACTGCATGAGGGGACTGGACAACTTGACCGATTCTCTCTGGACTTTATCAAGATCCAGAAATGGTGCCTAAGTCCTTTCTTGGGGCGGGGGAAGGGGGGACGGGAGGTGCTGTCAGTAGGCAAAAGGCTGTGCTTTGAACTGCCTGCCACAATAGTAGAACAAAACTAGGGAGACCTGGGAGAGAATTGCTCTCCCACTGATGGTGGCAGGCACAGGTCCCTTGTCCTGGGCCAGATGTGGCTCCTACACAGGAAGTGAGCATGAGAATTGCCTGCAGGGGGCACTGATCATGACAGCATAGGTAGGCCACCGGATGTCCAGGACTGAGAAAGAAATCTGGCATGTGACCTCGTGGGAAAGGATCGGTGCTGGGAATCTGCCACATCCAGAGGGCTCGGATATGGATCTCATCTGACCAGCTAGTTTAGCATATGAGACCTTCTGTTGTTCTGGCCTCAGGCCCCTTCCACCCATTGCAACCCCTGAGGAAGCTAGAGTGTTCCAATGAGAGGGCAAGGCAGGTGGGGGCAAAAGGAAGGCTGAAGAGCAAGTCTGGGAAACTGAAAAGCTTTCATCTGGGAACCTTTTTATAATGGTTGGGAACCTTTTTATAATTACAGTGGACTGGATATTTCAGTTGCTAAAATGAGATTGTTCTTCTGGTCACCCAAGGTGACCAGATTACTTTAAATCAGCTGTGTGATCTCCATCTGAAGAATGAGGAAGAAATGGCTTATCAGCAGGTTTGAAGGACAAATGCTGAAAAAGAAAGGGAAGCTGCTTTCTGTTTCATGCAGTTGAATTTAGCTGATATAACTATAACAGAAGTAAATAATGAACTGATGAATGAATTAATAAATGCGTACAAGAAAATAATTGCAAATTCAGTCATAATACTCAGTTTGACTCAAGACATTACCTACCATAAATTAGACTTTGGAAATTATCTCCAGTTCCCCCATCTAGTTTACTGTTATCTCAGCTCTTAGCCAGGTCAAAATTCTGGCCTCTATTTTGACCATTTCAGGTGAATACTCTTGTCCTCACAACTGCCAGTTCCTCTGGCTTCTGTTCTCCTAATTTTTAGAGCAATTTTACTCTTGAACTCACAACTCAGGACAGCTATACCAAGTAAGACTTTGCCTTTTTTTCATCTCCAGAACTTTTCTAATTTTCTACTCTGTGGATGTATCCAAGACATGTATCCCTTTCCTTTTTTCCCAAGTAAAAATCCAGGATTTGCTGGCATATTGAACACTTGGACACCAAAGAAACTGAAATGGTTATCAAGCCAGACATGATTTGGAAAGAGGGTTATATATGGTTTTTTGAGTCTCTCTTATCTGCCATCATTCTGGTTCCATGTGTAAGTCACCCGCCCTCTGGTACAGTTCACTATTTTAGGTCTTCACATGGAGCTATGGGCATTTTTAACTAACTTCCACTTACCTAAGCACAGCAATCTTTGCGGATAGAGTAGGGATTAAGCAGACATAAAATATGGGTGCCCTAAAAGATGAAAGGATTAAAGATTTTGAGGACTACATCCCTGTGGACAACAGTATCATTGACTGTCCATTGAGATAGCTCCAAAGTTTGTATTTTGAGTTGTTATTTTACCATTCAGCTTAGGATATTTTAATATATATCTTTGTGCTAAATCTTATTATTATACTGTTGTATTTATGGACTTACTGTGCTATAGTACTAACTGGTAGATTTTTAAAGTTCTTTGCAGTTTATTAATATCAAGTCATTTGATTCAAAAACATTTGCTCTCTTGGGGCACCAGGATGGCTCAGTGGGTTAAAGCCTCTGTCTTCGGCTCGGGTCATGATCCCTGGGTTCTGGGATTGGGCCCCGCATGGGGCTCTCGGCTCAGTGGGGAGCCTGCTTCCTCCTCTCTCTCTCTCTCTGCCTGCCTCTCTGCCTACTTGTGATCTGTCTGTCAAATAAATAAATAAAATCTTAAAAACAAAAACAAAAACAAAAACATTTGCTCTCTCAGGCCAGTGGAGTCAGCCTACTTGGAAGGAGCATTAAAGTATTGATTGGTCAGTGTTTAACGAGCCATGCCAAGTGGTTTTATGTGATTTGGCTTAGCAGTCTGCCTCCCTGATTCTTGGTTAGGCTGAGAACACTATGGTGCTTTAACCATTGGTTTAGAAAACTGAAGAGAAGTATTTCCCTGTAATCATTACAAAGTGGTAAACAGCTAGGATTAAAGCTGGAGGAAGGGTCATCTAGTTGCAATTATTGCTGTCAGACTCAAAGTGTTTTATATGAAGGCAACCTCACTGTTCCTTTCATTTGAAGATGGTCTGTGATTGGACCACATCATGCAGACCCTGTTCTTCAGGCCTTTGGGATCTTTGCTGTAGAGCCGGGTTAGCCAGCCACGTTGCTCTTCCAGGGCTGATTTATCTTATAGGTGACACATTGAATAGAAACACAAAGTCAAAGTTTGAATTCCCGCCTCTGTGTTGTCTTGATTTGTCAGGTCAGATTAATCACCTAATGGTGTGCCCTTGGACGAGCTGCTTGCTGTGTACCTTTAGCTGCCCAAACTGTGTCCCCCCCTACCACCACTGGAAGTAATCCTCTGATAAGAAAACAAGCTCACAAAAGACAAAGGTACCAGGCAAGTGGGAGGAAGATAACTAGAAAGAGGATGTGAAGTTTGGTTTTCCAAATGAAGCACTAATGACGGGTGTGCTGGGTCCAGTGGTGGTTGCCAGAGTCCTCTCGGTGTATGGCATTCCACAGGAACTCAGCCTCAGAGCAAGCACAGCGCCACCCACGTGGCATTTCTTTGGAACATGGGAGAAATAGTATGTGTCTTGTGAAGGAATCTAAATATATTCTGGAAGTTTGATTTCTGGGGTTTTTTTTTCACTATTATATTGGAAGATCCCCTAGTTGTCACCCACCAGCCCAGACCAGATCTGTTGGGAACTAAACATGCAAAATACTATCTTTGATTTAATGCTCCAGTGCCACAAAGGGATTAATAAATTGGAAGAGGTTTGGAAAGATCCATAGGAATAATAAAAGTAATAGGAGAGAATGATTTACAGAGCATATCGAAGGAACAAACCACGTGTAGTGTAGTGAAGTGGTGGTGAATAGAAAACACAAAACCAAAAGTATCTCAAGTGTATAAATGCCAACGTGAAGAATTCCATCACATAAAGAGAAAATACTCCCTAGGAGCTAGACATCATGAAATAAATTAAAGAGAGGTAACTTTAAGTTTTTCATCAAATATAATAGTAGTATTAATAGCTAATACTTCTTTAAAGATCTGTTTATTTATGTGAGAGTGGAGAGTGTGAGGTTGGGAGGGGCAGAGAGAGAGGAAGAGAGAGAGGATCTCTAGCAGACTCCCCGACCCCCGCCCCGAGCGTGGAGCCCGATGTGGGGCTCTATCTCACCACCCTGAGATCATGACCTGAGCCAAAAATCAAAGAGTTGGACACATAACCGACTGAGCCACCCAGACACCCCACTAATACGTTTTTATAATTGGGAAAATAAAGCGATTATATCAATAAACTATTATCAGTGGAATAATATTTCTCTATAATTTCAAAAAGAGCCTAAATTCTAGAAATCAGGTCTAGGCTATGGCCAATTCATGAAGAGTCTCGCTGTTTCCATGCTCTTAAATTATGAACGTTTGGTGTTCTTCCATCCATGTGTGTTCAGCACTTGTGTACTAGATGCTGCAGGATGACACTGAACAGAAACAGAGCCCCTGCCCTCCCGGAGCTCCTGGTCTACCAGAGGACCAACGATAAACAAACAGCCACCCAGATACGCTTAAGATTAGAGCTGATGTCAGTGCTTAGTAAGAAAAGACAAAGGATATTCCAAGAGTTGACAGCATGGACCTTCCCAGTCTGGGGAGGGTGGTAGGGGAAACGACATCTCAGCAGAGGCCTGAGGAAGAGTTACCTGTGGGGACAGGAGGTGTTGAAGGAGAAGGTGGAAGGGGCAGGAGGCAGCTCTGTGAAAGCCCAGCTACACCAGCGAGCAGGGCACACGTTTCATAACCAGATTCGTTTAACTTGAGACCTGCCCTGCTCAGAAGAAATAAAAATGAAAATGCCGGGCAGTTACGCAAGAGAACCCAGAACTTCAGATAATTCCACTAGGAACTTTCTATGCACATGACTTAGTGTCCATAAGCTGTGACACGCCACCTTTATGGGTCTGCAGTGCAGCCTGGCCTTGGGTCTGTGCATTTGTACTAGGGGCTGGTATGATCTGCAAGCTTGTGGAGTTGGATGTGACCACTACTGTACTCTGTGGCCATAGACACGTCTGTCCTCTCTTTGTTGGAAACTGAGGGGATAAGCCCCATAGAGGGGACAGTTGTGGGAAATTCCTGGATGGTATTTTGACTTGGTGTATCATTATGTAAAACTCTGTGAGAAATTAATTTCTTATATTCCAAAAAAGTAATGAATATATTAGAAAGAAGTCTAAAAGGAGATCCTTCATATCATGTAATTGAGGAATTATAATTTATTACAATCTAAAATTCCATGAGTGTTTTCTTGTGAATGATTTTCTGAGGAAGTGATGTGTAATCCCTATGTAGAGGGACACTCCTGGGTCACACCCTTATTGAGAATGAATGTAGGCCAACTCTGAGGTGTTTAATAGGCATCCTGTGGGAGGGGCACATCAAAAAAGTTTAATGAATTAAAAGTTTAACAGAGGCTGGGTTAAACAAAGTTAAACACTTCCTTACTGCCCAACTGATGAAAGTACTTAATACATTTATAGTAATATAAATTGTAAAACTCTTGTAATAAATATAGTATTTGGCATCTCCCAAACTTATTTTTTTGGAGAATCCTTTTTTGCCCTTGAAATACACAATCCTCAGGACCAAATATTTCCTGTACACCACTCATATAGGTGACCTAAAATTAGGAAAAAGTCGTTACTATTTTTTGGTTCTAGAATGTGTTGCCACTTCATTGCCTTTGTAATAATATCTACAGTTCTGAGCTGAGCAGATAAGACCATTCACTGGACTCAGTCCAATTTTTTCTTCCATCTTTTCCCCCCAGCACATGTACTTTCTGCTCTAGCCACACTGACCTTCTCCTTTTCCCTGAACACACCTTCCTTTTCCATACTGTACCTTGTATATTCCCCTCTGCTGGAAAGCCCTTGGTACCCACCTGTTACCTCCGTCTGCTCCTGGCCCCACTTTTGCTTGTCAAGAGTCTGTTTGTTCCTCAAAATTAAGTTCAAGTATCTTCTCTGGGACCTTTGTTCTTTCTTCTGTTAAAATATTTTCACATTATATTTTTGTTTATCTGTTTCTCTAACCCTTCCCTGCCTTCTGCCTTCCTCTGGCTGAGTTTCTTGCTCCAGGAGTAACAAACAGCGACAGCGCTCAGGTGTGTATACCATCTTACCTATCCAGCACACGAAGGAAATACTGATGCTTAGTGCATGAACTTGAGTTGTGTGTGCATGCATATGCGTGATGAGGATATTCTCCACATTTTAAAGATTTTATTTATTTATTTGACAGACAGAGATCACAAGTAGGCAGAGAAGCAGTCAGAGAGAGAGGAGGAAGCAGGCTCCCCGCTGAGCAGAGAGCCCGATGCGGGGCTCGATCCTAGGACTCTGGGATCATGACCCAAACCGAAGGCAGAGGCTTTAACCCACTGAGCCATCCAGGCACCCCTATTCTCCACATTATAAAGAAAACAAGTCAAACTATAGAAAATCTCACTGACAAGGAGCACAACCCAGCTGTCTTTGCATGCATTTATTATTGCACTTACAAAGTATTAAAATTAGTTGTTCAATGAGTCATATGGTAACATTGTCCTTGAGCACAGGAATCTTAGCATATTCATTTTTCATTCTCAGCACTTAGCATAGATCCTGGCATTTAGTAAATGGCCAATAAATGGTGCTTGAATTAAATGGAATTGAATCTTGCTCAACTCCTGGCTGCTACCCCTGCTGATGTAAAGACTGTCACAGCAAAGTGACAAAATGTGTGAACTCTGGGATCAAAATGCTTGGTTTCAATCCTAGCCCTTCACCAGCTGTGTGACCTGAACCATTTTATCCTTTGCTTTGTCATCTGTGATAAGAGGATGTTCATATTGTCCACTTCTGGGGCTATTGCTTTAATCTTATCTATATTTATATCTATTTCTGCATCTATTCTATTTATTTTAATTATAGAGAGTGTCTGTCCCAAGCCTTCCCAGTGAGGGAACAATTAAGTGCTGTACTATATGAGGGAAAACTTCTACCAATCTAAATTCTGCTCAGTGTCACATCAGAGATGAGGATCATGTCAATAAAGGAGTTACCTGAGCAAATATGAGGATATAATTTGCATGATGTAATGATTATAATCTGCCCAACCAAAATGATTATAAAGTGATCTTATTTCCCAACTTTTAAACATTGTCATATAACTTTTATGAAAAATTCTGTAAATGTCAGGGGGGAAAGTACTATATTATAGAACATATTTTGTATTTGTACTATTTTACAAAGTGCTTTGAAATATGCATTATCTTATTTGATTCTCATAGGAGCTCTGTAAAGAAAACCAGATCTAGTTTTGCAGTCCAGCTGGGAGATGGTGGACATAAATGACAGTGGACATAGTACTATACCAAGTATCAAATGCACATTTTAAATAATAAGCACAGGTTTTCAGAGCATGAATATTCCTGAGAACCACCAGTGGGGGTAAATATATTTTAGAAGAGGTGGAGTTTCAGATGGGCCTTGGAAGGTAGGATTTAGGCAGGTGTAAAGTGGAAGGAACGGAGGTTGACATGCTTTTGGCATGTTTAGGGTGATGAGCTCACAGTATGGCAGCAGTGGAAGCTCAGTCTGGTTCTGGAAGCTGAGTCTAGTGGTCTGCACTAGAGTGTAGAGGCTCTGGAATGCCATGCTGCCCTGCACATTCCCCTAAACTGCCCACTTCCATGCAGACACCACTGGCTAACATGCTCCATGAATTCCAAGTATGATAGCCAAGGAAAGTCTGGAGTCACCTACCCCCAGAGACCTATAGCCAGGCACTGGCTTCCCCCCCATTGAAATAAAACTTTGCTTAACTGCTTCATTCAACAAACAATAACCAACACTATCATTCCAGCACTATAAAAATAGTCATTTAGCCGCTGAAATTTACTGAACATTCCTACCAGAATTTTATTGGCTATTGAGAATTGGTTTTAATAGCAGGATTTTGTTCATTTGGTTTTTAGATGTGTTATTACTGATTTACCCATTCAATCAATTTCTTTTTCCTGTGCTGGGGAGAAAAACTGCCCCCAGCCCTATCCCCTGGGTTCAGGACCAGAAGGGGGAAAAAAAAAAAGAAAGACTTAAGTGATAATCATGGAAAGTAATCACATACTTTCCTGCTCTAAGTTAGGATTTTCAATTCTGATATGGATTATTCATGGATATTGTAGAGTCTTCCCAAAAAGTAGGATGCATTCTCATCTTCTGTAGGTGGGGTGGGGGGTGGGGAGGAGACTAGCATAAAGGTCATAGTGAGAGTGATTTAAATCCTTTGTTAAGATTTCATGTAACCCCAGGAGGTTAATGTAACATTTTTTTCTGTTGTCATGCAGAATTCCTGGAATTAATATGCATACTAAGAGCCTTAGTACTGACAATTCTGGATAGATAACTTTATTTTTAGCTTTCAGAGAAAGCCCAGTATTTTTTACTTGCTGTCCTTAAGTTCACACACATACTTCTGGCTTCAGTCTTTCTTCCCAAATTTCCCCTCATGTCAGAAAGAAGACATAAAGTAAAATTAAATTGTTTTTACCAGAAAATGTTTCTTGTTTGCTACCTTAAATCTTTAATACTGAAGTGCTATTTATAACCCATTCCCAGAATAATCTTTTGAGAAAGATTATGCACTAGTTATTGATGAAAATTGAGATGCTTAGAGCTTTTGCTTTATTTTGTTCCAAATCTTCAGGAATAACAACTACAAAAAGGTTCTTGTTATTAACAATAAAAAAGTGGCAATGAGAAATAAGTCATGGCAGCAAATTATCATCTAAGAATAAGCTGAACCCCTTAGGAGTCTCAGTACTTTTTCTCATATGCAGAGTAACACATAGCATCTTACTGGGCAACCCCCCACAGCACAGTGCATTGTTTCCCAAAGCTCACAGCCCCTTCCTCACAGTGGCCACTTGTCCTGAACCTGTATCTTTGGCCTTTCAGCAACATTTGGTGTTATTTCCTGGAGGGCCCATGACCTCCCTGGTTGCCTGGCTTCCATCACAGAACAGTACCTTGGGACTTCCTCTACAACTCTGACACTTTATGGGTTCATTGACTCCTCCTTGTGTTGCTTAAGTGCAGGCACTGGCTCCAGTCTCTACATCAGGGAAGCATCTCACCTACTTCCAAAGCTTTATCCTCCATAAAGACCAAATCTAATCTAACCCTGCACCCACCTGCCTTTTGAATTAGAATCCCCCATTCTTGATTCTATGTGATATTGCCTGCAGCAATAAGTCTTGCTAGCACCTTGCTGGCAACTTGCTCCCTTTCCATCTCCTCCTCAACCCCCACTTCTGGAACATGGAAGTCTCCTCTGTGTCGTAAACTCTATTAGGACAGCCCTTTTGGCTGTCGTCATTTTTCCTTAAACTTAGATATCCTCAGCACTTAAAGCCTGGCATGTAACTGACATTTGGTAGATGTTGAATGAATGAATAAATGAATGAATATCACCCCATCTGTACCCATTTCAAACCAGCCTAACTCTCCTATATATCTAGGTAGTCACATGTGCTTAAAGCTTGGGTGACCATATTATTTATCACCTGCATTGGCTGAAATGAAGCACTATTAATTTTTAGTGTGGAAGGAACACTATTATTATCCTGGGAGAATAGTCTTAAATTTGGAAAGTCTTGGGAAAACCTGGTTGACTGCTTAGTCAAACCATCAGCTTTTTTTTTTTTTTTTAACTTTTTCCTCCTCCTATGTCCCCCTACAGGTCTGCTGCCAAGACATATATCTTGTCTGCTTTTGAGCTTTCCCCTAGCTTGGTCTCCCCTTTGCACCCTCATTCTCTCACTTGCCTGTTTCAAGCCTTACCACATCTAGCCCAGCTACTACTAATAGCCTCTTGACTGGCCTTGTTGATCCCAAAACAGCCCCTGCAGTGTCTATCTTTGCCCATTCTATTCCCAGGCTGCCAGATTAATCTTCCTAAGGATCAGCTACAATAATATGATATCCCTTCCCAGAAGAGTTCCATCAGCTCTCTGTTAGCTCTGAAGTAAATGCAGACTTCTGGTTTTCAAGTACTCAACCTTGAACTAACCTACATTCATAGGCATACATGTTGGAGACCTGAGCCATGCAAAACAGTATTGGCATCCCCCGGGAGCTTATTAGAACTAAAGACTTTTGGACCCTACCATTAGACCTGTAGAATCAGAATCTACATTTTGGCAGGATTCCTGAGCGATCTGTATACACGTTAAAGTTTGAGAAACACTGCTCTAACTTTAAACTAACTGGGAGGAATCACACTCCCCAAATTTCACTTCCATGCTTTGTTCACACTGGTTTCTTCTTATAGAGTACCTGCTCACACCTTCTCTCCTCATTGGAATTGTATTAATCTTCCAAATGTAGATATCCACCACTAGATACCTTACAAAACCTTTACTGAAACAACTATTATCTTTGCATTCTGTGAACATACCAGTGTTTCACTTCTACTCTTGCTACTGTCTCACTTGCCTTATGTTACAGTTACTAAGTTTCCATACATCTATATTCCCACTATATGATAAGCCCAATGTAAGCAGGAACTTTTTTTTTTCTTGTGGTAAAAGATGTATATCATAAAATTTACAATTGTAACCATTTTTAAGCATAAATTTCTATGGCATTTAAATGCATTCATTGCACAACCATCACTCTCCACCTCCAGAAGTTTTTTTACTGTTTCAAGATGAAACTTATACCCATTAAACATCAACTTCTCATTCTTCTCTCCCTGCAAACCATGGCAACCTCCATTCTACTTTCCGTCTCCAAATTTGACTACTCTACATACTGCATATATATAGAATCATACAGTATTTGTTCTTTTGTGCCTGGCTTATTTCACTTAGCATGATGTCTTCAGAGTTTATCTATGTTGCAGCATGTACCAGAATTTTCTTCCTTTTTAAGGCTATATAATATTCCATTGTACATATATACTGCTATTACTTTATCCACTCATCCATCAATAGGCATTGAGTTGCTTCAACTTTTTGACTATTGTGAATAATACTGCTATGGACATGGGTGTACAAATATCTGTCTGAGTCCCTGCTTTCATTCGGGTGTATACCCAGAAGTGAAAATTACTGGTAATTTTAAAATGGTAATTCTACTCTTAATTTTTTGAAGAACCTCCATACTATTTTCCATAACAGCTGTGCTATTTTATATTCCTATCAGCAGTGCACAAGAATTCCAGTTTTCTACATCTTCACAAACACTTGTTTTTTCCTGCGTTGGGTGAGTTTTGTTTTGTTTTGTACTAGCCATTTGAATGGAATGGTTATGAGATGGTATGTCATTGTGATTTTGATTTGCATTTCCCTAATGATTAGTGATGTTGACCCTCTTTCCATGTGCTTATTGGCCATTTGGATTTCTTCTTTGGAGAAATGTCTGTTCAAGTCTTTTGCCTATTTGCAATCAGGTTGTTTGTTTTTTGTCGTTGTTGAGTTGTAGGTTGCTATGTATATTCTGGGTATTAACTCCTTATCAGATATGTGATTTGCACATATTCACCCCACTATATATGTTGCCTCTTCACTCTGTTGTTAGTGTTCTTTGATATAGGAACTGTTTCTATATCCCTACTATAGTGTCAAGTGGTGTCTGGTCAATATTTGTATTTTCAGTTTAATTGAGTTCTTAAATGATGCTTAATTAATGATTTATCACCTTAAATTTATGATAAAATCTAACTAAGTATAAATTAACTTTACTTTAAAGTTATTTGGGACAAATCCAATGGGATCGAGGAACTTCAAATATAATTGTGAACATTTTCAGGATTAAACTCTGCTAAGATATATAAAGAAGGCTTCAAACACTATACTGAAAATTACCCATCACTGTCCCTAGCTTTAGAATTTTGACAACTTCCACAGGGAGGTTTTGAAAGTTAATTGCTCTTGTATGACAAGAAGAGATGAGAAATTATTTGTGGGACAATCAGATGAAAGTTTAAATTCTTATGTTTGGCTAGGGGCTGTCCCATGATCAAAGACGATGGGAAATAGAAAGTAACTCTGAAAGAATGAATTTTCACGGAAGTAAAGATGTTTATAAAAATTCTGAATGTTCCCTGAAGCGTGACCCCTGTTGGTCTTGCTGGAATCAGATGCATCATTAATATGACAATAGTGAATAAAAAAAGCTAGTGGATATTTGTAGGATGGTAAAATGAAAGAGATAATCAGTTCTTCATTATTTCTGAACTGCATTACCTGGCTAATTTATAAGCCAAGAAAGCTACTAATAATAGCTCTATTAACAATTCTGATTATCTTCCTCACATTCTGGTCTTTCTGCTCTGTGATTAATTTTTAGTTGAAAAACTTTCTACCACAAATTATCTTTAGACTATAGAGTCACATTAGTTGTGTAGTGCAGTGATCATGTGCCCTCTGTAGACAGCTTAATGGAAATTCTGATTGTTCTGGTTGGTTCACATTTGAAAGGGTTACATAAAACTTCTTTGAGTAATTAACACAACCTCCCAACAAAGAGTTAGTTGATTTTTTACAATAAAAGGTCAAGCAAGAGAGTCATTTAGAAGGCAGAAGAGATTGCCTTCCTGGGATCATTTTTATTCTGAATTACAAAACAACTTCAAAGGCATGAGTCAAGCACTTAGTATTTCTGGTGCAAAACATTACTGCTGAACAACTGTAGTTCAATGACAAGATCTCTACTGGATTATCATAAATGAGAGCTAATAATGGCCCATTCGTGCACATATGTGATGTATTTAAAGGGTATGTGTGGGTAGTTAACCCTGGTTAACTAGGGTCATACCTAGCTTTCATTATAACTCTCTATCTTCTCTGTTTACTCAACCCCTGACTTTGTGATGAATGATCCATTTGGAACAAACTTTTTGTGTCCTCTCAGATATGTAAAGGTTACACATTTCCCCCAACTGCTTAATTTAATTCTTTAGACATTTTCCCCCAACTATTCTTGACTCATTCACTTACCTGTGCTCTGAAGTGATTCATCTGATTGTTTACATTAAAAGAGGTTAACAGGAATAGAGTCAAAGCCAGGAATACATGGACCTTTCTGACTTTGATTAGTTCTAACTTAAGTCTAAAGTGTGGCAGGTGTTTCTGAGACAAGATCTATTGTTTTAAGGCTCTTTGAGCCTTAGTTGGAATTTCAACAAATCCATTTTGTGACCACTTTTCCTAGTTTCAGTTCTGGAAAACAACAATAGGTATTATACAAACAACTTAAGTTAAAAAGGAGAAGTTCATGTGTTGAGTATCAAACATGTACCTGAAATAATATAGTTTTAGAAAAGGGGGGGCACCTGGGTGGCTCAGTGTGTTAAAGCCTCAGGCTTCAACTCGGGTCATGATCCCCGGGTCCTGGGATGGAGCCCCGCATAGGGCTCTCTGCTCAGCGGGAAGCCTGCTTCCTCCCCTCTCTCTGTGCCTGCTTGTGATCTCTGTCAAAAAATAAATAAAATCTTAAGAGAAAAGAAAAGAAAAGGGATCTCAGAGGGTACCTGTTCTGTTTCTCTCACTTTACAATTGAAGTAAATGAAACCCAGTGATGTTAAGGGACTGACCCAATATTATATAGCTCACTAAGGGCAGCACTAGGATGAGACTCAGGGACTGGGAGGCATCATAGCTCAGTGTCCTCACTATTATGTATCATCTTCCTTCAGTTAATCCTTCTGATAAGCACTCTGTTAATCAATTCTCACCGTTTTAATTAGAGTAAACCATGTGTATTGATGTAATCAACAAGTTGTTCCTTTATTAAACACTGACATTTTTTCTTTTCCTAACCTTCCTACTGAAAGAAGAATGCTAAAATAGCAAGTATTTTTGACAAGGTAACAAAATGCTATCCAAAGTGAAATCCTAATATGATTGATATCCAGAATGGTTGATATCTACATACAAAGACTGAGAGAACATAGGCTTTCTTAACAGTTTTTCAGAAAGGATATAATATTAACAGATATTTAAGCAAAGCAGATGTGGAAAGAAAAAAAGAGCTGACTTTTTCTGTACAGTATGCTTTCAGATGCTAGTGAAGATGAAAATAAACAAGACAGCCTTACAGAATTCCTCTTTGCTGCGAGGGTAGCAGTGTTGACAATGAAGAAGGAAAGAACTAAGAGTTAATGAAGTCCTTCCTCCTATTAGAGTTATGTTAACAGGTTTTATACCACTTTATTTAAAGATGGCACCAATTGATCCTAAACTTTGAGACAGATTTTAGATGAAACTAATTATTAACACTTTAGTTAGAATGTACAGAATTGGGTGCCTAAGTGGCTCAGTTGGTTAAGCATCTGCCTTCGGCTCAAATCATGATCCCAGGGTCCTGGGACTGAGTCCCACATCGGGCTCACTACTTGGTAAGGAGTCTACTTCTACCTCTACCCTTCCCCCTTGCTTGTGCGCTCTCTGTCTCTTTCAAGTAAATAAATAAAATCTTAAAAAAAAAAAAAAGAAGGAAAGAAAATGTACTGAGTTAAAGCAGGGCAACATTCAGAAGGGCTCATTTTGTCCTGCATATGAATGCTATGCAAAAACCCAGGTAATCTCTTACATTATAACTAAACATTAAAAGAAGTCCTAGGACATTTAAAAAAAAAAATGGTACTAAGAGGTTGTCTCTGTATGTTAATTTCCTGTTGCTGAGACTAGTGTGTCAAACTATTCCCTACTGCCCAAATCCAGCTAAACATGCAAAGGGTATGGCAAGATTAAAATTCAGCCTAAGTATTAGGAAATTTTACTGTATTTAACTAACTTATTAATTAATTAAATTAGCAAATTTTACTGTATATTAATTTCTTGCTGTCTTTCTGAAGGTAATTGTGCTATGCAATCAGTGTCTCCTATTCCCCAAACTCAGCTAAGAATGAAAGATGGAGCCAAGATTCAGCACAATTGGCTCATAAATACAAAACTAATTTCCTCTTCTAGAAGTATCAAAAGTGGTAAATATAATTATAACCAATTACTGTACAAGAACTCATAGTGATAGATAGTTATAGGTGCCTGTTCTAAATGCTTTATAAATATGGACTTATTTAGTATTCACAACAGTCCAGTGAAGTAAAGTACTTGTTTTCCCCATTTTACAGGTGAGATGCAGAGAAGCTGTAACTTGTTCTAGAAAGTGACAGAGCTAGTCTAGAAAAGATAAAGGCCATGAGCAATCTGCTTATTTACATTATCCTGCAGCTTACATTCATTTGTAGTAATCTCAACTATCATGATAGTTTATCTTTTGAGTACAAAATCAGAAATATCTGGAGAATTTAAAAGATTATGAATCTATTGATATTTCTTGAGTTACTCGACAAATATTTACTGAGGACCAGCTGTGTACTAAAACCAAGGATTCTCTATTAATTAATGATATGTAGCTCCCAAAACAAGGGAGATTTTTTCTTCCACCTGCCTTCAGAACAAAATTTACTTAAAATATATACAATGTATGTCTATGGCTATGAACATAGACACACATTCTTTAAACAAAGAGAAAGGGACCTTTCAGATTCTTCTTTGTTTATAAGCCTAAAACAAGTGGTAGTTCATTGGAAGACAATTATATTCCCAGGCTATGTTCAGTTTGTCTTGAACTACTAGATCTGTTTCCCAACTTTGTTCAAGACAGCTAAAAATTAGTATTCATTAGAAAAGGCTCTTGAGGTACCTGGGTGGCTCAGTTGGTTATGGGTCAGACTTTTGATTTTGGTTCGGGTCATGATTTCAGGGTTGCAGGATGGAGGCCCATGTTGGGCTCTGCGTTCAGCACTGAGTCTGCTTCTCCCTCTCCCTCTGCTCCTTCCCCAGCTCATGTGTCTCTCTCTCAAATAAATAAATAAATAAAATCTGAAGGAAGGGAAGAAGGGAGAGAAGGAGGGAGGGAGGGGAAAGTTTCTTGATTTACATGCAAGTTTTGGGGGTTTTTTTGGAGGGAGCATTTATGTATTTTTTGGTAGCCACCATAAGCTGCACTGAAATGGAATAAAGTTGACAATTTTCAAGACACTTGAAGGAAGAAAATCTCAGTAAGAGAAATAATCATTTTCATGGAAAAGACCAAATTTAGTTTGGCTGTGAAGATGGAGAAGTAGGTAGGCTTTCAGCTGTGTCAGCACACAAAACAAACACCTACAAAGGCCACTGCTAAATGTCTCAATGCTTTGAAAGCTGAGAACCGCAAGTGGGAGAAAGTACTTCCGACTGGTGTCTGAGATGCCCAATGAGACTAAATAGAAATAAAGATATTATCTCACTTGAAAGGTTGTCAGATAAATACAGAACAACACAATTACAAATATTGCATGGAACACACTTCGACTAAAAAATGATTTGTTGTTTATCTGAAATTCAAATTTAACTGGGAAGCCTGCATTCTTATTTGCCGACTCCGGCAGCCTTACTAACTTCCCAAGTCTTACTCTGGCTCCTGGCTCTTGGTGGCTTTCAGTCTTGGTCAGAGATTCCAGGAGGGGATGTTTGTGGTGATGGGAAAGGTTGAAATGGGATGGTATCTCGAACAGGGAAGGCCTCCCAGAAGGCCCTGAAGTCGGAAGCTGGAAACTCCCACCTATAAAAGTCCTTGGAAGGCACATTAAGTATTAGGCTGCCTCCTCATAACGCCTCTCTCGACCCTGGGATTAGTTGGCCTGCCTTCATGTCCACAGCCACCCCCTTCTTTCTGTTCAGGATGGCTCTTAGTCTCAATTTTTTTCTATTCGGCACTCTTGTGGGAGACTGTTCATGGCACAGTGTCCAGGGTCTTTGTACCTACACCGCTATCTCTGGCATCAAGCACAGAGCCCAGGACATAGTAGAGGGTCAGCAAATGTTAACTGAAGTGGAGGTTCTCAAACCTTTTTGTTGTTATTGATGTTCTCTTGCTAATAATGGTAAGGAGGAAACGCACATAAAATCATTCCCTTCTAAGTCCTCATTATTTCTCTCTATTTTTAAAAGTTAGTAAGGAAAGATGGAATTGCGCACAATACCATTGTATCATGTGCCCAACATGGTGTCTGGAATATAGGATGTAAACTATTTTTGAGTGAGTGAGTGACTGAATGCAAATTATGATATTTGAGTACAAAGAGGGCTGGCATAAATTTGATCTGCATTTTGTAGAAATAACCTTCCACTGAAATAACCTTCCACTGAAAGAGCTTTTCTGTATATTAGATGCTGGGCCAGAATGGGAGAAGGGGATGGTTAGATGTTACTCAACTTGGGACATATTGAGAAGAGTTGGTGGAGGGGTGCCTTGAGGAAGTGGGGAGAGGGATTACTCATAGGGTTCCCTCCCCTAAGATAAGAAGTGTTTGAAGTAGGAGGAGAGACTGGGGACATAGGCAGTACCAAACAATAGTGATAGAAGGAGGAAGGGGAAGGAAATCGAAAACCCTGTTATCAGAAAGGGGAGGAGAGGTCCTACAGCTACTGGGTCCTCTGGGCCCTTTTGCTCAGTGGCCATATATCTGAAAGTGACAGATCTAAATCAATACGCATTAGTTAGGGACAACCCGCAGTCAAGAGAGATTACTAAATTCTTACTTTTGCATAAAACATCAAACCCTCTTAAATGTAATTCAAATTGAAATACTTATCACATTCCAATGGAATCTTTGATTCGGGCAAGATAAAAACACTGTGAGTCACAACTGAGTTTTCCCCTGAATCTTCTCTAACTAGTTTACATTATACAATAAGGTAAAGGCATATCAGATAGGTAGGTCATTGCCATTTTATCTTGGGATATTTTCCCACCAAGATAAAAGCAGACAAAGAACAGGTTGAAGTGAATTTAACAATACCACACTCAAGATTGAAGCAAATGGATATTAAACCATAAAGAATGGCTTTTAATACTTGAAGAAGTTTTATTGCTGTTTTTACTAGTTTAAAAAAAAAAAAGTTGTTGTCCTTCCCTTTTTTTTTTTTTTAACAGCTGCTCACCTTTGGGAAGTGACAGTTTCCATCTTTTCTTCTCTGTTGCCGTTAACCAGAACACAGCTAGCTCTTTTGGACTGAATTTAATTGAAGTCAGCTTAGATGTGGCATTGATTAACTGTTTAAGGCAGAGAACTGTCTTCAGGTTTCAAAACTCTGCTTAAAGTTGTTGCCCACATATATGCCTTATGAGAAATAAATTAAAAGAAGATTCAGAAACAGCTGGAAACATTCTTTTTCATGTCTAACATACATTTTGTAAAATAAAAATGGTAAAAGAGTTAAGTCATTTGGACTATGATATATCACATCGCTGACTTGATGAAAATTCTGTTTCCCTTTTTCTTGATATAGTATCTGCATAGTGACAGAAGGGTGATGAGTGTTCATGCCATTAATGCTGTCATTAATCATTTTGCTATATACTTATTTTAATGTATTTTTAAGGCAAACTTGGACTACTGGATACTTACACAGTACTCTTTTATAGGACATGGATAACTTCTGTCATAACCTCTAAAAATCCTTCATAAAAAATAAACTTTTAGCTCAAATCCAAAAGGTTAGCTTTCATAATAGTTCATCTTTGAACCCCCAGCAATAGGCTCCTTTCACTAGATGTTGATATAATATCCAGCCTATCAAGAGAAATCAGTGTATAATGCTTATGAAAGGCATAGAACTGTGCAAATGTGCTGTTTTATAAGGCATTAATCCAGAGATCCAATAATCTGTACAGTGAACTTTATCTTGACAGGTAAATCAACCCACTGCTAAGTAAAACAGCCAGACAATACTATCCTTGTTGTGAACTGCAGGTGTTTCAGAAGCTGGGTGAACGTGGGAGAAACCTCACAGCCTCAGATGATGGGAGTGAATGGTGGTGAAGGAAGCAAAGCTTGGTGAGTTGGTTAGGCAGGTGCTTGGGACACTAAAAAGAGAAAATAGAAATAAAAAATCAAAAGCAGGTGTCTGCTTAGGTTTTATGGCTTTACTAGAAATAATGAGAGAGCTAACATCAGGAACACAGATTAAAATAGTTCTTTCTAAGAAATCTTGGTTTGAAAGAATGAATTAATGCTTCGGAAATAGCTCTGCTCTCAAGATTAATTGTGTCCAGATTAATTACAGGAAAATCCTGTTAAATCTAAGAACAAACATATTTATCAGCCTCAGAAGTATTTATTAAATCCCTCCAGTGTCAGCGACAGAGTTCTGTCCTCTGCCCTGCCTTTTTAAAGCAAACCATATAATCTCAGGAAACATTATTTGCCAGAATTTTTAACAGTTGTAGCCAAGTGATATATATGTGCATTTAATTCACTTACAGAGCCAAGTTTAAGCTATTCTGTACCTATGATACTGCACATAGGGAGAAAAAATTTCCAACTAATAGTATTAAGAAAACATTTGCTTAAAATAAAAGAACCAATGGGTGAAGATTGTGTCATACCAATAATATCTTGATGAAAGCTTTAAAAACATGAAAGTGGAAAAATCCATTAAAGAGAAATTAGGAAAATAACAAAGAATTTGTGAGCGGGAATAGTTAATGTCTCAAATGAAAATGATTATGTTTTATAGTTTTATCAAGAAAAGTTTACCAAATGGAGAGTAGACAAAGCAACATGCTTTCCTGGTCAGACACCTGACTTGCTACGAATTTATAGTTCATGAATGAGGGTTCCAGAGAGCTTGATGGATTCTGTAAGGTACTGAAAGCCGAGGGATTGCATTTTATGTTTGGTTTGCCCATGATTCATCTACAAAGCCCATTTGATGAAATACACAGCATTTCTTCTGCTAGAAAATCTTTTGGTTTTCACCACCTAAGGGTCCAGAGGGAAGAATCTCTAGCCTTGCCACCTTGCTTTCACCTCCCCATCAGGGCTCTCTCCTCCAGCCCCGACTGCTCTCATGTGGGATACCTAGTCCTTCTAATGCAGTTTAACCTATAACAGGGAAATGAAATGATGGGACACCAGCTGTGCAATGATGGGACAGTGTGATATTGCTTCATGCCCTTTGTCCAAATTAAAGGTGCTGAATGATACCTTTCCCAATTCCAGTTACTCTGTCTCTAGATTTCCCAATTTGAATTCTTTGAGAGTATGGATTTTTTGTTTGGTTCAGCACCCCAACCCCTCCTTTTCCTTCACTCCCCATTTCCGTCGCTTCAAGGGGATAAGGGTCCTTTCCTCCTTGAGGCTCAGATGAGCCTAAATCAGTTGTTTTTGTGATTACCTCCTGCTATCATGAAAGGTGACCAACTGCCTCTTACTCTGGAGTTTTTGCCTCCAGGTTAAATTCTAGGGTGTTCTGTTCTTGCCACACTACCTTCGTGTGTGGTATTGGAGCCCTTCTCTGTTCCTTCTGGTTTTATTTAGCGGCTACCTTTCTGCTCTTGTCCACATCCTACAGTTTTTCTTTTTCTTTTTCTTAACTATTATTCTGTTCTCCTTTTAAACCACACACACCTTACCCACAAGAAAGCTATATTTTCCCCTAGATGAGATATTACTGATTTTTTTTGTTTTACAGTATTGTATTCCTAGTCAGGGAGTCCCAAAAAATGTATGTGCTAAATTAACAGTATCCTCTTACATATTAAAGCTAACCCACTTCATATCTATTGTATATTTAAGATAGTTATAACTTTCTTAACTATCTACATTTATACAGATTTTAATACAGAAAACCTTAGCTTCCAACCCTGGTTTGGGTGAAGGGAGGGAGTTAATTTATGACCAGATTAACTTTCTCCATTATAAAAATGCAGAATTTGGAGGGGAAAAAAACCCTAAGTTATATTTTAAATTAATCTGCATGATTAAATATTTGAAAATAGTTAATAATTTTAACCCATAATTTATTATTTCCTGTCATTCTTGGTTATTTTATCAGTTGTAACTTAGGACATACGTTTGTATGCATATCTACTCATGTCTGTCTAATGGCTTGATGCAAAATATTTTAACGTTTAAGTGGGTAACAAACACTTGGACACACTTATCTTCCCTAGCCCACTCTTCAGGCCCAATTTCCAGTTTTTTTCATTCAATAAATACATAGTGAGTACTCACCATGTATTGGGCACCATATTACTCCCTGTCTTCAAGGGGGTCATGATCCAATGGAGGAGTGAAGCAGTTACTCTCTGTCATTTAGGGAGATCTATTGAGAGGAAGAGCCAGTGTGTTCCTAGCAGGAGGAACAAGTACAAAGGTACTGAGGCAAAAGAGGGTGCAATGCATTCAAGGAACTGCCAGCTTCTCTGTTTTCTTTGGGAAGCATCAGGCAAGTGTTGATGCCAAGAGCAAGAGGGAAAAGTGTGCATAGCAGATGGCAGGTACCTAGGATATGTAAGCTCAAAGAGACAGAAAGTAGAATAGAGGTCACCAGGGACTGTGGGCAGGAGGGAGAAGAAATTCTTTATATAAATACAGTTTTTTTGTTGAGGATGAAGAATGTTAGATACAGATGATTGTGACATTTATACAACACTGTGAATGTGATTAATGTCACCAAATCGTATACAATAGATAGTTGAATGATAAATATTATGTGTATATTGCCACAGTAAAAACAATTATTTTGAGTGTGTATGGCTTTGCAGAGAATGTGGCAGGGGGTGAGTTGAGACAGCCATAGTGAATAGGAATGACAGTCAGAGACATGGCATGAACATGCTAGCAGCTCTCAGTCCATCAGCATTGTGTCACCTGTCCATGTGGTTCTGTGATTTCAGCCACCGTGTGGTGACCTGGAAGGAAGAGTGGATATAGGGCTTTTGTCAGACAGGCGTGGGAGAGCTAGAAACTAAAACAGCTGTGTGTGTGTGTGTGTGAGTATGTGTGTGTGAGTATGTGTGTGTGTGTGTGTGTGTAATGAGAAAATCGTTGAGAGGCTGGCTCATGAACTTTAAGCCAAGGGTTGGAAGGGCATGAGGCCAGAGAGGGACTAATTAAGTAAAGGAAAAGCAAAAGATCATGAGACAAGATGAGGAATGCTGGAAAGATCCGAGATCATCATAGAAGCTGAGATGAAGGTTAAGATTTTGGAAGCACAGTACTGCGGGGCAGTGACTTAGCCCAGGGCGTGTCCATGGGGGTGGGTGGATTAAGGGACGCTGGAGACGAAGATCTCAGCAGCTGTGAGTTGAAGGAACTAAACTCTGCAGAAGATATGGGACAAGATCCTGTGGTCACATGAGCTTTCTTAGCAAATGACGTGTTGTTTATTCATTTGTCACATGCATCCATTAAGTGTCCGCTTTGTACCAGACACTGCCCTAGGTGCTGGGAATGAGAGTCCAGGAAGAAAGACAATTCCCTGCTCTTCTCGAATTTACAGTCTAGTGAAGGGGCAAGCTGAGCAATAGCCAAAATAAACACTTAAAATAATCACGTGGGCATGAGCTATGGTCAGAGTTAGTGAGGCTTAATCATGTAAGAGAAACACACTGAGGTGGTCAGGAAGGGCCTCAAAGAAGAGAGTTATGCGGAGACCTATGAGTTAAGAAAACCAAGTTCAGTCATCCATTTTATTTATTTTCTTTGAGAATGCCATGTGCCAAGCACCGTTCCAGGCACAAGGAATGCAAAGATACATGAAACAGAGGCCCTGGTCACACAAATAGAATAGAGATACCATAATATCAGTGAAATCCAGAAAGATCTCCCAGGACTCCAAGGATGGATTTGGACTCAAAATTTTTTCTAATTAATATCAGGAGTTTTTCTTTTCAATGATGCCTGCAAGAAATAAATTATACCAAAAATATATTATTAGTAATGAATGGCCAAGGGCACACAGCTGAAATGATATAGAAAATACAGAATTATCCTATATGGGAGGAAAAAATGCTGAACTAAGAGGAGCAGACAGGAGAAAAATACATATAAATGATAAAAGTAATTTCCATTGCCCCAGAAACTCTTAAACATAATTCCCTTTGTATTCACTACATTATTATAAAGCACTAACAGGAAAACATTTAACATTTATAAAAATTAGCTACTCTTAGACAATTTCTGTTGAAAAGTTATGTCTTGAAGTTTATACTTTTTAAAATATCAGAAATTGAAATATATGTTAAAATACTGTTTATACTCCTTATAGTGTTGTTAGCGACAGCAAGTGTCACTGGGTGCTGACAGAATTTTGTCCTTGTCCTCCTAACCCATCATTGCATCTGAAAAAATCAGGGACTGAGGGACCAAAGTTATATTGAGGACCTCGTTTCATGAAAAAAACCAGAAATTTTGTTAGATAACCAGATTTTTTCCAGCAGCTTTAATGAAAGATTTGAGTAAAAGTAAACTCTAGATTACTTTAAATAATAAAATGGGGTTACTCTCATGAGTGACAGAGATGACATTTCTTTTTTTTTTTTAAATTTTACTTATTTATTTGGACAGAGATCACAAGTAGGCAAAGAGGCAGGCAGAGAGAGAAGGGGAAGCAGGCTCCCCGCTGAGCAGAGAGCCTGATGTGGGGCCCAATCCCAGGACCTTGAGACCATGACCTGAGCTGAAGGCAGACCCTTCTGGGCCACTGAGCCACCCAGGCACCCCAGAGATGACATTTCTTTAATGATTATAATGTATTGTCTTACAACCTCTAACGTTCTACAAACAAGGAAGGAAAAACACTATCAGCTTAGATGGACAAGGGCTCTGGAGAGGGGCAAGGGAGCTGTGGGGGAGTTAAGTGAGAGCTGGAGTTAACCATGGAGATCAGCCTTGAGTCTTGGTTCTATAATTTATTAGTGGACCATCTAGTCATATAACTTTTCTGAGCCTGTTTCTTTGCCCTTTTTTTTTTTTTTAGGTGAATGCCTACTTCTTGTATTTGTTATATTAAGTAAGCTATGTAAAGTGCTTTATCCTATGTAGTGCTTAACTGGGGCAAAGGCTTATTAGTGAAAAATTCCTAAAGAAAATATCATATCTACTCAGATTAAGTAACAAGTTGGGAATTAACTGCTGAGATTTTGCCAAAAGATTTGCCTCTAGAACGTGGACTGTATGCTACCTGTCTTTCAAGATGCCCAGGGTTTGCTCCATATGTATCTGTGGAATAAATAAAATGGCAGTGGGAGGTCAGCCCAGGGAAGGCTTGGTATTTCTCTTTTTTAGATTTTTTTTATTTGACAGAGAGAGATCACAGGTAGGCGGAGAGGCAGGCAGAGAGAGAGAGAGGAGGAAGCAGGCTCCCCACTGAGCAGAGAGCCTGATGCGGGGCTCGATCCCAGGACTCTGGGATCATGACCTGAGCCGAAGGCAGAGGCTTTAACCCACTGAGCCACCCAGGCGCCCCCCAGGGAAGGCTTGGGAAGAGAGTCCCAGCCCCTTCTGACTGTGCACACCACACATTTAACTGCCCTTAACTCATGTCAGCCGGCGAACATGGGGCAACCAGAGGAAACCTGTGTCATTCTAGATAAAGACACTTGTTGAATGAATACATTTTTAAAATGCAAGTAGGCAATGTACCAGCTCCAAGCATAGATTGTCCCCAATCTTTCCTATTATCTACAGCTTCCATTTGGATAGCACTTTGAATTGATAAGCCTCTCTCACACATAGTTTAACTCTGAACAGGGTAAGTAGAACAAATGTTCTTGTCTGCATTTGACAAGTAAGGAAACTGATGTTTTGGGGGAGGTTCAGTAGGTTCTACCAGTCCTATGGCTTATCATTCTCCAAGTTGAGATTTGAATTCCATTCTTATTCCTCCCCAATTCATCCCTATTCTCTGCCACTCTTTAGTGTCTTCTTGTTTTTTGGTATGATGCTGTGCAGAATTTAGCTGGCCTGGAATCTCATGAGAGTTTCAGAATTGGCGTAGGCCAAATAATGTTAATAATGATAGCTAACATTTAATGAGTGCTCATTATATGCTAGAAAACATTCTAAGTATTTTACAGGTATTATTGCACTGGGTCCTTACCAAAAATGCTCTGAGGGCAGCACTATCATTATTCCCATTTTATAGATGCCAAGGCTGAGGAACAGAAAATAATGGAAACTTGTCCAAATCACACAGCCATTTGGTGGGAGCCAGGGTATCAACCCAGGTGTCTGCCTCCTTTACTTGCCTCACCACTTCACTGCCCAAGTGAGCCAGAGAACTGCCTTTCTGACCTCTCAGATGATATGTTTATTGACTTTAAAGAGCTGGGTAGCACCAAGATAGTGCTTCACAGTGTATGTTCGAGTGTCCCCAAACATGCTGAGGCCTAAAACTAGCCTCTGTATACAGGCAGTCATTGCAAAATTGATGAATCTTAGCTAGTCAGTTTGCCTATTATCTGTGTAATAAAGCACGGTTATATAGGAAGTTAACATTTGTTCAACCATCATGGCTGAATAAACAGGCGGAAGGATGCCCCAGGGTGTCCGCAACCAGGCATCAAGATGATTCCAATCACTAGACACTCTTCAGTTCCAGTAGCTTGTGAATATGATAAGTGATTTGTGACACGCTGACCCAGGATCTCCCATGTGGTAATGATAGTCCCCAAAAGCATACATGAAAAATACAGAAAGGAATTACAATCTGTGTGAAGTCAGTGAAATATTATGACATGACATTAAGCCTGGGGATTCCAGGCATTTATCAGTGTACAAGGAAAATACTGAACACAGCCAGAGATTTTGATTGGCAATGCAGAGTTCACAGCTAACGTTAAAGTTACTTCCAAGAAAGCATGGAGCCCAACAATATTTTAATTAACAGAACAAAACCCAACAGCAACAGTCACAGCTGTTAGCATTAGGAGACTGGTGGATTCAGAGCTTGGCAACGAGGCACTAAGACACACCCGCTGGGACAGGTACAGATTGGTGACAAAGAGCTAAGGATCCAACAGGAAAGCCAGCTTCTCCAGAACTGTCAGCAACATTTTTTAATGAGGAAATCAATAATATGAGATTGCATTTCAGAATCTCCATAACAAGACCCTGAAATATAGCCTGAAGGGAGCGCTGAAGGAATGGTTGCCACAGCGTGTTTTCTCTGGGGGAAAGAGCATGCTTGCAGAGTCACGGGGAGCTCTTTACCCTTCTGTTGTGCACGGAGGGGAAATGGGTGACTGTGAGGAAGGTAGTCTCCTACAATAAAGCTGAAAACAACATGAAATAATGGTTCATAACCATAGGCTCCTGGCAAGGGTTTGCTGGCCCTGGTACAGTTTTTTTCTAAATTCTTTTTAGAATTTAGAAATTCTTTTCTAAACAGAGTTTAGAAAATTCTTTTTCTAAATTCTTTTTCTAAACAGAGCCTTCTGACAAAATACTCTGCACAAGAACTTCTCCATTCTTTTTTTTTTTTTAAAGATTTTTTATTTATTTATTTGACACAGAGAAAGAGATCACAAGCAGGCGGAGAGGCAGGCAGAGAGAGGGGAGGAAGCAGGCTCCCCGCAGAGCAGAGAGCCCGATGCGGGGCTCGATCAGGACCCTGAGATCATGACCTGAGCCGAAGGCAGCGGCTTAACCACTGAGCCACCCAGGCGCCCTGAACTTCTCCATTCTTAACGCTAAGGGGTGATGGCACAGGATGGCTGAATGTAGAAGGGGGAATAGAAAAGACAGGAAGTTAATGGAATTGCAGAGTCACTGGCATTCTTATATATCGGAGGATGGATGACAAGTCTTGCTTATTGCTCGTGGCTGTGGGTACAGTGATGACGAGTCTTAATTATAGAGCATTAAGAGAAGGTGAAGAAAAAAATCTTTTTTCTCCTTTTTAGTCAAAGTTGTTAGTCATAGTATTGTTTGTAAGTTCAGAAATTTGGAGTGAATGAAATGTCCAAACTTATGAAGGTTTTAAAATACGTTAGCATGTGTCTGTCCAGCAGAAACATATTCACTAAATATTCACCAAAAACTACATTTAAAAAAGTTTAATAGACTGGGAAAGTTCTCACAATCTAGTATGAAGTGATAAAATTTTTCAAAATTTGGTATGAAAGTTATTCCAGTTTTTTTAAATATGCAAAGAAAAAACTGAAAAGGAAAAATTTTCGGATGTTATCAGCCCTCTCTCTCTGGCAATATTACAGGTAATTTTAATGTTTCTATTTATAATTTTCTGTGTTTAAAAACTATAATCATTATTATGTATTGTATATTTAAAATTACTGAACTTGATATAAGAAAAGAGAGGGATAATTAATGACAATGAAGGCGCACAGCTACAGGCATAATTAAAATTTATATTTATACTAAGGAGCAGACCAGTCATGTAAATAACTAACCAGTCATCTAAATAACTAAATAACCAGTCATCTAAAACTACAATAGAATATTTATTTAGTCAGAAGATGATCCCAGTATGGGCTATTCACTAAGAAATGCACATGGCATTTAGAAATAAAAGTATTAGTCCCAGCTGGGGGAGCTCAGGACTGGGGCAGGGCGGCAGGGAGGCTGAAAGAAAGCAGTTACTCACAATGCTCTATAATTGCTGGGCCCAAGGTGTCCCATAGGAAGACAGGAGAGGAGGAACACCCCAGCCACTGGGATCTGTGGAAGGCTTTCGGAAGGAGCTGACATCTGACTTGATTCCTGAAGGATGAATGAAAAAAAAAAAAAAGTAGGGGAAGGTCTTTCAGCAGAGGGAATGTACAAAGACAGAGCTGAGTGAGGGTCATAGCTTTCCAAAGTAATCTCATAGGAAGAAATTCAGGGGAGGAAAAAAGAAAATTTGACCAAACCCGGTACTCTGGAGATGGAGAAGCAGAGAAAGATTGAAATGGTATTAGGAATTCTGGTGGAATGTGACAGGTGCTGGCATCACTGGATAACACAGGAACTAGAGATGGAAGAGCAGGAAAAATTAGAGATACCCATTAGTAAGGTAAATGATACACAATGCTGGGGTATAATCATTCATTCTACAAGTTTTTACTGAACATACTGTCAAGGACTGTTCTAGGTGCTGAGTATGCACTAGTGGGCCAGGCAGACAAGGCCTCTGCTCCCAGAATGCTCCAGGTTTGCCTGGGAGAGAGACCACAAACCAACAAGAAAATGTGTGAAGTGGTTAAGTGCCATAAAGAAAATTACAGCACTCATGGATGCCACAAGACGAAGTAATGCAGTTGTTTGGACTGGGTGTCAGGAAAGGCCCCTTGGAGGGGCTCAGGAAAGATCAGGGATAGGACAGCAGTGTGATGATGATAAGGTTAGGACAGCAGTGTCGTAGCATTCATTGTCTGGACCCTTTCTTTGTGACAAGTGGATTATTTCATTAAATCCACAGTATAAACTTATAGGTAGGTGGCCTTGAGGGGGAGAAACTTACCAGAGTCAAACACAACTCTGCCTCCAGCCACACTCTTTTTTTTTTTTTCCTTTTTTAAATTTAAATTCAGTTAGCCAAGGTGGCTGGGTAGCTCCGTCGGGGTTAAGATCTGCCTTGGGCTCAGGACTTGAGCCCACGGTCCTGGGATCGAGTCCTGCATCAGGCTCCTTGCTCAGCAGGGTGCCTGCTCTCCCTCTGCCTGCTGCTCCCCCTGCTTGTGCTTTCGCTCTGACAAATAAATAAATAAAAATCTTGAAAAAAAAAAGGTTTAAATTCAATTAGCCAGCATATAGTACATCATTAGTTTCAGATGTCGAGTTCAGTAATTCACCAGTTGCATGTAACACCCAGTGCTCATCACATCACGTGCCCTCCTTAATGCCCATCACCCAGTTACCCCCCTCACTCTCATCCCCCTCCAGCAACCTTCAGTTTATTTCCTAGACTTAAAAGAGTCTCTCATGGTTTGTCTCTCTCTCTGATTTCTTCCCCTTCAGTTTTCCCTCCCTTCCCCTATGATCCTCTGTGTCCAGCCACACTCTCAAACATAAGTACTTTTATGTGTACCAAGTTGGACCTTGAGATGTAAGGGATGAAACTATGAGGAATGCAATCACCCAAGGACACAAAAACATGAGGAAAAAGGAGGTGGGCTGAAAACTGAAACGTAGGCAATGCCAACCCTGGTGGGGGGGGGGGGCTCTGAGGACAAACACCTCAGCCACGTGGCCTAACAGACATGAGACAAGCCAGTGTCATAAGGAAGCAAACGGCCAGCAGTGCCCCATTGTCCACATGACCTAGAAAGGACAACAACAACACAAAACATCCATCAGATTTAGCAACCAGACAATTAGTGGTGACCTTGGCAAGACAGGTTTCAGTGAAGTAGTGAGGGAGGCCAGATTGCAGGGTTGATAAAGGAAGATTTCTTTTTCCAAGAGAAACAAGATAGAGGCAACACACCTTGCTATGGGGGTTTGGGTTTGGTTTAAGGAAGGGTAAGCCTTTTCAAGGGAAGGTTGAGGATAAAGGATATAGAGGCAATAACTGATGTAGCAAAGTTCTCATAGGGACAAGAAAGGACAATAAACACAGCACAGGTGGAGGACTAGATCTTAGTAGGAAGAGGTGCCTCTCATAGATAACAGGGGTAGGGATTTCTTTTCTCTGAAGTGGACCTTATTGTCTTCTGCTCAAGGTGAAGACCCTGGGGGCGGGTAGGGGGGTGGGGGTGGAATTAGTCCTTAAAGGAGTTCTCCTGAAGGTTCCGCTTTGAGATAGGGCTTGCGGATGCTAAGAGCCTGTGTACAAGACTCCTAAGGAGCCCTGAGGTTCCTGTGAGTTTGGAAGCCTTGCATTGGCGGCGGCAACACGTGCACAGCTGTGAGATTTCCTGCAGCTAGGCCGGCAGCTGGGCCAGGCAGGGAGCTGGGCTGAGCTGCGTCGCGCAAGCTGCCCAGGCAGCATCTGTTCCGGGAAGATCACTTTAGTCTTGCATCTGGCTTCTCTTGGACCATCCTGAACCCAGGGACTCTTCTACAACCAGAGCTAAACAAACTTGCACTGCAAGACCTTCTCTTCAAATTTGTCATTGAAAGAAAACCCCTAATCCATGCCATCTGAATGTAAAATATGTATTAAAATAGAAAAGTAGTAGGAGTGTAGGATCTTTGGAGCTAAGTGATCAGTGATATAGCTGGACTATTCCTTGTATGGGTCTATTCTGGTGCAAACATTGTTAGAACGTCTGCCTACGTTTGATTCAGTTAGGTCCTTTTTTAAGAGTTAAGCACACAGCTTCCCTAGGCATGTAATTGTGAAACATTTTGTTGTTCTACTGTATAGCAGTCACTTTAAGATAACAAAGGCTTTTCTCTGTGCAGGGAATTTCGTTACCAACTACATGCATACAAAACAGAGGATGTAATCAAAAGGGTTTTTGGCATGGGTCCAGAAAGTTATCTGGATTAGTGTATAACTGGCCGCCATAGTTTCCAGTCCATTTCTGATCCATGACTTATTGCTTCATAACTGACAATTTCAAAGGTTTATCAGGATGGCGCACAAGAGCTCAATCATTACTTTCCAGCTCATTCTGAAGTCTATTTCATTAGTGAACATTTTTGGTTATTTAAGATAACAAATTAAGATAAAGACTGTTTTTACCATCATTTCTCCCCCATTTTCTACCAACAGTAGAAAATGGTGGAGTGGAGGGACTATTTACTAAAAGTGTAGAATTGTAACAGGAGTACCTCAGGTAGCTGATAGATTCCATTCCTGAAATCAGTACCAATTTATATTATAGAGAAAGGATTTGACAGTGCATTTTCAAACTTCACATGGAGCGCCTGAAATTAAAAACAAACAAACAAAACAAAACAGCTGAATAACTGGGTTTTCTGGCAGTCTGTTTCAAAGACATTTAAAAAGAAATAAGATTTCAAGAAATTTTACTGTTTGAATGATTCAGAAATTCTCTTTTGAAATATTCTGAAACATTTCAATTCCTCTCACCAAAATTGAAATGTGTGACATTAGTCACATCGTTGAGTTGCGTCAAATGTTGTCAAAATGACTTTCCTCTAAGGTCCACCAAGCACTTTAGAAAGCAGAACATTGGGAATAGCAGGACACCCTGAGGCCTGAACCAGCACTGCCCTCGTGAGTGAGGCTTTGGAGCCCAGTAAAATGACTTGGACACCACCTTCTCAGGTATTTCTAGAAGAGCCAGCACCTGTCCTCCCCCTTCTCTACAGGAATCAGTTAATTTCTGATTATAACCCTGCCTCATGTTATTGACTAAAAATACCTTAAAAATCTTCAATTTTCTTTAATACCTACTTTTTAAAAGTGCATGAGGATTTTAATGCTTTTCCACAGTATGTAACTCTAATGTGGGTTCCTGGCGGTTTGACCTAGATATTTACAAGTTATTTTCCTCCAACGTAGTGGCTGTAATACTTTGACTCTTTACATCATTTGATTGTTGATTGCAGCCAGGTGATCATTTCATTGATGAAATCAGGAATGATTAACATAAAACCCAAGGACACTAGTATCCCAACTCCAAAAGAATGTCAGCCATACTGATCAGATAGATGATTTCAAGTGACTTGAATTCAGGAAAACTATGAGCTGTGGCATAGTTCAAAATTTGTGTTACGGTGGTTGTGATGGTGGCGATTCTGAAACTGAAAAATGGAAACTATCAAGAAATAGGAGTATTGTACAGCCCCCAGTGAAACTGAAAAGGGGGTGGAAACTCCCTGAGTGGGGGCCACCCGGCCAGGCTGTCAGGCTTAGGCGAGGGTGGGAGGGAGGGAGCAAAAGCTCGCTGGGGGAAGGAGTGGGGCGCTAGACAGTCCCGGAGAGCAGGGGAGGGAGGGGAAGGGAGGGGAGCGGCGGAGCACGGAGCGGAGGGGAAGGAGGGAGGGAAAGTGGGAAAGGAGTAGAGAAGTAGACGGAGCGCAGAGGTTAACCTTGCACGGCTCCGGGGCGGGCGGCGCATCCCGGCCCGCGCACGCCGAGCAGCCCCCAGCGCTGGACGGCGGCGGACCCATGTCGCGCCCGCGGCGGGTCCCGAGACCCCAGCGGGCGTCCCGCGCCGGGCGTCTCGAGTCTCCGGGCGTCTGAGCTGCGGGCCACGCGGCAGTGGCGGTGGCGAGCCCGCTGGTCGTTATGAGGACGGATCTAAAATGACCAGCAAACGGAAACCCTTCCCGACGCAGCTCAGGCGGTCCATCAGTGAGCAGTTGCGGGATTCCACGGCCAGAGCCTGGGATCTGCTATGGAAGAACGTCCGGGAGAGACGGCTGGCAGGTCGGTGGCCGCGGGACTCCGGGGCCGCGGGGCAGGAAGAAGCGCTGGCGGCGTGGCCCGGCCGGCCCACCACCCGCCGCGGCTCTGGGTCCCTCCGCACGAGTTGGGCCGAGCCGGCCGCGCTCACCCCCTGCCGGCCCCCGCCCGAGCGCCCGCGCTGCCCGCGCTGCGGGGTGGGTGTGGGTTCCGCCCGGAGCGCGCGCTGACAGCCCGGCGGGGCGCCACACGCGGGGCCGAGAGGGCCGCCGGGCTTACCTGCAAGTCTGACTCCGGGCGGCCTCTCCGCGGGGCTGGCCTCTGCTCCGCCGCCTTCCACCCGGGGAATGAATGAGTGCCCAGCCCAAGGGGTCCTCCACGAGGGCTACTCCTTCCAACGTCGCCTTTTCCACGCGGGGCACCTCCACTGCGTGTCGTGAGTGGAGGCAGGGCAGGGGGGATGCAAAGCAAGGGAGACTCTCCAAAGTTCTGGGAGACCAGATGTTTGGGGGTACAGGGGTAGGATTTGGGGAGACAGGTGGACGGACAGCTGTTGAGTCAAGTAGATGGCTGCCCACAATCCCTGCCCTGCTGTGAATCCGGCTCCCCTCACTTTGGGATTCAAAAGAGGGGCCTTTTGGAATCTATTGCCCCAGAACTGGAGGAAGAGAAGAGGTGATTATTCTGAGTTAAGGGGTCCTTAAGAATCCTTGCTTGGGTCAGAGCGCCAGCCTCCTCCCTAGTACCTCCCCCAGCCTCCGCACGCTGTGACCTTACTTCTGTGCTTGCTCCATGGAACCATCTCCTTGTAGGGCCACGGATGCAGTGAGTGGTCTGAGCCTTCTCAGAGCCCTCATTCAGAGCTGTAGGTCGGGTTAGTCACCGCATCATACCTGCCCCAATAAGGGAAAGCCGCCCAATGCACAGTTCCAGAGCAGGATAGGATTTAGGATCACTTTTCCCAAGTGTTGGCTGCTAGAAGACGTTCCAGGGTTTGGGGGAAGTGTGGTTGGAAGGGTCCCTGGGCTGACCACCAGCCCAGTCTTGCGGACCTTGTTACCTCCTGTCTCTCCAGCAATATCTTCTGAGTTGGTCAGTGACCACAAGGATGGAAGAGAGTCCTAGAGAAGAAGAAGGTATGAAGTCTGGACAGAGGGAAGGGATGCCAAGGGTGAGATGGGAGATTTAACCTTCTCTGGGCTCCTCCCCTTTTCCCTAAAGTAGAACAGTAGAACTCCAATGCTGGATGTTCTGCCCCTACATTGGGGCAGCCACCTCCCCCCAGCAGCCTGAGGGCATTCTGGAGTAGATGGTTGGAGACTGTATCTCCTTGATTGTTGGGTCCTTATCAATCTAACTGGTCAAATCAGAAGCAGGGATTACCAATTATTTCAACACTCAATGTTGTCAGCATAAAATGTTCATCCCATATATCCTGTCCAACAGAGTGGCCCCGTTTAGTAAGCACCCAAGAAATAAGACTTTTCTGTCTGGACCCAGAAATAAGTTGTAGTAGCCAATAGGTTTGACAGTTAATTTTTAAAGGCTTGTATGTGCATTGCAGGCCTCAATTAATAACAATTAGTAACTTTCCCAGTTGTTGTGCTAAATTGTATCATCTACATGATGGATGGTATCAGAGAAATTTTTGTGGTCTAGTAAATGTTTGTTGCTTCATAACTTCAGAATGCTCACTGCAAATGTCTCTTTCATAGCTTCTGTTATTTAAGTTTGTTAAGTTTGTTAAATCAATGGATCTTCAGGAAACAAGTCTTTCCAGGAGGGCTGCCAAGGCTGTGCTGGGTTTTTATAGAAGCTGAGGCCAAAGATGACTGCAGCCCTGTCTTTTTCAAAAAGAGATCTGGGAAGGAAGAGAGTGAAACGTAAAGACTTAAAACCACGAAGGCTGTCCAGGAAAGTCATCTATTCACACGAATTTTAGGCATTGCAGTTCAGTTAAGGTGGTGGAGAGAAATTGATTCTGGGAAATAAACCAGTGGTGGAGATTTTAAGGTCATAAGTATAGAGAAATTAAGACTAGAAGTAGCTTCAGAATGGTAAATATGAGTTCTCCAGAGCAGTGCAATTATTTTTTTTTAAATAGTGGTATGAGGTTTTAAAATGTTTAATCAGAATATTAATATCTGCTTACCCATAATCTGCTTACCACTTTGCTAACAGTGGATGCCAGCGGGTTATTCAGCTAGCACCAAACAATCCTCTGTGAAGCTGACTTCAACTTCTGCTTCTCCAAGTAAGCTGGGATGCTTGCCACAAAACCAAGCCGACTCCGTGAAGGAGCTTTTAGATGCAAATTGATTTTCTTGGGCTTTCTTGCTAAGGTAGCTAAAATATGGAACTTTGGCCACGAGACACTGAAATACTTAAGTTATTAATGTTGGCATCAATTCTAGGTGAAAGTGTTCTTCATTTGTAAAAGCGTTCTTTATATGGTTCTGTTCACAGTATCAGAATAACCAACTATGTGAATGTACCCCCAGAGAGTATCCATCCTGCCAAGACATGATACTGGCCTTTTTTTTTTTTTTATAAGTTTTTTTTTTTTTGTTTTGTTTTGGGTTTTTTTGTTTTGTTTTGTTTTGTTTGTTTGTTTTTTCTATCAGATAAAAATTGTTTGCTGGAATTTCTTTAATTTCCCTAAAATTTTCTTCTTATTACCTTTAGTCAATTCGGACAGTGTTCAGAGTGCTTCATAACAAACTCATATTTAGAGCATTCTGAAGGTATTTGAGTCTCCCTTTTACTCCTTTACACCCAAAGGAAGGAAATCCTCATTCTAACTCACTCTTCTTTTCATGAAAGGCTGTCTTGTCAATGAGACAGAAAGACAAAAAATAGAACTGTGTAACAATACTGAAGCCTATAGATTTCTGTGCTGTGGGGCCATATTTAGGAAGGAAGGGATTACATATAATCAGAAAAAGCATTTCTTAACACATGTCACAGTACAGGCAATGAAACCAATAGAAGGATAAGATGTGAATGGTGTTCAAATATGTCTGTTTTATTACAAAATTAAAAAAGGAGTAAGTTAAAGAAGAATTGATATTGGGAGCTTTTCTTGGGCCTCCTGTTCTGTAATAGCTGTCAGATTTTCGTCAGATTGTGGCATTTCTGCCAAGGCATACTTCTTAATTTCCTAAGACCCATAGGGATCAGCAAGAGTTTTTCTCACTTGTTATCTCAATATTCATTATTCTAATAATGGTGGTGATTGTTATTTATTACCAAGCTGACAAAGTTAGTGTTCAAGGCAGGATTCTAATGCAGGTTTTCAGAAGTCAAAGGCTATCTGTGCCCATTTTGTCTGACACCATACTTTATGGAGACACATGGACCTCAAATCCTTTCTCCAAAGCTGTCGCTTGCAGTTAATTTAAAAAAGAATAACAAAGTTAACTGGAAAAATGCTCCTTTTTTTTTAACTCTTGGAGGGACAGAGATAATCCTAATCTAAAACTATTGTCTCCTAGTCATTCTTTTTTCTTTTTAAAAGATGTTATTTATTTATTTAACAGAGAGATCACAAGTAGGCAGAGAGAGAAAAGGAAGCAGGCTCCCTGCTGAGCAGATGCAGGTCTCAATTCCAGGACCCTGGGACTATGACTTGAGTCAAAGGCAGAGGCTTAACCCACTGAGCCACCCAGGCGCCCCTCCTCTAGTCATTCTTTTGGGCTAGTTAGTGTATGGGCTTTTATGGAGATTTGAAATAGCCATACCTCTAGCTTATCCTGCCCTCTGATGGGTGTGCCTTGCCCACTACCATCGCTATTAAGAAGCCAAGGGCTGCAAGAATGAGATGCTGTCATAAAGCCTAAACGTAGGTTTCTTCATGGTGGGTGAGTGACAGGTTCTTTTGGCTTCCCCAGATCTCCCATCAGCCACCACTGGTGACAATTCTTAACTTTCATAGCATCCTTGAGTTCTGTAGGCAGTGGCATACCCTTGAGCTTTCAGTGTTTGTAAGCAACTTGAACTACTTTTCAAATGTTAAGGTCTGAGAAAATCCAAATGAGTTTTCTAAAGCTTTCTGCTCCTTTATTTTAAAACCCCACTCTATTTTAATGGAAATGTAATCCATATGTTTGATTCCTTTATACTCACATAACAGTGTTTAGGTAGCTTGTGAACTAATTGATGTCCAAGTCTTTTGATCTCTTTTATAGTCTCATTTTAAATCATTTCTCTTAGACACAGGAAGTTCTATTGCTGCCAAGAATAAACTAACTTAAAACACTGAAAAGTTTGAGTTTCGATTAGAAACACTAATTCCACCAAATTTCAGTGAGTTCTAGTCATGTTAAAACAGGTTCATTCATTCTCCGAGTCAACAGTAGCATCCTGTGATGTGATGTAAACATGAGATTGGGACTTCAATGCAGAGTGGGATCAAGAATAGAACAGAGGCCATAAAAAAGTTCCTCATTAAAATCTAAATGTGTTCCTTGATATCAAAAAGTACAGGGTGATACTAGCTGATCCTTTTCATGTGTTTTATATCAGAGTCCTTCCTGTTTGTTATCACTTGCCTGTAAGAACCAGGCCATCCTACTCTGTCTTTTTTTTTTTTTTAATATCTTGAAAGGAGAATACATGTAGATGTGATTTATATTAACACTGACAAAAAAATCTGAGTAAGTACACAGTTAAGATCAGAGAAGGAAAGCATATCTCTTATATCAGGGTTCTTAACCTTAGCTACCCATAGAATCATCTGGAGCCTTTCACAAATATCAGTGCCCGGCTGCCTCTTAGAGATTCTGATTCAGTTTAGATAAGGCCTGGGGATCAGCATGTTTTCAAACTCCACAGATGGTTCCACTGAGAGTGGCCTGGCCTGACTTATATTAACTACTTGCCCAAGTCTGTGTCATTTTCTGACTGGTCAATTTTAGCTATTCTGACTGGTGTGAGGTGGTATCTCATCCTGGTTTTGATTTGTATTTCCCTGATGCAGAGTGATGTGGAGCACTTTTTCATGTGTCTGTTGGCCATTTGGATGTCTTCTTTGTAGAAATGTCTGTTCATGTCCTCTGCCCATTTCTTGATTGGATTATTTGTTCTTTGGGTGTTGAGTTTGATAAGTTCTTTATAGATTTTGGCCAAGTCTGTGTCTAGCACAAGGTCATACTCTAGGCCCGTAGGGAAAGTTTTTAAGTGGAGTCCGAATGAGCTTGTTATTTTACAGGGGAACAAAAGGTTTGGGCCTTGTTGCCAGGGCAAGAAATTTGGATTTGGTTTTGCATATGATAAGGAAGCAAAGGATTTTAAGCGGAAGAATGGCAGTGCCCCCATTAAATTGCCACCAGAGTGGTCTAGGTGAGAGATAAATAATGATAGAGACTAGGGTGATAGTGATGGAGAGAGAGGGACAGATTTGGAATATGTTTAGATAGGAGAGAGAGTGATGTGCTGGAAGTGAGGGAGGGATCAAGAACTCCTGGGTTTAGGGATGTCTGGGTGGCTCAGTCGGTTAAGCATCTGACTTCAGCTCAGGTCATGATCTTGGGGTTCTGGTATCAAGCCCCACATTGAACCCTACGTGGAGACAAGCATCCAGCTCCATGCTCGGTGGGGAGTCTGCGAGTCTGCTTCTCTCCCTCTGCCCCTCCCGCCACTCGTGCTCACTTTCTCTTTCTCTCAAATAAATAAACAAAATCTTAACGGGGAAAAAAAAAGGAACTCCTGGGTTTGTAGCTGTAAGCTGAGAGGGGAACTACTGGCAGATTTGTATGTTACCATCCCAAAAGGAAGATTTTTTGGTGTCTGTTTTTTGACAGATGAGGAGTAAGGAGTTCTCCTTGAGCCAGACTAGACCAAAAATGCCTATTAGACATCCAAAAGTAAGAGTCAAAGAGTTGGATACACAAGTACAGATTTGGAAGTAAAGTCAAAGCTAGATAAATCCAGAAGTGATTGGCATATAACTAATATAGAAGCCTTAGGACTAGATGGGGTTACTTAGGGAAAAAAAGATGGAACTAAGAGGAGGGGCCAAGGACAGAATCCTAGGGGATCCTTTATTTAGAGCACACTATTTGGGGGCACCTGGGTGGCTCAGTTGGTTAAGTGTCTGCCTTTGGCTTAGGTCATGATCCCAGGGTCCTGGGATCCAGCTCTACATCGGGCTCCCTGCTCAGAGGGGAGTCTGCTTCTCCCTCTCCCTCTGGCACTACACCTGCTTGAGTTCTCTCCTTCTCTCTCTCTCTCTGTCTCTCTCTCTTCCTCTCTGTCAAATAAATAAATGAAATCTTAAAAAAAATAGAGCACACTATTTGGATGTGAACTCTATATACATATACGTATGCTAAATTTCTGGGGAATTAGAGAAAGCAACATCATTTCTAAATTCAGCATTCTTATAGCAAAGGAATAGTAGTGCTATATTGAATAATCTTTTATGACAGATTTATTTGGTTCCAGAACTGTTGAAGAATAAAACATAATCGTGAAAATATGTCTCACTAATAAAATATACCTTTTTTTAAAACTTAGAAATGTCATTGCAAAGTAAAAATTGAAAATTTCAAATAGCATTTGAAGGAAAGACTCCTCAAGTTTGCCCTCAAACACAAAAAATAAAAATATGGTTAATTAAATTAGAGTGTTCTTAGCAGGAATACTCCTATGGTTATTATAACTTGTGGGCCTCCCCTATAATGAGGTAAAAGCTTTATATTGGAAAGATGACTTCTGCAGTGTCATAATCTCCAGAAATAGTCTAATCAAACAAAGCTGAGTTTGTAAGAAAAGTTCTGTGTATTGAAGTTTCCAAGATCGCATCCCTTTGCTGACCTTCATTAGTTATGATTTGTCCATAATAAAGTTGACGGAGGGGAAATTTCTCAGAGAAAAATAGATAATGTCTTAAATTTTTGCATTTGTAAGGAGAGTGATTTAAACTTGGCTTAACCTATCTGTAGCATGCTGGCTAACTCTTAGAAGTAACACAGTTTCCTCCTGGAATTGGAACAAGGAAATGATCATGTTCATTAATTGCTAGCGGTTGCTCTGAACAAGACACACAAACCCCATTAGTTGGCTGGAATTCCTTCTAGAGGACCATGTGGTATAATTCTGGGGACTCACCAACTTCATCATTTAGACATGGAGCATATATCTAATGAGATTAATATATACGCCTTCGTTGTGTTTTTTAAATCTTGTGTTGAACAAAAAACAACTTATAAAGAAAAATTTGCTAAAAGACCTTCTAGTTTACTGGGAGTTTATCCAATGGTATGTTTCTATTCTGTTCTTTTGCAAGTTTAGTGATGTTGCAAAATGAAAACAAAAGTGTTTTGAGAAGTGTTATAACAAATTCCCAGGCTTTTTTCAGAATCCTTGAATGTTTAGTCCCAAAACAGTCAAGTTGAAGGACAAACAGTTTTGTCATGTTTGTAGTTAGTCAATAAGTATTTATTGAGCCATGAAATAGCATCCTTGTCAAAGCATGTTGAGACTGTAGTGCAGGATATTAATTTAGTACTGTGGTTTTATCCTGGCAAAGCACACGAATTTTATTATGCTGCTCGAATCACTTAACTCATCTATTTAACCAAAAATAGAGCAAGCTTCCAGAAATTGCAAAAAGACAGTATAGAATGTGCCATGACTACACAATACTATATTTGCAAATCTGCTGTGTTGAGCCATTTTGTATTCTCAATTTCCTTAGTAACGTCTTCATCCAAAATGAAATTTTCAGATTTTTATGGTTCTGTCGTTTTGTGCAATACAGCATATTTTGCCTATATTTCATCATGGCAGACTATGTTTGGTGAATACTTTCCTTTCTCCTTTCTATATAGGAAATTAAATGAATACAAGCGGTGATTGTTGTACAACCCCATGAAAATCAGTACATCTACTAACAATGACATTAAGTCAGGAAGTCTTAACAGAGATGCTTCTTATTCTCTTTCCATCAGATAAAATGGAAATATTTTCAGGTTCCTTGAAGGATCTTTGAAAGCACTTTCTATGGAAATGTGATATTTATCTCTAGAATGATGTCCTAAAAGTACAAATATTTAACAGTACAAGTTACGCTAATGTACCACTACATGGGAATGTATGGATTGTCACAATGACATTATAAGGAAGGCAAGGCACTGTTCCCCCCCTTTGCCTGACAGTGAGTTGCATTCATCCCAGAACTCTTCAAAGATTTTATTTGTCAGAGAGATTGAGAGAGAGAGAGAGAGGGAAAGTGCACAAGCAGGGGGTATAACAGGCAGAGGGAGAAACAGGCAGAGGGAGAAGCATCCTCCCTGCTGAGCGGGGCACTGTCGCAGGACCCTGGGATCATGACCTGAGCTGAAGGCAGATGCTTAACTCACTGAGCCGCCCAGGCCTACCCATCCCAGAACTCTTCAAAAGCAATGATATATTGCACTTTTCTGGCCATGAGGAGTTGCTCCCATGGTCTTGGAAAGAAATTACATCTTTTAGTCCCAAGAAAAGACTTCATAAGCAAAAGACAGAAAAGATAAGCAATTGTTAAAAAGTAAAAACAGCAACAACAACAACAAAACTTTAACATAATTCAGTATAGGCTGTTTTATTCTTTCTGGAAAAAAAGAAGAGAGGCTTTGTGCCTAGTGTTTGATTCTTCGTTCTGAAATCTAAATAGAAGCAATAACGACAAATGAAAAAGATCACTCTTAACCCTTTAGCATAGCGGTAGAAAAGGGAGTGAAGCTATTGGAGAGGTCATATGTTTAAAATAACAGCTGCGTGATGGTGATCGGCATCTGTGAAATTAGCATCACCTCAGTCATATGTTGATGTATGGTTTTGCCCCAACTATGGCTACAGTGTTAGGAGCACAGATCCCCCAGTATCATAAATGCATGCCATTTTACTTTTGGGGCATAATATAGTGGAGGGCACGATTTGTGGTATTTGGGCTTGATGGGAGATTGTTGGCTTGGCATCAAGACCTAGTGGTTAAGAGCAGCCTCTGGAGAGTCCCTGGGTGGCTCAGTGGGTTAAGCCTCTGCCTTCGGCTCAGGTCATGATCTCAGGGTCCTGGGATCGAGTCCCGCATTGGGCTCTCTTCTCAGGGAGCCTGCCCCCCCCTTCTCTGCCTGCCTCTCTGCCTACTTCTGATCTCTGTCAAATAAATAAATAAAATCTTTGAAAAAAAAAAAAAAAAGAGCAGCTCCTGGAACCCAAGACTACATGGGTTTGAATCCTGCCTTCATCACTTAAGCAGTGAGTGCTTGGGAAAGATAAGTAATCTTGATGTTCCTCAGTTTTCTCATTTTTAAAAAGGAGGAGAAGCATAGGACTTACCTCATAGGGTTGTGATGAGAATTAAATGAGTTAATAGTTTCAAAGTATTTAGCATAGTGTCTGGTCTCTAATAAACATTGTTTGAGAGTTTATATAGATAGATAAGCACCCCCCCACAAGTCCCTGCATAGTCAAAGTTTCAGGTGTAACTTTTGACTCCCCCCAAAATTTGCCTACTAGTAGGCTACCATTGACCAGACTAATAACATAAACAGTCAGTTAACACATACATTGTGTGTTATATATATTATATACCGTATTCTTACAATAATGTAAGCTAGAGGAAAGAAAATGTTATTAAGAATATCATAAGGAGGGACGCCTGGGTGCCTCAGTAGATTCAGTGTCTGCCTTCAGCTCAGGTCATGATCCTGAGATCCTGGGATTTGAATCCTGCATCGGGGTCCTTGATCAGTGGGGAGCCTGGTTCTCCCTATGCCTGCCTCTCTCCCTGCTTGTGCTCTCTCTTTCTCTCTCTATGTGTCTCTCTCTGAGAAATCAATAAATAAAATCTTAAAAAAAAAAGAATATCATAAGGAAGAGAAAATATTCATTTACAGTACTACACTGTATTTTTGGGAAAAAAATCTACATGCACAGTGGACCCGTACAGTTTAAACCTGTGTGGCTCAAGGGTCAACTGTATTTGTACATGCAAGTGAAGACTAGAGCAAGAGAGACGTATTTCCTGGCAAAGGAGACACTTTTAGCTCCAGCCCTAAGCCACTCACACCTTCATACCTGGATTCATCAGCCTGTTCCCATTTTAATGAACCCATTCTAGATCCAATGTTTAGGAATTTCCAAGGGCTAAGACGTTAACCTCACTCTCTGCCCTGACTGAGATTTAAAAAAAAAAAAAAAAAAATCAGATACTATATATGTCGTGAGCATGGTTGACAGCATCTTGCATAATCCATTAGTGTTAGAGCATGAACTAACGTTTCGTCTTTCTGAAAGATCATCAGTTAAGGTTTGTTCATCAAAATCCCTGTCGGCTTTAGAGCTATGCAATCATGAATTCATTCCCATGCCCTTGGCCTAAATGGTATTTGATGGAGACCTAATTAAAATGAGAGAAGTTAGACTAGATAATCTCTAAGGACCCATTTAGCTTTAAAGATCAATGAGTCTGTAAAACTAGACCACGCATCTAAAGGAAACCTAACACCCTAAGTCTTTGAGTTCCCTTTCTGTGTTAGATTTCCTAGGATTTTGTGAGAGGCAAGAGGGCAGAGCATACCCCAGGATGCCTGATAATGCCATTCTCCATGCAGGTCTGCTGACGTAGCCTCCACCATCAGCAACAGCTTATAACTGGTACTCCCTGTAGTTGCAGCTACCCCTGCCAGAACCAGAGATGGACGAAGAAGGGCGGCCAGCTGGGAGTCCTGGGCCTGCAAACATCTGTGGAACCTCAACAGCGCCTGTGCCATGTGCAGGCAGGGCCCCGGCTGAGAAGGCCTCCGTCCTTGGTTCAAGGCTCTCCTATCACAATTTTGAAATTATTAATACTCACTGAATGGAGGGCCCCCATTTTCGTCTTGTACTGTGCTTGGCAATGATGTAGCTGGTCCTGCATTCCAGGGAAGCTGAACTCCTATAGCATCAAGCGTTGCTTTGTGAGGTCACCTTCATTGGTGGTTTGGTGATGTTTAAGTAAGAGAAAAGGGATGCATAAAATCATAGGCTGGAAGATTTGGAAGGGACCTTGGAAGCCTTCCACTGGTCTGTGACCCTTGCTGTTGAGGAAGGCGATCTCTCAAGAGAAAGTTGTTTGTTTTATTTTATTGTTTATTGATTCTGACAGCATCATTATGAAATAAAGCAATCACATTCCCCTGGTGTTTACACAGTTGTAATGATTGTATTTTAGGTACTACCTACTTTGAAGGAAATATTCTAATTAGGGTTTTTTTTTCAAGATTTTTTATTTATTTGACAGAGAGATAGAGAGAGAGAGTGCGAGCGCACGAGCAGGGAGAGCAGTAGGCAGAGGGAGAAGCAGGTTCCCAGCTGAGGAGGGAGCCCAACGTGGGACTTGATTCCAGGACTCTGGGATCATGACCCGAGTCGAAGGCAGAGGCTTAACCTACTGAGCCACCCAGGCGCCCCTTTAATTAGTTTTTTTAGGGTATTGCAGTGCTTAGGTGCAATAGGAAATTGGGACAAATTATACAACTCTTGGTCATCTAGATTTTCAGACCCAAGGCTTGTTTTGAAAACTTCTTAATTAAACTTTTTCTTAATTAAAAATGTATTTGCAATACCCATAATAGATTAATTCATTAAACCACTGCTATTAAAACCATTAAGGCTATTTCCTGTGTAGGTTCACCTAGGGCTACTTACTTACTACTTACTCAGAAAAGGAAATTAGGGAGAGGTAGTAATAAAGCCTGTCATTTATCACCAGGAATTTTCAGCCCGTATCTACTAACATTTTGTTTTGTCGTTATGTCCATCTGTCTCTGTGAAAAACACTAAAGCTGACTAGAATCTAGTCTCATAGTGGTGTGCAGGTTAAACCCTTCTTTGCTGATGGAACTATACATACAACTCCCCATTTAATGATCTTTTTAAAAAAGACATTTTCCTTTGTTTGAAATTAAGTTTATTATTTAATGCAAAGTATTTCTAGGCAATTGACTAAAAAGGGGTGCATTTTGATTTGTTCTTAAGCTACTTCAAACAAGAGTGTATTTGCGTAGTTCTGAGTAATGAATAAGTAGGCAGATACTGTCCCTCATCAGTGGATTCAAAGCCATGTTGTAGGAAAGGACACCTGCCTGCCCACAGGGTCCTTGTTCTAAAGTGGGCGCAGGTGCTGTTCCACAAGGAGAATCAAGAACCAGGGGCTTGGTAAGGTCATTCTGCATGCTTCACTCTTAACATATGAGAAGTGTGAGAGATATAAGCAGCTTTCTCAAAGAGAGCAAACAAGCTTGACTTTCCAGATATAAAAATCTATAGGAGTAAATTAAATCTTACTAATACAGTCATCAGAATTCAGAAATTCAAACTAGATCACTCTGGACAAGGTCTCCTGTATCAGTACTCGAATATAAAGATTTATGCAAGTGTTTGTATTTGCACCTAAGCCACAACCTCCTCCAGGGAAAAGATAGTGTCTGATTCACTGGGGATGGTCCAGTTGCCTTAACATAGTAGCTGGGACAAGGAACATGCATACTGAATGTCTGCTGAGTGAATGAATTAATGATAATGATCATATTGACAGCAGCCCTGCATGGGACCCCACAGTGTGCAAAGCTTTATGCTAAAGACTTCATGCATTTTTCTCATTTGATGCCCAGGCTGCTGGGTAAGGACTACCAGTGTCACTATTCACACACACAGCAGCTTGCAGTTAGCCCTTAGAAAAGGGCTTCTTCTCTGGGCTCATGAATTAGAAGAGGTGCCTCCTCTGAGGTAATGCAGTTAAGTGAGTGTACCCTGGGCTGAATTTCAGCCTGCATGGCCCCTCTTGGCTGCTCACTCTGTAAGGCACAGCCAGCCTACACATTATCCCCAGCTTATGCAAGAGAAAACTAAGTTGCAGAGGTTAAGAAACTGTTCCCTGAAGACCGGAGGAGTCACAATATAGCACTTAGGAAGGGGTCCCTGTTCAGGGGTGTCCTGGGGACAATATGGAACCATGTTCAGGTTACCGCAGGTGTTGCCTCAAGGTTACCGCAGGACGTTATTAGATGGGATCTGACCATGCCATCCCGAATCCCAGGGTCCCCATGATAATAAAGGTGATGGTTAAATGATGATCCTGAATATTTCTGTAAGACTTTACAGTTAGGTGTTTTTCCATTAAGGTAATAGAACAGTGGCTTAAAATCATTAGGATCTCACAAAAGTCCTTTGAGAAAGCCAGGGCAGCTGCTCTGATCTCTACTATGTAAAGAAGATGAATGAGGGTAGGAAAAATGATATGACTACCCAAGGTTCCATGGCCAGTGAGGGCCAGAGGGGGATTTGGATCCAGGCTCCTATACCAGAGCTCGGTCTTCTGGTCGCTTTCCTGTTGCCCAGTGTGAGCTCTGCTCTGTAAGACATCAGTTGCTGTTAAGGAAACCCATGGGTCCCAAACCTGACTAAGCATCACAACCACTGAGGAAGCTTTTAATACAGGCTCTTAGACCCTTCTCCAGATCCACTGAATCAAAATCATCCCTGGGGGAGCAGTATAACGTACTTCTGTGTGTGTGATGGGGGGCAGGGAGAGGGATGATCCCTAGTATACATTTTTAACAAGACTCGTAGGTGATTTTTGTTGTTGTTTATTTACAGCCTCTTCTCTCACAATGACAGGAAATGGCTCTAAACTCTCACGGTTATTTCAGGGTCCATGTCTTGTGCTATTCAGTGTCCTCTAGTCTAATATTTTTCTCTCTCTTCTGCCTACCTAGATCTTGAGTCCTGGGTCAATTCCTTCGTAATTTTGTTGCCACTGCCATTCTGGCAACGCCGTTCCCACCTCTGGATGATTCCCTCTCCTCCATGTCTAAGTACGAGGAGGAGAGTGAGAGGGTGGGAGCCCCACAGGGGCCTGCTGCATGGCCCCCTCATTCAATGTTTTCCTACATGTCGTCCTGTGAACCATCATAGCAGATGCTGAGGTCATGATTATCAGCCCCAGTTTAAAGAGTTGGGGTAAGTGAAGAAACTTGGCTGAGGCCAGCACAGCCAGGAAAGTACAAAGTCTCATTTGGCTGCAAGTTTCTACCTTTCTGATCACTCTGCTGAGTGTTTCAGTCTTCAGAAGCCAGAAAGATTTCTTTTGTACTATAATTGAGAAACTTTGTCTTACATTTTAAAAAAAAGTCTTTTACCTCCTTCTGCATAATCCATGTAGTAAAATAACCTAATTGTTGAAGAAATAAAACAATGAGAGCCTTTTCTTCTTTTGTGAAATCACTTCCTAGCAAGCTTCAGAAAGTTGAATTGATATTGATTGAGACGTGATGTTTACTTATTCAAGCTCTTTAGTATTATGAGGAAATTCCAGCCAACATTCTACCCAACTCTTTCTTTTAACTCAAAAAATCATGAAATGTTCAACCATATGGAAGCCTTGTAGATTATCTTGTCCAGGCCATTCATTTTACAAGAATCGATTGAACCTCAGAGAAATTCGGTTAATTCAGTTCCAGGTCATCTGCCTCATTGGTGATGTATCTGAGATTAGAGTCCAGCTCCATGTCATACCAAGTGACTTTGGGGATTATAGGTGAATTGATACTTGGCCATCCATTCGAAAGCAAGAAACCCATTTTTGAAATTAGAGTACAAATTTCTTGAGGGAAAAATTGCACCTTGCTCTCAAGAGTGAAGATTTTCCCATAAGATATGGTTATAAGTGTTTGTCGGAGTAGCCTTCCTTGCTGCCTCATTGACTGAGGGATATTAAAGGAATATAATCATTCCCTCCTAAGTTCTGGGTTCACCTCTGGTGGCCCCACACCCTGCAGGATAACCTTTCCCTGTCCTCCAGCCTCCGTCCAAGGGGAAATTGGAAGTTTTATAACTAAAGGACACATGTGTGTCACATGTTGGGTAAGGAAAATGGAGAAAGTGTACTTGAAATTTAAATAATGATTTTTTCCTCTATTTAAGACGGAAGTGTTCCATTTTGGCCATTTTTTTAAATTACAGAGCTAGAGGAATAAAAATGAGTTTCTTTTAATCTCCCAAATCACATGATTCTTTTTTTCACAGTGACTCCAAGTTCTCATTCACTTAATTTATTCAACAAATATTTATTAAGTAACTACCATGCCAAACACTGTCCCATCTCTTGGGATTCTGTAGTTAAAAAAAAGAAAAAATCAACACCTTCAGTGAGCTTCCATTTGAGGGCAGGGGGAGGGGGTAGACAGGTCATACTAAACAAATATGTAATATGTGTTACAAATAACACAGTACGAAGAAAAACAAATGAGCTGGAGAATGAAAGGAAGTGCCGTTTGGATCCAAGGGTCAGAGAAGATCTCTCTGGGGAGGAGGAAATTGGAGCTGAGACATTCAAACATCTGGGGCAAAGAGTGTTCTAGGCAGAAGGAATTAGGTGTGGATCAGTCCTGAGGCAGGAGGGCACGGGTGTGTTTGAGGAGAGTCAAGAATGCCAGTGGGGTTTGGGGTACAGTGATTGAGTGGAAGAATGGTATGAAAAGGGTTGGTGGATAGCCAGGTCCTCTGCAGCGTTATGGCCTGGGAAAGAGTTCTGATGTGATCTTGGGTATAATTTGCTATATATAATTACCTGGTTTATGAAGTAACAAGTGAAAAGAAAAGACAATAGAGGCCAAGAGTGGAAGCAAGAGGTCTCCCAGAAATATCAAATTTAGTTAATATCTCAGTTATTAAAAAAATACTTAGTACCTAGTCACATAGGGACCCATTGCTTAACTAAAAGGAAGGAGAGAGTAATCTCTGGCCCTCAGGTTGTTTTTTTTTTTTTTTCTTTTTACACAAATGGAAGGAATTAGTTAGATTCATTCATTCATTCAGAAACATTTAGTTAATGAATATCGTATTTCAGATGCTCTGCTATACTATGTCTCAAGCATAAAAAGATAAAAAAGACACTAAGCCCTACCCTCAAGGACTTATACACAAATGCAGCAACAGCAGCAGAACACATAAGATGTAGAGGTAGCACAGAGGATAGAGTGATGAACTTGGCCTGGCTTTGCCGAGCAAAGGAGATGACTCTTGAGTTGGGCCTTAAAGGAGAGAAATTCCACTCTAAGGAAGGGAAAAGGCAAGCACATGCAAAGAAACAGAGGAATGAAGCTGCATGAGTAATTTTTAGAGGCTGATTGATGGGACTTTGTGTCAAGAAGGAGAGCAGATGAAGAAACCGGGAGGGGTGGGCAGAAGTCTGTGGATTTCATCCATGACCTACAGTGCTGTCTCAGATCGTCTGTAAATTCTTTTTTGCTCTAGGACTTTTATCATCACATGAATCCATTTTCCTTTTTTCATTAGTGTTTGAGGTAATCATTTATATATTTTTATATTTATTTTTTTATAATTATTTTTATATTTATCTTTTTTAAGTGACCTTGCTCTGTAACTTTAGAGTATAACCATGAGAGCTTCTTTCCTTGCATAGGTGTTGCAAAGAACCAGAGGTCTTCTGTGGCTTTTAATGATGATTTTAGTCAAGTTAGCAGAACCTACAGGAATTCCCAGTTTCCTACATTGCTTCCTGGGGCTTTTTCATTCCACATCTTGGTACAGTTGCTTGGATTTCCACGTTTAAAGCTAAAGCAAGGGGCTCCTGGGTGGCTCAGTGGGTTAGGCCTCTGCCTTTGGCTCAGGTCATGGTCTCAGGGTCCTGGGATCAAGCCCTGCATAGGGCTCTCTGCTCAGCGGGGAGCCTGCTTCCCCTCTCTTTCTCTGCCTGCCTCTCTGCCTACTTGTGATCTCTCTTTCTGTCAAATGAATAAATAGAATCTTAAAAAAATAAATAAATAAAGCGAGGGTCCCACATACATATGGTATATTAGAGACTTGGTAGTCTACAATTTTCACAGTGAAACTAATATGACTTTTTAATCAATTTTTCAGAGAGCTTTTGGGCAATAGTTACTTTAGAAGGACCCTCTTGAAAAAGGGATCTGAAGTGGAACTCAAAGGCTATATTTATTCATTTATAAGCATTTATCGATGACCTGCTTTAGGCAAGATTGCATATCAGGTACTGGGGACCCCAAAATGAGTAAGGTAAAATTCTTTCCTTCAAAGCACTTACATCTATTAGTGACTTCTTATAATTTTTATAAGAAATCTTATAACTGTCTGACTTTACTATATACACAGAATGATTTTATGTCCATGAGTAAAAGGTTTTTATAAAATTTCATTAAAAATAGTTGAGTTTTTTTATTATGCATAAATAAGCTCAGCCTCTTCTGGAAAGCTGAATTTATCTATCTAACATACTAACTAGAGGCAAGGAGGAGGGGGAAAAAAAAAAGCCAGAAGAAAAGTCCTAATTCATGATGCACCACTTGAGACCCTCCAGTGAACAGCTGCATTGTAACACTCACCCTTTTTGTTCACATGGCCTTGCTCTCTGGAATCCTCAGATATCCATGGCTGCCCAAGGGCTCGTCAAATGTCACCAGGGCAACAACAAAGTAACACACATGAAGCAGCCCCTCTGTGGCATTCTTTATGAAAAGCATTGAATTAAATTATTGCATAACAAATCATCTGCATATGAAAGGCCGTGAACTGTTGGAGAACCCAACTGGAAACAATGCTGAATTTGATCCCTACCTCCACTGATAACTTACTGGTACCCTTAGAAATCTTGTTGTGACCAGAGGCCCCTTTACGGAATGTGGGAAATTCTGATACTGTACTTATGACCTCCAGGGGATTAGGAGCTAGATTAGGGAGATTGTTGAGATGTTCATAGAAAAACTCCCTTCACCCCGTTCCTCTCTGCCTTTCTTGGTCAAGCTTTCAAAAAGTTTCCCACTCTGGATGAAACTGTTGCTTCCCACCAAGAAGATCCTAACAAAACAGATAACAGCTACCTTGACTGAGTCGGACCACGTGTCAGACATTGTGCTAAGCACTTCACATGCATAATTTTTATTTCATCCTAATGACCTGTATGTCGGGTCAGTATGACTAAAGTCCTCATTTTATCATGGAGACATACAGACTTGAAAATGTATATGATTCTTGGCCCAGGTTCACAAGGCAAAGGAGTATTCTGAAGCAAAGAATTAGAAAGAGCTGATCTGTTTCAGGAACCCTCAAACCACTGTACATATTAGTTTAGAGGGAACTGTATATCACGTCACATCCTCTAGCACCATTATACCTGGCTACTGCTTAATAAAGGTGGAAATCTTTATAGTAGGAATAACAATTCTTATAGATTAAGTATATTAATTCAAGAAAGCCTGTGGAGAGGGGTGCCTGGGTGGCTCAGTGGGTTAAAGCCTCTGTCTGCCTTCAGCTCAGGTCATGATCCTGGGGTCCTGGGATGGAGCCCCGCATCGGGCTCTCTGCTGGGTGGGGAGCCTGCTTCCCCCTCTCTCTGTCTTTGCCTGTCTCTTTGCCTATTTGTGATCTCTGTCTGTCAAATAAGTAAATAAAAATCTTAAAAAAAAAAGAAAGAAAGAAAGAAAGAAAGAAAGAAAGAAAGAAAGAAAGAAAGCCAGCCTGTGGAGAAACAGTGGATGAAAAATAAACATGATGTTTTAGGCTTGGTTCAACCAAAATAAAACAGATTTTTGGAAAATGTCCTGAAATGTTTACATCCAAATGATGCTGCCACTAGTGGCCCACCCTCTTAGCCCCATAAATCTTGCAGTTCTTCTTGGTTATTGCCAGCTTGTAAACCATGCGGGAAGAAAATGAGTCTCACTTCTATTTGGTTCGATTTCACCATTGGGTCCCCAAAGAAAAGCAGTCGACCTGCTTCTCACCAGAATTGTCCATGAAAGACTGAACTATTTTCAAGAACAAGTTCATTCTCACAGTGCAAGAAATTGGCACCCCTAACATGTATTTGAAAGGACAGATGTCCCCTCTTTGAAGTTTTATTTATTTATTTATTTTTAATTATTAAAATAGCATGTTGATTATAAAACTAACATGTTGATTATAAAACTGACATGCTGATTATAAAAAACACCCGAAGATAATCACTACATACTTCTAAAGTGTTTGAAAATATTTCAAGCAAGCCAGCCAGCATTTTTAAAAATAAATGTGATCTCCCACAAGAATTCTTTTAATGGAGACAGCAGATACATTGTCTCTTATAGGTATTTTTAAAATGGTAACATTGCTTTATAATCACATAACCAATGTGCTGTTCTAAGTCTGAAGCATGATTTGTGGATAAATATACAATTATTTCTTAGCTGCATCATTTTTTTTCAAGAAAAATTATAATAGCTACAATTTTTTGAGTGCTAGCCACATTCCAGGCACACAAGTTATTGTATATAATACTTAAAACAGGCCTGGCAAGTCAGCTTTATAGTCATTTTTCATGTGATACAACTAAAGCTCATGGAGGCTTAGGAACTAAGCACTGTCTCACGGTTAGGGCTGTCTTCCTTGAAGACTCACGCGCTCATCCATGAAGCATCCACAGAGGAGAAGTACAGTTATTTCTGCCTAGAGGGAGAATAAACATAAAAATTAAGTTATTAGCATCACCACTTTGGTGTTAACAGACTACTGGAACTGAGGCGAGACACATTCTTCAAATACTAAGAGAACCTGCATGAAAACATCTAGACAGGGTCATTTAATTCTTTCTCCACTCTTAGTACAGAAGGATCATCTGAGGGGCTTTTCAGTAACCTAATCTAGAATCAACCAGTTGGAAAGTCAGGTTAAACAGAGAGGGGTCCAGGAACCTGCATTATGAAGATATTTTCCAGAGAACTGTGAGGCTAAATATCCAGGGGACCCTCTTCAAAAACCACCACTTTATTATATAGCAGATGGTCTCAACATGATCTCCTTTCCTTTCCCTAAATGTCCGAGTACCTACGAGACAACCAAAGACAATCGTTGAAAACAAGAGCCCAGGTCATAGGGTATTGTGTCTGGTTTACGTTGGGTTATGAAAATATACCAAAATGAAATTTCGTTTCAAATTTAGCCTCTTACCTTGATGGACTCTTTGTAAAACTTGGTGTGCAAAAGTGGTGGATGAAGAAAGTTCTCACAGATGCTCTGGTTTTTTAAATCTCAGGATTCTCACAGCATAAGAAGCAGCTAAAGTAATGCCAGGTGGGGATGTGGGGGATTTCCTGTTTATTTGTTTTACTAATTTAAGATGATTTTATACATCCTGTGATTTTTACAGTTGTTGTGAAAGGAAGCTCTTATATTTAACTCTATTGAAATGTCGCCCTTATGTTTTTAGAGGAAGGGAAGATGGGGATAAATCTCCTTAGCACTTTTCATGAGTTAATGAATTATGTTCTTGAAGCTTTGCTTTTCTGCTGTCTGTAACAGATATAGGCTTCATAGGGCTGATGATGAATTTCTAAGGTTCATAAATTATGTGTCAGACAGTTCAGAAGGTGTTGTATGCGTTTTTTGGCCTTTTTTTTTTTTTTTTTTTACCCCCTCTTTTCCTATCCTTTAGGCATGCAACATTTGGATAGTTTAATCCAGCCCATAGGGAGATGGGCAAGAAAAGGGATTAAAATCAAAATTCTTTAAAGTACCTCACATAAAAAAGTTTTGTGAAGAAAAGGGATCAAAATCCCAAGTTATACCAAGACTTTATATTAATTTTCATTTTCTTTCCTCTCGATAAAATAATCAGGAGGTAGCTGTGGACAGAACTGTCCATTGATGACAGCAAGCAGAGTGTCTGGGAAAGGTTCTCATCCTGTTCTTTTTTTGGAGGCCCTGAGACACAACATGTTAGCCATTTTAGGGTTGGGTGAGGGTGAGAGATAAGAGTTAAGTTGAACCTTTCTTATTTAGCCTCGGTAGGAAATAGTACTGGTTGCTGAAAGCACAGTTGTGCTCATGATGTTTTCAGAGAGGGTGACAAGTGGTGATGATACTCAAGCAACCTAATGATGAGCTTTTCTAAAGTGTAAGTTTGGAATCCTTTCCGTTTGTTCTTTAAAAAGATGAAGGAAAAAAAGTATGTAGGATACCGTACACACTTTAGATCTACAAGGAAGAAAAAATTTAGTAGCAGCAAAACAGACCCTGGGCCAGTAGGAATGGAATTTTTGCATAGACTGGAGAAGCAGCACCCACTTTCAGAAGGGAGGGCGTTAGGGATAGACTCGACGTGGACGGAGATCAGTATGTAATGGTCAGTCAGCACTTGTTCATTACCACCTTCAATGTACTCAAAAGACTAATGATTTATCTACCTCGGAGAGAGAGAGAATGTGGGGGGCAGAGGAGGAAGGAGAGAGAGAGAGAGAATACCAAGAGAATCCCCACTGAGCACAGAGCCCAACACAGGGCTGGGTCCCTGGACCCTGGGATGATGACCCGGCTGAAACCAAGAGTTGGGATGTTGAACCAACTGAGCCACCCAGACGCCCAGACACAACCTTTTTAGATGATGAAAATAGAGGGTTTTAAAAAAAAAATTAGGCAATCCAAATATCTTAATCCGTCAAAAACATACAAATTACCAAATCACATGGAATATCTTTTCATTAACACTGAGTAAAAAAATAGAAAACCCTGAGGTCAGTGGGGGATAGGAAGGTGATGAAACACCAAATACCTCTTTCCCTGAATAATTTACACGAGTATTTTCAAGATGTTTTTGTGAAAAAGTTGTGGAGGATTTTTTTTTTTTTTTTTTTTTTTTTAAAGAGAAAAACAGCTTTGATGGCTGTCTGGAGTTTGGAGCTTCAAACTTGAATTCTCTATTCAATATCCACCTTTGGTTCTGTGTTTGATATACCTGGCCCGTAAAGATAGACATTTTCAAATCTATGTGGAATTTTTAATTCACGATGAAATAAACCCAGTTTCTGGGTTTCTAAGTGAGGTATCAGCCCTCACCCTTGGCATAAGGAGCTTTTGTGATGCAGGACTTGAAGAATGCCCCAGCTGGGGAAATGCCAGTTAATAGATTCAGACAGATGGATTTTGATGAGAGTCTGCACTGTTCACACCCCCTTAGCAAATGTTTTCAAATATTCTCAAGTAACACACTTAACTTGAAAACAAATATGGATTTGCTTACTTTAGAGTCAATAGTAATTATTATCATTAGTAGTATATAAAAATATCTGTTCTGTTTGTGCACATTAGAGTGTTAAATTCATATGTCACATTATATCTCTAGACCTGTAGCTGCCTTATAGAGAAAACACACTTTGAATTTAAAACAGGTTTTGGCAGAAATTATTTCAGCTGTTGTGAAATATAGCACTTTTTTTTTTTTTTTAACTTCCCTCCCCCGTAAAGTCAGAGGGATCGTCAGCTGTGGAAATAGCCTTACGAAATTCCCGAGAGGAATGCAGTTTTTTTTTCTCTCAGTGGAGACTGTGTAACCAGACCAAAAGGGAGTGACGTTGGAATAAAAATCCGACCAGCCCAAGGAGCAAGGGAACGTTTCTTATGGGAGTCAAGTTATGGAGCCCAGGGCTGTCTTCTTGAGCTTGAGGTACAGCTCTGGCCTCATGTGTTGCCAAAGTCCATTGTTCCCTAGCATTAACCAGAGACCATATTTAAAGTATAGGAAACTGGGAAAGCAAGAGGTTGGAGGTAGTGCTTTGAAGTGTAAATGTATGCATTAATATATTGACAGCTCTTTGGGGCAAGGCACTTTGACAGGTTTGTGGAGGTAGCTGAAAAAGATCTCCTCGAACTTGCAGCCCAGGGCTGCGGATTGACCTAATGCAGAAAACTGCACACTTAATTAGGTAATTACAGTGTGAAAAATGTATGTGAGGGAAGAAAGCATGCTGCAGAAGTGTAGCAAGAGGTCTAGCAACATCTGGAACGTTGGAAAATGCTTCATTGAAGAATAGCATTTGAGCTAAATTCTAGAGTCTAGTATCTAGTAGAAGTTCCTTAGAAGGAAGGATTAGAAAAGTCATGTTAAGGCAGTGGGAGCAGGATACGTGAAGTCTCAGAATCAGGAAAGCATTGGGTCAGACCAGGGATCAGAAGGCAATTGGTGAGATTGGAGCAAAGACACTCAGTGAGAGACAAGGCTGGTGGATGCCACTAGGACCGCACTGCAGATGCCGGGGCGAGTAGGGGGGTGGTGGTGGGGGAGGGGTGCTTTTCTCATTGTGCTTTGTGGTACCCTCCATGGGGGTACCCATTTTCTGTCTGGAAGAAAAAATATTGGGATTTCAGATTTATTCTCTTATTCTGTTTTAGTTCTTGCCTGTGTTTCTATCTCCATCTCTAAATTTCTAAAAAAACAAAAACAAAACAAAACAAAAAAGGTTTTTTTGTGTGTGTTTCATAAGAAAATCATACCACTGCTTGTTCATAATGGTCTGGCAGTTTTGACTAACTTAATGTCTGCAGTGGCCTTGTGTATTGTTCATAAATGGAATATTAGTTCAAATTAGTAGAAATGTGAACTATATGACATTATCTTAGCATATATTGACTTGGCTCTTAAATATGACAATCTCTTCTTTTTAACTTCTGGAAGGCTTGATTTAGAAGGAGGAAGATAAATTAATTCTTGTGTACCCAAAGAGAAGGCTTTAAGCTCCTATTTCTGAATAGCTGAATATTGTTTCTGCAGCTTTTACATCACATCTGTGTGTGTGACAGCTGGTAGATCATTCCTAAAACCTCCGCATTTGTTCAGGTTTTAAGACGTTCAACATTTTTATGTGCAGATGTAAGTTTCCAAGTTGTATTTGAAGAAAACATGCCCTTCCAAGTTGCAAAATATATTTTCTGGTTCATTTGTTAGGAAAGGAAAATATGAGAGACATTTTCTAATGCACTTCTGGTGGTTTCACTTCTCAGTGAAGCTGTGTGGAGAATAGCATAAACAGCACACTTTCACCTATGGGTCAAGATTTTACCAATTGCATTGTTTGGAGAACTCAGGTTACTAAGACTTTGGGCTGTTTATTTGTGTGTTGTGTGCATTGTGAGGAAACATAAGACATTGTTGTTGATTGTCATCTTCAGACTTGAAAAAGTTATATAAGTGAAGATATTAGATACAATAGTGAGGAGTAATATGATTTTAGTAAATGAAATTGATTTGGAAGTTCGATACAGTGTTTGTAAGGCAGTTGCACACATGCTAATCTCAACACTGACTAATGAGGGGTGAGTTGATGGTATCTGCTGAACACCTACCTTATTCAGAACATTCTTTGATACACAGGTCATAGCAGAATTAAAAAAAAAAAGAGTGGGAGAAAGAGAGAAAGAACACAGTCTCTTCTTTATAATTAAGCACAAATTTAACCTGATGTACAAAATACATCTCTGATGATAACTGAAAAAAATTTACCAGAGGTAACAAATTAATGCTCTGGAAAACTCATGTTACAAATACTGAAGACATAGAGGGAAAAAAAAAAAATTTCTATCAGCAAGAATCATCTGTAAAAAGCCTCTGGAAAGAGAGGCTTGGCTGGAGAGAAAGGTAAGTAAAGAAGTGATGCGCACTCATTGTGAGGTCTAGATAGTAGGAGAGCCTCTGGTATTGTCTGCTGCTGTCTCCCAGCTGTGTGGCTAATTTGAGCCAGATACTTCACCACTTGAACTCAGTTTTCTCATCTGTAAAATGGGACTAATAATCATGTGTGTGTTTGAATAAAATATGTAAGAGAATGGTGATGGCACAGAGTAACTGCTTAAAATGGCAGTTTTTATTTTTTATTATCTTTATTCATTAATAAAACTAGTGGAATCAGGGTTATTAGGTGTAGAGAGTGCCACATATAAAAGAAGTGCAGAGGAAGGAATCAAGCCTGCCTAGTATTCAGTTGGTTTTAAACGATAGAAATATTATCTCTAGCAAATAAAATACATAGAATATTATTTTACACACACAGTATTTAATGGTATCCATAAATTGATTGTGTGCCTATTAAGTGTCCTTAAAAATCTAGAAATCATTCCATGCATTCAGAATTAGAAACATGATTAGTCCATGATTAACCTCTAACAATAGGTTTGTAATTTCGCTCACAGGAACCATGCAGGGTGTCACAGCTTTTAGTGAAAATTTGCTTGTCCAGCTTTCCATCTAGATTAGTACACATAGAAAGTCGATCTTTTGATGATTTCAAAAAATACCTGTGGGTAGAAATGTGATTTCGAGAAACATACATAGAGAATATAGTAGAAGTATTCTTTGGGAATTACCAGGTCCTGAAAAAATGGTGGAAGTTGAGCTGGGAGAAGGACCTAAAATTTAGGGTGGTATTCATAGGGATGTCATTTTCTCACATTGGTTGGCTAATCTCTGCGTATGCAACTCCAAGAAACCCGGCCCTGCCCCAGGCAGGACCCCGGAATCCTGGTGTGTGGCCTCTGTGGCTGGAGGGGGTGGGGCTGGGAGTAAAGAGCCCCAGAGAAAGAGCTTCTGGCCCAAGTAATTCAGAGCTGACTCTGTTTTCTCATGTAAAGTGAGTACCTTTAGTCTTTTGTAAGGACTGAAAGGACAAACCTGGTGCGGGGAGGGGGAGGGGGGAATCCCTAGGTACACCCGTTTCTATAATCGGGACACTCAGCAATTGCTCTTTAATTCTAGAAGTAGCCAAAGGCTGTCATCACCTGATTTTGTAAAGATCTACGAATATGCTCCATGATTAGTGCTTGCTAATTACAAAATCATATAGTATTCAGTTTTACAGAGAAGGAAACTGAGGCAGAATGAGATAGAGTGACTTTTCTAAGGTTGGGCATTTAGCAAGTGGCTGAGCAGGGCTTACAGCTTGGAAAGAGTCCCTCCAAGGGTGTGCTCTCTTCCATCTTACTACAGAGTCTCATCTGTATTGGACACATGGTAAGGAGCGTACAAGAATGTATGTTATCTCTGTTGTAGTTTTGTAGAAATATTAAGTTTTGGTACAGATTTACAAACATCGAGCTGTGGAACTGAATCATCCGTGATCATCCATGAGTCCAACTCTGTATGTTATAAAGCCCTCCCCAAAGACCAGGGAAGGTGAGTGAGTGACCCACCATCCGTGTTCCCGGTAGCAGAAATGAGGCAGATGCCCAGACCTCCTAGTTCAATAGTCTTTCCATTCCACTGTGTGCTTGTCTAGCTTCAGAGAAGATAATTTAATTACAGTTAAAATCACATTCTTTAAAAAAATATATTGAGATAGAAGTCACATAAAATTCACCCATATAAAGTTTATATTTACATAGTTTTTAGAATTTTCACCAAGTTGTACAACCATCACCGCTATCTAATTTTGGGACATTGCTGTCACCTCAAAATGCTTATTAGGAGTCATACCTGTTTCTACCTCCTCCCAGTCCTTGGCAATACTTAGCTACTTTCTGTCTCTATGAATTTGCCTATTATGGACATTTCATGTAAATAGAATCACATGATGTACACCTTTGTGTCTGGCTTCCTTCACTTCACACAATGTTGTCAAGGGTCATTGTGTTGTAGCATGCATTAGTACTTCATTCCTTTTCCTGACTGAATGGTATTCCCTGGTACAGATTATGCCACATTTTGTTTATCTTCTCATCAGTTGATAGATATTCAGGTTGTCTCTACTTTTCAGCCATTAGAAATACTGTTTTTATGAGCATTCATGTGCATGCTTTTGTGTGAACATATATTTTCAGTTTTCTTGGATATATATCTATGAGTGAAATTGCTCCGTGATACAGTAACTCTGTCTTACTTTTTGAGAAACTGTTAAGCTGTTTTCCAAAACAGCTGCACATTTTAAATTCTGGGTTCAAATTTCTCTACATCCTAGTCAACACTTTTTATTGTCCAACTTTTTTATTATACTTAACCTATAGGATGTGAAATGGTGTCTTACTATGTTTTTGGTTTGCATATCCCTAATGAGTAATGATGTTGAGAATTTTTCCGCATGCATTTGTATATAGTCTTTGGACAAATGTATTTTCAAGTCCTCTGCTCATTTTTAAATTGAGTCACCTTTTTACTGTTGAGTGGCAAGATATATATATTTTTTAAGATTTTACTTATTTATTTGACAGAGAGAGAGAGAAATCACAAGGAGACAGAGAGTCAGGCAGAGAGAGAGGGGGAAGCAGGCTCCCTGCTGACCAGGGAGCCCAATGTGGGGCTTGATCCCAGAACCCTGAGATCATGACCTGAGCCCGAAGGCAGAGGCTTAACCCACTGAGCCACCCAGGTGCCCCAAGTTGTAAGATATCTTTATATTTCTGGGTATTAGACTCTTATCAGATATATGACTTGCAAATATTTTCTCCCATTTGCTGGGTTATTGTTTTATTTTCTTATGTCCTTTTAATGAAGTCCAGTTTATCTGTTCTTTCTTTGATTATTTGTTTCTTTAGGTATCATTTCTAAGAAACCATTGCCTAATCCAAGGTCACAAAAATCTATACTTATGTTTTCATATAAGAGTTTTAATAGTTTTGGGGTCCTTGTGTGGCACAGTTGGTTAAGTGTCCAATTCTTGGTTTTGGCTTAGGTAGGGAGTGATCTCAGCATCAGCTCCATGCACCCTGGGGAGTCTTCTTGATGATTCTCCCCCTCTGACCCTTCCCCTTCTCTCAAATAAATAAATAAATCTTAAAAAAAATTTACTAGTTTTAACTCCTACAATTTTTTTTTTTAAAGATTTTATTTATTTATTTGAGAGAGAGGCAGTGTGAGAGAGCATGAGTGAGGAGAAGGTCAGCGGGAGAAGCAGACTCCCCATAGAGCTGGGAGCCCGATGCGGGACTCGATCCCGGGACTCCGGGATCATGACCTGAGCCGAAAGCAGTCGTCCAACCAACTGAGCCACCCAGGCGTCCCTTAACTCCTACATTTATGTCTCTGATCCATTTTGAGTTAATTTGTGGATATAGCATGAGGTAAAGACCCAACTTCATTCTTTTGCATGTAGATATCGAAATATCTCAGCATCATTTGTTGAAAAGACTATTCTTTCCCCCATTTAAATGTCTTGTAATCCTATTGACACCTTCATTCCTATATTAAAATGAATAACTGTTCTCTATGAGAGAATAAGTTAATTGTTGTTTTTTATATTACTTTCCAAACTGATTGGGCTGTAACTATAGCTCTGTAATTCTGTTGTCCCTTCTATAAAATGAGAGTGATAATACTTTCCCATAGTACCATTTAAAGTATAATACCTTGCTGAATACCTTGCTGAAGTTGGAGGCCTAGATCAAAAGATGTCCCAGTGTTGACTTTAATGTTGTTTAAAGTCCTTGGAGTCTGACTGACCTGGGTTCAAATCTTAGCTCTGTTACATACTAGTTATATGACTTGGACAAGTTAAATTTTTGTAAATTTTTTAAAGTAATCTCTATGTCCAATGTGGGGCTTAAACTCATGACCCCAAGATCAAGAGTTGCATGCTCTACTGTCTGAGTCAGCCAGGTGCCCTGTAAATTTTGTTTTTCATTAAAGTATAGTTGATAATATTAGTTTTAGTCATACAACATAGTGATCTGACAATTATGTACATTATAAAATGCTTACCATGAGAAATGTAGTTACCATGTTTTACCACACAAAGTTATTGTAGTACTATTGACTATATTCCCTGTGCTATACCTTTCATCCACATGAGTTATTTATTTTATAACTGGAAGTTTATATCTCTTACGTCCCTTTAGCTATTTTGCCTATCTCTTCACTCCCTCCCTTTCGGCAACCACTAGTTTGTGAGTCTGTTTCTCTTTTGTTGTTGTTTGTTTGTTTGTTTGTTTGTTTTTTTAGATTCCACATATAAGTGAAATCATACAGTATTTGTCTTTCTTGGTCTAACTTATTTTACTTAGCATGATACCCTCCAGGTCCATTCATGTTATAGTAAATGGCAAGATTTCATTCTTTTTTTATGGTTCAGTAATATTCCATTGTGTATATTTATTTTTTTAAAGATTTTATTTATTTATTTGAAAGACAGAGATCACAAGTAGGCAGAGAGGCAGAGAGAGAGAGAGAGAGGAGGAAGCAGGCTCCCTGCCGAGCAGAGCCCGATGTGGGACTCGATCCCAGGACTCTGAGACCATGACCTGAGCCAAAGGCAGAGGCTTAACCCACTGAGCCACCCAGTCATCCTCCATTGTGTATATATACCATTTCTTCTTTATCCGTTGATCTATTGATGGATACTTCAATTGCTTCCTTATCTTGGCTATTATAAATAATACGGCAATAAACATAGGCGTGCATATATCTTTTCAAATTAGTTTTTTCATTTTCTTTGGGTAAATACCCAGAAGTGGAATTACTGGATCATATGGTATTTCTGTTTCTAATTTCGTGAGAAACCTTCCTACTGTCTTTCATAGTGGCTGCACCAATTTGCATTCCCACCCATAGTCTTATATAATTTTTAAAATACAAATCATACATCATGACAATTATTTCCACTTTATTATCAAAGCTCAGTGCTTTCATGCGCCTGGCTTGTGACAGCAGCTACACTTACTCTCTATAAGGATCCCATGGTAAGTAGAACACAAGACAACATAAAAGCCCCTGGCATGCACTATAAGGATAAATTTACAACCGCGTCGTGCATTGACCATGGCTCCCAAAATGTTGGTGCCTGGATGGCAATCTGATAAAATTTTAATGATTCCATTGGGAACACATTATATACAGTTTTTAACTGATAATTTTTTTCTTTACTATGAGGTTATGACCTTTCTTCCTTTTGATGTTTTAAATGCCAATTTTGAGTGTAATGATGGTGGTGGTGTTGAATTCCTTGACCTAGCAAAATTAAAAGGTAGGTAACTTTAGTTTTACTTCCAAACTTTCTTTTGAAATTATTCCCAGTCTATAAAATCTCAAAATCTGGAATCCTCTGTCTTAAAGTATACTATCCCTGAAGTCGGTGAGCATTGTTTCAGTTAACTATGAAGGGATCAGAGTCTCTGGCCACCATGCTGTTGGTAGATAAGGGCTGAACCAATCAGGAGTTTTTAAGGAAGTTCTTCTCATGCTGCAGGGAATAAAGCACCATTGCAAGCTAGTACTAAAGAAGGACGCCAGCTTCAGTACCCTGACAGACCTGGGTTTGAATCAGATCCTTGATGCACAAACAAATTAGCTCGGTGTTCTGTGGAGTATCATGGAGAGCCAACAAATTAGATGAAAATAGAAGTTTGAAGAAATGGGGCATGGAATGCTCTCCAGAATGGGTGACCAGCAAGATGAATTTTCAAGAGTAAGTGAAAATTCACCAAAGGAGAGGGAGGAGGGAAGGAAGCTCCAGCAAGGGTCAGCGGCACGTGCAGAGAAATTCAGGCATGAAGCCATAGCAAGCAGGAAGCATAGGGTCCAGGATTACTGACCCCAGATCGGCATGCCTGAAGGACATACAGATGGAAATATTCGATACATCTGGTGGCTTCTACTTATTCGGCTTATGTGAACTTTTAATTATTAAAGTAAACAATTTGTTTATATCACAAAATAATGAAATGTCCCACTGAGGTAGCAAATTCTTCATTCTGAATACTTTGTTTTTCTAAAAAACAGGTCCCCAGGGTAATGAACTCATGATGATTTTTAAAAAAATCTTCCCAACAATAACATTTTAATTGTATCTATTTTTACTAGATGCTTATTCAGTTCTTACTTATATTCCCAGATTTAAAAATATCTGACAGCAAAGTTAGCCATTTTACTAGGAAATTTAAAGGAAATATGGGGGAATACCTGGGTGGCACAGTTGGTTAAGCACCTGCCTTCAGCTCAGGTCATGATTTCAGGGTCCTGGGATGGAGCCCCACATTGGGCTTTTTACTCAGTGGGGAGGCTGCTTCTCTCTCTCCCTCTGCCCGCCACTCCCCCTGCTTTGTGTGCTTTCACACTCTCTCTCTTTCTCTCTCACACACACAAATAAAGAAATTAAATTTTTAAAAAAAGGAAATAAGATTTGAATTCAGACTTCAGTTCTACTAACTAGGATGTAAATATTTGGTAACTCACTACAACGGGCTAAAGGAGAACTAAGAATGTTACTACCTAAGAAAAGACTTTCATTACAATTCTAATAAGTCTGGCTCAACAAATGGGTCGTTCTTCATGGAGTTTTTGTTGATTGTTATTAGAAATTTTGGTGTTACTTTGATCTAAATGAAATGTTCCAAAATACAATGTGTCTGAGTCCAATAACGGATATTCACGTGCTTATGTAGCAGAATTTTTTTTTTATTCGCAGAAGAAAGCTATGTTGCCACATGTCTACTCAAATAAATTCACATTACCGTGTAAACTGACTCATTTGTAAGGAACAAGTCTACATAGCAAAAAATATAACATCCATCAGAAAGTATGCACACCGGAAACATTGAAATGGACAGGTTTCTCATTTTCCCCTTGTTTTAATGTGCTATCGCTTGACCTTTACCAGCACCCCGACTCTAGCACAGATGCTGAAATGTAGAATCATAGAAAATAGGAGGATAGGGGTAGGAGGAGGGGAAGTACGAAAAAATGGGGGAGCAGGAAAGGCAGGATACAGTTTCTCAAGATAGGAATTTAGGGGGAAAATGCCCTGACAAGGGAATTCCAACTTGAAAGACTATCTTCCCCAGCTAGGTGGCATCTAGAACCTATGATTGCCATTCAGAGAAAAGGAAAAAGGGGAAAAGGAATGTAGCGTTTTCTCCTTAGGGCAGAAGGGGTTGTTTCTCTTCATTGAATGCATGGACTTAAATGTGGAACCACAGACTTCATAGTGAAAGCAAAGGAAACCATAAGATAAACAGTAAAAATGATTTGTTGATATGATGTTATTGTAGCTTTTATGTATATTTGGTCAAGCAAAACATGGTTTTTTCATGCAATGCTTTAAGCACAGCTTTCAAGAGGAAAACAATAGCCATTTGTTCTGATAAGAATGCATATTCAATTGTGGACAGATCTTGTAGCATTATTTTTTTTCTTACAGCAATGACATTTGGTGTTTTTGGGGGGATTGAAACAATGATACCATCCTTCAATTTACATAGAACTTATGAAGCTCTATGTAATCCACAAGCAAGAGAAAGGACAGTATAAATAATGTCTCCTACCTATTAAGTTGCTTTCCATTTGTGTTGAGACCAGAACTTGGCACCACCTTTGGTTTCATTTCCTACCATGGCTCTCTGAGCCTGACATGTTCTCTGCAAGCTCTGTCTGTCCCTTTATCATTTGATCTCTGTAGTCCAGAGCCTAAAAGGAGTTCACTAAGTTTGTTCGTTTGTTTGTTGACTAAATGAATAAGAAAGCGAATAACCTCAGGCTAGACGTGATGAAGCATAAATAATATTACAACTAATATTTACAGTTTGCAGAGCACTTTCATTATCTGACTTCCCACTCAAAGTCATGGTATGAGGTAGATCTCTCCTATCTCTAGTTTACAAGCTTCTGAACAGAAACTCAGAGAGGTTAAGTAGGCTACTCGAGAGCACAGCCAATGAAGTCCCTTAGTTGGAATTCAAACCCAGATCTTCCCTAAATTTCATATACTTTCTACTCCGTTCTGCTGTTTCCAGAGGCCTTATCCACAAAGATTAGAAGCTGAAAAGATTTTATCTCATATATTGAATTTTATTCAGGATGAAATAAGTAAAGCATTCTATTTTTTTAAGAGTTCAGAATATTAATAACATTGTATGAATGCTCACATTCATTCGGTTTATTATTTTGGGTAAATATGAAAGGAGAAGAACCAGCAGTGCAAGTTTACTATCTTGAGAGATTTGGCAGCATTTTATAAACCTGCCCTGCTAGGTCGCCCTCAGTGAGGTGAGTGCTGCTGTCCGTTCGTGCCGATGGACTGAATTACAGCCTAGAGACGTGTAACTTTCGCTTATAGAACCGAAGGCTGGTGGGTACAAAGCATTCTATTGTAATCCTTGGAAAATATTTTTAAATATATATTTCCCCTTGGCAATCCCATAATGACTTCCTTTCATGTAATCTCTTTATTAATGGATTGATACCTTGAAGGGCACCAGCATCCAGGAGGGTGTCAGTAGCATGCTGTCCCCAGAACTGAGTGAGTGACAGGTGCCTGCTGCCACCTAGACTTGCAACTGAAAAGAGCAGAGATGGCTCCACTCAGTGTGTTCCTGTCTCCCAAACAGTCCAGAGTCCAGCAAGTGAGAGGCCTTTACCTGTCTCTATTATTTCACCGCATCCATCCCCTTTGTCACCCCAGGGGAGCATAATGTCAGTGGACCCTACTCAAAGGTTCTGGAAAACGGATCCGAGGTAGATCATTTGTAATACTTGCCATTTATTAGAAATGGGTTGCTGTCTGGAGGAAAAATATTGGAAATAGCTAGTCAGGGCTTAAGAGTATGCATTGCCCCCATCTTCAATCACCCTCTTAGAATACCTTTTATTCAAAAAAACAGCTTCCGGTCCCATTCATTCCCAGTTTAGAGTATTGATATCTGCTCATGGCTGGCTGCCTTTTCTGCTGTATGTGCGCACTCTAAAGCAATTGCACATTCTAAAGAAATTGTGACAACTAACCCAAGTAAGAGTAGAAAATCCTAAACACAGGATGGTTGTTTCAGGTTAGCCTAGAGAGCTACCTGTCAGTGTATTTTAGGAGGTTTCGTTGTTCAATGTATTTGATTGAAACGACGGTTGAGCGTGACTGGTCTCTCCTGATCTCTCCTCTTTGCCCACCATTTGCCTCACAGGCTCAGCCTGTTCTTTGTAAATGTAGACATCATGCCAGCTTCCCTCCTCCGCCTTCCTCTCATTTGGTCAGGCTCCCTGCAGAGAGCTGACCCACAGCTCCTGCTCTCACTATGGCCTCTATTGTGAAGACTCCAACTTACTTGGTCCAGCTCTGCGGCTTCCTCCGGGGTCCCGAACCCTCCCCTGGACCTACAACTCTCTAACTGCACTTCTCGCTCTTTAAGAAAGCTCAGAGAAGGAAGAGTGAGGGTATGATCAGGGAAAGTGTCAGGGAGGGAGCAGAGCTTAAACTCACTGTCATGGTAGTTAGACTCTTCTGTATCAGAACTGTCCAGATAGAGCTTCAATATTAAGAAAATTTACTGAATTATTGACACTCAACCCTATGCCTGATATGCATCCAGTGGGGGTGGAAGTTCAAATCTGAGTTTCTCAACTAACAAGCTGTGCTTGTTAGAGAATCACAGAATTAAGTTTTTGGTGAAAGAACTCAGTAGGAGGTAACATAACCATCATGAGATCCTTGGTGGTCATATAGACCCCAGAGCTCTGGAGAGGTTCCCAGCACACTTACTGTGGGCAACCGAGACACCATGGGGAGGAAATGGGCAGTTCTACAAGGCAAACATATCTTGCCAAGACATTTGATTGGAAATTAGAAAAGAAAAAAAATAAACAGATCACAGGACCCAACTTCAAGAAATGCAAATATGCATACTGATAGACACTTTGCTAATATTTAAAATATCAGGCACATCAGCTTTAATACAGTCCTCTGCTCTATTTTCTCTGTGCACTGTGTATTACTTATATATTCAGGAACATTTTGGTAGGAATAATCAAAGGAAGAAATTTTTAAAAACCAGCCAGCTAATTGGGAAATGAGCTAATTCTAAAGCCACAGTGATGATCATTGTGGGAGGAGGTGGCCATCATTTAATTGTTCTTCCTCTGGAGAGAGTCAGTAGGGTGGGTTTTGCCAAGTGTCCTGAAGCAAATAGTACTATAAAGCTCCATGTGGAGTAGGACTATTGTCCCTCCAAATATAGTCCCTTTGTGTTGAGGGCCAAGAAATCCAATGACAGAACGAAACTGTGGAAATCTGCCCAGAAACTTTTGTAAAGGGCAATCCCTTTGTAGAACTCACAAATAAAGAAGCACCACAGTGCTCTTTTTTCAGGAATTCTTTAAATTATTTGATTGTAAATGAACAATACAGGGTAGTTTGTGACCAAAGAGGTTCACATTTTACGTGTGTTCCCCAAAGGAAGAAGTGATAGGTATAGTAAACACAGAGAGATTAATATAAAATCTGAATTCTAATGCATATCTTAGGCTTTAGTAGATTCAGGGTCTAGTTCTGAGACACAGATGGGGAGAATATATACCAACCTTTAAACTGGATCCAGAAACCCTCTCCAAATTGCTCCTCCCCTACATGGGTAACAAAGCGTGCCATACGTTTTCTATAAAATCCTACGCTTTAATAAATCATAATACTTACTAAAGGGTATTACCATTGTTGTTACTTGTTTGTCTCCCCATGTAAGGAAGGTCTACATCTGTCATTTCTTTATGCCTAATACTTAGCATAGTACATGACACATAGTAGATACTCATTAATAATAATACATAGTTGTTGAACTCATACATATCCCCATTGGTAAATCATTTATAATCAACATATGTTTTAATATGTTTTACTAACAGGGACATTCGCTGCTGGTTTGTTGGCCACTCTATAGGTGAATTTGACGTTCTTGATTAACAAGTTGTATGTTTACTCTGTATATAATATGTTTTGCTAATCACTACAGAGGACACAGAGATGAGACTCCACCTAACCCCAGGTTTATCCCCAGGCTAACGTGAAACACTCCTCTTTAACGCACGGTGAATCATCACCTGTCAATTCTCTGAAGGTTCAGTGACTAGGATGCAGTAGGTACTCATTAAAGGTCTGGTGAAAGAGTAGATAAATGAACCCATCTAGTACTTGCAGCCAATTTGCCATCAAAAGCTTGGGGCTAATAGCTATCAGTGTCCTAATGAAATCCTTTCATCTTTCATGGGCTCTTTTTCTCAGCCAATTATAGTCAACATTCTTAATATTTAACTGGCATGTAAGAGCCTTAAAGGCAGGTACCAACTACATTGATCTTATTCACCATTGTAACTCACTCTCCAATACATAGTAGATGATCAGTAAATATTTGCTGAATTAAGTTTTTAATGTTTTCTTTTTAGTCTTTGCAGAGGAGATGCCAAAAGTAGACAAATGGCTATGATAGAAAATACATACTAAAAGAGAAATAAAATGTTTTGGCGGACTCACTTCTGACCAAGATCATGTCCTGTTGTAGAGGTACAGTATTTTTATAAATAAAATTTATAAATTGTAATAACATTTTGGGTAGATCTTGAAGAGAAAGATAGAATTTCAATTGATGTCCAGAAGAGCATTAAATTTTACTTAAAAAAACCTTATTTTTCAAAGTTACAGAATTCCTTGATTCAAAGTTGTGGAGTTTTAAAAATATGCAGAGTTCTTATCTTTAAGTGTGCAAGAAAAAGAAAGTATTTTTAAGCTGAATATTTTTAATCACATGGAGTGTTGATAAATTTTTTAAAAAATTTAAGAGGGAGGGCTTTCAGAATTTAATTCTGTGAAATTAGTGTTAAGCTCTAAAACCCATTCCTATAAAAATTTAAAACATTTTGGTACAAATGATAGGCTTTAGCTCTTTTCTTAAAAATAAAGTCTGTCTTAATAAGATCTTTAAGAAAAATAATTTTACTTTCACTTATAAGTAATATTAAAAATACAATCCAAGTGAGAAACATTCAAACCAGTGCCTAAAACATTCGTCTAATCATGTAGGAATCTGTGGCTCAGCAGAAAGATCAAAAACGTCAAAATTAAAGGCCCGGGCCTGCATTGTGTCTGCAAACAGCAGATTTCACAACCTGGGAAAGTCCAACACACCCATCTTCCTGGTTGACAAAAAGAGGGGGTCATATTAGAACAGCACCTCTCAAAACTTTAGTATGTCACCAGTCACCTGCAAATCTAGTTAACATGCAGATTCTGAATGAGTAGGTGGGAGAGTTGGTGGGAGGGGGCAGGGAGAGAGATTCTGCAGTTCCAGTAAGCTCCCAGGTGTTGCCCGGGCTCCTGGTTGTTGACCTCACTATGAGTAACAAAGCATTGGAAACTTCTTGAGGTTTTCTGCTACCTGAGGATCCTAGGTAAGGTGTACAGGTTTCTAGCGTGAAAACTGTTACCAGAACTGGAATATGATTCAACTACAAACACTTCTGGAAATCCTTCTCATCTAATGTGCACAGTGCTTATCACTACTTTACCCCTTTAATTTAAAGGAATCATCTTCTCTAGATGTCACTGGCATGCAGTATACTCTTCTCCCTGATTTCCCCCTGACAAGCCTCAGAACATAGTAGTATTTAAATACCACTGTATAATGTAATTTGCTTTAAGTAAATTTCGGCTCCTTTAGGAATTTGGCCAGCAGTGATTGTACCATCTGTCAATGAAAAATTCAAATAATAATTTCTTGAGCCCTACCATGTGTCAAAGATTGTATCATGCAAGGTGTATATCATTTTATTTTGAAATGATATCCAATAAATGATATTTATTTTGAAATGATATGAAATGAAACCATATCTTTTATTTTGCAAATAAGGGCATTGAAGCTAAGCATGAAGTCTATAGCTATCCATCTAGTAAGAGGAGTCGTGATTTGAACATAAGTCTTTTTTTTTTAAGATTTTACTTATTCATTTGATTGAGAGAAAGAGAGCACAAGCAGAGGGAGAGGCAGAGGGAGTAGGAGAAGGAGACTCCCTGCTTAGCTGGGAGCCAGACATGGGGCTCCATCCCTGGAATGGAGATCATGACCTGAGCCGAGGTCACCCTTGAAACTAAGACTTGCAGGCTCCCAGCCTGTGCTCTTTCTACTCTACCTCACTGCCTCTCTGGGGGAGGCATAAGACAGGACCAGTGTGGGGGTCTGAAGATGTACGTGACACATTGGGGGCTTCAAGAAGTTTGCAATAAGAGCAGTAAGAGATGACACAAAGCAAATCAGAATGAAGTGGCCAATGACTATAACAGAAATAAGTTTCAGAGGAATACAGAGAAGGGAGGAGACCACGTATGCCGGAAAGGCCTGGAAAGGCTTCCCACAGAGGGGGCCATTGAGTCAGGTCTTGAAAAACTGAGTAGGAATTAAAGGAGCAGAGAAGAGAGCTTCATAGGCAGTGGGGACAGGAGTGAAATCTCTTTTCTTCTAAATATTACAAATTCCAAGGCCTTTTCAGGCAACCAGAGTGGAGTCCTCAATGACAGGCCTTTATGGCCAGACCAAAGAATTTCAATCCCATCCTTTTCTCGCTGGGGGACCTCTCCCTGTTTATGAGTGATATAGCAGAACCATGCTTTAGAGGATTATTCTGGCAACCAGAAATGAGAAACACTGGAGCTGCAGAAGCAGGAGGCAGGAGGGCAGGAGGTCAGTTGTTGTTGTTGTTTTATCTGTAAAATGAGGAAACCACGGTAACCACCTCGAAGGGTTGTTCTGAGAATTAGAGAGGCAGGACATAAAGAACTTAGAATGGTGCCTGACACATGGTGTCAACAAATGTGCACTATCCTTACTTCTGCTCTCTTGCTGTGAAGGTGAATGAGCCCAAATCCTGCATGTGTTTCCACTTAGCAAACATTTGAGTCAGTTCCTAACTTCCAGAACCTCTTAGTACAATGTCAGGCATGTGGGAGGACTTTACTGCCAGGTAGCATGGCGGGGGTCACCATTACCCTCCTCTTCTCCTTCCCCCCCTCCCCAGGCAGGTGTTCCTTGCACTGTCTTTTCTCTAACCTGACAAATCTTCAGGGCAGCACAGTGACTGTCCTTTGGCTTAACGTTGCTTTGTTCTTGTATCAGTCTTTCTCGCTTTAATTCTACATGAGCACGTTCTCTGCTTGTAGGCACAAGTATAAAAGGAGGACTATAATTCTGAGAACTATTTAAAAATAAGTGGGTGAGCCCTGGTTTTCTAAGAAAAAGAAACTCAAGGTGGAAATTCCCAGAGAAGAATTTGACTAAGAGTGGCATTTGAGATGTATCAGCAGCTTCGGGTTTTCTTAAGTCCTGCTCTATAAACCAAGGCTTAATACAAGTAAAAGGCATATTAACTATCTTTGATCTGCCCAGAGTCCGATCTGGAAGAGGAGAGAGAGAAGAGGAGATACAGCGTGGGAAGTGGGGAGAAAGTACCAGTCAGGGCACTGGGTGCCCATGCTTCAACCCCACTGGGTGGCCACATGCCCTTGTGCAAGTTGCTTTTTTTCCTTACATGCAGAGTGAAAATGCCATCCAGCCTACTTGCCTTTCATCCAACATTGCATCCTACCAAAATGTAGTATTCACTCCCAGATGCCAGGCACTGGACCAAGTTCTGTGATACAATAATGAGCAAAAGTACATGTGGTCCCTGCCTTCATGGGATGTACAAACTAGGGGAATAGACAGATATTAATTTAATACTCCCTCCCCCCTTATCACAATTCACTGTGACAGGCCACAAGGGAAATGTTACAGGGCGCTGCAGGGAACTCTAGAGAGGCAGGGAAAAGGTCCTTGAGGGAATGGGCGTTGAGTAGTGGTTGATGATACCAATCTAGGCGTACTTGGTGTTATAGCCCAGGAAGAGGAAATGGGATGTTTACTGCCCTCAGAAAGAAGACCAGTGTTCCTGGAACACAGAGCAAGAGGAGGGATGTGATTATTGAGGCTGCGAGAGGAAGCAGGGGTAAAACTAAACAGAGCCTTCTATGCCCTTTTAAAGGATCATTTTAAAGGGTTGTGTTCATTATCAAGTACAATGAAGGGTTTACATTTATCATTTTAAAATCTTTAAAAATTATAAAATACTGAAAAATGAAAGGTAGTTTCATTACCATCACAAGTATTGTCTTTCTGGAGTTATACTAAAAGAATTGTTCTCAATATCACTATATAGCTTCAAACAAGCATCAAAGGAAGGAATCAAACAAGGAATCAAAGAACAAAGTTTGTCTATTCACTGGGTCATAAAATACTCTCCAAAGGAAAGTCTAGGCATCCACCTTTTTGGTACATAGAATGCTGGGGATTTCATGGAACCATAAACTTTCAGTTTGGAAAGGATTTTCCTCGCTAACCTATGACATTTCCAATATGGAAATCGAAAGCCTCTGGGGATGAGGACCTCTGAGCTACTAAAGACAACTGAGTCTATCTTTGTGCTTTGAACTTGATTCAAACTTCTCGCTCACATTTTGGAGGGGAACCTACATGATGAGGTTGGGGGAGAGAGACACTAACCTTACAGTGTCACATATGTAATCTAATTCAACCCTCACAAGAGCTTTCTGAGGCCTAACCTCAGTTTTATAGATGAGAAAACAGAGGTGAGGAAAAACGAATGAATTTTTATTTGCCCAAGCTTATAGAGTTAATAAGTTGCAGAGCTTGATTTGAAAACACATTGACTTGACTCCAAAGCCACTGTTCTAGCCGTTTTCTGGCTGTATTGTTCTAGAACTATACCTTAGAGTCATGTAAAAAATACTTTGATCGTTGCAGCACATCTTTAGAAAATCTGATAAAATCTAATGCTTGTGCCCTAGAGAAGTGAATATATGCACAAAATTTTGCAATCAATTCCAGTATTTATTTATTTATGTTTCAAGATTTTATTTATTTATTTGACAGAGAAAGACACAGCGAGAGAGGGAACACAAGCAGAGGGAGTGGGAGAGGGAGAAGCAGGCTTCCTGCTGAGCAGGGAGCCTGATGTGGGGCTTGATCCCAGGACTCTGGGATCATGACCTGAGCCGAAGGCAGATGCTTAACGACTGAGCCACCCAGGGCCCCCCAGTTCCAGTATTTAGATGGCTTATAGATCATAAGTTAATACACACATGCTGTGATGTGCATTGGTTAGAACAGGAGCTTCTCTGGGACAGAGGTCATCGCTTGGTGTATTCATTGCTGCATGCTCAGCACTAAGAACATTTCCAGGCACCGAGCAGAAGTTCAAAAAGTAGTTGTTGAATAAAAGTGATTCCAAATGCCTGGGCCCACTCACCTAATTACTTAGAGCAGGGTGACAAAAATCTAGTATAGAGGGGTTGCTTCTGTGCAAAATTTAGGAGAACCACAGAGTGACTTCCCAACCTTGAGCCCAGGGGACCCAAGGAATACTAAAAGGGACCGTCCACATCCAGATCTGAGTCACTATGGGCCAAGTTTCTTTTGTTTTGTTTTGCTGTTTAAAATCACTTCCTCTTCCCCCCACTCTCAGAAAAGGATAGTGTCTTTCAAAGTTTCTTTTTAAATTAGAATTTCAAATACACTGGTAAAAACGACACTTCTGAGTCAATTTTCAGGGAGTATTTGGATAAAGAGTATATATATACCACGTTGTCCAAATGCCTCCTGGTGTCACCCCTATAGTAATTAAATGGATTTCGCTTATTTTGGGGAGGCTAGAACTTTAGGATTCTTATGTGTATTTCAAAGCTGAAGTAAATATCAACTCTTAGAAAACAGCTGTAAGGACATAACATGTTGTCTAGCCCAGGTTTTAAAACCAAGAATAGCCAAGAAGATCCTTTCCAATCTAGAGGTTGCGTCTGTGCCGTTGACAGTTCTTAGTGTTCTCTGGGGAATTTTCCCCAAAAGGCTACATTCAAGAAGGGATACAAAGTCCTCTTTCAACTAGTTATTTTTTTCTTGGTTTAGATGCTGACCCAGTTGAAATGAAGGATGGGAAGGGAATCAGATATAGTTGGCATGTATATATATTATATTTTATCTCTATATATAATCTATGTGTACTTATATACATATGAACCATATATAGATAAGGAAAGGAACACTTGAAGTGACTCAATACTTTGCACAGTAAGTTGTAGAACTGGGACATTATTTGGTGTTTTGAACAGGTGAGTAATATGATGGAAGTGCTGAGAAGCTGAGGGTTCTGTGGCATTCAGGTGGTACTCAGGTAGTCAAGGGTAGGCACAGAGACAAACCAGGATGGTCAGGGTCACTGAGGCGAGAGGGCTGGTCCCCAAATAGTGGAGGTGGCAAGGCAAGAAGGAATGGATGGGAGAATCATTTTGTAAAAGGAATTAGTAGACTTCTCTCTCTCTTTCTCATTCTCTCTCTTTTTCTCTTTTTCTTGTTTTGAACACTAATATTGCCTTATTTTGCCTAATATGGTGTAGGCACTGAAGAAGTTCAAGCTATTTTAGACAATAGCTATCATTTTTGGGCAGATTTTCCTCCTTCCTATCTTTCATCTATGAAACACAGATGCAGTTGGAAATAAGCCAAGGCTGAGGTCTTTCTCCACAGCTCCTGAAATGAATCACTGGTTAGGCCTCAGCCCCTCATTATATAAGAAATACTAGTCATATGACAGAATATTTAGAAAATGGAAATTTAAAAGATGTCACCCATAATTCCACCACCCTAAAAGTGGACATAATTATATTTTTGATGTGTTTTCTTCTACTCTTTTTTATTATGCATTAATTTTTTTTTAACAAAATGTAATTGTAGTAGATACCACACCATTGTGCACCCTACATTTTCCAATTGCAACAATACACTGATTAACAGAACGCTATGGGCCTGGATTTTCTGAAGTAATCCATATTGAGAAAGAAGCCAAGGCCAAGGATAGTTCTTGAGACCCCTAAAGTCAGAGAAGGAGAGAGGGTATTTTAAGTTTATTAAAGACTACAAGTAGCTTTTGGTATGTTCTACCTTTTCTATGCAGCAAACACATTTTTGGTATTTTGTATTTTCCTGGGATTGATTAGTGTTGAGTCATTGGTGGAGCAACGTCAAGAAAAGGTAATCACGCCCAGCTATCTGTGGTTGTACTTGGTCTGTTTAGACAGGTCTGTGTCTCAAGAGGTGGTGTGATTGTGATGATGCTCTCAGAGGTTGGCCAGAAGCCACTTCGTGTTTCAATAAATATCAAGTTCCAAAGAAATAATAACATGAGAAATCTCAGGACAATCTTTGTATATTTACACACACATATATATTCCAGAATAGAAAGGAACTCCCCCAGAAAGGCTGTATGAGACAGACATAACAGCCAAGCAATACCTTTTTCTTCCCTTAATTCAAAGGACCACCAGGAAAAAGAACCTTCAAGGGAAGCAAGGGAGGCTTCAATGGGGATAGGTTTGGAAATCTGCCTTATCTTCAGAAGCAGCTTTGTACTGATGTTGAAAGCACATTAGACAAAGGATAGTTTGTCTCACAATGCCAGAGTACCATTTCATGGGTAGATTCAGTACTTCTAAATGTGCTGTCACTATGAACCCTTCGAGCAGACCCCTCTTCCTTCTGCCTAAGCCTATAACTCCTGAATTCAGTTTGCCCTCTTAGTTCTTCACCATTCTTCACCATAGTCCTCCTCCTGAAAGGACAATGCCCTCCAGGAAATAGCTATAGCTAAAACTTAGCCCCCCTCTTTAGAGCTTTGATGGAACAAGGGAGAATAAATCATGAGGAACATTTAGGGGAGGGATGTGTCCTCCCAAGTTGAGTCTAAGAATCCAATAGATCTCTGTAACATGGGGATCTGAAATACTAAATCCTCTTGTTAATTAAACAAGGGATCATAGCATAGGAATATTGATGCATTTCTCTTTTTTTCTTTTTCATGAGGATTTTTTTTTTTCTTGATATTGTCTTCACCTTCTTCTCACAAGATAGTATCCCTCTGGGCTCAGTACGACTTTTCTGGTTGTGCAGAATGAATTTGGTCCTGTTCTGATCTAGATGCTCTGCCCCCGAGAAGCACCTCTTCACACCTCTGCCATAGCCCCTATAATGCAGTCTGGTGGTTGTAACTGTCCTCAGCTTTTGTCATGATAAGTCGTACTGTGGAGAAGGGGACAGTGTCATCTTCACCTTTGTAGCCCTGGTACCTAGCACTGTGCCTGGCATGAAGTATGCACTAAAAATGTTTGACTAGGAAAGGGCAAAAGAAAGATACTATAATATGAGTTAATTGATGGCTTTGTCTCTACTTATGAGAAACAAGATCTAATAAAAAATAATATTTTCATTATACCAGAATCACCTTTGGTGCAATCATTCCTCCCAATCCAAAATAGGAATCTCCCTTTGTTGCCCAGCCATAAACCCTGAAATTTGTCTTCCTCATCGCCTCAAAATTCCATTAATACTGATATCTAGGGCTCTAGAGAGCTCTCTTGCTACCTTCTCCACCTCTTAGTGCTTCTTTTTTTTAATGGGATGTGTTTTAATGCTGTTGCTCCTCCTTATACCACTTGTCCAATCTTTAAAGTATAGATTGATAGTCTTCTATTAAGAATAAGGAGGGAAATCACTCTATCCTATTCTTAGTGTACTGAGCTGAATTTATGCAAGAAGTTATGTTGGTTTAGATATATAAGAAATGCAGTTGCATCATTAATCCCACACCCTTATTCATCCACAGTTTATGGGCCAGAATTATTTACAAACTTTACTTAGTGCCCAACTGCTGCATGATGCCAGATGGGAAGCATTTACATAAAAAATGGAGTCTGGTTCCAGAGCAACAGGTCAGCATACTAACTAAATAGTGGTGTACCTTTCACTGGGCAATCTCAAATATTTACAAAACAGATAATGTGGAGAATCAATACAGGATTTTCCAAAGGACTCATCATAGGATTTCTTTAATGAGCAAGCTTCCTGTTTATATTCAAATTATAATTTGAGTCAACATTAAGAAAATATATTCACCTGTTTAAGAAAGGGAAAGAGTTTATAGAATCTAACCTGATTTAAAGGAGGAGAAATTTCTAAGTGCAGACAAATCCCAAAGGTCCCCTCTAGTAATCCGAGCAATCCTTAAAAAAAGGAAATGAAAGAAACACCCAAAATGAGCAATTACCTTTACTTTCAAGTAGGGCAAAAACACATAGATTCTAGAAAATACCAGACAGTAAATTAATTAAATCTCCAGCAAAATTAGTGTGAGGATTATGAAAATATATTTTTGAGCATGAAGAAGTAGAAGTGGTTGATAACTAGATGCAGAATGGGTCCATGAAGAGCAAGTGGCCTCATGTTGTTCACCTTTTAATTGAAGACACAGCAGCACTGCTTATAAAATTTGGGGCTGATTCAGAGCTAACGAAGATAGTGCCTTTTTCCCCCCTTCCTTTTTTTAATGCCTTTCAGCTTCTCTCTGTGGAATAAGGATTGCTCATCCCTCCAGGCTCCCTCATTTTTACAGGAAACCTTAAACTGCCCTTGATTTGTGGGTCAGACATATACTTTTGCCATGAACCATCAAAGTGAAATATGTGCATTTAAGGGTTTTTTTTTTTTTTTCTGGAGAAAAAGACCCTTGAATTATCTACTGTCCAGTTCTTATCCAATCAAATGTAATAACTACAACAACAGAAACATTTGTGATGATTGCCTAAAAAATATGCATCCATTCCTCTAGACGTTGTAGACATTCTAGATCTTTGGAAAAATTCAGATTATCATTTATTCAAGTATTTATTTAATCCTCTATTAAACCAACTTCTATTGATTTTCTGCTGTGTGTCAGGACTTGTGATAGGCGCCAAGTATGGAATGTGAATGAAATAGACACGGTCCAGACATGACAATCAGGAATTGAAAATATCTCAATAATTCCAATAAGTTGAAAGACCTGTTTTTTTTTTAAGTTTGAAAGGTCATTCATTAAATATGGAAAACACTCATTTAACAGCAGATTTTATGAAGACACATAAATACCACATGACTTAAATACTTAGGTTGACTGTAAAACAGTATGAGGGAATGGAGATAGGCTGCTACATAGCACTTAACATCAGTTTCTTTCCTATCTTCCCTGGCAGACTCTCCCTTGAGGGCAGAGACTACATCGTATTTACCTTTGTGTCTTCCATACTCAATACAATGCTGTACAAGCAGTCAGCCCTTGCTGGATTAATGATTGAGTAAATATAGATTGAAAAAATCAGACTTCACCTATTTTAGACTGTATCAATAAAAATACAGTGTCCTAAGTGTAGGAGGTATGCACAGTTTGTACCATATGCTGCTGTGCTTGACTGTGCCTAGAGCTCTAAGTTTAGGGGAGGTGCCATATTCTTAAAGTGGTACTAACAGATTGGACCAGATCCAAAAGATAGCAATTGGCTATCCGAAATTGTGTGTGGTTTGATGTAAAGGAGTGGTTAGCCTACAAAAAAGGAAGGAAGGAAGGAAGGAAGGAAGGAGAGAGAGAGAGAAAGAAAGAAAGAAAGAAAGAAAAAGAAAGAAAGAAGGAGAGAGAAAGAAAGAAAAGAGAAAAGAAAAGAAAAAGATAAAGATTCTTATAAGGAACAGTTTGGTTTTTTACAAACATCTGAAGGACAAGCATATGGAAGAAGGATTAGATTTGTCCTATTTAATTCTAAATGGCAGAATTAGAATCAGTGAATGAAATTATAAGGAAAAAGTTTCTTAAACAGTTTGTAGTCCTCAGTGAGATACAGCAATTCATTTATGTGGGTAGAGTATTACTTAACTGATCAGTGTAGTAGTTGAGTGGTTGGGCTAGAGGTTGTTTAATATCCTTTCCAATTCTAAGATGTAGAAACTTTATGCCAATAGGTGTTACAATGAATAAGTGGATTCCATATTAGCATGTAACAAGCTAATCTAATTAATGGACCACATAACGACTATTTACAGGTATTAACATGACTGTTAATACTAAATATTTTTGCAATTAGTCATGAAAATAGTTCTGAAGGCAATAGATTTTTGACAGGGTGAAAGGAGAGGAAATCACACAGTTCCAGATCTTTGAAACAACTTAGCAAAATGAAAGAATTTTGTTTTGGCTGGAACGATGGGTGTAGGCAATGAGCCCAGGACAAGTCAGACCAGATCGCTTGCCCTATGAACTGGGGCCGACGGTTGGGTCCCCAGGGGATGGCATGAGGGCAGGGCATGTGCTCTTGGAGACCCACAGAGGCAAAGTTAACCAAAGACGGTAGAGAGGGCTGAGACGAAATAAAGCAAATCTGTTACTACCCACAAGTCCAGCAGCAGGAGCTGGACTCTAACTCATCTAGAGCTGGTGAAGCTGAGTCAGAAGAGAATCCACTCTGAAATTTTTCATGGAGCGTCCTGTTCATGGCTACGAATGTGAGTGACTTGTCTGCCCTGGTCATTGGGCGAGTGGTGCATGCATACTGGGAAGGCTTATTGGCACAAAGGTGGGCACATACTCCACAAATCAATTGGTGGAAATCCTCAAAGTGAGCTTCAGAACCCACAGGAAGGCTTTGTCATTAACCCGCAACTTTCAGATTCAACTAGTTTCAAAAGCAGCCCTCTAAATCAGTTGGACCTTTTCCCTCCTACCACTTAGATTGCAAACATTTCTTTCCTGCTTGGCAGAACTACCTTGGCTCCCTCTGAACAGGCTGATGAGGAGGCTGGAATGTGTGTGAAGGAGTAAAGGAGCAGTAGACAGATGAAAGCACAGGGAGCCATTCCTGGCTTCTGTAAAGTGCACCTAGCTTTCTTGTGCATATACACAAGATTCCACGGAGCGCTACTTTTGATCATCTGTCAAAAGACTTGATAGCAAAAGTTTTGTTTAGAAGTTCAGATTTCAGAGTTTTGGCTGTATTTGGAATGTTCTCATTGGGAAGAAATTCGCTGGGCAAGGTAAGAGAATATGCAGAATTAGCCGTAAGGATGAACAGAAAGCAGAGGACAAGCAGCTTACTCTGTGAAAGGAGTTGTTTTTTTTTTTTTTTTTAAAGATTTTATTTATTTATTTGTCAGAGAGAGAGAGGGAGAGAGAGCAAGCACAGGCAGACAGAATGGCAGGCAGAGGCAGAGGGAGAAGCAGGCTCCCCGATGAGCAAGGAGCCCGATGTGGGACTCGATCCCAGGACGCTGGGATCATGACCTGAGCCGAAGGCAGCTGCTTAACCAACTGAGCCACCCAGGCGTCCCTGTGAAAGGAGTTGTTAAACAAAAAGATAGTCAAGCTCCTTCTTGACTTAAAGCTCCCAAGCTTTAAGATTGGGGTGGGTGTGTGTGGGGGGTCTCCAGTTCTGAACCTTGGGTTGCTTCTAAAAGGGCCCATGGTTCTCACCGGTTAATTAAAGGCTCTGAGCTGTGTAGTTTGCTCTCCAGACACTTTAACCACTACAAGAATTTAGCCATCCCATACTATGCTGTTGACCTATGAACAACACAAAGGGTTGGGGCACCTCCTTCCATGCAGTCTGTATATAACTTGGCTCCTCGAAAACTTAATAGCCCACTTGACCAGAAGCTTTACCAGTAATATAAACAGTCAATTAACACATACTTAATATGGTGTATGTGTTATATACCGTATTCTTAAAATAATATCTAACATTTTCATAATTTTTTTTCAGTATTTCTAGGCTATGTGGTTTGTCTGCAATTTTTTTTCAAATTGTTGCAAGTCTTCAAAAATGTTTCCAATATATTTATTGAAAAATATCTTCTTGGAAGTAGATCCCCACAAATAAGTCTGTGGTATGTAAGGGTCAACTGTATTTTCATTTAGGCATTCCAATATCTCATGCAGTTAAACAGGATTAAGATGATTTTCAATATATTCTATGAAAATCCTTTCCTCTAACCAGTTTCCCCAGCACACTCTCAGTGCCACAGTTTTCCCTTCCCTACCCCCTTTTGTGTGATAGTGGAAAGAGTTCAAATATCATCAGCTTGGAGAGAGACAGTGGCTCTATACTTGGTTGCTCTATGACCTAGGACATCTCTTCACTTCTGGGATTCTTAATTTCCTGTTCCATAAAATAGGATACCACAGGAGTTTGCTGTGGACATTAATGAAAGATGTGACTGGCACATAGAAGGTGCTCAACACTGTTAGTCCCTCCCACCTCTCCCTTCCTTGTTTGGTTTTTGTTGTTTGTTTGTTTGTTTGTTTGTTTTAAGATTTATTTATTTGAAAGAAACAGAGAGAGAGAGAGAGGAAAGGCATAGGGAGAGGGAGAGATCCCAGGCAGGCTCCACGCTGAACAGAGAGCCCAATGTGGGGCTCAATTCCAAGATCCTAAGATCATGACCTGAACCGAAATTGAGTTGGATGCATGCCCCTTCCCCTTCTCTGTTAATTGCTCTCTTTGGGTTCCAGTATTTATCTGTTTATCCCATCCCTGAAATAATATGAGAGAGGATTGCTCTTGACCAAAGTAGGAAAGAGGAGAAGAGGTGAAAACTAAAAGCTAGTGTCATCCATTTTCCTCATTTTTAAAGGGATTAGAAAAGAAGGAATCCAGCATTAATCTTGAAAGATACACTTGGGTTTTCAGCACTTCCTCTCTCCCTTTGATTTCTTCAGTGCTTAGTCACTCACCAGTGAAAATGAGGAGTTCTCTCAACTAGATGCACGGAGGATGTTATCAGCCCGGAAGATAGATGATCAGCAGTTTCTTGCTTCTACATTTACAACAAACAGAACAAAACTGCCCCTCCAGTGATTCTTATTTGTATCACTAGGACCAAAAATGGAAAAAAAAATTTTCATTAAAAGGGCATGGGTTTCATTAGCATAAAAGAAGGCATTAAGGATGCTAATAAGAAAGCAGTGTTACTTACCTGCTTTAAATATGGTATTTTGGGCATTTGAAATGGCAAAAACATGGGGAGCAGTTGCATACTTGAACTATAAAATAAAACTTAAGAGACAGAAATGTTGCTACATAATCCTTCATAGATCCCCTTATTAAACCTTACACTGATGTTTAGAAAAATAAGGCTCTGTTCTAAGTTGTCTGACCTCTTTTAATTGGGGGATAGAAATTCCCCTTTTTTTTCTTCATGTACTTTTAACTCTGGTTCTTCATTGCCAATCTCTCATGAAATACTATGTTTCCTGTTGTTGCATCTCTTTACCTATATATGAAAGGATGCATCTTTACATATATGTCAAAGGATACAAAATCATTGACGGGTTCAGAACAAAACACCTCAGGACTTTCAGTGCAGAACAGAGGCATTGGGATTTTTGTTTTTTAATACCAAACTGGCCATGATACACTGCAGTCCTTCTCAGAGAGAGTCATTCCATTTATTTTTTAAAACATAGCCAAGTCGCTAATGAATTCTCAGGTTGGCACTGGAAATGGCCAATCTTTAAGTATTATTCACAGCTATAAAACAACGAGATATTTTATTTTATTTATTTTACAGAGAGAGAGAGAGAGAGAGAGAGATCACAAGTAGGCAGAGAGACAGGCAGAAAGAGATGGGGAAGCAGGCTCCCCGCTGAGCAGAGAGCCTCCTACAGGGCTCAATCCCAGGACCCTGGGATCATGCATGACCTGAGCCAAAGGCAGAGGCTTAATCCACTGAGCCACCCAGGTGCCCCAAACAACAAGATATTATTTCCTGCCTTTTCCTTCCTTTTGCTTGGTTTTTAGAACATAGCCCAAGTTCCTGAGTTCCGTGGTCTTCTTTCTCTCTCCATCTTCCTTCCATTCTCTTCCAGTAGGAGAGTAGAAACTGCCAGGTGTCTGGCTGGAACACGTGTTTGTTTAATGCCAGGGATGTCCCTAATGTTGAACTATCAGAACAAAAACATGTGCACAAAGTAGCTGACATTAGCATCTCCAACAGATGGCAACTAGTGCTGGATCTAGGCTTGGAATGGGCCTTACAGGCATCTAATGTTGAAGTGTAGTGCTAACCCTGTCTACCATTAATGCCCAGGCTTTTGGCATACCAGAGTCACTTCACCTTAGATTCCCACCACCTTCCACAAAAGATGCCTTGGCATGGCCAAACTCTGATCAAACCCCAAATAAGTATGGAAAGAGAACAATATAATCCAGTGAGATCTTTCTTTCCTTTTCTACTGTGATGCTATCAAAAACCCGACACTTGGCTACTCTTGCATAGTTATCAGAAGAGGCTCACAACTGACCTGAGCGAGAGTGTATTCTGCTGCAGGCTCTGTTCGTGTATGTAGTAGGATGGCTATGGGAGATGAGCTGTAGGTCAGAATCGGGCTAGCAAAAATTCCCATAGGGAAATATGTTAGGGCTGACCACTGTTAGCCACTGTAACCAGAATTGGGGTCCTAGTTTATATCCCATTAAACTTCTAATTGTGAGTCTTTTCATCATGAGGACTATAAATTGTGGGCCAGGCTATGTTTCAGTTTAAGTCAGCCAGAAGTAAGAACAGCTTGGCCGTATGCTTCTTTTTCAAAGAACTTCATTCATTGAGCCCCAGGCTCAGAATTCAATAATGTTTTCTATGGACTTTTTCTCTTCACATCAAATAATATTAAGGAGGAAAAATTGGGGGGAAAATTCTAATTATTCCCATATGGATACTCAAATAGGGCCAAATTGAATTATTCACAGTTTCCTTAAACATGCATTCTGGTTCCTGATCGCCACACGTGGGGGGCATAGACCCTCCCTCAAAGCCCTCCTCTGCTTCTGGTTGTCACAGTCCCACCCATTTTTTTAAAGCCCACCAGAATATATTCTCTATGAGTTCTGCTGTGATCACCAGAGTCGAAAATAACACTGCTTCCCCCAACATTATCTCTGTGTGTTTTTTGAGGCACCTTTTACATAAAGTTTGTGAAAGCCTTAAGCTTTTGTATAACTTCTCTACTGATCTTAGCAGTTGGCCGCAGTACCTTTGCATGAAGTTGAGTCTTTACAGTGATTCCGGGCAGTGTCTTAAATGGGAAAGGTACTTCATAACCATTTCGTCTCTTGGTGATTAAAAATTGGGAAAGTAGAAAGATTACAGGGGAACAGGTACTTCACAATATGTTTGCTTCTGCCCTTTGCCTCTCCCAGTCATCTGTAAGAGCTCTCAGCTTCCCCACTGCAGGTCAGGAATCTGTAGTGTTTGTACTCTGGGTGTTAAAGCACTTGAAAGTTTATTTTTCCTTGGAAGAGCTTTATTTGATTCATTTCTTTGTAATGCAGGGTGGCAACATACTCAGGTGTTTATGCTTTTTTAAAGTAGTTTTTCATTTAAGACGTTTATCACACCCATTTTTTTTTTTTTTTAACCTGGCAGGCAGCTGCCTTGGAGAATGCAAATGTGCTTTTTCTAACTTTTAACAGCCGGAAAGGAAATCTATGCCCAGGACTGACTTTTAATTCTATTGCCTTTTCTTTTACCCTTCTCTTTTTAACTCTTTCAGGGAGTGCTGCTTCTCAGCGCTTGGTCAGCTCTGCCGCATCTCAGATGCTTGCCTTTGCCTTCGGCACCGCGGGGGGATCTTAGGGGCTGGAACTGCCTGGCTTCGGGGCTTGGGGCTGACTCTGTACGCGCCCGTCCTCCTCTCTCCCTCGGATTGGCTGCCCGGGGTCACGTGAAGGCCGGGGGGTTGGAATTCTTGAGTTGTGGCTCTTGGCACTCCTTTTTCTTTTTAAAAATTGCCTGGTCGGTGCAGCGCTGCTGGGCTGGGTGCCTTGCTCTTTGACTGAGACTGGAGACAGACGGAAACAGCCACAGGGCAGAGTGAGGTGGCAAAAGGAAAATCTGCCGAGATGTTCAGTCAGGGCCCCAGGACCCCAGCTTCAGGCTGCTACTATCTCAATTCCATGACACCTGAGGGCCAGGAGATGTACTTGCGATTTGATCAGACTGCGAGACGCTCTCCTTACAGGATGAGCCGGATTCTAGCACGCCATCAGCTAGTGACTAAAATTCAGCAAGGTGAGTGGCCGGTAGTGGCAGGCTGTTGCTAATTCTGATTTTTGTCTCTATTTCGTGCTTAACCCAGTTTTGTTGTTGTTGTTGTTTTTACCTTGTTGTTTTCACTTTACAATACATTGGCTTTCTATGCCACGCTGCATGTAACTTTTAGAACTTCAGGCAGCAGATTTAAGCAGTGACAGCACTTCGCTGCCACATACTTCAACATAAAGTGCACAGAAAACTTCACGGTAGGACCGGGTATCATCTGTTTCCAGAATTTGCGCGTGCCATCGCAATAAACCAGACAGGTTTACTCAGTGTGTATTTTAGGAACTTTTCTGCAGGTTGCTCACACTTTAACATTTAAAACTTGGACATTTGTGTATTTAATTGGGGGATAGAAGGGGACTGACTTGAGCCCTGCCCAGATTCTTCAGAACACTCTTAGTGACAAGGGAAAGTTAGAAATCTCTTCTTCAGGCCATTGGGCTGACAACCAGGATCGCATCCTCTGCTTGTGTGTTTAGGTCAGTAGTTGCCTCTGATTTGTTGATGTTGTTTTTCTGGTCAAGGATATAGGTGTCTGTTAAGTTCAAAACAAAGCTTATGACCTGTGCTTAGAAGGACCAGTTTCCTGAGGCAGAGAGAAGAGGATACTGGTTATAAGCTGCTAGATGTTCCTTTTTATTCTCTGCAAGAAAAAGTTAGTAAGTAAAAGTAAATTAGATCAACAGTCTGGATGTCACTAAAACTCATCATTCTCCCAAAATAGTCCAAACATGTTCCTTATCTTAGAGTAGGTCTGTAGAAGCTTGAAAATGAACATTCCTAGGAAGCCCCTAACTGGTCCTCATTTAAAAGACACCCACATAATACCCACATGATTACAATAAGTTTACAAAGTTTACGGCCACCCTCCTCCCCGACTAAAACAAACAAACAAATAACTAAATTGTTATATTGGTGATACAGAATTTACCAGGAATTTCTAGAGCCATTATACAAATACAATTTCCATTTAAATAAATGAATTTAAGATTATATTGAATTTTAGAAGGGAAGTTGGGGTTTGTAATCGTGAAAATCTTATTGTAATGTTTTCAAAAGGAACAATATGTATTCTCAGCGAGTAGGAGTTGATGAGATTGTTTCCTTGGAAATTAGGATTTGTTTGTAAAGGTTCAGGAACTGGTTATGTGTGAAGGATACTGGTCCTACATACCAGTCTGATTTCAGGAAGGATATTATGTCATTCCATAAACTCTGTGTGCAGGTCTTGATTGAATAGAAACAAAAGTAATTATTTCCCTGTGGCTTGATTTAAAAATACCTTAGGCTTAGAATAAAAACCAGCTTCATTTTAGCTCTAGAGATTTCTGACAATGGTACTTTACCAGATACCATCATCACTATGGACATAGGGGCTTGACAACTGTTTGATGATGTTTTGTAATCTATACTTGGTAAATGTTCCTTGGCATGCATACTAAGTGTATCATGTTGGAAACACTGCATATAGAAAGAGTTTGAAATTGCTTTGTGGATCTTCTTAAATGTGTTTATAATAATTGATTTCATTAAAATTCTGGATATTCTTTTGGGATGAAGGTTATATTCCTATTGAGGATTTGAAATTATGAACACATGCATGATCATTGAAAGTATATTCTGAGTCTATGTTTCATTTGCCTGCATGGAAAATGTGAAAATTGTCACCTTTCTGTGTTGAGCAATGGGATGTCTGAAGTCAATGAATGGCCAGAAATTAAGAGTGATAATGAAGATCATGGGGAGACTTGAAGGAATTCCAACAGTCCAGTGATTGGGAACTCATCATTTGTTGATATCATACAGTAGTATAGTAAGCCATATGAAAGCAGAAGCAAAACGATTTTATTGGGTTTACTGTGTTATTAGATTGCTTCACACTCATTGTAGAGAATATTCATTGAGCATTTATAATGTTTCAAGCACTGCTCCAAGAGCCACATATATATATATATTTCAATTTATTTTACTCTTTTAAAAAAAAGAAGATCCCAGGAGTACGAACTATTATTATACCCATTTTAAGGGTGAGAAAACAGAGGCACGTAGAGTCAAGTAACTTCTCTCAGGTTACGTAGTAAGAGCTGGTGTTTGAATATAACTCTGAAGCCCATGCTCTTTGATACACTAAACTGTGTTTGGTTTTTATAATGAGTGTTAAAGTGTTAGACCTGTCATTGATTTTGGAGTCTGTCATATGCCAAACACATTTCAGTCTTTTCTACTTAGGATGCTACAATGAGCCATTTGACAGAATCAGAATTAATCACTCACGGTTTCCAGTCAGGTTTTATTTCGCTGATGGAAGCAAAGCACTGTGTGTTTTACTTTCTTTGAACATTTAGTGTCCAGGAGTGCATGATGTGAAGTTATTTTACTAATCATTCAATGAAAGCTTATCAAGTGTGTATTAAATTAATCACACCATTATTTTTTATAATTCACATATCAGTATCGAAATGACAGCAGTATCAGCAAAATTCTTTACATTACTGTCAGTCTTTCAAGGAAAATTTAGCATTGTATTAATATAATTTGGGGCATTACTTATGATCATAATCTCTCCTGGCTGTTGGGAAGAGTGCAAACAAGAGTAAGTTGCTCCCCACTGACCTCATTACAGTGAGCTAATCATTGAATGGCATGGACATGATTCAATGGCGGATACACTCAGGAGAAGGAAAAACAAAGAGGAGAAATAAAGGAATCTTTGATGATGCATAGGATCAGAATTAGTTGCTCAAACCCAGGATGAATCTAAACTTGCTCATCTTATGGCATGCTCCAAAACAACATGCATCATTTCTCTAGCCTTTTTTATAGTCCTGGAGTTTAGAGTCCATTTAAAAGAGAATTTGAAAATAGCGTGTTGTTTTCCAAAGTGAAAGTTTATCATAAGTCATACTGCCCATAATCGCTACCCCACAATCTCACTGAATCAATGGGGAAATTGTTGTATGGAGAGAATGGAAATAATAATGGTCTTTATGACCCTCACTAGCAGGCGCTTGGGAATGGACAGGAGGGAGGATGCTGGGGAGGAGGAAGAAGAGCATGTTAGGCCACAGGAAGGGAGAACTGGGATCTCATGTCATTATTTGGTGGCTATGGTGTGTTGCCTACGTGTGCACCATGTGGAAAGCCTATCTACTCACACACATGCTGTTCGGACTAAATCTAAGCAAATACGTGAATGTGATTATTTGCTTTGTGAAAGAACTTGTCTTCCTATTGAAACATTTTTAAAAAAATTATTTTAAATGCTTAAAACGGCATGATATGGACACCATTACAGTCAAGTTCACCGAATCAGAAAAAAAGGAGACCGGGGTATAGGCTCTTAGTAGACACTCTCGCATGCTTTTACTGTGGCAAACTTCAGAACCTCACTGGGCCTTCGCTCCCTGATGAGAAAATGAAATGGTCAGTCTGTGATTTCTCAGGTTTTTTTCTGGTCCTCAAGTCCTCTCTGTGGTTGAGTCAGTAACTCCTTGAACAAGAGGGTGCAAAGCAGAGAAACTTAAACCTAAAGTAATAGAAGCTGAAAAAGGAAATAGAGCAACTTTCTAATGTGGAATAAACCAGTGGCTTATAATTTTTCTACAACTGGTCAAGGATTTCAAGGTAAGGCGAAAATCAGATTTTAGTTCTACAGCTGTCACTAATTAATTGTGTGCTCGGGGCAAGTCACAACTTCTCTGGGTGTTCTTTCCTTCTTCCATAAAATAAAGGGTTTGGGTTAAATAAACGAGAAGTTCCCATCATCTCTAAAATTCTAGGATTCATGATCACAGGTGCTCTTTTAAGAAAGAGAGACAATTCTTACTTACATTTTTCTTATTATGTCATTCATATCTACTTGGACATGTTTCTTTGATACCTGTTTAATGCTCTTATTATCAATTTAATAGGAATGTTAAGATGTCCAGTCTTGTGGACTATGTAAATGTCATTATCACCCATAATTATGAAGCAACTTGTAAAAACCTTTCTTTCGCCGGAATCCAGGCCTGTGAAATGGAGTTATTGCAATACCCAGCTTATTGTGGGGACCGTAAAGGATCCGAGCATGTCCGTCTGTGTGAGTGTGTGTGTGCGTGTGTGACACACCTACTGTCACAAAAAAAGACTTCTGCTCTTGATAGAAAATACAGAATGTGGAAAATTTTTGCAACTAGAGAAATTAGGGAAAGTCGGATTTGCATTTTCATCGAGTTTTAATCTGAGACTCTTTTTAAAGATGGCACCTGAGCTGAACTTAACTATAGTAGAATAAACTGCCTTCCTACGTTCCCAGTGAATGGAATTGGGCCATGGGTGATGTGCTGGCTCTCTCATTACTCCATCAGGTCAAATGGCATCTTGGGAATTTGCCCGACCTGAGTGGTGGCCTTGCTCATCCTGGTGGGTGGGCCCCCCATCAACTGGAGAGCGTCCACGGAAATTAAACAATCATTTATTCTTTGGGAATTGCCCTTTCTCTGTGTCCAGTACTTTCTTGCCCAACTACTTTCAGAAACGGAGCATGGATGCACTGACAGAAAGACAGATGGAACACGAAAATGGGGAGAACGCATCAGTCCCGTATTGCTCAAGTTCTTTCTTTAAAAAGTGACAACTGTCGGAAATTCACAGTTTGTGAATCAGAGCCCTCTTTCTTTTCCCTGCTGGTGACCCAAGGGGCCTGTCCACAAAGGATACTGTGTAACTGAAAGTTACAGGAAAATCTGTTCAGTGAATTAAGTCAGTGAACTTTGAGTAACATTTTTAAAGTTATCACATATGAAAATATTAAAAATGTGAGCAGTTCAGAAATAAATACTGGAGAGAAATTAGCAAAGAGTGATATGCTTGTACACACATAAGAGCTGAGCGTTTAGCGTTAACTAAATTGAGACATCCAAAGCTGCACGTCACTGCTTTTATTAGCTCTGATTTTATAAACACACACCCCAGATGCAGGCAGTTGCCAAATTTGGATTTTGTGATATTACTTTAAGTGAAGAGAGATTCATGTTTTTCTCATCTTTTCCCCAAAGTCAGCGCTTTAATTCTATGTAAATTCTGGACCGTGGTCAACTCCTACAAAGCAAGGTTCCTTATTCCCTTAGTCACCTAATCATAGGCAGTGCTTCTGAGTCTTCTAAGTCTAAGCGACACCAGTTGGTGATTCAAGCAAACTTAGAGAGAAAATGGTGAGTGGGTTCTGGTAAACCTTCATACAAAAGGCAGTATATCTGTTGGGATTTAATGGAGGCAGGTCACTCATGAGGCTGCATCTCGTCTCTGCGTTTCCTGAGGTTTGAGCACCCACTGGCAAGTCTAAGGAAGAAGATACAGGACAATGGGAGACCGTGAAATGCATAGATGGCATTTGAATGAAGGATCATGAGAAAATCATGTTCTGTCTCCTCAGGGGCAGTCTGAATATGATTTTGGTGTGGGTAAAGACAACATATTTTCATTTACATTCTCATGCATTATCTAAAGGGTTTGAAGTAGTTGGATAAAAGAATATTCGACTCAATGAAGGTTATAAAAAGATAAATCTAATGTAAAGAAAAATATAGGTTAATTAATACGATAAAGGTAGGGAGAGATATTACAGAAAAATATGAAACATAAGGCACTGAATAATTACTAAAAGTGGGCTATACATTTAGCCCGAGCTTCCCTGATGTAAGCCAAGAGGAGAGTATGATCAGGAAAGATTTGTCATGTCCATGGTAAAAGCCTACTAACACAGCTTTTCCTGGGACCTGATGTTTGGGAGAATTTCCTCCCAGGAACTTGATATATGAGGAGCAGTTTCTCATACAAATCTCATAAAGGGAAAGCTACGAGATGTAGTAGACGAATTAAACATTCCTATGGTAAATTGAATTGCAAGTTTCCTATAGTATCCACAGCGAACCAGAGGCATAACAACAAATGATAATTCAATAAAACTATATGGGCCTGGGGTGAGTGGCTCAGAACAAGGAGGTTCAGGTGAGCACTCTGTTCCCTGGCTTAATCTCTAAATAGTATGGAGACTATCTAGAAACAGTTTCTCAGTTGGCTTCACAGAAGACTAGTCCTGTTAGATGTTCGGGGGGAAAATGTTTCTGTGGTCAAGTAAGTTTGGAAATGCTATATCCTCTTTCCCTTTTTGGAAATTCACGCTTAGGAAAGTCTCGGAGAGATCTGCAGAAAGTCATTTAACTTTGTTTAGACTGGTATATTTCATCATAAAACCAATTTTCACCGGATACCAAGAAGTGACATCTTATAAAACCACTTTTCCTGGGGAACACATTTAGGAAAAACTGATTTAGGAGGGTTCAGGGCCTGGGCTTCATTCAGATCATTCTCTTTGACTATATTTCTTGCACAGATTGGGCAATAAATAGTGTGAGGTTATATTTTGGAGAGTAAATTGCAAGTACTTTTTGTTTTCAAATAAGACCAGCTCCATATATTCTAAAAATCAACTGGGAAAAGACAGGATGGACATCTCTTTATAAAAATTAACAACCAAGACAAGATTCTAACCTGATTAGGTGGCCCCTGTGCTTTTGCCAGCAGAAAACCAAAGAACTAGGTGTATGGGCCGAGTTAATAATTCTAACAAGAATGCAGTCGGTCTTCAAATAACTCTACAAGATAGGTTCTGGTGGGCCAGAAGGAAGAAATTATGGTTTTTTGACTATGGATTTGTCTAACCCAGGATAAAGCTGAAGCCCTGGGCAAATTCCAAAGGGGTCTGCTATTATGACAGCTGATTCAGGATATTCCGTTACTGCTGAGAAGTGGAGTCACTGTCCCAAAGGAAAGGAGCAGGAAACTCTTCAGCCCAGATTCTCCTGGGCTATCGGTGACGTGGGCTGTGGACTCTCTGAGACTCAGACACTGATAACTGTGCCTCCAAGTCCATTTCTGACTTCATGGTCCAAATGTATTTTTGGTTACTGTGAAGTCTCTGTCAGTATGACAGAGTAAAGTGAATTAATAGGTACTAGGTCATTTTAAATGGTCAAGTTGGTTTCAATTAGTTGAATAAGCCGCTTAGAAGTTTCTCAGGAAGCCTGCAAATATGTTCTTAAGGTATTTTTTCCTTGTGCTGTCAAAGAGAGAGCATGTTAACATTTGCATTATGAATGATACTTTTGGAGAGAATCCACAAAATGTAAAATAAAGTTACAACAGAATGTATGGGTAATTGGCCTTGCTGTCTAGCCTGCACCCCTAGGTTGTAAAGCTACCCAAGACCATAGCAATCACGATAGAACGTGCAGTCTAGGGCAGGACAGGCTCACAGATTACCATGACAATCTGTATACTGTTGTTTGAAAAGACCTGACCTCTCTCTCTCTCTCTCTCTCTTAAATTTAGAATCTAAAGGAATTTAAAGGGACCAGTTGCAAAATATTTGAAAATTACAGAGCACGCTAATGCTGTTTAAAAAAAAAAAGAAGAAGAAGAAGAAGGAAATCAATAAAAGTCTGGGTAGACTCTCAAATAATTTCCCTCACAAGGTGTAGGAATCCTGACAATTTTAAGTGTCTGACAGAGGCAGAGCTGACTAAAATACCAGTAATCTGCACTGCCTTGCCTCTCTAACACTCTGATAAAATTCAAGGGTCAACAGTGTAGAGGAAAAGAGTAGAGATTGTAATGAAACTAGGCAATCCCAAGTAACTGATTTACCTGTCAGTATTTTGAACTAAAGAAGGCCTTCTCTTCTGCATTCCAAGTCTCCTCTTCCTAGCTAATTTTAAAAATCACACATACGGGGCACCTGGGTGTCTCAGTGGGTTAAAGCCTCTGCCTTCAGCTCGGGTCATGGTCTCAGGGTCCTGGGATCGAGCCTCACATTGGGCTCTCTGCTCAGCGGGGAACCTGCTTCCTCCTCTCTCTCTGCCTGCCTCTCTAACTACTTCTAATCTCTGTCTATCAAATAAATAAGTAAAATCTTTAAAAAAAAAAATCACGCATACGGATGGCAGAACCTGGGTCTAGTACTCAGCGTCTGTCCGTGAACAGCAGCAATTCACATCCATGGTTCACTGGTATTCTCCAAATGACACACTAGGAAAAAGTACAGTAGTCCTAAAATCATATTTTTCTCTGAGAGTTTTACTACCCCAGTATTATTTGTAATGTTTAAAGTCACTAAAAGAAATAAGGGAGACTCACAGTTCCAGTGATAATGTTTCCAACCATTCCCCCCTACATAAGACTAGAGTTCTTAATAGAGGAATTTAAATCTCTTGAAGATGCTTTGAAGGACACAAGACATGTCCTCCTCCATGAATTTTCCAAAACAGAGAATGAAATCCATTGCAAAGCCTTACTGTTTGGGACCTTTGTAAAGGCACGTGTTGTATAAAGCAAGCTCTTAGTAAGCATATCACCTTCACTTCAACCATGGATGGCTTTTGAATAGGAGGTTCCGCTAACACCCCTTCCCCATACATCCTCATCCTCCCCGTTAGTACTCTGTCCCACCTGCTGTTACTACCTCAGAGTTACTGCAAGATTAAATGCAGTAATATAATGAAACACAGTGCAGTGCCTGGCACATATTAAGTGTTCGTTATAAGAAAGAAGATGTATACTAAACAAACATCCATGTATATATAGCCCTTCAAGGAACTCCATTATCAAATGAAGAACAAACTATACACTTTATACCAAGTTTACTAAGGCAGGCATACATATGGCCACATTTTGGTGTCCTCAAAAAGCCTCACAAAATGTAAAACAAAGGAGTTTTTATTTCTGTTGTTGTTTTGGTTTGGTTTTTGGTTTTGGGGTGGTTTTTTTTTTTTTCCTTTTATCTTAAACTCTAAGGAAATGTATCTCCTTTCCCAAAGATGGCTTCCTTTTCTTCATTTATTTAGTCACATCCGTCTACTAAGTAATGAATGTACAGAAGTTACTTTCAGTTGCCTGGTGCTGACCTGAAATGATGGGTTTAGGCCAAGTTTCAGCTCATAGTTAAACAGCAATGCTGGTCGATCCCCACCTCCTGGCAAATTAAAAGAGGCCATTCTGGACCGGAAGCGTTTCTGGCTCCTGGAGCCACTGGGTAGGAAACTCTAAAGCTGAGGGCCGGCAGCAGAGCTGGAGGAAGGGGTCTGTCTCATCAGAAATAAACCAGAGTGGAAAAGGCCAGGGAGGTGACCAGCTGGGGCTGAGAGCAAGGCCTGAGACAAGCATCATCAACCAGTAGTCAAGTTAGATCTCTGTGCCTGATGGGTGAACCGTGATATCTGAATCGCCCTCCCGAATTGTTGTGATTTTCTAAACCGGTAAGTTAACTTCGAGATTGTTGTGAAATTTTGTAGAAATTTTCCCGTATTAAACGGTCTTTGTGTGGAAGAGTTAAAAAAGAGATGCTGTACCGTGACCGTGTAGATGAACTTTTTAATACCCAGTTAGCAATGTAAACGCTCAGCACCCTTTCCCAAATTAATTCAAACATATTATTTAAGAAAATTCCATTGCCCATTTCCTCTAGGACTTCATTCCTTTTAATTGAGGAATAATCTTCATCTTTGTTGAATTCTTCAGCTAGAAAAGGCTGCATTTGTATGTGATCATTAGCCTTTGCTGAAATGTGTTCTTACAGAGTTGAATGGATTAAATCAACATGATTCTTTTTGATTTATTTATGTATGGAATATATCTAGTCTTAGGAAACTCCATGTAGGAGGCCCCTCCACAAAGATAGAAATATCAGTTAGTATACGCTTTATACAGCATAACTTAAATGTTAATCTCAAACTTCATAAAAGACTGATTTGGTATGATAAAATATCGCATCTGACATCCTGGAAACCCTGCAAACTCTTCTAATAGTAACTCCTTGATTTGTATGGTGTAGGACGATTTGTGGGGCAATTCCAGATGCGTTCTCTTTTTGAACCCTTGTGTCAAAATGGTATTATGATCTTCCATTAGCAAGCTTTGCCACCTACAATCTTTAGGACACCTGATGAATGTATATGCAAGTTTCCCTACTCTGAAATGTTTCCAGTCTTGTTTTCCTGAGTCCTTCCTTTGAACACAGATTTTTGCTTGGGGTTGTTGGCATGGAACAGCATATTTACCTGAGTGGCTAGAGTAGCAGAGACTCACTTGATGGAATAAGGAAACGTGGGGGCGAGCAATGCATTTGTTACACATTAACTAGTTTCAGAGGCCAGGTTTTCCTTTTCCCTCCTCCGCTGAGAGGACGTGTACTTCCTCACCTCTAGCTTGCAATTCAGTTTCTGATGAAGGCTTTCCAGTTCCCGGTTCACTTGAAGTTTCTCCTGTCAACTTCGTCTCCTCCTCCCACCTATGGTTACTCTAGCAGAGCTGACCCCAGACACTGGCAGCTTGTGTTCTGTGAAGCTTACTGCTTTGTTCCAGAATGCAGGAATGACACAGCGGCGTTGAGACAGGCTCTTTTCAGCTCATTAACTGTCAGTCATGCCTCCTGCAGGCTGCATGAATCCATACAGCTGTGCATGGGGGTCTGGGAGTCCTGCCCCTGGGCCCAGGGAGAACATTTCCACTGACTCACCCAAGTGAAAAGAAAAGTGAGAGTCGGGGTTGGTCACGGAGAGGCAAGTTGTCAACATAGTTTACTAGCACTTCTGTGCATTTGGATAAAGGCTTTGGGTCTGGGGATGGTGATTGGACTTTTTATAAATTTTACAACACACGTTTTAGGTTTTGAAACATGTACATTTTTTTTTAAAGGATTTTATTTATTTATATGAGAGAGAGAGCACACAAGCAGGAGGACAGGCTGAAGAAGAGGGAAAAGCAGGCTCCCTGACATGGGGCTCAATCCCAGGATCCTGGGACCATGACCTGAGCTGAAGGCTGATGCTTAACTAATTGAGCCACCCAGGCACCCCTATTTACAACATTTTAAAAATAGCAACCCTGTACCTATAGCTACTTCTCTTGAGGGTTCGCTATTACACAACAGGGACCATTTTCAACACTACATATATTGGTGTTTGATTTCATTTTCATGAAGACCCGAGAGTTTAGTTTACTCCTCTGGAAAATAAATATGGCAAGGCCTGAAGCTCAAGGTGTTACTATGTTTATCTTCCAGATGAGTAAACAGAGGCTTACAGAGTTAAATAACCTTCCCAATGTCTCCCAGCAAGTAGGTGGCAGAGGTGGGCTTTGAACTCAAGTCTGTATGACCTAGGAGCCCACATTATTCACCACTGTGCAACCCCATCACCCTCATAATTACAGGTAGTCATGGTCTACTTGGAACCAAAGAAGGTTCTCCTTTTGGTTTTTTCCATCATTTTAGGCCTGGTTGGCCTCTCTTCCTCACCCACCCTTCAGGTTGTTGGAGGATTTCACTGTACCTCCAAGACCAGCAGCAACTGGGAACAACCGTTCTATATACTAACTACCTTATCAGGAATGCTGTGTCCAAAGTAAATGTCAAGGCAGCAGCATTCCAGCCTTTGGCAAGGAATCTAGCTTGGTTAGGTAGGAATATGCGTAACAGGGGGAAAGGACAGATTCCTCCACCCCCAGGGTAAAGTCATTTTCCCTACTCCCAGACCTGCAAAATGCTGCTTTTCTTCCTAGAAAGTGCTGGCGGCAGGATGCTCATGCTCCCACAAGTTTTCTCAGAGCTCTTAGGGCCCACGTAGCTCAGTGACCCCTATAACCTTAACAGGGAGGCTTTGCAGACAAGAAGCAAGCTGGCAGTTATGTCAAACTTGTCTTCTTCTCTGGAACCTAAATCTCAAATCCAGCAGTTCTGTAGGGGAAGGAAAGCGAGTATTAAACCAGGGTTTCTGTTTCCGGAGAGAAGTCCTGTGCGGAGATTCCGCCCCCACCCCAGATGTTGCAATGTGACCTCGGTCCCAGCCGAGGCCCGTCGAGCAGAATAGTTGCAGTTGTGCTCTGCACTTGTACCTAGAGAACAGTAGCCAGTCAGAAGAAAATATCGATGTTCTGCCAACTTCTGCTGTTTGTGAAATTTTGCCAGAAGCAAAACAGGATCAAAAATAATAAACAGACCTCCTCCCTTGCTGCATGACTGCTATTTACATAAAGAGATTGATGAACTGACAGTGTTGTATGAATGCTCAGGGGAGGGAATTTTTTAAGGAGAAAATATTAACTTTTTGGTGCTGGGTTGCATATGGTTTGAGGTTTTCTCAAATCACTGGGTTTCCAAAGGACAATCCATGGCATAGATAGTGCTGTTTCTCCAGCATAAGTGGACTAACCCATGGAGATAAAACAACCTGACACACAAATTACATGCAGCTGTAAGGCCTCTGCAGGGATAAATGAAGATTTATCTCAGGAACAGGGTGAGTCTCAAGTGGAATAGTGATGTTGCCAGTAGAAAGAGAAACTTGACCTATACAGTAACCTCCGGGAACCAGAAGACAGGAGGCCTGGGAGCTGGGACACCTCTATCCTAATCTGGTCACTGTGGATGATTTTATTTAACTTCCTGGTGCCTCAGTTTCTTCATTTATCAAATGAAAATCATATTAGCTCCTACTTTGAGTAATATTATCAAGGAAAAGAAGAATCGATGTGAGATCAGTTCGAATGGAAGGATGCCCAATTCTAGGGAGCTTAGCAGTATCGGGGTATACCTAATAAGGATGGCTGGACGGATCTGAACACAGGACCCACACAAAGCAAGATCTAGCTCTTTATCCTCAGTCGGACACAAAGCATCACCATATTTGCTTCGTCTTTCTTGAATAATAAATATCACTCCTCGACGATATGTGAATAATGAACCACTCTGTGGTTTTTGTCTTACTTTTAACTGGTTCTCAAATGGACAAAGTCAGCTAGCTCTGAGTTTCATTTTATGTTTCCCTTTTATGTAGTTGATGGCTAGGAGTGAATCTATATAATTAATCAGGGTCATTTCAAACTCTGGTTTTCCCTCGTATTTTTCTTTCCTTCTTAGTTGTCAAAAATTTTGCTTTGCATTTTTACTTAGGTAATAAATATTGTTTCACCCTTAGTGAGTAATTTTCCGTAATCATGACCAGAATAAAACCTTTTAAAGTGAAAGATATTGTGCTATAGACTCAGGGACTTTGACAACTTTGAGTGTCATAAATCCTATGCTTTCAGAGTTACGAATTTCCAATATAAATTGGGCTTCCTGCCTAAGACTGATATTTCACATGGATAGTCAGCCTTTGAGGCAGGTTACCCTGTTGTAGCTGGCGAGCTAGAGGCCTAGAAGAGCTTGCTGCGATCACAGCAGATTGTCGGAGTGTGAGGGGGAGGAAAGCAGCCTGAGGTTGTGACCAGATAATCTGATAAAGAAAAGATGAGCCCTGTGCTCTCCTGTTGCCTTACCTGGCACAGCCTGGTCTGGAAAGACTTGAAAAGTGAAAGGAACACACACTTCATAAACGTATCCCTTTAAAATGTTTGGGCTTTGTTTGATAATGTCGATATCAGTCTTTTGTTTTAAATGTTTGAGCTTGCTGATGATGGTGGATTCTAGGAAAAACGGCAGTTGCTAAGCTAAGGCTGGTGTCAAGATCTTGGAAAATTGTTAAGCACTCTGTATAGTTGATTATTATTTGGAAAGGCTGCATGTCTTAAATAAAGTGGAATTTGTAGGGGGGAACGTAAATGAAGAGAAGCAAGGAGCTTGTTTGATGGAGGAGTGTCCAAGCCCATGGTGGCTTGTCAGAATCTCTTACTTCAACGAAAGCAGAACCCTAAGGCTCTGTTGACTTCTTTCTTGCACAGGGGGTTGAGACTGGCTTTGCTCTGCCCACACACAGATACATGATGCTCTGAGTTTCCCTGCAGCCATCGGCGTAGCAGAACCCATTTCTTGTTTATAGCTGGCTGTGCTCAATGATCAGTCATTTAAATAAATTACCATGTTCTGTGATTGATGTTAATAATTTGACAAGGGAGTTATGAAGTCTTCAGATCCTTGATTTATCAGAGGAAGAATCTTTCAGACATATTTTTCTTTAGCTCGGGGAGGCTGTGCTTTTTCTGAAAGTCGTAGATGCAGCGTGCATTGCACAAAAGCAAGAACTTCACTGTTTTCTGGATCTGGGTTCAGTTCCTAGTTCAAGCAAGGATTCGCGGTCTGATCTTGAGCGGATTCCATGGCCTCTGTAAGCCTGTTTCCTCACCTAAAGAGGGAAAAATAATAGTGACGTCTGCCTCCTGCAGTTGTTGGGGAGTGAACTGCTATTGCACACATGGAGTGCTTAGCGCGAAGCCAGGCGCTTACCTGGGGCTCAGTGTGCCTTCGTCTAAAAAAGAAACAAGAAGGCACTGCGGATCGGCAACATGGTCCAATGCCATAGATTGACCGCTTGTGGGGAAGATTAAAAATACCTAGGTTTGGAGAATCACATGAAGTGGAAGTTAAGGGAGGGCCATAATCATAGTGGATCTCAAATTAGAACGTCCGCACTTCCATCAGAGGAGAGAAAGTCCAACAGGGGCCAATTAGAAACGATGCAATTTTAAACCAGGATTTTCCTAACCAAATGGACTTTACCTCTGAAAGCAGATAACTGTGAAATTCTGTTTAGAAGAGATAATATTTTTAGTCTTAAATTAATGAGGCCAACCCCCATGAATTCAGAATATGAACTTGCCCTCTGGCGTGAGTTAATGGAAACATATCTAACTGTCGGTCTTCCAAGTCTAACCTCCCCAAATGAAGCATCTGCCTTAGCACTGGAGTCAGTTGGGAACTTAAGAATACATCCCTCAAACTACTCTCCTAAGATTTGGTAAGATGAGCCCAAAGGAAACCCAATATCCCACCTTCACTCCACTCTTAAGTTTGAGGCCTGCTCTAAAGCCTAGAGGAACAGGGACAGCACAGGTACCCAGGACAAGATATCTCCAAAGCCTAGAATCTCCTTGGCTTCTTCTCAAAGACTGCCTTTAAAATCTTCTGTTTTTATTAAATTTTGCTCGACTTAAAACATTGAATCTCCACTTCATTGCACCCTACTCACTGGCTTCCAGAAAATGAAGTACATTCATTCTTTACATTTTGCAAGGAGGAACATAGTCCTTCCCTCACTCACGACATCACTTCTGGAGTGGCTTCTGTGTGCCAGGAGCTGTTAGGTCCCAGGGATATAACAATACATTAAAACATGACCCATGCCACTATTTAATGGGTGTGCTTTAAGCAGGTGTCACAGAGGTTTGTAGGGCCCGAGATTGGCTTCCGCACAGGGGGCGGTGAAAACGTGATGTAAGGAGTCTGGTTCTAGCTCCTGCTGTTGGTTTGTTGTTGTTCTGGGGTTTTGTTCTTCCCTTGCTTCAACTGCTATTTCTGTAGCAGAAAGCACCCATGCCCGCTGTTACTGGAGGTGATGCTTACCTAACTGTCTGGGGAATCCTAGGTTTCAGACTTCACCAGTTTTTGCACCATCGGGTTGCCGTGGGTCTTCCTTAGAATCTGATTAACTGTGCTCCAGCCATCCAGGAACATGGAACTCTCTCCCTGTGGTGAAAAGTCCATTGCTGCTCTCCTATGTCTTTGAAAGTAAGGGCCTATCATCTCCAGAGAGCTTACCTCTGCTCTAACACTGCTAGACAGGTTATATTTTGGAAACAAATACAGGATTTTTTTTTTTTTTTTTGCATCAACTGTGCCAGTGGATAACCCAAGCTAGTGGGTATTTCAACAGATATTTATTCAAAGTCGATTATGTGCAAGATCCTTGCTGATATTATGTATGTGAAAAATTATATAAAACATGATCCCTGTCCTCAGAGAGATTACAATTAAGTGAGATAAGACACAGAAATAGTCATTTATGTCCACAATTCTAAGGAGTCCATGGTTCGCTGACAGGCTGTCAAACGTAGGTGCTCAGAAGTGGACATTGTTGGATACCTGGGTGGCTCCATTAGTTAAGCGTCTGCCTTCGGCTTGGGTCATGATCCTGGGATCCTGGGATTGAGTCCTGCATCCGGCTCTCCTCAGCGGGGAGCCTGCTTCTACTTCTGTCCGCAGCTCCCCCCTGCTTGTGCTCTTTCTTTCTCAAATAAATAAAACCTTAAAAAGAAAAAAAAGAAAAAGAAAGAAATGGACATTGTCAACAGAGCAGTCAGGTAAGGACATAAGATCACGGGGTCCAAGCCATGGAACATGGCTGTGTTTCCTCTGAACAAATATCAGAGTGAGTTATTCTAAGTAGGACAGCAGAATGAGTTGAAAAGTATGATTTAAGTAATTACAAATGTAATTAAAATCTGGTGTACAAGAGGGTTGTCGGAAGTATACACAGTAAGTCTGAAGAAGAAGCTTGAGGCCAGACAGCAGTGAGTTTGAAATTTACATTATAGGTAATGACATGCTACTGATGGTCTTTGAGTAAAAAAGAAATAGAATAATAACAGTAGTTTAGAAAGATGAAGGGGTGAACATGGATTTGAAGTAGTCAGACTGTAGAGAGAGAAATAGTCTTGTGTTCTGTCTGGACCCTAAGTGTAAGAAATAGTTATCTCATTGAAACCTCATAATAGTAGGTAGCATTGATATTTCCATTTTAAAGATTAAGAAATTGAGACCCAGAAAGGCTAAAGTAACTTGTTCACGTTAAACCCAAATAACTATCAGAGCCAGGAATGGAACCCAGGACTTTCTGACTTTATGTTCTTCTACAGCTCAAGACTTCCCCTTATATCTGTTGCTGGTTATAGTGAGCACCCCCCACCCCCAAATATCCTGAGGGATGAGGATTTTAACTGTGGTGATAAAGAAATGATAAATATAAGATTTAGATCCATAACTTTTCAGAATGGCCAAATATTTATATGTTTATAAAATTTTAATATTTCCAATTACTAATTTATCTCCACATGCCTTTTTCCCACTTCCTATGATAAGAATCCATTAATCTGAATTTAGTACTATACCCTCTACTAGAGGTTGTCATTCTGCTTGGAGACATCTACCCAATGATTTGTGTTCTCGGAAAGTCTCATTCGGTAAATTCTGGGTTACTTTACGAGAGAAGTTTCACTGGATTGTGATTAAATTACCTGATGGAACTATCCCTATTTCCTTCTGCTTAAGGCATGATCCCTTTAGAAATTTATTGGTAAGGAATAAGTAAAATAAAAATACTAATATTAAATTAATTTGATATGTGTGGTAAGATTTCAATTTCAAACCCATAGACATTACCTGTTAGCTTGAATGATCTCATCTTTTTTTTTTTTAAGTCTTTTCTAAGAGGACTATGTACCCAAATACAGATAAAATTTAGTGCCTGATTTTAGAAATGTGACTAAACCAAAACACTAGTCAGTTTGGGCCAATCGGCTGAAATAGTTTCAAACTACAAGATTAATTGGCAGAGAAACCTAATAAACAAATATCCCTATAGGACATCTGTTCTTGTTGTTTATACCAAATTCTTAAGCAGCCAGTCATTATGTTATCAAGAAAGGGAATTTCAAACATAAATTCTTTCAGAAGTAATTTAAAAGATGTTTAAATATTTTATGAAGTATGAAATTGCACATATTTGCCTGAGGCAGGTGCCCCACTGGTATTGAATAAAAAATACTCGCATAGTATTTTTAAAAAGCTATTAATGTAAAGTTTTACTTCTTTGTCTGAATTATGGTTCATATTCTGAGTCCAGCCACAGGTTAAATCCCAATTAAATGAGGTGACTAAGGAGCCTCCAGGAGACAGAGCTTATGTGCTGCAGGGGAAGAAGCCACTTCGAACTGGCTTACTCGGATATTGCACAATTGATACTGAATTACCCACCGTGCTCTTTAGCACCCCTGCACACGTGCTACCGTTTTCCCACACAATCCAGTCTCATGACTTCTGCTTAGAAAATCACTTTTCACCATTTCCCTCAAGTCCAGTTCACTTTTATGCTTTCTGCATGATGAAGATGGCTGTCTCTATAGGGCTCTCTCTACAGACCAAGATGGGGAAAAGGTCATGGTGAGTCAACCAAAGTCTCATTTCTTGGCAGCTCATGGTCACACTTACTCCCGTGACCTGTCCAGTAAGCAAAAACTAGAGGTCACTGCCCAACCTCTGAGTCAATGCCGGGTTATTATTCTCTAGGTTGGGCTGCTCTGGAACCCAATAATTAGCTCCTCAAGTTCAAGGCTTTCCAAGGAAATGCTCTTCTTTCAAGGCTCATACTTAATGTTCTTGTTTTGTATTTATATGTAAATCCAAGTCTCCCTTTCCTGCATACCTAGCTGCTCTTTACATGAGTGTCATGAAAGAAATCACAACTTCTAGATACCACTGGGGAAATGTGTGACCGTAAGCTCCTCATCATGCCCAGTGACAGACCCATTCCTTGACTGTTTTGGATGTAACCTCTAACTGAGCTAATCCTACAAGACCCAAGCTCCCTCATGAATACATTCTTTGAGCAGCGGTGGTCAAACTTCATGGAGTTGTGTTCAGTTGCTTTTGCTATGAAACAATGCGTCTAAACTTAGTGGTATTAAACAACCATCATTATGCTCACGGTTCCTGTGGGTCAGGAATTTTAAAAGATGCAGTGGAGATGGCTTGTCTCTGCTCCATGAAAACTGTGACTTCAGCTGGAAAAAACTGAAGGCTGGAGATGACTCAGTAACTGGGCTCTAGAATCATCCAAAGCCCCATTCACTCCCAGACTGGCCATTGATGCTGTCTGTCAGGTGGGACCCGAACAGAGGCTGCCAGCTGGAACACCTATGTGTGTTCTCTCCAAGTAGCTGTCCAGCCTTCTCACAGCACAGACACTGCCTTCCAAGAGCAAATGAGGCAAAGTTCCTGCCTTTTTATGACTAGCCTTGGAAGTTGCGTAGGGTCACTTTTGCTTATTCTGTTGGTCAGCATAGTCATAAAGGTCTTCCCAGGTTTAAGGAAGGAGGGTCACATAATTCACAGATACATTTTATAACAACAACAAAATGTGTGTAATGTGCTTAAATTCTGGGTTTCTGCTATTCTTGCTGGCACGTGGCTGGCCCTTGACTGATTTTATTTGTCTGAATGCTACAGCTAAAATCATCCTGAAGTGTGGTTTTGCCCCCAGGTGTGAAGAAAGTGCCTTGGTCACATTCCTAATTGCTCTAATTCTTTGGCTGTGATTTTACAAATAGTTACAGGCATCATTTTGCGTAGACATTGTCTTGCTAAAGCCCCATAACCCTCTGCAAAGGAGAATGTACTTCCACCGATACTCTTTGCCCAAGATTAGAATAAAATCCAGAATCTCCAAGTTTAGGGCTGGAGAAAAGACCCAAAGTGAAGCCAAATGGTAATCAATTTATACCAAACCCTGTTTTCCAGAGACAAGAATCAAGAGTTGTGTCATTCTACTCACAGCTACCCTGGATCCATAGGTACAGAATTAAAATTTATGGGTGCTGTTTTATTAAGAAAATGAAGAAGATGGGGTTCAATGACAGCAGTGGCTCTTAAGCAGGAGCAGTCTTATTCTCCAGAGACCATTGGCAATATCTGGAGCTATTTTTGATTGTCACAACTGGGCGGGGGTTCCACTCGCTTTTCAGTAGCTAGAGGCCAGGGAGGCCTGTAACACATTCTGCCAGGCACAGGATAACCCACCCCACGGAAGAATTATCTCACCTAAAATGTCAGTACTGCCTCCATTGGCAAATCCTCTTTGACAGGGAGTTTTAATAATTCTTCTTATGAAAATGGAGAAGCTGGGGCTCAGAGGAGCTAAATGAGTTGCTCAAGATCCCACAGCTCATAAGCAGTGGAGCCAGAGTTTAGGCAGCCATCTTGAAATCCTCAGTGTCGTGGTCTTGTTTCCTTTTGGCTGTTCAGGCAGTCCTGCCACCTGCCTAGAGAGGGAGAGAACTTGGAGGCGGAAGCGGTCTTTCTCACAGTTCTCCTATCTTGGGCAGCCTGAGGTCCACCACACCAGTCGTCAGGAGCAGAAGGAGTCCTGAGGGACACGGCGCTCCCTCATTTTCTTTGCCCTTCAGGAGATGGGGGCAGTGCTCACACAGGCATAGTTTAGCCTCTGGGTTCAGGCGTGGGTGGATTTGGGCTCTAACCTCTGAGGAGGAGACTTATAAATAACACCTGAAGAGCTGGCACACGGGCTGCTTGTGTCTGTGTGTGCGTGTGTGGTCTGGCAGTGTTGTGGGAGGGCAGTAAGATCTTATCCTACAGTGACAAGCAAACAGCTAATTACTTGTAATTTTGGAGGTAATTGTTTTCTCATCTCTCATTCTCCTGCATGCCGAGCAGGAAAGGAGTCTAAACCCCAGAAAGTTCCATCATCTGCAGATTGTCAGGAAAGAAACACTTGTTCTCCCCTTAGAGCTCCCATCACGTCTAACAGGCAGGCTGACAACTGTGGCATGATGTCGCCCCACCACCACACTGGGCCCTGCGCTCACTGCTAAGTAGAGAGAAGACAGTACGGGGTGTCTGGCAAAGCAGGCCCTCAGCAGACGGGGCCCCCGCTCCCTCTCGACACCTGATTAATGCTGCCCGATGCAGAATGTCTGGCTTTGAGTCATCCCTTCTGATAGACCCATTCATCACGTTGCATTCCTTGTCAGTGCAAGAACGGGCTTCTTTCTGCCTTGGACAAATGAGCCTTCAGGTAATAGATGGTAGTTTAAATGTCAGGCCCCTGTTATCTCTAGTGAAAGACTTGGCCGCCTCAGCTCAGTCTCTTTGCTTCCAGTTGGAGGAAGTCTCTCTTCTTTTCTAAAAGCAAGGATAAATACAATCCAGATCATTCACTGAGATGAAGCGTCTTCTGCTCCATCTTCTCACTTGCTCCTGGGCCCAAGTGCACCAGGGAAAGCCTTCTAGGGCCGAGCCACAGAACAAAAGAAAAGCCTGCCCTGCCTTCTGAACTCAGGCAGCCCACACATACAGTGTTTTAACTGTTCTGGAAAGAATGAAGCATTCATAAGCCATTCCATTTTCAAGAAAAAAATTTCCTGTGACATTTTAATCCCCTTTTGTGCTGGAGCATTTTTAGAGATTTCGCCTGCCCATCATCTCGAATGTTTTGTATCTTTCACTTTTAGCTGAATTGCATATTATGAGCCATGACCCACAATAAAAAATAATGCCACTGTTTCTGAATGAAAGTCTCGTTCTTTGGGTTATTCTGGGCTTTGGGTCAGCGTGCAGATGCCGACTTCTGAAAGTCCAAAGGCATTATCTGGTTGAGGCTCATGTTGGGAGAACAGAAATGAAACATGAGATGAAAATGACCACCTGGATGTCCAACTTGGTTTATGTTTCTCTGAAATACTTTCTATAAATGGTATGACTGGCTGCCCTAGCATTTTTCCTAATCTGAGATCTGGATTATTTCTGAGATTTCTTGACTGCTTATGACATTTTTGTAGATATTCTGGATCTAAATCAGGCTTTCTTAACCTCAGCACTACTGATGTTTTGGGGCCAGATTTTCTTTTTTCTTTCTTTCTTTTTCTTTTTTTTTTTTTTTTTTTTTTTTTTGTGGAGGGGGCTGTGCTTTGTAGGATGTTAAGTACCATCTGTGGTTTCTACTGTTTAAATACCGGAAATGCTCTCCCTCTAAATTGGGTGAAAACTCAAGTTTGTGATGTGTCTTTGGACATTACCAAGGGTTTGTAAGCTGGCAAAATCATACTTGGTTGAGAATCAATGATTTAGATAAAAGAATAGGTATAAGTGAATTCATTTATATATTTACTCCTTTTACGAATACCTTGAGTGCCTCCTGTGTGACAAAATCTTCTTTGGGGACTATAAACTGAGAAATTGAGAGACCATAATTATTATCCTATTGGGATTGTAAGGCAGACAGCCTTGAACATAAACAATTCATCAGGGACATACTCTGATTGAAATAGGAAGGATTTGGCTTGGGAGTTCAGAGGAGGAAGTTTTAACTGTGATTCAAGTAGTAGACTTCCCAGAAATTCTTGATTCTCTCTCTATTCAGGAAGCACCTGTGTTTTCAGGGGCGAAAAATTCCTGTTTACCAAGACATTAAACTATATACTATAGAGAATTTCAAAACTAAACCCGTGAATTCTTTTATAAATGTGTTGGTAAAGTAAATTTATATTATTAAAAAATTAGAGAGATTAAAAAATGCTCTGATATCTAGGCTTAACTGTGGTACAGTATACATGAGAGCATCTGAATGATTCCATTGGGTCTTGGCAGTTCCAGGAGCTGAGTGAGCTCTGGACCTTGGACCATGTTGAGGCTTGGTCTCCGGAAGGTATCTGTCATACTTTGAAGTCAGTTTTCAACCTTTGTTCAGTAGTAACAGACAAAACTGGATGTTTACACTGTTCTGGCCTCAGATGTGATAATCGCCCCCATAAAATATGGAGGACAATAAAATAAAACCACAGGAAACCATCCCAACTGTTGAAGCAGCACTGCAGTGGTTGTGTACCATGAGCTACATGCAACAAGGAGTGTAGCTCGCAGCACTCCAGCTGGAAGTCCTCCCTTTCTCCTCCCCTGCTAGTAAGTGTGAGAGATGCTATGATAAGGGGTGGTTTTGAATGGGTGCAAATTTATATTTAAAGTCAGGTATATGTTTGAGCCATGTTGGAGGCAGTGTGATTTAATCATCAAGAACACAGGCTGGAGAGTTAGAAAGACCTGGGATGAAATCCATGCTCCATCAGAGTGTGGACAAGTTATCTAACCCCACTGTGCCTCAAGTTCTTTGTAGAAATTGGTGCAATAACACCCACCTCAAAACATTGCTATAAGAATTACAGGTGTTCAAAAATTGCCTAATGTTTAAATGTTTGGTGAAGGGGCGGGGTGGTAATATTATTAGTAACACAATACTTGCAATACACCTCACGCTGGTATGCTATGACCTTATGGTTGAAAACTGTTTTTCTTTTATATTATTTTTTTGTTGAAGTGTAATTAATATACAATGTTATATTTCAGGTGTGCAATATAATGATTCAACAATTCTATACATTACTCAGTGCTCATCCCAATAAGTGTACTCTTAATCCCTTTTATCTATTTCACTCATTCCCCCACTGACCTCCGCTCTGACAACCACCAATTTATACTCTGTATTTAAGAGTCTGTTTTGGTTTTGGTTTTGGGGGTTTTGTTTGTTTGTTTTGTCTTTTTGAGGGGGTCTCTATTATTGTTCTCTGTTTTGTTTCTCAAGTTCATATTAGCTATAAATCATATGGTATTTCTCTTTCTTGGTCTGACTTACTTCACTTAGCATTATATTCTCCAGATCCATCCATGTTGCAAATGGCGAGATCTTCATGGAAAGATGCTCAACATCACAAATCATCAGCAAAATGCAAATCAAAACCACAATGAGATGTCACCTCACACCAATCAGAATGAATTAAAAAAACAAAACAAAACAAAACAAGAAATAACAGGTGGTGATGAGGATGTGGTGAAAAAAGAAACTTCATGCACTGTTGGTGTCAATGTAATTTGCTTCAACCATGGAGAAAACAGTGGTGTCTCCTCAAAAAATTGAAAATATAATTACTGTATGATCTAGTAATTCCAATATTGGGTATTTGCCCAAAGAAAATGAAAACACTAATTCAAAAAGATAGATGTTTATTGTAGCATTATTTACAATAGCCAAGGTATAAAAGCAACTCAAGTGTCCATCCACAGGTGAATGGATAAATAAGTTGTGGTATATTTATATACAATGGAAAACTGTTGTCTTGAAGATAGAAAGAAACGGTCCATTCTGGTTCAAGATGACAATATAAGAGGATCCTAAACTCACCTCCTCCTGTGGACACACCAAAATCTACAGCTGTATATGAAATGGTTTCTTCTGAAAACAAAACAAAACAAAACAAAAAATCTTGAAAACTGGGAGGGTGACTCCTTCACAGTGGTAAAATGAGAGGGGGAACCACATTGAAATGGGTGGGAAAGGCTGAGTGAGACACAATCTCACTGTAAACCCAGCCTATCACACAGTGGCCCACAACTGGAAGGGAGCTCAAAACCCAGATCTTCTCCCCAAGGAGTGAAGGGTTTATATCCCACATCAGGCACCCTAAATTTTAAGACCAGCACCTGAAAGATGAGCTCCCTCGAATCATCTGGCTTTGAAGACCAACCAGGTTTGACCTATCAGACTTATCAGGCTATCATAAACTGTGGAACATTTCCTAATGAGTCCATGTGCAGACTCACCTTCCTTCAGGCCCAGCACAGAAGCTGCTCTTTTAAAAATGCCCTGACTTTACATGAAAGAGAATCATTCCCTAATTTCAAAGCATGGGTGTAGGGGGAAGGGACCTACGGAGATACCCTCCAGGAATGGAGGCTAGTGAGCACCGTCTTCTTGCTTTCCTTTTGCCTTACTAAAGCCAGCACCATACATATATATTTTTTAACTCTTTTTTCCTTTTTCTTTTTTTTATTCTCTTCTTCTTCTTTTTTTTTGTTTCCTTTTTTCCCTTTCTTTTTCTTTTCCTTTTAACCCCCCTTTATTCAGCAGGTGCCATCTTTGCAGTCCCCTTCTGCCTCAGTCCAGCCAGTGGGCACCATCTTCATGCTCTCCCTTTGTCACACTCCAGAGAACCAGTATCTCCCAGAGGAAAGCTTCCATATAAATCTGGTGCCCTGAATTTTATGTCTGGTGTTCTAGTTTTTGCAGTTGCCACTCAGGAAACACCCCTTAATCACCTGGCTTCAGAGGCCAGGGGGGCTTGTATTGCTGGGTCCCATGGGACTATAACAGTTGGGGAAACAGTTGTTGGCAGGTTACCACTCCCAGGACTCTGCACATACAGGAGACTAAAACGCAACTCCAGTCTTTCTGAGAAGGGGGATTTTTAGCTTATCCAGGAGCTTTGGCCTGAGGGGCAGGCGGCCTTCTGTTTGACACTGTGGAGGGGCTTTCAGGAAATGGAGGCTGGTGGACAGTCTTTGTGATCTCCCTTTGCCTCACCCAGGCTTGCAGAATTGAACTTACACCCTTCTCTTCTGGAGCCCTGGTTTTTGCAGCTGCTGCCAAGGGACACTTCTACATCGCTTGACTCTGGTGGCCAGCAGGGCTCATGCTCAAAAGTCCCACAGGACTGTTACCATTGAAGAAAGATTTCTTAATCAACTACCATGCCCAGGGCACAGCAAGAAGCAACAGACCCAGGAGCTCAGTCTTTCTGGGAAGAGGCCTATTCACTTATCATTATAGCTGCAGCCTGAGGGGCGGGCTTCTAATTAAACACACATCTAAGGGTTGCCTGTCAACTTCCCCTAAGGACTCCAAGTGTGTTTTGCACTCTCCCTCTACTGTGCTCCAGAGCACCAGCATCTCTTGAACATGAGCTCTTCTTCGTGTCAGGTATCCCAGTTTTTACAGCAAGTGCTCTGGTTTTTATGTTTGCTGCCCAAGGGATACCCCTTGATTACCTGGCTCTGGTGGCCAGAGGGGCTTTCATTCCTGGATCCCACTGGATGGTAACAATTGGAAAGGAAGTTCTTGGCTGGCTACCATCCCCAGAGTACTGCACAGTACAATAGACTGAAACATAACCCTAGCCTTTCTGTGAAAAAGGTCTACTTGCTAGTCCTGGAGCTTTTGCCTTATGGGCAGGCCTCAGGTTTAGCACCTATCTAAAGACTATGGACGTGTTTTCAGTGAACATATGCCCAGGAATTCCATTTTTTTTAATGCTCTCTCTCTGGCTTGCTATAGCTTGTCATTATCTCCCAGAAAGGATTTTATACACTCATCTGGAGCCCCAATTTTTGTGACTGCTGCCCAGAGGATACCTCTAGTCTCACAGTGCTGTATATATTTGCATTATTTAAAAACTATTGCCTGGTGTTTGACTTTCTGTCAGCCTGTATCTAGGTGCTTACTGAAATCTTACCCTTTGGAACACTGATTGATCTTGACACACACCTAACTACTGGCAGCTATTGAAAATAAAATAGGCTGTTCGGACAATCATAAAGGTTTGAGAAAAAACTAAAAGCTGACAGTGTTGAATGATAAAACTCATCTCCTACACAGGGCTATCCCTTTAAGACTGGGAGAAGTAACTGTTTCATCTAATGCGTAAAACCAACACAGAGAGTCAAGCAAAATGAAGAAGTTGAGGAATATGTTCCAAATGAAAGAACAAGGTAAAACCTCAGAAAAAAATCTTAATAAGTAATTTATCTGATAAAGAGTTCAAAGTAATGGTAATAAAGATGTTTATTGAACTCAGGAAAAGAATGGATGAACAAAGGGAGAATGGATGATACAGAAAACAGAAGAAAGTTCCAAGCATAGTCACAGAACTGAAGAGTACAATAACTGAACTGAAAAATGCTCCAGAGGGTGTTCAACAACAGACTAGATGAAGTAAAAGAAAAGATCATTGAACATGAAGACAAGGCAGAGGAATTCAACCCTATCAGAGCAGCAAAAGGAAAAAAGTGAAGATAGCTTAAGGGACATATGGAAAAACAGCATCAAGCAGACTAACATTTGCATTATGGGAGTCCTAGGAGGAGAGTGAAAAGGGCAAAAAATTTATCTGAAGAAAATGGCTAACACCTGCCCTAACCTGGAGAAACAGACAGACATCCAGATCCCAGAAGTCAAAAAGATGAACCCCAAAAGACCCATGCCAAGGCACATAATTAATATTCACAAAAGTTAAAAATAAGGAGAGAACCTTAAAAGCAGAAAGAGAAAAACAACTTACTACATACAAGCTAACTTCTATAAGATTATGAGCAGATTATTCAGTGAAAACATTTCAGTCCAGAAGGGAGTAGCACAATATATTCAAAGTGCTGAAAGGGAAAAAAAAAAAAAAATGCAACCAAGAATACTCTACCTAGCAAATTTTTACTCTTCAGACTTGAAGGAGTGAGGAAGAGTTTTTTAGACAAGCAAAAAGTGAAGAAGTTAATCATCACTAAACTGGCCTTAAAAGAAATGTTAAAGGATTTCTTTAAGCTGAAAAGAAAAGGCAGTAATTAGTATCAAAAAACCATATAAATCTCACAGGTAAAGCTAAATATACAGTGCACCCTTGAATAATGCAGGGGATAAGTGCACCAATCTGCACATTCAAAAATCCACATATAACTTTTGACTCTGCAAAATCTTAACTAATAATAGCCTACTGTTGACCAGAAGTCTTACCAATAGCATTGTCAATTAACACATATTTTGTATGCTATATGTATAGACTACATTCTTACAATGAAGAAAACCAGAGAAAAGAAAATGTCATTAAGAAAATCATAAAAGAGAAAATACATTTATATTACTGTACTGTATTTATTGAAAAAAATCCATTTTTTAGTGGACCCACGAAGTTCAGACTCATGGTGTTCAAGGGTCAACCATATAATAAAGGCAGTGGATTAAGCATTTATAGAGCTAATATGAAGATTAAAAGACAAAAGTAATAGAAAGAACAGCAGCTACAATAATTAGTTAATGGATGCACAAGATAAAAAGATATACAATGTGATATATAAAACTTAGGAGGAGAGTAAAAATGTAGAGCTTTAAAATAACATTCAAACTTTACTTGTTTCCAACTTAAATAGACTGTTTTAAACGTAAGTTGTTGTAAGCCTTACCATACAAAAACCTATAGTACATATACAAAAGACTGTGAGAACCAATCTAAGCATACAACTAAAGAAAGTCATGAAACCACAAAGGAAGACAGCAAGAAAGGGGGAAAGAAACAGAGGAAATACAAAACAGCTAGAATAATATGGCAATAAGTACATACCGATCAATAATCAAATGTAAATAGACTAAATCAAAAGACATTCAGAAGCTGAATACAAGACCAAACAAGACATATCTATATGCTGCCTGCAAGAGACTGACTTCAGATTTAAGGACATACACAGACTGAAAATAAAGAAATGGAAAAAGATACTCATGGATGTGGAAATGAAAAGAAAGCTAGGGTAGCTACTTATATCAGACAAAAATTGACTATAAACAAAGACTGTAATAAGAGACAAAGAAGGGCATTACATATTGATTAAGGGGTCAACCCAACAAGAAGATATACCAGTTATAAATATTTATGCATCCAACATAGGAGCACCTAAATATATAAAGCAAATATTAACAATCCTAAAGGGAGAAATAGCAATAAAATAATAGTAGGGGACTTTAAAACCCCACTTACATCAATGAATAGATCATCCAGGGAGAAAATCAGTAAGGAGGCATTGGCTTTAAAGTATATGTTAGACCAGATGGATTTAACAGATGAATATAGAACATTCCATCCAAAAGTAACAGACTACACATCCTTCTCAAGTGTACATGGAACATACTCCAGGATATATAGGCTACAAAAACAAGTGTTAACAAATTCAAGAAGACTGAAATCATATCATTTTCTCAGTCCACAATGATATGAAACTAGAAATTAATTACAAAAATGTCTTTACTGGGAAAACAAATATGTGGAGAGTAAACGAAATGCTATTGAACAACTAAGGGGTGAGTGAAGAAATCAGAAGATTTTCTGAGACAAATAAAAATGGAAATGCAACCTACCAAAACTTATGGGATCCTGCAAAAGCAATTCTAAGAGGGAAGTTCACAGTGATGAATCCCTCTCATGAAACAAAAATCTCAAATAGCAACCTAACTATATAACTTAAAGAACTAAGGGAGTGCCTGGGTGGCTCAGTTGGTTAAGCAACTGCCTTCAGCTCAGGTCATGATCTTGGGGTCCTGGGATCGAGTCCCACATCAGGTTCCCTGCTCAGGAGGGAGTCTGCTTCTCCCTCAGACCCTCTTCCCTCTCATAATCTCCCCCCCCCACCACACACATTTTCTCTCTCTCTCTCTCTCTCTCTCTCTCTCTCAAATAAATAAGAAAAAAATCTTTTAAAACCATGAATAACTAGGTAAAGAAGAACAAATGAAGCCCCAGGTGAATAGAGGGAAAGAACAAAGAGCAAAGCAGAAATAAATGCTATAGAGACTAAAAAAGATAATAGAAAAGGCCAATGAAACCAATTGCTGGCAAACTTTTAGGTAAACTCACCAAGAAAAAAAAGAGAGAGGGATGCATGGGTGGCTCAGTGAGTTAAAGGTCTACCTTCACCTTAGGTCATGATCCCAGGGTCCTGGGATGGAGTCCCACATCAGACTCCTTGCTCAGCAGGGAGCCTTCTTCTCCCTCTTTCACTCCGCCTGCTTGTATGTGCCTGTTCTCTCTCTCTCTCTGACAAATAAATAAAATCTTTTTTAAAAAAGAAAAAGAGAGTTAAGACTCAAATAAATAATGTCAGAAATGAGACTTTACAGCTGACCACAGAAATACAAAACGTAAGAGAGTACTGTGAACAATTATACCTTAACAAATTTGACCACCTAAAAGAAGTGGATAAACTCCTAGGAACATACAGTCTTCCAATACTAAGTTGGATATGAATGAATGAATCATGAAGAAATAGAAAATCTGAACAGACTGATTATTAGTAAGGAGACTGAATCAGTTATTTAAAAACTCTAAAAACAAAAGTCCAGGACTAGATGGCTTCACTAGTGAATTGTATTTAACATTCAAAGAAGAACTAATACCAGTCTTTCTCAAATTCTTAAAAAAAAAAAAAAAAAAAAAAACATTAAAGAAGAGAATAATTCTGAACCCATTTTACAAGGCCAGCATTATCCTGCCCAAAACCAGACAAGGATTCCATAAGAAAGTTACCAGATACTATAGGCTAGTATCCCTGATATAGAAGCAGAAATACTCAACAATATATTAGGAAGCCAAATTCAACAATACATTGAGAGACTCATACACCATGAACAAGTGGAATTTATTTCAGGAATGCAAGGATGGCTCAACATTCACAAAACAAAGCATGATACACCACATTAACAAAATGAATGATAAAAATTATATAATTATCTCAATAGATACAGAAAAAGCATTTGACAAAATTCAACATCCACTTATAATAAAAATTCTCAAAATGTGTATAGAAGGGATGTACCTCAACATAAGGGCCACATATGACAAACACAAGTAACATACTTCATGGCAAAAAAGCTGAAAACTTTTCCTCTAAGATCAAGAACAAGACAATATTATCTTTTGTTCAAGATCCTAGCCAGAGCAGTTAGAAGGCACGAAAAAAATAAGTAAAGATATCTAAGTTGGAAAGGAAGAATTAAAACTGTTCCTGTTTGCTGATGGCATAATATTTATTTTAAAAAACCCCCTAAAGATCCATCAAAAACCTGTTAGAACTAATGAATGAATTCAGTAAAGTTGAGATGCAAAATCAATATGCAGAAATCTGTTGCATTTCTATACACTAATAATAAACTATCAGAAAGAGAAATTAAGGGATGCTTGGGTGGCTAAGTTGGTTAAGCATCTGCCTTATGCTCAGGTCATGATCCCAGGGTCCTGGGATGGAGCCCCACATCAGGCTCGTTGCTCAGCAAGGAGCTTCTTTCTCCCTCTACCTACCATTCCCCCTGCTGTGTGCACTGTCTCTCTGACAAATAAAATCTTTTAAAAAAGAAATTAAGAAAACACTCCAACTTACAAATACATTAAAAAGAATAAAATGAGAATAAATTTAACCCAAAGAGGTGAAAGACCTGTATACTGAAAATTATAAGACATCAATGAAAAAAATCAAAGAAGACATAAAAATGGAAAGATAGATCATGCTTATAGATTAGAAAAATTAATATTTTTAAGTGTCCATACTACCCAAAGCAATCTACATATTCAGTGCAATTTTTATCAAAATTTCAATGACATTTTCCACAAAAATACATAAACAATTCTAAAATTTGTATAGAAAAACATAAAACCCCAAATAGCCAAGGACAATTTTGAGAAAGAAGGACTTAGCTGACTTCAAACTATATGACAAAGCTTTAGTACTCAAAACGGTATGGTACTGGCATAAAAATGGGCACAGAGATTAATGGAACAGAATAAAAAAGCCCAGAAATAAACTCATTTATATATAAGGTCAATTGATTTAGGACAGAGGAGCCAAGAATATACAATGTGAAAAGATAGTCTTTTTAATAATTGATGCTGGGAAAACTGAACAGCTATAGACAAAAAAAGAAACTGGACTGCTATCTTATACCATACACAAAATGAACTCAAAATAGATGAAAAACTTGAATGTAAGAACTGAAATCATAAAACTTCTTGAGGAAAACAGTAGTGGTAAGCTTCTTGACATCAGTTTTGGTAATGGATTTTTGGATGTGATAGCAAAAACAAGGGCAACAAAAGCAAAAATGGACAAAAGGACTATGTCAAACTAAAAAGCCTCTGCATGCAAAGGAAATCATTTGAATGATTGGCAACCTACTGAATGAGAGAAAATATATGTAAATCATATATCTAATAAAGGGCTAATATTCAAAATATGGAAAGAATTCAAGTAACTTAATAGCAAAAACAAACCAGATGACCCAATTAAAAAATGAGCAAAAGAACTAAATAGGTATTTTTTCCAAGGAAGACATACAGATGGCCAAGAGGTACCTAAAAAGATTTTCAGTATCATTAATCATCAGGGAAATGCAAGTCCAAATCATGACATAACACCTCACATGTATAAGAATGGCTGTTATCAAAAAGACAAGAAATGACAAGTGTCAGTGATGATATGGAGTAAAAGGGACAATTGTGCACTGTTGATGGGAAGGCGAATTGGTGTAGCCTCTATGGAAAACATTATGGAGTTTCCTGAAAAAATTAAAAATAGGATTCCCATATGATGCAGCAATTCCGCACCTGAATATCTATCTGAAAAAAATGAAAACACTAACTTGAAAAGATACATGCCTCCCCCATGTTCACTGCAGCACTATTTGCAATAGCCAAGATAGGCAAGCAACCTAAGTATCTATCAACAGGTGAATGGATAAAGGAGAGGTGGTATATATTTGTGATGGAATATTATTCACCCATAAAAAATGAAATCTTGCCATTTGTGACAACATGGATGGACCTTAAGGGCATTATGTTAAGTGAAATAAGACAGAGAAAGATATATACTGTATGATCTCACTTATATGTAGAATTTGAAAAAATTAAAAATAAAAAAATAGTATCATAGCTACAGAGAATAGATTGGTGATTGCCAGGGGTGAGTCAGGGTAGGGGGAGGGCATGGCCAAAATGATGAAGGGAGTCAAAAGGCACAGGCTTTCAGTTCTAGAATAAATAAGTCATAAGACTATAAGGATATAATATACATCATGGATGTATATATATAGGATATAATATACAGCATGGCAACTATAGTTAATAAAATCTGCACACTTGAAAGTTGGTAAATGAGTAAATCTTTTAAAGTTCTCATCACAAGAAAAAATTTTCAGTAACTATGTACAGTGATGGATGATAACTAGATTTGTTATGATGATGATCTCACAGTATATACCAATACTGAATTATTATGTTGTACAACTGAAACTAATATGATGCTATATGTCAATGATACATCAATTTTTAAAAAACAGATACAAAGGGACAATATCAGGAAGCTATTATAGGTCTGCTGAGCAGCTTTGTTACTTAAAACCAAAGATCACAAATAGTTGACTTTGTTTCTAATGCCAAGGAGCTGTGGGAGATTCTTCAGCAGAGTAAAGCCAGTATTGATGAGGTCAGAGTCGTGTTTATCATCAGTAAAAAAGCTGATGATGATAACATAAGGAGGGATCAGAAAGGCCATCATAGCTTAGGAAAGGCCTACATAGCTAGAAATAAACCAACCCTTTAAGTTTACTTTCTGCTAGAGGTTCCTGGGTGGCTCAGTTGGTTAAGCGACTGCCTTCAGCTCAGGTCATGATCCTAGAGTCCCAGGATCAAGTCCCGCATCAGGCTCCCAGCCTCATGGGGAGTTTGCTTCTCTCTCTGACCTTCTCCTATCTCATGCTCTCTCTCACTCTCTTCTCTCTCAAATAAATAAAATCTTTTAAAAAAAATTGCTTTCTGTTGGAATATCAATAATGATTTTTTAACCTTGAACAAAAGTTTGATTTCACTGGTTTGATATTACTTGTTTGATTTTTTGGGCCTGACCTAACCATAAACAGAGAAGACTTTGCCCTTGACCCCTGAGACTTAATATAAATGGACCCAAACTACTTTCTGTGCTTTCTTTGGCTGGTAACTATGTACATATGACCAAGGACAGTAATATGATAAAGGAGATGCCTTCTATCAAGGTTGAAATGATTTCAGTTTGTGGGTACTGACACCAAAGTGAGTGTGAGGTTTAATAGGTAGATACATTGATGAGAGCTGTTTTGAAGAGGTCCTTTCCTTTTCTGTGCATGTTCTTGGCCTGGATAGCCTCCTTTATCAATGTTTCTCTATTAACTTTTATTTCTACCAGAATCTCAGGTAGAGGATATTGTCAACTCTGATAATAATGAGGACAATAAAAATTTTCACCAACTTCTTCCTCAAAAGATAAATTTCTTATATCCATTCTCCCACTTATTTATTCAGTGTTTATTAAGCAACTGTTAAAAGCTAGGCAACACAAGACAAGGGCCTTCCAGAAGCTTCTACTTCTGGAAGTGGTTGGAGTGGGGAGGGGAGGGGAGGGAAGTCTAGAGGTAATCACAGTACAAAGCAAAAGTAGAATGTTGGTGTAAGCGCATGAAAGAATGGAAGCCACAAAGTCTGCTAAATGCTTAGGGAAGTCTTCCAAGATAAGGCGATATGCTTCCACTGACTTCTGAATGAGACATCCAAGCAAAGATAGAGAAGAAAGATGTGTATAGAAGAAAAATCTCACGTGCCTTAGCCTAGCAGGGTGAGAAAGCGTGATCTGTTCTTGGTGTTCTTGGGGCATCAAATTAAGGAGAAACCATGTTTTCTTTATGGAAGCAGAGGCCTGGATAGTTCACTGAGACTCTCTAATGACTTGCACATGTAATTCCCAATCCCCGGAGTCCCTCTCTAAAGCAGCCTGACCGAAAATGTGTGCTTATTAGTATTAGGTACTTGTAGAAAAAAAAAAAAAAAAACAAACTATACATAAAATTGAATTGAAAATCTTTAATTGAAAGCTGCAAGGATGATTCTCAGAAATATTCTGTATTTGCATTGAGAAACAGCTTGAAATATTTTAAAATCCATTTCTGTTCCTTCCAGCTATAGGGTCTAAACAGTGCATACTAAAAAGTTTGTCCTTTACTACTTTCTCCCATGCTTTTTTTTTTTTTTTTTTCCCTTTCCTAATCTCTAGAATGGAAGGTTACATGGTCTCTTGTGGTAGTGTGTTCCTGTACTGTTGGGCTACACAATCATTAAAGTAGGTTTAACTGAAATCCAGATGAAACTTGCTCTCTTTGATTTTTGCTCCATTGAAAACATAGAACAGCTCTCCAGCCCTTCTCTTTTTCAGGAAGACGGTCAGGAAAGGGTTTACTCCAGTGACTTAATATGGATAGGCTATTGCTTGCTCTAACTATGCCAGATAAAGGATAAAGCTACTTCTCTGAGGGGACCAGAACCCTTGATGCTGGAGCCAGAGGAAGGCGCTGTGAGTGGATTCTGTAGCTGGAAGGAGATATGCAGATGGGGGGCTGTCACTCACCAGCTTAACCCAAGAAGCTGATAAAGGGGAACTGTCCGTTTCAAGTGAATCAGAGCCTTATCACATGCATATAAAACAAAATAACTAAATGAAGCAGCTGGAATATTATGGTGAGTTTTAATTATCTTTTAATAGCCAAAAGGCTCTTGCCAGAACACGCTGATAATCTGTCAGCTGTTATGTGCCGTACAATCTCCATTTATGAGTCTCAGCTGTTACAAATTGGAAAATATATTCACAGTGATGATCTTTTCTTGTTAAATGCAGATTCTCAGAGATGTTCAAACTGAAATTTGGCCTCTCTACTTTGTTTCTGTTGCCCTCTTGTGTGGAACTGAAAAGGCTGGCCAAAACGGATAATAGTAATTCAACCCCCTTCTTGTTAATAATTTATGACTCAAGTTATGATATAATAATCTCAATCCATAGAAAAGTCAGGGTCAAATTATCTCTGGGACTCATGGATTATATTTCTGTAAATGACCAAAAATAATTTTTTAATGGTAGCCCAATTTTTTTTTAAGATCAGCCTGTCCCCTTCTCCTCCTTTCCCCTTCTCCTTGGGTTTATCCATTTCCAGTGTTCTTTGAGCGCCCAGGATACTGCTATGGTGTCAGTCACATTTGTTCTCTGTCATCCTCTATTCTCAGCGCTTAGCATGGCCCTTGGCATCCAGCCCATGGTAGAGTGAGTGTGAAAAAAGCTTCTGGATTTTCCTACCTCTGCCTACTTCTTGCCTTAACTTCATTAGCACTTTATTTTTCCCCACTTCTCTTGACTGTTTTTACTGATGTCTTTGCTAGCCACTCTGATTTCATCACTGAGCTCTACGTTCTTCAAGATTTAGTTTCCATTCATGGCTTTTATTACCAATTTGAAATTTACCTCTGTAGGTCAAACCTTACACCTTTCTGCCAGCTCCAGATTTCAGATTGCCTTAATGAACATCTCTAATTGTATGACCATTGTCAGTTCTGATCAACATGCTTAACAACTGAGTGTGTTCATTTTCCGCCTGGAACCTTGTCCTGTTTTGGCTAGAGCTTTATCTTTCTCTCCCATCTTCTTGATAAGAGAGTTAAAGCCCCTGTTCACATTCCTCTCACCCTTAGCTCCATAACTAAGTACTACCATTTTTCTTTAAAACATCTTTGGGATCGGCATAAGGATCGAATTATTCTTTATTTGCACCGCAAACATTGTGGTCCAAGTACAGAAACTTCTCTATTTACTTTCAACTTAAAAATTTTAATATATAAACAAATTATGCTTTATTGAAATCCTCATTGGTCCTTCTACCCCCAAAGCTGGGTTTAGCAACCATAGGGCCTCATTTTTATCTCTGCCAACATGTTTGTGAATGGGCTGGTCACATTTAAACATGACTACAAAGGGTTTCTGCAGTCATTTTGAAGTGATTCTGATCGGATAAATGCAAAAGTAGTAGCAATTCAAAGTTCCAAGGCAATTATAAAGTTCTATTAAGACCTGCAATTACCGTGGAAACAAAAAAGTAGAAGTTTTTTGTTTTTTAATTGAAAAGGGAGGAAATGTGTTCCATGTGGACTTGAAATGAATAGTTTGATCATTTCTAAACTTTGTAAGTACTAATGGGGTCAAAAGGAATGTGAGTGAAGCATGTAACAGGTGCAGAGCCCATGTGACTGGCGATAACCTACCAGTAGAAGAAAGGCCATGGACAAAATGGAAGCACTGTTGAATGGGTGGGTGGCTGGAGGAGCCTCTGGGCTCCCTAGGCCACCCCAAGCCTTCCAAAGAGGCTAAGCAAGCAGAAGCTGTTGATGAAATGCACCTTATCTGTTATCGTCTCTTAGGTCCCAAGCCTGTTCAAATTTGCATATCAGAGAGGTTACATATAACTTGGGGGTGAGGCACATTCAGAACTTGGCGCTCCATGAAATCAAGTTTGAAAATTAGTTTTGGAAATTTTTTTTGTTGTCAAGTATATGCTCCGCTCTGTTAGTATTTCCGTGGGCCTAGCTGGAAAGTAATCAGATGAAGTTAATCAACTTGTATTTCTACACTTCTATTTTTAATTATATTTAATATGAAAATGGACCGGACTCTTAGATTCTTTTGTTCTCTTTCTTTGGTGTTTACGAAGGCTCTTACATTACCTGTAGACCATCATTATGAATGTCAGTTTGGGAAACGTAAGCAGAAGGACTTCTAATTAGTGCATTCTCCACAACTCAGGATGGGTAAAACCAAGAACTGGTCTCTTCCTCCATGGTTACAAGCAAGCCCCTGTTATATACTGTTAATCAACCCCTCCTTGCTCTGGAAGGAGTGTGGCTGAGAAGGATAAGGATGGAGATCTTTTTGTATATAATTCTCACCCGTTGGTGACAAAGAGGTATCTTTGGGGTCACTCTGACTCAGTCTGATTTTTCCTGTCTCTAGCGGCCTCTGAAGACTTTGCCTTTATGACAAGAGAGTAGTATTTGGTGAAATAAATTGCCAGCAAGACTCACTTGACCATTAATGCCTTATTTTTCACTTATCTCCTTACATAGACTTAGGGAGAGTGGGCAGGGGTGTGATTGATGGCTGTCCTCCTTGCCCCTCGAAAGCCCTGGAGGAAGGAACTTGGCCCCAGGTGTGAGTGGTTCTTCCTTAGAGATTGGGGCACGTGACAAATCTTCATCCTTAGCTCATGCAATAATAGTGAAAGTCCTGCTCCCCATCCTAAACATGAGGACTTACCTATCCCTTATTGAAAGCCAAGGAGAGAGAAACAACACTTGGATCTTT